>NC_080020.1:70529627-71779627 GCF_030020395.1 Manis pentadactyla
ACAACTGGTGCTGAGAGCTGAAGAATTCCAAATGCATCATCATTGGCGATGATAATTAGATGAGCAATCGTTTCTATCTTAGACCCAAGGCGTGGAGAATTTGGAACTGAAAAACAGAAGAAAAACTAATATATCATAATTCTCAGAACTGACTAAAAGTCATCAGAAAGCCTTGGCAAGATTCCATCAGCCAAACAGGATCACCGTTTGGTGTTTCTCTCTACTACTTATATCAAAAAATATTTGTTGATTACTATGTACCAGCACTACTTAGACACTGGGGATTCAAAAACAAATCAAACAGAAAGTCCTTACCCCCTTGTAGCTTTACATTCTGGGAGGATTTTTATTCCAGAATCCTCAGCAAAGGAATAGTTATCCTACCGGGATATCTTAATAAGTACTGGAAATTTGTCAAAAGGCAAAAAATTATTAGAGCATAACTAATAATCACTCACATAATATTACAACAGATAATGATGAAACCTACAGAATTATGCTCTCCTAGTTATCAGTATGTCATGAAATTTTTTAAAAACAGCATTTCAGTCACAAAATTCAGTAGAAAAGTAATTTAGCTCCTTGCCCTCAAAGACCAAAAGTCGATCATCTTACTCTAATAAAATTACCACCTCTCTGCTTCCCTGTCCTGCCTCACAAATCTATTCCTCCCTGCCCCATTTTAGTTAATAGTCACTCAACCACCTCATCAGAAAGGAGAGTCAGCCTCAATGCTATCTCAACTGATACAATAGAGTGTGCTCATACTTTTAAAGCTCTCTTACTTCCCACTGATTTAAAGAGAGCAAAACTTACTTTGAGGGCATTTACGACCTTCCACAAACTCCCTGATTTAGTTTCTGGGTTCATTTCCAAACAGCACCCTTGCCAAAACAGAAAAGTGACCTTCTTACACAAACTAAGTATCACCAAACTGAAGTAAACAATTTTAAGTCCATATTAAGAATACCTATAACAATTGATAATAAATAAAATTTAACATTTCAATTTAACCTTTTTAAAAACAAGTAATTTCAATGATATAGGCCAGACCATGCTAATTTATGTCATAGTTAAAATCAAAAACTATAAAAAAATATAATTAAACTAAATTAGAAAAAGAGAGGCAGTGACAGAGAGAGTTGTAGCAGCAGACATTGTTTCAGTGTGTACTATTTGCCAGCCACTGTTCTAAGCACTTGTCCTGTATCAAGTTATGTGATGCCCACACCATCTCCCCACCTCCATGTGGTAGGTACCACTGTATACTTTTACAGACGAGGAATCAGAGGCACAAAGATATTAAGGATGTCACCAAAGGTTTCATGCTAGTACCTTGTGAACACAATCAAGAAGCATTCTTAAGGGTTTGTCAGATCTCTTGCTCCCTATTTACAATTCCTCGCCAAAATAGGTATAAAACCTTCATCTTTTACTTCTTTTCATTCTGTCCTGCACTCTCACCCCGGTGCTGCTTGCCAGTCTTCTCACACTGCTCTCCTGAAAGTTGATGATTACACTCAGAGTAACACAGACCCTATCAGGTCCTACACTGATTTTACCTATTAAAACTTGAGTCAATAACATACAGATGTGCACTTAATTATTCCACACCATGGCTTATGCCTATGAATTGCCCAAAGCATGCTGCATGGTTCCAGAAACATACATATCAAGAATTAAAATTCACATTGATTGTTTCTCCCATCACACAGCACACTGATATGCCATATGCCATGTTATTAATAATAATCGTTCATATTTATGGATACTAACAATGTACCAGACACTGCATGAATTTTCTTATCTGTTACCCTATTGAAGCCCCATGACTTATTTTCCAATTGAAGCTGTTGCAACAGATCCTCTGCCCAACAGGGATCACTTCTTATTTTGCATTCCTGTTCTCAACCAATGCCTTCTTCTCAGCAACCACAGTGCCCTACAAGTTTACAGGATTTCTTTCGGCTACACTCTCCTCTCCCCCTTCCCTCACACATGCTCCTTAACAATACAAAGGGCCTCTACTGGTTAGGTAATCTTCCAGAGTAGATCAAGACAAGAGAAGCTCAGAATCTTGCTAGCAAGATTGATTCTAGAATGTTTTGGAAGCTACTATATATATATATAGTATAGTAGTACTAGAGGTCAGTTACACAGAAGCTTCTAAAAATTCAGTCTGTGAATGTAATGACTTTTAAAATATGACTTCACGTTTTCAAGCATCTGATTTCCATCTGCCTTATAAACTTTTATAAGATGGTGCTTTCAAAGTTGGAGCTTACCATTTTTATAGAATTTTCTATTATATCCAATTCTTAATTTGTTGTTTTATGATTCTTACCTACAATAATAATAATAATAATAATAATAATAATACACTAATGGCTACTTACTTGGGCGATTCTGCACTCTCTCTACTGAAGTAGCATTGAGTAGTTCAATAAACACCGACTCTGATCTTTCTGGTTCATCATCATCCAAAATTGAAATATTTATTGTTGCCTCACTCTGGTTGGCTCTAAAAAAAGCAAATCCAGAAGCTGGTGTATAGTCTCTTCCTTGAGTTGCTCTGGCTAAATTAGGTGGAAAATAAGGCAGTTTTTCCAAATCATCCAGTGTCGCATATGTGACTCTGACTTTTCCCATGAGGCCTTTTAACCGTATTATTGATAATGTGATGTTCTGCGTTGCCTCCTCAACTTCAATAGGTCTCGTTTTCTCAGAAAAGATGAAGACCCCATAAGGATCGTCACTAGCCAAAACTGTTAAAGTGGCATTAGTACGAGCTCCCAAAGAGCCACTGGAGACTCTGAGGATGGACACAGAGAATGCCTTGTCTAGTTCTGGGTCCTCATCTGGCAGTACTTCCACTGTGATATTGGCAGTCTTCTGCCCAATCTCAAATGTGATGTTGCCAGAGGTGAAGGCGAGATCACCATCAGGATCAGAGTCGATGCTCCAAAGCAAAGTCACTTGAGACAGAGCTCCATGACTTCTTATAATCTATAAAATATTTAATATTAAAATGTATTAAATAAGGATTAATATCATCCATTCAGAGGTTTGAAAATACAGAATGATAGCAGCATAGTATAGTTTTATTTATTTTATATAAGTTGTTCTCAAAAATGTAAGATTCTTGAAGTACTACCCATCTTTCAAGACCTCACCAAGCCCTACTTAAAAAGTGACTGTTGGCATAAAACTACAAATTGAACAGTTTGAGCTTCTTACTAAATTACTGTTGTATTTGCAATCATATGTTAGTAATAAAGCAAATGATTATATTTAAGCAGACTCATTAAAATATTTTATATTTACTGCAAAGATGGTATATATACTTCACAGTAAGGAGTGATATTTTTCTGAAAAGCTAGCTATAAAACTCATTCTTAAAAACATTATATTTCCTTTTATCTTCAATTTAATGAAAAACAAACTCACTGAAAAATATATTTGCCCAAAGTTTAATACATTTAAGAAGTAAAAAAGTGCTTCTGTCACTAATACTCTAAGAATAAAAAGTTTTTGAAATACTCCAATAAGTCTCAAATAATAGTAACTTTTATTTATACTGGAAATATGAATGTTAACTAAAAATAAAATTTGAGACAGGGATTTTATAAAACTTGATCCTTTCCCTTCATTCTTTTTTTTTTTCTTTTTTGGATAACAAGTTTATCTTTTTAAAGTTGTTTAAATTATTCCACAACAGTTTATTTGAAGATTTGCCATAAGAGTACAGAAGGGATATATTTTGAGTGATCTTTCTTCATTATTTGTATAAAATCCAAGGAAGCTGAGGCAAGCCTCTAAGTGATCCTTTCCATTATTTAACAACAGAATCCTACTTAATTTCTACTAGAACAAAGCAGAGGAGTAAACACACACACACAAAATAGAGAGTTATTATTATTGGTGTTAATATTTTGGATTTTCTTTCCTTTTGGAGGAGGTAGGACTGTATTTCTCTACCCACTGACATTAGGCATGTCCACATGACTTGCTTTGACCAATGAAGGGTAAGTACAAACGCTGTGCATAGCTTCCACAAAGAAGCTGGAAGAGCAAGGATGCAGTTCTCTCAGTCCACATCTCCCCACTTCATGAAGATAAGAGGGCCTGTTGAGTGTAGCCTCTGTAAGCCCTTGACCCATAAGTGATTGATGACTGCCAATTTAAACTGGACATATACCATGAGCAAAAAACAAATCTGTGTTACATTAAGTCACTGAGCTTCAGAAGATGTTTCTTACCACAGCCTATCTGAAATTATAGAATAAAAAATTCTATTAAAATAACTCTTGTGGTACAGCTCCATTATATTCTTTAAGAGCCAGGAAAATTCTCAGAATCATGGTGAATTTATGTACAAAGCTATATACAAAGAAAAATGCCAAATCACTTTTCAATGGTTAATTTGTATTGTCTGTGCCACTACGCTCATTCCCCTTCTACCTTCATAGGAAAATAAATTGACATAAGCATACCTGCATAATATAAGTTTTCTAAGAACAGAAAGTATCTGAGACTGGAGGAAAAATGTACTCACATTTAACACAACAGTGCTGTACCCATCTTCTGGCTCCGTTCCATTGACAAAGAGTGACTCAGGGCTAAATTCAAATATACCATGAGCATGGTCAGAAGCCGCAATTGTCACTAGAATTTGGGAAGCCACTCCTAGGCTGGCTGCATGAGTAAATTTGAACAAGAAAATGTTAATCAGTAATTTACAAATCAAAGGAAAAGCCAAGGAACAACTTTTTGAAGACAGCTGTATCATTCATGAGTATGTTCCAATTTGTTTTAGAAAGAAAGGCAGGCACAAATAGTTGCCACATATATTCATGCTTTTATGACCTTTCTCTATTTTGGCACCAATGTGATATACAAGTGCTGCTTAACACTTGGAGAAGAATAAGGAAAACTTGTTTTTCCTTATTCTTCTCCATGAAAGAGAACATTCCTCCACACAGAGCACATGCGGCAAGTCTCCCACGACCTTTGCTGAACTCAGAAGAACATGAGCCAAATGACTTCTACCTTTAAACTGAAACAGCAGCTTCCCTGGGATTTTCACCAATCTGACTTAACAGATTCTTGGTTTCCAGACGTGCATTAATTCTAGGCCTATTTTTCATCATATTATGATATTGTAGATCACCCTCTTCTGGCCCCAAACAGTCCAATCTTGTAACTAAAAAGGTACCAATATCTACAGACATACTTAATGTTTTCCTGAGAAGTGTGTTCAACTTTTATGTTACATTAATATATGCAAACAAGAAAATGAAGAATCCTACATGCAACTGAATAATTAAATACAAGTTTACAGGAGGCACTGGTAGAAGTTAGGAATGAGAGGACTAGGAACATGAGTTCTAATCTTAAAACATAAAGCCAAACATTGTGAAAAAAGAACATTTGAGAATCAGAAAGTTGTCCCTCAAAAAACAAGTATTCTACACATTCTCTCCTCATATGAAATAATATTTGAGGTAAAATGCTGAATCATGTTTGTGTATGAATCTACTTCAAAAGGTATCCTCTTTTCAATATTCCCCCCCATTAATTGGCAATTTTTCTCCCATGTGTTTTAATTAAGTGCTACATTAAACACTCATGGTTCTTTTTATAAAGAAAACAAGCATGATGTATTTAACGTGAAAATACAGATACTCTGTCTCTTTTTAGGTGTTCAAAGCTATATAAAATGCTTTCCAAAGAAAATTATTTTTATAAGAGATATTCAAGCATTTCTATTACAACTAGAATCAATTAACTGCATGAGGCTCCTACAAAGAGGAAAGTCTAGTCTTTGAAGGCAGAGGCAAGAACCTGATTCTGACTTGATCACTTCCTAGCTGGGTGACTACAATACTTTGAAAAGTTGATGTTATGGCTAATGAGATAAAATATGTAAAGGGCCTGTACATAGTAGGTATCAAAAAAAAATGGTTAGTATTGTTGTCTCTAAAAAGAAAAGTTAATAAAGGGCCTTGGAACAGGTGCTTACCACATCTGTGAATAGCTGGAAGGAAGAATTCCACGTCCCCATCACCACTACCACTGCCATCAACCCTAAAGAGTTCAGTCACTTCACAGGAAGACACACAGAGAGACAGCCCACACAGCACACAGTGACACAATGAGAAAATTGAGAGCTCTTAAAACTTATCCAACAAAGAGCAAAATGCAATAATATTCACCCAATGACATACATTCTTCCATGGAAAATTAATTATTTTAAGCAGTGAAAGTATAACGTGTAACATTAGTCAAGCTACCAATTAACAAAATTTTCATTCATAGCATCAGGAAATATTCCATAAAAGTTGTGTTTGGTATTTCCCATTTCTGCAAATTTAACCAGTTTTATTTTTAAATTTTCACTTCTTGCAGCAATGTGATTTGTTCTTAACATTTTAACTATTTTAAAAAGAATTTTGTGTGCATATGATCATGTATTTAGGCCTATATGCCTATGAAAATCACCCTGCCACTCACAACCACCAACTAAAATTTAGGGGAATGCATCTAACACTCCAGCCGCACATTCAAATTCCCGCCATATTCACCATTCACAGGCTTGATTACCCTTTTGCCCCTGACACTGTGGAAAGAACCCTTAACAGGCAGTCTGAAAAACTGCTTCAGTCCTGGCTCTGAACGATACCAGCTGTAAAGGCTTCAACAAATCACACCTCTTAGTACCTCAGTTTTCTCACCTATAAAAGGGGCTGCCTTTTTTAAAAACTGCTGTAAAGATCAAATAAGTCATATTGTGAAAAATAAAGTACATAGGCAATATATAAGGACTATAATAAAGATAAACTGGCTTTACCTTCACTCCCAATACAACTTACTCTCCAGCCATTATTTTACCAAATGCCTGCAGACAAAGAAGACAAGGACAGAGATGGCAGCAGTGGAAAAGGAGAGGAGCAAGAGAGGCCAGGCCACAGCCATGCCTGTGCAATCCCAGCAGTAGCCTTGACTGACATGCAAGGATAACACCTGCCCTGCTCTTCTGAGCTTCCCCTCAACAGGACTGGGATATACCAGAGAGGAGAAATTATGGCACCCAAAACCTAAACTCTTCTTAAACCTTAAAAGGCAAATGGATTTCAGGGAATACCCAGGGCATGGTTATGCCACCCATATTATCCACAAGTTATAAGAAAGAGGAGAGAAGTTCAACACCAATGTACTCTGCCTAGCATACAACATCTATTCAGGTGGTCATCTTTCATAGACTGCTTTACAGACAAAACAGCATTGAATAAGGGTTGCTCCCTTGACCCTCAAAAGAATTTAGCTATACAAGATATTTCCCTTCTTAAGCAGTCTCTAGCTCTGACTCAAGGAGTGGAGGCCAGGGTCTGGATTCCTTTACCTCTAATCCCAATTCACTGGATGAAAAGTCAGATTCTCTGCCACTACTGCTTCTAAGAAACTGCACGATTTGTTTTCCAATGAGTACTCATGCCCAATTAATACACAACAGTGGGAAGAAGTTCATACATAAAATCGTCAAGTATTACTATAATTACAAATACTATTTCTGAAGAATATCTGATGTTCCTTATTAACCAATATTAAGTAATGATCACTAACATTTTCTCTACTACATAAGGATTTCAGCTCCATGTGATATAAAAAATAACTTTTCAAATATTTTAACAGTGACCTTTGGTAAATGAAGTCCTGTCATGAAAATGATTCAGAGATGTGAGGACCTGTTTCTGGGGCACAAAAAAGCTGTTATTTTTTTATGCCACCTGCCAAATAGGTTGCCCAGCATATTTTTACTGTTGTACACAGCCAACCGAGCTGTGGTACTGTTCAACCATTTCCCTGGCTCAGCCTCCTTTGCTTTCACCCAGGTTTTGGGAACACAGAGAAGGGAAATATTGGAAAACTTTGCATACTTAGCCTAAAGTCTCACTACATAGTGAAAGACAATTTTAATATTTCTGTCCAATTCCCTCCCTTTGGATGGCTTTCATAGTACTCTGACTTTCTTCATTACAACATGAAGACACAGTAAGACGATAATACCACGTTTTGCAATAGAGGGGATTGTCTTCATGAACACCATTCCAGCTCTCTTACATATATATAAAGTAATATGACGTATATCACATGTATTCTGTAACACACCCTGAAGCACCTGATAATCAGACACACTTCTGCAAAGAAACATATAAAAAGTTTATCTAAATGGGATAAAGATTATAAATAGCCTCTCTTCAATACAAATGAGTTTTGCCACAAAATGAATTTTGACTCCAAAAAATATTGGTAAGAGAAGCTTTCTGAATATCAGCATTAAGGATAAAGGGCTGCTGACCTGTTTGATTGATAATCACCTCCTAGTAGGTTACCTAAAAGGACTAGTTTTTAACTGTGCTATACCTGAAGATAGCTCTAAAAAAGCTACTGTGAAAACTGAAAAAGGAAGAAAGGAGAGAAGTGAGTTTTAAGGGCACCTAATAAGAATGACAACTAAAATTAGGTGACTGATACTGTACAATTACACTATTTCATTCTAAAAGCACATCACTTTAGGAAACAACGATGGGTAATAAAAGGGGGGAAACAGCACAATTGTGGTGCCTTTAACATAAACATTAGAGATATTAACTCACTCCATCAGAAACTGTCTACCATACAGTTAAAGTAATTATTAACATTCAGGCTGCTCTTTCCAAAAGCTAGTCATTCATTCATTTAAAAAAAAGTAAGGTTAATTAAAGGGATATTTCCTTAAAACAATCTATTATCATCATGGTCTGGGGACAAGCAAATATTTGATATTTTTGAGTCACCAGTCTTACCTCCTCCCTCCAAGTTTAGCAATTCAACTTTAAAAGATTTTTCCAATTCAGGTATAAAATTATCAGTGATGTTAACAGAAATGTATTTATATCTTTCTCCCGGTTGAAATTCTAAGGTACCAGCCACACTCTGAAATACAAATAAAAGATTCATCATTAGATTATAATTATTCTGTATGTATACACAAAATGAAGAGTCTTCACCATGCCCCAGACTGATATAAATACTGAAAAATAACATAACTAAAATATAAAATTGAAAACACTTAAGTGAATACAAATAGTGCTCGATATGAAGTTTAAACAAATATTCTCAAACTAAATAAAGTAGATGGATTTTTATTTCTCTTACTGCCTATTCATCAAAAAAGTACTCAAAGCAAATGAAAAATCTAAATAGGTAATATCCACAAATTTCTAAATTAATTCAATGATGTGCAAAGAACTCTCTTGACCAAGTACATTTCAAACTATTCAAATTATATCATTGAGTGATTTAAATATTCAATGCATAATACTGCCATTTTCATTCTGACAATTTTTTCAAGCAATAATAAATATCAGTCTATTGGGCATTAACCTTTCCCTGATTATACTTGTAGCTGCAACACATGATACAGATTCACCATCAGAAAAGTTCACATACAACAAGAAAAACAAAAAGTTATTTAAATTGCAAGTCTTAAAACCCTTTTTCTCCTATTCTCTCTTATATGAGCATTTTTACCTCAATTCATTTATAATTTTTTAAATTTCTCTAGTGGTAGCTTGTGTGGACAACTGTATTTCATCTTGTGGAGCTACTATTGATCTTAAAGCTAAATTGAGGAATCCAAGTACCAAGTCACTTATTCATTCATATATTAACTTTTTAAAATATTATCAAACACATTGCATGTGCACACTATCACCTTAGATGCTTGGGATTTGAAAACAACCAAGACAAATCTCTAACCCTATGGAGAACATTCCAGAAGGAGTGTTAGGCATGTAATAAAATAATTTGAATAGAGTAACTGCTATACAAGGCGTACATTTAGATCAAGAAGTAATTAACTTTGCCTAGAGAATAGTTGTCAGTGGAACAATTCTACAAGTTTTAACAACAGAAATCACATTTGACCATCTACAGGAAACCATCTTACTTGACCTTAACAAGATCTTACACAGTTAGCCATTTCTTCTTCAGGAAACATGTTCTTCTCTGGTATTCCATATCACACTCCTATTTTTCCTACCTTTCTAGCTCACCCATTCTGAGATTCTTTACCTATTTAACATTGTCCTGAAGCCTTCTAAAAACTGTTGTTCATCAGACTCTCTCTAGACAAGGCTACCATATACTAGGCTTTTAATACTACTTAAATGCTCCCAACTCCCAAATTTCTATCTCCAGCCCCTAATAATCTAATTTGGATCTTAATACCTATTTACAAGTTTTCTTATAATTTCTGTAAGAATTTTTAATTCATAATCTTCCCTTAAAATCTATGCCTTGCCCAATCCTTTCCACAGCAGTAAATTAAATTGTAAAACAGCAAGTTGCTTATGCCCAGAACCAGGGAGTCACTTTGATACCCGTCTGCTTAATCCTCCACACTAACAATCTTCAAATCCTGCCATTTTCACTGTTAAATATTTCTTGAGCTCACCTGCTTCTTTTCATCTACACTATTATGTGCTTGCCCCAGGATACTATCACCTCTTGCCTTGTTCCACAGAATGAACTCCTTACTGGTCTTTCTGTGTCAAGTGCCTATGTCTTCTAATCCACTCTGCACAGTTTAGCCTAATGACCTTTTATAAATATGTTAACACCTTTCAGTTACTTCTCCTTGTTTCTAAAATAAAAGCCACAACATGTAGCATGATCCCTAAGGCTCAGGATCCACCAGTCCCTGTACATCTTATCTTTTATCTCTACACCTGGCTCTCCACGTTCCAGAAACATTGGTCTCTCTGTTCTTTCCGACAACCTGTGCTCCTCCCTACATTAAAGCCATCTTACTATTTCAATCATGGCATTCTACTAGTCTCAAGTAATTCTTCCCCCTTCATTGAATTTGCTAGTTTTCCCCTACTTAAACTTCAGAGCCTAGCATAGATATCATTTGCCCTCCTCCTTAGCCACCCAGACTATGTCAACACCCACCCCTCCCACAAAGTACCAACTCTGAACATTTCCCTCAACCACGATTCAGTCATTAATTAGTGTTTAATTTCACTCTTCAGAGCTGGAAGTAAGCCCTTAGCAGAGGGAGCATCTGTACCTTGGTTTATGAGAAGCAGGTTAAAAACAGTGGTATCTGATACTCAAATTGTCTCCTCTTCTGCAGATGATCCATCCTGGTATTTCCACTCCATCCCCCCAGCATATACGTGCACATATACTCACATACACAGCCTAAAAAACCAGACTTGTATGCTAACACAGAACAAACAGAACTGAAGCATCATAGACAAGCGGTGAAGGCAAGTTAATGAGGTTTTTAGGGACAAGCAAACATGATTGGTTCTAAGTGGGAACAGGTAACCAACAGGCCATCTGAGCACCCCTGGAAAGCCTCACAACTGTCTCCAATGGTTACTAGCTTTCTGACAGTCATGAAAGATGGCAGTGTAGGTTTTCTGTTTTAATTATTAAAGAAAATGATAATCCAACTGGAGATTGAGGGTGTTCATACTACCTAGAAACTGAAGACCATCAAGTATAAGGACTGAAGTATTTCTTTAAGAAAATGCAGAGAAATAATACTAAGCCATGTTAAAATGTCTTGTGGAATATATTACATAACAACTAATTCAAAACCCAAGAAATGTCAAGGTGAGAGAAAGGTAACTTGCCCAAGAAAGAGTTTGAGAAAGAGGAAATCTGAGTAAATTTTGCTAACTGGATTACAGCCAGATGAAATCTATTCAAGGTTTCTGAGGTTCGGCTAAAAAAGTATATACAAATCACTGAAAATGCACCATTATGTGTGTCTTACTAGAAAGAAGGGGAAAAACAGGAAAGCTAGTGTTAAATCTAAAGAAAAAGACTCTTTAGAAAAACAGAAATGTTGAAGGTTATAAAATACTCCCTAAAAAGTATAGCTGAGGGGAAATGAGTATTTGCATAATATGAGTATTGCTGATAATAAGCACAAGTAGTGGTTACTAAGTGTTCCTATGTAGGCACCATATACAGTACACAACACTTCAATGCTGCCATTAACCCTCGGAGTGATCCTACCTGTAGATTATTATCTCTCTCTTATTATCTCTTCCTTACTGAGATTAGGAAGATTGAGTCTCCTAAGGCCACACATTGAGCAGATGGGTTTAAATCCAGTTCTGTCCAGTTACAAATTCTAAGCCTTTTTTTTTTTTGGCCAGTACCATGCTGCTCTCACATGGAGAAAAATAATTAAAATTGAAAAGAGATGTATGGTGACAAATGGTAACTACACTTACTGTGGTGAAGATTTTATAAAGTATATAAATTGTCTAATCACTAAGTTGTGACTAGTCTAAAATACTTTAGTCCATAGACTGATGGTCTTCAGTTTCTAGGTAGTCTGAACACCCCCAATCTTCAGTTGGATTATCATTTTCTTTAATAATTAAGAAACCTACACCCCTATCCTCATGATTATCAGAAAGCTAATACTGATAGAGTTCTGTACACCTGAAACTAATATAATATTGTATATCAACTATACTTCAATTTTAAAACTTTTATTAAAAAAAGATAGGGACATAATTTCTTCACAATTTTAGTTTTGTTTGATGGACAATTTTGGTTTTGTTAAAACATGTGAGAAACATAACTTTACATATCTGATCAAAAGCTGTAACATTAAAATAACACAAATGAAGCCAATGACACATATAAACTACAAGAGAAATCAGTAGGACAGCTATTTAAGTGACAAGCTTCAAGACTAGTACTTTATGTAAATTTAAAAGTTGTAATGCCATCAGTGCTTATTTTCCTTGTTTAGCATGTCCTGGGACAATGCAAGTCCCTTCCAACCCTCCCAGAGGACTGTGTCTGTTTTATAAGTGCAAACATTGCTTCAAAAGGAGTAAGGGATTTAATACCTGGTAGTCCTCAGGACTGAATGCTGTCAGAGACACTGTTCTAAATTCTGCCGTAACCCTCCCCAGGAGTCCCTGTGCACGGACGATCAATAACCTAGCTTCCCCATCTTCCTCCTGCACACTGATGTGCGGAATGCTGCTTGCAGGCAGGGTCATCGTGTCCTCAGGCTGGGGAGGCAGCCCTGTGGAGAACTGCAGCAAGCCTGGGAGATACAAAGAGAGGCAGGGCATCTTGCCCCAGTTATCTGTGGAAGAATTTCTTATTCATTTGAAACAATCTTACACAATTACTTTGATCATCAGGATAAAACTCTGAGGGCTTTTACATAGAACAGACTTTTAGTGAAGATTTGATAAACATGCTTTTGACATGGAACGCATTAATAGTTTTCAGAATGTTGAAAGTTTAAATGATAGTTTCCCTTGTCTCTACCCAAAGAAAGTGTCCTTCCTTTTTTATTTTTTTTACAGAGGTATCAATAAAAAGAACGGTGATGGAGTTTTAAAATACATGCATTATGAAACATTTACTCATATTTGACTCTCAAATTCATTTTTAAACTTACAGCAGTATATGACTAATGGCACCCAAAAGGATTTCCAACACACTTTTAAAAAATAACTGAAAATCAGAGTTGAACAGCCTGCCAGGTTTTCTATACAAACCTCTCAATAGATATTTTTGCTTTGTTCCTACCAAAGAACTTCTCCTTTTCAATGTAGAGAACAGTCTCAATTTATTAGGACAAATATCTAAGACGGTTCCCTAATTAAGAATGTTATCACTTTTTGGCATAAACCAAAAAGAAATTAATATAAACAGTGATGATTCCACTTCTTGAAGCTTAATAAAGTATAAATGCCAAAGTACTTCAATTAGTTAGGTGTTAACATATCACATAGGATAATTTTTAAAATAAAAAAATGTGATACCATGGAGAAATACTTTTTCCATTTTAAATAATCTTCATATACTTTTCAAAATATATACTTGAACTTCAGAAAGTAATCTTCATTTTTTCCTTTATAAACAATATCCCTCAAAATGGCAGCTTACAGGTTCAAGAGCTTACAAGTCAGAGAGTCCAAAGGAGGTCTGCTTCAATTATTTGCAAAAAGAACCTTAATTGGTTCTCAACAAGACCAAGTAGTCCCGGAGTTGAGTGTATAAAAGTGCTGGGTTACCGTATGGATGATCACTAGCTTTGATGGTGATATCTGTCGCTTCCTTTTCAGGATCTATGCTTGCACCACTGGTGGGAGTTGAACCTAGTTTCCCGTCTCGAGGAATTGCAGAAACCAATGCCACACGAAAATATTCACTAAGCTCAGGAATATCATCATCAAGAACATATATATTCAGGACCTATAAATATAAAAATCCAGAGGCATTAGGCACTGAGACATATAGAAATTATTTTATCACTTACTGGAAGAAAACAGCCAATTAAATTGTATTTCACTGAAGTTAGTATTTAATGTGACTTATTTCTACATAAACATTAAAACCCAAAGGAAGAGAGATCTGAGAAATAATTCTTTAAACAATAATGGGTACTGAGCAGTAACATTTTGTCTAAATATCATGTTAATATCATGCCATATATAACACTGACATATTATATATATCTGTCAATATTATATCATATATTCTTTGTACCAAAAACAGTGGTATTACCAGCTTCCCGGTACTGAGTTCCTAACTTAGGAACTCGTGCTCCCTGAGAGGATGTGGCAGGGTAGTAGGAAAGGGCAACATACGTGACTAGTTCCTGACTAAGGAAAGCCTGACATACTTACTATAGCAGCATTTTACAAAACAGATTCACAATAGGTCTTAGAATTCTGGCATCAGCATGAAAGAATGAGGCACACAGGGAACTGCAATTAGATAACTAAGGCTGGAGTGGGAGAAAAGGCTGGGTGGTATAGGGAGTCAAAGCATAGGAACCTTTTATGTTGTCATAAAAAAAATGCTCCATGGAGTGGAGCAAAATTGAAGAATCATAAGCAGGAGACTAACAAAATGAGAATTCTTAGAATAAACACCATGGCAGGGTAAATGGAGTGGACAGAGCAAGAAAGGATGTGATGGGCTCAGTTAGGAGATGACTACCCAGAAATAATGAAATCTTGAACTAATGCAGGGACAGTGGAGATGAATAAAAATAGATGGATTTGAGATTTGTTCTGGAGATCGAAGAAGACCCAGGCATTGATGACCACTTAGTGGAGGGAGTAAGGAGAAAGGAAGGAAGGATACCTTCCTGGTTTCCCCAAGAAGGAGGATGAGGACAGCCTGAAACAAACTCTCACTCCAAATGCAATCTTCCAAACACTAGTGATTGGGCCTAAAGGCAGCTGAAGAACTTCTTGTAAGTGTAGGTTTTCTATTTTGGATTCTAATTAGTAGGTCTGAGGTAGACTATGAATTGGTTTTAATGTTCACTCTATCAGACTTTTAATTAAGAAAGGAATGTATGGCACAGCCAATGTGCTCAGAGAAGTGTAAAAATGACACCTACTACTACCCAAATCATGTCATTTTTCTTGAATTAAAAAGAATAATGAGCAGTATGAAGATATAAAATGTCTTGCCCCTAGAAAGAAAGCTGACAATGTTGCCAAAACATCAAGATAGACATTAAAAATCATAAACGGTATTCTTAAAAGCTTTGAAGCATATCAAAGTAATAATTTGTTTTAGTGAAATGAAGAGTTTGAAACTGAAGATCTTTTCAAGGCAAAAAAAAATGTATTTTACATGGTGACTCATACACAAAACAGTATTTACCTTCATTTACTACATGCTATACATTCTATTTTCTATTCTATTTAAAATCTTAGTCATAACACACTCAATTGATTTCATAATTAATGGGTCATTCAAAAAATCTTGAAAAACACATTTCCAGTGTACTTCCCTGTACTGCACACACACACACACACACACACACACACACACACATACACAAAACACCTTTCAGACTCCCTTGCAGCTGCAATCTAGATGTGATTGTTAAGTATATTCAGTTAGATGCATTCCCCAGATACATGAAAGATAGTAGCAAACTGAGGCCACCTTTCTGTTGTTTGGGTTGGAAAGCACAGTCAGGAAGCATTAGCAGACATCTCAGTATCCAGTCACTGGCTTTGCAAGACTGAGAGGTGGTATAGACCTAGCTGATATGGTATTATAAAACAACTCCACTATTTAATGTTACTATTTTTGCTTTAAAGGTCAATTATTTCTTAAATTTAAAAATCACAGAAAAAAATATTTTAAGTCAATCTTGACAGGAACATATACAACTATTTTCCAGATCAAAATTTGAGCAACTTTATCTCTTCTAAAATGTATATGAATCCACTTTGTAAAACAATGGTTCCCAGTTACATTTTTATTTCATAGTTGGTAAATTTTCCAAAGGAAAATTGGGGGGGGTCAGCTCAGTTTTCTAAGTAGGAATATTAAAATATTATCACATACTATTATTATTACTTGATGAAAGAAAGAATACTTTAAATCCAAAGAGAAGTGGAAAAGATGGTCCTTTAAATTGAAAAATGTTAGCCTTATGAAAACTTACTAGTTGTCCTAATTTTCCTCTTTTTACCAAGACCAGTAAAACATTTATCATGGATCTATCTGCAGACTGCTATTAGGGAGCTTTTGTTATAAACTATTTAATTTGTTTCCTCCCTCCCCAAAATCATAGAGATATGATTATTCTTCTTTAGCTTTAACTCTTCAAATCTAAATGTTTTAAATCTTTCCTCAATTTTTATCTTTTCATCCAATAAACTCCTAGCTCCCATAGAAATTTCCTCAGATTATATTTGCAAAAGCCTTAGTTATTTTACTATTTACCCCTGATGAGCAATAGGCTATTTATACTTTTAATGAAAATTTATATTGATAATGAATATTCTACCATGACAGAATAAAAGAATGTGAAAATATTCTGATAGGAGGAGGTTTCATCCCATCTCCACTTATAAGAAGTATCATTTATTTCTGGATCATCTATTCAGACATGAGACTATGATTCGTGGAAAGTGTTAAAACTGGAGATCACTTGTACTTTCAAAACAAAGAAAAATTCATTTTTTTCAAATTTAAAAATAAACTGAGATTATAGTTACAAGAATTTCTCATTGGCTGATCAGAATTATACCATTAAGTATTCTGCTTAAGTTTCCCTTTACATGAGTAATAACAAAAACCCACAATGATAAACCTTTGGTATACCATTTTCATTATTCAAATCCTTACTTTTTCTTTTGCATAAATAAATACAAAAATATGTTATATTATGCCATAAAACCTAATCACCTAAATATTTTTAATTACTTAAATAGTAAGAAGCTGTAAATAAATTACAGAACAAACACATTAGGAAAAGCTTTCCAGGAGGCTTTCAAAGAAACAAAGAAGGTAGGGTTTACCTCTGATCTCTGCCAAGGAAGGAATGTGATAGTTCCACTGGCATTAGCAAAATCATCAACAAGGTAATTCATGACACCAGATTCGATCTGTGAGATGGTGTAAAAAACATGCACATAATCCAGAGCTCCTCTGGTTCGCTCCACCACACATGAAATGGTGGATCCCTCCTCTGCAATCTGAAATTGAACATAAATTATTAAGTATAGTCCGATTCAAATCAGTGATAAATTACAATGCTTTCATGAAATCTTTTTTCCATAAACTTAATTCTGTAACTTCCAACAACTCTATGGAGCTTTTACATTCCTCCAGATATATTTTTGACTGCTAAGAAATGTTTACAACCATTCATTTTTCTCTCTCACTCCTTTACAAGCAGAAAGCAGAAAGAGTTATACGCAGTTAACTGTACATGTAATTCAGTCACTGATACCTGCTGTGTGCCAGCCTCTACATTAGATGCTATGGTTACAGAAGATTTTTCTAAAAAGCATGTATGTGTTGATTTTTTTCATGTGGATAATATTTTCATCTAAATAATGTTAAGATAATGCTTAAAATTATATGGAGCAAGTTAGAATATCTTTTTGAATAAGGTCTTCATACTCCTCAGTTCTTAGTCTCTATTCAGTATTTGTATGTTAGAAAACTTATATAATTCATAGAAAAAAAAGGACTAAAACTGAATGAATAGAGCTCAAAATAAAAATCTTAATATATATAGTCACTCTATTTTTCGTATCAACTATAAGCACCTCTGGTCAACATTAGATGGAGCCAGTGTGGTATTAACATTAGAGCTAGAGGAAACAGATTTGAAATTTGCCTACAACTAGAAAATAGTCAAAATTGTCGATGAGCATGGAAGCACCAGATGTACCAGTAAATCCTCTTGAGTTTCACTGAAAATCAGCATCCCAACTCCCAAGTGCAGCAGGAACTCTAGGGCCGCACAGTGAAGATAGAGCACCTGAGGCAATACTCTGCCTGTTTGTTCACTGGCTGGAGAAGACCAAATTGACCTGGTGGCTGTCCAGTGGATCACTCAGTGCATCTCCTGGCGGACACTCCCAGACCCAGCCAGAACCACAACTTCAAATCCAGTCGTGCCTAAAGCATGGGAGCAGGAAACAAATTCTGGCAGCACTGGGAATGCTGAAGATAGGCCGATCTTACTTTTACCTCTTGCTTCCTAAGCCCTTGTGGTCTAGGTCCTGGGACACAGAACCAGGTTATCAGCCATTGGATACACACACTGCATCCTGGAAGACAACATATCACCCCAACAAGATGAGCTCAAGTCCCTGAGCTAGCATCTCGGCTGAGTCTTTAACAGGCCATCCCACTGTTGTGCTAGACCACTTGCTTCAAGTGCTGTGGCAAACAGTAAAGTCAGGGCTGTGGCTGAGTACCCACTGTTTAGCTCCCTCACATAAAACAAGTCCCTTTGAGGCAATGTACTGCAGATTCTCAGGGGAAAAACTAAGGCCGGCATTCAGCTTTCACCTGGTGGTGTGGCAGATGTCCTAAACAAATACACTCACATGCTAAATTAAGTATTAATTCCAATAATAGTGAGTTACTCCCACCTCTGGAGTAAACAGGCCTGACAGATCTATCTACCACTCAGTAGCTTATTGGAAGTGCTTAGCATTGGTGTTTGCTGCTTGCTGTTGGGACATTCAGCAGCAACAGTGGCCAGATTCAACTTGGGAACAGAGATCTCATCCTGTCGGGCCCATGCCTAGCCCCAATCCCTGCCACCACCCTGTTAGGGTGCCTTGCTGGTGGGGCCTGGCTGACATCTGACGGATACCTCACCCTAACTTTCTGGTTGCTGAGAGCCTTTTGGGAAATGTCCCCTCATACTCAGGGTCTATTCCCAGTGGTCTCTTCACACAAATCTCCAAACTTCCTTAAATAGAGTCTTGATTCTCCCAAGCCCCTGAGCATCCACTACGTCATTAGTACTGCTCAGAGGCACATGTATCTTCATACTTCAAACCACTTCTCCCTCCACATAAAATGGCCACATGTGCTGTTCACGGCTTTGTCCACTCCTGAGTGGGGCAGCAGAGTGGCAGAGCCACTGTCAGCCCCAACACGACACCCCTCAAACAGCTTCCAGCTACCTCAGTTCAACACGTGTGTTACCGGCCACATTTACCTGCTTCTGTCTGCATCTCCGTGCCCTCCCATTTCAGATAATCTCCTTCCTTCACTTAATGAGAACACACAAGCTACAATTCCACTGGTGCCCACTTCCACAAGCAAACTTAAGGTCTTTTTCAAGGTTGCCTTTCTTTTGCCCTATTTATTGTAGTATTTGAGTATTAAATCATTTCTCGTATAAAACTATTTTTTTTCATTAGGTTCCTATCTTTCTTAAATGTCACTGAGCAAGAAGTACTTGAGCAGTGTTCTAACCCATCTTCCCTGTGAGCTCTGTTTTCATTATGCAACTTGGGTGGTGTGGTGACTAGTAGGAACTCATCTATTACATATGGCAGAGCTGACTGTTCTGGGGTGGGTCCCCCAACCCTGGAGAGAAGGGGCAGCAGCAAAGAGACCCAGGGGCTCAATACAGCTTTGAATTTAATTCCCACCTGGGCATCTACACCAGCGTTTTCATTGTAGCCAAGTGGTACACCAGCAAACGTGAGGTGGACAGAGTATAGCCAAACAGTCCTGAGCCGCGTCACTCCACCACTTATCATGCACTCCCAATCTCAGTTATCTCCTCTTGAAATGATCATAATATCCCAACATGTGAATATGCAACCTTTCCCTTTTTAGCCAGAGGCATGGATGAAACAGATTCAAAGATACTCTCAGGAATTTAAGATGTTTCCATACAACTTTTTACCAAGTCAGTGAGCACTACCACATCCAGAACTAAGAAAAGAGATTATTCTTAAAGCAATCACATGTAGAAAAGTTATCTAACCATACTTTCATTCAGTAAAACTTTCACCAAAATCTATCATCTACTGTTTTTGGTTAAAAAAAAAAACAGAAAGACTGTCCGTTTTCAATACAGTTGTGTGCAAAAATGTGCTACATATCAAAACTTTTTAAAGAAATTAAAGAACATTTTATACAATAAATTAAATTCTATTAAGTTCTAATTGGAGAGGAAACTTCAAACATCAAGGGTCCATCGAAAAATTACATATGGTTCTTGGCAAAAATCCACCTTTACAGAGAAATGACATAATGCCTAGATTTGCATTAAAAATTACTTCAGCCAAAGAAAAAGTAAAACAAGATTGGCAAAGGGATGATAATTGTTGAAGCTAGGAGATGGGTTGCTGGGATCCATTCCATTTTCTGTATTTTTGTGCATGGACAAAACTTCCCATTTAAAAAGATTTTTGCCTCCCAGCCCATTTCCCTGTCAGAGATTTTGATGCAGAAATGAGGTCCTCAATCAGGACAGATGCCTAGGAATAAGCATTAGATATTTCTGACCAAGCTGTCCATGCACAACACTTATGATAATATTGGACTGAGGATGAAATTATTAACACCGAAAGATTAAGACATAGAGAATAGGTAAAAGATTTTTCTCTACTATTAAAACATTCATCTAATTTACTTTAGAATCATGATACAAGCAAATGTTTAGGCCAAAGGTACATAACCAAGTAATAATCATCAGAACCACCATCATTCAGTTTTTTACAAGAAACACCAGGAGCCACTACTCTGTTTTCTCTTTTCAGTCAGGAATTTGTTGAAATTTCAGATCAGCAGAAGAGTAATTATGAAGTTTAACAATGAGAAGTTTTTCAAATACATTTCCTAGAAAAAATAATGTACTATTCTGAGCCAAGAATTGGCTTGCTCTACTGAAATAGGAGATAAAAACTAAATAATTATGCATCCAATTAATTTTTTATTTTGTTTCATGCTTGGGTGATGACTGTGATATCAGATTATATTGGTATCATTTGTATCTAAAAGAATCTATTCAAGTAACATATGGCAGGCACTTAAAAACACACACAGTCCACAGTTAAGTAATATTCTCACTTTTACATCTCAGAATGTCTGGAAATTTATTCTTAAGCCATGAGTTTATAAATACAAAACAATCTAAGTATAAGTTACAAAAGTAAAATAAGGAGACTAGTTAAGTTTAATGAATTACATTATGAAAAGCAATCTCATTACTTTATAACTATGGGGCATACAAAACTGCAGGTCATACAAAAATACTGGTAAAATTGGTGGATAGAAACACAACATAACAAAAGTGCACAGAATAACAAAATATGGGAAGGCAACATGAGAATGTGCTCAGTAGGCTAAATCCAACAAACATCAGTCATCTGTTCAATGCAGATCCTACTTGGAGTCCAAAGAACTCTGTGGCATGCCCCACCAGGGCTCTAAACTGTGCAAGTTTATTCATTCTTCAATTATAATTAAGCACCTGCTATTTACCAAAACATGGTGTACCTGGCTGAAAGGGAACAAATCACAAAATAATTATCATCTCTTTCATTATGCTAAGTAGTAGACTACGTCATAACCTACATATTTTCATTATCTGTTCAAGATGTGATTATGCTTATTTTAACTTTAATACTACTTTATCTTATATGAATCTATGAAAAATGTAAAAGCATAACACAACTCAGAAGTCTTAAAGGGATCTATGGCCTTCAGCATTTTTTGAAAGGTTAAGAAAAGTTAACTTTTTAATGTTACTGCAGCAACATAATGGGGAAGAAATCTATGGATGTGACAGTGGTTTTTAATTTGTGGAAATGAAGCAAATAACCACAAAATTAAAACTGAAGACAATTCCAGGCATAGAGTAAAACTGCAGCTCTCAAATATTTTGGTTTCAGAAACTCTGGACACTCAAAAAATTACTGAGAACTTCAAGGAGTATTTTTCTTATGTTGGTAAAATCTGTTGATATTTACCATTTTACAAATGAAATCTGAAAAAAAGAAGTCAAATATTTATATAGTAACTAATTTTAAAATAGTAATAATAAACTCATACATGCTACCATAAGCAACATATTTTATGAGAAATAACCATATTTTCTAAAACAAAAAAAAATTAGGAAAAGGGGGCATTTTTTTACACTTCTGCAAATCACTTTGATGTCTAGCTTAATAGAAGACAGCTAGATTTTCATATGGAGCTAAACCAGCATCAACACAATCTATCAGTGGACCTTGTGAGACAAGCCAGCACTGAAAGCTTATTGAAATGGTCCAGAAAGCCAGAGAAACACAACAAAAATAATTCCTCATTTTAGGCAGGTTTTTTTAATTTTTGAATTTTTTTCAGTTTGGTTGTCTATGCATTTTAACTGAATCTAAATATGTATTATTTGAACTATGAGCCATTTCATATCTTGGTATTAAAATACATTCACAAGTCAACAAAGATTTATTGAGTACCTACTATGTTCCATTCTAGGTGCTAGAGATACAATAATGAACGATAAGACCTTATTACATTCAGAGCTCTCTCACCTTTGTTGTAGGGTAGAAAGGAATAGCCACTAAATACGCATACTTGTAAATAACAAAGGGAATTTAAAAGAAGGATCAGTGCTACAAAGAAAAGTAAAACTAGGTGAAAGGACAGAGAGTGACCAGTTGAGAGAAGGGGAGGCAAATCACTTTAAATAAGAAAGTCGTCTTTGAGATGTCTCTGGAGCTCACACTGGAATGACTAATACTGAAAATCTGGATAAGAATGTTCCAAATAGAGAAGCTAGGAAGTGGTGGTGGCCTGAGATTGGAACCGAAACATGCTGATGAAAGGGGAGAATTACACAGGAAGTCAGAGCCACAGGCCAGGTTGTGAAGGGAACTAAAGGGAAGCTTATTTTACATGGTACCGTAATAATTATCACAAACTGTTGGAAGCCACCTGTCTTTTTTAAAATAGAAATGATGATACTAAGGGGAGACAATAGATTAGAAATCACAAGACGTAGGTTCAAATTCTGATTCTTCCTATTGTATCTCAGGAACAAAAAAAGAAAAAGAGAAAGGAAAATTAATATTTAGGAAGTACTAGTAACTGCCAAGCTTTGAACCAGGTAGTTGATCCTGTCTCACTTAATTCAACTTCGGTTGATTATTTTCTTCAGGTCTCTAAGCCTCAGTTTCTAACCCTATAAAATGGGGAGAGTAATAATATCTGTTGCAGCTACGTTATGAATTGTCAGAGGTGCATGAAAAACTTCACATGTAAAGTTCCATGATGACTGAACATCATTTAAGGTATCATTATAGATGAACATACTTCTTTTTTAAGTCATAGATTTGTATGACATTTGTCCTCCCTAATCTAGGATATTCTTTGTATTTCTGGTGTAGACAAAGACCACTATTTGCAGATCTCTTATGATTGCCACCACACCAAAGAGCTAAGAGGGGCAAGAAGATAGTCCAGATAGTCCAGAGATCTATGACCTAGGTATGTTTCTCAGGCTCTATCCAGTCATGTTTTTCTTAATTGCTTCATTTTGCATATATATCCTTCTAGACCTATGAGACTCAACTTGCAAAGGAAAATACTCCTGTTCCTTGGCATCCTTTCATGGACATCGAGCTGTTGCTGTTACACACAACACCTGTGGAGTAGTTTCATGAGATCTCACATTACAGAACAGGAAAGCAAGATGATTACAAATCTTTGAAAACTTGGAAAGAACTGATAAGGAGAGTCAAACAACCTAATGAATTACTCTGGCCAACAACATTGATAAGGAAGGCATTTACACCCTATATGGAAGAATGCTGTAACTAACTTAAGCACATTTCACATGGGAAAAAACACTTGAAATATCTTATTTTAATGAAATTTCAACTACAATATTCATAGAAGCTTTCAGTATATATTCTCATTTACTTATGCAGTATTCAAATACTAGCCAAAATTATATTGCATGTAGAATATAACTATGCATTCTGTGAAATGCATTACACTTAAAGATAATCGTCAAAGTTTCGTTTCCTAGCTTGTTACAACTTCTATCAACTCACTAAGCTTCTGATTCAAATTGTGAAGTTAAAAGAGTAAAGATCTTAATTTATGCTTACAGCCACTTGCTCTAGCATACTTTTGAGCTTAGAATACATTCACAAGCAATTTTACCAAATGAGAGAAAGCCCACTCCCAAATAAATCTACCCACAATGAATTTTTGACTCCAAAATTCTCCAAACTCACCACTTACCTCTGGAATACAAGTTCCTGTGAAACCAAACAAGCCATTGGCATTGTCACTTTTTTGTATTATTACTCTTGCTGTGCTTTTCTCTTCAGAAATTCGAGCTCCTCCATATACAGAGACTAGTTTAAGAATGAATAACTCTTCTCCTTCCTCTTCATTGTCATCTCTTGCAGAAATAATGAATGATTTGTTAGTTTCTCCCTGTCTGAATTCCAAATATCCAGAAACAGGGTGCAAATCACTCTTTGCTGGCATGGCATGAAGTTCAAAAATTTCTTCAAGGGTCAGTTTTCGCTCATAGGACCTCACATCCTGCATCAAACCTGTAAATCGGTCACTGCCATTCATTCCTGCCCCAATTCTCAGTGTTCCAGGACCTGAAATTAGAGATGGTTTAAATGCTACCATATTCACAACTATCCAAGGTTTAAATGCTACAATATCCACAACTATCCTGTCCCAAACTACAAATATGATTAGGAAAGTGAAGCAATTTTATTGAATGGTTTTAGTAGGTAAGTAAAGCTTTGGTATAACTAAAATACAATCAAATAAAAGGTATTTTCTGTTATGAAAAAATGAATCAGTAATCACTGGTATTTAAGACATCCTGTACTAAAGGATATTTTATACATGTGTATGTATGTGTATATATTCAGACAGACATTTCTTCCAGGAAATTTTCAGATGTCCTTGCCCACCTACGAATGCAGTTAAGCAATGGATTTATTATTTTAAACTTTAGTGTTAAAATTCTTTGAGAACCTCAAGGTTTGACCCATTAGAAATTCATTTTGAGTTAAAGTTGTAAGAATTCAGCAAAAGAAGCTTTTGTGGACCAAACTTAACTCTTTACCCAAACAACTACTGCAATGGATGTAGAAAAAGGGGTACTTCTTCCCAGAAACATCATTACATGCAAATCTTAGGGACTGTTTCATGATAACATGCAACCCAACTACATTACTATGTATAGTTATACATATCAATAACAACTCTTTTCAGGAATTCACCAATTCTTATTTATTTACTCATTCTCTCTCTAATAACTCAGCTAAAATAGCTATGTTGAGATGAAAGTTTGGCAGTGGTTTGGGTAAAAAGTACAATATTTCTTATCAATATCATCAATCAAACTTTTACAAGCACCACTCAGAGAGCTCCTTTAGGGTGGTCACAAGCAGACTGCACATCATCATCACAGTCACCCCAGGCCTCCTTCTCCAGTGGTTCAAGACTGACCACATAGTAATGGGAGTGAAATACCTACCACAGGCAAAAACAGGGACAAACCTCACAAACAGACATTCAGGTGGACACACTGCTCCATTCTGTTTACATAAATTTAAAAACAGGAAATGCTTATCTTATGGTCTTAGAAATAGCAGTAGTGGGTAGGCAGGTTAGTGTTAGTGACTGAAGAGCCAAAGGGAGCTCTGGGTTGATTGTTTTTTATCTGGGTGCTTGTTACATAGGTGCTAAAACTGATGAATATGAAGTCCTAAAAATGTCATCTACCTGTCCACTTCTATGCACAGTTTTATATATTCTGTAATATATAACATATACTATGATTCATTAATAACTTTAATACATATATACATATCAATTTTCTTAGGTCACAAATTACAAAAACAATCTAAATTCCCTGCAGTAAGCTAAACAGAGAAAAAAAGACACCAGTTCTCGCTTCCCCCAGTCTTTCCCATTCTCATTCTACCACAATGCCATCACCAAGAAGCGATGTTAACACACACAGGTATATATTCCCACAATCAAACGAATAATTTAATGCGATTAAGGTTCTGTAAGCACAGTCCTTGGCATTAGTCAGCAATGTGTTCATGTTGTTTCTTTTGCCCATCTCTTTTCCTACTAGAAAAAAGAAAAATAACTAGACATCTAATGCAGGAGGTTCAGAAGGAAAATATTCTATTAAGCTATAACCATATAAACTCAGCTCCACTCTCTTACTAAATAAAAAACAGAATGAAATCATAGGACAGAGGGGCTAGAAGGAATTGGTGATTATAATGGAGATCACCCACATTTGTGTGTAAACATGTACACAGATGTGTTCCTCAAGGAAAAAGCACATGATCCATCTTTAAAGACAACAAAGATTGTCTCTTCAAAGTATTCCATAGAATTCACAAATTTACCTCTTGATACTATATACCCCTATAATTGCTGGATTTTTTTAATGTAATTTTACTCTTCTGATTCCTCTTTAATCCTAACTACCACCACCAAGAAACCCACCACCCTGCAGCCGCCTGGCCTGCACCCTGCCTCCGGCAAAACTGAGTCGGTAGTAATTCCCCAGATTCACTATGCTATTTCACATTTCTGCACCTCTGCTCTTTTCTCTACCTGGAATGTCATGCCCCATCCCTCCTACTACCAGAAGAGGAATAAATGTTCCTCCTGCATAATTTTTTTTCTTTCTTCTAACTATGTACTGAAGTGATCTGTATGCATATCTTTCTTCTAGAGCCTTTGTCAGGCACCTCAAGAGCGAAGACTCTGCCTGATCCATTTCTGCCATACTCAATACAGAACTCTTAGTCTTAGTGCACACATAGTTTTAAAGAAATTAAACCAATACACAAGCAGATTTTTAAATACCTGTTAGAAATAAAAACATTTTTAATTCCAAATTTGGTGCACTACATGTGAAGATGACACTCACCATCAGTAATCGCTTCTCCTTTCAGACTCTTGATTCCTCTGGGCAATGCATTTCCATCAAGGTAGAATTCAATTATACCATCGTCCAGGGTAATTAGAAGATGAAGCCAGACATTTTCTTCTAAGTATTTCATAACTGTTGTCTTGGCAATATATGTAGCATTGGAACCCACAGTTTGGTAATGAAGGGAAAGTGTCACATGGGATTCATTGGTTTGAATTTTTACCCCATAGTAGATGCTTCCATTACCATCATCCTTCGCTATAACAAATCCATTTGTATTGGCACTGGGCATCACCCAAGCTGAAAATGTAAAGTTGGCGATTGAGTTGTTACAGGAGGGACGGTATTTGGGATTCACAGTTCCAAATGCCCCCTCTAGCCCACTGAAGTACAAAGCGTCTGTTCCACTATGGTGACGCCGCAAGTGCGGCTGTAAATGCACAGTGCTGGGGAAGATTCCAACCAGCAAAAAGTCTATCATCGGAGGCAAACCAGCAGTGAACTCACTGGACAGTATTTCCCAGCCTACTCGTACATCACCAAAGGCACCCTGCTGCCTCAAAATGGTAAAATTGGTAATATAAGACATATCATCTTCTGAGAGGACATCTTCTGCCACTTCTCTCTCCAGGCACTCTGGATCCAGGATGAAAACTCCAAAGGGATCATCATTGAATGGAATCATTACTGTCACCTGGAGGTTGGTTCCTGCTAGTTGGCCTCCAGGACCTGGGGACCCACCTGTGATAAGAAAATTTATAATGAATGAGAAACCAGAATTTGAGGCAATTTCTAGCGTAAGATGAAGACAAAAGGAACTTGTTTAGCAAACTTCTGGTTAAATAATTTGCTCAGTGATCAATAAACAGTAGAGTCACTATAAGACTTTCACAACACTTTCTGTTGTATTCTGGTTCAGCATAGATTCATTAATAGCCAGTCAAACTTGAAATGAGGATACTAATGAGAGAGGTTTAATTCCTGTGCATAAAACCAAGAGGGGTTGGAAAACTGTTTAAATTATGGCACAAAGACCATAGTCCTTTAAGCTACCAAGAATCTGTACTTCCTAATTTCCATCAATGTTTGGTTGGAGACACTGTATCTGGTGGGGAAAAAACCTATTTAAAAGTCTGAGAATAGATTTAAGTTTCCACCCATAAAACTTAACCAAGCTAAGGCCAGAAAACGAATATTAAAAATTAACATTTTTATGAAAAAGGGTACTGCTGACATTTGAAATCAGATCATCAAAATACACTTAATTTATTATTAATTGGCTTTTTCATTTGGCTCTAATTACTTAAATATGAAATATCAAGTTTTGGTGATAAAATAAAAAAGATGGGAAACACAGCACCTGAAATGTTTACAAGCTTTAAAACATAAAATTCATTGAATTCAGGAATTTTATCTGGAAAAGCATGGAGAATTATTGCCTTGGCTCCTTCTCCCTCCATAAAATTAACAGTTCCTGAAGTTTCGTAGAACTCTTGTCCAGTTTGCAAAGCAGAATCATTCTGAAACAGCTGCCAAGCCACAGAAACACTGCCGAAGTGTCCTCGGTGCCTCAAAATCCTACATGACAAATTAAGAAAAATTAATTTTTATGTAAAATGCTTAAGTAGTGGATCTAACTCTAATGAAAGCTTTCTGTGTTCTATCAGAAATACGCTTTTTTCTGTTTATCATCTTTAATATAAACCAGCCAGTTAGTCCTTACTTAGTAACTATGAAGACTCTCGGAGAAGGGGAAAAAGGAGGTAGAACTTTAAGTAAGAAAGATAAGCAGTCTTAAAAGTCTTAATAGTCTTCAAAGTCCAAACCGAAAGATATGTTCTAAGCCCAACAGAAAAATAATCAGATGAGAACTGGTGAACGTTCTTCAAAAGCCCAGTACAGAGTGAGAGTAGCCACACATCATGTGAGAACGAGTTCCAGGAGGCCCTGGGTAATTCAGGACTCCAGTCCTGACACAGGATGGAAGTTGGGAGTGAGAAGGGTGGGGGCAATAATTTCTGCTTACCAGCTAAAATGCAAGGGTTTTTTTTTTTTTTTAAACAAATAGCAGCACCTGAACCAAAGTTTACAATTCATTCAGAATACCAACTTTGACATTATTCAGTTCTTAACCATTTATTGTAATTTTGAAAGATTAACAACATATCAAATTTTTGCATATTTAAAGTTTTTATTTTATCCAATTTTGATTTTGCTTTATCCAAACATGCTTACCAAAATGCATTGGTCTTTCCTTCTTCTACTGCTTTGTCTAAAGCCTCCAAGGAAAAAATACCATTTGGGTCATCATTAGCTTCAATTATCACTGTAGCTAGTGGATATTGATATACTACTGTATCACCTAAATCGAAAGTGGAAAAGCCAAAACAGTGAAAAGTAGTTAACTTACTATTAAATTTTTATTTTTAAATTAAGAAACAGCTTATAATTAAGTTCAAATTTCAGCAAAAAATTTCCTCACTGAAGGTCATAAATGAGATACCTAAATAAGCTTTTCTTTGAGAAACTGTTTAATTACAGAACTACTTTCCTGAAAAACGTAGAAGATACTTTTCTTCACAATATGAATATCGTTTCAGTAGTCTGGTTAGAAATCAAAAACATAGCTTTACCTAATTTCAAATTTTGAGATAGATTCTTTAATTTCATAAAAGATAATAAAAGGATTACACAATAATATATTAATTCCTACTTAAGTGTAATCACAAGCTTGAGAGATTCCTTTTAGATCTCTGCCTTCAGGCAGTTTAATATGCTCATACACAGACCAATGCAACGTTTATGATTTTGAACATGATTCCTCTCTACCCCAATTCTTTCACAGGTTAGCATGATTACTGCCAACACTTTAGGTCCCTTCTCATCACTTCCGAGGTCCACAGTGCTTCCTCTTTGTGCCAGTTCTTCCCTACGTGAGCAAAAGTCCTTCTCATCTTTACTTGCCTAATTCTTATCACTCCTCAGGACCCAGCTCACACAACACCTCCTCCGGGAATTCTTCCTTGAAGTCCCAAGTTAAGCTAAGTGTGTCTCCGCTGTGTTCCCACAGCAATTCAGACTCTGGCAATTCTATCACAATTATTGCACTATATTAGTACACACTCACACACACACACACACACACACACACACACACACACACACACACACACACACAAATTTTACTGTAAGCTCCTTGGACAAATGCTTCTTAATCAATGCCATGCCCTAACAAAGCAGATGTTCAGTAATTGGTACACAGAAGTTATTTATGAATGTTCGCCGAATTGATGCAAATAAAGCTTTCAGAATTAGATGAAGACAACACCTATAACTAAAAGTATAGAAAAAGAAATTGTAAGTAGCAAACCAGCACATTAAAATAATTTACATAAATATACAACTGTACTCAGCCTTACTTGACTATTAGCTAATGAAGGGAAAAAACACATTAAAAATACATAGTAAATCATTGTATAGAAAATGCTGACAATATAGGGTAACAAAATAACTTGAAATATCGTAATAAAAAATCTAACAAAAACAAAAATAGTAAAAGCCAGTTTGGGCAGGGTTCTGCTATCACGTGCACTCTTCATGCAACATGTCATGGGTGGCACTAAAAACTCGTTCTGTTTCTCTGCAGGGAGAACTGAATATATTTAACAAAAGCTCTAAGGATGGCCTTATCCTCTGATCCACTAATTCAGTCTCAGGGCAGATACTGTGAACAGCAACTGTAAGGCATAAACACCCTCTGCCGGTTTTACAGTCCAGTTAGAAATGCTGTTTCTCCATCTCTCCCACCACCCACCCTCTCAGGCCCTCCATATTTTAACATCATAAAAGAGGAGAGAAAAGAGCAAAAGAACTAAGAATGGATGCAAAAGTCACAAATTCTAGAGATTTTTATTACCTCAATCTGCATAGCTAAAGCCATCAGATCCTCAGATGCCTGGGAAAATACTGAAACAAATGCAGTGGACATAAATGTACACCACAGCTCAGGCCAGTCCTCCAGTCACATCTTGCAAAGTTGGACTCTGTTCCCCTCCCACCCACCCCCGCTTTCATTCTCTCTCAAAATCAAATACATATTTCTCCAATGGAACATCTTACAAAATAAACTCATTAAACCTTTCCTTGCAGAGCCACTTTCATTTTCTTTACAAGAGGCTCAGGATGTTTTGGTCCACTGTTATTATCACTGTGGCATTCCGGTCCTGACAAGAGCTTAACCCCAGGACATTTTGGCCCCAAGGATACCTGGAGTACAATAATATTCACTAGAATTACACCAAATTAATAAGTGGCGTCAAGAACTTATTTCTAGAGTAAACACAACTAAGACAATGTCACTTCTTCATCAACTTGCTCTACCTCACAGCAAACCTGTTTTCTACTTTCACTTCACAAAAATTATTTTTATCTGTAGCAATTTCTTTCACTTAAATTTAAGGATAATGCTTGGATTCACAAAAATGTTTTTGATCTACATAAGATCTATGTCTTTTGCAACTATGAAGTTTCTTCTGCAGCTACTATAAAGACACATTTTTCCTTATCAGATGGTATTTTTTAGCTTTTGCTTTTTTGATATTCTCAGTTAAGCTGGGTGAAAAATGAGAAAGAGAGTCTAACAAGAGAGACACAAGTAGAGAGAGTCAAAGATAAAGGAGAATGATAGGGAAACACAGCAAAACAAAATTAAGTGACCTCTTTCTTTTCCTCTTCCTCTTTTTGAATATTTCAGTCCAAAAGGCACAAGGTAGGGCACAGGGAGTGGGGGAGCAGGCACTACTGTGACCCAGCACAAGGTCTAAGAGCTCACGCAGGGTGAGGAGGGCATCTCCACAGTCAAAAAGCATTGTGTCGGGATGCTGGGTTCTGAGTGGAGTGGGAAGACACGCACATGGGGCAGGGGGTTGGCCTAGAGCAGAAGGTAGGTCCCTGGTAGGGAAAGAAACCTAAACTCACTGTGGGAGGGAGAAGGGTAAAAGAAGCAATGGGAAAGCAGTTACATATGGGGGAACTGATCAGCTAAATAAACATATTAAAAATAATGGGAACTAGATTTGTCGCTATCAGAGAAGAGAGGGACAAATACGGAGAGAGAGAAAATGAGAATGAACCCTGTGATAATGGACAGAAATGGAGATACTGGTGTGAACACATGGTTTGCAATATATACACGTGGATACAGAACTCCAGATGTAAAAGTGTGGGTGTATTTACACATAAATGTGTACCTACATACATACATATTTTCCCTATATATATAACCTGAGGGAAACAAAACTTCAATAACAATAAGCACACCCAGTGACCACCCAGATCCTGGTTTCTAAATAATATTCTTCACTAAGAGGAACTATGGCTTCTTGGAAACATGGCTGATTTCAGAGTTACGATGGGAGAAGTAAAAGATGAGTTTGGAAAAGCTTTACTGTGCCGGGAAGTAAGAAAATGCTCAAATAATATGATCAAGTCAAAAAGACAAAAGTCATCTCAAACAAGCTATCACTGGCCAAATCTGGGACAATATGACCATCCAAACGCACAATGAAAGTTAAATACAACCTACTGCATTAAAGAGAAATCATGAGTCTATACTGATAAATATTTCAATATAAAAACTGCAAGTTTGATAGTTAACAGGATAAAGTATCTCTCCAAAAAATAATTATTCATTAGAGACAGAAGAGAAGCTTGACAGTCACCACCTAGGTTGTGCTCAAAGTAGACATCACAACAAAGGGACAAATCATGTGCCAATTGAAGGGATATGACAGGAACATAGAATCACTTCTATGAAATTCCTACCACAGCTGCAAAATCTGAATCTAATAATGAGGAAATACCAAACAAGCCCCAAATGAGGAACATTCTACAAAAACAACTAGCCTGTAATTTCTATATTAAAGGTGATGAAAGCCAAGGAAAAAGAGGAACTACACCAGATTGAAGAGATTAAAGAGACACGACAATTAAATGCGATGCATGATTTGGGAAAGGATCATTTTGCTAGAGAAGACATTATTGGGACAAGTGGAAAAGTTTGAATGGGGTCTGAGAGAATGTATTAATTGTTAACTCCTAATTTTAATAGTTATATTGTGATTATGCAGGAGTGTCCTTGTTTATAGGAAAAACACACTACAGTATTCAAGGGTGATGGGGTATCATGTCTTGATCTTATTCTCAAAAGGTTTAGGGAAAAATAGTGCTCTTTACTCTAAAAAGAATAACATAAATATCAAAAGACATTATAGCCCCTCCAATTTACTACAGATGGGACCAAAACATCCTCTGGGCACAAATACTGGGGTCAGAACATCCTGCTTCATTTATAGTACAGAGAAGAAGGAAGAGCCTATCTTTTCCCCCTTGCAAACTATCATTCTACTGTTCCAGAGTCATCAAACACAGCCACCTACAGAATGAAGCTTCCCAACCGGCAGACCCAGCACCCTACTAGGAGGGCAAGGGGCTACAGAATACTGAGGTCCTAAGCCCTTGGGTGACTAGATAAAGCTTAAGGTAGTTTTAACTAGAAAATTTCTAACTTACATCATAATTTCATATAACACAGTATCATAATTTTCTAGGTATGCTATTTTGTGAAAAAGATTAAAAGTAATGTCGTAGAATATACCTGGTACATAAAGGTTCAGCACATAGATTCTCCACCCCTTCGCTCAAGAAAGCAGTGAAACAGTTTTGTGCTTGAACTGTCACAGATGACAGTTAAGTACTTCAAGTCATCTTGGTAAAAGCAGTGAAACAACAGATCTGCCATAGAAATATTATTTACCTGTTGAATTGGAGAGGAGTACATAAAAGCGCTCAACTGTTTCTGGGATATCATCTTCATTAACAAGTACAGATATGCTCTGCTCTCTACTTCCGACCACAAAAACAAGCGTTTCTCCTTTTTCAATGGAAACAAAGTCTCCCTCTCTTGCAGTAGCCTCCCCGTCCTGGGTAGCGTATTGGACAGTGCAGGCAACATCAACAGATCCATTTCTGAGAACAGTAAAGCCAGCAGTGTCACCTTCCTGAACCCTCACTACACGAGGTTCTGAAATATTCACAAAGAAAAGAAGCACATGAGCTTTTCTAATCCCATCTACATGCTTTTAGGTCACTTTACATTTCTCCCTGCCATCCACAGTGTCTTTGCTCAAAGGCGCAGCTCTAGTCCCAACTCCTGTAGGAGGCCTCCTCTGCGTGCTTCTAATCAGCAGCCTTCCCTTTACCATACTTCCTACAGAATGCATTGTCTTCAACACCCCATCTGTCAGTAAAATACATACTATCAGAAATTCTGTGCCTCCCGTTTTATACACCCCATTTCCAAATTTACACTGTAAGTTCCTTGACAACAGGCTCAGGTATCTTGTTTTATTTTTGCCACAGCAGTTAGTAGAAGGCAGAACACAGGACTAACTCATTAAATACATATTAACTGAAAGTTAAGAGGATGAATCAATAAAAATCAAGAGGTTTTAAAGATTCCTGCAGTTGTCCACTGAACAGCTGGCAAAAAGGGTTTAAAAAAGAGTTTGACAACAATTAGGTCTCATAAAACTAAAAGTTGCTTCAGGTGTCAAAAGACAGTTTTAAAGAAAGAATTAAAGTGGCAACAATAAGGAATCCTTTTCATATGTCCATTAAATATTAGTTATTATAGGAAGTGACCATCCACCAGGTACATTACTCAGACCCTCAAATGGCTACACTGTATACTGAAAGAGGTTATGTGGACCACAGTTCATTTTTTGCCCACAGGAAATGAAATAGCTTGGAATTTGAAGGCAGGGGAGAATAGAGCTAACAAAAGAGCACTTACGTTCTTTTTCCTTCAGAAGATATTTAAAAATACTTGTTAAAATGTCAGATTGAATAACAATCATCCAAACAAATCATGAAATCATACTTAAACAAGCATCAATTGTACTTTTTCAAAAATGTTCAAAGTATTGAAAAAACTTATCTATACTGTTTAAGAAAGATGTGAACTCACTCAAATAAGAGAGAAATACCACCTGCAAAATAAATGGGGTCATCATTTCTTCGAATCCTCAGAGTTGCAGTAGTTTTATTTCCCATTTTAGCTCCTCCAGTGGCATTAAGTAGGGTAATGGTAAATTCCTCCATTTCCTCTGGAATCTTTTGGAAAATGTTACACATGCTTTAAGTCAGGTGATTTGTACAAATAATTCCATTACATATTTTTAAGTCATTTTTTAAAATAGCTCTATTCATAACCAGTACTAAAGTTCATTTCTGTTTCTGAGGCAGAACCACCATAAATCATTCAAGTAAGACTCAGACAGCCCCAAAATTTTTAAAGTGCATGCGTCCAAACGGCCACTTCAATCTGATTCAATATAAAACTTAATGGAAATAAATTTTACTTTATGTATGCTAAAAATAGAAATATTACATAGTTCATATTCTGTAAGAAAATGGAACATATGCTGCTTACAAAAAGAAAATTAATTTCTGACACATTTAGAACAGAGTTCATAATAGTAACCAAAGCTCAGCAAGCTCTCAAAGGCTTCTTACAAACATCACTGAGGTTTCACACAGGTGTGTCATAAAGACCTCATGCCCATGTCTTAACGAGATGAGATTCCCCACATCCCTCAGCCTTCATAAATCACCAGGTGGATACTGTGTCTCTTTCACTTCACACACGTGAGCTGCTGTCTTTTCCACATCCTAAAACAAGAGTGCTGGGATTTTGTCCTCAAGAGACAAAGTTTGAGGGAAAGGATACAAGCTACCCCAGCTGTTCAAAGCACAGAAAGATCCATACTCATTGATAGTAAGTTCTTCCTCTTCACTACCAGGAAGACTAGCACCCCGGACCCATGAACCATCTGGCCACGGTCCTGATTCGGAAAACTCCCCACAGGACACCTGCTTGGTGGTGCCCTTGCCTTCAAAGGGCCTCAGTCCAAGACAGCACTTAACCTCTCCCACAACTGCTCAATTGCTGATACTGGACACGCACATTGTGTCCCCGGGGGTTCTGAGAGATAAAAATGCCCTAAGGGAAACCAAAAACAGTCTTTCTCTTTTGGCTTAGAATCAGGTATTCTCATGCCTGAGTTCTTTATCATGTACTTTCATGATAAATATCCTACCAAATACTTTTATTTAATAAAAATTATTTAATAAAAAATAATTATTAAGCAAAGACAACAAGTAAACAGTTATATATATGCAACAATTACCTCATCTGGAAGGGAGTAAATGGTGATATTTTTTGAAAATTCCTGATCTCCAAAGAAAATAGTCCCTTGGACGGGAAATACATCTTGTGTAAAGTCCGGACGAACCACCCACAGTACACTAACATCACCAAAGTTGCCTCGATTTCTTATTACACCATAAATAGCTGTGAAATACAAATGTGTATAATACATATTAAACAATTTTAAATGATGAGTAAAGAAATTGCTCAAATAAACAAAAGTAAAAATAAGAACTCTTTTTAATAAAAGCCAACTGTCTGCCTAGCATAGCCTCAAGGTGTGTGTGTGCGTGTGTGTATAATATACATATGTACATATAAGATATATACACACAAGTATATAAACAAATGTATTAGCCTAATATTCCCCCTGTAGGTATACAATTGATAACATAAATGGACTCAATCTTTCCTATCAGTTTGGGATTTAAGAGTCATTTTGCATAGGGAACAGAATGGTGATTAATTAGGTACACCTATCACAGTCCTACAAGGATATTTGTTATAGGCAGCTAGAGGAAACTACACACTCAAAAGTGCTTTTCTTACCCAGTCAGACATTGCTCTAAATATCAACTACCTCTCATTTCATGCCACTGCAATATTTCTCTCATAGTAACTCTAAGTTTTTAGGTTTTCCTATTTGACTTGATTCATTCTTGAGTGTTTGAGTTCTACTGCATATGGTTAATCGAAATTAAAATATAACTGGTGTCACCAATATCATCACAATACTATGTGAGAAATAAAAATGGCAATCCTAAATATGATTTTGTAAAAACACCGATTTCCATACTACATGTAATGTCTAAGGCAGATGGACAACTAAAAATAACTACTTAACAAATAAACCACGTGAGCAGTACAGAAGATAAGAGGCAGAATAAATTACCACTGTAGGTATCATCTTCTTTACTTTCGTTTATCATTACAATTAGATCATCAGAAACAAATTCTATAATCCCATGAGGATCATCATTTTTTAAAATCGTTATGTTGACGACCACAGCATGTCCCAACTTGCTTTCCCGTTCACCATGGCTGCTGAGGACCACCCAGTAGTGTTCATCCAGCTAAAATAAACGTGGCAAATTAGAGAAAACGTGAAGTTGAAATGTTTAGATAAATAAAAACACATATTCAAGAATATTAATTCCATCAATTTTTCAGAAGCATACTACTCACTGAAAGGACAAAAGAGTTGATATTATTCCTGAATGATTCTTTAACATTCTCCCATCCATGACGAGAGACATCAGATATAAGTTTACATTATTCAAAAAGGGAAAAGATACGCCATCATACTAAACCAAAAGAGTAAGAAGACTGGACCTTATCACTGATAATCCACTCATTGAAACTGGTAAGAGTTAAATAAAATAAAATTAACTTAAAAGCTATATATGCACTGGTGTGCAAACATAATGGAGTAATAGCTACTTCATTAATATAAAACTTTATTTCCTTTAAAACATAATTGTATGGAAAAATTTCCTTCAGTTCAAAACCATACTATTGAAAGTTCAGTCAGTACAGGTTACATAAAATAAGACAACATAAATAAAGGTAAAAGGTGGGGAGAACTGATCACCCATGGAAAGTTTCAGATCCTGTGGCATTTCTTTATGTAGGACAAACGTGCAGTTCAAACGTGAATGAGTCTTTGTTTCTTAAGCTTGCTTTGTTTCCTTTCCAAACATAAATACTTCTCAGTCCTTTCTTGCCCACTTCCTTTTCTGTATCTCCTTGGCAATGTTCAAACTATTCGTATTTACAATATAGTAGATACTGTGAGTTTTCCACAAAAGCACAAGGAAAAAAATTAAATTCCATACCTCTGGTATCCCATCCAATCTTGCCAGCAGGGTGATTACAATCTCCCTTTCCCCAGGTTTAAATTCTAATACCCCTGTGTTTCCATAGAATTCATTGCTATCTCTTGGCTCTACTCGGTAGTGTAGAAACTGCTTAACCAGAGCTCCCCTGGATCGGATGATATGGAGCTCTACAGAGTCTCCTTCCTTAAAATAAAATAAAAAAAAGTAAAGAAAGAAATCCACAAAGGTTCAAATCCTTCAAGATTGTTCTTCTTAAATTGCAAGTACAGAATAGATTGAAGTTTCCTTCACACTTACTTTAATAACATAGGGTCCTCTGGAAGTGGGAGAAAATTCAAAAATTCCCCCAGGATCATCATTTTCCAAAATAATTAGGTCACAGCTAGTATGCCCAGATTTCAGTATTTGATTTTCCAAAGTGACCCTGGAGGAGCCAGAGGGGAAAAAAGTCACCCACTGCCTGTAATCTTATTTCTGAATTGTGCAGCCTTATTTACAATATGTACCACACTTCCAGATAATAAGTATGAAGGTTATTAGCAGTTACATTGAATTTAAGTATAAAATCATTTAAGATCAAACAGTTCTACTCATTTACAGAAGAACTTCTATTTCTGAATGCATATTTTATATATGACTGCAAACACTCCATATGTACAGCAAACATACAGTAAAGGTTGTAAATATATTTTTATAAAGTATCAAACAGAAAATCTGTAATACATAGTTAGAAAATATTTTAAGTAAAATTGTACAGTTGATTTTCTTGAACCACATTACATACAATAATACCAAGTGAATAAAAGTTGGGTAACTGCATGGATTAAAGTAAGCGACACTGATTGAAAATACTCAAAATTATCACTAAATTTTAGAAACATTTTGTGACCTTTTATATGAATCTATTCACCTCAATTTTAACCTCCTACATTTTTTCTTTATTAAAAAATAAAATGTAGGACACGTACCAAAAAAATGGACTAGAATGGATCTGAGATGTATGAAATGTTATGAAAACGCCTATACATACCTTAAAAGAACATATTAAAACAAGACATTCTTTTATTTCTGGTTTCTATGCTCAGAGTATAATTAAAATGATCAAAAGGCCTGGGACTGCAAGGCTCTAAGAGTTTAAAAGCCAGCATACTCCTCGAGAATTCTCAATCCTGCAAGCTGCTCTAACCTTTCCAAATGTCACTTTCTGTTGAACCAAAAAGTACTTGTGATCAGACCTCAAAATTACAATTAAGTCACAATTAATAAGTAGAAAGGACGGCACACTTCCTATGAATTGATAATCTGAATTAACATTCTTGCCTAGCTTTTGGAAATCTGACAACAGACATGTAGCACAATAGTGGCCACAGAAGAGATAGTCCAAATAATAGGACAGTCACTTGTTATATTGTTAGTGCAGTCATATGATTTTCATACCAAATCTGCCCATATATCATTTACATCAATTTCATTTTCATTTATTAAAATTCCCCATATCCACATAACTAGGAAACAAGAAAACTGGATCAGAACGTGAAATATAGAAATCCGTCCTGAGCATTAAACATACTTATTTATAAACTTTCTGCAAATACACTAATGTAAAAAGGCAAATTTTTGGAAAGTTCTTTATACAACAACTGAGAAAATGTAGGCAAGAAATTGTTTAGAGGCACTCAAAAAGCCAATGGAAGAGATGAGAATATTTAACAGAGAATTGGTGATCAATAAACTACAGTGTTCATACAAAATGTTAGGTAAGATCTCACAAGCAAAGTGCACTAACTGTTCTCTAGGTCATGATGTGTCAACTCTAAGTAAAGTTAAAAAGTTAAGTTCTTCAAAACATGTAATTACATTCATTCTCCAACTTTTCATCAGGTATGTTAAATGCATTTATAATTTAAAACTCTGAGGACAAAAAATACTTCATATAAGCTCGCCTTATCTTTAGAAAATGAAACTACACACAAAGCATGCACAGGCAAGAATCCACGCAAATCTCTCAGGACCTGTGGTCATGCAGAACAGAAGCCTAGTCCAAAACAATGGCTTGCAAAGCAAAACATTCAGTCACCAAAAACAAGGCATTATTTTGTACACTTACCCAAAATACACAACAGACCTTTCAGTTTCTACCCTGTCAACACAGAAAGAAGCGTGGGAGGTGGAAAAAGGAGACAAGAGAGGGAGACTCCATTTGCCAAAATCTCACTAAGACTGCTAGAAATTTGAATGGCAGGATAAAAATAAAGCTAAAGAAGTCTTTCTTTTTCTTCCCCCACGAGCTGGTAATGTTCACTTTATGGGAATTCAGCACACTGGGTTCTTTGCTATTAACAAATGCTAGCAAGAGGTCCGGCAGTTCCCACTTAAAGAAGATGACCCCATGGCCAGCCAGCGTGTCAACACCCATTGAAGACATGCCTTTCCAGGCCTGCTCCAAGGCATGGGGGCCTGCCAAGCCCTGGGGCATGCTCACAGACTGCAGCAGCTGAGCAAATTTCATTCAGCCCAACTGAGATTTAATTAGGTTTGAAAAAAATAAAATCCTTCATCCTCAGATCTAAAGCCAGGTGTGCTTTGAAAAAATAAAAACCTAGTAAGCAGAGAAATATATGCCTTTCATCATTTGCATCAGAATACACTCAAGAAGCCACATCGTTGCATCTTTTAATTATGACAAATATTACTTAAGTACAACTTTATATCAGGAAATTGAAACATTTTTCCAAATCCCTAACATACTGAATTTTCAAACAGTTTTTAAAAACACATGTCAAAATGTACAACCTTAGAGCTTCATTTTTGAGTCAAATAACATTATTTATGAATGTGAGGTTATACACAACATATACCAAAATTTCCCTGAAATAAACTGGCATAACAAAGTTGTTTCTGATTTAGGGAAAACTAAACAGTAAAATATTTTAAACTGGTATTGAAAGCATCATAAATTGTTTAGTACCTGAGCAACTCTAATCTACATTTACTGAAATATAGAGAATTTGAATTTGACATTAGAGAGAACTATAAACTATCATAATAAAGTGTTAGGTTTGTTTTTGTTATTGCAATACAGCATTATAACTTACTGTAACCAAACTAATTAGTATTCATTTATTCACTCTTTCATTTTAGTTTTGTTAAAAATTTGGCAAAGTTTTGATAAAATATGTTATTGCCAATTGTAGATTTTATTCCCCATTTATTTAAACATGTCTTAGAATATTCAAATGTAATTTGCTTAGTCTTGTTCATGCACAAATGAATTAATTCCAGTATGCACACTAGTTACTAATTGAATTAAAACATTTTAATGTTAAGTTTGAACTAATTTCTTCCATTTGAAGAGATGACTCAATCATTTCTGAAATTCTCTATCCCATGATTTGTACTTCCTTGTGTAGTGTTTATAGCCATAGGAAAGCAAGAGGGAAAAAAAGTTTTTAATTATATTTAATTAATTTAAAAGGCTTGCAATGATAAGGCTAAATAACTATTTTGAAAGAATACAAAAAATAGTCACTATCAAACTTGCAGAGATGTAATTTCAGTCATTCTTTAAACACTTTTTCGTTCAGAGCAGAAACTGTCAGCTGAGCTAACAGAAGTTCTATTGATTGCTACATCTTTGGTTTATAATTGCTGCTCATTTTTCTTTAGCTTTTTGTAAGACTGTCCATTGATCTAATAACTACTGATACCTAATTTAAGAAAGGACATATGTGAAAAAATCATCATTTTCAGTTTTCATTTCCTTATATTGCACTGATTTTTTTCATCACATGAAATACTTTTCCTTAAGAGTTAATGTTAAATATGTATTAAAACTGTAAGTCTTTTAGACAGAATGTGTGTGTGTGTGTTATTGTATTTGGTTTTTGTTTTTTATTTTTTGGTTTGGTTGGTTGTTTGATTTTGCTTTACTTCTTATGTAAAAGGGAAGTGATCATAATGTGGTTCTGAAACAAATTGAAGAGAAAACATTCAACAGATCTGATTCCTATATTCTGTATTTTTCTTTCACGTAAAAAAACTAATCAGGTTTATGAAAATAGTTAACAAAAAACACCAACCAAGAAAATCCTACAAGAGGCTAACTATAAAAAATAGAACCAAAGGTTACATAAAATAATTGTTACTACCTTCAGTCCTGATGAATATAATACAAAATAATGCCTACTGAATCTATCTGAATTTTGCTGTTTCTAAAATATAAATTTTGCAAAGTCCAAGTCACACTATCTAGTATGTATCATTAATATAAAGAGGTCTGTAGTAGATAAGCTTGGTTTTTATTTTTTTAATTAATTAGCATCAATACAGACAGCTTTTTTCATTTTTGTAAAAACTTCTCTGAAAATGAAAAAGAACCCTCTTTTAGAGATTGTGTTGTTTTATTAATATAAATTACCCACTGGGATATATTAATTAAATCCTTATTACTATTATTGAAAATCTCTTAAGTATGTATTATTTTTAGTTCTCTGGAAAATAAGTATTTAATGTTTAAATTCCAAGTAAAAAGAGAATTTCATTATATGAAGATTAATGTTTTCTTTTTACTCACTCAAAAAAGTTCTAATCCTCTTTCCTGTTGAAAATGAAGTCAGCAGAGCTACTTGCTTAACCTAGCATTTTAGATTTTTTTTAATGTAACAAAACATATGACAAAATATAACAAAACAAAAAACTACACGTAAGATGTATCTGATAACTTTCATAAATTCTCTATGCAATGTTTCTTTTTCACAACATATAGCACAGTAAAAGTTCACTATGTCCTAATATTCATAGTCTAACCAGACACCATCGTAAAATAAATGTCGGCATAACATTGCCTACTGTTTTTTCTTCTTACTTTCTATGAAGAAAAAAATTAAAACAAATTTGTTTCAGAGAATTCAAACATACAAATGTTACCAAACATTACCTAAATGGGTTATTACCTGTCTAGAGAAAGTGTTACTGTCTCATTCATTTCCGGTATGTCATCAGCTTTAACAGTGATGTTGATTGTGGTGTCACTTTGCCCAGATAAAAACACAACAGAACCATTGAAGGGACCTATATCTTCCAGAGTCACTGCTTTTGAATTAAAGCCAGAGGGCTTCAAACTCCAAAAGATGGTAGCCTGACCATCAGTCCCATCCCGATGTAAGGGAATGTATACCTTATAAAAAGAGAAAATAGAGCAATTTCTTCTAAATATATGCTCACAAATCATAAGCTTTTCAGTAAGCACATGCACATGTTACATGAATACATGTATTCTGTATAGAAAAGCAAACTAATAAATGACAAAATCACAACTGAACAGATCTTTTTTATGCATGACAATAATTTTAGATATAACTATTTTCATTAGTTTTTGCTAACTAAATTTATCTACAAGATTCCCCCCACCCAAAAATGTGCCTAACCTGGGATTTGTTAACAAAAAAAAGTAAATATTTTAAAAGTCAAAGAATTGTGAAAAACCATAAAACAATTTGGCTAAAGAATAAATTTCAATCAGAGGCTCTCTTAAAAAATAATTTAATATCACACTAAAAACTGAAAAATACACTTTTGTGATTAAAACTGGAAATTTTTACATTATATAAAATGCATCCTAAAGTGGTAGGGGCAAATAAGAAAATAATAATACAAATAAGAATAAGAAATGTTTCTAACCAATTCAATAAATGCAGTAGAAACGCAAATCATGGTTCTGGGTTACCTCCGACAAGTTATTTAACTTGTCTGACCTCAATTTCCACATGTGAAATGAAGCCTGTGGTTCCCTATTTTGCAAGATTGTGGTGAAGATTTAGAGTGCCTCTCCATAGTAGGAGCTAAATAAATGGAGGCCATTATAATAATTCTGAAACAAATTGTATTTGGTAGTTTTACTTAAGTACAGTACATCTGAAATATAATATAATATATAATTGTAAGAGGATCACTGTAGATCATGATGCTTTTTCAAAGAATATAAACAAGTACTCGATAGTAGGTATGCTATTCTTTTTAAACTTCTAAGGAAAGTACCCTCTTTGCTCTTTAACACAGAAGAAAATTGAGGTATTTTCCTCACTAACCATTTTCTTAATTTGGCTAGCAATGGTCAGGGTTCAAGACTAGTGAGAAAAGATTCTTAGGGCAGACAAGAAGAGTAACAGAGGGCTGAACTTTTAAATCACTCTAGGGAATAGGTGATCTAGGCTGCAGAAGAGACAGAGGGAACCAAGGACATCTCCACCTCCTTCTGCTATCTCCCAGAAGGGGAGGACTGCAAGTTCACAGAACTCAAAAATTTCCCTAAAGGCTAATTTCCTTCAAGGGAAAAATACAAAATTATAAATTTACAGCTTTATAAAAAATAAATAAAAGCAATTCACATTTAAGAACAAATTGAATGCTCTAACCCCATATTCAAAAGTAAACTCGAAATGAATTAAAGACCTAAATGTACAGCAAGAAACCATAAAACTCTTAGAAGAAGACATAGGCAAAAAACTCTTGAACACAGGATGAGCAATTTTTTCTGGACACATCTCCCCGGGCAAGGGAAACGAAAGCAAAAAAGAACAAGTGGGATTACATCAAACTAAAAAGCTTCTGTACAGACAAGGACACCATCAGCAGAACAAAAAGGCATTCTACAGTATGGGAGAATATATTCATAAACAATTAACAACCAAAATATATAAAGAACTCATATGCCTCAACACCAAAAAAAAAACCAAATAACCTGATTAAAAAGTCCGTCGAAGACCTGAACAGACATTTCTCCAAAGAAATACAGGTGGCCAACAAGACACATGAAAAGATGCTCCACATTGCTAATCATCAGAGTAATGCAAGCAAAACCACAATCAGTTATCACCTCACACCATTTAGAATGGCCACTATCCAAAAGAAAAGAAATAACAAGTGTTAGTGAGGATGTGGAGAAAAGGGAACCCTCCTACACTGTTGGGAGGAAACTAAACTGATGCAGCCACTCTGGAAAGCAGTACGGAGGTTCCTCAAAAAACTAAAAATAGCAATACCATACAACCCAGTAATTCCACTTCTAGAAATTTATGTGAATAAAACAAAATCCCTGATTCAAAAAGACCTATGCACCCCTATGTTTACTGCCATATTATTTACAATTGCCAAGTCATGGAAGCAACCTAAGTATCCCATCAGTAGATGAATGAATAAAGAATAGGTGGTACGTATACACAATGGAATGTTATTCAGCCATTAAACAAAAGAAAGAAACCCTGCCATTTGCAACATCATGGACGGACCAAGAGGGTATTATGCTAAGTGAAATAAGCCAGGCAGAGAAATACATATACTGTGCGATTTCACTTATGTGTGGAATATAAAAACAAAACAAAACAAAATGAACAAAACAGTAGTAGACTCATAGACACTGAGAAATGACTGGTGGTTACGATCGAGGAGGGGGGTAAAGGGGCACAAAAATTTTCAATCATAAGTTGGTCACAGGGTGGTAGTACAGCATGGAGAATATAGTCATAACAATTATCTGTGTTGGTAGATAGTAACTGCACTACTGGGGTGTGGACTTAATTAACTGTTGAACCGTGTGTATACTTAAAACCAATATAAGATTGTATATCAATAATATTTCAATAAAAAAACTAAATGCTCTTTAGTTTATAGCTTTATAAGGGAACTACATTAAGAAAAATATAATAAATCAAAACCATCTTGAAAAATAGAGCTTCTCTGCCAATTTACAGAATTGTACATAGGAAGCTGTGGTCACCATATTTTGATATGAGGTTTTGACAAAAAATAACTCTCCTCATTCCTGATCTGAACCCCAACTCACTTTAAATCAAATCTAAGTATGAGAGATTGGGAGAGGGTTTTAGGGACAGATTGTGGCTCAGGCAATGATAAAGCTAAAGGCCAGAGCCATCCCTAGGTAGATGGTGGGAAAACTCAACCAGGGCTGGGGTTGGGAAGGGTGCTATATACGTGAGTATGCTTTTATATGTATGTGCATGTGTGTGAATGCAAAATTTGCCCATATACATAATACAAAATTCCTAAAATTTGGCACTTTACAACTTTGCACCATCACATCAACCACCAAGCACAGGACCCAAGGCAGCCGCCCCAATCCTCCACAAGCCAAGCATGAGGAGCGCTAAAGAATACAACAGGTCAAGGACATTGATACCTATGACTTGGCCAATAAAAAAAATTATGTTTGTCTATCATTCCATCAAATGTCATAGCATTATTTAAAAGCAGCCATATCAAAATACCTTACCCTAACTATGAGCAATTCTAATTTTTTCCTATCATAGCAAAAGATGAAAGAAAATCACATATTCACCAGTTACTGATGTCAAATTACACACTGAAGCCTTGATGTAAACATTAAAGCTTTTCAAGATTTGTTAATTCTAAATACTAATCCTACCAAAAAAAAAATAATAATGTCTGTTCATTATCTCAAATTCATTAGGCCCCATCAATTAGAAAATAGCCTACTTACCACTTCAGCAGCAGAATCTTCTGGTTCATGCAAAATGACTGGAAGACTGCTGATAAAGCCAATTTCTCCATTTGCAATGTCTGGAGTAATCAGTAAAGAAATATTTCGAATTTTTCCAAATCTAGGACTTATAGGTGGGATTGGGGGAATCATGTTCACCAACTCCACAGTTTCCAACTATAATAAACAAATTTTTAAAACACAATAAAAATCAAAGAACATAAATTTTTAAGTTAAAAGAGAAGTCTTAATTGCATGCAGCAACATAATAAACATGGGCAAAGATCACCAATAACTTGGCAACTCCATTTCTCCTTCGTTTGCAGCCCTGTTTCAATCTTCTGCACTGTCTTCTTGAGCTCTTCTTTTTCTCTTATTCACCAGGGTTCTTCCCAAAGCCTTTTTAATTTCATACGCTTTACCTAATAATCTTTGAATTGTTCCTTTAAACTCCAAATCTTTATAATCAACTGCCATTGGACCTCATGTAAATGTCACACAGAATGTCCAAGTAGAATATCACATTCTCTGTTCCACAATCTTCACTAGCACCGCCATCTGCTTTTCCTCCTTGTTGCCTATAGCCAACTACCTTGATCTTAATGCCAAATATCATAGAGTTGTCCTCATCTTCCTCTCTTCCACTGTCCACATCTCCAATCAATCAGCCACTCCCCATCTCCACCAGAGAATATTCAGTATCAGAAGACTAATGAGCACTCCAAACATAACTTAACATGCCTTAACCTCTAAAGAAATGCAATACCTGTGTAACACACAGTATTCCTGTAATTAATGAATGTGACCACTAGAGGGGCTTTCATGGTATTCTCAATCTAGAACGGCTTCCCTTCATCACCTCACAAACTAACATGAACCCACTCTAAAAACCACTTGAACTTCCCCCTCGTCCATGAAAATGTCCTTGGATTCTCCAGCCCTCTTTTTTTACTCTTTTCTGAACTTCTACTGCTACCCTCCCTAAGCCTAGAACCTAATAATAAATTTCACATATTGTTTGTTTGTCATCATTTCATATGTTCCAGACCTTTACTTCCCACCAGGACTGCACCACTCTCGTGTTTCTGGGTCCTTCTCAGCATTTTCCCAACAGATGACATAGCCCTGAAACTACAGATAAATATTTGTTGATTTATCCCTCCAACACAAGAGTTCGTGGGAATCCTGATAAATCACAAAACTCATCATCTTAATATCCTAGCTTTTCAAATCCAACTTATCAAGCCATACAGTGTTCACCTGAGGGGAGTAGGAATAGATAATCATTACAGGATTGCAAAAACCATAGGTATTTTAACATGAAAAGCAATATGGAACTTAATGAGACATGATGGATATCCACTCAGTAGAGCCTGTCAGGCTTATAATGTGGAAACAAGGCCACTAAGTTACCACCAAGAGAGCCTTGTGATTTCAGTTGGTTTTTCACAAACACCAGAACTGGTGCTGGTCCCACACATACTCTCACATTTTGTGATGAACAGTTATATATTTTAAAAAACAAAAGTAAATGTCTTTTTTAAAATGTCACACACTAGGCTTTGAAACCCATATATAGGAGAAAGATATGAAAAATTCCATATTTGGTAAATATTCACTGTAGAAGAAAAAAAGAAACTAGACTGACATCATATAAATGTCACACAGAATGCCAAATTTTGCCAAATTTGCCAAATATTGGTATGCAGACTAAGTCAAGTAAAACATGTGATTCTTCAATATATTGAATTTGCATTATAAAATTAAATGTAAAGACAATTAACTAAAACCACAAAACTGTCATTTTTTCTAGAGAAAAGGAAAATGTATACCCATATACATGTATTTATCTTTAAAAATGGCACAAAAATAAATAAAATAGATATTTGAATCCCAAAGAAATACCAGGTGTGCATTGTTTAGAGGCAAAGAAGTTTTTAAAATACATGGTCGTGTGTGAGTCAGCATGTGCTTGTGAATGAACACACATTCCCATGTATTCACAAGGAGCCAAACTGCTTACACTGTTTAAAACACCAAATAAAAAAACCTCAAGATATTTTTACTTCAAGACTTTCCAAAAAGAAATTAGTCATATTTAACTTACATTTACCAAAAAAAGAGTTAAATAATTCTAAAAATAGTATTTGTGAAAAATATAAAGAAAGATGATACAGAAGGCTATAAAATGAACTGATCAAAAGGAAAATGCAAATCTTCCATGGCTTACTTCCTAGTCTCTTAAGTCTTTTTGTCTGGATTCCTTAAGCATTTGTTAAATAAGACTGCTCCATTCATAAAGAGTGGTTCTTTGCTTTCAGACAGTTTGCAACTGGAAGAGCACATTGGTAACCCCAACCCTGCCAAAAGTGGTATCTCAGACTAATGTATTTAGCCAAGAGGGTTACCAAAGAGTGGGGGCTCATGTCTCAGATTTTCCTTTCTTCAGGTTCATTCAATGTTCCGTGCAGAGTCTGATGTCTCCTATTCTTAAGTTGCTCATCCATTATGCACTATGCAAACTACACAACCTTCTAATTCCAACCAGTCTTCCAGAGTCTACAGCTGTTTTGAACCTCAAGGAATTGTGTCAGTGACTAATAATGCCTTTTTTTCTAAAATGATAAATTAACTCTCTGCACTGTAAGACCTTTGTTTCTTAACTGAATAAAGATATAAAGAATTGAGTCAGGAATCGTTGGTGTCAACAGATTTCAAACCTGGGATCACCAAAATTCAGATGTTACATGCTTCCTCAAGTATTTCCTTACTTTTTAAGTGCCATAAAAAATAAATTCTGTTACCTTCATATAAATGTTGAAATAAAATAGCTAGGATAATATCTGACTCATACAAGGCTCTTCAACAGATTTTATTTATATAGGGATTCTCTGCAGCTCCTTGGATAGAGATATTGGATATTTTCAAAAGCCTGAAGTCTAACATAAAGGTTACTAATATTGGCACAGATAATAAGGGGTCTCTATCCACAGTAAAAGCTGTCCTTGAGGCAGTGTGAGGAAAGAAATCAGAAAGCTAAAATGGAAACAGAAAAGTTTTCTGTAACTCAAAACCAATATTTCTGCATCATCTGTTGTCAAACTCATGCTATGTCACTGCAGCTACAATAGGAATCCCAGGACGCCCAGACATCCCTGAAAGCAAAACAACTGTGTAAAAGCTTTGCTTCGTTTCACTTGAATTAATAATTTGGATCTCATATGAATTGAGACCTACACAAGATTGGAGGCAGACTGAGTGAGAGTGGAATACTGAGATACTAGAGACAGAAAACCCTTAAACATATGTTATGAATTGAATGTCTGTGTACCCCCAGAATTCATATGTTGAAACCCTAACCCCCAATGTGATGGTATTCAAAGATGGGGCCTTTGGGAGGTAGGTAGGTCATGATGGTAGAGCCCTCATGATGGGATTAGTGCCCTGATAAGAACAGAGACTGAAGAGCTTGCTTCCTCTCTCTCTCCATATGAGGACACAGTAAGTAGACACCAGTCTGCAAACCAGAAAAAGGGCTCTCACCAGAACCCCACCATGTCAGTTCCCTGACCTCATACTTGCCAGCCTCCAGAACTGTGAGAAATAATCATTTGTTGTTTAAGCCGCCCAGTCTATGGCTCTCAGTATAACAGCCCAAACTGACGAAGACAATGTATATTCAGGAGAATGTTCTGAATCCAAAGGCCACCAACAGCAGAACAGGTAAAGGAGAGTGCTGACACCAAAAATTAAAATTAAAATAAACGTCCATTAGATTCTGAAACTCCATTCAACAACTTATTCTCTTCCAGAGACTCTTAAAATCTCCTATGTTGAAAAATGCTACTTAAGTGCAAACTGGTGAAATTATTATGCATTTCCAAATATTAATAGAACCAACTTTAAAAAGTACATAAATTACGGCATGTTTTTGTACAAGGCCAAACCTAAAGCTTGTTTTTTTAAATTTCTAAACATCTCTCTAAAGGTGTTCTGGTGGCAGCAGTCTAGCTGCCTTACTTCCTGCTCAACATGGCCAGGGCCACGGGCTTGACCACTTGCTCCATTCCACCTCCCAGAGCCAGATCCCCCACCACGGGGCCAGTCATCTCATAAGACCATTCCACAAGCCATGGGGGAAACTGACACAATTGTGAGTAATGCCATCCCTCCAAGAAGAGAAATTCCAGGATCCCCAAAAGAGTGGGTTATCCTCATAAACAGAATTATGCATAATTTCACATTTTGAGAAGACACAAAATAATTAATAATAATAACTAAAAGAGGAAGAGTAGGAACTGCCAACAGCAGTAATAAAGCCTTTGGGGACATTGGCAAATGGTCTCCCTCTGGATAGGCATATTACAGAAAGGCATTCCCTATATATGACAAATCATATATCCTCATTACAGACCACCCACTACATGCCTCTGCCTGGAGCCATCAAGAAATGCACAAATGCATGAGCAGCGGCCCAGCTAAAAAAAAAAAAAAAAGACAAGAGTCTTCAGAATGAAAGGGCCCATCCCACTGAATCTCAGCAACATAGAACACAGCCCTGTGAAATTCATAAAACCAGGAAGTTAAAAAAAAAGCTTTCAGAGATAAAAAGCATGTTACCTACAAAGGAAAATAATTTTTTCCCCTCAAATTTCTCACCAGAGACTCTAGGAGCTAAAAGACAATGCCTTCCAAGTTCTGAAGAAAGTATTTTAATTTAGAAATTACTACCAAGACAAACTATGAATGTGAATATGAAAATTTCATTTTTAGCTGCTCAAAGACTCAAAAAGTATACCTTTCACATACCTTTTCTGCATATGTGTCTTAGATATACTACAACAAAACTAAAACATTATGCAAAAAGAAAATGGTAAATCAGGAAAACCACAAGTTCAGTTAAAATGGACCAAATAACAATTGTGAAGCAACATTGAGTATTTGCTAACTTCAACATTCAATATATATAAAACAATTGGAAGATGTAACATAGTGAGGGTGGCATGCAGAAATTGGGCAATAAGAACTCCAGAGAAAACAATAAACCATAAAACCAAGCCTAGGCAAAATTATGAAAATAATTTAAATGTGGCATGATTCAAAGAAATTAATGGAGTATGAGATTTGATATAAACTTCAGTGGGTAAAATGTATGATGACATAAAATTCTAACTTTTCTTTATCAATCCATTCATACTACCTGATTCTGCATTAAAGTTATTTACATAACCAAAACTGTTAAGCAATTTTTATTGCTTCCCATTTTCAGAATCAACCAATACCAAATGCATGGAATACATAACCACAGTATAATGAGTGATGCAGGTGTTTTAAATTTTGGCAAAAAAATAACGTTCTGGTTAATAAAAGTTAAAAAATAAAAGAGTTTAAGATGGAAGAATATTATAGGGTCCTTATTTCTTAATAATTAGATGAAAATCCAAGGATTCTATCTACAGTTAATAGGCAATGAAATAAACTTTTTAGTATTACCTAAAAGTATCTATATAATTTTCTCATATTCCTTTTGTTTCCAGAATGCCTTCCTTGCAGTATCCATTATGAAAAATATACTTATCCTACAAATCCCATTCCCATGTCACAATTTCCCAAATGAACCAAAAGAATGGCCTCTCTCTCTCTCTCCTCTCTTTCTTCTCACCTCTCCCATCAACAGTTTGTGAGTTACTGTTATCCATTATATTCTGACCTGCATTTCATGTCTGATGCACTTTTATTATCACTTACTTAAAATATTACCTTTAAGAGGACTCTTGGTTTACTCACCTTTACATGCCCTAGAAACAGACATAGTCTCTCTCTGGACTTCCTCAACAACTTTTAGTAACCAATAACAGAATCTAAATTATAAACAAGGGCAAACTAATGGGTAAACGCTCTCACAGAGACAAGTATTCTTGCAGGATAACCAAAGTTGAGGTTACTTGAATCATTAAAGTACCTGTACTAGGAAGTGGGCCCCATTTTGAAGGAATGCATCATTTCTTATTGGTAATTTTACAGTGACTTGGGTTTTTTGCTCTGGAAAAATGAGGCTGTTTCTCCTGGACACATTTAAGATGCCATCTTTTGCTCGCAAAGGGTCCACAGGTCCAGCGGGAACATGAAGCACAGAATAAAACATCTCCACATCTCCTTCAGTTCCTCCTAGTCTTGTGAAACTCAAGGATAAACATCTTTCACCTGGACTGCTTTCAATCTTCTGGTTTTCCATAGGAAAAAACGTGATTAGGCCATAAACATCATCACTATCCTGAATGTAGAATAAAAGCTGCAGATAAAGGAATAAAATATTACAGTGCAGAATTCTCCCATCTGAGATTAACAAACTGCTTATTTTCTAGGTTATCCTGATTTTTAATATTTTTATATATCGTGTCTAAAAATGATCACTTCTTATACATAACAGAGCAAAAGATGAATCAAAAACAAATTTGAACCCCAGAAGATGACTGGTTAGCCAGAGACGGTAAGAGTCCTCAAGGGAGGAACAACCTAAGACAGGCACAGTCGCAGGGGGGCCATCAGGTGAGAAATTGGGGATCAACAGAGGTGAGGCTTAGAACCTCACCCCCCCGTTCTGAGAGAAATCTTCTGCATACGTGGATGTTTTATTGCCCTTGTCTAGCTTGGATTAACACATAGTCTACAGGCACACACCTGATCATCTACATTTGCTCTCTTACAACACTAAACTATGTTTTCTACCTTTATCTTGTATCTACCTACCACTTCAGCATTTTATTAAAAATAATAATAATAAAGAGAGAAATGTGGTATCCACATATAAATCAAGTATAAAAACCAAATGAGTATTCATATTTGAACTGACTGTTTATAGTTCATAATGCATGAGAAAAACCGAAGGTATCTGTGATGGCTGCCCTTGTACTGTTCACCATGTAAGAACTTATTCACTATGTAAGAATTTGTTCCCCATGTAAGAACTTGTTTGTTATGCCTCAGAAGATTGGAGACTGACAAAAATTAGGCTTGGGATGGATTAATGATTGTGCATTGAGCACTGACTCCCCTATACAGAATTTTATTGTTGTTAACAACCATTTGATCAATAAATATGAGAGATGCCCTCACAAACAAAAACAAACAAACAAACAAAAAAAAAAGTACACACTTCCAATGGTAAAATAATAAGTAACCGGGATGTAATGAATATAGTCAAGATATTGTAACAGCTTGGTATGGTGATAGCTGGTACCTAGAATTGTCATGTATATAAATGTTGAATCACTATGTTGTACACCTGAAACTAATGTAATGTAATACCGTGTGTCAACTACCCTTCAATAAAAAATAATTATCTACAAAAAAAAAAAAACCAAATTTGAAATTTTCTAATTTTTTGTGGAACTTTTTTTAAGAGTTTTTTTATTTGCAGAAGGGTCAACCTTGAGAAAGGGGAACAATGATCATTTCTAAAAACAATCAGTGTTCTTCCCATCACATCAAGCTAAACATAAATATTCACATGAGTCCAGTGTAACAAGGGATCTACCTGGGCTGGTTCGCTCACTTCTGCACCTCCTCGTATTGTATGAGGCAGAATCTGAAGTAGGTAAGCTTCTGCCTCTTCTGGAAGATCATCATTAACAAGAGTAAGAGGAATTGATGCCAACATCTGCCCCTGTGCAAAGTTGAGAATTCCAGAACTTGGGCTGATATCTGCTGTTACCGGTGAGGGATCACTGCTATTCCGTGTCAAAACCCAGTTCACAGAAATATTCCCATGGGTGCCACCATTTCTAACCACTGTAATTTCTTCATATCTAGAATTTTTTAAAAGAAATATATTCAGTCACATAATACACTCTATTTCCCTTAGGCTTTTCCAATGTCAAGTAGCTACCATTCCCTGGTAAGAGCAGAACCCGTATCATAAAGAATGGTTGTTTTTAGTATGAAGGAATAGATACACAGATGTGTCCTAGGAAATTATCATAATATGAATTCACCTGCACCTTTAAGTCACCCCCAAAATAAGAAAGAAAACAGTGAAACCAAGGCAGAAGAAATGACACCTACCCAACAGGTCAGCATGTGTCTAACACCACAATAATTAAGACTTAGAATAATTTATTATTATAACAACTGCACCAGCAGGTTTAACATAAACCATACCTTGATGTTGTATCTTCATCAATTACAACTGTCCTTTCAAACAAGATACTGTTGAATGAGAGAACTCCGTAAGGCTTGTCATTTGGCTTAATGGTGACTTGAACAACAGAAGGACCCAAAAGTACAGCATCTCCTTGTAAGGTATCTTTTAGTAACACAATATGAAACGATTCAGCAATCTCTGGTATGTCATCATCAACTATTTGAAATTTCAGGTGTGATTCATGAGCAAAAGGTGCAAAAATAATAGTTGTGTTTGGCTGAAGATCAATGAAGTCTACATTTTGCTGGGCATGTGCTGTTGAGTTCCCAGTTATCACAACATAACTGATCAAAACTTCATATTCATCAGAGCCAATTAAGTTTCCATTATCATCTTTTCCACGAACCACTGGAATGATGAGTATGTGGTCTTCCTCAGGGACTGAATAAACAGTCTGAATGAATCTCACCGGACTGTCATTTTTCTTAATGATGATCTCAACTGAGCTCCTAGAGATGTTGATCTCTGCTCCTCCTTCTACACTTCTCAGTTGAATAAAAAATATTTCATCATTTTCTGGTACCTGTCAAAGAAATATAAACAGTGGCAAAACATCAACAGCCAAAACATTGCAAAGAAACAGAAGTGAAAAAGTCACTATGTTTCAATGCAACTACACAGAAGAAAAAAGCTTTCACCAGAGCAGAGAGAGGCTTGCTTGCTTACAGGGCACTTACTGAAGGTTAGTAATGTATTTCACATAGGGAATGGAAATTCAGAAAACGATGGCATGAAAGGTAACAAGGCATAAACTTGATCAATCTTTAGATACTTATGTCTTTCAATCTTGATCAAATCTTTAAAGATTTGATGGTAAAAATGGATATAAATTCCTACTAGTTTTGCTGTGCTGGTGAGGTCAGAAGCAGCATTCAAGGTCTAATAATAACTATGATTCGGGAAAACTACATTAAATGTCAGTTTTCAACCATATGAGTTATCCTTGCCTTCTCTTTAAATGCTTTCTAATTCAAAAGTTAAACTTGTGATACCAATCATGATTTCCAAAATACACCTCACACCTCTCTGGAGAACAAGCACTGAGAGTCACTATTGGGCAAAGTGTTGACATTGTTAAAGCAAAACCTTTTTTTTGTTGTTGTAACTGCACAGAAATCCTAGGAATAATCTCCACTGTCCTGCTTGAACTTTTCTTTCACTATAAATTTAATCTTTCAAAAAGAAGTAAAAAAATACATCTTTATACGTCCATCAATAGCAATATAAAAGGCAAATTTATCTAAAAAAATAAAATCTTATGATTTGATTGACGGTCTTTTTTTCCCCCAACTTTACTGAGGAATAATTGACAAATATAATATATATAAAATGTATAACATGGTGATTTGATACACATATACATTGTAGAATGATTACCAAAATCAGATAATTAACATATCCATCACCTCACATAGTAGCTCTCTTTTTGCATGTGGGGTAAGAACGCTTAGGATCCACTCAGCAACATTCAAACATGCAATACTGCATTACTAACCACAGTCACCATGCTATACTTTACAAGGTAAGGTGACCTTATAAGCTTACTATAAAAGTGTATAACTATTGCCCCCAATTACAAAAGGTTTTGGTTAGGTTCCAGAACCAGATGAATTAGAGTTATCAATGCTACTGAATTTTTTTTTTGTTTGAAGAGAAATAGTCTTTTCTAATAATGTCTTCTAATTCTTGTTTTTTCTCTTGAGATTTGTTGTGAAATAGTTTCATGGCTTCTTGTAGGAAGATGGGGGGATGGTTATAAGTTTCCAGCTATTCCCTTTGTTTTTTCTGATAATACAAAGGCTAACTTATTAAAAGTCATGTTTTCCCTTGTTCAGCTCATGGCGGATATTCCTGCATATTACTGTTTAAGTTCATTCTTTCCTCAGCAGGTAAGCTAGCGGGTCATACCTCTCAGTCCTTGGGAGCTTCAATGTGAAATGTAAACATAACAAAAGCCTTCCTCTGAATGTGAGCATTTAAAACATCCAAATGAAGGAATATTAACTGCAGTAGAATTTTCTTTGCTTTTATAGTATTTATGCTGAATAAGTAGTACTGTACCTGCTCAAAACTGAAATCACTAACAAAATCAATCATCAGGGTTTACAAAACACTTAAATTTTTGTGTTACGGGTGGTTGGTAGCCATAGTCAGGTTCATCAGCTTTAGATATACAATTTAATGTGAATTAAATAAGGGAGATATTAAAAAGAAATATTACAAAGGAGCTATTTGAAGCTAAACTACTATTGGCCACAATACACTCACTTTATATTAGACTATGCTCTGGAATAGCTTCAAATACTGAACACAATTTAATACCTGACATAATGTTCTCTAAGAGGTCTGTAATACAGGCAGTCCTTGTCCCCTTAAGCATTTAACATCTCTTACCTCATCGTCAAGTACTGTCAGGTTATAAACTACTGTTGCTCCACCAGGGGGAAAGGTGATATTTCCTTTAACTGGACTCAAATCTTCTTCAGGTGGATTTGGGCCACCCTCCACCTGAAAGGAATATAAAGTGCCATCAATAAATGCAAAATATTTCACAAAAGTAAGAAAACATTATTGTAATGTTAGCGGACAAAAATCTGAAGTTTCCTTAAAAATGTTTTGCAAGAAGAATTATACTAATCTGTATTGTCTTCCCTTCTGATTAATAGTTAAGGCCTATAATATAGAGACTTTCACACTATGATTACATTAAACTACATGGTTTCTAAGAGCTTTTACTTTTTTCCCCTCGGCCATTACATTAAACCTAAAAAAAAAAAACATTTTTTTCTTGAGATAAAGGTATTGAAAATTAGTTAAGTTCTCTTATGTAGTGGAGTCAAATACCAGTTCCACCACTGACTGTGTAACCTTGGGTAAGGCATTTAGCAACTCCATGCAGCATTTTCCTCATCTTTAAATGAGGAAAATCTTTAAAATAAACACAGTAATACCCACCTTATGGGCTAGATGAGAAGATTTAATAAAATCATTCCTTTTGAAAAGTATTTATTAAGTACTCTGTGCCCGACCTCTTTTAAGGACTAAGGATACAGCAGTGGACACAGCAAACTCCCTGCCCACAAGGACCTGCCATTTAAGGCAAAAGGGAAAAGATGATAAATAAATAAATGTGTATGTGTCAGAGGATGGTAAGTATTATAGAGAAAAAATTACGGATATAAGGGAGACTGAATGCTGGGAAGAGCTGCTCTTTCTATGCAGCGATAATCAATGTAAAGCACTTGGAACACTGTGTGGTGACACTAAGTGATCCACAAACAGCTGTAACTGCATCAACAAAACAAAAGGCTCAAGACCCCATAAAACAACTTAAGACATCCACAGAGAGTGTTCCTATAGTGAACACTATAACCTAAGATGCTTTACCTTTTCACATCCAAATTTTTCCAATCTTACCTATATTCATTATCAAATAGGTATTTTCAAAAATGTATTATCTAAGTGCACATTACTAACATGAATATTGCTTAAGGCTTCCTGTATAGAACTTGCAGGACTACTGCACATTTAAGTAGTGTTTACTGTGTTTTCATGCATTATTGTCTTATGCCATTTTATTTTCTTATGTAATTAACATAACCTCCTATGATATAAATCCCCATGGGGCACAAGTAAAACTCTTTTATGCTTCAGTAGAATTATGTTACATACATCCAGTTATATACTACATTCATATTATTATTAATAATTAAGATAGAAACTGGTCTCAAAACTTTCTAATGCTCTCATGTCTGAAAGTAGCCTATGATCATGTCCTGCATCATCTAAAACAAAAAAATCAGTTGAAGATTTAAATATGTGTCTCAAAAAACAGCAATACGGTGACATAGTGGTATGCATGTGGTTAGTAAGCAATAACATGGAATGGTTACAGCCAGCGTCCTAAGAAATGCACCTCACCTGCTGCCTATCTATTCCTGTCAAATGCTGTGACATCTATGGACCCCCAAGGTGGAGTGCAACTGCTGTTAACCATCCATCAAAGGTAGTTTTACAAATGGAAATGTAAATGGGGGAAGACTACATATTAAATAAATTTATATAAGCCTAAGTATAGGCATTTTTTAAATTTATATACTCCAAAAGGTTTATCATAAAGGTTCTATGAATTTTATAGAACTAACATTACTATTATTCTATTTAGGTTATTACCCCCAAGTCCAAAATGATATGTTGTGTTTCACAGAAGCACAGTATACTCAAGCATCAAGGAAAATGGTTTTATATTAACCATGAAATTTATCAGATAATAAAGGTATCTGCTTTTGTTTCATTTTTTATTAAGAATCATGCCTATTTTACAAAAGACCATGATTTTTTAAAAAGTCAAAGCCATCTGGTATGAACTCTAAAGTGTTGCCATTTAAAATAATTTCAGAATAAACTTACCTCAAAAGACACAATGACCATTCCAAAGGTTCCTTTTTCTCTGATGAGAGTAAGAGGTACAGAGTCATTTCTGCCTCTGGGCTCACTCACCATGATTGAGAAAGGCTATTGGGAAGAGCAGAAACAATCAGGTAATGATCAGTCAAAGGTAGGAGGTGGTACAAACTGTTACCTTAGAAACACACTGAATCCTCACAGATAAATTGATCTACCCTGTACTGGATTTACAGCTATGAATGTAGCATTAACTGTAGCTAATAAAAATGTTTATGAGGTTAAAAATAATAGTGTAAAGGGAACATAAAACTAATGAGGAAAATATCTAGGTTCTTGTCCTGGTTCTACCATCAACTAGCTGTTCTACTGAGGCATCTTAACAGTTCCCTAGTCAAAAGATGACAAACATAAGAGCCCAGAAGGTCACAGAAATGAGTTAGTTGCACCTCCAGATCAGGAGAGCTCACTGGGACGCCCACTCAGCCTTGCTCCCAACCACTATTTTGTCTTCATCAGTCAGCTCGCCATTGAAAAGCAGACAACGGCTAATGACTTTTTTGGAACGTGATCACTGAGGGGAAGAAAGAGCCAGGACTTCCAATGCTGAAATGTGCTGGCCTGGTGGGGTGAAACTCAGGGTGGAAGTGGAGGAAGAGGGAAGGTGCCAGGTGCCCACCAGCTAGGGCAGCAGTGCCCATCTCTCTCAACAACACTAAGTCTCAGGATCCCCATCCACAAATGGGGATAGGAATGCCTGTCTCAAAGAGCTGTGATGAGGTTTCAATGAGACAGTTCACATCAAGTGATTATCCTAGTCTGGCACATAGGAAGGCTCAGCAAATGGCTATGATCATCAGTGTTATCTTCATTATCAATATAGCCATTATCCAGGCCAGGAACCAAAGCAAGGCGATTTAGCAACTACTGTGAGCTCAACAGTTTTTACTTAATTTTAATAAAGTAGGGCAGGTGCCCTGGCAGCACTGAGACCATAAAAGTCAGGTACTTGAGATCAATGCTAGAGACTAGGATTCATCCCCAGAGGCTGAGATGTATAATGTTAAAAAAAATAAACACCAAAAAACCTTTAAACAAATCATTATGAGGTTGGAGGTGAACAGTTAGGAGCATGTAGAGGAAAGGAAGGAGGGAGAGAAGTTAAGCAATTAAGGGAGCCTGATTCATAATTAACTAATAATTCCCTTTCATTCAAATAAAAATGACTGATTAATTTAGTTAAGTTTTAAAAATGATGATATAACAGAAGTTATAAAATGTTTGCTACAGTATTGATGTTACCCACATATTCTTTTACTAAAGACCTGCAATTATAAAGATCATATTTATCTACAGACCACCTTGTTTAAAAGATAATTTAAGGTACTGAGAAAAGGACATACAATACACCAATTATAGTAGCAATCTAAATTGGAGAATAAATAAAAAGCTGGGAGAATCCCTTCTCCTACTAGTGGCAATTAATAATATGATTCAAAAAGATTCCATATCAGAAAGATTATTGTAGTCTAAAACTTAGTGGCAAAATTGAATTGCATTTGAGATAATATTGTTTGAAGGGCTAGAAACAATTTCTCTCAAGGGAAAACCTAAAACCTCTCTTGCATGTTTGTTTCTAAAAATAAAACCCTCTGAACACAGGACTGGCTAGGGACACAGGAATTTGGTGATAATTAGAAAAAATGAACTGCTGAGCAAAAAACTAAGGGAGAGGACAAGAAATTTTAACCCTCAAGAAATATGAATTAATGGGAAAACCTCAGGGTGGGGATTAACTACAAAACCTTTAAGAGCTGTAACGTCTGACGTTCCATTTTAAGTTTATTATAGATTTTTTTACATATTCTTTCAGTATGTTTTTCTCATCTCCAAGTCACTGTAACTTTCAGAAGCTGACAGACAATGCTTTCAGTGGCCATCAGGGAAATCAAGCAAAAGGAACTAGGTTACTACATCTGCCAAAGACTGAAAGTTTGTGCCAAAATTCATGTTTGGGAGGTGACTAGGTCATGAGAGCAAAGCCCTCATGAGTGGAATTAATGCTCTTCTAGAAGAGACCCCAGAGAGAGCTCTTCCACCATACGAAAACAGCAAAAGAGCCATCTGTGAAAGGGGAAGTGGGCCTTTACTAGACACCAAATGCGCTCTGTCCTTGATCTTGGACTCCTCAGCCTGCAGAACTGTGAGAAATAAATTGCTATCATTTTTAAGCCACTCAGTCTACGGTATTCTGTTACAGAAGACAGAACCAAGTTAAGACAACACCCAAGTTGGAGACCACCACAGGAGGTGACCAATGAGTCAGGTGAAATAATCAGCAGGAAGAGATCAAGACAAGAGATGACCATTACGGTAGGCCTCCTCTCAAATCTCAGGTAAAACAAATGTACAGCCGATGGAATGTACAGATGAGGACAGAGCAAATTTATTCAAGTACCAAGAGACAGGATAATAGGTAACATCAGAAAACTTGATAAACTATTATCTAGCAACCACAAAATGAATCAAATTGTAACCATACCATATTAAATGAAATAATTCCAAATGCATTGTCATTTGATAATATTGTCACAGTAACAGTCCTTGGCCATCCAAGTTTCACATTTGCTGAAGGTTTCTAAAAGCCCAAAAATAAATTAATACATTAAAAATAAGAGGAAAAACAATCATTTTAATAGAATTTGTCATTATTTAGAATATGAATAAAAATACAAGCATGTTTTTAATGAACAGATTAAGAAAATGTATTCATACTAAGTCAACATGGCACAAAGTTCTAAACAAGAATTCTTCAACAAAGTTTTGAAAACCATTAATCACTGACTGTTACAAGCAATCACTGGCTAGTAGTATTATAGTTACTCTAATGGCATTACTAATATAACAGAGAACTAAATAAACAGCATGAAATTCTATTCAAACATGATTCTTTTATTACACTGTAGAAGGTGCTAAAACTTAAGAATTATTCTATAAATCACAGAGCCCACTGAAAGATAAAATATTAAAACAACATTTCTAATAAATATGGGAAGAGTTTTCTGCAACATTTCTATGATAACCAATAGCAGCATAAAGGAATATGAAACAAAGATTCACAAAATCAAAACATGATGGCTTCAAGCATCATTTTCATAAAAATTTTAGTCACACTGATACAATCATTCTTAAAAAATTCTCAATGTCTTTCAAAAATTAACTAAAGCAACATTAGCAGTCATTGCCTCAACCCAACAGATTAAGTCATGAAGGACAATTAAACCTTGGGCTGTTCAAGCATCTTTACCAGGAGAACTACAAATTTACTTGAATGCACAAGAAATCCCCACTTTCATGCCTGTTTTCTATTTTTCTTCTTTGAACTCAGAAGGCATGGTCATTCTTTGTCCATCCGGTATCAGAGAAGGGATAAAAGACAAAAGGGCTAAAGGGAAGACAAGGTTTTCCAGGGCACCTGTCATGGCAATCCCTACAGTTGAATGGATCCAAAAATTAGTTGTAGGATTTTCTGAACAAGATTCTCTGTGGAATAACCAGACCATGGAATGGCTGAAGAGGCTGTCAGTCTGGCTTCTGTGAAAACCACCACCAGTCACCTAAATTGGCTTATCTCAAAAGATACAGATTTTTACACCTTTCAAGTTTATGAGTTTAAAGTTGAGGCAGCAGGAAAAGGACTTACCTGTAACATTAGGTGAAAAACGAAAGTTTCATCAGACTCCGGTAAATCATCATCACATACTGCTATGTACACTGTCCTATTTGTTTCTCCAACAGGTATAAAAGCTGCAGCATACGTGTCAAAAAAGTCACCTGTGTCCTCTCCATACAGCTATCAAATGCGAAAAACAGATGGTTCTTATATGTAACACAGTGTTAGAACAAGCAAAACTGATGCTAACTGGAGCAATCAAAAGGAAAAACATGAATCAGCAACTGACACTGATAAGTACAGATAGGATGCACAAAAACAAAATAAATATTAAACTGATAAAAATCACCTTCCAAAAAACAATGCAAAAAGGAATGATTCTATGCAAAACATTGATTTATGCTCTGAAAAGTAAAGGAATTAATACATTAATAAGTAAAAATCACAATAATGTGAATTTTTTTTCTCTGCCTCTTGACTGATCTGAAATGGATTACAGCAATCCTAACAAGACATACTGTAGCTCAAATTCTCCCAAAGAAAGGGTAGAAGTAGCCTGTCAAAACATGTCAGGAAAATCAGTTATTTTTCCTACCAGTTTCAAAGAAACTGTTCTTCCTGAAACTTTCAGCATGAGGTTTTATTTATATTCTCCTATAACTACAGTGAAGACACAAATCCTTTAGCATTTGAAATTACTAGTCTTTACAAACTGTTCCTTGACTTTTTAAAGCTTCATTCCATACTATCAGCAATTGCTAATAAAATTCTCAAGGGAGCAAATAATTATATGATAAGGGAGCAACTTCATGTGCAAATCTAAATGAGATTCCTTTTGCAAAAGAACTCAAAAACAGCTACCAGAAAAAAACTATGATTTAGTACAAGTAAAAAACGAAGTACATGCATAGGGAAATTTTAATCAATTTCTAGTTTTCATTTATAAAAATAAAGCTTTAAATACTTAAGAAATCCCAGTAGGCTGTCAAAAGTATTGGAAAACTAGTACTCACATCTTAATGTTAAAAGCGGCACCATCTTTTAGAAAGCATTAAATATCAAGACTCATTAAGCAAAGAGAAAAATACACTATTCCAACCCAGAACATAATTCGACAATCCAAAATATGCAAAAATCAACATGTATGTAGAACGTTTCATCAGAGCAACATTTATAGCAGCAAAACTTGGAAGCAACCTAAATGAAAATCAGCTGAGGAATGATTGGGACATGATGACACCACCATCGAGAAAAGTTGTGAAAATGACAAAGCAACCTGAAAAAATGTTTGGATACCATCAAAATTATATGTAACAGATTATCAAATATAACATATACTCAAACTAAAAATGGATTCAATAAATATATAATATATGTCATGAAAACCAAAAGCGATGGCACAAAATCACAATAGTGGGTTTGTTTCATAGGTAAGTTTTTCTTTCTCTTTTTACAATGTTTCCAAGTGTGATAATTTAACCTATGGCTTAAAAACATTCTTTAAAACAAAAACTTCAAGTGCTTTGGGCCTCAAACATAGTGGTCATATGACATTACTTTCTTGTTAAACAGGGAAACAAATAACAGAATCCAGCCAATGACTGACCTATGTGCAAGACAGATCAGTAGTTTAATGAATTCTAACTTCTACTTCAGTTAATATACTTAATTTCACCCCTGAGAAAGGCCCCCCCGATACACCTGAGGTTTTTTATTTTTTTTAATTGGCATTTTTCTACTTCTAAGTAATTCACTTATTTCCTCTAAGCCACATGACCACAGATAATATATTTGAGTGGAGATATCTAAAATCCAAACTACCTAAAATAAAATGTACTTTTACTTAGACATACTTAATAATTATTATTTGTTTTACCTTAAAATAAATATATGATCATTTTAAAATAAATAGTCTATATCTTTAAAATACTGTTATTATCAAATGCACATGCTACCTTGGAACCCTCTCTAATCCCATAAGCAATATCAACAGTGTATCTGCAAATCATTTATCAGAATGAAGCTACACAGTATTTCAAACAGTTAATAAAAAATCCTTGTCACTGAAACTAAGAAATTCCATATCTACTTCAGGAAGAATAGAACTACGATCATTCCTTACCGACACAATTGCAGTGACATTTGCTGGCTCTCCTATTCTTTCGATGACAAGACGAACAACTGTTGTACTTGTTTCGTTAACTACAAATTTTGTTTGTCCGGCAAACCTTATTTCAGTTTCTCCATACACAAAAGGGATGAATAAAGCTGAAAGAAGATTTACTAATAACAGTGCAGAAGGCATCCCTATAGGGAAAAAAAAAGATCTTATTCACAAAACAGATCTAATATATTTTCATTAGATTGCTGTCTAGAGCTATAAACACAGAGTGGAGTTAGACAGTAAGCAACTAAGACAGAAATACACCAAGTATTAAGCCACCCAATTCAATAGTGTGATCACAGAAATAAGTCAAAAAAATCAGTCTCTTCTACGGTTCTCTTTTACTTTTCATAACTACTTTTTGATCTTTAACTTATATACCACAGCAATATATATATATATATATATATATATATATATATATATATATATATATATATATAACTTGTGAAACTTATTTATTAGTTTCTTTTTAAAAATTGGCCCTCCAATTTACTCTAAGAAAAACCTAAGCAGCAGTGTGAAAATTGAATCAAAGACCATCTTTCCCCAAATGAATCTGCAAAATACAAGACAAAACTAAGAAAAAAAATCAAATGAGGCTTATTCAACTATTTAGTAATGATCATACAAATATGAGCAAACTCTTAAAACTGGTATATAAAACAGTTAAAGCTAAACTTTATTAATATAATTATTTCTTGGTTGTGTCTACTTTTCCTTAAATTTGTTTTATTGGGATGCTTTTTAAAATTTGTTGTTATTTGAAGGAAATGCTTTCAAAGAACACAAATATTTCCAGGACTTAAATTTCTCCCATTTTACTACCTAGAATACTAACACTGCTTCTTAGAAAACATCCATTTTGCTTTAAAAATAAGTAAATTTGGTAAAGTGAGTATTGCTTTTCCATGACTTCTATTGTTTTCATATTACTGTGTGTGTTTATAAGTCACCAATATCCTTCTTGCTTTCAGAGCTGTGTGACTCAAAGGCTTTCAAAAGCACAACAGCACAGTGGCCTCCTGACAGCGCTGCTGTTTTGTAATGTAGATGTACCTCTAAAAACGCGAACAATTTATCTCACGGATCATTAAGATTCCAATGGATTATGTGACCAGTCACATGAACATAACAAGTTCATGCATTTGAAAGGAGAGCTGCACTATGTACACTTAAGCCAGTACGCTTCCTTTTAATCTGTACGTTGGTCAAGAAGTAATGAAATCTTCATGTATGTGATATTTCCACATGGCTTTATATTCAGGAACCACCAAATATAAATTATTGATATACTTTTCCAGTTTAAATGCAATTTTGTCATTTTTATTCAAACAATGCAGTCTGCTATTGCTTAATGATGCCCTGCATGGTTACGGCAGCCAAATCCATAGACAGGGATGCAGAGTTCAGATGAAGTCCAGGGAAGACACAGGTCAATAGGGACAGAGATTCAGGAGGACTAGGGCATTTCGTACAGCTGTGCCTTCTTAGGAAAGCCTGCCATGGGGCTAAGGGCCTTGGGAGAAGAAATAAAGCAGTTCTCTCGCAGTTGCAAACTCTTTCCTGACTTGTAAGCCAGAAACGTTTACCCAAGGAAAGAAAATGAAAAAGATGAGAGAAAGGGAAGGAAAAGGGCAAAGTCTGGGTGAGAAAGGAAATTATGGGCAGTTCAGGGCTAAACCAAAGACAACTGAACATCTGTGGAATTTTAAAGCCAGAATGATTTCATACCTCACTTAGGACAAATAGTGGGAACAAACTGAGCTAGAGATGAGAAAGAAAATACAGAATGGAGGAGTCAGGAGATAGCCAGCCAGGCTTTGGATGTGTAAGAAAAAGATATGGTCTGTTATGGTTTTGAAAGCAAAACTCAATTCCCTGAACAGGACATATTATAGAACCTCGGGCTGAGTGACACAAGAAGATACCTCAAGTTCCAAGTGAGAAAGAGTAAGAGTTAGATGCAGCATAAATGACTGAGAACACAGGTTCCCAAAATTTGTTCAGCATAAGAATCAACTCAGATGTTTGTTAATACTGATTTGCACACCCAGGGATTCTGATGCAGTGAATTTAGGGCAGTGCCCCAGAATCTGCATTTAACAGGCAGTCGCGCTGATTCTAATACATCTGATTCTTGGGACACCCTTTGAAATGTACTGCCCTACAGTGTGAGGAAGAGTGTGAGGAATATGTCCTGCAGTGGACATACAACAGACCACATCTGTAGTTTTAAGTTAATTACTGAATTTTTCAACGCAATATGCTTTGACTTATTGCAAACTTCCTCATAAGTTTTTCTACATATTACTATAGTGCACTTTAAATTCCATATACCCTGAAGACAAACTGTAATGACCTATATAGAAAGTAATCATAACAACAAATGCTTAGTGTTGTTCTGGATATTTTATACACAATAAGCATTCAATCTTCACAATATCTCTATGATGATGGTGCTAGTATCATTAACCCCATTTTATAACTGAGCAGACTAAGACACAACAGGTTAGTCAACAAGAGCAGAGCTATTATTTAGCTAAGTAGCTAGGCAGGATGTGAACCCAGGAGTCCACCTCCAGACTCTCTACCCAATAAACACACTATACTGCCTCTTAACATTTTATTCCTATAAATCACAGATCCCCACCTTGAATAATATGGTAAATTGTTTATGCTATATGTTTCCAAGCATTCGAACATTTTAAACTCATGCACAATACCCAAAACTACCACCAAACTGCATAATTAATGGGTCTCCTCAAAGTTTGCACCTTATTATTCTGATAAAAATTAATTTATTTACCTGAAACTTCATTTTTCTTGACTGCTTTAAATATTTATATTTAACAGCATCTGGTAATGTCAGGACCAATGAGCTCAAATGGTGAATTCTTGCACCTTCCCAGGCAATTAGAGCTCCAAGATCTTGTGGTTAAGTCAGTAAAATTCATTTTAAATTGGAGCACATCAATGAATTTTGAGATAATGCAGAATGAACAAACAAGCATGACTGGAAATGCCCCAAATTCTGTAACATCATTGATAATAGAATTTCCTCTGCTTTCATCTTTTCAACTTGTAAGAAAAGTTGTTGAGCCAAAATTGGCATTCAATAGAAATTAAAAGATGAAGGAAATGCTTTGAAAGTGCAGTTCCCACTCAAAGACAAGCAAATTATACAAATGCTGAATAGTTTCTTTTTTAGAGTAACTAGGTACATTTTCTTCTACCATATTAAAAATCTAGTCTTTGGAACTCCACTTTATTAAATTCAGAAGACAGCATTAGTAACTGACACCACACGTAAGTCTTGCATTTATTTCATGCAATTATTACCACCATCTGTATTATTTTGCCCTCCACCTAGAAAAAGATAATGACTAGAAAATGTAGGACATGTAGACAAACCAAAAGTGTCTTCAAAAAAGAACAAAGCAGGTCTGTACAACAAAGGACACCACCAGTAGAACAAAAAGGCATCCTACAGTATGTGAGAATATATTCATAAATGATATATCCAATAAGGGGTTAACATCCAAAATATAAAAATAGCTCACATACTTCAACACCCAAAAAGCAAATAACCTGATTAAAAAATGGGTGGAGGGTCTGAACAGGCACTTCTCCAAAGAAGAAATTCAGATAGCCAACAGGCACATGAAAAGATGCTCCACTTCGCTAATTATCAGGGAAATGCAAATTGAAACCACAATGAGATATCAGCTCACACAGTTAGGAGGGCCAACATCCAAAAGACAAGGAACAACAAATGCTGGCAAGGATGTGGAGAAAAGGGAACCCTCCTACACTGCTGGTGGGAATGTGAATTAGTTCAACCATTGTGGAAAGCAGTATGGAGGTTCCTCAAAAAACTAAAAATAGAAATACCATTTGACCCAGGAATTCCACTCCTAGGAATTTACCCTAAGAATGTAGGATCCCAGTTTCAAAAAGACATATGCTACAACACTAAACTATGTTTTCTACCTTTATCTTGTATCTACCTACCACTTCAGCATTTTATTAAAAATAAAAATAATAAAGAGAGAAATGTGGTATCCACATATAAATCAAGTATAAAAACCAAATCAGTATTCATATTTGAACTGACTGTTTATAGTTCATAATGCATGAGCAAAACCGAAAGTTTCTGTGATGACTGCCCTTGTACTGTTCACTATGTAACTTATTCATTATGTAAGAATTTGTTCTACATGTAAAAACTTGTTTGTTATGCCTCAGAAGATTGGAGACTGACAAAAATTAGGCTTGGGGTGGAATAATGATTGTGCATTGAGCATTGACTCCCCTATACAGAATTTTATTGTCGTTAACAACCATTTGATCAATAAATATGAGAGATGCCCTCACAAAAAAAAAAAAAAAAAAAAAAGGACAGACTTCCAATGGTAAAATAAATTAGTAACCGGGATGTAATGTATAGCATAAGGAATATAGTCAAGATATTGTAACAGCCTGGTAGGGTGATAGCTGGAACCTAGAATTATGTATATAAATGTTCTACCACTGTGTTGTACACTTGAAACTCATGTAATGTAATACTGTGTGTCAACTACCCTTCAATAAAAAATAATTATTAAAAAAAAAAAAAAAAAAAGACATATGCATTCCTATGTTTTTGCAGCATTATTTACAACAGTCAAGACATGGAAGCAACCTAAGCATCTATCAGTAGATGAATGGATAAAGAAGATGTGGTACATATACACAATGAAATATTATTCAGCCATAAGAAAACAAATCCCACCATTTGCAAGAACATAGATGGAGGTAGAGGGTATTATGTTCAGTGAACTAAGCCAGGTGGAGAAAGACAAGTACCAAATGATTTCACTCATTTGTGGAGTATAACAACTAAGCAAAAACTGAAGGAACAAAACAGCAGCAGACTCACAGAACCCAAGAACGGACTAGCGGTTACCGAAGGGAAAGGGGTTGGTGAGGATGGGTGGGGAGGGAAGAAGAAGGGGATTAAGGGGCATTATGATTAGTACATATAATATAGGGGTTCATGGGGAAGGCAGTATAGCACAGAAAAGACAAGTAGTGACTCTACAGCATCTTACTATGCTGACAGACAGTGACTGTAATGGGGACTTGATAATGGGGAATTTAGTAATCACAATGTTGCTCGTGTGAAACCTTCATAATATTGTATATCAATGATATCTTAATAAAAAAATGAAACATAAGCAGGACAGGAGTATACCAATTGGCTTGGTATTCTGGAAGAGTAAATGTTCCTCTGATTTTCACAAGGAACCCCACTGTCATGCTTCTTTAAATTAGCCTGCCATTACTTCCTTTCTCTTGCTCTTTTCCTAGATGTTCCTAGTTCTTTCCTCTTGAAAACCTAGTGGTATTTGTGAACTTTATCCCACACTTGGATTACTTAGCATATAAGCATATTGAATAGCATTTCTAAAACAACACTCACCAATACAATATGTCATAATAACCACTGAATTCTAAACTCTGTTTATGCAGGATATTACCTTCCTAGCACCTTCTCTCTTATTATTGGGTACCTTAGGAAAGGTAGCCAAGTATAGTACATCCTGAGTAAATAGCAATAGGTTCCATTTTAAGTTTCAGTCAGTCTTCAGAAACAATAGGATAAGGAATAGAATAAAATAAATAAATGAGAATTAGGACCCAATAGATGACAATGTAAAAAAAAGGAATTCAATTGATTTTACTGATTTTGCAGTAATCAAATTTCATACAAAACCTTTCATCAATTTGAAAGTTAACTGACTTTCTAAGTTTCAGAATAAACAATGGTACAACCTCTGTGAGTAACAGGACAAGTCAAAAGACTAACTTTAGTGCAGAATTGAAGGGATGCATGGGGCTTTCAGCTTCATCTCTGGTCCCGTCAATGCCGTAGCAAGCATCTTCCCACAGTGTGACCCACCAGGTAAGTAATACTGAAAATATGATCCTAATGGAGCAAGGTTTTCAAGTTTAGGATTACTTGAATTCTATTACATTTACAAAAGGGCATTCTAAAACTATAGAATTACTCCTGTGGAACAAGAGAAGTTTGTCATTCATATCATCAATTATTCAGCCTCTTAAGAATTCTTAATCTATGTCATGTGTATTTGGAGAGTACTACAAAAAAATGACCTTTTCCTTCTTCCATACCAAAACAAAACTTAAATTCATGCCTTTAAAAAAAAAGTAATCTAATATTACAAATAGAGGTAACACTAAATATTTTTAAGTGATAAAGATAGCCTCTTACAGTTATTCAGACTGTAAGTGATGTTTACTGCTTTTATTTTTTATTTTTCATTTATTTTCAATTTTAAAGAAATGCATTTTATTTTATTCATCATTAAATGACATCTACACACCTGGTACAGTGTTAAAAAGGAACCAAAAATTATTCACTATGTAAGAATTTGTACTCCATGTAAGAACTTGTTCGTTATGCATCAGAAGATTGGAGACTGACGAAAATTAGGCTTGGGGTAGATTAATGATTGTGCATTGAGTATTGACCCCCCTATACAGAATTTTATTGTTGTTAACAACCATTTGATCAATAAATATGAGAGATGCCCTCACAAAAAATATATATATATATACATATATGTATATATATATATATACATATATGTATATATATAAACACACTTCCAATTGTAAAATAAATAAGTAACCGGGATGTAATGTATAGCATAAGGAATATAGTCAAAATATTGTAACAACTTGGTATGGTGATAGCTGGTACCTAGAATTATCATGTATATAAATGTTGAATCACTGTGTTGTACACCTGAAACTAATGTAATACTGTGTGTCAACTACCCTTCAATAAAAAATAATTATCGAGGAAAAAAAAAAAAGGAACCAAAAAGTAAACAATGAAAAATCTTCCTGACACCACCCACCATGAGCCATCTACTTTATCTACCCATAATCAATTAGTTATTGTCTTTAAGATGTATGTCTATAGGAGAACATTCCTGTGACAGATTTTGTTTTCTTCTGCATATACACTATAGTAACCAACAGTTTGTTAAAACAGAAATAGATGCTTGGCTTCGGTACAGACATTCGTGATGGGAACACACTTATCATCTCAGCTACACACAATCATCATTGCAGAGATCATCGATAAAATGATGGTTCCCACTAACTTTCACCAAACCTATAGATTTACTCTCTAAGGAGGGGTAGACAGATCTGGCAACTTGCACTTGCCAAGACCACACATTGTCAAATCTACATTAATCAGAATGTTTGACCCGATCAAGAGGACTGCTTGACCTCGACCTACACCCAGAACACAGGAGTCACCCTGGGGTCCTTCTTTACATCATCCTGGGATTCTATGATTCTTCCCCGTGTTTGATCTCCTTTTTGTTGATTCTGTTTTCCTCTTCTTGGTCTGCTTGGTTTATTTCCTTGCTTTGATAGAGAACATCCTCCAGTGACTTCCTGATTAAGGGTGTGTAGAAATAAACCTTTTAGGTCTTGTATGTTAGAAATTGGTGTGACAGTATTCTTCCACTTGACTAATACTTTCATTTTCACAGGGCATAGACTTTGAGGTGAAAGTAATTTTCTTTCTTTATTTTGAAAGCCTTATTCCACTATTTTCAAACTTCCAGAATGGCTCTTAAAAAATCGAAACCATTTCAATTCTTAAGTGTTATATGTGTTGGCTTTTTCATGTTGCCCCCCCCCGAAATATTATTCACTTTCTCTTCATGTGTATGAAATTTCATAGGATTTTTCTTGGAATGGGTTGATTTTTGTCCTTTTGGCTGAGCAGTCCCCCTCACTCTGATACTCATCCCTAAGACCTGCACATTTTTTGTTATTTCACACTGATTTCTCCCTGTTCCATTTTCACTGTTCCCTCATCCTAAAATCCTATTATTTGATGATGGTATTCTGGGGCTAACCCTTCATTTGCTTACCTTTTATTCTAATTTCCAACTGCTTGATTTTTGCCCTACTTTCTGAGAATTCATTAAATTTCAGTTCTCCTACTAATTTTCTTGACTTATGCTATCATGTTTTCAGTTTCTAGGAATTTAATGTATCTTATTCTTTTCCATTGATCCAATACATTCATTTATTTCTCACAAAATACTGATTTTTTTCTAAGTTTTCTGTTCTTTTTATAATCTGTTCCCTCTAAATTATTTTGTTATTTATTCTAGAATCTATCTTCTTTAGAAGGTTTCTTCAAATGTCTAGTAATCCTTGGTTATCTCCATACACCTAATCATAGGAGACTAAAATGATGATTAGATGCTCGGAACATATGGATCTCTATATCTGTATATAATTAAGAATAAGAGACCAGACAATTTAAAGCTCTGAGCATGTGTGAGAGGGTGTAGCTTGTCAACACCGAGTGAAATGCGTAAAGCTTTTACAGGAAACTCTCAATTTTAGTATCTTTACAAGAGACTTTACTCTCAGGTTGATTAGGTTCCCCAAAGAAAAATCTCCTCTTCCCTTACCTAGAAGATATATACACAACTATGAAGACTTCCAGGATGGGCAGGAAAAGGACTGGGGTCTCAGCACTCAGTAATCACATGGTCATCTAATATGTTTACTTTAGGGCTCCTCACCCTCAAGCATGCCCCATATCCCCGGTCAGGAAACCATGTTTTAACCATTTCCAGAGAATAAACACCAGGGAGTGTCGCATGGAGTCACAAGCAGTGTGCAGCTGAATGATCATTTAGGAATCCTTCTCCTCGAGCAGTTTTCACCAAATGAGATGCTCACCCACCACCCACAGTTACAGAGGTATCAGATGCTACCATTTCCAGTACCTACTGAGGATTCCTCTGTGCAAATCTGGATATTTCTTGGCCTGCTAGCTTAAGAGTTAAGCTGCCCTGGGTTTGCTAAACCAATTACTACTCATCTGTCTGCCTTCTGGCTCAAAAACTACATTGCTAGTGTCTCCTCTTCCCTTCTATCCTTGTGGGCTTACTTTTTTCAAAACAAAAATCTCTTTACTATGAAGTTTTAGATGGTTTAGCTAGACCCAATATTAGAAATATATATTTAAAGTTCACATTGTCCCCAATTTTCTTAAACACTCAAGATCACTTTAAATCTCATCTGTCATGATTCTACAAAAACATCTGAGTTTCCCATTAAATGCTACCAACAGTTTCTTTTCATCCCCTTCATATTTTCAACTACTTAATGTTTTTACTCATTTACCTACTTTTGTATCAATCCTGCATTAGGAGTCAAAATACCCAGCATCTAGTCCCAAACTGGGTGATGGGTTTCTAAGGGACCACTGTATTACTCCTTCCATTTTTGTGTATATTTAAAGTTTTTCCATAATAAAAAAGCTTTTATAAAAAAAAGACCTTTAAAGGCCCCTAACTGTTCTTAGAATAAAATGCAAATTACAAGGCAGGGTATACACAGATCCTATCCTTTCTATAAAGTACCGTCACTCCCTAAGCCGCACTGGTGTTCCAGGCCTTGAATGAGCCAGGCCCCCTCCGACTGTGCCTCGCTGGTAGCTCCTGGGGCCGAGCACTCTCCTTCCTCCCACCTTTCACATAACCCTTTCTCATCTGTTATGTTTTTTCTTTAATGTCATCTTCTCAAAATGACCTGTTATCTGTATGTAAAGAAGCTTACCCTCTGATATCCTTCTCTCAGGCTTTTGTTTCTTTCATTGTACTTAACCACAACTTGCTTTTTATTCCATCTCTCTCTCCTTGGAACAAAATACCTTTGGGACAATAACCTTGCCTATCTTGGATATCTATGCATTCCCAGCACCAAGTACAGTCCTTGGCATATAATGGGCCTTTAAGACATTTATTTAATGAGAAACTCAGAAGGAATAAACTAACCCATTTTCTTAGAGTAAGGGAAGGAGGGAAAATGTGGTATCATAAAGGAAAGCAAGAGAATTCCTTCAAATTCCCTTGTCTTATTTTTTTGCCAGGACCAAATACAGTGGTCTTACTTGGACTTTGATTCCCCTAACATGGGCACAGACATGAAGCTAATCGATATTGATCATTTTTAAGGAAAATTATCCAAAACTCAGATAGAAGGCAAAAATGGGTGTGGCATGTACTTTCAATATTATACAGGGCAGACCCATCCAAAATTGACAGAAACACACTTTGTTGAACTAAACAATTATATACCTTGATAAAAGGTTTCAGATTTAGTGAAGTTACCTGTCAATTTGGAAATTTTCATCCACAAATAATTTTTGTCCAGTGAACAGATAATCCAAAGGTTTTTATTGCCCAGTAGGGCATTAACCAGTTTTATAAGTTGGAAATTGTAACATTCCTTTATTAATTATCTTTTAGACAGCACTTCAAAAAGCTCTTTGAACTGGTATTAACACCCTACTAGTTCCCTCATTAGTGGTTTGAATAAAATCTTTGACATGTGCTCATTTTATATTTGTATGACATTCATATTTGTAAAACTTTTGTGAAGCATACTTTAACACAATTATCTTCCACAGTAACTATTTCACTAAACAAGCATACAGTCAGGAACAATACTTCAAGGAAAAGCAACATGTCACTTAACACAAATGAGATCAGTGAACAGTGATACAATGCACAAAGTATTTTTAATGTTGTATACAGACTTCTGATTTCTATCTTATTTCCAAAATATGTAAGCTTGACATGTTTCATGAGACCAGGTGCTCCCATATGCAGGAGTCACCAAATAAACAGATCACAAAAGCCACTCAAGCTGCTCATATTTGGATTACAAACACCCACCCAAGGGAACAGGAGGAACAGGGTACAGAAGCTTCAATTCTAGAGCTATGTGGGACTCTAGGAGATTATGGATTTCAACTGTGCTCTTTTTAACCCACTTTGGCAAAGCACAAAATGAAAGAATTCAGAAGCAATAATGTAAGTCAAGATTTGTTCATGAAGTGGCCAAATGTGAGTGTATGAAAAGTATCTGTTGACAATTAAAACACACTTTCTGTTTTCCTTTGCAATCTAAGAACCATGTGTCTAAAAGAAAATTTCTTGGACTACCATCAGATGGCATACCTCCATTTCCAAAATCAATCAATCAGCAACAATTTCTCGCATAATGAAAAGAGATTGTAGGAATTTAAAGATAGATTTTTGCCACCTGTAACTCTTCACAAATTTGTAATTCCTCATAAAACTCAACAACAAAAGCCACAAAAACAATTTTCTTGAAATCAAGATCTCACTGAAAAAAGAGCTCTAATTATTTCTAGTCTTCTTTCCTCAGTATTATCTAAAAAAAAAGCAAGTTCTCTCAGCCACTTTCTGGGAATTTCTTCCTATTCTGTACCTACTTATTGAATACTGAGTGTTTTTACTGAAGAATCTAGGCACAAGTATTATCTAAATGAATTATATGCACTCATGGCAGGTAAGGAAAAAAGCAAAGAGAAATAGAGCTTCATGTTAAAAACCTAGAGGTTTCAACCCAGAGAGGCCTGGAGATGGCTTTTAATCCAAACTCTGTTTACAAAATAATATTAAAATAATTTTTGCCAAAATTTAACATTTGAGTATTTCACATTTTAAAAAATTGATTTCTGGATTATTTTGAACAGTTACCCCAAACTGGCAAATCTTAGTCCACATAGCTGTATGACATCAACTGGCCGGAGCTGAGCAACAGCTGTTATTTACACAGAGAATTTGCTTTCCAGTACCCTGCCAGTGTCTCCCCAGACTATGGTCAAAGAAGAAAGTAAAACATTTCTTATGTTCATATCATTCAAAGGTGGAAAAGCAGGCACAGGTGTGTGCCCACACATATATGAGCACATGCACACACACACGCACACACACACGCCCTGTGGGCTGCCTCCTGCGGGGTCCCAGGAATCTGAGTTTATAGGTCAGTGGGAAAGCATTCCTGATAGTGTGTACCTCAAGGTCCTGCCACAGATGCTATGGAGCCTCTAGCTAGATACCAGTGTCCCTGGGGGTGTTGAGCCCTCAGTCACCTCTAAAGCAGGAGGCAGTATCAGTCCCGAAGTCAGGCCCTTGGTACCCTATTCTAGTTTCTGCCATCTTCTCAGCTGTTGACTTCAGACAAATCAACTCGCTTCTCTGGGCTTCAAGTCTCAACTGTTAATGGGAGGGAAGAGGAGCAGCTACAGCACAGGGGCAGGAGAGAGACGCAGGAAGAAATTCATTCCAGCAGGCCACAAAGTGCCAGATCCCAGGCTCTAGGCCTTCAGTGTCCACACAGGCAAGGGGCCCAAAGAACAGGAGTGGGCATCCTAGACCACCAGTGTGAGGCCCACCCTCCTGCCCACTCTCACAGCAGCAACACCAGAATGAAAGGAGGAGGGTCGAGGCAGATGGAAACATGAAGAACCTAGTCAAGCTTGAGAAGCACAATGAAACCCATCCTGGGACTTCGAGATCGGAGGGGGAATACCACAGCATTGTGTGCGAAGAGCAAAATGATGGGGTTTCTGATGACCCAAAAACTTTGAACCAGAGTTATCAGCTACCTCTGCACACTGCAACTGGCACAAGAAGCACAGGGAGAAAAGAGATCTGGGAACTCTGGAAATGCCCCCTCCTGGTTGCACCTAGCACACCAGAGAGGGAGAAAATTTCTTTTTCTTTTTAGGATAAGTCTGTATTCGATCCGTAATAAGGTGAGGTTCCTCCTGAGGAAAAAAAAGAGTAGTAAAATGAAAAACTAAAAGGCCCTGAAGGTATTCTGAGATCAAAACCGCTGCCACAACAGCTCTGTGGGGGATCCCAGTATCATCTTCAGCCTTAAGTACCACAAACCTTTTAACCCCCTAGCTTCTGCTAAGCCACCACCATGACTTTATGTTTTTTTTTTAATGTTTACCAATTATTTTCATAATAAAATAGAAAAAATGCATAATGCAGTTTGACTAATTAAGGTCAATACTTTATCCACATTTTCTTGTTTCTTTTAGATACAGTTATCTACATTAAATGCTCACAATAAATATGGTTTTATCTGCCCACCATCTGCCAACACAGATATTCAGTATTACTGACTATATTCTCTACACAATACTTTCATCCCCATGACTAGATATATATAACTGACATTTTGTGCCTTTTTATCCCCTTCACCTATTTCACCTACTTACCCCAACCCTTAGTTTCTTATTTATTATCAGACTTCCTTTTTCTGTCTGAAATTTCTGTCAACCAGAATACCACATTACACTTAGTTGTCATGTTTTCTTAGGCTCCTGACTATTTCTCAGATTTTGCTTATTTCTGATAACCCTGGCAGTTTTGAGTACTGGCCAGGTTTTTTGTACAATGTCCCACAACTGAGATTTGTCTAATGTTGTTATGATTAGACTGGGATTATAGATTTGGGGAAAAAGACGACAGAGGTAGAGTGACATTCCCATCACATGTTATCGAAATTACATACTGTCAATACACAGAAATCTGTTGCATTCCTATATACTAACTACAAACTAGCAGAAAGGGAAATCAGGAAAACAATTCCATTTGCAATTGCATCAAGAAGAATAAAATACCAATAAATAAACCTAACCAAGGAGGTGAAAGACCTGTATCCTGAAAACTATAAAACACTCATAAGCAAAATTAAAGACAATAATAAATGGAAATCTATTCTGAGCTCATGGATAGAAAGAATTAATATTGTCAAAATGGCCATCCTGCCCAAAGCAGTTTACAGATTCAACTCAATCCCTATCGAAATATCAACAGTATTCTTCAATGAACTAGAATGATTATATATGGAGCCACAAAAGACCCCAAATAGCCAAAACCATCCTAAGGAAGAAGAACAAAGCTTGGGGGTATTACACTCCCTGACTTCAAGCTATGCTACAAAGCTCCAGTCATCAAAACAGTATGGTACCAGCACAAGAAGACCCATAGATCAATGGAATACAATAGAGAGCCCAGCCATAAACCCATACACATATGGTCAATTAATATATGATAAAGGAGCCATGAATATGCAATGGGGAAAAGACAGTGTCTTCAATAATTGGTGTTGGGGAACTGCACAGCTACTTGCAAGAGAATGAAACTGGATTACTGTCTAAGTCCATACCCAAAAGTAAACTCAAAATGGATCAAAGACCTGAATGCAAGAAATGAAACCATAAAACTCTTAGAAGAAAACATAGGCAAAAATCTCCTGAACGTAAGTATGAGCAATTTCTTCCTGGACACATCTCCTCAGTCAAAGGAAACAAAACCAAAAATGAACAAGTGGGACTATATCAAACTAAAAAGCTTCTGTATAGCAAAAGCCACTATCAACAGAACAAAAAGGTAACCTACAGTATGGGAGAATATATTTGTAAATGATTCCAGTAAGTGGTTAACATCAAAATATATAAAGAACTTATATGCCACAACACCCAAAAAACAAATAACCCAATTTAAAAATTGGTGGAGGCCCTGAGCAGACATTTCTCCAAAGAAGAAATATAAATGGCCAACAGGCACATAAAAAGATGCTCCACATCGCTAATCATCATGGAGAAATGCAAATCAAAACCACAATGAGATATCACTTCACACCAGTTAGGATGGCCACTATCCAAAAGACTAAAAACAACAAATCCTGGGGAGGATGCAGAGAAAGGGGAACCATCCTATACTGCTGGTGGGAATGTAAATTGATACAACAGCTGGAAAACAGTATGGAGGTTCTTCAAACTAAAAACACAAACACCATTCAACCTAGCAATTCCACTTTAAGGAATTTACCTGAAGAAAACAAAATCCCTGATTTGAAAAGATACATGAGCCCCTATGTTTATTGCCACATTATTTACAATTGCCAAGATATGCAAGCAACCTAAGTGTCAATAGATGAATGGATAAAGTCAATGTGGTACATATACACAATGGAATATTATTCAGCCATTAAAAAAGAAATTGTGCCATTTGAAACATGATTGGATCTATGCTCAGTGAAATAAGCCAGGTGTAGAAACACAAATACCATATGATTTCACTTACATGTGGAATATAAAAACAAAGCAAAACAGAAGGAACAAAACAGCAGAAGACTCATAGACACTGAGAAGTGACTAGTGGTTACCATGCAGGAGGGATTAGGGTGGGTGGGTGGGGAGGGTGTGGGAGATAAAAGGGCACAAAAATTCTAGATCATAAAGAAGTTGGTCATGGGAATAGTAGTACAGCATGAAGAATATAGTTAATGATTCTGTAACATCAGTGTTAACAGATAGTAACCACACATATTATCATGAACATGACTTATTGCTGCTGATGTGGACCTACTGTTGATCGCCTGGCTTAGATAGTATTTGTCAGGGTAATCCACTGCCCTTTTTGTAAAGAACCTTGTTGCTTTCTTTAATCAAACAAGCTCAACTTCCTTCCATTCATCTGCTTATTAAAGACCGCACCAAGCACTAAAACACTGTCTAGATATTGTATTGTAAATTGTATTACTTGGCAGTGAAATCTAATCAAAAGATAAACAGGATATATCTGGGAGTCTAATAGCATTAATGGAATACAGGGTCATTATAGCATATGTCTATGAAGATGTGTTGTCAGAAGGTTAATTAGCAATTTCAAATTTTACTTCTCAAATTTCCCTGAAGTCATATGTGCATAAGCTCATTATTTCTTGTTAATAAAACTCATGATCATATTGTCCTAGGTTGCAGTGATGTTTATGTGCCCTTCCTACTGTCCAAGCCTCCAGCGATCTCCACTCAACAACTGACTTTTACTATATGTCCTCAACTAGTTACTGGAAGCAACTGTAACATCTCCAGCAATATCACTTGCAAACCACTTTCTAGCCATTAAGGGTCTGAACTGTTCACCAGAATTCAGACTAATGGTTAATGTCAATCTTCATGCTGAAGAAAGTATAGCACAGCCCATCAGCCATCCCTATCAGTACTCTGCCACTTACTAGCTGGGCAACTTCTGGCAGTCATTTAACCTTGTGACTCTACTTCATCACCTGTAAAATGAAGCAGTAAGACTACTGAGTTGATCTGGCTGTTCTGACCTTTGATTTATTACCAAGTCCACAAATTTTCTGTTTTCTAATTTCTCTTTCTTCTTTAATCTTTATCCATCCCTCTACTCTGACTGGTCACATGTAGTATTTTTTAATGACTCATAAATTAAAAATTGAATTTTAATTACTCCTTAGTCCCGGAAGCTATGGGTTTGCTCCAAGTATAGCTTTGGCTGCATCATCAAACTGAGTTCTTGTGTTTGATATTTTTTGTGAAGAATAATTGATATGCAAGATGTATTAGTTTCAGGTATGCAACATAGTGATTCAATATTTATATACATTATGAAATGGTCACTACAATAAGTCTGTTATCATCTGTCACCATACAAAGTTGCTACAGTATTACTGACTATATTTCCTATGCTGTTCACTACATCCCCATGCCTTATTTATTTTGTAACTGGAGGACTGTTATCTTTTTTTATTGAAATATACTTGATATACAGTATTATATTGATTTCATGTATAGAACACAGTGATTCAACAGTTACATACATTATTAAATCCTCACTCAAATTGGTGCCATTACTGTCAACATAGAAAAATGTTACAGAAAGCAGTTACGATATTCTAAAAAGTTTGTTACTGCAGATATTAGTTCCTCTATAATACAAGCATTATTGAGAGTTGGGTATTCCCTTGTTTCCAAGTAGAAGGGAAGATTTTTTTATATTTGTTACTGTTTTTATGTTAGTTTTAGTAAAAAGCTTTTATTTAATTTTGTTCATAACATTGTTTTCTGGTGATCAATTTCACTTATTAGTTTTGACACAAAACAGAAATGTGTGAATTTGCCAATGATACATAAAACAAATAAACCTTTTTTTCTTTGGTCTTGCCAGAACTGTGTTAAGATAAAGTAGTTTCTTTAAAGTGAGTACACTGGCTAAATACCTGACATTCAGATGTATCAGGTTAAGTGCTGCAACTTTATGGTCCAGCTAAGTCAGTCCTCTGCCCTATCTGTAAGATATTTATGTGCCTTGCAAGCTACTCTCACTGCCAGAAGCCGTTTTCCTAACTTAAACAAAATATTCTTACATATTCAATCCCTCCAGTTAACAATTTTCTAATTTTCCAGTCTCAAGTACTGCACAAAATTCTAATGTTAAAATAAAAGTCTTAATTCGAAACCAAAATCTATCTACTCGTCCCCTTTCACAATCTTCCACACCTTTGAAACTTATAAAACTTAAGTCTGGATTACAAAACATTTAGATCCCAGGAAATTTGAAGCCAATGACCTTACAATCTTACTTTATTTCTCTACCTGTCATACACATTAACTTGTGAGAAATAAATTTAATGGCATCTCAGTATGTGACAATGTTTTGTCAGTATACTTGTACCTCTAAAGAAAATCACTTGAGATTGAGCTTCTTGCTGTCATCTAATTGCAGAGTAGTTTAAAAACAAAAAGTATCATTGTAAAGCCTAAAATTCATTTTTGATAAATCTCTATCATGCTAGGTAAGATTACATAAGTATCTCCATCAAGCAGGTTAAAATTTCCAAGTGTTAAAATATTCTTCACCAAATCCATTAAACATTATCAAGCACCCTTTGGAAGTGCCACCAACTCCAAAGTAGACTCATTTCAGGCTGGCTTTTTACTGATTGTAACTGTTTAGATACATATCTGTAATTTTATTACTGTGAACATCAGAACATTAAAAAACTTCAATGACCAAGACTGTAATTTTTCCAGTTCAAAGAAAGCCTAGGAATTTATCAAAAACAGATCATTGAAATGAGTCTGAGGTATAGAAAACATTTTGCAAGGTAATCTGATTTTTAATTTTAAATAAGGTATTTGGTTTGACTTAAATTCATCTTTACAGAAAAGCGAATGCCTAATAATATGCTGACTTAACTCTTTCTTGTTTTCACGAACATGCTTTGTAACTGTATCTGTGCTTTTCTCAAAGTATTCACTCTAACTCATCTAATTTTTTTATATTTTTAATGTAAATTTCCACTTGTTTGGGTCTTTCATGGTCATGATCTATACATCATCTTCCAAAATTAATTGTTTCTCTTCTTTCCTTCCTCTTAAAGGATATAGTGTTTGTTTTTGTTTATTTAAGTGCAGCCCAAACTGTATCAGCACTATGCTGGGGGCTGGCCAGGGTTAGATTTGATTACAATTTTCTTATGGCCATGATGTAATGAAAATTATTATTTCCTTGGAATCTTTAGTATGTAACCAGTATGAGCTAGTCCACAACACCCATGGTGCAAATATGTCACTGCACCATTATTTCTACAAATTAAATTCTCAAGACACCATGTACCACGTTGGAACACAATCCAGTTTTACCTCTCGGAGGGCCCCTACTTGTATGTGCCAAGAATTCCAGTGGCTAATACATTCCCAGAGTGGGTTCTATGCATTCCTATGCAGTCCGTCTCCCAGACGACAGGGCTCCGCTGCCCCGGAGGCTCAGGCCCTGGTGCCTTACCCAGACCCCGCCATCTGCCGGGGCCTGCTGCTTCAGTCAGTGGCCCTCAGGACACTCTGGCCCCAGCTCCTTGCACAGGTCAGCACTATCTTTCTGCAAAGAGCCACTCCACTGCCTATACCACTTCTGTAGTGTTATCTTCAGCCCACAGGGACCCTAACACCAGCTCCCTCCTGCTGCAGAGTTTAGTGCCAAGTCATTTCAAAAGCTTAGTCTTTTCCTTCATGTGCACAAGTTCGAAAGAGTTTAAAGGAAACCTATGTGTGGCATGTGAACCCTATTGATGTGCTGTGGCTGTGCCTAACATTCATTAACCACTCAAGACATTCAAGATTACTTATGAGTCTCTACTTGTGCCAGGCATTATCCAAGTCCTGGGCACACAGCAGTAAACAGGACCCAAACCAAGACATGAATAGAACTGCATCTCCACAAATGGTCTCCAAAAATAGAACACCTATACTTCTCTCTTAAGAATAATCCACCATCTGTGCTTCTGACCCCATTTTTTCATGTATAATACCTTACTCCTATTAGTCTCTCAACCTCTTCACTTCCTTTTCTTTTCTCTTCTCCCTTCTTCCCTCTCTCCAGTTCTCCCTGTCCCCCTAATGCAGTTTTCTTCCCTAAAAACAATTCCTGATCCTCACCTTGCTTCCTCTTCAGGCTGCTACCTCAAACGGCTTCCCTTCAATATCAAATGTAAATTTCCCCATCCCTATAAAAGACTCCCAATTCCAACATTAATTTTCAGGTAAGCTCTAACCAATATTCCCCAGTATTCTGTACAATGTTATGCCTGCATTTTGATCAGAGATTCTGCTGTGAATTATATTTAGAAAGTAAATTCGTACGGATACTACACATACTGTCTTAATTCTTGGAAGCATACAACAAGAACCAAAGTCTAAGCGCAGACTTAACTTCATTTAATCCTATAATGACCACAGGACAACTTTCCCCTATTGACAGCTATGTGCATCCTGCAGACCTAGCCCTAGCCATAGACCACTCCATCTAGCAAAGTTTCCAGCAAAGCACTTTCACCACAGTGGGCAGTAACTTCGTCACCATAGGCCCCAGCCCTATGTGCTAAGCTTAGCATGCTTTCAACTGACCACTAGGCATCTCCACACAGATGTCCTACCAGTCCCTCAAACACATCTCAAGCCAAAACAAAGGGCCACACCTCCCAATCTACCCTCTTCCTGGTCCCCAGCCTCTGCAGCCGCAAAACAGAGATGAGTTGCACACTCTCTCTTATTAATCACTGGTAATATTATTCCTTGACTCATAACTACATCCACCCTCCACCACACTTTGGTCTCCTTCACAAGAAGCATGCTTTTTCTATCTTAGCATCCTCTCTGCATTGAACCTAGTCTGATTCTAAATCATTGATCAATACTTTTGTTTTAAAGAAGGACTATATTACCTCTAACCACTTGTTTTGAGGTCACACTGCCTAGGTTACATCCAGGCTCAGTTCTTTCCATCTGTGTTAGCTTGGCACATGATTTAGTGTCTTCAAACCTGTTTTCTCAGGAAAATGTGGAACTAAATAATCTGCCTCAATGGGTAGTCATGAGGTGTAAATGAAATAATGTATGTAACTCTTAGCACATCGCCTAACTTATGTTAGGTATAAGTAACCACTTGATAACTGTGCATTGTTATTCATGCACTCAGTTCATACTAACAAAATTACAGCTTTCACAAGAATGTATTGAAAAGTAGGACTTTTTAAAATTATTTTTACTGAAATATTTTATTTGGAATATTTGAATGTATTTGAATTATTTTTATTTGAAATATTTTTATTATTATTTTTAGCAACTTTCCCTAGCAATGCTCACCCCAGCAAAAGCCAACAATGACTGATCAGGATGTCTGACTCCCTTGAGACCACCAGGCTTTGAGGAAACCCAAGCTAGTCACATGGAGAGGCTGCATGGAAAGAGAGGACCTGGACAGCTCCCAGTTGTCCACATGTCATGTCCAGACATGCCAGCACAACCCAGACAGCTGACACGTGAGTGAGTAAGCACCAGGTTATTTCATCCTCAGCCCCTCTCTAGATGGCTGCAATTCTATGGTGGACCCCAGGCAAAAAGAGCCCAGCTAAGCCCTTCAAACCCCAGATCCCCAGAGCTGTAAGGGATCATCATAAATTAATTTTACCCACTAAGTTTTGGGGTTATTTACGCAGCAATAGATAACACAAAAATCTCGTTTGTGATCCAGTCATTTTAATATATATTAATTCCCCAAATCAAATACAATGTGTCATTTTACTTATTACATATTTAAAATAATGAAGAACATCACATTATGAAATATCATAGTATATTTTAAATACATTTTATGTATACAAGTGAGTATACTCACAGGAAAGTACAGGAAGAACAGCAGTCACCACAGGTAGAAAAGTGGCCATTATTCTATTTCTTTGTGCTTTTCTGTTTCCTGCAGTTTCTGCACCAAATATGTTTTAATATGGTCAGGTCTGATAGTGTTTTTGAAAAGCAAAATAACAAAGACTCTGAAACTGAACCCTAAAATTAAGATACCTAACACCTGCACTGCATATATAAATTCTCAAAGCTTAATTACAACCTTGTAATTAGAACTATATCACTATATTCTTAACCCATTACCAAAACAGGAAACTTCTAGATATGTTTAGTACCCAAGTGTTTTTCAAAACAAGAATATAGACATATCTCTCACTGCCTTTGTACTTGTCCTAAGCTGTTTCCTTCCTTTTCTTCCATTCTCCATTTTCTTTCAGTTGCAATGCATTACTTGAGGAGAGCAGTTCTCCCCAACACACATGTATTTCACCTCCTTCTATGAAGTCATTTATACCTCAAACTTACTTCTGAAGAAAATTCACAGTGAAAAAGAACCTTTAATAGAATTCATGGTGTGCATCAACTATGTATCTTTAACCTCTTGACTCTGCCTTAGGAGATCTGGTGTCATGAACTGAAATATGGGGAGTCTCTTTCTAATAATACAGTGACTCCCTCAGACTTGCTTCTTTTATTATTTCACGTTTGATCAATGAGTCTATGGTACAGAATACTTTGAAGTGGTATCACCCACTCTGCCCCCACTTTCTACCATGGTAATTGTCCCTTACCATGTTGGTTCAATCATAAAAGTTAGACTTTTCAATTGGCTTAAAACAAAAAGGGATCTATATTATTTTCTCTTTGTATTCTTTTACAATTCATGAAAGACAATGCTTTGTTTATTCTACTTCCTTTCAACTTTAAATTTTAACTTGATCCTATTTTAAATCCAGAGTTCCATTTAAGTTTATCAGAATCAGCTGTGAGGGTGGAGGTTATAAAAAGGTAATTAGACTAAAAGTTTTATGAGAATTGGCTCACTTGTATTTGTCTTCTAACTTGGACTTGCTTTCCCATTATCAGATCATATCCTCCCAATCTAAGCAACTCCCACTTCCCTAACTTCAGCTACCTACTATAATTCTTTTAATATCCACCTGTGGTTTGGGATACACTGGAAGGATAGTGATACAAAAAGCAACTGAAAGGGCAGAGGGTCCCTTTTCTCTTCTCTGGTCACCTCCTCACATGGCTTCCTGCCGCCACATTCATCTGGTTTTCCTTCTCACTCACAAGATACCCTATAGCCTCTTTTGCTGGATCCTTGTCTCCTTCCTGACCTCTGCATGACAGAATATTCCAGTTCTCAGGCCCAGACCTCTTCTCTATCTACAGTCGCTCTCACTGTGATGCCATTGACCTCGCTGCCTTAAATACAGTCTTGCAAGTTCACATCTCCAACCAAACTTGCCCCCTAAATTCCATACTCATAGATCTAACAGACTGGCATCCCCAGGTCTCCAGGTATAGAGAATTTTCATCTAATTTTTATTTTTGTAATATACAACACATTTACATGAATCTAAGCTTAAACCAGTATAACAAGGCATATTCAAAGAACTCGTTTCCATGCATCTCTTCCTTTCCTCCCCCATACACAACCATCTTTACTAGCCCTTGAATTATGCCCCTTGAATATGTAGATGAATTATGTATTGCTTTGCAAATATTACTATATATAGGCAAACAAACTGAAATGAAGCAACTGTATATCAAGTGATGATAAAATCACACAAAATAATTATTTCTAGTAGTTTTAAAACAGTTTTTCACTGTCTGCCGTTAGTAGAATAAATTCTAAGGACAAATATGGCTACAAAGAAAGCTTGTAGTTCATTCAGTAGTCTTATTGTCAGTGGTAATATCAGTATTATGCTTAAATTTTTTTATTGTAGGATATATTTTGCAATCATATTTAACATGTTGTATAATACAATTTTGAACCTATACATATTGTAGGATAGAGCAAATAATAAGTAATTATATAAGTGAAAAAGGAAATGACAATAAAACCAAAGAAATGTAAAGTCTCTATAAGGTTAAACTTAAATTGGAAATGTCAGTTTTACAAAGAAGAAAAGTCATGAAGTGATACTATGCACTTTTCTGACTGTCCACTAAAAAGCTTAGAAACAACAACTCAGTAACAAGAGCATCATTAGTGTCCAGATTTCTGTCTCTAAGCAACATTACCCACTAGAAGGAACCAGGGCTCCTTAGAGAAATAACTGATGTCTGCGGAGGGAAATAAATAATTAAGGAACTAATCATCTGTGGATGAAACAATTGGATAAAAATCAACTCAAATGGATTAAAGACCTGAATGTAAGACATGAACCCATAAAACTTATAGAAGAAAACGTAGGGGTATGCTTCTTGACATTGATCTTGGCATGATGTTTTTGGATTGGACACCAAAAGTAAAGGCAACAAAAGCAAAAATAAGCAAGTGGGACTATATCAAGCTACAAAGCTTCTGCACAGCAAAGGAAACCATTACCAAAATGAAAAGGCAGTCTGCAGAATGGGAGAAAATATTTGCAAATCATATACATGGTAAGGAATTAGCATCCAAAATAAATTTTAAAAACTCATACAACTCAATTCCAAAACACAAGCAATCTGATATAAAAATAGGCAGAAGAACTGAGTAGATATTTCTCAAAGACATATAAATGGCCAAGAGGCAGATGAAAAGCTGTTTGACATCATTAATCATCAGGGAAATGCAAATCAAAATCACACTGAAATATCACCTCCCTCATACCTTTCAGAATGGCTATAATCAAAAAGATAAGTGTTGATGAGAATGTGGAAAATATCAATTGTGACCTGCTGGTGGGACGTCCATTGGCACCCCTATGGCAAATAGTATGAAGCTCCTCAAAAAATGCAAAGAAATACTATTTAGCCATCAAAAAAGGAAATACATCATTTTGACGACATAAATGGATCTTATGCTAAGTGAAATAATCCATACAGACAAAGACAAATACATGATCTCATTTATCTATGGAATTTAAAAATCAAACTCATAGAGGCAGAGAAAACAGATTAATGGTTGCCAGAGGTGGGGGGAAGGGAATGGTGATGATGGACAAAAGGTATAAACTCCCAGTTATAATACAAATAAGTCATGGGATGTAATGTACAGCATGGGCACTATAGTTAGCAATATTGTATAGTATATTTGAAAGTTGCTAAGAGTAAATCTTAAAAGTTTTCATTATAAGAAAAAAATACTTGTAACTATGTGAGGTGACAGATGTTACCTAAACTTACTGTGGTAATAGTTTTGCAAAAATACATATATTAAATCATTATGTTATATACCTTAAACTAATGCACACTGTAATACGTCACTTGTATCTCAGTAAAACTGGAGAGGGGTTAGTTAATGGGAAGCTTGTGAGTGGAGGAACTAGGCTTTCACCACCAGAACCCACTGCTGACTCTCAGTGTCACTCAACTGAGAGGAGTACACATGACATGATATGATATAAAGTTTATAGCACCCCCTGCACAACATTCTTGCCCAAAGAACAGAACCTGAAACAACATAGGCTTCAGAGCTAACTCCCACTTCACTAGGGGAGACAAACACATTCCGTATGTCAAAAAGAATCGAATCCAGAACATAGACATTCTATGGGACAAACTGCCCCAAGTTTCTCCAACAAATCAATGGCATAAGGGGAAAGAAGACTCAAGAAGACTTTAAGAGACTGTCATATGGAATATCTACAAATTATTTATGTCCTAATTAGAAGAATCCAACTCTAAAAAGACATTTTTGAGAAGGAAATTTGAATATGGACTCATTATTGAATGATGTTACGTAAGTACTATAATTTTAAGTAAGATAATAGCATTGTGGTTATGTAAGAAACTATTCATATATTTTATAGCTGCATTCTATAATATGCAGAGATGCATGAAACAAGTATGGCACATTCTTGATGACTGCCAATTCATTCTATTATATTAATGTGTATGTTTGAAAGATATATTTACTGGCAACCCCTACATAATAATCAAAGCTCTTACCTTACTTTAACATAAACTCTACTTTTACCCCAACTAGGGCCTGCTGCAGGCCAGTGGCTTACAGGTGGAGAATGGTTATTGAACTCCTTCTGTCTTTGTCCATCTACATATAGTTCTCTTCCTCCCTCAGCTGGCCAGCTCGTTTCCCATCCCCACTATGGGCAAAGCAAGGTGGTAGGCAGGATGGAGGCGAGGTAAAGGAGTTAGAAAGGTTCTTACTTGATTACACTGCAATGAGATGACTTTGTTCTCCACATCCCAGCTGCGTGGTTCTCATGGACACTGATGCAGGCTGCACAGAGGTCTCACTTTAATCTGCATCAATCCCCAAGACGCAGGCTGTGCTTCCTTCTCAGCTGGCTAATCCAGATCCCCCTCACCTTGTGTCCATTCTGCACAGCACATGACTACTGGACTCCCTTCGCCCTGCCAGGCTGTCCTCTCAGGTAAGATCCCTTTCAAATGACACAGGCTAACATCCCTCTCGTGGGTCTCCTGGCCAGGCCCTGGAGTTCACTGCCCTCTGCCCATCTGTGGGAGGTGGTGCAGGTCAGCCCAGACACACCCCTCCATCCTGCTTCCTCAGGCCACCTTAGCTCAGAAATCATTCAGGAACTTTTTTGCTGTGGGATACTCACAGGATACTCACAGAGCTTCCACCTTTCTCCCAGTATGAACCCTCAGACTTTCACTGTTCTGGACTTTTTTATGAAAGAAATTAAAAAGTCATGCAGTTTTCTGTTATCTTCAAAATTCTGAATTTTAATTAATTTCTCAGAACTCCCTTTGACATTTGATTTTTTTTTTTAGTGCCTCAGTTGAAAATTCCACTTTTAAAAAATGCATGAATATACTGTCATCAAGAGGTCAAAGTGGCCTCTTCCCCATGAGACCACACCTTCTGCCAGACTGCTACACCTCAACAGAGTAGTCTATGCTAGCTTCCTTGCTTACTATTTTTATTAAGAGCAGTGATGGGGATGGTTTTAAAATAGGCCCCACAATTTCTTGACAGCTCTTCACTGAGAGGTGAACTATGTGTCCCTCTCTTGACTCCAAGCTCTCTTGCCCCTTGGCTACAGAATTCAGTAGAAGTGAATACTGTACTACCTTCCAGACTGAGCCTTTAAAAACTGGCAGCTTCTACTTCCTGTCTGTTTACAATGGTTGCTCAGTGCTTGTTCATGGATGCTGATCACCAGGCTGTGAGGAGTCCAAGCTTCCCGTAGTATGGTCCATATGGAAAGGAACTGACAGCCAGCCTCAGTTTGCCAAGCACTTAGAGTGAAACATCCTGGAAGAAGATCCTCCAGCCACCAAGCACTACCTGTTACAAATCCACAAGGAACATAAGTGGTTTTAAGCCACTGAGTTTTAGAGCAGCTGGTTATGCCTGAAGCATATGTAATTTGGAGCTCCTCTTCAAGTAAATGAGTACAAAATTATATACAAATTGTTAAGGGCTGTTATCTCTTGGCATTCTCTGGCTTTCAACCTTTCTGTGTCCTTATGTTTAATGTGCGTCTCTTGTAAACAATATGTAGTTGGTGTCTTTATTTTTTTGGTCTTCTTTGATAATCTGTTCTTACTGAAGAGTTCAATTTATTACTAATCGTAAGTGAATATAAATTGAACTTATACTTTAGATTTTTTTCCTGTCATCTTATTTTATGTTTTTATGCCCTAATGTTACAGTTTTTTCTTGTCTTGCTTCCCTTGGTTGTGCTTGTGGATTTGTTTGTTCTTTGAGAGATTTCATTTTTGTCCTTTAAATGTTTAAAAGTTTAAAGTTAATATCTTCATCCTACTTACATGTGAAGCCAACATAATATTGTATATCAACTTTATTCCAAATAAAAATGCAGCTTGCTAAAAAATGCATCTTCATCTTACTGTTGAATAAAAGGATCTTAGAATACTTAAACCTAATCACTGTCAAACAAAGCCCACTATCATGCTAATTCTGCTGACATAAGTTATATGTTGCTTTACTTAACTCTCAATATTTGACATTAGAATTATAGAATTTAATCATTAATGTTTTCTTCACTTATCCAAATGTTTATTCTCTAGTCAACATTTCTTAGTCCTTCTAGAATTATTTCCTTCTTTCTGAAGTTCATAATAGGCTAATACAACTGAAGAGGCATGGTGTCTCTTACTAACAGATAAAATAGGCTTCAAGGCAAAAAGCATTTCTACAGGTAAGGATAGTTACTACATAATAGCAAAAATGTCCATTTACCAGGAGATCATATAAGCTAAAAACATAGCTTCAAAATATATAAAGCAAAAATTGCTACAACTCCAAAGTGAGGGTTTTTTTATTTCTCATTTTCTCTCTTCCTGTGTGTGTGCATGTGTGTGGATCTTTCTCTTTAGTTGATATGTCAAGAACATAAAAATTAGGAAGGATACAGAGGATCTGAACTGCACAGATAATAAACTTGGTCTGATGGGCATGTGGAATATATTCCCAACAACCAGAGACTACAACACTCTTTTGAGCACACAAGAAAAAGGTTTATAAAAAACTGACGGTGAATTCCAAAAACTGGATTTCATATAGACCTTGTGTTCTGAATACCATAAAACTCATTTATAAACTAACAATACCCAAACCCAAAATAAAGCACCATCACTTGGAAAATTTAACAAACAAACCCTACAAAGACTCATGAGTCAAAACAACAATCATTAATCAACAGAACAAGAATCTAAATGATATACAACCCAATTACACAAGAAAGTGCATATATTAGAAAATAAAAAAGCTTAAGATTAATGTACCAAGGATCCAAAACAAGCCTATAGAAGTAAAAAAAGAAAAAAAATTGTTAGGGACTGAAGCTTGAGCTCCAGAAGCTTCAAGATAGATTAAAGTCCTCTGAGGAAATCGAAAGGAGGCAAAAAGAACTATGGTATCCCTCAAGCACCTTAATCGTCAATAATTTAAATCCGATGTGTGACAATATTTGCTAATAGCAGCTAACTTTGCTAAGTGCTTGGTGTTGTTCTAATTGCTTTACATGTGTTAACTCATTTGATCCTCATAGCAGCCATTTGAAATATAAACTAGATACTATTACACTCATATCAGGCTCATTGAGGTACTGAGTTACAGAGATTAAAAATATTTTATTTGTCAAGATTACACTTTGGAAATGCAAAGCCAGAATACAAACCCAAGCTCTCAAGGTCCAGATCCCATGCTCTTAACTAAATACTAGATTAATATTCTCTATTAACAGAGGAGCCTTGCTAATAGTCATATAGGGAAGACAATTTTAAAAGTCACTATATTTATACATCCTATCATATAAAAAAAGTCATTACGTGAAAAGTGTACATACTTATTTTCTCTATAATCAAACTCAGCCTCTTACTGGCAGAAGGACCTACTCAACAGCACAGTCTAGTGAACAGAACAGCCCTATACGTAACACTAAACAACGTAATAAGAATCTTATATTACACATACAGTTTCACATCCACAGTGATTTGCCATTTGCAAGGTAATTAGCTGTCGGTGTAGATTTTATTTGTGGCTGACATGATACTTTTTTTTAACAAGAACAGAAGCAGTGAAAACAAGGCAAGTATGCTGCTCTGATTCTAATTCTGGTTATATTCATCCCGTGCTTAAAGAAGGAGCCTGCCACAAGAAAAGGATGTTGGCTAGAAAGAAGGGCAGGGTTAGGATTTCTAAACATATGGTGCCATGAAATCATTGCAATTTTCAAATATTGTTAAAGATCACTATAAAATCTGAAAAAATTTGGAGGTCAATTTTTCAACATTTGAAAGTAGTATACAACATTTGAATGTAGTATAACAACATTTGAAAGTAGAAATCACCGGCTCAGTAAGATTTTCAAGTCCCTGGTAGATTGCCTCAGTAAATGATGCATGAATGCATGACTGACCCCCAATATAATATAACTCATGAATAACAGTGAAAAATAAAAAGAGGAAGAAGTAAAATCCTCTGCAAGCTTAAAGTGATTCTGGAAACTCTACTAATCACATTATTCCAAGATCTTAAGTAGTAGGCATAGTATTAACTTGAAAGGCTATGTCTTTCTAAAAACAAGAACAATTCCCAAAGTTTGCTGAATCTCTCTAAGAAAAATACTTACGTAAAATTGTCACACAATAATCAAATTGCTTTACACTGATATTCAAAGATTATCTCCAATTTTTTATAATTTTGTTAATAAATATTCCAAAAAAGTAAAGTCCTGGCTAAGGTTTGGAAATATTTTTAATACACTGAGGTTTTCAATGCACTGCTACCTGATAAAAGATCTTTATTTAGGAGATTTAAGATAAAATTAATTTTAAACTTGTGGAAATACTCTTGTGAAACACCAAAATAAAATATATTATGATCATTATTGTGATGACTGAGTGGACAACTTTTACTAGACATTACACTGAAGACCTGCATGTGTTTTTAATTAATTTCGTTGATTTTAATGAATGATTTAATCTATAGAGTAAAAAGTAAGCACCTTACAATTAAGTGGTTATTAAGATTACCTGAATTAATGTGAACACATGTTGCAAATTATAGGACACTAAACAAATATATTTTGTTAGGTTTTTTTTCAAAAACTTAAAATGTTTTGCCTCCACCAAAATTAGACAAATTTTTTCAAATGTTAATTTATTTTATAAAGTACATCAGACCCTCGACAAATGCTGGCAAGGATGCAGAGAACGGGGAACCCTCCTACACTGCTGGTGGGAATGTAAAATAGCTCAACCATTGTGGAAAGCAGTATGGAGGTTCCTCAAAAAGCAAAAAATAGAAATACCATTTGACCCAGGAATTCCATTCCTAGGAATTTACCCTAAGAATGTAGGATTCCAGTTTCAAAAAGACATATGCACCCCTATGTTTATCACAGCACTATTTACAATAGCCAAGAAATGGAAACAACCTAAGTGTCCATCAGTAGATAAATGGATAAAGAAGATGTGGTACATATACACAGTAGAATATTATTCAGCCATAAGAAGTAAAACAAATCCTACCATTTGCAACAACATGGATGCAGCTAGAGGGTATTATGCTCAGTGAAATAAGCCAGGTGGAGAAAGAGAAGTATCAAATGATTCCACTCATTGTGGAGCATAAGAACAAAGCAAAAACTGAAGGAACAAAACAGCAGCAGACTCACAGAACCCAAGAATGGACTAACAGTTACCAAAGGGAAAGGGACTCAGACGGTGTGTGGGAAGGAAGGGAGAAGGGGAATAAGTGGCATTATGATTAGCACACATAATGTAGGGGAGGGGCATAGGGAAGGCAGTATACACAGAGAAGACAAGTAGTGACTCTATAGCATCTTACTAGGCTGATGGACAGTGACTATAATGGGCTATGTAGTGGGGACTTGATAATGGTGGGAATCTAAACTACAGTGTTGCTCATATGATTTTATATTAATGATACCAAAATAAAAATTCAAAAAAATTTTTTTAAGTACATCAGACCCTCTCAAGAAATTAAGGTCTCAGATAAAAAATACATAACTGCACACACACACACACACACACATACACAACTATCTGACTGACTATACATTAGTGAATTGGCCTTGTCTTTTACTTAAAACCCAATTCTCAAGTGATTTACTTAATAGCCATCATTAACAAACTGATTTCAACAATAAATTGTCTCATTTTGTCCGTTCAACCAGTATCAGGTAGGTGAGTCCCTACCAAAAAAGACAGAAGTCATCAGAGATCAGTGCACATCAGGTAATACTAATCACAGTTCTGATTTTAGCATATCCAAAACAGGTCAGTCACTATTCAGCCATTACCAGATTTCCCTTCCTGGGAAAACCTACAGCCAAGGGTGAGAAGTTTGCAGCAAACTTCCTTTGTTTTGCTTTCTCACAACTTGGTTGTCTTAAATGCCTTAGCTAACTGGCAGTGATCTATGCAAGGAGAGTTACAAGCAAAACCTTCAAGCAATACCTAATGCATTTGCCCCATAATGTGACCCTAACCTTAACATATAGTATAGAAGGAAAGGATAAGTGTCCTCTAACTGCATCCTGACTATTTTCTCCACCCTCCCTATTCCTCCCAGAAATTCCACCCCACAATGTATAGCCAAGAGAACTGAAAATACATGTTCACACAAAAACTTGTACACAAATATCCGTAAGTCAGAAAGCAGAAACAACCCAAATGCCCATCAACTGATGAAGGGATAAACAAAATGTTATATATTCATACAATGTTCAACCATAAAAATAAGATGGATGCTACAACATGAAGAATCTTGAAAACATTACGGTTAGTGAAAGAACACACAAAAGGTCATGTATTGTATGACTCTGTTAGGTGAAATGCCCAGAACAGGCACAGCTGTAGAGAAAGAAAGGCGACTGGTTGCCAGGGGCTTTGGGGTGGGGAGAGGATGGGGAGTGAAAGCTAATGAGTACAGGGTTTCTTTCTGAGGTGATGAAAATGTTCTAGAATAGACAGTAGTGGCAGATATACAACTTCATAAATATATGAAACACCACTGAATAGTCCACTTTAAAATGTGACTTTTTTTGTAAGTGAATTAAACCTTAATTTAAAAAAAAAAATCTGACCCACTCTGCACTTCCAGCTTTTCTTCTTTCAATAGTTCCAGTCAAGTTGATTTAATATGTATCTGGGGCAAGTCACCTGGATCACTCTTACCTCTGCACCTTTGATCCAGGCTACTGCCCAGGCACATCTCTCTACTCTCTCCACTCCCTCTCCTCCACCATCCTCAAAGTCCAGATCAAGTCCCACTTTTTCCAGAGTACTTTCCATTCTTAACTGACTAGTCTGCCAGAGGACAGGTAAGCCTTCTTTTATTTCATTCATGCTCATCAAGACTGTTGAATTTAGTTGAATAATATGCAAATTACTCTAATTATAGCTGCAGATAGAACAGAGTGATGGTAGATATATCACAGATACATCACTTTCTCTTTATGTCACAGATTGGATATAAAGGACAATGGCAGTTCTTCCATATATGCTCTCAAATTATATTGATCATCTGTAAGACTTGTTATCTAAAACACTTCTATTACGCCTTCTTTCAGTTAAACATTATTTGAAAAATGAGAAATGTATTATTTTAGCTCCAAATCATTACCTAAGTACAACTCTGCAAAAACAGTGGTGCATTAAAAGTTGAGCTAAATTGAATGATTCATGACATGAATGAGAGGATATCATTCCAATAAAAGGATTATCATAATATATATTGGTTCCTTCAGAGAAGATGAGTATACACATGAAGCATATTAATATTACCTAATTATCAGAATTCACGACTAAAGAAGCTAACAAAATCTTATTTTCAATTAGACCACAAATGCAAACCCTTGAATTATTTCCACAATATGCCTCAAAGCACTTGTTCACTTGCTGTAACACTTAAAAAGAAATTCTCTTCTCTAGTACTATAGTCCCCACAGAATTCTTTCTTGCAGAAAGAGCAGTCAGTATAAATAATGAAGACTTGCTTCTTGTTAATTTTGAGCCATCTTATTCAATTAAATTCCATATACATACAGTTTATTGTGCTACCGTATGCAGAAATAAACTATTGAAGGTGCCACATCATGTCTTTTTGCAGTTGCGCTTTGAAGCTATTGTATTTGAGGCTGTTCTGTATCTTTCAACTTGTGCCACATTTCAATAACAGCTATTTAATAATTACAATCATCCCCTTATTAGCTTGGCATTTCATTTTCCTTGCCCTATGGCACTCTACAGCTGAAAGCAAGAAAACTCTGTTGATTAGTTATTTAAGACCAGCAACAATAACTATGCTGGAGAGAAGGCTACTTGGAGAGGATTACATAAGAGCTAGAGCTCAACAGCCTCAGAGAGCAGCAAATTATAAACCCAAGTACTTCGTTGCATGTAACCAAATTGGTTAGTTGAAATGCTAATTGCCTTTCAGTAAAACCAAAGACAGACAGGGGACCTTGTGCTTTAGAGAATGAAATGCATTTTTACTCCACTTCTGCACTATTGTCTTGCTGAGAATCATTTGAAAGCTATTCATAAAGGTAGCTCTTTCCCTAACTTTTAAAATGTGGGAAATTTATTTAGCCCCTACCAGCACCTTCAATTGCTGATGTGCCAAGATCGAACAGATGGTTGGATTTAAGCTTTGTTAAGCCCCTAATAAAGAATGAAGAATTCTGTGCTCGAATATATAGTACAAATCAAGAAATTGTGGTCAGGGAAAAGGAATTTTGAATAGCAAGTAAATTTATTAAATTAAAATAATCAAATATCATCTTTAAAACATGAATATTTTCAACATGATTACATTCAAATGCATATGAAAGGGCTATCATTGTCTCTCTCAAAGAGACCCCCAGCCTACCTTTATGCCTAACCATTTGTATTAGTTCAAAACTCATTTATGGACAATTATTCCAACAGCCAAGTTTTCCTCTATGTGAAAGAGAGTCCATTCTGGGTTTTCAGAATCTTGAATAAATGAATGAGAAATGTCCTATCTGCATCCTGACCTCATTTTGAGTTACAGCCAGACTTAAGCCTGAAAGGCCCCATGACCACCTGCCCAGCAGCTGAGGGCGGGCCTTGGTCTGGTACATTTTAAAGCGTATAGTGGTCACAGTGAAGTCAGAAAACACAGCCTTTGTATTACTAGAGCCCCCCATGTCCCTGCTCCACCCTTTTCCTCCTCTACCACACCTCTATCAGGACAACAGAGCTCAGTGCTGTGGCTACCTGTGTGGCCTGACACCTTGGCATACTGAGGAACCCTCCATACCTTTGCAGATGCCTCCTGTCCCCCAAGCCTTGCCTTGTGAACAGAGAAAAATACACATGCATGTGGGGAAATCAAATCTCTATACTACATTCTGCATGAGAGAGTCAGGTTTATTAGTAGTATATTTACATTTCTCAACAAGTATCTTTATTTATAAACAGTTTGAGCTGCCTGATAGTGACAGAATACTAAAGCTAAATAGAGCTTTAAACCGTAAACGGTTTCAATAAATAATTCAGCTCTCACCCTGATTCAGCAGGAGTTAAGGGACAAAAGACATCCCTCTGGCTGGATAGTCACCAAGACCTTTAGAGAGAGGAGTTCCTGGTGATTTTTCTTTTCTTCTGTACTGTCTGAAAGGCCTACATGACTTTGTATTATTTTTACAATCAGAAAAAAGTTATTTCCAGGTCAGAGAGACTGTGCACATTCACCTGCATGTAATACTTAGTGTCGTGACTTTTCCTGCAAAATCAGGGAAATGCCCAATCAAATCTCTCCATGGTAACACACTACATTTTATAATCAAATTAAACAACCATCACCGGAGGACTCCATATGCTTTCTAAGCATCTGTAAATTGCCTAGTTGCCCTCTAAATGAATTCAGTGGTGATGACACAGTGCTCCCATTCTACAGATTTCGGACCCAGTGCATAAAACGATGACTTGTCACAGGTAAATAGGTACAAAGCCACTTATTCAATATATTAACCACTCTGCTGAACCCCAGAGGTACTATTGAAATACATAAGTCACTGTCTTCAAAGATTTTGTATCCTAATTGGGGCTACCTTGAAATTTTCAGTAACAGTAGGACAGCAATATAAAAAAAGGGCATGAAGCAGCATTTGGGTGAGTGGCAATAAATCACACATTTAATGATCAAGTTAACCTGTTTACATGCTTCTTGCTTCTTAGTTTACAGGAACGTACAGGTGACTAAAGTCATAAAAGGGAAAATAGAACATTGACTTTAAGTGAGTCTCTTAACTTCTCTAGATTTCCACGTCCAAAAATATAAAATAAATGGGTTGGTCTAGTTTGGCTCCAATTGCCTCCCAGTACTTAAGGATTTCAGTGTTGCATTCACAGCCTGTGGATTTCTGAATAAAGGATCACACATCTAGTCTAAGGCAAAATGTATTTCTTTGTGGTTCCCCCAAGAGCATAGATCTTTCTGATTCAGTTTCTTCCTCTGCAAATCAGGATAACAGTATTTGATGATTAGATATTAACTTACTCTATTTTAAAGGCCTATTAGAACCTTGGCATATTGTGGATATTCAATAAATGTGGCATGCTATTAACATTCACCATAGGAATATGAACCAAAGGGTTAAGTCACAGCTAATTCTGCTGTAAACACTCTTTTTCCTTGGATTTAGTATGGGCAAGATTACCTCTAAAGTACAACGATTTCTGAAATGCTTTTCCTGAACACCAGCCTCCACCTTTCCATGTTATTTCTTATTGTTATTTTTGCTATCATAAAAGCATTTGTGTTCCAAATACATCTCATGTTATCATTTTCTGACGAATACAACTGGCCTTCAATACCTGATAAGCCTATATACAACATAAAACTATATTTATTAAAATACAATAAATGTTGACTATACACCATTTCTATATCTGATGATATCAAGACAGTGTTACATAATTTACCCTACTCCATAAAGGATTTACATTTTACTCAAAGATTATTTCTTAGCTGGTATTTATGGGTGACTTCATTTCTTAATCATCACATTCAGTATAGTTTAGCTATTCAGAGCACTCAAATTAAATCTTTGATCCAGTTTTACTAATTAGGGAACTGTGGACAAGGAGCTTAAACTTTCCATGCTTCAGTGTCATTATCTGTAAATTGGGATAATTTATGGTGGTGGAATGAGTGTCAAATAAAATAATCCGTATTAAGGGGTTCTGGGAAATCATTACAGAGCAGCGTTCTGTACAGGGGGACTGATACTCATTCACCATGGAAAAAAGAACATGGAAATAGGATTCAGCCATATAGTTTTTTAGTGCATACATTTTGGTCACTTCTTTTAAAAAGTTATAATCTTGAGACATATAATTTCTAGTTCAAATAAGCCTTTCCAATCATCCAATCACCTAGTCCTATCCTTTTACTTTATAAATGAAGAAACTAAGTCCCAGAAGGATAGGCAAATGTCCAAAGTCACCGAAGTTTACTGCAGAGCCAGAATGTTACACCTACTTGCATATATTTTATGTATTACAACACAGTTCAGAGTGTATTTGGCACTGCCCTGTACCCTAGAAAATTATCCAAAAATAAATCGCTGTGTTCATTTGTACCCTGAAAATCTTTTTTTTTTTTTTTTACGGTACCTTGCTCTTATGATAAATGACACACAAAGGGGAGGAAAAAGCACTTTAATGATTTAAGGTAATAACTTCAAAAAGAATTTTTCTATAATTCTGTATTAGGTACATTTTTTAGCTTTATCATTGTCAATAACTGTCACTCTTAAGATCTGACACCACTAATTTCTAAAAGACTGTGCAGCTTATAAACACACCACACACATTTTTAAAGTTTCGAATTTCGTGAAATGTGAAAAGTTGGTTTGAAACAAAAGTTACAAAATTAATATTCCATATTAAAAGGTTTTTGCCCCTACGAACAATGCCATAATTTCTTAGTTTGGGATTTAAGAAAAAATTAATTGTAAAGTAGTTGGACACATTCAAAGTAGGTATGCTTTCTAAAAAATATATGATTCTACAGCTTCAAGCTAATTCCAAACTCCCAGGAATCAATGTATTTCACTTCAGTTCTTCGACGCTGTGGTTATTTGGAACTTAAGATTCCTTCACGTCGATCTCAACTTTTCCATTATTGTTACATATGGCGCGCCATTCTGAATCGGTCACTATCCAAGCAGCCGTTTTAAAATTAAAGCTAGAATTCGGGTTTCAAACAAGCAGAACGAGAAGAAAAAACTTTTCCCTCTGCGCATGCACTTCTCACCTTCTTTTGGGATCAAGCATCTTTGGAAGGGGCGGGTAGCAGGAACGCAATGCTCACAGCTCAGCCGCAGCCGCCGGCCGGGAGGACGCCGGCTGCCCCGCAGGCTTAGCCGCGGCCCGCGGCGCCCTCGCCTCCCACCTCCAGCAACAGGTGCCGGAGCAGCGGCCTCCCGCCTCCGCGGATGCCGCCGCGCTCTTCTGGGGCCACGGGTTGTTCGAAGCACAATCCCCCCGCCACAGCCTACCTGGCCCCGGGGACACCACCATCCGGTCCTCCATTGGCACACGAGCGCTCTGCCTCTCGCCCGCGACCCCGCGCTTCGCGGGGACTGCAGAATCTTTCTCCTGCTATCGGATCAGGAAGGTTGCTCCGTTCCCCACCCATCCTCCGACTGCTCCAATAGGACTCGCGGCTGCCCGGGCTGCGCTCACCTGACCAGCGGAGCGGGGGTGGCTGCCCACCGCAGCGCGCCCTCGTGGGCGCAGCGGGCAGCCCGGCCCGAGTTCCGGCGTCCGGAACACCCTGCCTTGCCCATCCCTAATGGACTCTTCCAGCAGCTGGGCGCCGAAACTGACCTGCTCCTCGCACCAGCGCACGAGTCCTGCCTCTGCGGGTGAGTCTCCTTTCGTGAATGAGGAGACCGCGTACCAGCAAAGTGCGCAGTCGGTGCTTTCTAGTCGTCCACTTTGAATGAACTTTCTAGATCGTCCCCTTAGACCCAAGGAACCACCCCCCATCACCCAGAGAGAGGGACACTCGGCTCGGGGTACTCTGTAAGCAGTTCTCGGTTTTCCTTCCGGGGAGAACACCCATTTACTGAGTTTTGTTCCTTTCTAAAGACATAATTTTGAATCACCCCTGAGATGTTCATCCCATGAGAATTTGCACATAAATTGATGAAACGTTAGAAATGAGTACTCCACTCCTACATACACATAAGCCGAGTGAGGTAAACATCTGGGTAAATTATGTCTCCCCATTTATAAAATAGGATCATTAATACTCATATGGCTATTAGGAAGATTAGAAAAATGAGTTCATGTACAAAGTGCAGCTCTTCACAATACACCTGACAGGTGGTAAACCTTAAACAGTTGTTGGCAATTATTCCCAGGGGTTTAAAAGTAAAGTCCCCAAGGTTTCCTTGTCAATGGCAACGTGCAAATCCCCATATGTAACAGTGATTTTTAAAGTATGTGGATAAAATGAGAGTTCCTGTAGCCAGGATTCTCACCTGGCCCTGGTTGACTATCCCACTGCACACCTGTGGGCAATTTGACTGTATAAAAAAGAACTCCGCCCAGTGCTCTGGGCACGACGTGGTGGCAGGGCTGCAAGGCTGCAGGAGAGCAGAGCAGAGGCTGGAGTGGTGGTAGTGCCAAAGATAGAGGCCCAGAGGACAGCTGTGCAGACAGAGGGGCCCAGGGGCAGAGACCAGCTTGCTGCATACAGACTCGCTCTGAGTGAACGGGATTTTGGTGACTGACCTGCCACCTGGAAATAAAGTTGGGTATAACGCTTTCACCCCAAGAACGTTTTGCCGTCATTTTCTTTGGTCACACTGAATCCATAGAGAACTTGCCCGGGGCTGAGACCCATTGGCAGGACACCATTATTACCGGTGTTTCGGAAGCAGAAGACAACCTGAAGACACTGTGGGGGAAAAAAGGATGTTCAAAATACAATCCTGAGTTCACTGAGCTTGCACTCTCTCTGGTGTGAAAGTTTAATGAACCAAAAAGCAGAGTATTCCAAGCAATGAGCATCCCAGAGAGTGTTCCAAGAGGTTATATGGAATGGTAAAGGCTTCTCCATAGAGCTGATGATCTTTACCTTGAAGAATAAAACTACAGAAAACAGTATAACTGGTATTTTTAGCACTAGTATTTGACAAAGTAGCGTAGATAATATCAATTGCTGAAAGTATTCAATGGATGCCCATCACCTAAATCCAGACTCCTCATGTGGACTGGAAGAATCACATGATTCTATCCCCTTTTCCTCACCAGCTTCATCTTGCACCATTCTCCCCCTTTGTAGTATATTCTTACCACACTGACCTTCTTTCTTTGGCTCAAACACAGCAAAATCATTCCTACCTGAGAAGCTATGCACAAGCTTTCCCCTCGCCTGGCACACTGCTTCCAAGATCTTCACCTGGCTGGCTCCTTTATCATATCCTTCATTTGAGGAATAGCTCAACTATCCCTTCCTCAGAAGCATCTGCCCTGATAACTTCCACAGGCATTCTTACCCCTGACCCTGTTTTATTTTCTTTATGTCATTTATCCCTAATAAATATCTTTTTAGATGTTTTTGTCTGCTCATAAGTGTCATAGCAGGCAAATAGCCAGATATGCACAGGGAGGGTGTTGGGACTTTGGCTGGTGTTTACATTCAATTAGATGCTTGTTTATATTCTAACCATTCTGTGTAAACTGTACTGTGGGGAGTGAGGATATAGATACCGACCTGCCAAAACTGATGGGTTCCAAAATGGAGGAAAAGTTGACCATGACTTCACCTCAAAGTACATTATATGCTTATTAGCATAATAAAAATCACACCCATTGGAGTCATGACAGTTCCAAGGAAGACCATCTAAGGAAAACATGCGTGTCACCTGATTTTCCCAGTTTCTCAGAAAGCCCCTCTCCATATTCTAAGAAAACCCCACCTATCCCAATGAATATTCCACCCCCTGCTTGAACTCCAGCTATAAGACCACCCAGTATGAACCACCATGTTGCTCCTCTATGGAGTACACCTGCACTCCCTTCTTGAGTGTGTAATTGGTTTTACTAAACTACTGTGCATGTTGTTCATCTCTGGAGCATGCCCATATGCCCAACTTGAGTGTGTACTTGGCTGTATTACACTACTCTTTGGTTGTATCTGTTTGACCTGTTCATGACTTCTTTCTCTGTCAGAGTCAAGAACCCTCTCCCAGGTTGAGGTCTCACCTAGTTCACAAGAAGAGCTCCCTGGACTGGATCAACCGGCAACACAAGGACAAAAGCTCACTGAGGATAAAGTCCATGTCTCCTTCATTCACCGCTCTATATTCAGTAGCTAGAATAGGCTCTGAGATATAATAGAAACTCAATAAATATGGGAGGGAGGGAGGGGAAGCCTATATAATAGGGCTCAGAGGAGAATCTGGAAGGTTATCATATCATAAAGATTCCCAGAGCCTAATTCCTTGTACTTCACAATCTAACCTTAGAAAACATGACTGAATCTCATGTTAAAATACAAAAATACCTGAATCGGAGATATTTTAAACTTCTTCTACCACTTAGAGACTTTGTCCTTCAAGTCCTGCTTTGATAAGGAAAGCAGAAAGGAAGTGATTACTGGGCATCTGGAGGTGGAAGGTAGCAGGTGAGACTGAGAGAGAAGAGTGTTTAAAGTTCTGAAGGCAAGGTTGGCCTAATTCCTAGTTCTACTTAAATGCAGCCCCAATCAAGTGTCAGCTTTTTCCTCCGTAGTAATAATCTTCAGCCATTTAATTCAGTAACTCTATTTACACGGTAAAGAGTATTTTGTTTTCTTAAACCCTCTAAGCAAAGTACTGGTGTCATACAATTTGTCTTCCTTTTCCAGTTTAGCTTTGTATACTAAGTAAGCCTTACAAATCTTCTCCAAAGATATTTGTAGCTCCTTGAAGAAAATATTTCTCATACTTGATGTTCTGAGTTCAGATATCTAAGGTTAGGCATTGTTGGGGAGGAAGAAATTTCCTCTACCCCTTGAGGTTTTTCTAGATGGTCTAAGAATCAAATTGACATGAGACAGACTAACAGGAGGAAAAAAAAACAGTTTAATTACATACCTATGGGGAATCCATAGACATAGATTCCAAAGACAGCCAGGAGAAAGAGGTGTATATATGTCATCCTAACCAAGGAGAAGGGGGGGTAGAGGTCTGAGACTTAAAAGAAAAAGGGAAGTAATTCACAGGGATATGAAAGGAGTAAACGTTTGGTAAACATAATATCTGATGGGACATAGAGAGAAATTTTAACAAGCAGGCTTAGTCACATGCCTTCCTGTCTATCATCCCTGGTTTACATTATAATCTAGCTAGCTATGGCTATAACGCTCCTCCTAGAGCAGTTCCTCTATCGAAATTCTTTTTATGCAGTTGTGTGTATATGTGTGCGTGTGTGTGGAGAGGCGGTGTCAAAGTATCTTCCCAAGTCTTTTGGGCTTTGATGGTTTCCAGCTCAGAATAATCTGTATGTCAAAGTGACACATCTTGGAGTGGCCTACCCTTGGTCCCTACAACAAACATAAAGGAATTTCATCAAAGGAACAAAAACAACCTAGGTAGTACTTTTCCTCCCCTCCAAAAAAGCAAAAACAGGATGTTATTTCAAAAGTGCCTAACTGTCTTCCTGAAACTTCTGTTTGGGCCCTAGGTTCCAGACAGGAAAAAAAATTGACTTGTCAGGAGCTTGCCACAGACCTGGGCTCCTCTTTCTCTCCACATTCCTAGGTTCAGACCCACCTAGGCTGCTGGTCACCTAATTCTCCTTCCTTGCACACTAATATGTAGTTAAGTTCTCAATAAAATTAAGTGTTTATCAACTTAGCACTTCAGAATACAAGAACAAACAGAACTTAAATCCATGTTCTCAAAGAGCCTAGCACATAGTATTAGATCGTTTAAACGTCTGTTGAATGAGTTACATAACTAGACAAATAAGCCAGAAGGAGGCCCCACTGTCAGACCCAGAACTGCAATTTGTGAGCCAAAGGAAATAATTACCTGCCACAAAGGGATCAGAGAATCCATTTAATAACTAAGAATACTTTAAGCTTCAGATTCTGCTTCTGGGTCAGAAAAAAACAAATGCTGTTGGGGTTTTAGAAAGAAAAAGCCTCATAAAATCTGAATGATTCCATGAACAGTATATCACACAGAGCTATCCCTTGGTGTTACCACTTACTTAAACACTGTAGTTGAACTGATTTTCATTTAATTGATCTGTTGTTTACTATGCTTCAAAGCTTACTGCCTCTGAACTGCCAAACCTTGCTTTTTCTCTTCCTCAGACAGTACCATAATCCTGCTAGTTGCAATATATATTTTAAACAATTACCTGTTTAACCAAAAGCATCTCTAGGCACTCAGAATACAAACATGGACAAAACACAGTCTCTGCCCTTGTGTTGTCCACCTTGACTAAGGAAAAGACATAAATTGTGATACTCAAAAGTATAATGTGACCAGTGCCATCAGAGAGATACAAAGATGGTTCAAAGAAGGAAGAGATATTCCTGGTGGCATCAAAATGACTCTCCTCTTGGCTCTGATAGATCTGTCACATCCACCCTGCTTAGATTCCCTGGACTTGCTGTTATCCTTTCTGGCAGAACAGCCAGGTGTTCACAATCACCTCTGGACCTGACTTATCCGTGATGTGACTGAGTCACACTCAACGGGAAACATATATAAAAACAGTTTTAAAACTTCACACCAGGGATCAGAAAACTTTTTCTATAATGGGCCAGACAGTAAATATTTTAGACTTGTGTGCCATGCAGTCTCTGTCTACTCAACTCTGCCATTTTAGTGTGAAAGCCAATATGTAAACAGATGAGCATCACTGTGTTCCAATAAAATTTATTTACAAAAGCAGGCAGCAGCCAGAAATGGCTAAAGGGCCTTAGTTTGCTACCCCCTGCTCTATGCAGAAGCAATAGTTACTTTAGTTACCAGGTCCTTTTTTAATAGTTATCCTGAAACGATTAATTCATTCAACAAATATTTGTTGAGTGCCAATGATATATGATGCTTCAGAGATGTAAAGATAGGGTCATCCCAGTCCTCAAGCTTTCTGCAGCAAAATTTGCTGTCTTATTTCACAATGTTCCTTTATGAATTACATCTTATACATATATATATTCTAGCCTTGATTCTTTGCAAGAACTCTGGAATATTCCCTGGACTACATCCTCATTTTTGTAATCTGCAGTTTCTTATGTTACTGCCTAGTTTCTGATCAATCTTTTCATCTAACCTTCATATCACCTTCATATTTTGGCTAACTTCTTGCTTGCTCTAATATAAAATTCTGACCCTTAACATTGAGTTCCTCATTCTCACCCTCTTTGAAAACAAAAACAAAACAGAAAAAAAGGAGCAGCTATCAACTATCACCAACATATACACCAACTGGGGCTTCTCGATCACCTGCCATGTACATTTTTCAGTATTATAGATCAATGTACTGAATGGGCCATTTTCTGCTCCCCTAGAACAGGTAATTTGGCCCAAGCCAAGTCTAAAGAGACAATTAGTACCTTTTATTCTCGGTTGTATATTTTATTTATTTATTTTTCTTGGTTTTTTAAAATTAAGATATCATTGATATACAATCTTTCGAAGGTTTCACATGAGCAACATTGTGGTTACAACATTCACCCATATTATCAAGTCCCACACACACACACCATTGCAGTCACTGTCCATCAGCATAGTAAGATGCTATAGAGTCACTATTTGTCCTCTCCATGCTATGCTGTCTTCCCTGTGACCCGCCTTCATTATGTGTGCTAATCATAATACCCCTTAATCCCCTTCTCCCTCCCTCCCCACCCATCCTTCCCACCTTCCCTTTGGTAACTGCTAACCCCTTCTTGGAGTCTGTGAGTCTGCTGCTGTTTTGTTCCTTCAGTTTTGCTTTGTTGTTATACTCCACAAATGCGTGAAATCATCTGGCACTTGTCTTTCTCCGCCTGGCTTATTTCACTGAGCATAATACCTTCCAGCTCCATCCATGTTGCTGCAAATGTACCTGACTTTTTAAGAAAGCTTCTGCATATTGAGATGAGACTGCCTATTGGGATTTTGACGAGGTGGAAAGACAATACAGAGCAACCCACCGCCTCCAGTCTCACCCCAATGGAAAGAAGAATCAGCCTCGACTAGTTAGCTGGGACAGATTCTGGCTTTTCTCTCTTCTCCAGGAGAGCTGTGATAGAGATGGAGATCCTAGTATAGAGAGGACTGGCAACACATTTCTCTGTTGGAAGTCTCCTCAGGGCATAGATTGGTTGATTTGCCTTGACCCTACTGCAAGAGGAAAGAGAACTGGGCAAGAAAGAGTACAAAGGAGCAGCGTCCCTCTCACCTTTGTCCAAGGATGTGTGAATGAATATCCTGCAGATTGTGAGATCATGGAAGCTGCACTTTAGCAAAATCCTCCCAACACCACCTTACCCAAGAGATAGCCTGTGCAGTGGGAAGATCCCAGGACACGAAGCTGTTTACTTCTGGGCAGTAGCTGAAGGAAGAACACACTTCAAGGAACCATGCAATGACGAGGGCTCACAGAACCCACCTGAACTTATCCATGTGCCAGTCACAGAGAAGACAGCTAGTCTGTGTTATCCAGAGAAGCAGACAGACCATAAAAAAGGGCACTATGCCAATAAGCAGTCAAAGAGATGTTTGTCCATTTTCCCTCTCAGATCTCAGTATTAGAAGAGTTAGGTCTTGAAATGGAGCAGACAGCAAAGAGAGGTATTCTAAAACCAGAATCACCATACACACACATATACACATGTGTGCACACACACACTTACACACTTCAAAAACTAACCATGTCTCCTCCTTATTACAGGCCCCTGAAGCCAACTGTCTAGCCAGTATTGAGGACAACAAAGCTCTGAATATGATCTGAGATTGGCATATATTAAAGTTATGGAAACGTTGCAATAGATTTTATACCCAGAGGGAAAAGGTGACTTGACATAGGACACTAGGGAAGAGACTGGAGACAATAATACTGGTTCATGTTCATGTTTGAACCCTGCTGAATTAAAACCCCTCAGTAAACAGTTCAATCAGCATCTCTGAGAGCGTGTACTGTGGATTTCAGTTCCCCAAGCTTGCCAAGGGCAAAAGGCTCAGTAATCACATGACAAATGTGCGCAACATTCTTAGCTATCACTAAGCACAGTAAAATATTGAATAATCTTCCCAAGGAGAGTTAGGTGGGAGGAGCGTTTCAAGCCCTGGTTGGTTCTGGTTTCACAGGTTGGGGCCCCTGAAGGCCGCTACCCTGACGGACTCTGGGCGAGCCAAGGGAAGAGGCTGAGGAGCCGCCGGTGTCACGGTCTCCGTACTGCTGGTCTTTCCCGTCTTACCCTGCATCTTATCTAGAGGTGATGAATTTGTCATGATGTATAATGATTGTTTTGAAATCTCTACTCTGCCATGTCACAACCTTCTCTGTAAATGATTTGAGTGCTTTTTCCTTAATTGAAGACTGAAATATTTGACGAGGTACCAGTCAGCCCAGAAGATCACAGACAACACAAGTTAAGGAGGCATTTTAGAATTTTGTTGTTGTTGTTGTTGTTGTTGTTGTGAGGGCATCTCTCATATTTACTGATCAAATGGTTGTTAACAACAATAAAATTCTGTATAGGGGAGTCAATGCTCAATGCACAATCATTAATCCACCCCAAGCCTAATTTTCGTCAGTCTCCAATCTTCTGAAGCATAACGAACAACTTCTTACATGGAGAACAAATTCTTACAGAGTGAATAAGTTACATGGTGAACAGTACAAGGGCAGTCATCACAGAAACTTTTGGTTTTGCTCATGCATTATGAACTATAAACAGTCAGTTCAAATATGAATACTCATTTGATTTTTATACTTGATTTATATGTGGATACCACATTTCTCTCTTTATTATTATTATTTTTAATAAAATGCTGAAGTGGTAGGTAGATACAAGATAAAGGTAGAAAACATAGTTTAGTGTTCTAAGAGAGCAAATATAGATGATCAGGTGTGTGTCTGTAGACTATGTGTTAATCCAAGCTATACAAGGGCAATAAAACATCCACGTATGCAGAAGATTGCTCTCAGAACACGGGGGGTGAGGTTCTAAGCCTCACCTCTGTTGATCCCCAATTTCTCACCTGATGGCCCCCCTGCGACTGTGTCTGTCTTAGGTTATTCCTCCCTTGAGGAATCTTACCCGTCTCTGGCTAACCAGTCATCTTCCGGGGCCATACAGGGAAATGTAAAGTTGGTAAGTGAGAGAGAAGCCTTATTGTTTGAAAAGGTTAGCTTTTTACTTCTTTGCATATTTATGCCCTGTGGCTTCTATGCCCAGCATTTGTCTTGAGGTATCATTACCACTTGGAAGAATTATGATACTCGGTAAATTTGATATGAGGCACGAATTTTATTTAAGGGTTGTAATTAGGAAGGTAGAAGAAAAGCTATAGAAGTAGCAGGCGGAAGAAAACATGGGAAGATTGATTATTTCTTTGACATATCTTCTTGTAGAGTAACTTCAGCATGTATAGGTTTTAAACTACTAATTAAATTGTGCACACACATTAACATAATAGGAGTATAGTTACATAACCAAAGCATACCTGTAATTAACAGCCATCTCCAGGGAAACCAAGAAAACCAGTTAGGCACCTTAGGCATTTGTGAAAACTTATCTATGATATGGTGGATATTTTCCAACTGAGCTTGAACAGTCTGAGAGAAATCAGACAAATTAAAACAACCCATTCCTGGGGACTGTTCACATCCCATGTGTTCTTTTAACAGTAAATAGTCTGTAGTTGTAAGATTTTGGAGCGCTACAATTTGCACTTCTCTTAATTCTTGGTTGAGTTCCAACAGTACAGATCCAGTCAAATTTTTTGTTTTACTGTATGCACAGGCCAGCTTAGATATCTCCTTCTTCATTCCCATGGCAAGTCCAGGAGCTGGTGGGATGAGTGCATCTATACCTGTAGCAGTGCGTGGATCTTTGTTGGGGTTTTTTGATGATCATCTTCTGGCATGAGTCTTCCAGAGAGTGCTGATGTTGGAAGTTCTTTTTCATATCGTATCTTAGTTCACTTTCGGGGTTGCCCAATTAGGCTTTGATCCTCTGTATAAACACAAACAGACCCTTTGCCTACACTTTTATATGCCCTTTATACCCTTGTGTAGGACCCATTGGAGGTCTCCACACACAAACTGCCTTTTTTTTTTTTTTTTTGGTATCATTAATCTACACTTACATGACGAATATTATGTTTACTAGGCTCTAGCCTATACCAGGTCCCCCCTATAAACCCCTTTACAGTCACTGTCCATCAGCATAGCAAATGTTGTAGAATCACTACTTGCCTTCTCTGTGTTGTACAGCCCTCCCCTTTCTCCCACCCCCCATGCATGCTAATCTTAATACCCCCCTTCTTCTCCCTCCCCCTTATCTCTCCCTACCCACCCATCCTCCCCAGTCCCTTTCCCTTTGGTACCTGTTAGTCCATTCTTGAGTTCTGTGATTCTGCTGCTGTTTTGTTCCTTCAGTTTTTCCTTTGTTCTTATATTCCACAGATGAGTGAAATCATTTGGTATTTCTCTTTCTCCGCTTGGCTTGTTTCACTGAGCATAATACCCTCCAGCTCCACCCATGTTGCTGCAAATGGTAGGATTTGCCCTTTTCTTATGGCTGAGTAGTATTCCATTGTGTATATGTACCACTTCTTCTTTATCCATTCTTCTATCGATGGATATTTAGGTTGCTTCCAATTCTTGGCTATTGTAAATAGTGCTGCGATAAACATAGGGGTGCATTGGTCTTTCTCATACTTGATTGCTACATTCGTAGGGTAAATTCCTAGGAGTGCAATTCCTGGGTCAAATGGTAAGTCTGTTTTGAGCATTTTGATGTACCTCCATACTGCTTTCCACAATGGTTGACCTAATTTACATTCCCACCAGCAGTGTAGGAAGGTTCCCCTTTCTCCACAGCCTCACCAACGTTTGTTGTTGTTTGTCTTTTTGGATGGCAGCCATCCTTACTGGCGTGAGGTGATACCTCATTGTAGTTTTAATTTGCATTTCTCTGATAATTAGCGATGTGGAGCATCTTTTCATGTGTCTGTTGGCCATCTGTATTTCTGTTTTGGAGAACTGTCTGTTCAGTTCCTCTGCCCATTTTTTAATTGGGTTGTTTGTTTTTTGTTTGTTGAGGCGTAAGGGCTCTTTATATATTCTGGACGTCAATCCTTTATCAGATCTGTCATTTTCAAATATATTCTTCCATACTGTAGGGTTCCTTTTTGTTCTATTGATGGTGTCTTTTGGTGTACAGAAGCTTTTCAGCTTAATATAGTCCCACTTGTTCATTTTTGCTGTTGTTTTCCTTGCCCTGGGAGATATGTTCAAGAAGAGGTCACTCATGTTTATGTCTAAGAGGTTTTTGCCTATGTTTTCTTCCAAGAGTTTAATGGTTTCATGACTTACATTCAGGTCTTTGATCCATTTTGAGTTTACTTTTGTATATGGGGTTAGACAATGGTCCAGTTTCATTCTCCTACATGTAGCTGTCCAGTTTTACCAGCACCATCTGTTGAAGAGACTGTCATTTCGCCATTGTATGTCCATGGCTCCTTTATCAAATATTAATTGACCATATATGTCTGGGTTAATGTCTGGATTCTCTAGTCTGTTCCATTGGTCTGTGGCTCTGTTCTTGTGCCAGTACCAAATTGTCTTGATTACTATGGCTTTATAGTAGAGCTTGAAGTTGGGGAGTGACATCCCCCCTACTTTACTCTTCTTTGTCAGGATTGCTTTGGCTATTCGGGGTCTTTGGTGTTTCCATATGAATCTTTGAATTATTTGTCCCAGTTCATTGAAGAATGTTGCTGGTAGTTTCATAGGGATTGCATCAAATCTGTATATTGCTTTGGGCAGGATGGCTATTTTGACGATATTAATTCTTCCTAGCCACGAGCATGGGATGAGTTTCCATTTGTTAGTGTCCCCTTTAATTTCTCTTAAGATTGACTTGTAGTTTTCAGAGTATAAGTCTTTCACTTCTTTGGTTAGGTTTATTCCTAGGTATTTTATTTTTTTTTATGTAATTGTGAATGGAGTTGTTTTCCTGATTTCTCTTTTTGTTGGTTCATTGTTAGTGTATAGGAAAGCCACAGATTTCTGTGTGTTGATTTTGTATCCTGCAACTTTGCTGTATTCCTATATCAGTTCTAGTAGTTTTGGGGTGGAGTCTTTAGGGTTTTTTATGTACAGTATCATGTCATCTGCAAATAGTGACAGTTTAACTTCTTCTTTACCAATCTGGATTCCTTGTATTTTTTTGTTTTGTCTGATTGCCGTGGCTAGGACCTCCAGTACTATGTTAAATAACAGTGGGGAGAGTGGGCATCCCTGTCTAGTTCCCGATCTCAGAGGAAATGCTTTCAGCTTCTCGCTGTTCAATATAATGTTGGCTGTGGGTTTATCATAGATGGCCTTTATTATGTTGAGGTACTTGCCCTCTATTCCCATTTTGCTGAAAGTTTTTATCATGAATGGATGTTGAACTTTGTCAAATGCTTTTTCAGCATCTATGGAGATGATCATGTGGTTTTTGTCTTTCTTTTTGTTGATGTGGTGGATGATGTTGATGGACTTTCAAATAGTCAAATGATGTTACTATTGAAAGATAAGTACTTATTGCCCTTGCAGGCTTTAAATTCGTGGTTACCAAAGGTTCAAGGTTAGCCTCTTTAGTATCTTACTGCCTAACTTAGCTCGCTTATTCAAATCCCACTTGGTCATGGTGTATGATCCTTTTGATGTATTTTTTATTTCGGTTTGCTAATATTTTGTTGAGTATTTTTGCATCTACTTTCATCAGGGATATTGGTCTGTAGTTTTCTTTTTTGGTGGGGTCTTTGCTTGGTTTTGTTATTAGGGTGATGTTAGCTTCATAGAATGAGTTTGGGAGTATCCCCTCCTCCTCTATTTCTTGGAAAACTTTAAGGAGAATGGGTATTATGTCTTCCCTGTATGTCTGATAGAATTCCGAGGTAAATCCATCTGGCCCGGGGGTTTTGTTCTTTGGTAGTTTTTTGATTACTGCTTCAATTTCGTTGCTGGTAATTGGTCTGTTTAGATTTTCTGTTTCTTTCTGGGTCAGTCTTGGAAGGTTGTATTTTCCTAGGAAGTTGTCCATTTCTCCTAGGTTTCCCAGCTTCTTAGCATATAGGTTTTCATAGTATTCTCTAATAATTCTTTGTATTTCTGTGGGGTCTGTCATGATTTTTCCTTTCTCATTTCTGATACTGTTGATTTGTGTTGACTCTCTTTTCCTCTTAATAAGTCTGGCTAGGGGCTTATCTATTTTGTTTATTTTCTCGAAGAACCAGCTCTTGGTTTCACTGATTTTTGCTATTGTTTTATTCTTCTCAATTTTATTTATTTCTTCACTGATCTTTATTATGTCCCTCCTTCTGCTGACCTTAGGCCTCATCTGTTCTTCTTTTTCCAATTTCCATAATTGTGACATTAGACCATTCATTTGGGATTATTCTTCCTTTTTTAAATATGCTTGGATTGCTATATACTTTCCTCTTAAGACTGCTTTTGCTGTGTCCCACAGAAGTTGGGGCTTAGTGTTGTTGTTGTCATTTGTTTCCATATATTGCTGGATCTCCATTTTGATTTGGTCATTGATCCATTGATTATTTAGGAGCGTGTCATTAAGCCTCCATGTGTTTGTGAGCTTTTTGCTTTTTTTGTACAGTTTATTTCTAGTTTTATGCCTTTGTGGTCTGAAAAGTTGGTTGGTAGGATTTCAATCTTTTGGAATTTTGTGAGGCTCTTTTTGTGTCCTAGTATGTGGTCTATTCTGGAGAATGTTCCATGTGCACTTGAGAAAAATGTATATTCTGTTGCTTTTGGATGTAGAGTTCTATAGATGTCTATTAGGTCCATCTGCTCTACTGTGTTGTTCAGTGCTTCCATGTCCTTACTTATTTTCTGCCCAGTGGTTGTATCCTTTGGGGTGAGTGGTGTGTTGAAGTCTCCTAGAATGAATGCATTGCAGTCTATTTCCCCCTTTAGTTTTGTTAGTATTTGTTTCACGTAGGCTGGTGCTTCTGTGTTGGGTGCATATCTACTTAGAATGGTTATATCCTCTTGTTGGACTGAGCCCTTTATCATTATGTAGTGTCCTTCTTTATCTCTTGTTACTTTCTTTGTTTTGAAGTCTATTTTGTCTGCTATCAGTACTGCATCCCCTGCTTTCTTCTCGCTGTTGTTTGCCTGAAGTATGTTTTTCCATCCCTTGACGTTTAGTCTGTACATGTCTTTGGGTTTGAGGTGAGTTTCTTGTAAGCAGCATATAGATGGGTCTTGCTTTTTCATCCATTCTATTACTCTGTGTCTTTTGATTGGTGCATTCAGTCCATTAACATTTAAGGTGACTATTGAAAGATAAGTACTTATTGCCATTGCAGGCTTTAAATTCGTGGTTACCAAAGGTTCAAGGTTAGCCTCTTTAGTATCTTACTGCCTAACTTAGCTCGCTTATTGAGCTGTTATATACACTGTCTGGAGATTCTTTTCTTCTCTCCTTTCTTATTCCTCCTCCTCGATTCTTCATATGTTGGGTGTTTTGTGCTGTGCTCTTTCTAGGAGTGCTCCCATCTAGAGCAGTCCCTGTAAGATGTCCTGTAGAGGTGTTTTGTGGGAAGCAAATTCCCTCAGCTTTTGTTTGTCTGGGAATTGTTTAATCCCACCATCATATTTGAATGATAGTCGTGCTGGATACAGTATCCTTGGCTCAAGGCCCTTCTGTTTCATTACATTTAATATATCATGCCATTCTCTTCTGGCTTGTAGGATTTCTGTCGAGAAGTCTGATGTTAGCCTGATGGGTTTTCCTTTATAGGTGACCTTTTTCTCTCTAGCTGCCTTTAAAACTCTTTCCTTGTCCTTGATCTTTGCCATTTTCATTATTATGTGTCCTGGTGTTGTCCTTCTTGGATCCTTTCTGTTGGGGGTTCTGTGTATTTCCGTGGTCTGTTCGATTATTTCCTCCCCCAGTTTGGGGAAGTTTTCAGCAATTATTTCTTCCAAGATACTTTCCATCCCTTTTCCTCTCTCTTCTTCTTCTGGTACCCCTATAATACAGATATTGTTCCTTTTGGATTGGTCACACAGTTCTCTTAACATTGTTTCATTCCTGGAGATCCTTTTATCTCTCTCTATGTCAGCTTCTATGCGTTCCTGTTCTCTGTTTTCAATTCCATCAATGGCCTCTTGCATCCTATCCATTCTGCTTATAAACCCTTCCAGAGTTTGTTTCATTTCTGTAATCTCCTTTCTGGCATCTGTGATCTCCCTCCGGACTTCATCCCATATCTCTTGCGTATTTCTCTGCATCTCTGTCAGCATGTTTATGATTCTTATTTTGAATTCTTTGTCAGGAAGACTGGTTAGGTCTGTCTCCTTCTCTGGTGTTGTCTCTGTGATCTTTGTCTGCCTGTAGTTTTGCCTTTTCATGATGATAGGAATATTTTGCAGAGCTGAGACGAGTGATGGCTGGAAGAACTTCCCTTCTTGCTGGTTTGTGGCCTTCCTCTCCTGGGAGAACAGCGACCTCTAGTGGCTTGTGCTGGGCAGCTGCACGCAGACAGGGCTTCTGTTCCTGCCCCGCTGCTATGGAGTTTATCTCCTCTGTTGCTGTGGGCGTGGCCTGGCTCGGGCCGCTGCTCCAAAATGGTGGAGTCGCGTTGGAGGGGGAGCGGCTGGGAGGCTATTTATCTCCATAAGGGGCCTCTGAGCTCCCTGCAGCCCAGGGGATTAGGGTGCCCAGAGATCCCCAGATTCTGTACCTCTGGATGAAGTGTCCCACCCTGCCCCTTTAAGACTTCCAAAAAGCACCCGCTAAAACAAAAGAATGACCACCAAAAAAAAAAAAAAAAATTTTTTTTAATTTAAAAAATAAAAATAAAAATAAAAAATGACTGCTCATTTTTTATTCTCCGGCGCCAGCCTCAGGCATCTGCTCACCGGTCTTGCTGCCCTGTTTCCCTAGTATTTGGGTCCCTATCCTTTTAAGACTTCCAAAAAGCACTTGCCAAAACAAAGCAGAAAAAAAAAATAAAAAGAAAAATGGCAGCTCGCTTTTCTTATGTCCCCCGATGCCAGGCCTCCAGTACCCGCTCACTGTTCTTGCTGCCCTGTTTCCCTAGTATCCAGGGCCCCCCGCGTATGCACTGTGTCTGCGCTCTGGCCCGGATGGCTGGGGCTGGGTGTTCAGCAGTCCTGGGCTCCTTCTCCCTCCCGCTCTACCTACTATTCTCCCTCCGTGAGCTGGGGGGAGGGGCGCTCGGGTCCCGCGGGCCCAGGGCTTGTATCTTACCCCCTTTACGAGGCACTGGGTTCTCGCAGGTGTGGATGTGGTCTGGATGTTGTCCTGTGTCCTCTGGTCTTTATTCTAGGAAGAGTTGTCTTTGTTATATTTTCATAGATATATGTGGTTTTGGGAGGAGATTTCCGCTGCTCTACTCACGCCACCATCTTGAGCTTTCCAACCATTTTAGAATTTTTAAACCAGAAATGTGATGACAAATAAAAACAACAACCCAATAACTACATCAAAATCTTTGTTTCTCTTGTTTTTTATGTAAAATTAATACTTTATTTTTGTACTTTGTTATGTCTCCCTTTTAAACATTTCAGTACTCTATTTAATTTTTCTAACATTAATAAATAAAAACCAAAGGTTGAATTAAGCATATGGTTTTTACATTCTATTGAAACTATTTTAAACCTTTATCTTCCTAAGTTAAAAATGTTTTTCCTCAGGAAGTCTATTTACAGAACATGATATCTAAGACTTTGTAAGATCAGTAGCATGGTCATTATTTCTAAAGGCATAGAAGAGCAAAAATAAAAGTATTTCTCATTAATATGTCCAGGTGATGCCCAGACATTGTATAAATAGAATAAGCACATCCAGGTAAATTTATTAATCTTTCACACTTCAGTTTCCTTTTCTGAAAAATGGAGATTCTTACAATACCTCTTGCATAAGATTGTGTATGAATTGAATGAGATAGTGAAGTCTGGTACATAGCAAGAATTCAGTAAATGGTGGTAGAAAAACAATTAAATAAAAACAATGATTTCCTAGTCTAGCTGTATTTTAGATGGAGAAAGTCTGTCTTCTGAGTTGACCAATCCAATATAGAAAACACTACAGTAATATTATACATAAATACATTTGTAAATTCATAATTACATGTAAAAGCATATTCCATTAAAATTTTTACATAATCCTTTTTCATTGCTATGATGTGATTGTATCTGTCTTTAAGATATTTGGATATTTTTTATACTAATAAAGAACATACATGTAACTGGTAAGTAGCTCCAGCAAATGAATATTAAGGTCATGTAATAGCCAAGTGTACACATTGCTTTCTAATAAAGTCTCATCTTCTTACAAATTTTAAATATATGCAGTAGTAGTATTTGATCACACATTTTATTTTTATTAAGGCCATATGCAATATTTTATTACATTATTTAGTGGAGGATGAATTAAGTACAATTCCTGTGGAATTTTAAATCTTTCTCTTCCCAAGTTAAAAATATTTTTTTGTCTAGAAGTTAGTTTACAAAATATTTTTTTAAATGCCATCTCAGTAAAATTAATAATAGTTTCTATTTCTTAACAAGAAGCATGTCTCAGAAGTTTCTCTTATATTTTAAAAGGAATTTCCCAATAAATCAGATATGAATGTGTATGGGATTTTTAATCCTTTAAGAACAGCTAATTAAATCTTTTTTTTCCCCTAGTTCCCTATGGTTTAGGCACGCTGTGTGTGGTACTTCCCGGGGTTTGTCATTTTGCTTTAATGGCAAGGGTAGGAAAGCAGCAAAGCTCAGTAACCACCCTGCATATCAGAATGTCACCATGGCAGCATTTGTCCACTTGTCAGAGTCCTTCTGAACTGACTCGGCCATTCATCTTGTTGAATCAATATTGAAGCTTTTGAGATTTATTACTTGAGGTTTGAGAGCAGGTGAAGCAAATAAATCCTTCATTCCTAACATCAAGTTCTAGTTGGGCCAAGACAATGATTTCTGTCTACACTTTATTTATGAGGATACACTATAAGGTTTCGATTCCTTGCATAACTGTCTTGTAATAAGCTTGCATTTACATGCCTGATCATATAGTGACAAAGAATTTAAAATTTCTAAAAACATTCTGTGGGCTGCAGTAAACTTATCAAATGCTGAATTCAAATAGCTACTTTCTTGGGAGGTGTGGGGTAGGGAGACAGGGAGGGGATATATAAAGTTTTTGGTGAAAATCTTTAAATCTTTGATATATGACTAAATTCCATATATATACATCGCATCTTGAAGCGTAATAAATTAGAACCAGGATAAGCATGTTATCTATTAAATCTTTCTGTTCAATAATATCCATTCCTTAATACTTCCCCCTTTCAACAAGTATAAAATTATAAAACTGATCATTTTTGTTTTAAAACACTGAGATTTCTTCAAAGACTTTTTATAACCATGTAAATTTCAAGTGGATCGGGTCACAGAACGAGTCTGATTCTCAACCCAAGCACTCAGTGTGTATGTTTTCTGTCATCAGTGGGCTTAATTCAGTGCAGAGCTCACTGATACTGTCCAAACATGAAATTATGAGAAATTTTCCTAAGTATAGATCAGCCTGACAACTCCTGACAAGCCTCGTGAGCTTCATTGACATTCTGGGCCTGGCTGAAGTGAGCGAGCGTGAGCTTCTCCTCAGTGCTCCTTCTCTGGGTCTCCTTGCAGGGCCAAGAGTCTCCCACATCCCATCCCATGACGCAGACCAAGCCATGGCATCTTCCTCAATTGGGCGGCGCCATACAGTCATCCTCAACGGGATGAATCTACACCAGAACACATGATGAGGTCATCTGTGTCGGGTTACAGGCTCTGCTCTCCCAGGACCCCCAAGCTCTACAGTGACTTCTCCAGTCTGAGCTTATGTTTATTTTACCAATGGCTCCAAGCAAGCAAAGCTCCCACCGTCTATTTTCAACATGGGAAAATATAGCCCAGTGGGAAGAAAGGGTTGACTGACCTATTTGGGGACCATGCAGGGCCTTGCAAAGTTTATAAACATGTGTGGGTGCCTGGTCCACTTAACACAGACAACTCTGCCAGCAACTTTACACTTAAGTTGGGAGTGTTCTACCTTTCAAATGTCCAGTCAGTTTTCTTAACTTTATACAGCCATGAGAATTTCAAATCATATTGAAAGGTATATAAGAGTACCCTCTGTAGTTTCTGCTTAAGGTGATAACAAGTTTTGGGAGTAGATAATAGTGATGGCTGCACTACACTGTGAATGTAAGAAATGTCACTGACTTACACACTTAAAAATGGTTTAAATGGCAAATTTCATGTTTATTTTACCACAATTTACAAAAATTAATAATGTTATATATAAAAAAACCATTGAATTCCACATTTTAATGGGAAAATTGTATAGTATGTGAATTGTCTCAAGGAAGTGGTTAAAAAGGAAAGAAAAAGAAGAGTACTCTGCAGAAAGTTTTAATGCTTTGTAGCTTATATGTAAGTCACTCACATCAGGAAAATCATAGTGGAATTGTCTCACTTTTCAGAAAATCAAAATTCTTTTTGAGTTTTCCTTTTTATGAGGTTCTGAGCCAATAAATAGGTTTTTAAGATTGTGCTTGGAAGAGGGCCATGCAGACAAATATAGCATTAGCTTTGCATTAGAGCAATCCCACATGGAATACTCCCAAATGAACTCGAGTCCTCTAATACTCCTTAGTTTTTCTTTTTTTTATTTTCTTCTTTATTCTTTTCTCCTCTTTTTCTTCCAAAAGCAAGGAAGTGGGTTGTGAATACTTCCTATAGGAAATGCTGAGCTGGTTAACTTCTAATAATTATAAAACATTGGGTGGTCACCAGTTCAAAGAAAATCTTTCCCATATAAAACCAATTATGAGCAGATAACTGTGTCCCTTTATCCAGTGCCAAAATGCAGTATCAATAGAACAGAATGTGAAAGCTGCAGCTTTGATATGAAAGGTACTGAAAGTATTCATCTTTGGGTAGTTGTGCTGCCACCATATGGAATGGAATAAAAGGAAAAAGAATTATGCAGCATCAACTTGAATTATACAGTTGGAGAAAGAAAAGGCAAATCATAACCAGATGCACCTATGCATATATTTCATTATAAAAATGTTCTTTGGTATCACCAGTTACCCAATGTACTCTACTGGCAGTGTGAAGTAATTGAAAATAATACAAATGGAGATCTTATATATAAAAAAACCCAGATATTATCATTCAAATAGAAAAGCATTTACAACAGAGAAATACTATCAGAAATGTCTTTAAAACATCAACATGAGGCTGAACCACATGAAATTGACATTTTCTTATGTTAAAATGGTGAAACATTGGCAAAAATGTTGAATAACAGCAATTTCATGTGATGGGATTTCAATTTAATACAAAATTTCCCTCCTAATTTAAAATAGCAGCCTTTCTTTTCTTTATCATCATCAATAGAATAAGAGACATTATTGTGTATGTATTTTTATTTCATTTTATATAAAGTTATTTAACATTTTTAGCCACCTCATATGGAATGATTATATAAATACATGAATCAATTAAAGTTCCTTCCCCTCCCTTAATCATTAATTTTTTTTTTAATGGGATATGCCACTCCCTCCTCACTCTGGAGGCACCTCCTCTCAGCTGGTCCTGAGGCACTTGAAGGAGGGCCCTTCCTTCAAGTGCCTCAAGCCTTTGAGACAATGATAGGAGGAGGACATTGTTGCACAGGCCAACTCTGCTCCTGTATCCACAAAACAGTGATGTAAGCGAAGTGCCAGGCTTTCCACTGGTACTTTGAGGGCCCCAGGGGCAGGTACTGTGGCCATGTTGAGGGACTAGAGGGACGTCTAAGGCTGATGGAGTGAGCCACAGTGAAACTTGATACTAATGACACTAGAGGACAGAGGCCAATACTACCTATAGATGGTCATCTTACTTCCAGTCAGAAATACCCTTATCTCTTCTAGGGTCTAAGAGAAAGCCTTGTGATGGAAATAGAAGTTAAAGCCAAAGTTAGAAGCTGGCTCACATTAGGAACAGTATTGAAAGGAGGGGAGAAGGGAGGTGAGAAGAGGGGCAGAATGGGACTGAGTTGAAAGAGAAAAAAGAACTGTGCCACTGAGTGCCACCTGTACAACATAGTTTACATAGATAGCACTGGGGGTGGAATGGCGAAGCAAACAGGCACTGTCCATTACTCCAGAGGGTAGCTGGAAAGCAATCATTTCCCAAACAAACTCTTGGCCTATGCTCAGACAATTACAGTTGACTCTCATGGTAGGGGCAGAATCTGGGTGGCATTACTGAAAAAACTTCATGTTGTCAGTGATAGCCTTCTCCATCAAACAACTGAAAGAGCTCTGTTTGCAGTTCACACAAGGCAACATGGCCCACAATTCTGGACAATTTTACAAAAGAATGAAAGGTCAGAGGCCGTCTGACAGTGACTGAGAAAGTTGTTCTTTCCCAAGGTTCAGTAAAAGACTACCCTGAGAAGGACACATAGGAAAGGGGCTCAATATCTACGTTGTCAGTTTACTGAATTAACACAATTATGTTCTTTCTCACCAGGGACTCATTAAACCTGCACTGGTAAACCATCTTCTCTGTTCCAAGGATGAAATATTGGGTGGATCCCATGTTTCACATTCATTTTCAATTATTAACAAACAGTTTCATTCTAAGAGAGTATGAAGATAGTACAGCTTTGCTTAAGCCTGACCCAGATTATAAAGTTTGCAATAGGGAAGGAGGGCATGGTCGTTCGTAATCTCAATTCTTTCCAACTTTTATACTTCTTACTATGCACTTTTACGGCTCCTTCAGGATTGGGAAGTAGGCAAAGAGACATACAGAATAAGGAAAGGTTCTTTCTTAAATGAGTTTTTTGGAGACTGTCATTGGTGGGGATACCTGACATGGGCTGTTTCCCTGGGCAAGCTCCTGGCAATTAACCCCCCAGTCCTTACCTTCTGACAGTCAGTTGGGGTTGCTTTGGCCTTCCAGATAGGCCTCTAAGGTGTGTACATTTAGAGTTTCAGACCCTTCTGTTATGTCTGTAACTGACTTTCAGAACGCCACACCTTTCCCCTGCCATTATGCTGACTGTGAGGCAGAGTCCTACTCAGTTTTTCACTTCTTCAGAATGAGTGAGGTACCAGTCGTTCTATCCCTCAAACTCCAGGCCAGGCTTTCCAAGTGATTCTCTGATTCTCCACCACTTTTGTCTGGGGATGGTGGAGATGGAATGCATAGCAAATGACAGATCTTTTCAAAGGAATTCTGACTACAGGCCTCAAGATGAATCTTCTATGCCCTGAAGGTAGGTGATGAGTTAAGAATCACAAAATCTGTTAACAGTTTCTTCACAATGTAGCTAGTGGTTAATCTTGCAGATTCCCAAACACCTATCTGAGTTCAGAACTCTGCTCTACTATTTACTAGCTATCAGACCTTAGACAACATACTCAGTCTCTCAGGGTCCCTATGTATAAAGTACTGAAATCTGTAAGAAACAAAAGCAATAGCTATAGCATAGCCTGTTTTAAAATTAAATAAGCAAGAACCAAAACACCTAGGCACCAACAATGAAGCAAATTGGCATTGTGTGTCCTCTGGAATGATGTGCTGAGAAGTACCTAACATCACCAATGTAGGTTCTTGCCAAAAGACATTTAACCTGAATCTAATCATGAAGAAACAATCAAGCAAATCCAAATTGAGGTATAGTCTGCAAAACAACAGCAATCTAGATTTTTATCAAAGTCATGTAAAACCAAAAAGTTAAGATGGGGAAGGAAGCTCGGAAACTATCTAGATTAAAGGAAACTACAGAGGCATGACAATTAAAAGTAAAGATGATCCTTGATTAAACACTGGATCTCATTTTGAAATCATAAACACAAACACACGCATACAAAAACCAAGATAAAGGACATAATTGGGGCAATCTTGGCTATTTAAACAAAAGGTGAATATTAGAGAATTGTATCCATATCATATTTCTTGAGGAGTAATAGTTATGTTGTAGTGATAGACAAGAATGTCCTTGGTCTTCAGACATATGCTCAGGTATTTATAGATGAAGAGTCATGATGTCTTTAATTTATTTTCAAATTGTTCCTCAAAATATTGCATTAAAAATAAAAACAGTGTCATACACATAATAAATCTCTTTAGAACAATACCTGGCACATAAACAATCAGCAACTATAAATTATGTATTATAGATGATCCCTACATAACAGGAAAGATCACATTTAATATTATTATACATTTGTCAAATTGAATTAATGTACTAAATCACAAAGTTCCTAACACCCTCTTCACCCATCACTCACCTTTCCCAACTCCCAACACCTTTCTTGAACTTCTCCACTACTCCCTTCAGACCATGTCTCCCACTAATAATATAGTTTTAACCTTCTAATTTACATTTTGATAGCTTATATAATAAGAATTTTTTTTTCGGTAATGTTTTAAACATAACATTTAGATTCACAACTGACTTATATTAGAAAATCTTTGTACCTTAAAACTCACACAGTAACTTGGCTTAGATGACTTTGAAGCTATACCTTACAGCATAGCTTAGTCGTTCTCAAATGTTTCAGTCAGGACTCTTATGCTCTTAAAAACTGAGGACTTCAGCTTTGATTATGGTAGTTATAGCTATCAATATTTATAATATTAAAAATTAAACTAAGAATTATTCAGAATATTAATTCAATTAAAAGCAAACCCATTTCATGTTCACAGAAATATTTTTATGAAAACTATATTTCCCAAAACAAAAATATTTAGTGAGATCAGTGGCATCAGTTAACATTTTAAATCTCTTTCATATCTGGTTTAATAGAAGACATCTGTATTTTTTTTAATAATTGTGGTAATATACACATAAAATTTACCATTTTTACTATTTTGTGAACCGTTCAGTGGCATTTAGTACATTCATAGTGTTGTGCAACGCTGAACATTTTCAGCCTCCAGTAGGAAGGCTGCACCCATTAAGTAGTCACTTCCTATTCCTCCTTTCCCAAGGCCCTGGCAGTGTCGATTTGCTTCCTTATGGATGACCAGGCATTTTAGTACTTAATGTGTTTAATTTTAAAATAGCCTACATTATAGCTATTGCTTTTATTTCCTACAGATTTCAGTACTTTGTACATAGGGACATAGAGAGATTAAGCACCTTATATAAGGTCACATAGTCTTTTCGTCTTCCTGCTACAGTTAATCTTCTTTGTTTCTCTATGGATCTGCCTATTGTGGACATTACATATAAATGGAATCATACAGTATATGGTCTTTTCTGTCTGGCTTCTTTCACCTAGCATAATGTTTTCAAGGTTCATCCATGTTGTAGTGTACAGCCGCATTTCATTTCTCTTTGTAGCTAAATATCAGTTGTATATACCACAATTTATTTGAAGTGGATGTGTACATACTTTGTTCATCTCCTTGTCATTTTGATTTGTATGTCCCTAGTAATTAATCATGTTGAGCATCTTATTCTCTGGAGAGAATTTATATATCTTCTTTGGAGAAATATCTATTCAAGTCCCTTCATCCATTTTAAATTGAGCATTTGTCTTTTTGTGTTGAATTATAAAACTTCTTTATATATTCTGGATATTAGACCAGCATGTATAATTTACAAGTATTTTCTCTCATTTTGTGGAGTGTCTTTTCACTGTCTTGGTGTCTTTGGTCCCCAAATGTGTTTAGTGTTAAAGAAGTCCAATTGATCTATTTCTCTTTTGTTGCTTGTGCTTTTGTGTCCTACTTTTAGAAATCATTGCCAAATTGCAGATCATGAAAATTTATGCCTATGCCTTTTTCTAAGATTTTTATAGTTCTAGCTCTTGTGTTTAGTCTTTGATCCCTATTGAGTTAATTTTTGTATATGGTGTGAGGTAAGAATCCAACTTTATTCATTTGTATATGGATATCCGATGGTCCCATCACCATTTGTTGAAGAGATTCTTTCTCCATAGAATGGCCTTGGCACCTTTGTCAAAAATCAGTTGACGTCAGATGTATAGGTTTATTTCTGAACTCTCAATTCTATTCCATTGGTCTATATACGTCTATTCTATGCCAGTACCACACTGTTCTGATTAGTGTAGTTTAGTAGTAAGTTTTAAGATTGGGAAGTGTGAGTCCTTCAACTTTGCTTTGCTTTTTCAAGATTGTTTTGACAATTTGGAATCCCTTGTTATTCATTGTTAATTTTAGGACCAGCTTTTTCATTTCTACAAAAAAGTCCTTTGGGATTTTGATAGAGATAGCAGTGAAGCTGTAGATCACTTTGAGAGGAGTATTGTCATCTTAACAATATTAAGTTTTGCAATCTATGAACATAATATGCATTTCCATTTGTTCACAGTCTTTATTTCTATCAGCATTGTTTTGTAATTTTTTGTGTACAAGTCTTGCACCTTCTTAGCAAAATATATTCCTAAGTATTTACTCTTTTTGATGCTATTGTAAATGGGATTATTTTCCAAATTTCCTTTTCAATTGTTCACTGCTAGTATATAGAAATACCAGTGATTTTTTTGTATTGATCTTTTTTTGCCAGGGTAGAGGGTTTTATTTAGAAATAAAGTGAGAGAAAAGAGCTCCTGGCTCACACCAGGAGGGGACAAGAGAGCCCCTGTATTGATCTTATACCCTGTAACTTTGCTGAAGGCATTATTACCTCTAATGACAGGTGAATTCTTATATTTGCTTTGCATTTAATCTATTGCTATATATAGTTTTGGTTGAGGTATATGAAAAGTATCCAACTTCTCATAAATAATTAGTTAAGATAGGCAGGATTTTAATAGGTTTTTCAGGTAATTGTGGACCTTTGTCTTTGATACTCTATCAAGTCTCAATAAGCGATAGTTTCTTAAAGAGTGGTTGCAGTGTGGCATCTAAAATCATATCAGTAAGTATTTTTACTTAGTCACATTAAAATCCTTTGGCCTTACAGTCTGAATGGATCTTTTTATGTCTGCATGATTTTACAACATTGTACATTTGAAAAGTATTGGCACATGGAGTTATGCAGATTTTCCAAGTGTTGACACTTTTCATTATATGATATTTGAAAAACATTAATATCACCACCAATTTTATCACAAAATTCTAATTTGGGGAAGGTGCCAAGGCAATAAAAGTTTTCTAAAATCTAATTTTGCTTGAGATAAAACTTGAGTATTATCAACAGTAGCAAATTCTGTCTTATTTTCCTTGAAGTAACTGGCTTACTCTGTTCCTTCTTAAGAAAATGTCTGCCAAATATCTAAGTCTTACTGACCATAGTTCTGTCAGTCATTCTTTCTATTAAAAATTGTGCCCTATGATAAAAATGGCTTGTTCAGCTCCCAAATCAAGTAAGAGCTCAAAAGCATTTCCTTCAAGACAACCAATGTATTTTGATATGCAGAAGAGCTTTATACATATTTCCATTTCATTAGAAATCATAATAAAAAAACACATTTAGTCAATGGTTGAGATTCAATAATCAAGGAACATTCACAATAAAACTTTTTTTAAATGAGTATGTAGCACTGGGCATACAACTACTGATATAGCTTGGTGCCACTGCCTCAACTTATGCTAAGGATTCACTTTGAGTACAAATTACAACACAGTAAGCACAGCAAGTAACTTCTTAGAATTACTTCAAAAATGCTTGTGACTTTGATGATTCTATGAAGGAGTCTTGAGAATTGGCAAGACCACACTTTGACAACAGCTGGTATAGCTATGGAAATGTCAGTTTTGCACAGACTACTTTCACTTTATAAATGTTGAAAGAAGTAAATGTTACCATTCTTATCATAATCTCCTTGATGAAATTTTCCAGTCCATTAGCCATGCATTTGGGTGTTCTCATTATACAAGCTCAACCAGCAATAGCAGTCCCTATGACCAATTCTTACGAAAATGGAATTTTAGTGGGTACAGGGCAGATATTTAGAGAAAGGGTGAATCTGGCTCATGGAAGGTTGGACAAGGCAGGAAGAAAAGGAATTCATTATAAACCCTTTTGCGCATTCATATCACATTGACCTCTAAATTCTAACCCCCCATCCAGCTTCTAAGACACAGTAGAGGAGAAGGTTAGCAGATATATTTTATTAGACTAGATTATTATTTTCTTTTGTAATTTTTTAAAATTTTATTTTAGTATCATTAATCTACAATTACATGAAGAATATTGTTTACTAGGCTCCCCTCTTCACCAAGTCCCCCCAACAAACACCATTACAGTCACTGTCCATCAGTGTAATAAGATGCTGTAGAATCACTACTTGTCTGCTCTGTGTTGTACAGCCCTCCCTGTGCATCCCCCCCAACATTATACATGCTAATCATAATGCCCTTGCCCTTATCCCTCCCTTCCCTCCCATCCTCCCCAGTCCCTTTCCCTTTGGTAACTATTAGTCCATTCTTGGGTTCTGTGATTCTGCTGCTGTTTTGTTTCTTCAGTTTTACTTTGTTCTTATACTCCACATATGAGTGAAATCATTTGGTATTTGTCTTTCTCCGCCTGGCTTATTTCACTGAGCATAATACCCTCTAGCTCGATCCATGTTGTTGCAAATTGTAGGATTTGTTTTCTTCTTATGGCTGAATAATATTCCATTGTGTATATGTAACACATCTTCTTTATCCATTCATCTACTGATGGACACTTAGGTTGCTTCCATTTCTTGGCTATTGTACATAGTGCTGCAATAAACATAGGGGTGTATCTGTCTTTTTCAAACTAGGCTGCTGCATTCTTAGGGTAAATTCCTAGAAGTGGAATTCCTGGGTCAAATGGTATTTCTATTTTGAGCATTTTGAGGAACCTCCATACTGCTTTCCACAATGGTTGAACTAATTTACATTCCCACTAGCAGTGTATGAGGGTTCCCCTTTCTCCACAACCTTGCCAGCATTTGTTGTTGTTTTAGACTAGATTATTTAATGGTTTATAAGGTTTTTGCCTTATGAGCTACCATAATATTTTTATACAAAAAAAATCATTCTTTCTCAAGCTAATACCTTCTTTTACATCAGCATTAATTATAAAACCTATATAAATTGTCTTTTGCAATGGCAAGAATAAAATACAAGGCATTTTCTTTTGAGGACTGGTGTAGTAAAATATTTATATTTCAATGAAAGACTAAGACAGTAAGAATTAGAAATCTTTACAAACCAAGTACTCATTTATATTATGTTAGACTATAGACAACTACATCTGTAGTATGACCTTAAGGACAAGGTAATGAAAGGGAAGTTAACCAATTTTCTATTGATACAAATGGACTCCTACAAAACAACAGGTTAGACTTAGAATTGGAAAATACTCCAAAGGAAAACAAGTCCTTTTCAAAACAAGAACAAAATAAAATAGTTTCAATGTGCTTCTTAAGAGACTGCTCACTCATCAGCATATATTGCCGCAGATACTATTTTGCATGGAAAGGAAGGAAGGTTCCATCACTCTTGATATATATCCCACTGAATAAATCTAACTGTGAAATACTCTTTGAAGTCAGCAAGCATTTTTTTTTTTTGCTTCAAATCATTTTGAGGGGATTTAGAAGCTAAACAGGATTTAGGCTTGAAAAAAAAAGTGGAAAGAATCAGCTCAGCCTTAAGTGTAAATAAAAGAAAACATGGTGAGAAGGGAGAAAGGAAACTTGACAATTGTTAAAGTGGTAAATCAGGCTTATTTAGAATTATTGGAGGGAGAGAGACCATAGGTAAAGACTCACTAATCAAAGTATGCAAGAAGGAACCAGTGAAAAATATCTTTAAAACCAAAACTGAGCAACCTGATGACTTTGAATGCTTTGAAAAAATTTTAAACCAAGTATTTAGAATCCAAATCTGTCTGATATTTGATGTTCTGAATCAAGCCAACCAACCTCCCTCTTGGCTGAGTTACTGCAATAGCCTCCTAACTGATCTCTCTGCTCCTACCCAAGCCTTCCTAAGTGGTCCTTTTAAAAGGCAGATAATGTCCTCTTTTGCTCAAACCCCTCCCATGGATTCCCATCTTGCTCAGAGTAAAAGCACAAGTCCTGGTACCAGTGTACAAAGTCATTTCTGATCTAGATCCATCTGACTGTATCCCCTACTGCCCTCCCACTTCATGCAATCCACTCCAGCTCTGCTGGCCTTCTTGTCCCTCCAGTACACTAGGCACACTTCTCAGGGACCTGACACCTGGCTGTTCCTTCTGCCTGGCAAGTTGTCCACCCAGGTACCAACATAGCTCACACACTTACTCTCTCCAGGCCTGTGTCAACTAGGCCTTTCCTTACCTACACTATCCCAAGTGCAAACTCCTCCCACCCAAAAACACTCCAGCCTCCTTCCTTAATTTTCCTCCATTCATTCATCACCATCTAACATACTGATGTTTCTTCTATTTTGTCTCTCTTCCACTACAAGACTATAAGCTCCATGAAAGCAAGGATTTGGGCCTGTTTGTTCACCACATATCTCCAGTGCTGAAACACAGTAGTTTGTCAAATTAATGTTTGTCAAATGAATAGATGAAATTTCTATTTTATCAGATAAGCTTTACCTTCACTTTAGGTATACACACCTCACTGCATGGGCATGGGAGCTTTGCTTCTGAACTTTCAGCTTGGATTTTCAGACACTGTTGGCTAGTATTTTCTATATGCACCAACTACCTAGCTAAAGAATTTAAGAATAGTATTTGTGAGGCTAGTTTTCATCTAGCAATGTTTGTAAGGACAGAGACATTAGAAGGGTCATTTTCAAGTCATATTTAATATACCTGAATTACCTACTAACACTGATAAGCAACTCTGGATTCCTGAAGTACTGTTGCCTATTCTCTGACCCACATTTATGGCAGAGCTGTGATTATAACTGCTATATTTTAAAATCACAGGGTGAACACCAACTAGAGAGGACTTCTCATTCATCTCTAGCAGAACATATCTAAATCATGCAATCTGTTTTATTTTAGTTTTTCAATATTTGCAGTGAAGAGACACAATAATTTTCTTTATATATGGACCATTTGAAGATCAGAGATAGGGGAATTTTTTATGTTTTATCCCATAATCCAGTCTTAAGTTCATTTGAGTTTACTTTAAGCATTTCCTAGTGTACAACAGTCTTTTCCAGTTTTGCTTCTAGAAAGTAGAATTAGAAAGATAGGCTGATAAAAGGATACAGGAAGAAGCAGAGAGTAAAAGAGCATGAATGAAAGAAATCTGGCAGAGGAAAATCAAGAAGAAATGTAAGAAGAATTCAGGGTTCTGTTACTCTTTCATTTTTTTGATTTCCAAGAGTCTTGAACTAGTTCTTTTCTCTGGGTACTCACTACTTGAATACAAAGTACAAACAGACTCAGTAATGGTTAAGAGACAGATGTCTGGGTATTGGTTAACTGTGGAAAAAAACAAGTCCAGTTATTCAACAACAAAATGTGTCAGTTTTAATATTTCTTAATAGTAATAAAAGCATGTGGTAATAAGAATTCAATCTAGAGAGAAAGGTCTAAGAAGAAAAAGCAGTCTCCTGCATAATCTCCGGCCACATTTATTCCTTTTCAACCACTGTTAAAAATTCCTTTAGTAATTTTCCAAAAGAAAAATTAAATGCATCTCCCTACATTGATATAAGAATGTGTGGAGTGGGGCTGGGGAATGTGCATTAAATTTCATTTCAAAGAATTAAATCACAGCCCCTATATAGCAACTTACATTTTAACAATACATTTTGGAGATCTTTCCACGTGCCTAGTCATGCAAGCTCGGTGAAGGATACTTGTCTTTCTAAGCACTGTATTCCTGATGCCTATAACAAAGGTCTCATGTATACCTATTTTCTAAAAGTGATTTGTTAGGTAAATGAATGAATAAATGAGACAATACAGATTAACTTCCTTGTTTTCAGCAAAAGCGTACTTTTACATTATTTAAATGTATCAGAAGTATCCGGTCTGCTATTAATGAACATTTAGAATATTTTCAGATTTTTGGCTACTACTGTAGTAAACTTTCCTGAATCTGTTAATCTTATACATATGTGTCTGTAAGTGAATCCAAGGTAATTACTTAGCAATGTAATAGTTAAGTCGATTGCATTTTTTACAATAGATACTGCAAAGTAACAATCCTAACAGGTTGCATCCTTTTAAACTCTCATTACAATTTTTATTCTGAAGCAAATCATAAGACCCAAACATTAGTAACTTACACTTTCCTAGAAACTACATTTCTTTCATCTACAGCCTTTTAATAAAAACAGTGTCAGATGAGAGCTCAAAAAACCGAAAATCCTTTCGGCTTTGCTGAGCACTGGAGATATCCTTTTTTTCAAAGACAAAGTCCTTGTTCCTACTGGCCAGCCTTTTGGAACTTGGCCAAAATTCATGGGTAACTGCTTCTTTTGTATATTTCAATAATAAAATAAAATTCTATTATCTTTTTATAAAATTTTCAATAAATGCACCTTTGTTAAACATAAGTAATGATTCAAGAGCATGCAGATAACACTGAGAAAATATTTATATAAAGGGAACAGGTAGCAGTCCTGGAGAAGTGCTTGAAACTCTAGCGCCCAGGCTCTCATACGGATTCCACTGCTTATTGACATTGAAATAAGAAAAGTAGCCTACATGCAGGAAGAAGGTTGTATTCACATTAACATTCATGAAGGCTGAGCAGCTGAAGCCCTACATATAAAGTAGGGAATATATCCTTTGTCTACTGATGAGAAAATGTCTCAGTGATAAATGGTTACAGACAGGGGTGTCACAAGGGCAACAGCACACAGAACAGCTCTGACAAACTTAAAAAAATATTTTAAAGTCTTCTCCTGCAGTTCTTTTTGTATCATCGTGGAGCACAGTGTCCTCTCAAATACATATAAAAGAAAAATATTGCAATGCAGAATTCCTAACCTTTACTGAAGGCACTTCTCAGAAAACAAAAACAATATGCTCTTTGAAAAGAATTTAAAACAAAGCTTCAAAGGCATAATGAGGCATAAATATTCAGATATATTCTGAAAAGAAGTGTTCTGCATCCTGCACCCTGGCTGTTAGGATCTCAACTGTATATCGTTATAAGACAGCAAGGTCGTCAAAGTGCAGTCTGTAACGTCAACACTGTGAGACTTTAGGCATATCGTTAAAACGCTTACATCAATCATTTACATAAATTCAAAACCATTACATGGTCATTTAGTAAATCTGTGAAAAAAAATTATGTACGAAGTCATGAATTTGTTATTCAACGAACTAATATCTCGCAGACCCCAACAATGGAAGTAACCAATGACTTTCACTTATAGTCAAAACAAAGTAAGTTAAAATTTGTAGACAGCTTTGTTTCACTGAGAAAGGGAAGCCTGAGAACGAGGGCTCGAGGGCAAACATTTCTTGGGACCTGACTCTAGGTGGCTCACTTTCCTCATCTATAAACAAAACACTTAAATAATCGTACCCCGCTGCCCCAGCGTTTCTCTCCAGTATTTTGACTCTTCTGCAGAAGTCTAGAGTCTTCAGCACTAATGAGAGTACAATTCAGTAGTGATACGAAGAGTAGTAAGACCTGTAGAATTTTCTAAAGCACAGATGTCAACACTGCTTTTGGGCGTCCTTCCCTCCGTACAGAAACCTCAGGATGTAGGGCAAGAAACGCACAACAGCCCGGACAAATCCTCAGCACCTCCTCACCCCCTCAGTGTTCTCTAGACAGTATTTGCCAGCCCCGCTGTGTGGACGGAGGACAAAGGCGCAGCCGGCAGGTCGCCGCGGGGCGTGGGGTTAACCGAAGCACTCGGCCAGCGCCGGGGCTCTCCTGCGGACGGGGAGCGGGGCCTAAAGGGAGGCAGCAGGGGCGGGGCTGAAGCGCACCCCGGCGGCGACCGTACGCTTGCGCGCCTGGTAAGGGCCTGTGGTTGGAGAGCCCGGGTTCTAGCGGCCCTCCCGCCTTCGCGCCCCCGCCCTTTCCTACCTCCGCCCTTTTGACGCGATGACGCACGGCAGGTTTGCGGACGTGGCGGCGGCGCACGGCCCGGAAGGCGGAGACGTTGGCGGCGGTGGACAGGGACTTCCAGAAACGGAGGCCCGGCCATGAACTTGTCCCGGACCGGAGCGTCGGCGGCGCACTTGGCAGCCGTCTCGTCACGTCCACCCTGCTAACGGGACAGGTAAAGATGGCGGCGAGAGGTGGGGGTGCCTCCGTCCCGGCCTGCGGGCTGTGGGCCCAGGGGCGTTCTCGCGGGGAGCAGCACTGGGCCGTCGGCCTCAGATGTGGTGGGGGGGTGGCCAGGCCCGCGTGGAGGAGACCCCGAGGCTGAGGAGATCTTCAGGGCCAGCCCCACCAAAACCCCCCATTACACTATCTGGGAAACAGGCTCAGAGGAGAGCCTGCTACCTACCAGATTTCGGAGCAGCACACTTCCCACCCAAGCACAGCTACAGTCTCCCCACAACTTCGTGTTCGTGTTGAATATTCGTAGATGATGGTGTGACATAAAAATCTGAGATTTAATTCAGCAAAAACCGGGGTAAAGAAAAAACTAGACGTATAATGGAGAGGGAAGGAAGTTAAGTTTTAAAAACTGAATTGGCTCTGGGGGATACGGTCTGTGTGATACTGTCCCGGCGCTGAACTAGTTTGTGCCCTTTGGCCCTTTACTCGCTGGTTGAGGAAGGTCAGAACGAAACAGCCAACAGCACAGAAGCACCCGACAGCACGTAGGTGTTTGGGATACCGTCCTCACCTGCAGGCTGAGCGGACGAAAGCCTTAACGCCGTATCCATGGGTAATTTTTGTGACTGCTTGTAATCTATGTAGCGTGCAAACTTTTTCAATTTTCTGAAGAGGATATTTGTGGTTTTTCCCGCTGCGCTAGGAGAATTACAACAGGTGAAGAAAATTAAGCCAAATGACTTCAAATGTGTATAGTTGGCTTAGATAATTTTCTGTCAGGGCCAGAATCTAGCTTTTCCCTTTCAATTAGAGACATGAGCAATTCTTGATTATTCAGAAACAGAATACCTTGTTTGTTTTATTACTCTTGCATTTCATTACAAAGAGGATTCTGTGATAAGTTCTGGTCTTTAAAATTATCTGGGAATATGTCTTGCCAATGGGTTTCAGCCCCAGGCAAGTTCGCTATGGATTCAGTGTGACCAAAGAAATTGACAGAAAAACTTCCTTGGGGTGAAAGGGTTATACCCAACTTTATTTCCAGGTGGCAGATCAGTCACTAGAATCCCATTCACTCAGAGCGAGTCTGCATGCAGCAAGTTGGTCTCTGGCTCTGGGCCCCTCTGTCCACACAGCTGTCCCGCACAGCCATCCCACACAGCCATCCTCTGGCCTCGGGGCTGCCACCACTCCAGCCTCTGCTCTACTCTCCTGCAGCCTTGCAGCCCTGCCACTCTGTCGCCCAGAGCACTGGGCGGAGCTCTTTAAATAGAGCCAGTAGCCATGTATTGCCCACAGGAGTGCAGTAAGTTAGTCAACCAGGGCCAGGTGAGAATCCTGGCCACAGGAACTCTCATTTTATCCACAGAATATATCACAGAGAGAGGCTGATACAGATATCTAAAATGGCATTTGGCCATGCTCAGTAAATTTCAGCTGTACTAAGCCAGTTTGAGTTTCTATGGGCACATTATGAGGGAGAAAAAGTCTAAAGGGGGGCATAAGTGGGTCAGTATAGCACATGTAAATTGCTGTATACTAAGAAGTTCTTAACTTTTTAAATCATGGACTCATTTTGAAACTATGACAACAGTAAATACTCTTCCCAGAAAGATGTTGATATGTATAAAATTTTGTCTATGAATCCACAGGATTGACAGACATTTCCTAGATTAAAGACAGGATAGAAAAGATTTAGCTTAGAAAATGGGAATAAAATTACTAATTTTAAGTGAATGTGAGAACGTTTTCAACTTTTTTGATAATTAAGTAAAAATAAGGCATCATTAATTTATTATGGTATTTAAACAAGTTTAGTCTTTAAATTTGTTAGAGTTGTCACTTGTTAGAATACCTTGAAAGAAGACTTCAAAACTGCTTTTAAGATGTAAAATACGGGTAGGTTTCTTGAGTTAGGTGGCTATCAAGTTAGGAATCCAAGTTCATGGTAATACATCATGTAACTTTTGTGGGAACAGGTGAAATAATCGACTTTATAGCTGTAATTATGTATGTTATCTGAGTAGAAACTCTTGAGGTTTTAAGGCATTACTATGTTGTCATAGAGTCAGAAACTCGTTTTCAAGGTTTGGATTCATTTATATAAAATAGTTCCAAAATTTTTATAAGTATGTTCCTACATAAATAGTATAATCTATATAATCCATATTACAAATTCAGCCTTTCAGAGTTGTCTTTTCTGATTTTCTTTCCTTCTTTTTTACTTGGTACATGTGTAGCATTCACAACTGTACTAAGTCCTTTGAGACATCATTTTTGCCTTGGCTTCTGTGACACAACATCTTCATGGTTTCCTCCTCTGCACACTTCTTTTCCATCTTTGCAGGCTGATTTTCCTTCATCCAAATACTAAATGTAGCCATTCTTAAAAGGTTAATTTGTCTCTGACCCTCTTAGTATGTATTCTTTCTAGAAAATCTAATCTATACCCACATTTTCACTTTCCACCTATGTGCAAATGAATAAGGAAGTTGTATGTCTAACCCAGACCTTTTCTAAATTGGTTATATAGCCCATTTGGCTGACGGTTTTTGGCTGTCTTAGAGGAATTAATAATCAGAGTCATCCCCACCCACCCCCTGCCTCCAAGCGCTTCTTCCAGTGTTCCCCGTCTTAGAGAGTGACACCACCATTATTCAGTGATGTAAAGCTGACCTTTGGGCGTGATCTGTCTTTGCTCTCTTCATATCTGAACAACATTATTAAGTCCTAAGTATTGTATCTGCAGAATGCCTCTTAGTACCTATCTACTTCTCGCCATCTTTCACAACTGAAAGTAATCTACTGTCCTATTATGAACTATCAGTATGAAGCTAAAACTGTGACTGTCAAGTTAGTTTATGTTCTCATATTGTTTGTTTTTAATGGCAATTCTTCAACCTGATGAGGGTGAGGTGAGAGTATGTGTTGGGAATTCATCGATGTATGTTTTTGGTTTCAGCTCTCAGTTTTACAGTGTCTTTTCTGAAGTAGAAATGTAATTACCTACAATCTTTTCAGTCTTTATGGACCATAAATTGAGTTTAATGAGGAGTTTGGTAAACTAAAGTTTGGTTAAAGGCTTCCAGGGAAGAAAAATCCCTGGTGGAGGGCAAAATCATGACCTATGTAGAAGGCACATACTGTACTAAATGTAAATACTGAAGTCAATGTGACCCCAGGGAGGTAGGCAGGTAGTACAAAAGACATCTTAAAATTCAAAACAAGCCAGGAAGTTTTGGGTTCATAAAAATAATGTGTGTTTACATATAAAACATAAACTTGATTTTTTCAGAACTATAAATTGTATATATGATTAAAAGTTTTTAATACATAATACAAAATTATTTCTCTTTTTTCAGATACTCAGAGTAAGGGGAACTTAATTTTTACCTAAAAAAAAAAAATTAACAGTAATTTATGCTTTTAACATGTAATCACCTCGTTTTATGATAATATGGTAAGACTGGATTCTCCCTTCCATCCCATTTTTCATACCCAAATGTATTCATTGTACTTCAGCAGTTATAAAACTTGAACCTGAGTTTTGAAATAAAACCACACTTAAAAAAACAAAAGATAAAGTGTTCTGACTGTAAGATTTATGCAAATCAGTCCAGTGGGTCAGCTACATTCCAAAGTTTTGTCTTCCTTCTTTCCTCCCTAGATTTTTACATTATGGCAGGGAGGCATCAGAATCGTAGTTTTCCTCTTCCAGGAGTTCATTCAAGTGGTCAAGTACATGCTTTTGGGAATTGTACAGACGGTGATGTGTTGGAGGAGGATGCTGAAGTGTATGAGCTTCGATCCAGAGGAAAAGAGAAAATTCGAAGAAGTACATCAAGAGATAGACTTGATGACGTTATAGTATTAACAAAAGATATACAGGAAGGAGATACTTTAAACGCAATAGCCCTTCAATACTGTTGTACGGTAAGTTGTAATCTGATTTTGGATAATGCAGCCCCAAATAAATCATTTGCTCATTAGCACAAATTGAAATAAATTCCATCCCTTTTGTCTTTTCCTTTCTTTCCTTTTTTTTCTTCTTTCTATAGAAGTCTGTATTACATTGGTAGATGTTAACTTTCTAGATTTTTAAGTGGATACTTGAATTTCTGTCTTTTTCTAAATCCATGATTCCATTTTCAGTATTGAAAAACACCCAGATGGGTTATTTATTTTTTTTCCTTATTCAAGTTGTGAGAAATATATGAGGAAAAGTTTTTCCCTGCTCTTCTTTCCTGAAATAACAGACTTTGATGTGTTTCTTTCCATGCCTCTTTTCTGCTTATAAAAACTATGTACATATATATGTATTATATAATTATTATAATGTATTTATATATATGAAATACTTTGGGGTATTGGTGCTTTTGTGTTTTTAAAATTGGTTTATACTATGCCTATTACTCAGCAAGTTGCCTTTGCCTTTTTCATGTCTTAGTATATCATAGCATCCCTCATATAGCACTCATTATTTTATATAGCTATATAATGTTCCATGGTATGGATGTACTATATAAATATAATAAATACTAAGCTTTTCTACTTATTATGTAGTCCGGATTTTCTCCATGTTTGCTTGGTGCAGTGAATATCATCACAACTATATCTTTTAAGTGGTGGTACCTTTATATCTGTGGAATAGAGTCCCAAAGTGGGATTGGTAAGATAGAAGAAAAGGTACATTTTTTATTTTAAGAGATATTAAACTCTGTTTAAACCCATATTATATTTATTTGTGTTGCTATGTCCTTCTTACATCCTTAGCATGAAATTTGTTTTCATGTAAACATTACTATGGAAACCATAGAACATTTTTCCAAACTCCCAATAGAATTTTTTAAATATATGTTGTCTGTACCTCTTTGCACATTTTAAAGTGAACTTTTAAAATATTTCCTAATAACTTAAAAGGATATTATTTCCAGAACGTTACCGAAGTGATATTTCAAAGTAATACTGTGAGAATACTCTTTAATAAAATGTATGCATGGAATTCTAAATACCACCAGGATTTGCCCCCAGAAATCTATCATCTAAAATACATATAAATGAGCTTTTTTAATAGCATAAAATTCTGTAGCATTCCTTTTGTCTCCTTGATTAGTATTTTCATTCTTCCCCTAAATCTTTCATAATGTAAAATATTTTTATATTTGAAAACCTTTTATTATCTGTCATAATTCTCTAAGACAAACATCATATATTTATAAAACACATAAATTTAAAGGGAATTTCAAAAAATTTCCAATGACCATGAGGGTCTGTGTATTATTTTTTTTTAATAGAGTAATTATTGCTATCATTCACAGTTAATCAAAACATATTACACATTTTTTGAAAATTTAATAAAATATTGAAATGCATTTCTTGAGGTAAGAAGAGCTGAGTCTTGTAAGGTTTTTTTTGCAACTCGTTCGTGGATGGCAATACCACTTTGTTAGATCAGAAAATACCTGATTCCATCATTTAATGCAAATAAACGTGAATATGTGTTTTGTAGAGAAATAAGATCATTGAAAAATAAATTAAGGAATGTGTCTTAGAAGGTCAATGATAGAAAGTAATAAAGACTTTAAAATTAGGGGCAAGGCTAACAGTATCAAAGCGGAGATCAAGAGAAGAGTGTGGTCCAGTAACTTTATGGAATAAAGACATTAGTTTTCCTTTAATGAACCTGGAAAATTTTCTCAGAAGAGAAATTTGAGTTACTATCTGAATGATTAAAAACAGGTCATATTTCTTTCTTTTTTTTTTAAGGTATCATTGATACAACCTTACAAAGGTTTCTCATTAACATTGTGGCTACAACATTCACTCATATTATCAAGTCACCCCCACATCCCATTGCAGTCACTGTCCATCAGTGTAGTAAGATGCTATAGAGTCACTACTTGTCTTCTCTGTGCTATACTGACTTCCCCATGCCCCCGCTTACATTATGTGTGCTAATCATAATGCCCTTAATCCACTTATCCCTCCCTCCCCACCTCCAAACCTTTGGTAACCACTAGTCTCTTCTTGGAGTTTGTGAGTCCACTGCTGAAAAACAGGTCATAATTTATAATGAGGTAAAAGGAAAGTATTTCAGGTATATGATAGTGATGTGGAGAAGATACCAAGGAGGTAATAGGGTGAACAGAGGGAGTTTAATAGGTATTTCAGAAATGAGTTGCCACTGATGGATGCAGGACTGTGTAGTAAGAGAACACCATTGTAAAGCTTTAAACGAGAGTGCTGCAAACTGCAAAAGAGTCGGGGAGCCTACTGGTGAATAAAGAGATTATTTGAATAATTCAAATGAAGATGATCAAGGCTTAGATTAAAATATTTGTAGTAAGGATAGAGGAGATGCTGATGGAAAATGTATTTGGGATGTATCAGCTGATACCTTATTTTAAATGGAAGAATGATGAAAGGCAATTAGCTTATTAAAATTAGAGGAAAGATGGCATTGGCCTCAGTAGTGGGAAAATTGATACAACAAAGTTAGGGAGTTAAGAGAAGCAATGCTCACTTTTGCCAGGAGCTCAAACAGCAAAAAAAAATGGTTAACTCTATTAAAAGGACTTACTTCAAACATAGTAGTTAGTGCTATATTCCACTTATATTCAGTCTTAGGAATTATTAAAAATATACCTGTTTTAAAACAGTGATAAGAGGAACGAAGTCCAAGGTTGGAATCCTAAATGCAATTAAGGAAATTAGCGTAACAAAGTACAGGGATATTCAGAGAGAGAACGTAGGTAGATAGTAAATTTCAGAAGCTTAGTTCAGAAAGAATGAGTTGTTACTAGAATATACAATGCCAAACAAAAGAGCACGAAAGAGAATAGGGCTAGGTTGGAGGTTTGTTAGTGGATCTTCATTTGCCTTAAGAAAAAACATACTCGAGGTAGTAAAATGACAGCAGCCTTTCTTTTCACTGTCTCATCTATTCTCTTCAGTTCTCCATCCTTCTCCGATGCATCCACTTCAAGGAACTGATTTTTCCAATGAGAATTCATACACTGGACTTGATCAGTAATCTGCACTTGATACAGTTCATCAATCCCTCCTAAAAACCTCCTTTGACCTCCCTAATTCTGCAGATTTCTTATTTTCCTATTGTTAGTATTTAATAACAGCTAACATTTGCATAACATACTCTGTCACTATTCTAAATGTTTCACATACATTTTAATTCACTAACTTTTCACAACAGCCCTCTATGGTACATAATAGTATTACTGTCATTTTACATCTGTGGTAACTGAAGTGCAGAGAGCTACTACTTGGACCAAAAAAAAAAAAAAAAAAAAAATCACACAGTTAGAAAGTCAGAGCCATCCTTCAAACTCAGATAGTCCATGCTTTTAGCCACTATCATATATTGCTTTTCTGGCCACTCTTGCTTAATCTCCTGTGTTGATTTCTCTTACTTATCATACCTTTCAGATGTTGGTATACCTATGTCACCATTTCCTTCCACTCTTTCTAGTGAATCTATCAACTGTCCTTACTTCAGACTGGTAGTCTACAAATCTGTATCTCTAGCAGAGATTATTATTCTGAATTTCAGAAACACATCATTAGCTGCCTATTGGACATCTTCTATTTGCATATTTCAAGCTACTCAAAGTCAACATATATAAAATCTTTGTTCATTCTCTTTTCTTCTGCCATAGTATTCCATATCTCAGTGAATGGCATCATTATCCATTGAGTTGACCAAGCCAGAAAAGTTTTATCCTAGTCTCACTTACCTCTCTGACATCAGTCAGGTAGTAAGTGATCAGGGCTTATGTTAAAGCACTGATAGAAATGATGATTCAGATTAATAATACAAAGGTGGTGGGAGAGTCTGGCATAATGATTGGTAAGCTGAGAAACGCTCCCCTGCTATCCCTCCCTACAATGGCAGGTAGACAGGTTGAAGACCATAATATAGGAAAAGCTTAAACTTATAAAAATGACCGTATCAGAGGTGGTGAATAGTGCAACTAGTGAATTTACACTGAGAAGTTCGGAGAAAAATAGCTTCAAAGGACAGGTGAGGGAGGTAAATTATATTACTAATTCTAAGGTAGGTGGTTTTAACACATTTTAACATCTCTGAAATTAGAATGGTGGCATCAGTATTTATTTGGTGGTTTTCTCCTTAATGATACATAAAGCAATGGTACATCTTAAGAGTTGATGGCATCTTAGTTTTGATAAATTATGGTAGTTTTAGTTGGGTAAGTTGATATTAGCCTTTATTCTAATTGCCCAGTTGGAATAAAGAACACAAGTATCTGTAATCCATCCTTCATAAATTGTTCACAAGCAACAGAAGTGTGGTTTTTTGTGAATGATGTACAAAGAAATTTTATCAAAGGATCCTAGAGTCTATTTAAATCTAGCATTAGTGTTAATAATATATAGGTCATAATAAAAAATAATTGATTTCCTAAGGCCAATAGATCCAAGTAGTATAGAACTGTTATCCACAAATAAAATAAAAACCTCTGTGTGTGCTAGCCTGATATTAATAATTAAGGTCAGTTTTTTTCCCCATCCAGAACTGGGATGAATGAATAATGCTATTTCTATTTTCATTTAGAATTAAGTTGAATGTTGGTTTTTGTTTGTTTGTTTGTTTTACAGGTAGCAGATATTAAGAGGGTTAACAATCTCATCAGTGATCAAGACTTTTTTGCCCTTAGGTCTATCAAGATTCCAGTAAAAAAGTTCAGTTCATTGACTGAAACACTTTGTCCTCCAAAAGGAAGACAGGCTTCACGTCCTTCATCTGTTCAGTATGTCCTAGAACAACAGGAAATTTTGTTGGCGAATAATTCCCTTTCTTCCAGTGAATCAGCTGGTAGCTTTTTAAAAGAAGTAGACCGAGACATAGAACAAATAGTAAAATGTACAGACACCAAAAGGGAGAACCTTAATGAGGTGGTGTCTGCCTTAACAGCACAGCAGACACGTTTTGAACCTGATAACAAAAACATTCAACGTAAGGATCCTTATTATGGAGCAGACTGGGGAATAGGGTGGTGGACAGCTGTAGTGATAATGTTGATAGTAGGTATAATAACGCCAGTATTTTATTTGCTGTATTATGAAATTTTAGCTAAAGTGGATGTTAGTCACCATTCAACAGTGGATTCTTCACATTTGCATTCAGGAGTCACACCCCCATTACAACAGAAAGAAATGGAAAATGAAATTGCTCCAACTAAAGGAATACCCTTTGGCCAACATGATGATCATAAACTGTACAGTCAAGGTTCTCAGTTACCTGCTGCTCAACACAAAACATAGCAATTAGCTCATAATTACAGTGTTAATGATTACATGTACTTCTGGGAATGTTTGAATTATATTCAATAACCACTTCACAGGCAGAATTTAGGAAGACTGGAGATGCTTTTTTTCACCTTTTTTGCTGTTGGGCCATTTAAAAATGGATTGACTATAAAACCCCTAAAATTGCTGTTGCTGATACTGGGAGTGGCACATCAATATGTCTGTTGTATCAATACTGAGAGCAGAAATGAATTTTAAAATGTGTCTTGGAAGTTTTTAACTTGGAAAATGCCTCATTTTTCTTCTTTGAGATTGGTTATGTTTAAATTTTTTTTAAGTAATCATTTTTTTATATAAGGTTATTAAATTTATTAAGCAGAATAATGATAGTATCAGATGTCTGCAACTGAAGAAAAGTTTACTACTGCAAACCATCAATATATTCAGTTGCAAAAAGTTGATTCTAAAATTGATAGCACATACCTAATAGTCCATTTTAAAACTTTAAAAGACACATTTAGCACATATTCTGTGAAAACATAAGCAAAAACAAATGGGAAAGTAATGAGTAATGGCTGTAATAGAGGCTAAGAAATAGATTAATATTTTTAAGTCCCAAAAATAATGTTAGGATTGGGAAATTGCCATTTGGTCATTAGAACACTGGATTAGGTCGAGACTTAAAAGTAATCTTTGTCTCTTAAAAGAATGCTGCCTCTCCTTGTTTTTTAAGTGATTATATTTGCTTCTGATATTTGAAAATACTTCTGTAATTCTTTGATGAAAAGTTACACATATACAGCTTACAGTTATTTAGGAAATACATTTTTTACATACTGTGATAAATTGTTGCTGTGTTACATGTAACAGGCCTTAATTATATTTAATGCCTTACTACTTTATGTAAGCTTATAGAATTTTAGAATTAAAATTAAGCATTATTTCACATGGTCCGGTTGGATTGATAACATAGGATATATAAATTCATCTTCACCTTTGCTATCAAGCACAAGCTAATATTGGGGTCAAAACAAATTTTCACTGTCTCTGAAGTCTGTTGCAGAAAATGGTTCATTAATCAAAGAACACGGTTAAAGGGAACTTTTCATTAGCAGTAATAAACTGTTGATCCTTAACCTGTTTTCAAAGACAGAATGTCCAACCTAAACCTTTTTTTTTTTTTTTCTGAACTATAGACCATCAGATTGGGGGGACAGAGGCCACAGGTGTCTGGACTGGTCAGAATGGCTTGATAGTGCTCCTTTTTTAAGATCTACTATGGATCAGGCACAGTCTGGCTAAATAAGTATTTACATACTGATTCCATCACTTAATTTTTAAAAGTATGTGTTTTAAAAATGTAACCAAAATGAGTCATTAGAGTCTGGACTGCCTGTTTTGTGTATACTAAAGTATGTACCTTAAGATATATAATACCACCTCAATTGTCTAGGCATTATTTCCTAATCTTTAGTGTTTAAGCTTTTTGACCAGTCTTTTTATATTTCAAATTCGAATCTTGATACAGTAGGGTGAATAAATAAATATGGTAAATGAGGTTTTATGCACTTTTAGGAGCAAAGCATCATAAAAAGACAGTACAAAAAAGTTAAACATTAAAGCCCTCGCATATATTAGCGGACCTTAGATAATTACCAAAAAGTGTTAATACGGAAGTTTCAGCAAATTGATTTTTTGAATAACTTTTATAGTTTAAAATCTTAAAAGTTGTTTAATGTGCCTTGGGCATCTTGAAAAGAGTATGATCTTCCTAATTTATGCTCAGTGTTAATAACTTGGTTAGTTTACATTGTATTTATTAATAAGCCTGCTGAAAAAATCAAGTTTTAGGACAAAAACACAGATTATTTTAGGGTAGAATGGGCTAGATGTCCTTTTTAGAATTTTGTTTACATCAAATTGATGAAATTACAGTCAGTGATTCCTTTTTCTATTGATATTTTGAAATTGAGATAAAGAGGTCTGATTTCCAAAATAACATTTTTTATTAGTAAGGTGTACTGTGCAGTTGCTGATTAAAAAACATTTCTGTCTCGCAATATCCTGTTTCTTGAAATAGAGCATATCCTTATGACATAATCACGCAGTTTCCTCTTTCTATATATTTGAATTTTTTAATTGAAAATAATTTGAATTATATATAACTGTCATACAGAATTATAGATTCTAATTGCTCAGTATTATTTAGAAAAGAAAAATAATTTCCTAAGCACTTAATGGATACAGAATAATTTTAGCCTTTAAAAAGTACCACTATACATCAAACTTTGTAGCAAATACAGATGTTTGAAACTTAATAAAATAAGATTTATCATTTGATACTGTGGATTTTTGTGTTGAAACCCTTATTTGAATTTATTTTGACGCTTTACATAATTGTGCAGAAGATGCATGTGTGCAGATGTAAAAGTAACAACTGAATCATTGCATTTGGTTCACTGAAATTGGAGTTGCAAGTGAAAAATCTGCTATTTTTAGGGCAGATAAGTCTGGATACAAATGGTTAAGATTGTTTTGAACAAATGGTGCCATTTAAACATGTTTTGCCATCCTACTCCTAGAAAATTAAGGGATTCATGTCTTCAAAAGATAAAGTAAAACAGATTAGAGAGTCTGCTGGCCACATTAAGCATTAGGAGACAAATGTTTAAATTATCTATTCCAGAGGACTTGTTGTTTTTTAAAGTTTTTTCTTTTTCTGAACTCTTGCTCGTTCAGTGGCCTGAAGAGTTCTTTAAATGAACCACCACTTAGTTCTTTTTAAAGTATCTACTTCTAAAATGACCTTTTTGGGAATATGAAGGATACAGTTAAGAGTTTTAGAAATACATGGAAGCAAAGATCAAGTCAAAGTGTTGGGTAAAGATGCAGTTTTTAGAAGTATGTATTTAAATGGTGCATTCATGATGGGAATCACCCTTATTACTAATTACAACAATGTTGCTCAGGAAATAAGTATTTTTCTCCCAAGTATGTGCATATTGCATTGTTAGATCATAAAAATATCCGAATGCTTTAATTCTTTTAATGTATGCAAATATTATAAATCTTTTGTATAATGTATTTTATACAAATGCAAGATGAACTGTAGGTTGTTAGTATGTACATCTGTAAAACTTGTTTTTAAAACTTTGTCCCTTATTTTTCATATTTTAAAAGATCTACAAAATGTAATAAAATTTCTATTTTATTATTCAATCTAAAATGGAAAGCCGGTGAATTTAATTGAATAAATCAACCATTTCTCTTTAAACTAGTTGACCTAGAGAGACACAATGTAGAGTTAATTGAATAGTCAAAGATTTAGCAATTCAGATTTCCCCCTTGTTCTACTGAAACAAAAATTCACTGGGTTGTTTATAGGATGTAAATGGAGTGAAATGAAAACAAATGGTAAAATAATATTCTTTGGGGGAATCTTTGACCTCAGGGAAGAATACTTCAAGAGACATGGTCCAGGACTTCTAAGGTGGTGGATCAGTCCTATAGTGGTATGCTCTCATTATGTGAGAAGTTTTCATGAAACAAAAACTTCCACTTCAAGAATATTGATTTTTAATAATTACTAGTAGCAAAAAGAACCGAGAAAGTACTGTGGAGCTTTTGTTTATTTAATGGAGGAGTTTGTGGTGGAGTCTTTGTTTTTTCAATTTTTAAAAGCATCCAGATCTTAAAATTATATTTACAATTATTTATTGTAAAAAGCAAGTTTTTACTAACACCAGAACCTTTAACCATATTAAGGCAAGGCCACTGACACTACATTTGAAAGTGGTAGGAGGAAAGGTAAATAAGATCCTTCGATCTTAGCATTGTCATGTGGGCCCATGACACCCATGATCATCATGTTGCATGCCAAGTCTTCGTTTGCTCTCACAACTTCAGTGACCTGGAGTTTTCTTTTGGTGGTGATAGTGGTGGTTTAACAATATTTGATACTCTCATCCCTGCTCAATAAATATACAGTTTTTTATTAGGGAAAATCTGTACTAACAGATTGGTTTTCTCTATCAAATATAGATAGGCTCACAATAAAATATTTTAATATAAAACAAAACAAATTTCTTTAGTAAGAATTTAATGTGTAAACAAATACAGAAAAATAAGCATTATAGCAACAAACCTTTGGCCTTTTAGCAATTTTAAAGACATCAGGTATTTTTTTATGTACATATATGAGGCTATCTCTGCATTAAAATTTACCTGTCTGTAGAATAACTTACACAGTTTGAGATTTTCAGCCAGAAAGACAAGATTCATGCTGGTAAAGCAACCTGCAAATAACTCCCTGCCTGTTCTCACAATTAAGGCTACTTGAAGCTTGTAGGATCCTGCAGAGGAGGAAGACAGTGCATGTAAGGGAGATGGGAGATGGCCGGGGCCTGCCAGAGCCAATTCTTACCCAAAGGGGCTGTCTTACCATCAACAGGACTGAAGTGGTAGAGGCAAACTGACAGCTAGGAAAAGAAATACCTGTATCTTTGGTGTATAAGCTCAATTTAAGTAATTACCTGCATATTTATAAAGCAAGTAATTAGAATCAGAGAGATTATAAATTAAATGGTATCTGGCTAAGGAACTGAGGTGAGGTAAAATACCTATGTTAATTATCACAAATTACTATATTTTCCCATTATAACTGAAAACTTTATGTGAAGTTTCTACCCCATAGTAGATTACTGCTTTAAAGTAGACTTGTCTGATTCGTGTTTTTCATTTAGTTTTACAATTTTTAATAAGCTCTTCTAAACAAGAAATTACATGATCAACACAGCACTGAACTAATAATGGTTCTCAAACCCATCTTGAATTATCTGAGGAAGTATTAATATTGAAAGTGATCTTTTTTCCTGAGAAAGCCATTTTAGCAAATAGCACAATACTATAAATTTTCTCCAATTTTCTGTACCAGAATACTAGATGGGGAAATCAGATTATATTTTCTGAGGAAAACATGTTTGTTTTTCCAAACTGTTTTCAGTCACTTTCCAAGCTACAATTTTTTAGAGGGTAAGAGCCAAATTTAAACTAAGAAGTGATCATTTCTATAAGGTAAGAGAATGAATATATATGGCAAATTTTGGTTTAAGCAATTTTTATAGGCTATTCATCAGTAGAGAAATTAAGGCACAGAAAACTTAACCAAGCTGAATTTCAAGGTTGAGTTTAATAGTCAAAATAGTATTTAGGGCTCTGACACTCAGGTTAGAGGGTAATGGGTACTATTTTCCCAAAAGGGAAAAATTTATTTCTTTTGGTGAGTAATACTAATAAGTCATTTGAAATGTATAAAAGTCAAATGAAATGTATGAAAATCTTTGGCATTTGTGAGTCTTTGGAGAATGAGGTGTTAAGTATCATCCCCCACCCCCCACCAAAATATACAAAGGCAGGGGAGCTAGTTTTTAACTGAAACAAAACATACCAATTTCAAAATGACCTGAGTTTTTTCTGCATTTTTATGTAAATATATTGGATAGCTATGAGCGCTAGGAAGTATAAGAAGCCACTATGCCTCAAAGATTTCACAGACATGCATTCTGCAGTGAGATTTATGACTAGAACTTACTCCACATTTTTGTAAAGAACAAAATTAAGATGTCTCAGTCTAATTTTTCATAAGCCCAACTATTCAGAGATACCAAACTTGTTACAAAGGAATGATTAATTCACATATATGGTATGAAGTTAGCCCCAAATTCAAGTATTTTTAATATTCATCCCAGGTCTTTGTACTTGCTGAGATGTTACCTGTGAAATTTACATAGTTTAGATTGGGATTTTTCCCTGTGTCTGTTTTTGATCACAAAACTTCTAAAAGCTCAGGTAGGTTTATATAGTCATAGAGTAGCAGCACACAACATAATGTAAAAATAATTTTCAAGTTTCTTTGTTTCTAAAGTGCTCCATGTGCAGTATTAAGTCAACTTTCAGATTGTAGAAATCTACTGTGATGACTAGTTATATAGTTTTACAACAGGTCAGCAGTTAAACAATAATAATTTGTTCAAGTATGAAAGCAGGTAAAAAGGCACAGTCTATTCCAAATAACACTAAAAAGGAAAAATAATCCATCTGAATACGTAATAGGAATGACAGTTGTTGAGAAGGAAATGTCAGACTAATTTGGTAGTGTAACTAATATGTAAACTCAAAAGTGGTCCAACAAAAAAAGAACAAAAATAAAACAGTTCTTATCAGAAATAAGATAGAAGACAAGCTGTCCAAATGTTTAGAAGCTCTATCATAGAAATACTTTTTGAGAAATTTCATAACTAATAGGTTGCTTCATCCATGTTGTCATCACTGTCTGCACCAAAATCATCTCCATCTTCAAAGTATGAATTAATGTAGTCATTTTCCTAAGTGAGAGATATATTCTTCAGGAAACAGTAAAATGAATGAGTAGTAACAGTATTATTAAAGAACATAATGTAGGCTGTCCCTTTAAATTAATAAATAGCAAGTTTAGGTAATAAGAAAATATACCAGGCTTAAAAGAAGTCTCTACTATTTCATTCCTTAAAAAACACATTAGCATTGATTCCCATCCATCTGTGCTGCTTTCCTCAAAACTACAACCTTCTCCTGTTCTCAGGCAACAACTAGTTAAGAGAAAATGAAGGGATGCCCATTACACCCTAATAGGATGATAAATCTAACTCATACCATAGTGCGGTGATACATGGTTTAGTTAGCTAAACCACTACACGCTCCAAACATGTACAGACACTCTTAAGAAACAAAGCCAATTTACATGAACATTCATTAGAGTACACCAGAACTGAGGTTCTCAGTCACCCTGCATAACAGAACTAAGTATAGAGATGTCTGCTTCCTATCAAAAACAGGCCCTGAGACACCAAATCAAACCTAGAGGATGCCATTTCACATTCCATCTAGGGCCAGCTTCCTATAGTTAGGAGGGAGTAAGCCCATGGGAATAGAAGAATATCCAATTCTTGTGACTGAGTAAAACTATTATCAAGTAAATGATTCATGATAATCTCTGCTTTCTATCAGAAACACAAAAATCTGTTTCACATATGGGTTTCATTGTGTTAGGTGTAATAATGATATTGTGATGGTGTTGAAGAGGCCTATTTTTGAGTATATACTGAAAAGTTTATGGATTAAATGACACAAAATCTGGGATTTGCATTACAATAATCCAAAGGCCTATGGGGGGCTGGAAGTGGGGGAACAGGAGTGGACTGGGTAGATGAATGAATGATATTGTTGATAAAAGAATCTAATGAATGATTTATTATATTTTTATATATCATTGAAATATTCCATTAAAAAATTTAATCTCCACATCCACACTGTCTATAGCAGGAGTTATGACAGAGTAAGAAATAGAGACTATTTCCCAAAGAAAGTCTGGGTATCAGCTTTTTTAGTATCTGCACAGTAGGATTTTATATATAAATTTATATAAAAATGCAAGGTAATTTGTATCAGTCAGATGTGATATTTCATTACTTTGTCTTCCCTACATACTCTATTTCTGCATCCAGCTAAGACCCTTACCGTGTCCAGGAGTTAGCCTGGTTTCTCTGGTGCCATTTGAAATCCAATAATGTCTGGAAACCTGGCTAAAGCCTTGGGGCCAGTGGACCAGGGAGATGTGGCATGGTTGAGGGTTCAAAAGAGGCCACCTTGACAATTAGATGTTGGCAAGGACTCTTGTGTGGAAATATAAACAAGACAATCTGTACATAAAAGTGGAAATGAATAAGAAAGTGATACTCTACTAGTCCAAATCAAGCATATGCCACTTGTGTTTTGGACATGAGCACCTCCAAGAATGTTCAGTGATTCACATCAGATGTTTTTTTGTGATGTTAGTAATCTTGATACAGATTCGGAATGAGAACTTGTTCAAACTGATGGCTTAAATGGTTCTTGGCTTTTATTTGAGCCCTTGTTTTTTTCTTAACAACATTCAGAAGACTAAAGAAAGTCTGTATTTCCTCAGTTTTACATATAGGTGTTACATAGATAATTTGAACCATTTTACTATTTAAGACAAAATGCTTATCAAAATCTCAGTACATTGGTAAGTTAATTAGCATGAATTTTTCAATTAAGTGCTGAAAAGAGCAAAGAGGATTAACTCTTAAATCTAGAATTTGAGCTCACCCTGCCTGCCACTCAGAACATCTATCATTTCTCTATTAAAGTAGGAAGTTTTTGCTTTTTTGAAAATGAAATATAGTTATACAAAGACCCTGGTAGTATACAGTACTCTGCTAAGACCCAACATAGAATTCCAAAGCTATTAGAATCCTGACGCCTACTGCTTATTAGGGGAAATTGTAATTTCAACCCAGCTCAACTCAAGCAGACTTTATAAACAGCATTTAAAAAGCCAGTCTTGTCTAGAAAAGTGGCTACTACCCACTTAAAGCTAAATGCATGCCACCACCCCCAAGGCCAGTTGTGACAACCAAAAATGGCTCCTGCTATTACCAAATACCTCTTGGAGAGCAAAATCACCACCAGTTGAGAACCACAGGTTTATAGGGACTAGCTTTCAAACACAATCTAACCTTGGCTCCTTGCAACCCAAGCAACTAAGCTTTCTGAAATACAAATATGATCATACTTCACAACTTAAAACCCTTCAGCAGCTCACAGCACTCAGGATAAAGGCACATTTCTCAGCTTGCCATTCAAGACCTTTCAGTCATCTCTTCAGCTTCTCTGCTCCACAATCTGTACTCACACTCTAGGCTAGCCCTACTGGCCTGCCTGTCATTGATACCACCATGCCACACTCCCATCACCAGCAAGTCCTCTCTGTGCTCTTTCCTCTGCTGCTAGTCTCTTCCCACTCCACTTCTCATCTTGACCTGATTAACTCTGCAGATCTCATAAATTGTTTTCTCTGAGATAGTTTCTTTGACATCCCTAAAATGGAGTTTGGTGCCCTTCTAACTTGCCCCTGTAGCATTGTGTACTACTACATCACAGCATTATTCACTGTATGAAGTTAATTAATTCCCAGTCTCCCTTCTTTTGCCTCCCCCTAGACCCACCTCCTTGAGGGGAGAACTGTATCTTGTCTTGATATTCCCCTTGCCTAGTACAATCCTAAGCACATACTTAGCATACAACTACAAAAGGATGAATGGAAAAAAAAATTGGGAGTCATAGGCATACATAAGGTAACTAAAACTTTAGGTAAAGATGCAGTCAGTCAGGAAGATTATATAGACAGAAAAAGAAATCCAAAGAACTCTGAAGAATACTGACTTTTTCAAGAGAAGGACTCAAAAGAGACCATGAAAAGGTATCAGAAAGAGGAGAAAAAAAGAAGTGTTGTGTCACAAAAACCAAGGGAAGCACCATGTTTCTCTCTTACCAGGCACCCAGCACAATGCCTGGCACAGAGTAGATGCCTACAATTGCCTTAAGTTGTTCAATTTAAATGGAAGAAAAATTATATTTTAATAATCAAGTTGTGAGCATTGTTAAATGTTACAGAAAAGCCAAGTGAAATAAGGACTGAAATGCACTCATTGGTGAACTTGGCAATAATTTCAATAGTATATAGGTGTATATCAGATTTAAAAGAGAGCTAATTGGGTGGGGGTATGCAGGGGAGTGAGCGAGTGAGGACAGATCAAGAGCTTTCCAAGACACAGTACGAGAGTTGGAAGAAGAATCTGAGGAACATATTTTAAATGGGAGATGAACATGTTTTAATGCATGAATGGAAGAGATGAGTAGAAAAAGAGGTAGAAAATATGGAAATAGAAATGACATGAGGATTATGGTCCTTAACAAGGGCAGGACAATTAGCCTCAAACAGGATGAAGGACACTTCTCCCATTAATGAAAAAACAAAAAAGATGGAGGAGGGAAGTCATTTATTTTGAAGGCAGAGGGCATGAAATTAAGGGAGTTTCCTCTTGATGGCTTTATTTCCTGTATAAAGGTGCTATTATCTGCTAAGAATGAAAGGAAACATATTCAAGGAGAGGGATTAAGAAGAAAGAAAAAGGTCTAAAATACTTGCTGTAGTGAGCTGACTTGACAAAAGAAACAGAAAACATGCAAGCCAGCAAAATGGGGCTAGCATTTCTTCAGTGGCATCAGTTTCTGTGATTCCTCAGAAAAGCTCAGAAACCAGGCAGCTTTGGAGGGGAAAAGGAGATACAGTGAAACTGATGAAAGGTTGCTTTTGGTATAGAGTGTGTGCTGGGAGGACAAGGCACACAAGTAATGCAAGAAAGAAGCTGGAGGCTGAGCAAGGGTCTAGGTTCCTTAGGCAAGAAAATTAAAACAGGAAACCAATAAAGTGAAAATAAAGGATGGGCGTCTGGCAGTCTCAGTTATGTCAGAGTGCAGGGAAAACAAAGTGAATGATATGGGAAGCTGGAGACAAATGTGGCATATTTAATTTAAAAGTGTTTGGAGTTAAAATTTACCTAGAAGAATACAAAGAATACTCAGGAAATTTCCGAAAAGAAGGGTAATATACCTAAAAATATTAACAAATAATCAGAAGCTTCTACTAATTGGAACAGCTTAGTGATGGTTCAGAAGTAGATCAGTGGAACAGAGTCCAGACATACATCTAAGTAGATATGGAAATCTAGTAGCTGATAAAGGAGAATTTCAAATCAGTGAATAAAACAAATTATGGATCAGTACCTCTCCCTTTATACCAATACAAATTTCAGAAGAATCCAAAACTTAATGCAAAATAATTAAAGCATATAATAAAATTTCATAGTTGGTGCAGTTTAAGTGAAGAAAAGATTCAGAGTATGGTCTGAGAAGCTGAAATGGAGCAAGGAGAAAGGTCATCAGAATGGAGAAAACTCAGCCTAGGGTTACTGCACGGGTGTGTTCACAAATCCCAAACATGACCAACAAAGTTACCCTGCTACAAAATAACTTGATTAACTACAGCCTATTTTGAAACATAACCATGTTTCCAGAAGTTGAAAATCCCAAATCCCAGCCACTAAGCCCTGACTCAGTCATATACCTCAGGCTGGATTATAAATGTCCTCTGGTGGCGTCCACATGAGGGTAACTGCAGGGATCTCTCCCTCAGGCCTCTTGACTAAGTCCTGAATTGCTGCAAATTTTATGTAGATAAATTTTAATTAAACTGGTCTGATAATTTAACTTGTGGACTTCCACTTCTAAAGCTGCCTATTAAGTTACTTTTACCTTCTACACTCAATTTGGTATCATTATAAATTTCACTGCTACTATAATTCTCTGGATACCAAGGAATTAATGCCAGTGGTACTTATAGGCCCCTGGTTATCATCAATTTGGGTTTTTTTTGTTTATTTTAATTGTATATCATATATCTGATTATTAGATAATCCTTAATCTTAGTAAATTTGCCATCCTTCCCCACATAGACCTTCACCTCCTCCTGCTCTTCTTCATCACAGTCCTCTTGCTCTGCAGCAGCATCTGCATCATCGTCGCTGTCTTTACTTTTCTCACCGCTTCCTTCTTTCTCTTCATTTTCATCATCTGATTTTTCACCATCACCTCTCTGTTCCAATTCCTGATATAAAAGAGCTTCATTAATTTAAATGGAAACCACTAGACTTTGCCCTCTCTGCTCAGCCTCAAGAGAACACAGCTGCCTGTCACCTTATTCTAATCCTCCCTTACCAGCTATCCAGGCCTCCATCTGGGAAACTGGGAGTTGACTCAAAAAAGGGGGAACTCAGTGTCCTGTCATTACACTCACGTTTTCTATGACTGTGTTCTTCCCTAATTGGGTCTCAAGTATGATGAGGTATCAATCTCTAATGCATAATGGTTTATTTTTATGATTTCTGTCCTACCTCCTTCTAAAATATTGAGTTGACTCAGTTTATGGAGAAGAATTTTCAGAATATTATTTTGTTTTCCTTCTAACATGAAAGGAGAAAAGAGAATGTAATGGTAAAGAATATAATGGTAACATTTCAAAATGTTTGTTTTGGTGTATAAGTGAAATCACTTAATATGGTCATTTTAGGGTGAATAATCCTATTTTTAGGTTATCCATGTCCTTATCTGTTTTTCCTCATTTCCAAGAATTTTTGCTTCTTAAAATATCTGGGAGATTGAGAAGAAGAAACAATTAAAACTTAAATCAGAGTCAACTTTAGCACTTAATAAGAGAAGAGGCAAGGAGACACTGAGTTGGAAAAGCTTTGATTGACTGGCTTTTCCAGTTACCCTGTTAAAATCACTATGGTACCTTCTTGTAACACACAAATTTAACTAACATCCTTCTGTTTCTATTATGACTATCAACAATTTTTCTCACTTGATAAAAAAGTTACCCATTTGTATTACTATCACTATCCATTCACTAAATTATTATATGCTTAATTTGCAAGATTGATAGAATTTCACAAGTGTTCTAGGAGGTGGGTAAAGTAATACGTTCACATGTTAATACTCATAATTAAGGCATAAAATCACTTTAGCTAAGATATGATTACTCTTAAATAGCAATCAGAACATGAATTCATAAATCTGCAAATATTCCACCCTATTATAACATTTTTGCTTTGTAGATTAGATAAAGAGAGAAAACCCATTTTGTGTTTGTAGTGACTACAATTTAGCTCTTCTTTTATTGGTTCTTACTTATTTTTAAAAATCCCTTTAATTACATTCAAAGTTGAATTTAAGGAAATCAAATCGAGAGAAAAACTACATCAGAAAGACTCAATTTCTCATCAAAATTCAAACTCCACCTTTCCTATCACCTCATCCCATTCAGGGAGAACAAGTTAAGACCAAGGTAATAGACGTAAGATTATTTATCTTCATACTGACTGATGTTGCCATGTATGAGTTATTATTACAATATAATGTACACACATTTTTCCAATTGGCAATCCCTTTGGAAAACTACCGGTAAACAAAATAGTTTGTGTAGGTCTTTTGAAGTGTCTCCAAATACATCCACACATGTAACAATGTGTCAGTATGAATTAATGTACTGAATTGTTTTTTTCTGTTTTAATCAAACCATGGTAAAAAGGCCTACAACCCATAGGTTTGTGAGGTTAAAAACGAACTGTAGTGTCATATTTATTTAACTCTGTGCAAGATATATACTATATCTGAAAAATCATTCTATTAACTATTATTTCATAACTAGCAACAAAAATATTTAGACCATTTTTAACAATGTGTGTACTGAAAAAGCTGTTTAAGTGTAGGGAATACAGAAACACAATTTGTTCTGATGAGAAACCAAACCCAGAGGGCCAGATCAATCCTCCTTATAGCACATGCATCTTAGCAACTTCTTCCCAGGAAGTTTTAATAACATCAGAATCTGTGTTCAGTCAATACAAGTTGTTCAATCAATACAGTTCTGCAACCCCATCCATCATTCTACCATAGTTAAATCTGACAGTTATCACTATTCCTTCAACAATCCTCCTGGCTTTATTTCCAGACATGTTATCTCCAGCTCAAGTACTGGTCAAAAAATAAAATAACAAAAAATATGAGTTTCTGTTACTGTGTAGCTAAACTAAATTGGCCAGTCATATATAAGTTTTAAAATCTTGACTTCCTCATCCCTAAGTCAGGTGTAATAATACTCATCTCTCTTTGTTGTTTCGAAGTCTTAAGGACATAATGTATGTGAACAGCTATCAAAAAGCTTGGTGCGTAAGTTCTCAATGAAGAGCCAGCTGTTATCACTATCATCACCATCACTGCTGTGCAAGTTAACACACACTGACGGAGGGAATAAACTGGTATAACCTCCTTGGAGGGTGATCTGTCAATATTTATCCGTATCATATAATACACATAAATGACCCAGGAAATCTTCTTCTAGAAATCTCCCCTACATGTGTGAATGACACACTTAACATGAATTCACTGCAGCATTATTTACAATAGTGAAACACTAGATGAAACATAATGCCCATCAAGCACGGGTATTGATGAAACAAATGATGGTTCATTTCTACAGTGCAGCGCAAAACAAAAAAGGAATGAGGTGACTTTGTAGAGACTGACATGAAACCATCTCCGAGGTGCTTCTAAGTATAAAATGAAAATGCAGAAGAGTGTAATATGCTACCTTTTATCATTAAAAAAAAAAAAAAAGTCTGTATTTGGTAAGTATAAAATATTCCTGGAAGGATATACAAGAAACCGGTAATGTTAGTTGTCTGCAGGAGGGGAACTGGGGGGCTGGGACAAGCACGGAAGAGCAAAATTCCAGTTCGTTATCTTTTGGATTTTACATCTTTTTATTTTTAAACTAGTTAAAGATATAAAAATAAGCTCCATAAAATATGGTTTTCCCTCATTAGAATATTCTAAACTTAACATGAGACAGGCAAAAGAGCATTTAAAAAGTACATACACGATAATAGGAGAAAAAAAGAGAAGTTTTTAAAAGAAGTACATTTTAGGTGTGTAACTCTTTCATGTTTCTTTTCCATGTATAATTCAAATGCAAGGGAAAATAAGAGTAGGGTGGAAAAGGGAGCAGGTGATAGGTGAGGCAGTTTGGCAGGTGAGTGGTAAAGAAGGACAGGACGGAACCCCCTTATCTCCCAGCCAACAACATTCAAGCCTTCCCAGTTACTCTGTGTACTGGACCCGGTTCTACCAAATCCATATATTGTTAAAAAGTGAGAGAAAATGAAAAGTTTGCAGAAGGCAAAAGGAAGTATGACATTTTCTTCCATTTTAGTTTGTTTTTATAGTAAGAAAAAAACCTTACCTCTATTTTTTTCAATACATCTGCAGCATTAGTGAGTGAAGCACCTTTTCCTGTATCTTTCACCTTTTTGGATTTTGGACCTGCTGAAGTAAAACCAGTTAACACATCTTTCTATAACAGAAACCGTGTATTATATTTCTTTGCCTTTTCATATGCTAACAGCAGTTATGTCATACCCAGCAGTTACATCATTTACAAACTGAATTAATTTTATTAAGGAATAAAACAAATCAGCACACCTCACCGATTTTCCACAGTGAGGAGTAATCATAATCCTTTAATAGGATACTTTCTAAGACTGCACACAGGTATCTTTTTACTAGTACTGAAAATCTGTATTGGTAGTTAATGTCATTAAAGCCAGAATTGCTAGTGTTACTTCAGGTGGAAGAACCAGAGGGCCAGTGAAAGGTTCTCACACATGTATCTTCTGCACTGGCTTCCTATTCACTGAATAGAGTGCTTTATTTTAACTAGTGTAATCTTACCAGCTTTGGAAAATAAAAACAAGCATAGAAAAAATATGCATTTGCCAATGGTTAAAGAGATGAGAAAGAGGTTATATTCAGAGCAACAAAACTTTATCTTTGGAATGGAGATTTAAATGGCTAAACTGAACACACCTATCGTGTGTATCTATGTATCTCTTTATCTGCTGGTTCATCTGTATTCTTTATCGTATCCTTTATTATACAATAAACTGGTAAGTATGAGTAAATATTGCCCTGAGTTCCATTAGCTCTTCTGGCAAACCAGAGCCACGGAGAGGAGGGTCGTGGGAACTTTCAATTTGTAGTCAAGTCAGACAGAACTTGTGGGTAGGTAAACTGGGGACCTACTATTCATAATTGGCATTTGAAGTGGGAAGCAGTCTTCTGGGATTGATTCTTTAACTTGTGGAGCCTGTTATTCCAGTTAGTGTCAGAACTGAACTGAAGTGTAAATTACCCAGCTGGTGTTGCAGAGAATTGCTTAGGTGGGAAAAAAGGTCCACACATCTGGTGTCAGAAGTGTTGTGAATATGGTAGTAGTATGAGAGTAAAGGAGAAACACACAGCAGGAGTGTTTTTCCTACAGACTGTTATCCAAAATATACAAAGAACTCTTAAAACTCAACAGTAAAAACACAGAATACCCAATTAAAAAAACTGGGTCAAAGACCTTAATAGACATCTTGCCATACAAGATATACAAATGCAAGTGAGAATATAAATAGATGCTCCACGTCATTTGTCAACAGGGAAATGCAAATTAAAACAGTAATAAGACACCACTACACACCTACTAGGTCAAAATCTAGAACACTGACAACACCAAATGCTTACAAAGATGTGGAGCAATAGGAACTCTCATTCATTGCTGGTGGGAATGCAAAATGGTACAGCCACTTTGGAATACAGTTTGGTTGTTTCTTACAAAACTAACCATACTCTATTATATAGCAACTATGCTCATTGGTATTTACTCAAAGGAGCTGAGAACTTACGTCTTCACAAAAATGGATGTGTATAACAGCTTTATTCATAATTGCCAAAACTTGGAAGCAACCTGTCTTTCATTCAGTAGGTAAATGGATGAACTGCGGTATATTTAGACAATGGAATACTATTCACTGCTAACACAAAAGAGCTTTCAAGACATGAAAAACTGGAGAAACTTACATGCATATTACTAAGTGGAAGAAGCCAATATAAAAAGGCTACCTACTTTATGCTTCCAACTATATCACATTCTGGAAAAGGCAAAACTGTGGAGACAGTAAAAAGAGCAAGGGATGCCAGGGATAAGGAGAAGGAAGGGATAAATAGGCAGAGCACAGAGGATTTTTAGGGCAGTGAAACTATTCTGTATGATACCATAATAATGGATACATGTCATTTACTTTTGTCAAAATCCACAGAATGTACAATATGAAGAGTGAACCCTAATATAAACTATGGATTCTGTATAGTAATGTTGTAACAATGTAGGTTTCTTGACTGCAACAAAGATATTATTCTGGTGGGTGATGTTTATAATGGGGGAGGCTATGCATGTGAATATGGGCAGGAAGTATATGGAAAATCTCTGTACTTATTGCTCAATTTTGCTGTGAACCTAAAACTGCTCTAAAAAATAAAATCCATTAAAAAGCAAAAAAAAACCAAAAAGAAAAAACAGGGCCTGAAAAAAATGAAAAGGGTAAAGGGGACATTTCTTCTCTACTAGTTGCTAATCCCATTGTTGTTAATTTTTCTGCTTTCTTGTTTTTTTCTTTCTTTATTCTTTATAGCAAAATTCCCCAAAGACTCATCTATGTTGCCTGTCTCCTTTTCCTAAACTCCCATTTACTGTTTAACCCATTCCAATCTGGATTCCACATCTATGGATCTTTTAAAAAACTCTCACTGAGGTCAACAATGATCAACATGTCAAAAATTAGTTTACATTTTCCCATCTTGATCCTATTTGACTTAGAAGCATTGTTTAAACCACCTTTAACACTGTCGACCACCTTCTGAACGCTCTCAAATTCTGTGTACTTTTACCTCTGAAACTCCACTCTCTTCAGGTTCTTCCTGTTCTATCTCCTCTCTTTGCTGATTCAGTCTCTTCTATCAGCCCATTACATTTTGGCATTCCCCCAAGTTTGGGGTTAGGCCCTCATTTCTTCTAATTTTCTAATTTCACACTGGACAATCTCATCTTTCTCACAGTCTCAATTATAGGATCTATGCAGGTGACCAGCATTTCCATTTTGACGTCCATCCCCCTCTACTCAACAACATAGTATTCAATATTTCTATTTGTATATTTCAAAGGAAATTTAAGTACCACCTGTGAACTGAACTCATGACTTTCCCTCACAGGCTTGGTCTTCCTCCAATACCCCTACCCAATCACATCCTCGTAAACTGCTACTCATCCTTCAATCTGGACTCCAATTCCATTTCCTCAAAGAATCCTTCCCTGACCTCCCAGTGAGGACAGTGTTTTTGTTTAACGCTTATATTCTCTATGACTGTAAGCTCCATGAGGTCAAGGATTATTTCCTTACTGTTCACTGTTTTATTCCTCTTAGCACAGTACCCAACAATAGCAAATGCTCAATAACTACTTAATCAGTGGAATTATGAAAGAACAATACAATGGGAACTTTTACTTTGGTATTTGATATACAACATAAAGTTCTATGTTACAAGTTCCCAAGTTTTACCAGTTATGAATGCCTTAGTTAAAAACTTAAAATATACCAAATATAACCATTAAAAACATTTCAAATATGCAAATGAAAATGTCTACATAACTGAAAAGTTTTTCCTAGGACATCAGAATTCCATAATTCAAGAAAGGGAAAACAACTAAACAAAAAAAACAAAGAAAAATAAGCAACAAAGAGCTTTACCAAAACAATCAAAATGTGAAACATTTTGTAAAAGCACCCAGAACACTGAATGGAACTTCAGGTTGACAATTCCATATTAGGTACATTTGAGCAATTACCTTTTCCTATCTGGATTATTATATTAGTCAATGTACCTTTTTTGCATTTTTTCTTTGGCATCATCTCTCTTGGGAGTCTTCTCCAATCTGTGTGTATGAGAGAAGAAATACAAACATTGCAGTTTCCTTTAAGAATTAGTAGCACTGGACATAACTATTTACAGGACATGACAGTTGCTCAAGCAATGAAAATAAAATTTCTTAATGTCTAACTGGATTAGGAAGATTTAGCCTGGGAATCAAAATATTTTCTACCATGAAGAATAAAATTCATTAGAATAGCTTTGAAATAGTGCTATTAAATTTCTACAACATTCTTTCAGCAGCTATATTGTATTTATATGATCAACTTTAAATACAGAGATTTTCATAACAAGAATGATAATGTAGGAAAATATTTATGGGCATTAAAATCTATTCATGATATATTATTGAATAAAGAGCTTCTAAAGCAATATGTATAGAATCATTAAAAAAATAAATCTAACATAAAATACTTTTACATATATAACACAAATATTTCATATGTTTTTATGCACATATTTGTGCAGAGAAAGCTCTAGTGGGAAACACACTATTGTAGTAATTCTTTGTGGGTGTTAGGATTGCAGCTGTTTTTCTTAAGTCTTATTTATTATTTGACTACGCTGTGTTTTGTAAGTTTTCTGTAGTTGTTATGTACTTATGTAATAAAGGATTTTTCTTTCAAAAGTTAAGATATGTGACTATAATCCGAACACATGCAAAATTCAATTATTCTAATAATTATCTGAAAACTTTATAATCTAAAATATATATAACTGTGGAAAAGCAAATTCCCTCCAATAAATTATTTTGCCACATTAGCTAAAAATTTCTCTAATTTGTCACTTTCACTCATTTTTAAATGTGGAGTTAATCAGAAAAATAAAGCAATATAAAAATGGATTTAAAAAAAACTGCCTGCCAATAAAACTCAGCATGTTTTGTAGAAAACATTTACATCTCAAGCTCTTTTACCAAAAATGATAAATTTTGCTTTGAATATATTTGTTTTAATAAACAACTCGTAAATGATTATGAGAAAGTATGTAAAAAGAATCATTTAGGAGATGAATATTTACGAAATGGAACAAATGAGAGATCTAGGACAGCATTTCCAGGAGGACCCACCCTGATCAATGATCAACCCTGAAAAGAGAAAGCACTGCAACCAGTGAAGGCAGTGATGCTGTAAATGCCATTTGTGCTTTTACACAAAGGCAGTTTCCATAAAGCACCAAGGACAGAGGTCAATGGAAAGTGAGTTGAAACAAGGAGATACGGGTTCTTGTAGTACTGTCCAAGTCACTTTATTTCTATGGCAACTGTTTTTTATCTGCAAAATGAATAAGCTAGATGAGAGGTCTGTAGCCTCTTCCACCCTGTTTGTATCCAAGGCAAATATGTAAATCTTGAAAAAAAAAATCTCTTAAATATGGTTCTGTTGGAAAAGCATATTAGCAACTAAAAATAGTCTATTTCTGCTTGAAAGAAAGGAATATCCTTAAGACTAGACTTGTTTTCTCCTCAAAAGCTATAGAATCACTCTGGAGCACAGAAGTGAGTACTACTGGTACTACAGATTAAAGTTGTGATTGTGGCAAATGAAAATAGAAAACCCAAATGGGTTTGGTAAGTCCTCTTTTATAAAACAAGTATATTAAGAACTTCTACAAGAACACTTCAACTCTTCCTTGTTACAGTATACAAATCTTAGTTTTCAAAATATATACATTCCTAATTAATTATGGGAAAAGAACCAGATCATTATTTTTCTATGGTGAAAATGGAAAATTTATCCAAAAAATATGGGGCACAGAAATAGCCTGTAAAAATTATTTAAACATTTTGTTTTATGATTACCTGGTGTCCACTCTTCTTTGTACAGCTTCATGTATCTTTTGCTATATCTTTCAATATCTAAAGAAAATGAAAAAGGGTGTTCATTAGAAAAATCAAGAATAAACCTGCATTTAAGCTATTCCTTTAAAATAACAGAAAAAAAAAACATCTTTCATTTCACATACAGGGAGTTTCCTACATTTGTACACAATGCGTTCTGAACACACACTGAAAAGTTCAATGAGCATTAACCATGTTTAAAGAATTGGCAAGCAGCAACTGGGTACGAATGGCTGGACTGAGCAGAGACCTAAATTATAATTACGGTTCTTGGAATCAGACAACCTGACTCTGAGAATATTCACAAAAGCTCTGAGCCAGGTCAGGAAGGCACTACCTACAAGGGTAGGGAGGTCTATGTGGCATCTCCTATTTTCTTCTTGTGACACTGGCCTGCAGCTCTCCATCTTTAAACCTTATGTCTGGAATCTATTAGGTACCTAAGTGGACACGGAAGGCTGTTTGCTTAGTACACATATTCAGTTAGCCTTCTCAATGAGCTACTTTTCACAACCCACTGGAGAGGATGGGCAAAGGGGCAACAGGCAAGGCTGCAATTGATGGAGCATGGATGAACCATGTCATAGCTGACATGGAAGGCTGTTAGGAAGAACTCTGCAGGGACCTTCTGAACTTGCCAAAAACAGGAGAGCCACAAATGTGGCTCTTGCTTCTGCTTTGCCCCCTTTGCCCCAAGATACTCTTGACAAGGGCCCAAACCCTTCTCAGCAGCGTAAGATGGCCAGCATGTCATCAGGCAGTAGCTTGAAGCCATGGTTCATCTTAAAAAGTGGGTTAGAGGTAGAGCTACTAAAAGAAGACAGCGATAACAAAGATGAAAAATAAAAATCAAGGCTCAAGTATGTATTGATTTTTTTTCCAAATAGTAAAATGCTTCCAAATAATACTAAGACTATGGTTTTAGACAAAGATAAATAAAATAAATAGTAGATTGGAGACCAAGAGATCAAGGTTTTCTAGGTATTTAACTGTTTGACTTCAATCTTACTCTCAAGTTTTTCATCTGTAAAGAGAGGTCAGCACAGATGAGAGATTCCCAGCATTTTCATTTCATAATTTTCTCCAAAACAGATTGCATATTTTGAAAAAAATGTAACTCTTAGTATACCAAGAAAAATAGTTATTACCATTTACTATTTGGGTCCAATGAGCCACTCTTTATATTTTTAAGTTACTTTTAAATAATTTACAGAAGAAGAGATACTGAAAATCAACTACTGGAACCCAATTACAAAGAGGCAAATAACTTGAATAGACATTTCCTAAAGGAAGATAAACATGGGCAAAAAGCATAAAAGATGCTGTACATATTAGCCAACAGTAACAAGCCTTGGTGAGGATGTGGAAAAAGTGGAGCCCTCATACATTTTTGGTAATGTAAAATGGTGCAACCACTTTGGAAAACAGTTTGGCAGTTCCTCAGAATGTTAAATATATACTAGATATATACCCAGTAGAGATGACGTATGCTCATACCAAAACATGAATGTTCATGAAAGTATTGTTCACGATGACCCCAAAGTGAAACTTATCCAATGCCCATCACCTGATGGATGGATAAAGACAATGTGTTATATATAAACAATGGAATACTACTCAGTCACAAAAGGGAATGAAGCACTGATACATGCTGTACCATGGATGAACCCTGAAAACATGCTCAGTGAAAAAAGCAGCAAGAGGACACATATTATGAGTCCATTTATATGAAATATTCAAAGCAGACAAAACGCTAGAGACCAAACAGGCTAGTGGCTGCCATGGCCTGGGTGGAGGGGAGTTGGGGAGCCATACTAATGGTATTGGGTTTCTTTTCAGGATTATTAAAAGATTCAAAAATTAGTAATGCTGTTTGCACAATTCTGTGACTACACTAAAACCCACTGAATTGTATGCTTTAAAAGTGAATTTTACATATGTGAATTTTATCTCAAGCAGTTATTTAAAAAGAAAAATTACTGGAAATTTTAATAAGAAATTTTAGTAAACTCAAATTTATATTACATTATTTTCCTGGTTTTGAAGGTAAACTTTTCCAAAATGGGCAACTTCCTTTGAATGCAGCTAACTGTGCATAAAATGTGCATTTTAGGTTTGTCATGCACAAACCTTGAATATATGCATTTCATATATCTTGATGTCAGATTTCAAATACATCTTTAATAAGTTCTAGCTTATTATTTCGGGTTCTTCTTCTAACACTTGCAACATCCAAATTATTCTAGATTACAAATACATTTTTGATAGGTTATCCAATTCTTCTTGTACTTGCATCATCAAAATGTAATACTTTAAAAAACTTTGATGGCTCACACATTTGTTGAAGAGGTTAACCCAACCATTGTTTTGGTTTATAATTGCAAAGCTTTTTTATTATTAAATTCATAACTACAAATTAACAGGATCTATCTAATAAATTCTTTCATTTCTACATAATCTACTTCTTTTGAAATATCTTTGTTTTGTTTTTGCCTTCAGCATTTATTCACTTATAAATTACATCAAAAAAATTTTGGTACATAAATATCATAAAAAAAGAAAATACATGGCCACAGGTCATTTTAGCAAGCAGGCTGTTCCAAGCTCTTATCACAAAATATACCATACTTCCTTTTTATCCTTAGAGATATATCACTTATTCATTGGTTCTTGGGTTCAAGAAAATTTCATCAAAGACAATGTCATCTGAAGAGAGCCTGGAGATTTTGCTTAAACAATCAATTTCACCATCATCAACAACCAGAGAGCTCCTATCTGTCTCTTTGAATTCCTCTTCTGATCTGTCCAGTAATTGTGAAACATCTTCCTCTGTCAATTTTCTTCTCTTTGCCATTATGGGCAGAAAATGAAAAATTCTGAATTCTCAACTGTATTCTAGGAAAGCTAAAACAAAAACAAAACAAATACAGACAAGAGTCTCTCCAGACTTCTTTTATATCATCTTAGAAATTAATGTAATACTTTGGATAACACAATAGGAAAACTGAAGGATGTTACAGTGATGATTTATTTTAATGCTATACCATCTTTCTCTGCACTTTCATCATTTTTCCACTTTTTTATAGTTTCTTTTTTCAGCATATTGGGGAAAAATTGATGAATGATGAAATAGTATCTATGATGATGGAACAGCAAATGTTTAAAGATGCAGGAAAAATAAGATCACGAAGATGCCAAATACATTATAGATTTATAAAAGGGAGCAAAAGGTTGAGATGGTAATGGGCTAAGATAAAATGAGTTTTTTTTCTTTTTAAAAGTAAATTCTCCTTGTTCTTAGGTAGATTGCCATGAAAGAATAAAATTTATAATTATCAATCATTACATATGATAGGAACTGCTTAAAATAAGATCTCATCGATTCTGATGGCATATCAAGAATGAATAAACCAAACTCCATTTATTAAATTATAGATCCGGCGACCATGTTGCAGGTAAATGTATAATTTTCATTAAGCTTCTGAAGTTTTGAAAATGGTTTACAGAACCAGCACCACTGTCACTCCTGTTTCTACTTCAAAGGATCCCAGTAGTTCAGTAGCCTGGGCTGGGAACCACTGGACTTGATGCTCAATGTTCCCTGGCAGCTAAAATACATTAAAATAATATTCACTGGTGTTTTTTCTTAATTATAAAAATAACAAATTTCACTGTGAATACCAATCATTCTTATAATTCTACCTGAAAACATCATAAACAAACCTTGAAGACATCACAACACAAAATATGTTTATTCTGTGCCATCAGTTCTTGACAAATCTCAATGCCCTGAGCCACCAGCTACTTGATTATCAGGAAGTCTTGAGATCTGTGACCCTATTTGTTTGCCCTAATCTCTAGTGATTTAGTTCTTAATGTTAGTCTGTAAGTCTCTCTTTCTTAAAGCACACAAGTGGTGTGTGAGTGATGGAAGAAGGCTAGAGAAGGTGCAACACTACCTAGAATGTGGCTCCCACTGACACTTAATGTACTTCTGCTCAGTCTGAACAATTATTTTTCATTCATGGCGTATGTATTATATAAGCATATGTATATACACATGCATATATATATAATGTATATCAGATTAACCTGTAAACACACATGTATGTCTATGTTAATATTTTAACCTGTAAACAAACACGTATGTCTATGTTATATTTTATTCTCAACTATATTTTTTGTAAAATACATCAGGGAAGAGAAGTGAAGACTTCAAGGAGAATGTGCTTTTATCAATGTGGAAAATTCTAGAATACAAGTCTTCTGAAATACAAAAGTTTTCTTCTGAAAGTAATAGAAGCAAAAGTTTCCTTATATTTTTAAACACTTTATTATTCTGTTCTCAAAGATAAAGAGTTGCCTGATACAAGTACAAGCCAACCACTCCCAGAAACCAGCAGCAAAATTGTGTTCTTAATATCCTGGTTTAAAAGATTCACATATATGCTTTAATGATGTGACATAGTTTTAAATTAGACACGTCTTTAGTAACAACCACATTTAGTTAAGTAAATCTGTCACATAATCTACAGAAAAGACAATTTAAAAAAGACTAAAGTATACCCTACACTACGATTTTTCTAATAAGAATACTTAGTTCATTTAGTCTTTGTTACATTTTAAAATGAGAGCTTTAATTTCAATTTTGAACTCAAAAGCATGCAACATAATCATTAAGTAAAAAGAATTGGTTTATTTTGGAAGTAAAAATATCTCTTATCAAACCATTATATGACTTCACATAGCACATTGAAAAAGATCAAATTACTTGTCTAAAATGCTTCTTATAATTACAAGCACATGTAATATTACTATATAAGACTTCCTTTCTGACTCTGAGCCAATGCTAAGTCTTTTAGAGAGAGGGAAAATGGAATGCACTTTTAATACTAATGGAATGAAATGATACTATGTGAATTTCTCATGTTTTAATGATGCTATTTTGAGAACTCAAGGATGATATTGATCTAATTTTCAACACTGAAGTAAAGAAACTAAAAATCACTATAGTTCTACCATGCTAAATAAATATTCAGGAATGGGTTCCCTTCCTCTAAAACCACTTCTCACTTCCAGTCTGAAACTGTCAAGCCTTTTCCAACTGTAATTTCTCCTCTGTACTTGGCATAACCAGTAAGTATATGTTTTATATTTTCTATTATATCTGATATACAAATGGTAAGCCAAAATATAGTCAAGACTTAAAAAAAAAGTAATCAAAATATTAAATAATCAAAGAACTGCATTTATATATATATATGTATGTATATATGTACACATATATATGTATGAGCAAAAAACTAGAAACAACCTTAAACCTAACAGCAAAGAACTAGTTACAATTAATAGTGCTATATCCATACAATGGAATACCACAGTCATTAATATTTTCTAAGGAAGGGTATGTAAAAATGCTAATAATATGCTATTGAGTAAAAAAGGAAGATACAAAGTAATAGGAATGCAATTTTATAAAAAGGATACACATCCAGAAGAAAAAAGTCTGTAATATATAATACAGTAGTAATAATAGTTCTCTAGACAGCATTATTGGTGATCTTTACTTTTTAAATTTTTCATAATTTTCACTGAACATATGAAACTTTAATTGTGAAAGTTAATTATAGAAATAAAATATTGAAAAGTTTTAAATATATTTTCTGTTAAATTAACATAAGAATGCTTTTTTGGGTTTTTGATAACTTCTGATTGAACTGAATCTATCAGCATTAAATGATCATATATCTTGTGCCAAAACATTATTTTATGTGTACACATTGAACCACATAATCAGAGTCTAATACCCACCTTGTTTTTCTTTGGGTGTCTCTATAAAATAAGGCATTCTTTTCATAGTTTCTCTTATCTCCTGTTTCAAAGCCAGCATATAATCTTCACCCTCTCCTGTTTTCAGTGGCACTGGTTTATAATCTGTATCCTGTTTAAGACACAGTTTTTAAAAATAAATTAAATATTTAAATATCCCTTTTGTCTTTATTTTGAAAAATGTCAGTTTTATTGAAAAATTACATTTTACAGTTACTCAGTTTTACAAGCAACTCAAAAGATATTGAGCTTTTATAATATATTTGTCCTTTTAGCCCATTTCCCATTTTCCCCTTTTTTAGAGGTAGGAAAGATGCTTAATTTTCCTACTGGCATGCCAATAATATTTGCCATGCCAATTTCCTACTGACCATACCAATAATAACTTTGTTATATAGTCTGCTGACAGTGATTCCGTATTTTAAAAATCAAGGCACCAAAATGAGAGCAAATGCTAAAGATTGCTTAACAGTGGCAGTGGTACTGGCAGGACTAGGAGCATTAAAAAAAAATAGCAGCTACTATTTAGCAAGTGTTTACTATAACTGGGATATACTCAATATTTAACATCCATGATTTCATTTACCATATCATCAATATTTCCCCATTTACAGTGAAGAAATTGAGAGACATGAACAATCTGTAAGCCCATATAACATGTTAATGACAAAGCAGGAGCCTGGACTTACATCTTCAGTTTTTAAAAATCACACACACACACATATACATGTGTATGTGTGTATATACATAAAATATATATCTTCATGAAAAAGTGGATCCTCAGGATACATAGTAAAGAGATTTCTGGTTTCAGAGACTAAGTACATGGTACGTATTCAAGTTTCACTTCAAATTTATTCATTCATTCTACAATTACTCATGGAGTGTCCACTATAAGCCAGACATGGTTAGAAAACAGAAGATGGCATGAGGAACTAGTCCAAGTTTGCGTGGAACTTACTAGGGGAGAAAAAGACAACTACTAAGTAAGAAAATGAGGTAATATATTATTCAGACAATGATAAATGACATAAAAAATGAAGCTTGGTAACAGAAAGAGTGACTGACAGTATACACAGAGGTTGGAGGTGGCTGGTCTAGACAACAGGCAGACGTGACCTCTCAGAGAAGTCATGTTTGAGCAGAGATCTCAACAAAATTAGGAAATCATCCAGGCCAGACTTGGGGAACAGAGGGCTCCAGCCAGGGAAACCAGCAGAGGAAAACATCTAAGGAAACAAGGAGGCCAGGATGGATGGCTAAGGAAAGAGAAGGTGAGTGGTAGGGAAAGGATTGGAGCAACATTAGAAAAGTCAGATCACACACTGCCTGTTAGCTAGTAGTAAGGAATTTCAATTTTATTCCAAGTGTAAAACAGTATGCACTAATATTCCCAATGTTTAGAAGTAATCTCACACGTGGAGAGGAGCTTGTTTTAAGAAATCAACAAAAGTGACATTATACCTATGTATGAGATATTTATCTTTGTTTTTAGTCTGTACTGAATGTCAGAAAGGAAAAATGTCAAGAACAAAAGGTAGAGACTCCCAATGTGAGACATTTATATCCCCAGATAACATTTCTTCAGGATCCTCTATTTACATAAATCTTTCAAAAAGGACTTTTCCTTTTGAAATAGGGAAAAGATTCCTGCATTGAAGAGTACCTGGTTATTTATGATTTTTGCATTTTTGTATAGTGCGCACATGCACATCTGGAAATGTAAGCTACATTTTGAGCCAAGCACAAAGCAAAAGCATTAGATTAAATATTATGTCAGCTAAGCTGCATTAAATTTAAAAGCAATGCTAAATGTAGTAGAACACATATTTTGAGAAAGAGTAATAAAATTCAAATTGACTTTAACAAAACAGGGAAATAAAAAACGTTGTTCGGTGGGAAAAAAGACCATACTAGGCAGCAGAATTAAATTCTATAGATACAAGAAGAGAAGAAACTTATTAATTGTAAGTCTGGTAGACTGGGCAATGATGACTTGGTAAAACCTAACCTGACTTAAAAATATTATTTTGATATTAGAATATATCAATAACAGCAATAGAAGATGAAAGCATTGAAAAAAAAATTTATCTTAGTTGACATAGTACTGAGTATATTCATGGAAAGGTATATACAATTTTGTTTTCTGTATTTTAAGAAAGCACTCTGAAAATCAGAAATGTTCAGGGGAGAACAGTAGCAATATTTAAATTAAAGGTAAGTGAAACACATCTACTTTCTTACAATGGAGGATGTCATACTAGTATCGTATATTCAAGTCCTATATAGACTTTTCTCTGAAACATGAAAAAAAAGAGTGAGAATTCCCATTAATGTACTTACAGGAAATAGTGGTGGTGGTTTTAATACTACATCAGGTAACTTTTCTCCTCTACTAAATCCAACTGCCTCAATATTAAAAGTATAAGCAGCACGTCCTCTTCCTTTATTCCCAGCCATCAGAACTGCTGTACCCAGAAAAATGGACAAATTCTGAAAGACATCGTATGATAAATGAAACCAACATTTTAAAGCAAAGTATAAAATTCCACCCCTTATGTAGCACAGCTGATTTAAAAGACTTTTGGAAAGCAAAACTAGTAAAAAAATAAACATGGTTTTTGTCTTTCTCTCCCTGGATTATTTCACTAGGCATGATATGCTCTAGGTCTACATCCACACTGCTGCAAATGGCAAAATTTCCATCTTTCTTTGACTGAGTAACATTCCATTGTGGATATGTACCACATCTTTGTCCATTCATCTTTCAATCGGTGCTTGGGTTACTTTCACATCTTGGCTATTGTAAATAATGCTACAGTGAATATAGGTGAGCATATATCGCTTCCAATTAGCGATTTTGTTTTCTTTGGGTAGATTCCCAGAAGTGGAATTGCTGAGTCATTTGGTATTTCTATTTTTAGTTTTTTGAGGAATCCCCATACTGTTCTCCACAGTGGCTGGACCAAATTACATTCCCACCAACAGTGTAGAAGGGTCCCCTTGTCTCCGTATTCTTGTCAGCACTTGTTATTTTTTCTTTTGGGTAGCACCCATTATTAGTGTGTGGTGACATCTCATTGTAGTTTTGATGTGCATTTCCCTGACGATTAGTAATGTGGAGCATCTTTTCATTGTACTATTGTCCATCTGTATGTCTTCTCTGGGAAAATGCCTATTTTCTCAGTTGGGTTATTTGTGTTTTTGATGTTGATTATAAAGTGATTCCCAAACCCCTCACATTTAGTCATGTTTTGCAGGTGAGATGATGATAGGCGCTCCATCACCCAGGTCCTAGGTGAAGGGCTGCTGTCCTGACCACTCTGTAGCAAGCTAATACAAATTCTCTCCATCACTCTATGATTTGGCAAAAAGATGTAGGAAGTGTGGACAAAGACAGGTTGGGGTAATGAAGACAGTACAACTTGAAACTATATCATACATTCTTCACATTTTTAAATCTTTTATTTATCCTAGAATTTGAGTGTTAGAAAAGATGGGATCCTTGAGATCTAGTCCAATTTCCTCCTTTTAGAAATGGGAACAGGCTTAGTAAAACTCTGAAGTCTACCCAAACAAAAAACAAATTTTTTTAAGTTTAGAGGAAAACATCTAAAATAGTTAAATTAAAATTAAGGTAAACCTGTACTCTCTTCAACTTTGGGGACAGTAGAGATGTCACATAATCAAGTCCTGTACTGAACCTCTGTATTATCCGAAAACATGCTTACACTATGACGTGAGAACTGAGCCAGCAGTGTTACCAATGGGATTCCTATCCCTGGGCTCCTGCACTACAATTCTGCATTCCACTGTAGCAACATGATGATTAGAATGCATGTTTTTTAAACCTTTTTTCTCACTGATAATACTCAGTATTATTCAACTCTGTGAGCCCAAGAAAGCATTAATAAATCCTCCCATACCTCTGATTCCCTTCCCTTCTTTTCCTTACCACTTAGTGAAAAAATAAGGTACAATACTTCTACAACGTTAAGGCACATGCCAATTACCTAGTTATCTTGTTAAAATGCAGATTCTGATTCAGTTGGCCAAGGACAGGAACTGAGGATTTGCATTTCTAACAAGCTTTCTGGATATATCAATGCTGCTGGTTTGCAGACCGCACTTTGAGAGTAACAAGGCTGTCTGTACATTTCCCCATATTCTGGATTTGAGCGATCATATACATGAGATGAGGTTTAACACATTCCCCTATCCCTGTTTTTTCTGTAAACAGGTAGACAAGAGGCCTACTCAAATTTGGGTTTGATTTTTTACAAGACTACTTAGCAGAGATGCTCTGATTTTCCTGCTGCATCATACCAGGATGCACACAAAGTCTCTCAGTGACGTTCTCTGGTGGTCAGTGCGTTCAGGTGCTGTTAGTATGAACTTTATCCAGTATAAAGTTCCCCATCAGTTTTTACCTAATTATTTTACCAACCATTGATGATTGTAGCCTAGATATAATGTGGTGACATACAAATTATATCCTTCTTTCTGTACTTATTAACTGGAATTCTACCAGGAATCAATTCCCTTCACCCACTATTTAGTCACTATGAAACAATTTATAAAAGAAAGGTACCTTTTTTTAATAACCAAGCTCATCCCATCTATCCACATTAAAAGGGAGGGAAAATATCCAAATGGCCTTGTTTCAATGCTGAGTCCCTGAAGCAAGTGCTGAGCCTACAGAAAGCAGTGTCCCAAGTATGAAAAGTGCTGAGCAGAAAGGCTTAGACCTTCCCTCTAGGAAATGGATGTGAGCCCAAGTAGACCCAGCAGACATGGTGGACACCACGGGGCTGAATTCCAGGCTGGGATTTGCCATTAACTAAAGATTAAGAGTAATTTTAGGTAACATCGCCCAAGTTTGCCGAATCATGAGAATTACCTGGAGGACTTCTTAAACATACAGAGTCCCAAGCAATCCTCACGTCCTCAAACCTACTACCTCGGAGTCTTTGGAGGAGAGCACTGGGAATTAATTTGGAAAACTCATCCCCAAAGAAAGAGTTTATCAGCTACCATTGCTCAATGGAATATCCCTAGAGAAAACTCTGCTGTTTCTAAATGTCCATATCTATCAAACAACTGATATCATTAGGCGAATATATTGTATTGGCAGAAAAATCAATCCAAGCTCTTAAGACACCCGTAATAATTACACGGAATTCTGGCCTACAAAATCATCTCTTTTTAGTTTGATCAACTTTAAGTCAGTTCTCCTCCTGAAGAAGCTTTTAAATTCAATTTCTTCTCTTGCAGGGCTGAGAGGTAGTCCCTGGACTCTGGTAACTACTCCAGGGAAAGATGGCTCATAAGTAAGGCCTAAGCATTATTTTCTGAAATCCTTTTAATTGACTCAACCACTGCCTTGTTTCTTTTTCAGCCTGCCAGACTTCTTGAATGAAGGCTTTTTAAAATCAGCTTGCCCCATTTCCTCATTCCTTCAAATCTTCCTCTACTTCATGTGAGCCACTATCACTGAGTCATTCATTTAACCAATGATCAGCATTCCAGGTACCATGGCAGGACCCAGAGATCACTGAACAAAACCAGGTCCCTGCCCACAGGGCATGCATTTCAGTGGATGAAAGAATAGAAACAGTAAACAAGTAAGTGTGTAACATAATACATATTCTTGTAGGCTGAATTGTGTCCTCCCCCGAAATAGGTTGAAATCCTAACCCCTGTGAATGTGACTTTCCTTATTTGGAAATAAAGTCTTTGCAGATGTAATTGAATTAAGATAAGGTCATACCACATTAGGGTGAGCCCTCTTCCGATGCCTGCTGTCCTCATAAGGGGGAGATTTGAACAGAGACAGAGACACATATGCACAGGGAAAACACCCTAGGAAGATGAGGGCAGAGAATGAAATGCTGCAGCTACAAGCCTCAAAATCAATACAGCTGTGAAGAAAAAAATCATGGTAAGAGGATAGAGAAAAAGAAAGGGATATGGAAGTGACTCATTCACACAAGCAAGTCTTTCCATAGAGGATAAATGTGAGCAGTGTGCTGCACAAGGCAAGTGAGCCAGAAGATGGAGGGCTGGGGTGGAGATGGCTACAGAGAAAGGGACAGCAGGGCAGAGGAGGAAACCACAAGCTGGGAGCGTCTGAGGAACAGGAAGCCCACGTAGTTGGTGAGGAGCAAGGAGTAGGGAGAGGCTGATGGAGGCAGAGCTTGTGGAGCCTGTGTGAGCTGTGGTAAAGGCTTTTGGCTTTTTTACTTGTGATGGGAACAATGCGCACAGAGATGCTGTATCCCAGAGGTCCCAGTGGACAAAGAGCCACTGGCCTTTTGTCCTTGCTTATGCTCTTGGGTTTCCAAAGCACACTGTTCATTATTGCCTCCTCCCTTTTGAAATGCTCTCTTCCCAAGGCTTTATTAAAACTCTAGATTCTATCCCATTGACCATTTTTTTGGTCTACTTTTCTTTGTAAACCCCTTAAGTAATGCACTTCCTTGAGGTTCCATCTTTGGTTCTCTTTTCTTTTTTTAATCTTCAGGAAGTACACCCACTCTCAAGGTTTGATGAGCTCTCCCTCACCATTAACTACGGCACTGACCCTTGTCCTGAGTTTCAGTCCATGTTTTTACTCCCAAGAGGAGAGTTGGACAGCACCTGAGACTTAAAATACTGAGATCATCTTCCCCCTACACTAATTAGCTTGCCTTTCATGTATAAATGTCCCTATTTTAATCCACGGTATGTTATTTTCCCTGTCACTAACATTTGAAGATTTGGAGTGAGTCAGAATTGATTCCTCATTTGATTCCACCCCTCCTATCAAATCAATCACCTAATTCTTCCTTCAAAATGTTCCTTCATTTCCATTTCTTCTACCATGATCCAGCTCAGCTCTTTTCCATCACACTTTTGAGTGACTGCAAATTTAAAGGTATCCCTTGTTTTCCTGTTACTATTTTAATTTATTCTCCCACATTATTCACCTTCAAGCATAGTTCTAACGATCGTACCACTCCACTCATCTTCTCTTTTGGCTACAGAATTAAATCCAACTCCTTACCCATATATTCAGAGCCCCTTTAAGATGTGTGCACCTATCCCCTGACTCATTGTTCTGTAATCATGTCATGGCTACCATTCTCTCCAATGCAGCCTACTCCCTCTTCCTGCCTCTCTGGCTGCATCCCTTTTCACCTTAAGATCCAGTTTAAGTCCCTCAACATCCACAACAGTTATTTAACCCCATCTTGCTCTTGAAAAGATACCCCTGTTAAAATAAATGGCTTTTTAAAAATCAAGGTGATGCACATTGCTCCACCTTCAAGTGTGGAAAAAATATAGCCAATGCACCATATGGGAAATGGACTCTTTCTAAAGGGAAAGAGTTTCACTTATGTTTTTTGTTTATTTCTTCAATAAGACTAACAGTAGCAATTTTATATGCCCCACTGTCTAGCATAGTGCTCTCTATATAACAACAGCTCCACATTTAATGTTAAACAGTCCTTCTTTCTTTCTTTAATGTGATTTCATGAGTAAATCTACTCCCAGAAGTACAATTTAGTCAGCCTGCAAAGTTTTGTTTTTTGTTTTAATTTCTAGAACTATAAAGTTTGGGTGTTGGATGTATGTTGGAATCATCAGGAGTGTTAAAAACAACTTAGGCCTCATCCCAATAAAATCAGAATCTTTGGAGGTAAGATTTAGGTATTAGGACTTTTTAAAAGCACCCTGGAGATTCCAATGTGTAGACTAAATTAAAAAACACTGTTCCAGATTAAACTTCCCATTTTATGGAAGAGGAAAGTGAGGCTCTAAGTGGTTAATGACTGCCTAGATACACAATTCTTAACAAAGACAAGACTGGGTTAAAGCCTCAGATACCCTTCTATTGTCCTTTCATCTATATTTAACTGCCTGAAACACACTTCTAGACCAGTTGAAGACCTTTTTAATTCTATGGATGCCTTTAATCTTTACAATGAAGTGAATTAGTAATAGCAAAATTCGACTGAATTTAAACATGTAAAATCATAAGTATCACCCCTCCATTTTGGGATGTCTCCTGAAAATTCTTATTCAGAATTGTTCTGAGATGATTTGATGGCTCAAGCATCCAAGAGCTGAAATGCAAAAGCCCATTCTAACCAACTGTAAAAACAACCGTGTGGCAGAGACTGAGCTAGTTTCTGAAATTCCTCCTCACTCTAACATTTTATGAGTTATAACTGTAGCTTAAATGCATTGTCCTCCACATCTCACACTGTCCCTTGCACACATTAGTTAGCAGAATAAATGTACAAACAGATGTAAGCAGGCACAGAAGCTAGGAGAGCTACTGAAAGGCAGGGCACAGTATCTTTCCTGATAAATGACACCTAAGTTGCCCCAATCAGAACCCAGAAGTCATGCTAACCTCCTCTCAATCTCCCTCCATCCCTTCATCTAATAGTAGAAGACTATCAGCTCTGTGTCCTCCTTCACATGTTCACCCTCCTTCACCTCTGCTTTAGTCCAGGCTTTCACCATCTCTTGCCTAGACCTCTAATACAGAATAAACTTCCCACAGCCAGACTTCCCTTTTCAATCCACTCTATAGTTATCTTTCTGGAACACAAATCTTGATGTGTCACTCACCTTAACTAACAAAGCTTTTGAGTCTTTCTGCCCCTTGCCTCATGCAGCCCCCACTCCAGCCACTCCCAATTCCGCTACACGGCTCTTGCATTTGCCTTCCATATCCACTGTGCCTTCCTTCCATATCCACCCAGCAGCCTCAGCATCATTTAAAATACTATGCAGATGACACATCTCTGTGACCATTTCCTCTACCCTACATGGAGTAGGACTCTCCCTTTTCTGTTTCTCAAGCACTTCACTGCTTTTATTACCCTTTTAAAATCCATATTGTAATCGTCAGTTCTTGCCTGTCTCCCCAGTAAACTCTTCAATTATCTATTCATCAAGTGTTTATTAAGCACCCTGTGTCAGACCATCTTCTGTGTATTGGGAATATAGGAGTGAAGAAAATAAAGTCTCTGCTCTCATGGAGCTCATAGTCTAGTATGCAAAATTGAAAAATATACACTTTTATAGAAACTGTCAGGTAGTAGATCAGTGATATGAAGAAAAAGCAGAAAACAGGGATGCTGTTGTGGGAAGGGTGGTTGAAGAAAGCCCCACCACATTTTGTAATTTCCAAGCACAAACTTGACAGAAGAGAAGGCAAGAGCCATGCTGAGAACTAGGAAAGGAAATTCAAGGAAAACTGGGATGCGGACAAAGGGGTCTGTAAATGTGAAAGCCTCCTTGAATACTATTTACCTTTCCATGCCCTATCACCAGCCAGAGCAGAAGTATAATAAACATTGGGTGAATTACTGCGGAGATCATACGGCCTGGTAAGAACATCAATCCAATTTCCCTCCAGTGGCTCCCCTCTGCCTAGAGGACAAATGCCCAAACTACAGAGAGCTCTGTACCACCCTACTGAGAATATCCTTACCAACAGTGGTCTTCTAAGGCTAGCTCAAATGCCACTCCTTAATCTCCTTAATTCCTTCCATCTGTATTCTTGTAGCACTTAGTTTTTACTTCCTTTGCGATAAATATCCCAGCTGGTGCTTTATATTGCAAATATGTGTGTACAGATATTATCTTCCCCCAAATTCTGGAGCACCCAGATCATGACTTTTATTTTACACAAATCTGTTCTTCACATACCATCTAGATAATAAAGATAGCTGTGAACAGAGTGACTGAATAAATTCTTGGGAAAATACTGAGAAAGGCTGCATTCCCCCCACCAAAGGCTTCAGGATTGTAGGGGAAGATGGTACACCCCTTCTTCTATGCAGGCTTATTAGTAGCTGCCACAAATAAGGGTTTTCATAATTACCTTTTATAATGCTGTCTCATGGGTCTCTATAATTTTTCCTGGCTGCGTAGGGAGGTTAGTCAAGTTCTCAAAGGAATTTTTCAAGACTAAATTGATATTTCAATAGCTGGGAGATGTAGGGTGAGATCAGGGACCTGGCATTAGCAGTGGGGGCGATGAGTTTGGAGAGGCCACACCCAGTCATTATCCACTTTTCTGTCCTCACAAGGTGCGGCAGCCTCCACCTTTCTTTAGTTGAGCGTTTCTACCAACTTTCCTTGCTCTTCCAAGAGTGGACAAACTAACCAAAAAAAAGGGAGGACGGTGTGGGGAAAGAAATACAGATTAAAGCCTTGTTAGCAACTCCTCTCTCCACGGTATAGAGTAGAAGGCCAACAGTTAAGAAAAAATACTGAATAGCCTGTCCTTAACAAGTCTGCGGCAATGACTCGTGCCTGAACCAATCACACAGCCCCCGGATTTGAATATCTACCATCAATAGGAGTATAAATTATCTTCTCATTGCAAACAGTCCCAGGAAATGCAGACTATGTAAAATCTGGAGACGACGATTAAAAGATTGTGAAGGAATTATGAGATGGGGAATAAAGCTCAGTCCAGCCCCTCAATCCAGAAGCGACTTAATCAATCTCCCCCCTGATTTGCCCCACCGTCTCCATGTGCCCCTTTAACTCCCGTCTACCCTCTCTATCTCCTCCCAAGCCCTCAACTGCTTCCTCTGTTACCTGCTCACTAAATCTCGAGGCTGGGGTAAAACTGTGTAGCCGAAGCGCCGGACAGCATGGAAAGGGTGCAAACAGAAGGTGCAGGATAGAACGCCGGCTCCAGCTCAGGAGAAGCGCGCTCCGCCCTCCACGCGGCTTCTGAGCTAGGTTCCGAGCACTACCAGATAGCCCCGCCCACCCGCGCTAGGTCCCGCCCACCCGCTAAGCCGCGCCCACCGGAGAAAGAGCCTTTTAGCCCTTGGCAGACGCCGTAGTCGTCCAACAGGCTTTAGCAGGTTCTGCACCGGCTGTAGAGAGCGCATCGCGGCGTGCGGCGAGTGGGCGGGCTTGTGCCTCTGGCGCCTAGGTGCTGGCCTCTGCAGTCAGACCCCGGGGGTGGGAAAAGTGTCGCCTTCCCCAGTGTGTCTGCAGTTTGCTGCAGTAGCCCCTGCGTTAACGCTCCCTCTGCTGCGACTACAGAGGCTGCACTGCTCCAGCGCCCCGGTGTGGACAGAGCCGCCGCTGCTCTCTGCGGACCTGGAGAGCGCGTGAGGGCACACACTCCGGGCAGCGTCTCCGTGCGTCCCCGTCTCCCTAGTTCTCCTCCCACACCTCCCGCGTGCCCCGCCCCTCCTCGCTCTACGCCTCCTCCTTGGCTGCGGGCCGCAGCTCCACACCGCCGCAGCGCCTCTCTTCTGGACAGCCTGCAGTTGGCACACAAGCCCACACCCACTTTGCCCGGCCGCAGCCCTGCCAAGCATGTCGGCGCTCGAGTGGTACGCTCACAAGTCACTGGGCGACGGCATCTTCTGGATTCAGGAACGCTTCTATGAGTCGGGCAACCGAGCCAACATCTGGCTGGTACGTGGCTCGGAACAGGATGTGGTGATTGACACGGGCCTGGGGCTACGAAGCCTCCCGGAGTACCTGTACTCCTCCGGCCTCTTGCAGGATCGCGGCGCCAAAGAGGACGCTGCTTGCAGGCCGCTGCTGGCCGTGGCCACACACGTGCACTTTGACCACTCCGGCGGCCTCTACCAATTCGACCGGGTGGCCGTGCACCACGCCGAGGCCGAGGCATTGGCTCGCGGGGACAACTTTGAGACCGTGACCTGGCTGTCCGACAGTGAGGTGGTTCGGGCGCCCAGCCCTGGCTGGAGGGCCAGGCAGTTCCGAGTGCAGGCGGTGCAGCCCTCCCTCATCCTGCAGGATGGTAATGGGCCTTCCTGGGCGCGCGCGCTCTCATTAAGGGAGGGAATTGGGGAGAAACTGTCCGAGGGATGCATGTTGCAGACGTTCGTGGCTGTAAGGGAACTTGTTTCGTCACATTGCAGAAACACCACTTACGTTTCTCCTTTCCCTGAGTAAAATCCCGCTTAACTGGAGCCAAGGCCATCGCAGACTTCACTACCAGAAACCGGCTTTGGCACCTCGTAGCAATGCTGAGTACTGGAATTAAAGCCGGCCCCAACTCCCTAGTCCGTTTCCCGTGTAAGGTACAGTAGTAACACTACAGAGGCTTGTGAGTAGGCATTTCCTAGCCTTTTCCCCCCAACACCTCTGTGATACCTCCAGGCGCTTTTCTAGCAAGGAGACTTTTAAGGAAAAACGTCTAATGGAGAGTGCATGTCATGTTCTATGCTTTTGAGAATTGCTGACTTCATCCACTGTCAGCGGTCACCGCCGAGTATGAGCAGGTACCACCTGTAGGCTTAGAAAGCCATTAGAAAGCAGTGATTCCAGTCGGCTTGTGCATCCTCATCTTCCAGATAGATTTGTGTTCTTGATGTTGCCTCATCAAAAAGCTTGTCAGTGAACATATAAAGTGTATGTCAGAGGTGTACAGTAGAACAGATAATTTGGTCTGGTTGAAAGCAAGGCCTGACAAAGATTATTAAGAAGGTTATTTACAGTGATGGTGAAGTGCGTGGACTAATGTATAGGTAGTGTTGGGCCTCTGGCTCTAAAGGACAGGATGAGGATTAGAGAGAAACTAATGGAATAAAATGAAGTAGAATAGGGCCCCAACCCTCCCAATCTCATGCAGGCACTTAAATAATTAAGCAAATAAGCCACAGCAGCAGTATTTGTATATTAACTTCCTTTTTTCTTTTTAGAGTGTGTCTGTTGATTTCATTTTATCCTCACAAACTATTTGATGTAAGGCAGCTGACCCCCGATTAAATGGCTTGCCTAGAGTCTGCAGAGCAAGATTTAGGACGAGAGCTAGGATTTGAACCAAGGCAGAGTAGATCAAGGCATGCAGACAGTACATAAATCCTATTTCATAAATATATTATGGTAATTCTGAGTAGGATGTGAAACCTCCTTCACTCCTTTCTATCTTAAAGCCATTTTAACTGCCAATTTAATTCATTAAAATGTACCTATAAAGAGGTAGAGAAATCCAATTCCTGCAGTACAATAACACTCACTTTATGACTGATCCATATGAAATAATTATTTTACAAAAATTAGTTTATCTTACAGCTAAGATCTTGATCACCTGAGATATAAAAAATAGAAAGCAATATTCCATACCTTATACCTCATCCAAAAAGTCTTTCATTAAAATTTTAAATATAAAGATAAAAGAAAAATACTGGGTTAGATGAGAGTCTTACATTACTTGACAATTTGAGATGATTACTGCATTTCTTGATGAAATTAATACTTCTAGAGGTAGGGTTTCCATGCATTTGGTGGGTGTTCAGACTAAATTAATTCTGGCATTCTGATAAAAAATTGTTGACATTAGTTTTTAAGATATATTTAAATTGTCTAAAAAAATGACTTCTGATTTATTTACTTTTGCTCCTGTGCCAGCAATAGGATATTAATGGTGAAACAATGATAGGAATTACTTTTCTATAGGTGAAGCATCCAAGTAGGCCTGAATATCATGCCTGAGGTTTCATAGCCAGTTTGGAAAAAAGCTGGGACTAGAATCCAGGTTTCCTAAATCCCAGTTGATGAAAGAATGAGAGCAGTTTAGAACTGTAAGGGGTCTGCAAACTACCTGTATGGTGCTTTAAGCCTTTGAAGGTGTGAAAAGAAACCTTAATATTTATCAGACACTTTGAAGGTGATAATACTGTGTTAAACTAGAAGTTGTTTTTCGTTAGGAGCTAGATGCCTCATTTTCTCAAATAGTGTCTAATTTTCCCTTTTCTCATTAATGTTAATTTTCTTTCTCTTCGGAATGGTGTGGCTTGCTAACTTACTGTTCTCCTAATCCAGATGCCTGAAAGCAGATAGAAAATATTTATATTAAAAATTCTTACACACATGAACAGAACAGTTTTATACACACATGAATAACACATACCAAAACACTTAAAGTCTTCATTGGTTAGAACATAAGGAAGCTGATGTTACTAGTTTATTACATTTCATTTAGTGAATTGACAGTTACCTGTCATGAATAAGCATAAATCTGTGCACTATATCACTAACCCAAAAGCTGACTTGTAAATGAGGGTCAAGGAGGACAAAGAGAGATCATTATCTAGTGCATCATCTTTGATGGAAAAACAACTTACCTTACTAATAGTGAAATAGTATTGTCCTACAAGGAGAGAGCGGTCAACCTTAGATTGTTATAGTACATTCTTATTGAATGGGCATATGTCATTTTGCCTGTTTCTCACAATTTTCAAGTGATAAGAAGTATAAGCATTTTGGCCCATTATGCAAGTTTAAACAGTCTTCTAAGAGATACCAAAATATTATAGCACTTGCTTCTGGTGGACTTGGATTATTTAAGGAGGTTAAAAACAAAAAATGGATTCCAAAAAGATAGCAGATGAACAAACATCTAATGTGATTCCCTACCCACACTCCACTAGTATAAAGGGATTGAGGTTTGTCTGTTTTAAGTATAAATCCACATTGATTGAAGGACTATTTCAGATGCTAGAGAGTAAATGTGTGACTGAGTTAACAGTTTTATTCTGTGCTAGCAATGGGAAATTAAGAGCTAATCCAGTTTGTACTCTAGGAGCCATAAAAGTCTCAGGAATTAGTAGTACCTGGTACATTAATGGGGGCAAAGGGAGAATACTAAAATAAGTGGAATTGGTTGGAAGCCATTTACGAAGCTGTTTGTTTTCTGGGAAGAGTAAAACCTAAGGGTCTCATGATTGAGGGATACTAAGTACTGTTGAGCTCAGGGGTTCAGTATGCAAAATAGCAGGAATAGGAGTGTGCACATATAATATATATATTCTTTACTAGTTTCCCAGAAGGATGAGAGCCAGGCCTATATGCCCCAGGTAGGAAATTGGAAGAATTTTATCTGAGAAATCTGCCAAGCTGTAGAGGAAAGACGAAGATGCTGATCCTTAAGTAGTCCTTAGTTTGATCTCTCTACATTGAAACCTGGGTCACTAGGCCCTGTGCATGTGCTTCAGGCAGCCTTTTAATTCCCTACTCTTAAGTGGGCTACCAAGCATTATTATGAAAAATATGAGAAAAATCCTCTTAACATGAGATCAAGTGCTAAAACAGCATTAAGTAACTCAAGAGGAAAGGACTATCATTAATATCAGCAGGGGATAACAGAAACTATTGCATTGAAGATATCCAAGAGACAATAGGATGCTTTAAAAATAAGCAACAGAGAAAAATATCTGCATACACACACACACACACACACACACACAAGAGCTCTTAGAATTTAAAACATCTGATGTTACTTACTAAAAAGTCTGGAAGATAAAACTGAAAAACTTACAAAGAGCAGATAGGCAATGTGAAAACTAGGAAAGAACCAGTAGAGGTCCAGTTTGGAAAATCCAATGTGAGAATAATAAGAGCACAGATAGAATAGAGAAAGTGGAGGAAAAGAAAGTACAATAGAGATAATTCAAGAAAATATCCCACAATTAAGGCATGTAAATTTACAGACTGAAAGAACCCAGAGTTTCCAGCACAATGGAGAAAATATATCTAATCTAAGGCACATTACTGTAAAATTCAGAATACTGGGATCAAGCTTCCAGAATTTAAACAAAAAGGTCACCTGCAGAGATCAAAATGGTTTTGGAGCTAGAAAAGAAGAGCTATACCCTATTTGAATAAAACTGATTTCCAGCTTGAATTCTTTATGCTTTATCCATTTGACTAATAATCAAGTTCTTAAAAAATTATTTCCCACATGCTGTTACTTAGAAGCTCTAAGATATTCCTCTATCCTATTTACTCCCTTCAAAACAAGGGAGTAAACCAAGAAGAAAACAGGAATCTACAAGAGAAAGTTGAAAGGAAGCATCAGGATGATGGCAAAGGATGACTCTCTGACAACTGTGGTACCCAGGCATAGAGAGCTCTAGATTGGCACAGTTGAATCATCATTACTCTTTTGAAGAGAGAGGATGAAAAATGTATACATGTGTGGTGATGGTAGGTGGACAGTGAGAAGTAAAGAGAGCTAAAAATCCTTATATTTCATAGTAGAAGTCAACATAACATCTAAAACTTAAAACCAAGAAATGCTATTACATGCATGAAATTAGTACAGTTTATGTAGTTGATAAGTCAAGAAATACAGTATAAACATTTAGAGATTACTACATCTAGTAGAGGCAAATACAAAAAGAAATAGCTGAAATTGTTAAAAGTGATTGACTCTTGGGAGGAGGATTGGAGATAGTGCCAGAATAGGGCAAGAATTTTTACTTATATTTAAGCCCTTCTTGAATATTCTGCTTTATATGTACACACACACACACACACACACACACACACACACAAACACACATATGAAGAAAAAAATTTTTTATTATTAAAATGAAAAATAAAAGATGTGGGATGCCAAGGTGGGAAAAGGTATTTGAGAAGCCAAGACAGTTCTAGTGTGGCAGGAATCTGACAGCTGTTTCAGGGCTTAGAAGGTAGTATGTGTGTGTGTATATAAAATATTTATTTAAATATGGATATATTTCATAGGCAGATCTGTTGCTGATAAGGGAGGTATTGATGAAATTATATGCGTGAACATTATAAGCTTATGGGAGGCATTTATAAAGCTCCAGGGTCATGGCAGATGTAATGATATTAAGCTAGTATACCCTTAAAATTGCTTACTGTTGCTATTTGTTTTGATAGGAGAGTGCTTATGCCTTATCTCTTGATAAATATTTTGAATATCATCCGGATATAACCAAAGATCAATAAGACTCTGTCCCTGCATATTACATTCTCTTTACATCTTTTTTTGGAATTGAACTTCTCTCACTTCCCTCCTTTCTGTACATTTACTAAAACAATCAGTGTCCAACAGCTCTACTTTTAAATCCATTCAGTTATAATTTCTTTATCTTACCTGCCAATCATACAGTAAATGGCAGTGGTTTGTGATCCCAAAGGCACCTTAATTATCCTGTCAAGGAATCTGGCCCCTTATGACTGGAATGCAGGGAAAGTTGGGAGTGTCTGACTCCATCTTAATAAACTAATTGAATTCAAGACAAGACCAGGATAATCCCTGCTCCCACCTCTGACCCCAGTTATCTGTTTTGTGTCACTATAATTTTGTTTTTCTGAAAACTTTCTACAAAATGCAGTTGTATACTATATGTAGTCTTTTATGTATGTTTTCTTTCATTTGGCATGATGTTTTGGAGATTCATCCATGTTGTTATATCTATTAGTAATTTGTTCCTTTCTGTTAATGAGAAATAATCCATTTGTGGATATAGCATTTTATCTATTCACATGTTGAAGGAAATTTAAATCTTTCAAGTTCAGGGGTGTTATGAATAAGGCTGCTGCTAATTTTTGCATATAAGTCTTGGATGCATGTTTTTATTTCCTTTGGTGGATACCTAGGAATCGAGTCCTGGGTCTTATGGTGACTTTACATTACTTTTTAAAAAATATGTCAACTGTTTTCCAAAGTAGTTACACCATTTTACATTCCAAACTGCAGTGTATAATGGTTTTAGTTTCTCTCCATCTTTGTCAGTGTTTCATTTTGTCACTCCTTTGGATGTTAGCCATTCTGCTGAGTGTGTAGTGGTATTTCATTGTGGTTTAATTTGCATTTTCCTAATGACTAATGATGAGAATCATCTTTTCAGGTATTTACTTACCATTCAAATATATTTTTTATTAAACAGCCTGTTAAAGTCTTTTCTTATTTTTAAAATAAATTTTTGTTTTCATTATTGAGTTGTAAGAGTTCTTTTTATATTCTGAATTCAAGTCCTTTATCAGATATGCTTTGTACATGTTTTCTCCCAGTGTGTAGCCTACCTTTTCATTTTCTTAATGGTGTCTGTTGAAGCAAAATAATTTATAACTTGGGTGAAGTCCAACATTTTTCCTTATGTTTTATGCTTTTGTATCATATCTAAGAACTCTATGTCTAGTCCAAAATCAAAGGTTTTCTCCTATTTGTAATCTAGACGCTCACACTTTTAGGTTTCTGATCCATTTTGAGTTAATTTTTGTTAATATTTTGAAGTTGAGAAGTTCTTGTTTGTTTGCATATGGATATCCAAAGTGCCCCAGTCCAATTTGTTGAGAAGATATCCTTTTGTCCATTGAATTGCCTTGGATGAATCCTTTGTCAAAAATCCACTGGCTATATATATGAGTGTCTCCTTTTGGACTTTATTTTCTTCCACTGAATGTATCTATTATTGATTTAGCCAGCACCATACTGTCTTATTTTAACTTTATTATAATTCTTAAAGTTATGTCATGTAAGTCCTATAACTTTTTACCTCTTTTTCAAAATTTTAGCTATTCTAGATTGTTTGCATTTCCATATAAGTTTTTAAAAATTTTTTATTAAGGTATTATTGCTGTACACTCTTATGAAGGTTTCACATGAAAAAACAATGTGGTTACTCATTCACCCATATTATCGAGTTCCCCCAAATACCCCATTGCAGTCACTGTCCATCAGTAGAGTAAGATGCCATAGAATCACTATTTACATTCTCTGAGCTACACTGTTTTCCCCATGATACCCCATACCATGTGTACTAAACATAATACCCCTCAATCCCCTTCTCCCTCCCTTCCCACCCACCCTACCATACCCTTCCCCTTTGGTAACTGCTAGTCCCTTCTTGGAGTCTGTGAGTCTGCTGCTGTTTTGGTCCTTCAGTTTGACTTTGCTGTTATACACCACAAATGCGGGAAATCAGTTGGTACTTGTCTCTCTCCACCTAGCTTATTTCACTGAGCATAATATCCTCCAGCTCCATCCATGTTGTTGCAAATGGTAGAATTTGTTTGTTTCTTATGGCTGAATAGTATTTCATTGTGTATATGTACCACATCTTTACCCATTAATCTACTGATAGACACTTAGGTTGCTTCCATATCTTGGCTATTGTAAATAGTGCTGCAATAAACATAGGGGTGCATACGTCTTTTTAAATCTGAGATTCAAATTATATTCTTTGGGTAAATTCCTAGGAGGGAATTTCTGGGTCAAATGGTATTTCTATTTTTAGTTTTTTGAAGTACCTCCATATTGCTTTCCACAATGACTGAACTGGCTTACATTCCCACCAGCAGTGTAAGAGAGTTCCCCTTTCTCCGGCATCCTTGCCAACATTTGTTGCTCTTAGTCTTTTTGATACTGGCCAACCTAACTGGTGTGAGGTGGTAACTCATTGTGGTTTTTATTTGCATTTCCCTGATGATTAGTGATGTGGAGTATCTTTTCATGTGCCTGTTGGCCATCTGAATTTCTTTTTTGGAGAATTGTCTGTCCATATGCTCCGCCCATATTTTAATCAGGTTATTTGCGTTTTGGGTGTTGAGGCATGTGAGTTCTTTATATAATTTGGATGTTGACTCCTTATCAGATAATGTCATTTACAAATATTTCTCCCATACTGTAGGACACCTTCTTGTTCTTTGATGATGCCCTTTGCTGTACAGAAGCTTTTTAGTTTGATGTAATCCCATGTGTTCATTTTTGCTTTTGTTTCCCTTGCTTGAGGAGATGCATTCAGGAAAAAGTTGCTCATGATTATATTCAGGAGATGTTTGCCTATGTTGTCTTCTAAGAGTTTTATGGTTTCATGACTTACATTCAGATCTTTGATGTACTTTGAGTTTACTTTTGTGTATGGGGTTAGACCATAATCCAGTTTCATTCCCTTGCATGTAGCTGTTCAGTTTTGCCAACATCAGCTGTTGAAGAGGCTGTCATTTCTCCATTGTATGTCCATGGCTCCTTTATCATATATTAATTGACCATATATGCTTAGATTTGTATCTGGGCTGTCTAGTCTGTTCCGTTGGTGTATGGGTCTGTTCTATTGGTGTATGGATCTGTTCTTGTGCCAGTACCAAATTGTCTTGATTACTGTGGCTTTGTAGTAGAGCTTGAAGTTGGGGAGCATAATCCCTCCGGCATTATTCTTCCTTCTCAGGATTGCTTTGGCTATTTGGGATCTGTTGTGGTTCCATATGAATTTTAGAATGATTTGCTCTAGGTCGTTGAAGAATGCTGTTGGTATTTTGATAGGAATTGCATTGAATCTGTAGATTGCTTTACACAGGATGGCCATTTTGACCATATTAATTCTTCCTATCCATGAGCACGGGATGTATTTCCATTTATTGGTATCTTCTTTAATTTCTCTCATAAGTGTCTTTTAGTTTTCAGAGTATAGGTCTTTCACTTCCTTGGTTAGGTTTATTCCTCAATATTTTATTCTTTTTGATGCAATTGTGAATGGAATTGTTTTCCTAATTTCTCTTTCTGCTAGTTCATTGTTAGGGTATAGGAATGCAACTGATTTCTGTGTGTTAATTTTGTATCTTGCAACTTTGCTGAATTCAGATGTTAGCTCTAGTAGTTTTGGAGTGGATTCTTTAGGGTTTTTTATGTACAAAATCATGTCATCTGCAAACAGTGACAGTTTAACTTCTTCTTTACCAATCTGGATGCCTTTTATTTCTTTGTTTTGTCTGATTGCCATGACGAGGACTTCCAGAACTATGTTGAATAAAAGTGGAGAGAGTGGGCATCCTTGTCTTGTTCCCGATCTTAAACGAAAGGCTTTCAGCTTCTTGCTGTTAAGTATGATGTTGGCTGTGGGTTTGTCATATATGACCTTTATTATGTTAAGGTACTTGCCCTCTATAACCATTTTGTTTAGAGTTTTTATCATGAATGGATGTTGAATCTTTTTTAATGCTTTTTCAGCATCTATGGAGATGATCATGTGGTTTTTGTCCTTTTTGTTGATGTGGGGATGGTGTTGATGGATTTTCGAATGTTGTACCATCCTTGCATCCCTGGGATGAATCCCACATGATCATGATGGATGATATTTTTGATGTATTTTTGAATTCGGTTTGCTAGTATTTTGTTGAGTATTTTTGCATCTATGTTGATCAGAGATATTAGTCTGTAATTTTCTTTTTTTGTGGGTTCTTTGCCTGGTTTTGGTATTGGAGTGATGCTGGCCTCATAGAATGAGTTTGGAAGTATTCCCACTTCCTCTACTCTTTGGAAAGCTTTAAGGAGGATGGGTATTAGGTCTTCACTAAATGTTTGATAAAATTCAGCATTGAGAACATGTAGTCCAGGGGTTTTGTTCTTAGGTAGATTTTTGATTAACAGCTCAATTTTGTAGCTAGTAATTGGTCTGTTCAGATTTTCTGTTTCTTTCTGGGTCAGCCTTGGAAGGTTGTATTTTTCTAGAAAGTTGTCCAGTTTGTTAACATATAATTTTTCATAGTATTCTCTCATAATTATTTGTATTTCTGTGGTGTCCATAGTGATTTTTCCTTTCTCATTTCTGATTCTGTTTATGTGCGTAGACTCTGTTTTTTTTGATAAGTCTGGCTAGGGGTTTATCTATTTTGTTTATTTTCTCAAAGAACCAGACCCTACTTTCATTGATTCTGTTGTTTTATTCCTCTCAATTTTATTTATTTCTGTTCTAATGTTTATTATGTCCCTCCTTCTACTGACTTTGGGCCTCATTTGTTCTTCTGTTTCTAGTTTCGTTAATTGTGATTTTAGACTGTTCATGTGGGATTGTTCTTCTTTCCTAAGGTAGGCCTGTATTGCAGTATACTTCCCTCTCAGCACGGCCTTTGCTGCATCCCACAGATTTTGCAGTGTTGAATTTTGTTCACATTTGTCTCCATATATTGCTTGATCTTTGTTTTTATTTGGTGATTGATCCATTGATTATTTAGGAGCATATTGTTAAGCCTCCATGTGTTTGTGGGATTTTTCATTTTCTTTGCATAATTTATTTCTAGTTTCATACTTTTGTGGTCTGAGAAACTGGTTGGTACAATTTCAGTCTTTCTGAATTTACTGAGGCTCTTTTTGTGGCCTAGTATATGATCTATTCTTAAAAATGTTCCAGGTGCTCTTGAGAATGTGTATCCTGCCACTTTTGGGTGTAGAGTTCTGTAGATGTCTGTTCGGTCTATCTGTTCTAATTTGTTGTTCAGTGCCCCTGTCTCCTTACTTATTTTCTGTCTGGTTGATCTGTCTTTTGGTGTGAGTGGAGTCTCATTCCAAAGGAGTTGAAGTCTCCTAGAATGAATGCATTGCATTCTATTTCTCCTTTAATTCTGTATTTGTTTCATATATGTAGGTGTTCCTGTATTGGATGCATAGATATTTTTAATGGTTATATACTCTTGTTGAATTGACCCCTTTATCATTATGTAATGTCCTTCTTTGTCTCTTGTGACTTTCTTTGTTTTGAAGTCTATTTTGTCTTATACAAGTACTGCAACTCCTGCTTTTTTCTCCCTATTGTTTGCAACTTCCTTACTATCTAAGAGTCTAAGTTGACTCACTGAATATGCTATTACAAACAGAATCTAAAGATTGTCTCTTTTTTTCCCCCTCTTTTTCTTCCTCCTCCATTCTTTATATATTAGATATCATATTCTGTACTCTTTGTCTATCCCTTGACTGACTTTGGGGGTAGTTGATTTAATTTTGCATTTGCTTAGTAATTAACTGTTCTATTTTCTTTTCTGTGGTTTTATTACCTCTGGTGACAGCTATTTAGCCTTAGGAACATATCCATCTATAGTAGTCTCTCCAGTCACTGTAGAGATGGTTTCTGGGAGGTAAATTCTCTCTGCTTTTGCTTATCTGGAATTGTTTAATCCCTCCTTCAGATTTAAAAGGTAATCTTGCTGGATAGAGTATTCTTGGTTTGAGACCCTTCTGCATCATTGCATTAAATATATCATGCCACTCCTTCTGGCCTGTAAGGTTTCTGCTGAGAAGTCTGATGATAGCCTGTTGGGCTCTCCTTTGTATGTGATCTTTTTTCCCTCTGACTGCTCTTAATAGTCTGTCCTTATCCTTGATCTTTGCCATTTTAATTACTATATGTCTTGGTGTTGTCTTCTTTGGGTCCCTTGTGTTGGGAGACCTGTGCATCTCCATGGCTTGAGAGACTATCTCCTTCCCCAGATTGGGGAAGTTTTCAGCAATTACCTCCTCAAAGACACTTTTCATCCCTTTTTCTCTCTCTTCTTCTTCTGGTACCCCTATAATACGAATATTGTTCCTTTTGGATTGATCGTACAGTTCTCTCAATATTCTTTCATGCCTAGAGATCCTTTTTTCCCACTGTACCTCAGCTTCTTTGTATTCCTCTTCTCTAATTTCTATTTCACTTACTGTGTCCTCTACTTCATCTAATCTGCTTTTAAAACCTTCCATTGTATCCCGTAGTGATTGGATTTCAGACCGGCATTCATTCCTGAGTTCTTGAATATTTTTCTGTACCTCCATGAGCATGTTTATGATTTTTATTTTGAAATCCCTTTCAGGAAGATTGACAAGACCTGTTTTATTTGATCCTTTTTCAGGTGTTTGAGGGATTTTTGTTTGAAGCAGGTTCCTTTGGCATTTCATATTTGTATGTGGTGCCTGTAGTGCCCATAAACTCTGCTCTCTGGAACTCCTCAGCCCCTGGTGTGATGTCGGGGGTCGTGCTGGCACCTGGCAGGAGGAAAGAGCTGTTTCCTGCTTCCCAGCTGTTATGCCTGTCTCCACTGCCAGACCAGTGGGCTGAACAAATAGGTGTAAGCCTCTGCTTTGCGTTTGCAGTTGCCATAGGCGGGGCTTCCCTCTGACAGGCCTGATGCCAGGGCAGGGGCTGCCTGTTTGCAAGCCAGGTGTGGGCCGGCCAGGAGGAATGTGCAGCAGGGCTGCATTTCACGGTGTGGGGCCTTGGAGCTGCATATCCAGCCAGGGGGATTGAACTCCTGTGACTCCTTAAAGATCCCAACCTGCTGGGCAGAGTAAGCCTGGACAATTTTGTCTACCTGTAGCAGTAAGCTCTGTGTAATCCTTGCCCCTTTAGCAGCTCTCTCACTGTTAGGAAGTCTCTCAGACAGCCCTCCTTTCTTTTGTCCCAGAGCAGCCAGTGTGGATCCCTGTTTTCCACAAGCGGCTAGAATCTCAGTCTCTCCAGATATTCCATTCCACCTGTCTTAGCTTTCCAAACCCACTAATCAAAAGAGCACCATGCAATGTAGTTTCATGTTCCCAGAGCAGATCTCCAGGGTTAGGTGTTCAGCAGTCTCAGGCCTCCACTCCCTCCCTGCTCCATTTCTCTTCCACCGGGGAGCTGAGGTGGGAAAAGGGCATAGGTCCCACCAGATCTCGGCTTTGGTATGTTACGTGAGGTCTGTTCTTTTCTCCAGGTGTATGCAGTCTGGCGCAGCCTTCTTTCCTGTTGCTTTTTCAGGATTAGTTGTATTAATTATATTTTCGTATTATATGTGGTTTTAACAGGAGGCCTCTGTCTCACCTCTCATGCCACCATCTTTAATCCAATCTCTCCCATATTAATTTTAAAAGCATTGAATATTCTATTTCTACCAAAGTGCATGTCAGTTTTTTTATTGAGATTGTGTTGAATCTATAGATCTCCAGTGATCATTATAGTAGCCACTAGCTACATGTAGTTATCTAACTACAAATTTAAATTAGTTAAGATTAATTTAAATTAAAAGTTATTTCTTCATTGGACTAGCCTTATTTCAAATGCCATTTGCCACAGGTAGCTAGTGGCTACTGTATGGAAAATGTTGATATGTAGTATTTTGATACTCTAAGACAGTTTAATTAGATGTCACAGCTATAGAAAAAATTGTATTTAATTACCATCTTAACAATTTTTGGTCTTTGGTCAATGGACAGAGCACATCTCTTCTTCTCCTTAGGTCTTTTAATTTCTCCTGATAGGGTTTTTGTAGTTTTCAGTTTACAGATACAACTAAGCCTCTTTTGTTAAATTTTTTCTTGTTTTATTCTTTTTAATGCTATTGTGAATGGAACTTTTTAAATTAATTTTTTTGGTAGTTCATTGCTAGCCTATAGAAATACAGTTTGTTTCTGTATGTTTATCTTGTACTCTGTGACATTGCTAAATTTGCTTTTTAATTTTTCTAGTGTTTTCTTACATTTCTTAGGATTTTCTACATATAAGATCTTGTCAGTGAAAAGACAGACTTACTTCGTTTCCAGTCTCTGTGACTTCACTCTTTTTTCTTGATTTATTGTGCTTGTTAGAATTTTTAGTACAGTGTTGAGTAAAAGTGGTAAAAACAGACATCCTTGCTTTGTTACCGTCTTAGGAGGAAAGCATCTAGTGTTTCTATTCAGTGAGAGGTTAACTGTAGGTTTTTCATAGATGCCCTTTATCAAGTTGAGGACCTTCCCTTTTATTCCTAGTTGCTGAAAGTTTTAATCACAAATAAAGGTTGCATATTTTCATGTGAATTTTCTGTATTTGTTGAGATGTTCAGATGGCTTTCTTTTTTATTTCATTAATATAATATACTCATTGATTTTCAGAAGTCAAACCAAGCTTAACATTTCTAGGATAAATCCCATTTGGTCATTATTCTATGTATAAACTGCTGTATTTAATTGCTAATATTTTGATAAGGATTTTAAGACTATGTTCATTAGGAGTATTGGTTTGTGGATTTCTTTTTTTTTTACATTGTTTTGTCTGACTTTTGTTAGGGTAAAATTGGATAAGACAGTTTTTCCCTCCTCATCTATGTATTCTGAAAGTTTTTATGTAGGGCTGATATATTCCCTGTCTTAAGTGATTGATAGTCTTACCCAGTGAAGCTGTCTTTGAGCAAGGACTTTTCTTTGTGGGGAGATTAAAGTTATTAATCAATTCCTTTGCTTGATAGAAGTTCATTTAGAGTTTCTATTTTTTCTTCCATCACTTTTGGTAACTTGTCTCTTTCTAAGAATTTGTGTTTCAACTGAGTTGCTAAATTTGTTGGCTTAAAGTTGTTCATAACATTCCCTTATACTCCTTTTAATTTCCCTAGGGTCTGCAGTGGTGTTTCCTCTTTCATTCCTAATATTTGCAATTTGTTTTCTCAAATTTTTTATTTGTCTAGCCAGTGAGTATCAGAACTACTGATTTCCTTGAATTTCTCGATTGTTTTTGTTTCCTATTTCAGTTATTACTGCTCTGGCTTTTATTATTTCTTCCTTAATACTTATTTTATGTTTGATTTGTTCTTTTCCTAACTTAAGATAGAAACTTTGGTTATTGATTTTAAACAGTTAATCCTTTGTGAGTAAGCATTTGAAGCAATAAACCTCTAAACATTACTTTAGCTGCAGTCCATAAGTTTCAATCATTTTATTATTTTCATTCAGTTCAATTCTAGACATTTTCTAATTTGTCTTATGATTTCTTCTTTGATCCATAAGTTATGTAGAAGTATGATGTTTACTTTGCATGTATGTGGATAATTCCCACATTTATTTTTGTTATCTCAATTTCTAATTTAATTATGTTAGTAGTCAGATAACATACTTTGTATTTTGATTCTTTCACCTTTATTGCAACTTGATTTATGGCCTAGCTGTACTTACTGCCTGGTGAATATTCCATGTACAGTTGAAAAGAATGTATACTTCACTGTTTTGGGGTGAGGTGTTTTATATATGTCAGTTCAAGTTGGTTGATAGTATTGTTCATGTCTTCTGTATACTTAACTGATTTTCTATCTACTTGCATTAGGAATTATTCAGAGAGGGATATTGAAATCTCTAAGTATAATTCTTGAACTGCTTATTCTTATTTCAATTCTGTCAGTTTTTATTTCATGAATTTTTAGTTTCTGTTTTAGATACATATACATTTATAATTTTAATTTTTTAAGGTATTGACCTAATATATAGCCTCATAAAAATAGTTATTTTCTCTAGTAATATTCTTTATTTTGTCTGATATTGATATAGCCACTCTAGTTCTCTTACCATTAATATTTATATGGTATAATTTTTTCAACCACTTTTTGTCTCTAACTGTATAGGTCCTCTCTTGTAGACTGCACATATATCTTGCTTTTTAAAAATCTAATCTGACAATCTCTGCTTTTGATTAGACTATTTATGCCATACATAGTTAATGTAATTATCAAAATAGTTGTATTTAGGTCTGCTATTTTGTTATTTGTTGTCTATATCTCATTTCTTGTTTATCCCTTTCCCTCCTTTATTGTCTTCTCTTTAAGAAGTCCTGATTATTATACCATTTTAATTCCTCTATTAACTTTTTAAATTGTATTTCTTTGATTTTTTATCTGTGAGTGTTTGCATTAGAGATTAACATGAAGGTTTTAACTTTATGATGATTTACTTAAGTTAGTACTGACTTAAATCAAGTAAAACAGCAATTTTTACTCACATGGTTCAATTTTTTGCCAATGTCAAGTAACTGAGAAGAATATGAAATTTTACCCTACTTGAAAGATAGCAAGTTAGCCTGCCCCAGTTTAATGGTTTAATGGATTCTGACAGGAAACAAGAGGTTCCTGGGTCAGAGACTAAGGACAGTTTATTACTCACAGCAACAGCTATAGTCAGAATATTATCATTCGTACCAATTGTTTAAGCTGTAATTGCATCACCAGGATACTGGTACCATGGATGTTCTGAAAAAAGTTTTATGGTCAAATAAGTTTGAGAAACTGTACAACCTATCTCCCTTATGTATCTCCATAATGAATAAAGCATATTAAAAACTGTAAGAAGCCTTGAAGAAAAGAAGCGACTTAATTTTCTTTTAAGGAAGATTTTCCAAAATTTCTTGACTACAGAATCTTCTTTATTTTTACTTTTTTGTATCATAACAATCTGCAAAAACAGTGTTCCACATTACTTTGGCAAACACTAGTCTAGGAAACAACAGAAATCAAATACAGTCAACTTATTTTTCAATCATCATTAAGAAATATGGTATTTTTGGAATAAAAAATATCATCCTTCCCAACCTCTTTGAAACCATTTAATGTTCTTCCCTTTTATTCTTTAAATGAAGTGAAGAATACAATATGTTTATCTGTAAACTCTGTTTCCATTTGTAGGGGATGTGATCAACCTTGGTGACCGACAGCTCACTGTTATGCACATGCCTGGTCACTCCAGGGGCAGTATTTGTTTACATGACAAAGACCGAAAGATTCTCTTCAGTGGAGACGTCGTGTATGATGGATCACTGATTGATTGGCTCCCATACAGCAGGATAAGTGACTATGTTGGAACCTGTGAACGTCTGATAGAATTAGTGGACAGAGGTCTGGTAGAGAAAGTGCTTCCTGGGCACTTCAATACCTTTGGTGCTGAAAGGCTTTTTCGATTGGCTTCTAACTATATTTCAAAAGCTGGGCTATGTCACAAAGTTTCTACTTTTGCCATGCGCTCTCTTGCAAGTTTAGCTCTACGTGTAATGAATTCTAGGACATCAGCCTAGTAATCTATACTGATAATCTATTTTGATTAATTCTGTAAATTAAACCAGTTCATTTTGTGGTATTTAAAATGATTAATAGTGAGCATTTCAGGAAGTGTTTTTTATACTACTGTTAAAGAAAAAAAGGTTGAGAAAGAATAAGCCAAAAAAAGGAAGTTCTTAGTTTAAATTTTTTTCTTCCAAAAAAGAAACTACTTAAATAAACTTATAATTTGCCAAGCTGTCATCTTACAATATTTGCTCTAGAAATGACATAAAAATATATGGGGAAGCAAGGAGGCATTTTGCAGTAAGAGAAAGAATTGCCCTTGCCTCCCATTTGTCCTATTTTATTTCCTAAATGACCTAGAAAGAAAGAGGCATAAAGAGTTTTATGTTTATACTACAAATTCGATATTTTTAATATATTATTTTAAAAATAAAGGTTCTTGAGTTTAAAATATATTATAACTCAATACACACACAAGCATAAAAGTAACATATAGAATGACAGCTGAAACAATATGGTACAGAATTTTATGCTTTATTTATTCTTAATGTAATTATAGTGTGCATTGTGTTGTGTAATTTTACTTTAAAAAGGTACAATGAATTATGTTTATTGCAAAGCTTTAATATAAATTGCAGAATGCACCAGTAAAAAACTACTATTTATTGTTGTTTATTATGTATGTGTAATATTTTCAGTCATAAAAGTGAAATTCAGATGTCTGTAATCTAACTGCAAATTGTCAGATTTCTCAAAAGGACACTGTCAGGCAAACTTGAAAATATACACATTGAGAATAATTTTTTATTATATCCTATTTTAATATTAACAGCTACTATAACAAAATTTTTCTTGTTAAATAACATCAGTATACACGTGTCATATTTTATAGTATCAAAACTGCTATAGAGATCTACAACATCCTGATATAAACCATTCTCTTATTTAACATATGTATGTACCACAGAAGATTTTTCAAATTACAAAATGTGCATTAGATACTGACTTAAAGTGAATTGCCTTTTTTATCCTGATTCACAACACCTATTCTTTGTCTTGAATAAAAAAGTAAGTCTACATTTTATACTTACAGGTAATGCAATCCCACTATTTAGTAAAATGCTTTGGTTTGGTACTTTTAATAGTTTATTTAAAAGCCTTTTGGAAGATTTCATAAATGTTTTATTAAACAGTTTATTCACTGCCTTTTTTATTATTAACATGTCCAAAACCAAACTGACATAGCTTTGGAAATCAGATTTTTTAGTGTTAAGGTTTAGCAATTTTGATTTCCAAAATTGTGAAACTTTCCTACCCTACTACCCAGGTTCTTAGTCTTTTATTCTTTCAACATACATACACACATAACACACACACACCCCCCACATGCATACACAGTCACATACATACATGCACAGCATTGTGCTAAACACTGTGGAAGCTTAAAATGTCAAAGAGACTACATCCTAGCTGGAAGTAGAAGACAAAGCATAAATAGTAATAATATATGTAATTTGAAGTTAATAGAAATTACACATGCATGTCAGGGACATAAATGGAGGTGTGTGAAGTTTGGTCAAGGAAAGATTCCTGGAGGAGGGGTTTTTGAGTTAGATTTGGAAGGATGATTTGTTAGGTGGTCAGGACAGGAAACAATAAGATCCAAGAAGAGGGATGGAAGCATTGCTGTCTAGGCTATTTCCTATGACAATTTAAATTTAATTTTCAGGAATCTTAAGTCTTCCATAACCAAGTATTTAGCATGAGAAAGATGGGTTTGTGATTGTGTATATAAGAATCATCCTTAATGACAGAAGAGCTATACTGCCACATGCCACCGAATGAACCTTTACTTAAAATTAGCAAAGATTAGCCATGATTGTTCGAACACATAATATCACAGGAGTTTCTCTGTGATAGTCATTGAAGGCAGTAGGTCTGTTTCAATTGATAGCGCAACATCAAGAATATAGATTTGGTTCAGGGCAACTATGATCACTTAATGAGCCTTAAATATAGCCATTATTTTTGTATCAGTAGCACAAAAGAAAACCAAAAGTCCTTAACCATTGACCATTTTATCATACTTTAGGACTTTTTTTTTTAATCAGGGTATATAGTAGGCACTAAGTTTTATTGAGAAATATTTAAATCTGATGAAGGCTTTCCTTACTTCTTAAAAGTGTGAGTTTTTTCAAAACACATTGATTTTAATTTTAAATTTCCACAATTATTTTTGTTTTTCCAATTGTACCAAAACATAGACTGATATTTTGCTATTGCTTCAGTGTGAATAAATCGGGGAGTGGATCTATCATTTATTAGTGCCCATGCTATGCATTTTTAAATATGCATTACTTAACTTAATCCTGGCCCAGTGCCAAGAAGTAATTGACCAGCTTCACACAACACATATTTGGACTAAGTTGGTGATTGAGTACAGATCTGTCTGCCTCCCAAACTGTGCTCTTTCTCTTATACCTGCACAACAACAGAATTGGCCAAGTGTATTTTTCTTTTCCAAGATGCCATATGTGCCAACAATAAATCAACTGATGTTAAAGCATAATTATAGCATATTTTTAAAAAAGGTTTAAAAATATGTATTTTCATCCTGACAGTGACCCATGCTATAATTTATGGTTTTTGGAAATAAAAGTATGTAAGCATAATTCAAAGTTGTCAAAATGTAATACATTTAGAAATAACATATTATTTATGTTGCTAACAGCAGTCTTTGGAAATCGATTTTCCTTATTTGGTGTTTTAACTAAACTCTAAAACAAAAATCTGTGTGCTATCCTGATATAGTTATATAAGTGATTATGTGTAGTTGTTCTTATATGGATAGTAATATGAATGTGACATGCAGAAACTGTTCTCATAATTTTCAGATAAGTGTAAGTAAACATTTGTGTGATAAATATTAAAGTGGACATTTTATTTCAGTGTGTAATTGATTTTTTTTATAGTGTTAGCAAATTCTCATTCAATTTCTTGCAAGGGTGTTTCCTATATGAAGTGGTTTTGAAAAGCTTATGATAAATATTTGCCACAGATGTCAAGTCTGTGGGTAAGAGTAGAGAACCTAAAAAATACCCATAGAAGCTTTTAGTATTTGATAAATATGGCATTTCAAATCATTGGATGGACTATTCAGTATATATACCGATTGTTGATGTGGGGAAAAAGGCCCTTGTCATAATAAAAATAAATTCCAAATAGATTAAAGACCTGAATGTGAAAAACAGAACCATGTGTGTATTAAAAGAAAAATTTAAGTCATGTTTAAGATATTATAAGGAAGCTCTTAATACAGCAACAAAAAGCACATTATATTAAATTTTTTAATGTTTTAGAATTCAGATGTCGCAAAGAAGGTTAAAAAAGAGAAAAATTAAAAGAAAATAATTCACAACTTACATAACAATTTAAAAAAACAAATGTAAAGATGCCTACAAATCAATAAGAAAAAGGTAAAAACTGTAAGGGAGGAAAGACATTTCGTCTACCCTGTAGGTTCTCTGGCTGGGCCTAAGAATTAAACTTAACAAAAGGCAGCTTAACACGAGCAAAGCATACAAATTTTATTTGCTGTTCATCTTTGTACATGTACATGGAGGGCTTCATATATAAAAAGTAAAAACCCAAACGTGGCTAGGTTTGAGAGTCTATCTACATACTAACAAAGGACAATAAATTATGGAGACTAACAAAAAAGAAGTTTGGGCTAGGATTGATAAATTGTGGGAAGGTGACTAGGAAATATATGGAGGAAACTAATGAAAGACAAGTGTTATTTTTTAGTAGGTTTGTTTATACAGATCAATCTTGATGGTGACTCCTGAAAGGGTATCTCACTGTCACCCTTCTTACCCAGGACGACTCAGGAGACACGGGTCCACGAAAGAGATTTTATTATCTGAAAGAGAAAGTGGCTGCCCCCAGAGAGAGAGCAGGGGGACAGGGGGACAGGGGGACAGAGAGCAGCAGCGCGGTGCAGAGAGCTGTGTTTTTTATTGTGGCGGATCCGCTTGGCCTGTTGCCTTGGGGGAGGGTCGGGATGTTTAGAGAGAAGGTGGAGTAAGCCCAGGCAAGTCCAGGCATGATACTCGCCGGCTTATGTGCTTGAGACCATGGGGTAAATGGAGGATAAATTACTATATTCTTATAACTCCCATCTCAGTGATATGTTCTCTTGCTGGTACAAGGAAGAGTAGCTTTCTCACAAATTTTATGCCCTCCTTAGGTAGAAAGGGGAAGTTCAGAGAGCCCTTCCTGTATTTTTTCTCAATTACCTTCAGCTCCATCAGTATGCCAAAGTGGCATGTTTGGGGGTGCCATATTCTTATCCCCTTTATTATTAGAAAAGATGGGTAAATTATATGAATAGGTTATTTACAGAAGAGGAAACACAAGTGAGGCAAATAAACAAAATTATGGTGAACCTAAGTAGTAATCGGGGAAATGCAAATTTAAATACTGAGATAGTTTTACTCTAACCAGATGGGGAAATTTTGGGAACACGGAGTGCTGGCAAGGGCGAGGGTGGTGCACTCAACGGCCGCTGTGCTGCTGGGATGCGAAGCGCTGCAGCCGCTTGAGGGGAGGCAGCTTTGGAGAGTGATTTGGCACATTGCTTTTGTGTAAACAATAGCAGGGGGAGCACACACCTTAACTTCACCTTTTTGAAACTCAGTAAAATGACATGAAATTCTTTATTTAAAATGGCATAAATGTACAAGAACATCAAGCATGGTAAAAGGGACAACAGCATCAACATTTTAGACCCTGAAACATTGATAGATGAGTGAAAACTGCTTTGGTAAACCCAAGAAAGCTAGCTGCAAACAGGAATGAGGAAAGCCAAAAAACAATCTTATTACAACACAACCCCCACTAAAAGGCTTAGAAATTCATAGTACCAGGTATCTCTAGGAATTGAGATAAAGGTCTTTTTTTATTCAAATTCTGTTTTCAATTTAGACCCCCAAATCCCTCCCTAATTCTACACAACTAAGCAATTTCCTCTCCCCCACTTCAGAAAAATTGGAGGTTAATTTAGATTTACCACAAAGTTAAGTAATATTTAGCTTTAGGGCCTCACACCTGAGTGGGCCCCATCCAAGGCTTTCGGGGGCAGGGGTAGGTGGTCCCAAGAAATGTGTTCAAATGGCATTTTGTTGGTTTTACTTTGCAAAACTAAGTTATTTTTTATTTTTCCTCTCAAAGCCCCACATTTACTTAAGTTTCAGATCTCATAAAACTGGAATCTGTTCCTGACCAGAGGATTGTTATAAGGGGAAAGTAAAACAGGATCTCTATATCAAGAAAATCAGAATATACTGAAAGTTCATACTCTGACTTCAATCTAGCTCAAAGAATGCTAGCAGCTAGAATTGCACTTTCCAGCCAGGAGACTGAAAGATCCTTTCCTTTGAAATTTTACACCCAGAAGACCTAATTATATTGAATTTGGGGTCTTCAAGGAAAGGGCCTAATAAAATCACCCTACAATGCAGCCCATAGTTGCTGAGCCTCCCTGCCTCACCACTCTCCCACCTAGAACTATGAAGTCTTCCATTCTTAAGTTTAAATACATATATACTAAAGTCCAGCATCTTATGGAAAAACCAAAAGAATAAATGTAAATAAATGGTAAAACCACTTAAAGCAATACAATAATATAAAAAATAAGAATATAAAATTAACACTTAAAATCTATATAGTCTTTACCAAAGAAGATATACAGATGGCAAATAAACATATGAAAAAACATTCCACATCTTACATCATGAGGGAAATGCAAATTAAAACAATGTGATACCACTACACACCTATCAGAATGGCCAAATTCCAGGACACTGACAACACCAATTGCGGGAGAGTATGTGGAGCAACAGGAATGCTCATTCGTTGCTGGTGGGAATGCAAAATGGTACAGCCACTTTCCAAGACAGTTGGCAGGTTCTTATAAAACTAAACATACTCTGAACCATATGATCCAGTTGTACACCTTGATATTCAGTCAAATGAATAAAAAAGTTATGTCCACCCAAAAATCTGCACATGGATGTTTATAGTAGCTTTTATTCATAATTGCCAAATCTTGGAAGCAACCAAGATGTCCTTCAGTAGGTGAGCAGGTAAACTGTGTTACTTCTAAAAAATGGAATATTATTCAGCATTAAAAAGAAATGAGCTACCAAGTCATGAAAAGATAGAGAGGAGACATAAGTACATATTGCTAAGTGAAATAAGCCAATCTGAGAAGGCTATATGCTATATGTTTCTAATTATATGACATTCTGGATAAGGCAAAACTATGGAGACAGTAAAAGATCAGTGGTTGCCAGGGATTGGGATTGCAGGCAGGGATGAACAGGTGGAGCAAAGAGAATTTTTACAGTAGTAAAATACTCTATATGATACTATCATGATGGATACAAGTCATTGTACATTTGTTCAAACCCATAGAATATACAACACCAAGAGTGAAATCTAAAGTAAACTATGGATTTTGGATGATTATGGTGTGTCAGTGTAGACTCATCAGCTTTAACAAATGTATGCCACTGATGGAGGATGTTTATATGGGGAGGCTATGCCTGTGTGAGGGTAGGAAGTATATGAGAAATCTCTATACCTTCCACTCAGTTTTGCTCTGAACATAAAACTGCTCTAAAAAAATAATCTTGAAAAAAAGTTATAGCCTTCATTTATACAAAAATGACTTCAAAGAAATAATTTATAATACATAATTACATATGTATTTATAATAAATAATTTTTAAATATGTAAGAAAATATATGTAAATGCATAAGGAATACATATGAATATATATAAAAATATATATAGGGAAACTATTCATTAAAAAGATACTATGGACTTGGATGGAAATATTAGGAAACAATTCTCCATGGATCTGTCATGTTTCTGCATGTCTGGCAATCAAAGGCACTGACTGACACTATGCATTTTTAAAATGTATGTATCTTTTTTTTTTTTTTATTACAGTCACACCTGTCAGTGTTGGTAGATTTTTTTTTTTTTTTTTTATTGAAGGGTAATTGACAACAGTATTACATTACATTAGTTTCAGGTGTACAACACAGTGATTCAACATTTATATACATGATAATTCTAGGTACCAGCTATCACCATACCAAGTTGTTACAATATTTTGACTATATTCCTTATGCTAAAAATGTATGTATCTTTTTTAAAATGTTTATTATTGAGGTATAGTTTACATACCATAAAATTCACTGTTAAAGTGTAATATTCAGTGATTTTAAGTATATTTACCAAAGTGTGCAACCAACACTGCTATATATATATCCAGAACATTTTTATTACCCCATAAAGAAACTTTGTATCTACTAGCAATCATTCTCCATTCTCTCTTCCTCCCAACCTCTAATAACCTCAAATCCACTTTATTTCAAGGGATTTGCCTACTCTGAAAATTTCAGATAAAGGGAATCATACAGTATATGTCTTTCAAGTCTGGCCTCTTTCACTTAGCATATTGTTTTCAAGGTGTGTCCATGATGTAGCATGTATCACTATTTCATTTCTCTTTATTGCCAAATATATTTCATCATATATAATACACCACATTTTGGTTATCCATTCATCATTGATGGACATTTAGGTTGTTTCTACTTTTTAACTATAAAAATAATGCTGCTACGTACATTCATGTGCAAGTTTTTGTGTGTACATATGTTTTAAATTCTCTTAGGTTTATTCCTGGCAGTGAAATTGATTAGTCATATGGCAACTTTACTTTGACTTTTTGAGGAATTGCCAAACTGTTTTGCCAAGTAGCTGCTCTATTTAATATTCCCAATTGTATGTTCCATCAGCAATGTATTAGAGTTCCAATTTTTCTACATCCTCACCAGCACTTGTTAATCATTTTTAGTATACCATCTTAGTGGGTATGTGGAGTTTCAGTTTTGATTTTGATTTGTATTTTCCCTAATGACATGATATTGAGTAATTATCTTTCCATGTGCACATTGGCCATTTGTGTATTTTCTTTGGATAAATAATTATTCATATCCTTTGCCAATGTTTAATAGGATTGCCTTTTTATTGAGGTTTAAGAGATGTTTATATATTCTGAATGCTTGTGGTTTTTCAGATATATGATTTCAAATACATTCTCCCGTTGTGTGGATTGTTCTTTCGCTTTCTTTATAGTGTACCTTGAAGCACAAAAGTTTTTAATTTGATGAAGGCAAATTTGTCTAATTTTTCTTTAGCTGCTTGTGCTTTTGGTATGGTATCTAAAAAACCATTGCCAAACCCAAGATCATGAAGATGTATGCCTGTGTTTTCTTCTAGAAGTGTTAGCTGTTACATTTAGGTCATTGATCCACTCTGAGTTTATTTTTGTACATGGTGTGAAGTAGGGGGTCCAACTTCCTTGTTTTGCATGAGAAGAGCCAGTTGTCCCAGCACCATTTGTTTGAAGAGTATTCTTTCCCCATTACATTGTCTTGATACCTGTGTTGAAATAAATTTTTCAAGGATGTTTGTATTGTGAACAGCCTTGGAAAATAGAGATGGTATCTCCTCTACAGCAAAGGGCAAGTTTTCTTACTGTCTAGCATAAAAACTTAGGTTCCCTAAGCTAATGGGTTCTCCCCTGTGAAGCAACTCACTACATGTGCAGTTGCCACCTGGCCCTCTTCACATCACCTATGGGACCTGGGACTTGAGAACCAGTGCAAGAAAAATCTGACATTGTAGCTACTGTCAATGTTTTGAGTAATTAAATCCTTTGTTCTCTGACCCAGAAGTTTCTTCTGTCAGCATCCATGAAACTGTAATAGGCTAACTTATTAGTTTGCAAATGCAGTAAAATTTCATACCCTTCATAGTTTTGGTAAGGAAGACACCATATCATAAAGATATCTATACTTTCTAAGCTAATTTATAAATGTAATATGACCCAAATAGTTGTAAATACCAAAATAATTCAAAGTTAAAGGAATTAGAAGTTGATGCCTCTCAGAAGCAGGAATTAAGGATGTCAGAGTTACATAGTATTGTTTTTCTCAGATTTTTGAACTCATTTAGCTTTAAAAAAACTGCATATGTATCTTTGACTTAAAAACAAAAGGATTTTTTTTCATGCATACGTTGTGGAACCTACTTCTTGTGATACACTTTAATGATACATTCAGAAAAGGCCATGCCAAAAATATTCATTACAGAAGTCATTGAGACAGAAAAATATGAAAAAATAATTTCTATTAATATAACATGGTGTAATCATAGTATGAAACCAATGAGATACTTAATGTAGCAGCTAAAAATAATAACATCCAAACTTCATCATGACTTATAGCTAAGTGAAAATATAAGTAGCATGTAAATAGGTATACAGTAAAATGTCTTTTATGTAGAAACAAAAATAATAAGCAGCCATATATAATATGCATATTTGTTTTTTGTTACTGTAACCAATTACTCTAAGGCTTAAAACAACATACATTTATTGTCTCACACTTCCTACCAGTCTACCCCCTTACCTCTCTAATCTCTTCTACCACTTAATCCAAGCTCACTCAATTCCTGTCCCATTATCCCACTTTGCTCTTTGAATATGACAAACATGTTCAGCAATATATTTATTGTATGACTAACTGAGGAAACCAGTAGAAGGCTATTTCAGGCCAATCTTTGTCCTAGGCTGGAATTATTCAATGTGGTAAACCTGATTATCCCAAATTAGCCCGATTATTCCAAACTATTGACATCTAATAGTGTAGAAAAATAATAGTTGCTGCTTCATCACTCCAATTTAGACAATCTTGTCACAAAACCAACTCTATTTCTCCATTTCTGTCACAGCTACTCGGAATCAACCACTCAGTTATAACTTTCTGTCTCTTTCCTAGTAAGAATGCTGTCATGTTCATGATGTCTCTCAAGCTTGTCCCTTCTACCTTCCACCTTCCACCGATTTCAGGGTTCTATCATCTCACACGTGGATTACTGCAGGAACCTCTTACAGTGCTCCCTATCATCTCTCTCTCTCGCTAATCCTTAACACTGCCATTAGAACAACTTCCGTAAAACTGGCTTTAATGGTTTTCCAGCTCAATGTCATTTAATACTTACACATTTATTTACTGATGGTAAAAACTAATGTTCTTTGAAGCTTGTTACTAGAGTAGAGGAGTCTATTTATTCTTTTGCTATACTGTAAGCTCATAGCAAAATAATAATTTCATTTAATTATCTGTAACATAATTGTCCACATAGTTGGTATAATTAAATATAATTATGAAGGTACTTGCCGGTACAATATGTGAAAAAGTGTTTTTAAAAAACTGTGTCTTATGCTTATAAATGCATCCTCTGAATTCATTTCAATTCTTACTTAATACTTGCCAGATACATAATACTGAACTAAATACTGTTAGATCATAAATATAAATGAATACACAAATAAAAAATACTGGGAATGTGTTCTATATTATCAAGTCATAGAGATTTTGGTAAGCTATTGGAGAAAATGAGATACAATGGGGAAGACAAAAGGTAATTGAGCAACTGATCAAGGAATGAGGAGAAATAAAGTTATAATGAGATGATTTTTTCCATTGAGCTATTTAGATTATTTCAAGGTTTTAAAAATAACCTGACCATTAAAGGTCAATAAAAAGGACAATAAAATGGACTAATTTTTGAATATTAAAATGATGTTTCTTATGGCTAAATGGGCAAAAATCACCACCTTTAAATGCAGGCCTAGCAGTCATCAAGTGTTTGATGTTTTTAGTAAAAATATATGTGTGTTGAGAGAATTACATAGGAAATGATAAGGAAGACTCAATTTGACCCTGAGGTCCCATTTTATTTCTTTTTAAGCAATATTTTAATTTAACCTTTGGGGTCATAATGATAAAAAGCACTCAAGAATCATTTATAAGAATCACCATGGAGACCATATTCTGCAGTCACATTAATGAGGTCTCTCCATTCTGCCAAATTTCCTATATCTGTCAGTGCTACAACTGGCAGGCATAATCAATGGTGCGTTGCAAGTAGCAACTACACACTCAAATTAGCATCAACAAAGAATGGCTTATCAAAGGATAAAACTGACCATTTCAAAACCATTTGAAAAAATAAAATATAATTGGGCCACCTGGAAAATGGAAGAATGTTAGAAAACCAACACTTTCTTTCATTTCTTCAGAGTAGTTTGGTCTCTGCTTCTCTCTATGCTTCTGGGTTTATTTTACTTGTGGCATCTCTGCTCCCACACAAATTATCTTATACTTGGCTTTGATTGCTATCCTTTGTTGGTCTTGTCCTGACTTTTTAGCTCAAGTATTTAGCATCTTCAGACTTATTGGCTCAGTATCCATATTCAAAAGTGCCATGGAAAAGAATCTAATTGGTTCGGTTTAGGTCAGTAGTCTCCAGGTAGCCCAACAGGCTATGGTGGTTGTCAAGACTTTAGCATATGTCCTTACGGGGGCCATGGCCCATTAGAACATCCATCATCTACAGTTTTGTGAGATCCTCAGGGGGTAAAGGAGTAAGGCAGGCTGTGGTGATAATATAGCCCTAGTTCAATTCTGGAATCTTACTGGTAACAGTTCATTCACCCCTGTCCTTCCTACTGCTTTTAAGGAATTAAGACAGGAAAGACACACATACACACACGTGGGCACACACAAAGTGTCTGAGTTATAAAAAAAGTTGCCTAAAATTTGAGGTTGCTATATGAATCCTTCCAACTCAACTTATTATCTGAATGACAACTCAATCAGCAAATATTTATTGATTCCCTTCAGTGTGCTCAGTACTGGACATAGCACTGTGGTGCCGGGTGAAGAGGACAGTAAGTAACAAAACTGATCTCTAGTGCTCAAGTTTTCCTGTTATGAGAAATCTAAACCTCCAGAGGATTTCCATTTCTGGTGGTTCCCACTTGGTTCACAGATATATATTCTACACATTCTTATTGTTTACCTGCTCACCACTGCCGCTCAATTTTTGCCACTACTTCTTCAATAGCACTCATTTCTCAGAACTTGCCTCCTCAACAAACTCCAAATGGGAGATGGACTCTAGAAAATCTTATAAGTAAATTTTTTGGGAGGAGAAAGGACAGCAGACACATCAGGTTTATTTATTTATTTATTAGTTAAGTGGCTAGCATCTACCAAAAAAAAATCCCCAAATCAGGAGAAATCAATGTAACAATCTGTCTTTCTTGTTTCTCTTGAAAAAATGAAAATATGGCACTTTGGGACCTATATTTCCAATTATTGGACCCAAATAGTAGTCTCTCTCTTTAGACGGGACATGAGCTTTCCAATTCATCATAGCTGCCCTAGTGTGTGTGCCTGCTTCACTCACTTTCCCTATCTGCCCTATGTTTGTAGGCATTTGTGTTTACAAACCATTATCTTTCTTAGTTCATGAGATGTACTGGGTTTTTAAATTTTTTTCCAGATCTAATCTCTGGAGAACTTGGGACACATCCCCAAATTTGAGAATGTTTTGTGACACCACATCACCCTCAAAACAATGAGCCAAGTCTGAGACAAGTCATTTCCATTCTCTCTTAATTTACAATTATTTGCTCATATTCTGTGACATCTACTTGTAGAGCTAAGGAAACCCATTGTCACAGATTTAATCATCAGTCCTTGTCACCATTTGTGCAGGAAATCTGCTGCAAAAAATGCCTCTGTGGTTGTTCCTAATATTACAGTATACGGAATAAGGCTTTTTCTGGAATTATTGCTCAGCCCACCAACATAATTATTTGAAAGAATGGTAATGTTAGCAAAAATTGTCAGACAGTTGAAATGAGCAAAAGAGATTACCAAGTTTAGCAGATACCCTAGCAACTGTCCAATTATATAAGATTGTGTATCTTTGATTTACTTTTTGAGAAATTGTGGAAGCTATTGTACACTTCAATATGGTAGAAATTAACTTGTACAAAACTAATTAATAGTAATCCAAGTAATTCTTGTACATAGCAATGCAAATTAAATAATTTTGTCTTATAGATATAAAATTGATTTCTCCTTGTAGAAAAGATGTCTACAAATATTAAATTTTGTTACCCTATAAGTTATTAACCAGTTTAGCATCTATCACCAAATCCTTTTCAGTATGGCTGACTGTGTGTGCATGTATGTATATTTAAGAATTTGTCTTTTAAACTGATTCGTTCATTACTAATGAGTTGAATAAAATATTTCACAAGTATTCATTTCATGTTTACAGGAGTTTTTTCTTCTTCAATATTATACTGCAGCAGTCAAATACCTAATAGATCCAATTAAAAAAGAAATTCAGGTTACTAAATATGTAAACCTAAATTACACAAAAATTAGTGGTAATGATCTTGAGATAAAAAGAACATTTTGAATGTAGTGATTATGGGTTTTACAGTATGTAAAATTTTTGTGGTAAAAGAATCTCCTCCAGAATGTTTTTCTGCTCTTGAACTCTTCCTTCCACACTTGGTTGTGTTTTTTAATCCATAAGGAGGAAAAATAACTTTTAGAATTGGTGAAACTAGTTGAGAACGGAAAAAATTGAGTGGAAAGAAATTAATTCATATTTAAGAGTACTACCGCTTAGTGGTGTCTTCCTGTACGGAGTCTCCTTATAGGCCTAAATCTTGCAAGTGTTTGTTCCCCAAAGTGAAGCCATTCCTTCCAGCTAAGTGGTCCAGTGACCTCTCTGGTTATTAAGGAAGGACATTAATTTACGACAACCCAAACATTAAAAAGTATGCTTTATCTGGACTGGAGTTTTCTGATCTGTAATTATCTTTCTTTAAAATTGAGGAATGGCAATTTGGGAGCTGAGATTGGAGCTTTAAAAAATAAAATCGAGCTTCTGGTTTGGTGAACATGAGGTCTGAGGAGGGGTACCTTTAAGGAGGCGTAGAAGCTCTGCGCCCTTTCCCCATCTTGTGCTGTGAGATTGCTTCCATCTGGCTGTTCCTGAGTAAAATAATGTAACAATATGTCCTCTTATAAGAAACCAGTAATCTGAGACTAGAGAAACAAGTTTGACTCGAAACAAGAAAGAAAAGTTTAGAGAAAAAGAAAGAAAAATATATTCCGGAAAAGTTCCTATGCGCTGCTGAAGCCCAGAAGTCAAGTCTGGTTTAAGATGTTTGAATTCTTAATTTGTCACCTTGCTTTTCCTGGGTAAGTGTCTGTGTACATAGGTCATTTTTAGGTGATTTATAAATAAATAGTTTTTTAGTAAAAACAAAATTCAGCGTTTTTAAGAGCCGTTTGACTAGTGGATACACAAAGAAACAAAGATACTGCCATCTAGTGTTATAATTGAAGAAATTCAGTAAAACAATTTTTCTCATAAAAGTTCACATTCATATTTTAATGTAGCTCTAAATAAAAAACACACATTTTTAGAAAGCAATTATTAATATACTCTTTCAAATTAAGGTTTAAGATGTGTCCAGTCTTCTTTTTCTTTTCAGGTTATATTCCCTATCTGTTAAGATCAGTAGAATATGAATTAGAACAGGCAAAGATTTTCATAATTAAAGAAATGATTAATAAAAGACAATGTTTCACTGAAGAAATTGTTATGCAGCCTAAAAAAATCATAAAATCAAATGAATGATAAAATTAATAGTTAATATCCAATTTTTAAGAGAAACTATATAAAAGAACAAGTTATATATTATGTACAGTTATAAGAGCAATATTCTCTAAAGCATGTTCTAAAACTAGTTTTTTTTTTACTTTTTATTAAATAGCTCCATTACAGCAAAACTGGCTACAAAAGAATATTCCATTAAATAAAATATTATTTTATCATTGACTTTGATTATAAAACAAGACATGTATTTTTATAAATTCGCATTATAAAAAAAATTGTGACATTTAAACTTAAAAGAATTGTTATGTCCAGTAAATTTGTATTCACAGATAAATAGAAAATTCACAGGTACTATCATCTATATTCTTTATTGGTATACATTTTTATAGTCTTACACAAAACAGAATCACTCTGTTATATTATAGAACTATTTCATTTCTAATAACAGCATGAGAAACAATAACACCCACAGATATTTGTTTCCATCTGGCCATGTTGGGAATTCCCAGGTTTCCCTTGGATTTTCAGATCATCATGTACATGGGTACATCAAAAGGATACTTTCTTTTTCCAATTTCTGAATATTCTAATCCTACTTTTAGAGCAAATTTTATACTGAACAGAGTAGAGCTTCCTTCTCAACAGTGGTCAGGAGAGTGCCATGATGGAATCCATCCTGGTCTGGGTAAACAAGATAAAATGTCTTTTCATGGCATCTTCTAGGGTAGATATAAAAATCCAGGAGTAGATAGAAATTAGACAGAGGGACAAATAGACTCAGTTTATGTTCCTGGTGTAAAATGATAAAACCTTCTCTTCTGAAAATAGTCCAGAGGCAGACATTGCCAGGTATGCCACCCCTGGGTGATATGTGAGCAGTAAGGAGAAGGAAGGGGTATTACAGTGCATATATGTCCTCATTGCGCACACCCCCAATTGTTGTCCTGGTTCAGGTTATTACAGATCCTGCTATGATTGTTATAGAAAATAAGAATAGACTCACATTTTGGAGTAAGATTTGATTTTGTTAGCTAGTAAGAAGGTTGTATGCAGGAGAAGTCACATGGGTGCACATAAGCCAGAGTTGGAGACCACATTTCCTATTTCTTGGCTGATTTTGTTAAGTATGCAGTCTACCTTTATATCTACCAAGAGTGAAGGAGAAAGATTAGACAATGGGTTTTCTTTAGGTACTTTAAGTTACTAGGGAAGCCAATCAAGGCAATATATTATAGCACTGCTAACTTGAAGAGCTATTTGTAAAGTGTGCTGATAATCTCTTTTGAAACAGGTCACAGTATCTGTCTAGAGGAAATAAAATGTTTAATGTCTTTCAGTTTGTGGACATGTCAACCTTTTCTCTATTTAAATAATACATAGATCTATATATTTATTACAGGGAATAATTTCTTTTTCAAGATCTTATTAAAAATACAGAGCCTTGTCTCTGGTTTCTCAAATACTGAATTAGAATCTATGAGATTCAGGATCAACTGTCTCTATTTTTAACAATCTCTCCAGTCTTTCTGGTATATCTGAGTTTGAGAATCATTCCTCAGAGACATTCCTCTGAGACTGAAAACCAATAAGGCTAAATGCTTTTCATGGGAAAGTTTTAAAGGTAATCAAGGGTGAAAAAGTGGAACAACAGGTCAAATTTAATAGTCATTTATCTGGAGGACAGTCAGATCACCAAGGCAATTCCCAATTTAAATTACCATCAGTATGAGGAATAATTTTCTGATAAGCATCATTACTACAGGTGGCAACCTGATAAAATCTCTGTGAAAAAGTGGAAACACTCACAACTTAAACACTTATATTTATTAATTCAAGAGTTACTTACTGAGTACCAATTTCATGCTAGGTGCTATGTTAGGCACTAGAATTTCAGAGAAAAAAGGTTTTTCCCCTTAGGAAGTTCTCAGTATAATAAAATGATTCCTTCACTTCAGTGGGAATACAAATCATCTTGGGTTCTTGTTAAGAACGCAGATGCTCAGTATCTGATTATGAAGACTACTGGTCTAGTTAGCAAGACAGAAAATAAACAGACATTTATCATATAACTTGTAAGTTTTAAAATATTATGCAAACATGTTATTTGGTCACTGATTCAGACCAAGAGGAATGGGTAGGTATCAGGGATGGTTTTTCATGTAAAGTGATACCAACTTGAATTTCTGAAAGAAAACTAACAGTTTTGAAGATGAAGAAAGGAGAAGAGCATGGATAATGGCAATGAAGGATGAGAGGGTGTGGCCTAGATAAGGAATCACAAAGGTTTCTTATATCTGGAATTTAGGAGGTGAGAGTAAGGCACAAGGGAAAATGGGATTGGAGGCGTAAACAGAACTAACCCTAAACTAAAGAGTTAATTCACCCAAATAAGTGGTGAATCATTGAAGCATTTGAAATAGTGAAGGAGAGGATGATTGCACCAAAGTTGGGTTTTAGAAAAAGCATTTAGAAAAAGCATTCCTATTTGTCCACCACGTGTTGAGAACTACAGTCCAAATCACTTCTCTAACAACTAATCCTATAGTCTATGCCTATTGTAATGTCTCTTGCTTTTTCTTATGCCACAAATGCTAAGTGCCATTTGAATGAGTGGTGTGATATTAAATGCTTGGGGATTCAGAGGAAGGCGTAATTATTTCTGCAATCATTAAGACAAAGAATTTGAAAAGTTGGGTTGACATTTTATGAGGAGAAAGCATTCCAGATGGAAGGAAAATCAAAGGAAAAATGCATATAGTTAGGATGTTTTTTGGGTGCAAAATATGTGTAGAGACTGGGAAAGTACACTAGTATTTAAAGCTGAGGCTCCTTCATTCAAATAACCCTATTAGATTAGATAGAAAGAAATATTAAAACTGGAAAGGAACTTACAGTTATCTATACTTGAAACCCTTCTTCTCACAGATGACAACCAAGATTTTGAGTAAGTTAGGTAATTTGCTTATTGTCACACTGGTAATGGGGAAGGAATTGAGACTGGATCTTCTGATTTCTAATGTTCTTCTTCCATATTCCCTGCAGTGCAGGTTATTTACATTGCATTATAGCAAGGAGGGGAGAAAACGTGCTGCTGCTGAGTTCTGGACATGTTATGTTTAATGACCTGAAGTAGCAGTTGATCTTTTCCTTTCATCACTAACTTCTACTTCAAGTTCTTAACCAGCAATTAAGTGCTAAGGGAATCTGACAAGTAGAGCAAAGGGTTAAGAAGAGTTGATGTATCATACCACTTTGGGCCATTATATTTACTCTCATTCAAAAGTGATCTGCTTAACTTCTAAATTCTACATGACTACCATACTCAGTAAGGGAAAGAAACTACATGATGGATTTTCAGCTCTCTACAGTGGGAAGAGGAAACATGTTCTGGTAAGCAAGTCTCAGGCTCAGCTTTTATAATAAATAAGGATCAGAATCTGACAACAGTTGTCAGTCTCACTGTTGGCTAAAGGAGACTAACAAACTGCCAAAACACATTTGTTATTTCTTGTCTTTTGGATAGTGGCTATTCTGACTGGTGTATCTCACTGTGATTTTAATTTGCATTTCCCTGATGATTAGTGATGTGGAGCATCTTTTCATGTGCTTGTTGGCCATTTGTATTTCTTCTTTGGAGAAATGTTTGTTCAGGTCCTCTGCTAATTTTTTAATCAGATTATTTGTTTTTTGGGTTTTGAGGCATACAAGTTCTTTATATATTTTGGATATTAACCCCTTATCAGATGAGTCATTTACGAGTATATGCTCCCATACTATAGGCTGCTTTTTTGTTCTGCTGCTGGTGTCCTTTGCTATACAGAAGTTTTTTAGTTTGATGTAGTCCCACTTGTTCATTTTTTATTTTATTTCCCTTGCCCGAGGAGATATGTCCAGGAAAAAATTCCTCAAACTTGTGTTCAAGAGATTTTTGCCTATGTTTTCCTCTAAGAGTTTTATGGTTTCATGTCTTACATTCTGATCTTTGATCTATTTCAAGTTTACTTTTGTGTATGGAGTTAGGCAGTAATGAAGTTTTATTCTCTTGCATGTAGCTATCCAGTTTTCCCAACACCAGTTATTGAAGAAGCTGTCTTTTTTCCCCACTATATATTCATGACTTCTTTATCATATATTAATTGACTATATACATGGATTTACATCTGGGCTCTCTATTCTGTTCTGTTGATCTATGGGTCTGTTCTTGTGCCAGTACCATATTGTTTTGATTATTGTAGCTGTGTAGTAGAGTTTGAAGTCAGGAAGTGTAATACCCCCAGCATTGTTCTTTCTCAGGATTGTTCTGGTTATTCAGAGTCTTTTGTGGTTCCATATATAAGTATTTGTTCTAGTTCATTGAAAAATGCTGTTGGAATTTTGATAGGGATTGCATACAATCTGTAAATTGCTTTGGGCAAGATAGCTATTTTGACAATACTAATTCTTCCTATCCATAGCACAGACAGGCTTCCATTTATTGGCATCTTCTTTAATTTCTCTCAGGGGTGTCTTATAGTTTTCAGAGTACAGGTCTTTCACCTCCTTGGTTAGGTTTATTCCTAGGTATTTAAGTCTTTTTGATGCAATTGTGAATGGAATTGTTTCCCTAATTTCTCTTTCTGCTTATTTGTTGTTGGTATATAGGAATGAAACAGATTTCTGTGTATTAATTTTGTATCCTACAACTTTGCTGAATCCAGTTATTAGTTCTAATAGTTTTTTGGTGGAGTCTTTAAGGTTTTCCATGTATAATACCATGCCATCTGCAAATAGTGACAGTCTTCCTTACCAAATTGGATGCCTTTTATCTTTTTGTGTTGTCTGATTGCTGTGGCTAGGATCTCCAATACTATGTTGAATAAAAGTGGTGACAGTGGACATCCTTTGCTTATTCCTGATCTTAGAGGAAAAGCTTTCAGCTTTTCACAATTAAGTATTATGTTAGCTGTGGGTTTGACAGATATGGCCTTTATTATGTTGAGGTACATACACTTTATACCCATTTGTTGAGAATTTTTATCATGAATAGATGTTAAATTCTATTAAATACTTTTTCAGCATCTATTGAGATGATCATGTGGTTTTTATCCTTTTTGTTTCTGTGGTGTATGATATTGACTGGTTAATGAATATTATACCATCCTTGGAATTAATCGCACTTGGGCATGATGGATGATTCTTATGATGTATTCTTAAATTTGGTTTCCTAATATTTTGTGGTTGATTTTTTTATTTATGTTGATCAAGGATATTGGTCTATAATTTTCTTTTTTTGTATTGTCTTTGCCTGGTTTTGGTATTAGAGTGATGTTAACCTCATAATGAGTTTGGAAAGATTCCCTGATCTACTTTTTGGAATACTTAAAGAAGGATGGGTATTAGCTCTTCTTTAAATGTTTAGTAGAATTCAGCTGTGAAGCCATCTGGTTCTGCACTTTTGTTTTCTGGGGAGTTTTTTGATTACCAAATCAATTTCATTGCTGGTGATTGGTCTGTTCAGATTTTCTGTTTCTTCCTGGGTCAGTCTCAGGAGGTTGTATTGCTCTAGGACTTTTTCCATTTTTTCTAGACTGTCTAGTTTATTGGCATGTAATTTTTCATCATACTCTCTAACAATTCTTTGTATTTCTGTGGTATCCATTGTGACTAGTCCTTCTTCATTTCTAATTTTGTTTATGTGTGTACTTGTTCTTTTTTTCTTCGTAAGTCTGGCTAGGGGTTTATCTATTTTGTTTATTTTCTCAAAGAACCAGATCTTAGTTTCAGTAATTTTTCCTCTTCTTTTCTTCTTTTCTGTATTATTTATTTCTGCCCTCATCTTTATTATGTCCCTCCTTCTAGTAACTTTGGGTTTCATTTGTTCTTCTTGTTCTAGTTTCTTTAATTGTGAGGTCAGACTGTTTATTTGGAATTGTTCTTGTGTTTTGAGGTAGGTCTTTATTGCATGTACTTTCCTGTTAGAATGGCCTTTGCAGTGTCCCACAGATATTTGACTGTTGTGTTTTTGTTTTCATTTGTCTCCATGCATTGCTTGATTTCTGTTTTAATTTAGTCATTAATTCATTGATTATTTAGAAGCATGTTTAGCCTCCGTGTGTTTTTAGGCTTTTTTGTTTTCTTTGTGTAATTTATTTCTAGTTTCATATCTATCAATAATTACCTTACATAAAATGGAATGAATGCACCAATCAAAAGACATAGAGTGGCAGAATGGATAAAGAAATAAGACCCATCTATATGCTGCCTGTAGGAGACTCATTTGAGATCCAAAGACATACACAGACTAAAAGTGAAGGGATAGGTATGTACTTACTGTCCTTTTATTAATTGTTTTCTGCTTTTAGAGATCCTCTCTGTTCCTTTTCTCCTATCTTATACTCTTCTATTGCTATTTCATAATTTTCTTTAGTGTTGTGGTTTGATTTCTCTTTTAAAATTTTTTATGTATCTATCACAGGCTTTAGGTTTGTGGTTACCAAAGGTTAAAGGATAGCTTCCTGACTATATAACAGTCTATACTGAGTTGCTGGTTGCTCTATTTCAAACACAATCTAAAAGTACTTTTTTGCTTCTTTGTCTTCCTCCATACTTTATGTATTAGATGTCATAATCTGCACTTTTTTGTGTATACTTTGATTTTGTGTATAGATGGTGCCTACTTGTATTTTGTTTAAATTTCATACTTGCTTGGTAATTGGTCTACTACTTTTACTGTGGGTTTAATTTCATTGGTGAAAACTATTTAGGCTTAGGAACATTTCCATATACAGTATTCCCTTTAATATATCCTGTAATGCTGGTTTAGTGATTATAAACTCTTTGAGCCTTCATTTATCTGGAAATTGTTTTAAATTTGAATGATAATCTTGCTGGGCAGAGGATTTTTGTTTGAAGTTCCTTCTGTTTCAGTATATTAAGTATTTCATGCCACTCTATTCTGTCCTGTCATTTTGTTCAGAATATATTCCTCTGCCTCCTGATTTTGTCAGAGTTTCTGTGTTTCTTACTTTGTATTAGATGGATCTGCTATGCTTCCTGGTCTAGAGAGTAACGACTTTATGAAGAAGGCATCCCGTGGTGCTCAGAAGCTCAGGAGCTTTTCTTCTCCAGTGCCTGATTCTCCTTTGCTGTGGAGTCCCGGTTGCTGTTGGTGGATAATGGTTGGGTTGCCTTTCTTTCTGTCTGCTGGCAGTGGTTTATTTCAGTCTTCTGAGGCTGGCAGTTTTCCTCAGCTGACCATTGTGATCAAAGCAATGGTTTCTGCTGGGTGGGGCTGCCCTCTGCCTGACCTGCAGCGTTGGCGGGGCGGCTGAGTAATGGGGTGGGCAGGGCAGTGGCATGGTGGAGTTGCAGTGTGGCCAGGTGCACTGCCTTGCAAAAATGGCAAGTTGCCCAGTTGTGGAGCCTGTAGGTGCTTGGCAGTGGCAGCCGGCTACACGGTGGGAAGACCCACAGGCTCACGGGGCAGCTGTGGTAGCCAGTATTGTGGTGGGATGCTGTACTCTTGGTGGAGTCCACTAGTCATGCTACAATGGCATTCAGCTGCTGCAGTGAGCCAGGCAGGTGCCCTCTAGCAGCAGTGTGGCACACAGCCCTGGGCTTACCACCCATGGGGAGCAAGGAGCTCTTGGAGCTGGCTCCTGCAGATGCCTCCCCAGCTGGGCTGAAACAGGGCTGAGAAAGCTGGGGGAGTCTCCCTCTGCCTGAGAGACAGCAAAGTCAAATGCTGCTGGGCCGAGTGGGCTAGCGAATCTGCCCAGGGAAGTGCCTCAGGGCTGAGCCACCAGTGAGGGGAACGGAGTATCTGGGGCTCCTGAGAATGCCTGAGCTGCTGGGCTGCTGGGCTGAGGGAGAGCTGGGGAGGGTTGGAGATAGTTATGTCCAACCCTAGCCCCTCTGGCTCCCCTTCCATTGCTGTCAAATCTTTCAAACTGCTGCCTCTGTGTTGGGTCTCACTGGGACCAGCAGAGCATGCTGTCTTCCACAGGTGGCTGATGTCTCAGCCTGCCAGGGTGTTCCAACTGTCTCTGGTATCCAGTCCTGCTAATCACCAGAACCTATGCAATGTGGACTCATGTCCCCAGAGCAAATTTCCAGGGCCAGGTGTGCAGAGTTCCTGGGTACCTATCCCCTATCCCCACTCCATTCCTCTTTCTACCACCTGTGGACTGAAATGCAGGAAGGGTTTGGGTCCTGGTTGGCACTTTACCCTTTTCTGTGTGGTCTTTTCTTCTTCCCCAGGTGTAGGTGGTCTGTTCTGAAGTCTTCAGTTCATCTTCAGGTTTAGTTGTATTTGTTGTAGTTGCTTCCTTGGGATGTGCGTGGAAGGACATTTCCATCTTGCCTTCTTCCTACTACACCATCTTGATCCTCTCTCCTGTGTACATCTTCTTTTTCTAAATCTTTAATCCTTTAAAAGAAACCAGAAATCAAAAGGGTTTGTTCTTTTTTCCTGGCTTTTAAATGTTAACAGCAAAATCAAACATTTTAAACATATCTTCTGTAGGTCTTACTTAGCTAGTGGTGGTCTCTGGTCATCTCTTCTTCACCCCATAACAGTCTGGCCTTTTCAGTGAGATTACTCTTCCAAAAGGTACTAGTTACAAACTTTGTGAAACAAGACAAATAAAAGCAACTTAATTTGTTTCAGCACCAGTTTTTTGGTTTTTGCCTATGATATTGGCCTCAGAGGATGTATAAACAGTAAATAAGAAAATACGTATAAGACATTCACACAGAAATAAGCACAAGGTAGCCCATGAACTATTTGTTACTATTACGCTGAACCATGCTGCAATCTGCACTTCTCCAACAACATGGTATATCTTTAATCATCCACAAGCCAATGCACATTCTTCCCCCTCACCCTCTGAGCTTTAACTGCTTGAATAAGGTGCCTTCTCAGGTTTGTGTTAAACTTCTTGATGGTATGAAAACTATCCTAGCCTTCCACCGAATATTTAAAAAATCTTTTTACTCTAGAAAATTTCAACCATTCACAAATGTAGAAAGAATAGTATAATCAACTCCTGAGAACTTAACTATCCTCAACAATTTTTCGAGATATGGCCAATTTTGTTTCATCCACATCCTCACCAAATCCCTACTCTCCATCCTATACACACCCTGGATTATTTTGAAGCCAATTGTAAATATCACATCAGCTGATTTGTAAATACTTCACTACTTATAAAGTTTTCTAAAGACAGTGTAAGAAACAGAATGGTCTTGTGGGGAGGTTCTTATTGATAATGGGGAGGAGAAGGCTGAGCAGGATGGGAGAGACTAGTAATATGTATTAACATTTAAAAATTTTTGTGTGAGTCAACATGATGCAGCTGAACAAAATACATCTATGGATAAAATCTGATCATAAGGCCATAAGTTTGCAAATTTTGCTTTAAATAAATTCAGGAAGGGACAAATAGGAAGGGATAGACTTGTAATAGAACTTGGTTAAAGGAAGAAATTATTTCTCCATTTACTAGGTAAATCTGTGAGTTTAAGTAGTTTTCCACCTTATAGTGTTCTCATAATTAGAAGAAAATTTAAAAATGCATTTTGCATATATTTTGGTTGACAACAGAAATGCTATGATTATTTTAAATTAATACAATCTGCCTTCCAACACCAACATTTCATTAAATGTGCTTGTTGAATTTACTAATATTACCAAGTCCAACTGAGTTAATCACTTCAGCTTGCTTGGTTTCTAGCACATTTCTCCCAGTTTCTTTCTACTACATTGGCTATACCATTTTGCATACCCAAGATTTGGTCTTGAGCTTTATTATTATATTTTTAACACACACACACTTTTTCTAGTTGATTTCATCTAGTTAAATGGTTTTAACTGCCACTTAAATACTGATGACTCAAAAATTTACACCTAGCCTTCACTTTTTTCTGAAGGTATATATACCCACATACATGTGTTTATACATCCATACATTTTAGAATAAATTTTGACAGAAGAAAGGATATATTGTACAAACTTGTAAATAATAATAGACAATACTTTTTACTGTAAATTCTATATAACAGATCAGTTTTTGCAGAATTCTTTCACTGATTTTTGCCAAATCTTGTATCTGTAGTCAACATATGGTTGCAATTGGTAAACAAGTATAATTTAAAAATGAATGTTGGCTAATTCTTTTGATGTCAGTAGGTAAGATGACAGCAGTCAACTCTAGTACTCCACTGATACTAGAATTCTCTTAGTTCCTAGATTATGCCAAGCTTGCTCTTAACACAGGTCTTTGCATTTACTCTTCCCCTGCTCTTCTTCAGTTCTTCACAAGACTGGCTTCTGATCCCAGCTCAGGTGGTAGAAAGGCTTCCCTGACCCCTCTAGCCAAGCAGCTTTACTTCTGCTATTCTGTGTCTCATTGTTCTTTTTTATTTTCTTTATAGAAATTTTGCAATTATCAGTTCTGAAAAAGCAAAGTATGTTTCTGTGTATACATTTACTTTTTGAATGGATGATTCTTGCTAAAAAAAATTAAAATCACAGTGTAAAAATATATCCAGAGGACTTCCACTTCCAGGAAGATGGAGTGGACGTACTTTTCCAATTACAACTAAAACCTCTGGGCATAATATATAAAACGAATATACAAAGATTCTGATAGGCAAAAAGAAAGCATAGCAGCTAAGGACTTCAGAATCCGAAGAATAAACAACATGGTGTTGAATTCCCTGTTTTACAGTTTTTTGTGTTTTTTTTTTGCTGCATGGAATGAATACTGGAGAAGCCAATAACCTGAAAATGCCAACAGGCACCAACAGAAAAAAGCCCAGCAAAAGCCTCCTTCCTTGAGCCAAAAGACCAGGAAAAGGGCAGCCTAGCAGAAAACTTTTAGAAAATAACCAATTTACCACAGAAGAAACTATGGCTCCACCCTGCCCATGCCAGCAAAGGCCAACTGAGGAGCCTGGATTTCACCCAATTATAGCTTTATCCTCCTATAGGCTGCCTTATGTATACATAAAATTTGTTAAAATTTGTATAGTTGTCCCCACTTCCTTGGACCCTGTCAAAACTCCCCCAGCCGAAGTCAAGTACTTTCCTACATTCTTTTTCTGAGACACCTCACAGTTCCCCCATCGTATCTGCTGAAAATAAATAAATAAATCCGATTTGTTCAACTGCAGGTATTTTTGGTAGTCCTCGGCTAAAGAGCATTGACAATGTGAAGTTACTGCCATTCCTCTTAACTATATTATCATTATAATGATGTATAATTAATTTAAATACAAATATAAATCAAACATAATTTTTATTTTATATTACATAATTTAAATATAGATATATAGTAATTATTCTTATTAACTCAAATGATACTATGTTATATATTTTGGTCTGTATTTTTTAATATTTTACTTAATGATATATTTTGAACAGATTACATATTAGTACATATGGATCTTCTTCTTTTTAACAGGTGTACAATAGTTCCATGCAATGGATGTAAATTAGTATGTTAGCCTGCCTTCTGTTCATGGACAGTATTTTTTAAATCTTTTTCTCTTATAAGCAGTAACAAACAGCTTTGCCCATACTTTATGCACAAGAGCAAATATATCTACAGGGTAATTTCTGGAAAGTATAAATGCTGGTTCAGAGGTATGTGCGTTTAAAATTTTGATACATATGATATTCAAGGCTTTCCAAAGAGGTTGCCCAAAATTACCTAACCATCAACAATGTTTAAGGAAGGCTTTTCCTGCTAATTCTCCATGTAAGTTTGTAATTCCAAACTTAGATCTTTAAAAATCCAGTAGATGAAGATTTATACCTCATGTTAGTTTATTTGAGCATATGCCTTATTTTTAGAGAAGCTAGCAAATTATTTGCTTAAAAGTTGTTTGTAAATGTTTTTATGTGGTCTGTCTACTCATGTATTTTTTATTCTGTTTTAATATAGAAACATACTGAAGGGACTAGCGGTTACCAAAGGGGAGGGGTGTGGAAGGGTGGGTGGGGAGGGACGGAGCAGGGGATTGAGGGGTATTATGCTTAGTACACATGGTGTGGGGGTCGCAGGGAACACAGTGTAGCTCAGAGAAGGGACATAGTGAATCTGCAGCATCTTACTACACTGATGGACAGTGACTGCATTGGGGTATTGGTGGGGACTTGATAATATGGGTGAATGTAGTAACCACATTGTTTTTCATGTGAAACATTCATAAGAGTGTATATCAATAATACCATAATAAAAAATACATAGAAACATTATATGTTATGTATAACAACATATAATATATAATATATAATACATTATATAACATTAATCTTTGATCCTGTTTCACATATTATTTTATTTCTATTAAATTTTTACTTGTAGGGTTTATTATATTATTTGGAAATATGTATATATTTCCTCACCCTATCCTATGCAAACTACTGTTGTGATTCTTGGCTTTTATCTGTATTCACAAAGTTTACCTTTACTTTAATATTCAGATACTCACTGGTTTAAGCCTCAAACATATTTTTTTCCAATGTTTCCTTTCTCTTATAGTTACCAGTTTCCACATTTTACTTTTCAGTAAAAATGCCTTTTTATTTTAATTATATTTTGTTTAATAGGCTAATTCTCCATCCCTCTCTCTCCCTCCTCCCCCTCCTTTCTCTCTTTTTACTTTCTTCATATCTAAACTGTTGCCACAGTAATCACATTATTTAATTAGATGGCCCAATTTTGGGAGGAAAAGAAGAATTTTTGAGGAACATTGATTTATTAAACTAAAAAAACCATTATTTCTCTCTTGCTCTTGATGTTGTCTGCCTACAGTATGTAGGTGGTAGCTAAAAATAACCCCATTAATCTTCTCCTCTATATTGTATTCAGTAGCATGTTTAGTGCCTCATTACTAATGAGAATTCATCAAAAAACTGCAAAATACTTTGTTTCTGACTGTTGTGATAAGAACACCATTTGGGTCCAAAGATATCCTATGAATCTACAAACATGAGTATCTAAATAGAACTTGTTCGGTTTTAAGAAATCTAAAGCCAAAGAGGTTATGAAAGTTCTTCTTCCCTAGTCAAAGCTCACAAAAGCTGGTTACTGGACTACTGCTGGCTAATAAATATCCTGATTTTGAAGAGTAGACCTGACATTAAAAAGTCATTTTCAGTTTTATGCAATGCTTCATAGGGAAGCTTTCAATCCATTACAGTAACTCAAATTGTTAGATGGCTTATTTTTAAAGTGGAAAACCAGTCTCTTAATAAGGATACATGGGTTCTGCTTCTTTATTTCTTTATTTTTTCAGCATAGTTTGGCCTTGAGTCTTTTGCTTTTTCAAGTTTATAATGACAGAGTCCACCTATACTCACTGCTGTAAGTGGAAAGTTGAATAATCCAGACTTAAGTGTGACTAGCCTTTAGCTCTAGGCACAAGAGGCCCCTGCTTGGGTCCCATGCTTGGGAACACACTCTGGCTCTTTTTAGCTGTGCTTCACATGAGATGAGGTGCCTTAGGAACCTAAGAAGAGAAATATACCAGAAGGATGGCATAATATGCTAACTCAACATAGGTCCCTTCAACATAAAAAGTATTTTGAGCTAAATGCAAATTAAGCAGCAGCAAATGGAGGAAAAGCTCTCTCTACTTTCCCCCCTTTCTGCCTAAAGACTGGATATAAATCCTCCTTTTACTGGAGACAGACTCTTATTAGCACAGAGATGACATCAGAGGAATCTACAAACAAACCTCATTCTATTAGTTTCCTCCGATATATATTCACCTTCCCACAGATTGCTGTTCTTGGGAACCTAAAATTGTTTTCCATTGTTTTGTCATTTCTCTACAAATGTATTGTTCTTTGTCAAAAATGCCATTTAAGCTGGAGTTCTAAGCCAGCTCTTTGAGTTACTCATTTTTCCATGGGTATCTCCCATGTATACATGAGGTAAACATGTTAATAAACTTCTGTTTGATTTTCTCTTGTTAATCTACATTTTATTACAAGGATCTCAGGCAAGAACTTGAAAGAATAGAAGGAAAATTACTTTTCTTCCCTTACACACCCAAAGCCTACATGCCCTCTTCTGGACCAAGCTCCAGATACTTGGGACCCTAGAATTCCTGCCTGAATGGCTCTGAGCCTACCTCTAGGGATTTTGCATGGCAAGGACAATGCCACTGGAGTGTACAACCCTGAGCACAAGGGTGGCCAAGTGGTTGCTGTTTGCCAGGAGTGAGAATGGAGTTTGGATTTTCAGGCTGGAGTATCCACACATGTACAGTGGGAGTGCTTCAGAGGGTGGGACTGAGATGGAAGAAGGAATAAAACGATGATTGATCTGGCTCCTCCTTGTAGTAAATGTTATCAAGATGCAACAGTATGGAACACCAAAAAATCAGAATTCTAACTTTGGACTTCAGGTTATATGAAGTTATATTTGTCAATGTAGGAGGATAGAGCATACTTTATTTAACAGCTTGCTAGTCTGAATGATAATTTTTAAATATTTATACATAAAGTATATGGAGTCCCATTTGCACTAGCCCCCACACATGTTAAGAAAATGTCTGGGGACTAGGTTCTTTATTCTCCACTGGGTCCTTTATCCTGACTCCATATTATTCAATTTGTTTTTCAGGCTATTCATGGAGGGTAAATTTCAGCAACTCTGGTCCTTTTTAAGGGCAATTAGCATTCACTGATTGTTTTATATGGATACCTTGTATAATTAGTTTGTTTATTCTTCATAGTGATTATGAGGGGAGTGAAATCCTTATCACAGGTATGAGGAAACAATAAATATAGTAACACCTAGGATTTTACAGCTAATGAAATAGCTAATAGGCTTCATCAAGCCCTCTGTTCTATCTCGAGTCATCTTTTCCTCCACCTCCTGACTTTTAATGGATGTCCCTACTTTTTACTATGAAGGTTGAAACCAGGTACAGTGAAAGTCCCTGAATTATCTTCTGCATCACTGTCTCTTAGTTTTTTCACCCTACCTCTCTTTCTTTGCTCTATCTCCCTTCTCTTTATATAGACAATTCTCCATTTTAACTCCAAGACATCTAGTCTTACCAACTTTTTCTTCATTCCCAACTTCAATCTGTAGCTCTCCACTACTTTCTTCTCCCTGATAAACCATTCCCTGTTCTAAATGGATTTTAAAAACAACTTTTTAACTTGTTAATATGTTTATTAATTCCTTAATCTTCTTCTTCTCTTCACAGTCAAGTTTCCTCAAAGTGAATTCTTACTGCTCCATCATTCCTTTAAACCTTTACAATTTAGACTATTTTCCTTAACTCTACAAATACTGCAACCAAAGGCCCTGTGAAAAGCCAAACATCTTTGATGGATTACATACCTAACAAAATGTATAAAGTGCACTAATCTTAAATGCGCAGATAGATGATTTTTGACCACCACATAGATCTAGATACAGAACATTTCCAACAGCCAATAAAGTTCCTTTGTGCTCTTTTTCAGTACAAACTGCCACTACTACCCCATAACTACAAAGTCATGAAGATGTTCTGCTTTCTTTTAGAAACTTTGTAACTTTTTCTTTCACATATAAGTCTATGTTCCATTACAAGTTAATTTTTGTGTATGATGAGACATAGGAATCAGGTTCATTTCTTTTTGTGTGATATCTGCTGCAGCATCATTTGTTGTTAAGGTCTTGCCATTGAATTGTACTGGTGCCTTTGTAGTAAATCAACTGACTGAATGAGTTGGTCTACTCTACAGATATATTTTTATATTCTTTCTCCAATGCCATACTTTCATAATTATTGTGATTTGTTAAGTTTGAACAACAAACTTTTTGTTGGTTCTGCTCATCTTCTGTGCACTACTTGAATTTACCAATTACTCACATTTTTCATGGGGAAAAACAGGCATTGGAGTCAGGCAAATTTGTCTTCCAAGTTCCATCACCACATGATGGTGGTGTAGGATCAAGGAAAAGTGTAAGAAAAAACACCCAAAACTTGGAAATAATGCCAAAGGAGGACTGTATGTCATTCTGAAACACTGCTTCATAGATCTACCCAATGATTATTTAATTCTCCAAGAGGTATACCTTAGTTTGACTTGTTATTGCCATGATTAGAGCTTAGATCATGTAAAATGTTAACTTGCAGATTTTTCCCTATAGAGATGCAGGTGATTTTTGTCTGATGTGACTACAAAGGCTCCAGTTTATTTTGACTTGTAGGACATTGACCTGTAGGACACTGTAACTTAGTCACTTACTTCAGCATGCTTTTGTGATTGCTTATGTATATGCAGTTTGTCTAATTTTTGTGTGAACCAGCTTTATCATCTCGCTGGATTCTTTGTTAAGGAGTTAAATAGATTTTGGAAACTTTCTGTATTTGTATAATAGTCATATGTTTATAGTTTGAAAATTATACTTTGATGATAATGAGAAGTTAAATGCTATTCCTAGAAATTATGTGAACTGTGTGTCTGCTGATGCCATTATCCCAGATACAGAATACATGAGAAGTATTTTAGAAGAAGATGATTATTTTTCTTTTGGTGTTTTTTTTCTGTTAAGATGGAAATGCATGACACTGATGTAAATCTAGGTTAGGAAGCTGAGAGCAGAGGGCTAGAGTAAAAAATTTGAGAAACTTGGGAGTCATCAGCATGTAGGTGATTGTTGAAATTTAGGTGAGAATAGGAATATCATGAATTCTAAAAAAAAAAACAACACACAAAAATCTATTTAGGAAATGGATGAAGATTAGCCATTAAAGGAAATTAGTAAGGAGTAGTAAAAAGCAGCCTTGAGAGCAATTTTAAGAAATGAGTGGTCAATGTACATATGTAACCCAGGGGACAACTAGGATGGGAATTGAAAAGAAGCAACTGAACTTAGCAATTAAGTCTTTGGTGACCTAGTGAAAGCACTTCCAGTAGAGAAGTAAGGATGTAAGTCAGAAGTGCTGTGGGTTGGGAGACAGTGAGACATGAGGAAATGGATTCTGTGAATACAGATTAATGTTTCAGGAAGTTTGGCTCTACAACCTAAGTCATACCATAGTAATTCATTGTTTAAAACCTGCTGATGGATTTCCATTACACTTGAAATAAAATTCACCCCTTATCATGGTCTATTAGACCTATATGATTAGTACACTGTTTATCAATCTGACTTCTTGCACTACTACTCTGCCACTTCCATTATGCTTCAATCTTATTGAATTCCTTTTTCCCAATATGCCAATTTGTTTCTAAGTTAGAGTGTTTGCCTTTACTATTGCCCCTTTTTGATACATTCACCCTTCAGATCCTTGCAAGGCTTGTGACTAATGAAGGTGCATTGGTCAGATTTCCTTCTGAGAAAACCTGCTGTGAGAATAGTTAACACCTTCCAGCAGCCACACCTTCAGGTCCATTCAGCCCAAGGCTGCACTTATTCTGCACTGTGCCTAGCAGATGACTGAGTATAGGGTTATTAGAGTCCAGCTATTCCTGCCTAAGATTCCTCTACAGGGCACTTTTGCTATGAGGCTCCTTATTGGTCTAAGATTTTCTCCCAATTACATTGCACTCTGAATTCTTACTCCTGCTCTTCTTTCCCAGGTGACAGAATTGTATTTTAGTTTGAAAAATTCCCCTGTCTTCTGCTTGCCACATCTGTCTCCAGATGCAGTCACATGGAGGCTAGAGTTTCAATATACAAATTTGGGAGAGACAACATTCATCCGTAACACTTCATAGCATCTCGCTTGTGATATATTTAAGCAGGATTTCAGCACTCTTATAAAAACACTTCCTCACACTCTGATAGTACATTTTAGATTTCATGGTTTTATTGTTATAGCATTCTTCTATAGGGAATTTATCCTGGTGTGAAGGATGTAGTATGGACCTACCTTTATCTTTTTTCCACATGGCTACCCAATTGTCCCAATACAACTTATCTATTAGGGGAAAAGCAATGGGCAAAGATGTAGCTTTGCCATAGACTAAATTAGGCCTTTTGACACCTGAAAGGGAATCATAATTAGAGAAGTTGAATTTACTCTTCTAATCAACAATGAAAATAAAGTTACAAGATATACCCTAGACATAAAGCAACAGGGAAGAGAGATTTGAAAAAATATACATGAAAGCACTAATGAAGAAAAAGAAAATAAACTTCTTTTTGGTTTGGAACAGGTCAAGATCATATTGTAAACAGGTTTCAGTTGTATCAGGAAAAATAATAACCTCTTATCCTTCATGTATTTTGCAAATATCTTTCCTACTTCATTATTTGCCTTTGAATTTTTTTTTAAGTCTTGGCACTTATTTGCTCTTTATTGGTTTTATTATATTTATGTTCATTGTGAGGGTTTTTCTTTTTCATTGAATATGTTAAAAATACATATTTGTATTGGAGTATACCTGGAGTGTACAATCTAGAGTACACCTCTCAGAAAGTGTATATGATGATTGAACTTTCTGAAATCCTTATTGTGTTTTCACACTGGACTTTTTTCTTGAAAGGGAATAAAATTCTAAGTTTGAAGTAATTCTCCCTTACAATTTTGAAGATATTGTGGTATCTAATGTCTCTGATGAGAAATCTGATGCTAGCTCAATTTTTTTTTTTTTTAGTAGGTCAGATTTTCTCTGGAAGCTAACCTTTTTCTTTCATTTTTGATGTTCTGAAATGTCTTGTTGATGTAGCTAGATGTGTTTTTTTTTTTTGTTTGTTTTTTTATCATTTATTTTGCTCAGTACTAGGGATGCCCTATCAATCTGGAAACTTGTGTTACTTTCCAGTCCCTTGAATATTTTCAACTATTTATTTGATATTTTCCTGCCTCTCCTCCATTTGCTGCTCTCTCTTTCTGAAATTCCTATGAGTTACATAATTGACCTATTCTTCATGCTTTTACAGTTTTTCTGTGTCTTTGTCTGAACACTGGGATATTTCGATTAAATCATCTAACCATTCCAAAAAAATTTAAATTTCTGCAATCACATGTGTATTTTCAAGTCTTTTCTTATTTTCAAAGTGCTCCTTTTTTTTTTAAAGCATCCTGTTCTCTAATATTTTCTTGACCACCTCTTAGGAAGCTTAATTTTTTATGAATTTCTTTTGGTTCCTAAGATGACTCAGTCTTCCTAGATAGTTGTTTGTTTTCTTTAGTTTTGTCTTTCATGTTGTTGATTTTCTTCATATCTTTGATGGTTTCTGATTCGTCATTCATTTTTTAAATGGGGTTCTATGCACATGTAAAGAGAAAGAATATTGGGGAGGGAAATCTGAAAGAACTGAAATGCAATGGTTTCTGAAAGAGTTTTTAAAGAGATTTGTATTCAGCCCTCTTCTCATTTCCACCCTCCACTGTACAAGACAACTCTAAGCGTAAGGTCTCTCTGGGACTCTGCCAGGCAGATCCACTTGCTCTGAAGCTTCAGTCACTTCCTGCAAATTCTGAGGTGCACTTTGATGATCTGATTTGTCAACAGACCTCCATATCTCTTTTGATCTTTCAGATATTTTCTGAAATACCTTCTCTGCTGAAGACATCTCTTCAGGTCATTTCAGTATTAGAAATTAATTTCTCAATTATTTCTTCTTAAGGTTTCAGGAGGAAGGCTAAACAAATACTAATGCTACTACCTTCTTAAGCCAGAAGTGTTACCTACCTTTTTGGCTCTGGTTCTGGACTTTATATTACCACAGTAACAAATTAACAAATATATTTTAATATCCTGTAAAGCAATTTTTGTATTATTCTTTTTACAATTTTGTAAGTTGTTTTTATGCAATTTTTCTATACTGACATACCATGCTCTTTAGTTTATTTTATGCAATTATTCTTGAGATGATCTTTAGAATAGTTTTGGTGAATTCAAGAAAAATGTGAAATTTCTTTTGGTTACATTAAATTTACAGGTTAAGATAAGATATAACTTACAATACCAACTCTTCCCATCTAGGAGTATAACATTAATTTCTTCAAATCTCATGTCATTTAGTAAAATTTTCTGATTTTCCACAGACTGCTCCTATAGATTTCCTGTTAAGTTATTGTAGGAATTTCATATTGCTATTTTATTTTGCAAATGCTTATTGATTTTGCAATTTTTTTCACTGATGATCAGCTACTTTACTGAGTTCTATCAATTCCAATAGCTTAATACTCTTGGATTTTTCAAGGTAATCCTATCATCCTCACATGTTAACTTTATGTATCACTTCTTTTTCTTGTTTTATTTCATCATTGGTTAGAATTTCAAAGAGAGTGTTGATAACTGCTTTAATAGTGTCTGTGGCAGAACTGATTATCCCATCTAACCTTTAGTAATAGATTATCTGACTCCATGTTTTAGCAAGGCACATGGTTTCCCAGATAGAGATTTCTTTTTCCAGCCTCCCTTGTAACAAAGGAGGGGACATGTCACTGATTCTCACTAATATAAACATAAGCAGAAGTGATGCATGTAACTTCCCTGTTATTCCCTTAAAATAATACCCTGTTGAAAACATTTTAGTTTAACATTTAAAAATCTTCTTTCCCAAACTATGTGCCCACAAAACTCATTCATGAAATAACCATAAACATCTCACAAAACTGGTGTTTCAGGGACCAGGTTTGAGAAATCAAATACTAGCATTTATTAAGTGTGATGGTCAAGTTAAAAAAAGTACCTTCTATATCTGGTTTATTAACATGTATTTTATTAGGAATGGGTGTTGAGTATCTTTCAGTACTTTTTTAGGCATTGAGATGATCTCCTTAACCTAGAATAATGATTAATACAGATATATATTTTGAAATGTCTTTGTTTTTTAAAAATAAACTCCATTTGGTTATAGTGAAATGTTCCTTTAAGACAACACCTAACTAATTCTGACAACATCTAGGATTTTTGCAAGTATGTTCACTAATGAACATTAAATATGAGCCAGGCACATATTACGGCGAACAACATGCACACTCTCATCATGGAACACACACTCAGTGATCTAAATTTTTTTTATTTTGAGTGATTTTTAGGATACTAAGGGTTGTGCTAATTTCACAATTTAAGCTAAGAAGCTCCCTGTCATGTTTTGAGTTTGTAACACAAGAATTAGCTCTTCAAGAATTTTAAAAACCTACCCATAAATCTGGGTGGGCTGGATGCCTTTTTATTTTGTGGTACAGAACTTTGGCATCATTCTTTCAATCCTATTTTAGTTACTGATCTAATTTGGTTCTTGTTTTTGAATCCTTACCTTTGTTTTCCTTGAAAGTCACTATTTCATTTTGATATTGACAGCATGAAGTTGTACATCTAAGTAATTTTTAAACCTCCCTTTTAAAACACAGCTTATTAGTGGCAATATTGTCTTTTTTGTCACACTTCCATAAATCTATACATTTTATTGGTGTTACCAGAACCAGATTATTAGAGTACGTGAATATCTTGCAAATTTATTATTTTAACAATTTTCTCTTAAAAATGTTTCTAATTCCCTTGTGTTTTATCTTTAGAACTTTTTCTTAATTTTAATGTTTATTTTGTTCTACACTTCTAAAAATCTTCAAATAAATTCCTGACTTACTTTTGTTCTTACTTGATAGTAATTTTCTACTATAGCTTCATCTGTATGTTACAATTTTAATATGGAGTTTTTTCATTGTCACTACATTCTAGTGTTTAACTGCAATTGAGAGGTACTTTAAAATGTAGTTTTCTATTTTTTTGGTGGGGGCTATCCTTTAGCTATTAATTTTTAGCATCATTCCATCATAACTATCTTTACTTGTCCAATTTAGGTCATCTTTCTAGGACTATCATTTATGCCATCTCTTTCAAGAAGCTTTTCTTCTACTCTGTGTCCTCTCCCTTCTCTAAACTCATATATATACATATATATATTATATATGTATATATATGTATATAGTGTAACATATGTAAATAGTATACATATACATAATATTCATGTATATAGTATATGTGTGTGTGTATATATATATATATATATATATATATATACTCCTTTATAATAGTGTTTATGTATCTTCCCCCTTCCCCTGCATGATCCCCATCCTCAGTCTATTTCACTCCTTTATGAAATTTGCAGCTTAGCTAGTGCTTTGTGAGTTTTCACAAGATTCCTTCAATGCAATAAATATTTATTGAGCACGTACTCATCAGACGTTGTATTAGGCACCAGGAATGGCATTAAATGAAAGATGCAATCCTAGTAAGAAATTCAGCCTAGTAGAGGAGATGAATAAGTAAACATAATAGCCAAGGGAGCTTCAAGAGACACGCTTTGGTAGTAAAGATTACATGTGTAATAAGCAGCTTACAGCACTAGAAAATAAAGGACATAAGCGAACAAAGCCGTTCGAAGGGGAAGGTGGTAGCTAGGGGCGGTTTGGGCAATTTCACCGTAAATAGCCTAGTGATAGAACACAGTGATTATCCATGTATAACAGCACCTGCCTCACCATCACTGGACAGTTTGCAAATAAGGCAAGAATGCAGATTAACAGTTACTGGAATCAGAATGAATTAAAGAAACGTGTAAATAATGCATTTTAAACAAACTCCCTATGTACTTAGGCCGTCCAAGGTTTTATAATACAGCAGGGTGAAATTTCGTAGATCTAGCTCCCCGGCTACTACTTCGTTCTAGCCGGAGGATATAGTGTGGCGAGTCTCTTCTCTGCCCCTCCCTTCCCTCGGTCTCCGGACACTTATCCACCTTGCGTGAGGCCTGCAAGGTCCAGCCACCCGCCGCCGCAGCCGCTACACAGGCAGCCAGAACTAGGCTCCGCAAAGGATTCGGGGAAATAGTAACAGGCCAATCTACAGGGCGGGAGGGAGAGCAGCTCAGAGCGGATTCTTTGATTGACGCGAAAGATGCCCAATGATAGCCTAGGAGTAGCGACGCTTCCGCCTCAATGGACAGACTTCAGCAATTTCAATCAATCGAGCTCGAAAGTATCTGCCTTGTGGGAGGTCCTTGAGGCCGCTGGGGTCGTTGGTGACTGCCGAATGGTTTGTGGAAGTCGTGGTGATTTCGATAGTTGGCTAAAGTCGTACTTGGGAGGAACGTCCCTGTCCGAAGAGAAAATGAGTTTAGCTTTGAGGTCGGTAATGAGGGGGCCGCAGTGCTCTCCACACCCCGCAGCGGCCCCCAGGTTGGGTTTGTGTGGAAGGGAGGCAGTGTGGGGCCGAGGGGAGGAACGGGATGCAGTTCTGGAGGAGGGAAAGGCGCCTAGGCCAGCCTTCCTGGGCTCGGACCCTTCACCCTGGGAGCAGTGGGATATCGCCGGTGATGAGCCCCTTGTGCTTTCGCTGAGGTAGTCATATCTGTCGGCGCGCTGGGCTTTGGACCGCCAAACGGGTGGGTGATTGTGGGTGTGAGAAGGGCGTAAAAAATCGCGAGGTAGTTTCCTGCGGTGTTTCTGCGAGAAATCAGGCCACGGAGCATCCCGTCGTTCAGTTCCACCTTCCTGGTCTATGGCCCCCGCGTCAGCCATTTCAAGCCTTTCTAGCCATTTCAAGCCTTTGTATTTTGGGTAGTCTTTAGAGGACAAACCAGCTTCAAATGTAAATAGATTAAAAGTGCCCTAAGAAAATCAACTGGGCTTTACATTTTAAAAGTTCTATAGAATTTTTTTCAGTTTCGAAACGTGTTTTTATATAAGTGTTGTAGCCCCATTTGAAAATTTGGAAAACTTAGATAGGCATCCCTTAAGACATTTCTGGCTTTTAAAACAAATTTAATTTTTTTTCTTAAAAGTTTTTGCTAACTTTATGAGAAATTAAACGTAGATGTTAAGTGAGATTTACCAGACTATTGGCGCCTTAACATTTATTACATAGAATTAGCACAAATACTCTGTAGTTTTTTTAATTGTTAATTGTGGTATGTTTAGACTCAGTATTTTGGCTGATTTCCTAGTAGCAATGGAAGAAATTATAATGTGCCAAACTCTTAGAAACGTGTAATTGCCAAAATAGTAAATTAATTGATATCATATATATTTTTTTGGTAGTAATTTTGTAAATTAATTTTAAACACCATTAAAAATAAGCCAGATATATAGTGATCATCAGTGATGAATCTGACTTTCACTTTTTAAGACTCTATTGTAGAATAATATGAATGGTAAGTATTGGTGATTTGGTTTTCTTGGGGTTTCTGACATAAAAGTAATGTTTCTTATTCACAGTTCTTGTGTCTTCCATAGTACTATTAGAGGGAATAAATAAAGCCAGAAGGAAGGAAAGTTAGACCCTCATTTCTTTTAATAATCTGTAAAACTCTTAATTTTGGGGAAGTGCAAATTAATGGCAGGTTAGACAATAGAATGAATTGGGCTTTGGCTCATCATGTAAAGAATATTTCTTTATCTTTCTCCAAATACTTCCTTTTTGGAAATTTAGAAAATTATTCATCTGGATAATTTTTGTTGCATTTTGAAATCTTAATCATTTGAAGGCATAAGGGAATAGGATTAAAGTGGACTAAATAGACTTTTTTTTTCTCTTTCCATTTCATAGAAATGAGCTTGTAGTAGACAAATCAAAGAGGAAAAAAAGAAAACTCTCTGAAGAACAGAAACAAGAAATTAAAGATGCCTTTGAACTATTTGACACAGACAAAGATCAAGCAATAGATTATCATGAGTTAAAGGTAATAGTATACTTTAGAATATTTTTCTGTGAAAATGATTTTACATTTTTGTCAGTTGGTTAAAAATCCATTTCTAAAGTACTTTAATTAGGTTTTGGAAATATGAAACCATTTTAAACATTCATAGTTAAATGCTATAATAAAATTAAGTCATACTCCCTGTATCTTTACAGAATCTCCTTTTCACATGATAAAACGAATAGTATTTTAAATGGAAAAATACATTCCTTGAAGGGGCTTATTTTTCATTCACATAAAGAAGTTTTCAAACTACAGGATTTAAATACTTACTACTATATTCGTCTATTCTTCTTTTATAACTTACTCTTTTTTGAAGTTGAGTGTGTTTTTGGCCTTTAATTTGAACATGCTAGTAACATTCTCAATCTACTTTCTCAGCTGCAAGCGTAACGCAAGTGATAGATACCCCTACTTTCTCAGTTGCAAACGTAACGCAAGTGATGTTGTAACAATGTAACACAACCAATACCTGATGTTGACATGGTGCTAATGGGGAAATGTCAAATTAAAGGCTAGAATAATTTATAAAGACAAAAGGGTGGTATGGATCTTACATCTAGCACAATGAGAAAGGCAACATTTTAGTAGCTCTGTTGCTTCTTTTTTCTTTAGTTACTAACTTTTATCAACTCTTCCTTTATAATGTTGCTTTCATTTGTTGCTCTTATTTTCTTGGTTTGGGATCTTATTTCATACCTACCCAGTACCATTAGATTCATCTTTCTAAAAATTTTTCATCATGTTGCTCATTGCTTATAAACCTTTAGTGTCTCCTCATTGTATACTGCATAAAGTTCATTTTCCTTTGATTTTTATTGAATGCTTCCCACACATTTACTACTAGCTACTTTTCTTACTTGTCAACTACTTGCTTCCTCTTGAGCTCTTTCCATCAGGTAAGTTAAATTGTTCTGTGCACTGTTTTTAAGCCTATTCTTCATTTTGGTGTCTGTTTTAATACCTGTCATCCTTTTCTAAATGCCCTTCTACTACACTTAATCCATACATCAAGGAACAACTTGTATTTCTCCAAATAAGGCTTTTAAAATCAATAACATTGTCTCTTCTTCCTTGTTAATAGTAACCAGATCTCTTCTTTCTCTAAACTCAGGGTCCATTATTACTTACTTGGTAAGTGATCATATAGGGTCTGATAATAATTCTTTAATTTCTAAAAATCTCTTATTGTACAGCTTTTTAATATTTATGCTAAGCTTTTTTCCATTTTGGTTGTTAATCTTTTGAGAACAAATAACTTGTTAAATTATCTGTGCACAAGTTTGTGCATTGTACAGTGTATGCTATAAACACTCATTGATTGGTTTGTCATACCGAAGGATAAGAAAATGGAAAAAATTGCCATTAAAATTCAGTAGTTAAGAAAAACTATCACTTTGTTATTTTAGAGACAGTAAATGTGTAAAAGAATTGTATGTTTTATTAATATCTCTTAAATTGTAAAAACTTACTTAAGGATTGGAAATCACTTTTTTGAAAGAGTGCCTTATATTTTGCTTTTCCTTTTTAATCCAAAAGGTGGCAATGAGAGCCTTGGGGTTTGATGTAAAAAAGGCTGATGTACTGAAGATTCTTAAAGATTATGACACAGAAGCCACAGGGAAAATCACCTTTGAAGATTTTAATGAAGTTGGTGTGTATTTTAATAGAGTTTGTAATTAGCAGTTGTTAGGAAATTATCTAGTTTAATGACAGTATTATTGAATATTGCTGTATAATGTGTATCTTATTTGGGTCTTTTTACTGATTTTCAAAGAAAAAATAAGATTAACAGCTTTGCTGTGGATTTACCATTTTGTCTTTTGTTCTGAAAATTCTGACCAGGGAATCTTGTGTAGCTTTTTATGGAAAGATGTCTTTCCAAGTAATGTGCATTTATGTTATATGATAAAACTAAAGAGAGTGATCAAGAAATTATTTTCTCACAGTAAAACAGAAGACTTGGTATTCTTTTGTTTGGAAAACGTTTCCCAAGACCATTCTAGAATGTAATTTTTGTTGGCAAAGTAGGAGAAGAGGAAACCTGTAGTAGTTGGTATCTTTAGCTGTAGATGAAGAGCATGCCTTTTGGTTGACAAATGTGTAACTCTGGATGACCTTAATCTTGGTGAATATAATCATTTCTAATTTAAAGTTGCAGATGGGATGATTGTAGTGAGGGAGGCAGTTGGCAGACTGGAAGCAGGAGAAAACATTTTAGAATGCCCAACTGAAGATAATGTGTATGGGCTTAATATGGTTGAACTTTTGTGTAGTTGATGTTAATGAATTATTTCGAGTATGTATCAGGCTCTTTTAGAATGGAGAATTCTGGAAGGCAAGGACTTTGCCATTAAATATAGTGCCTAAGGAATTGTATATAGAAAGTACATAGATCAGATTTATATTTATTAATTTTCTAAACCTATGATACCACTTCATGTGGGTCATAATATGAGCATATCATATAGTTATTTTTAGATGTTTTAAAAATGTAGGAACAAATTCAGTTATATACACACACACACAAACCTTAATACTTTAAAGTATTTGGCAAGAAGCAATATGAGAGCAAAAAGAAATGGCAATTAGGACATATAGGAAAAAAAGATTTATACCATTATATAATTGTTTTGTTTTGTTTTAACCTAAAAACTGAAACCAAAAACAAGGAAGAGGGAAGTTAAAGGATAAACCTTAAAGTGAAAGAAAGCACAGCACAGAAGATCCCCAATTTACGAACTAATGCCTGTTTAGAGAGGCATCTTGTCCGTTTGGGAAGCACATTCCTTTTTTCCCTTTAATGTATAATAAATTACTTGAGGAGAGGCTGAGAGCTATAGTCTCCCAACATTGAAGCTCCTCTGAGGTTTATGATCTTAGTTCAAGTTTCAACTTAGATTATCTATAGAAACAAGGTTTTAGGATATAGTGGAAATGGTACTATTAAAAGAGCTATAATTCAGGTTGGAGATAGTTGTGCTATCTTGTAGGGTTCTTGTAAGGAATAATTAAGTTAATAGTATGTAAAGTGCTTAGAAAAAGGTCTAGCAGACAGTAAGTGCTAATAAGTATTTGTTATTACTGTAAAAAAAAACAGTCTTTGTTTCATTTGTGTCAATGGCTAGAAATAATCATAAGCATGACTGGAACATAAAAATTCTACCTCATGTATTTATATTTTTCTGATTGCCTTTTTCTCATAGTTGCAGGCTCTTATCCCTAAAATTTTAATTAATAATTTTATCGAATACATTATTTCATCTTAAGTGAATATGGTTTTAAAATTGCCATTTTATTAGCAGTTAAAGCCAGAGTTCCATGCTCTGTCCACCATTTCCTGACTCTCATTCTTTTCAATGTTTTTAACAGAGCAGAAATAAGGTTTTTTCCAGAATAAGTGGTCATGGTTAAACTTCAGCTCTGACTTTCAAAGACAGGCAGCGCACATACTTTATTATTCTAAGGCTACCTGTTGAGAATAGCAGTTGTCAAATAAAAAATGATTACTGTTTGGAAAACAGGAACTATGTATTCACCCCATTTGTTGATTATTTTTGTATGATAACTAACCACAAATGAATATATATTTTATACTTTGGGACAGGTAACTCCAAATCAGAACATTTGAGACTTGGTGTTATGTACCATCTATTATTGTTTAAGGGTATACAATCCAAGTAGTTCTGGATGAAGTCTGACACTTAACCAGATTTTTCCCAATGTTAGAAAAAAATATTAAAATATATTTAGTACAAGTGTAGAATCTAGACAGCCTGAGGCTACTGAGTAACAAAGGTATTTTAGGAATTGCTGCTTTAAAGTAAAACCAAGATGTCAGATGTTTGTACTCCCATCTATTTCTGGCATGAGCTACTTACTATTTCATTGCCTATTCAGAATAGATTATTGTGTTAACTGTTTTTCTTTTGTTCATTTAACAAACCTTTGCTGAATATTTTGGCATTGGTACTGTGATGGAGTGAGGAAAGGAAATTAAGAGTTACTAAGAGGTTCCTTTAAGGAGCTTATCATTTAAATGTAGGTGACAACAAGGTATGGTGGTATGTGGTAAATTATGATTTTGTCTAGGGCAGGATTTGGCACACGCACTTGGGCGAAATTCAGCTGCTGCCTCTACACTGCCACATCCATTCTTTTATGCTGCTCTGTGGCAGAGTGAGTAGGTTAGACGGAGACATTATGCCCACCTCCAAAACCTAAAAAATTCACTATCTGTCATTTAACAAAAAATATTTGTCCATTCCTGGTCTAATGCAATTGAAGAATTTGCAGAGGGCATTTCTAATTTAGGCCTTGGGGAATGTGCATAGGATTTCATCCCAAGGAGAAAATTGTAGGAGGAGTAGAAAAAGGCATTCCAGGAAGAGAAAACAACAACGAATGGTACCAGAAATGTAGTATGTTTGGCGAGTTCCCTGCTCTAGGAGATATGGAAATGACTGGAGGGGTAGGATGACCGGGCCAGATAGGTAAAGTCTTACATGTCATGTAGAGTTTGGACTTTAGAGGATCATTGCCAAGTTTTAAGGAAGAGGAGATAACATGTTTTAGAAATGTAACTCTGTTGAGAGTATTAAAGATGAGCTGGAGGGAAGAGAGACTGCAGACAAAAAATAATAGATTTTTTATGTTAAGGGTGGTGAGAACGAAAAGAGATAATGTTTTAATTAAATGAGTAAAAAAGGTAGTATCCTCAGCACCCTAGGACCTAATCTCTGATTACGTTAATGGATTGAAAATGTTCGGACTTTTCAAATATGGGAAACTTACCTGTTAATGGTGCTGTTTGTTATCTTTTTAGGGGTGGGGCATCGACAGCTGTTTTGGTGATAATGGGAGGAGTTTGGATTCCACAATATTCACTTTGAAATAACTAGTATGCTTGAATAGAAACTTCCAAAGGGCAGTGAGAAATACAGTGGAAGCTATATTTCTAGCATAACCTTCATGCTTTTTGATAGATATGTGATGTTAATTTGTTGTATTCTTAAGTGATTTTTGTAATGGATAAGGTATTACTTTGAGGAAGTATATTTCTGGTAGTATAATTATTTTAAAATAGAGTTACATGAACAGAGATCTGTGAAATAGTACCCACCTTAACTTCCTGTATGTTCTTAGTTGACTTATTTTCATTGAAAAAAAAAATACATTTCTTATAATTATATTTTACTTTGTAGAACAGGAATAGAACGAAGGAGGCATGGAAAGTCACTGTAAAGTTAAAATGTTTTAGCTGTCCAGAAGAATGGGTATTTGTAGTTCCCAAGAAAAGTTGCATTCTAAGGCAAAGTATTGATAAAAGATTATTATATAGACACTTAAGTCTAAAGTAACTAACACAATTAAAGCACCAGTGGGATAAGAATTTATGCATCTTGGAGCCCCATCTGTTCCCCAGATTACCCTGTTGCTTCTTTAAGTACATTAATACTTTCAGCAAGCTGCTTTTCTGGTTCACCTGTCATGGAAATTATTTAATTGGTGAAGAAAATTTCTTAACACTTTTTTTTTCCTTGTCCTGCTTTTTTGTTGGGACTAAATTCAAAATAAGTTGAGTATGAGCCACAGAGTTAAGCATGGTATTTTATTTTGGTGTTATGGCTGTATATATGCCAATTCCTTTTTGACTGAATATTTATGAGTTTTGATGATTTGCATACTTATAGTAATATGCTTCAATTAGTTACTTGGAAGACTTTTTGGATGAAATTAATGGATAAAAGAAAACTATTGAGATGTGTGTAGATGATTTAACATTAGCTTGCATGGGTACTAATTCTAAAGCTTATTCAATCAAATATGATGAAACAGCAAAACAACAAGAAATTCTTGTGAATTTGAATTGTATTTTTCCTTTTGGGTGTATACATTCCAGTACTTTACATCTGCAAGCATTTGCAAGGTTTTAATGATTCTGTAAACTTCACCAGGACTGAGTTATTTTTAATGGCATAGTGAAAGTCATAAATACCTGTTGTTGTAGTGGTAGACTGGCATGTAGAATTACTTCTGAGATGTTTATTTAGCCATTTTTAGAATTTTTTCTAGTATTTAAAATTTTTATATTGCAGATTTTTATTTCAATTTTTGTTACTGTGGCTGTTAATTAAACACTGTGGTAATATTGAAAATATTGTTTATTCCCTTTAGTGTATTAAAATATGTTATTATGGTCTGAAATTACCTTTAGTCTTAGTTGTCGAAGAGTTATTTTCTTGCTGAACAAAAAGGATATGACTTTAGAGAGAACTCTTCCCAGACCTGTTTATTTTTGTGGGGAGCTTTCTTAATAAAATCAGATTCAGTCCTTTTGTGGTAACTACTTTTCGTATTTTGGAAAATCAAGAGTTCTTCTAAGCATAAAGATGTCAGTGGAATTTGCATCTCCTCTCTGAGATTGAGTCTGTATCAGTGATGGCAGTGCATTTTGTTAATTTGTCAGGGTTATTTGTTTTTATTTTAGGTTGGACTAAATTTGAGGAACAGTGTTAAATTTTTTAAAAATTGAAGTACCATTGATACACAATCTTATATTGGTTTCAAGAATACAACACAGTGGTTCAACAGTTATCTATATTATTAAATCCTCACTCCCACTAGTGCAGTTACTATCTGTCAACCTAGGAAGATGTTACAGAATCATTGGCTATATCCTCCATGCTGTACTACCATCCCCATGACCAACTTATACTATGATTGAGAATTTTTGTGCCCCTTTATCCTCCTCATGCTCCCTACCCACCCACCGCAACCCCTCCCCCATTGTAATAACCACCAGTAACTTCTCAGTGTCTCACTGAGTCTGTTGTTATTTTGGAACAGTGTTACTGTTAAGTTTAGCCAGCAAACAACTTACATATAGTTAGCATTGTTTTGTTGGTGTATCATCTCTACAGCTAGGTTATAAACTAGACCTGTGTGCTTGATGTCAGAGGAGCCCAGTGCAATTCTTGGTAATAGTAGACCTTCAATAAATATGGTATAAATATAGTCCTTTTTATTTTGTCTTTGTGTGGTATAGTTTTTCTTATTTATTTAATAGGATGAATTGGTGATAGTTTAAAGGTTAAATTTTAAAATACAGATTTGGTTTTTTAATTTCAAGTTTATCTCTAGGTTTTTGGGCTCTGATTTGGCGTTTTATTGTCAAACTAAACAGCAGATTCACAGCTTTGATTCTCATCTAATACTAAGTTGATACCACAAATGAATGCCTTTGTTATTATAAAGGTTTATTTTTTATATTTTTGTTTTTTTAACTGTAGTGACAGACTGGGTATTGGAAAGAGATCCACATGAAGAATTATTGAAGGCATTTAAGCTATTTGATGATGATGATTCAGGTAAAATAAGCTTGAGAAATTTGCGACGTGTTGCCAGAGAATTGGGTGAAAACATGAGTGATGAAGAACTTCGAGCTATGATAGAAGAATTTGATAAAGATGGTGATGGAGAAAGTAAGTTTTGAGTAAAATGTACATTCCAAGTATTCTTCATGTACAAATATAGTAAATATTTCAAAACTTTCAAATCCCTTTGCAAACTATATTTATGGTAATTGTTCATCCTATAATGGGCTTTTTGCATAAATATTTCACATATTTAGAATGAAGCAAAAAAAATTACAGTGAAGTAGACTTTTAAAACCAAATATACAGGGTGTAATATCAGGTTCCACCCTTCAAGAAGGTGCTTTACTTTTCCTTGAGGATGAAACATCAACAAATTTCAGACACCAGTAAAATTGCAGTCCTTAAGGCCTTCTTAACCTACATGAACTCCTAAACTGTTGCTGAGTTCTACTGATTCTATCCTTCAGATGTTTTGTGTCTGTTTTATGTCTTTGCTTACTGCTGCTGTCCTAGTTCAGGTCCTGCTTTCTTTGCAGAATATTATCCTAGCTGCATTCATTTCTCCTTGAATGCCTGCAGGGTGCAGTGTCCTGTGTGCTGACTGGTTCTACACAGAGAGAAAGGCAGATGTGGTCCCTGCCTTCACTGACTTTACTATCTCTTGTAGCTTCCTAATTGTCCTCTATGCATATAAGCCTCTACTCTCTTCCTAATTCAGTCTATTGATAGCATTCTTTTCCTGAAATACAGGTTTGATGATTTAATTTTCCTTTTCAAACAGAATGATTCTTCAGTGCCTACAGAGTGAAGTTCAAAGCCTTATATGATTTGTCCTATCTTAAGTATCTACTTTCATTTCCCCCTGTAGTCTTTCACTCTTCTGCTTTAACCTTACCTCCCCTACATACACACGTTGACAAAATATACTCTATTCTGAAAATAATTTATGCTGGGCCTTTTATCATGCCATTCCTTAATCCTAGAATGCTCTGATTTCCAGTTGCTGTTTGCTAAAATGTTAGTTGTTCTCTCAGATACATTTAAACTTCACCTTCTCAAAAGCCTCCCTCCTCTGTTTATATAAACTAGGAGACTTGTATTGAGGGCACATAGCATATAAAGAAAGAAACTATTTTGATACTTTTATCCACCACCCTCTGATAGTTACATACATGTCTGTCTCTCCAATTATATTGTAAGCTGCTCAGGGGCAGTATGGAATCATATAGTGTGCAAGTCCTGAGGCTTTGGTATGATGCAGACCTGGATTTGAATTGAGTCTCTACCACTTAGTTAATTTTGCACAAGTTTTCAATGTTTTCTGAGTCTCAGTTTCTCCATTTATGAAAACGAGAATGGTAGTATCTTTCAGGGTTGTGAATATTAAATGAAGAAATTGAAGGTGCCTAGCATTAAATAGAAGCTTGTTTTCCTTTCTTGTTAAATCTTTGTCTTTTTCCTCTGCATTTTCTTGTCCATAATGAGTGCTCTAATGTTTGTTAATTTTAAAACCCTAAGCAAGAGTGTTACAGTAGATAATGTTGATGTAGTACCTACTACACACACACACACACACCCATAAAAGCATACATACATATATATATATATGTATGTATATTATCTTGGAAGTACTGGCATGCTTTAATAAGGAACTAGCTATCAGTTCAGATTTGTAGATTGTCCTTTGGTTGTGCATTACTGTGCTTTCTTACAATGTGAATATTATTTGAGCATTATAAACTTTCTATTTTTTAATACTACCTTTTTGAAGGGTATTGATACAGTTACTTATATTTGAAGACAAAGATGATTAAAACTTGATGAAATTTAAATGGTTTAAGCTGTCACTCTAATATATGGACTTAAAATCCACTGCCTTCATATTTTAAAAAAATCTGTGTCTTTCGTAGCTTTTTATTACCCTAAATTAGCTTTAAAGCAACTCTCTTCTGTGAAGATAGTGTCTTCAGTGGCATAGAGAGTCTTGGCGTCTTTTCCATAAATCTTTAATAACGGCTGCAACTTGTTTTAAAAGATGAGAGTTATAAACTTTTTTTTTTTTTTGGTACTAGGCACATACATGCAAATTAGATTTTGGTTTTTACCTTCATTTGACTTAAAATATCAATTATGAAGCTGCCTCTTAAATTCAAATTTGATGTGAAACTTGGTTAGAAAATATGTCCATTTCTTGTATCATTTGTTAGATGGCTCTGTCTGCTGCTTTTGAATCTCGAAAGAGTTTGCACCTGTGCTCCATTGCTTGATTTATTTTAATGCATACTTAAAATAATTCTTTGGTCCTCACTGCTTTTAATACTCCATTTTAAGTCACCATACAACTATTACTTGGGCATCCTACTCTCATTTATTCAAATGACTAATAGGCAATTAATATTTTTTCTCTTTTCCAAGTGATTGACTACAGATAAAATATAGGTGATGCATAGTTTTTTATTATTAAAGTTTGTCTTTTTTGGGAGGAGTAGGGTGGTCTTACCATTTTAAATAGTCTAAATCAGTAGTTTCCAGTTTGGGATGTGGGTCTGTGGGGATGGAGGCTGTCTGAGGTTTTGCGTGGAGTCTGGGTATGTGCATCAAATACTATCTGTAAACCATATGAATAATAGTATTGCATGAAACTTACGTAAACAACTTTTCATTTATATCAGTAACTTGTTGTGATTGATAAATACACTTATTTTGTGGAACTTATAGTAGCTATTTGACATGTATTTCTCAAATAAGACATACTATAGCTTTTACTGTGGCAAGTCTAGGAAATTACTGTTGAAAGGCATTTTTTCAGAAACAATGAGAACTACCACTCTAAGTGATACTGCCTTAACTTATATGGGTCTCTGACACTATATGAAAATCTGCCCATTTTTTAAAAAAGTAGGAAGTTACATTTTATAATAACTTGTTAATCTGAGCAGTTAAGTTAGGTTCTTTTGGCTGCAAACAGTGCTGTTTAGCTATAACCTGCTTTCTTTGTACATGTCAAGCTGGTAAAGGTCATAATACTAGGCTACTTTTTTGGGGGGCTTTAGTAATTATTCTGTCTTTATGAATTTCTCACACTGTTCAGTATTTAAAAGCAATGAAAATATTTTTTATTGTGTATGTAGAATAATAAACATAGTGAATGAGGAGTTAAAGAAAAGAAGATGTAACATGAAATATAAATAAAGCTGTGGCAATGGTATAGAAAGAATCCTGTCTCTATCATCCCTCCCAAGATATATAAAATAAAACATAGAAATCTTTTTGGAAAAATGAGCAACATTTGAAAAGCCAAAGTGGATCATCTTTTAAATAATTATGATGAGTGTTAACATTTATTTTGTAGTTAATACATGTTAGATTCTGTACTTAGCATGTTACATTGTGGATTATATCACTTAATTTTCATAATAGCTTTTGGGAAATAAATACAATACCCATTCATGCATATTGCATAGATGCATATATAGGTGAGGAAACTAAAACTCTGAGGTTAATCACTAGTCTAAGGTTACCATAAAGCTAATACATGGCAGAGCCCAAACTCACACTCAGATCTCCATAATGACAAAGAATGTGCTTTTATCTGTAAGCCACACTGTATTGCTACTTGTGCTATAAAGTGAAATATTAATTAGGTTTCTATGTTTATGAAGTTTTAAAAATTGCCTGTTACTATAGAAAGCATGATATTGCTAAAATAGTCAACTGGTACTTCAGATACTAAATTTGTTTTTTTCATTTCAAAGCCAGATGGTTTCTCAGGTATATAATCTACTTAATTTCGCTACAATTCTCTATTTAAATGACATGTAATATTTACCCTGTGGATAGACGGATTGATTTATGAAAATTTTGTTTATAAAGGCAGTGTAAAAAATGAAGTGTTATGTTTGTTTGAGTCAATAAATACTTTACTAAATGCCTATTTTTAAGGTAGACATTATGCTAGACTTATTAGATACAGGAATTTGATGCAAGATATTATTGATAGAGATGGTTATAAAACCACATGTACAAAGGCATCACAGATTCTCCTAATTGTCTGAAAGACTCACTGTGCTAAAGGAGCTAGTTTAATTTCCTTAGCCTCTTTCTTCCCTTTAGCTTCCCCCTTCTTTGGATTTAAGTGTTCTGTTTGTAGATGTGAAATTATAGAATAGTTTAAAGTACTTTTGAAATGCTATCATGCTTTAAAGTGTTTATACATAAAAAATATAAAAAACTTAATTTTTTGTGATTCTAGAACTATATGAATCTTGATTTGAATTTGAGTATTGAAATTTTACATAGTGAAAACTTCTAGATCTTTAACAAAACACTTTTAAGATTTTGAATATTTTAATCATAGCTCTATTATACTGTTAATGTGATTTACAGTCGATTCGCTGTCTCCATTATGCTGTTTTTCTTAACATACTCTTGTTTTCTGTTTTAGTCTATATGCTTTCAACTGGATTGACTAAATCAGGGGTTCCCAAATGAAGATGTATAAATAATTGTTTAAAATTGTTATATATTTTAATTTTTTTAACTAGGGAGAGAGGGGGCTGTAGTTTTCCTAAGATACTGAAACATGTTCACTTAACTGCAAAGGTTAAAGATCACTACTATGATGATCACTGAAAGTATTTTAAATATTATAAATTTTGTATTTTGTTGTGCTATGTCTGCCATAGTGTCTTGTAGATCTTTAATATTGAGTGCATGGATTGATTCATGGTTCTTTATCAGCTTCTGTTTAAGCGCTTTCTTTTTAATTCCTTAGTGTTTTTGCACTGTTTTCTTTCTTTAACTTACGTTTCTGATGATACTCTACTACCTTAGCTTTCATTCCATCCCATCAAACCAAATAAATCCTATATTTTTATTTTCGAGCCCAAGTCAAGATTTATTTTTTGCTTAATTTTTCTCATCAGTAATGGTTTTTCCCATTGCGATGAATTTTTTTTCAACACTGACATGTGTTTTTTATTTTAATAATCATGTTTTATGTTACAGAGCAGTTGCTTTCTGTTTTAGGTACAAAATGTGACAATATTATTGAAACTGGTTTTCTGTGTGGTTTCTGGAACCAGTATCATTGTTTCATTCCCAATGTATATATGTTATCTCTCAACATTTTTTAATTGGTTAATTTTTTTCCAACTTTCTATTATCTTCTCAAACATAGAGGAAAAAAATGTTAGACTAGAACATTGAACACCTTTGTACCTTCTACCTATATTCAGTAATTAATATCTTACTGTATTTGCTTTATTTATAGTGTGTATATTTTTTCTGAAACATCTGAAAAGTATATGACAAACCCACCCCCTCCCAATTTTTTATAATTCCTCTAATAAGAATAAGGACATTATCTTTCAAAGCTATGATACCATTGTTCTAAAAAAATTTACAGTAATTTTATAATGTCACCTGATATCCTCCTCACTTAAATATCAAGATACTCTAGGATAGGAACTATATTACCTGTTTTGATATATTATACAACTCCTAGTATGGTGTCGGTATTCATGAGGCACTTAAAAATGTTTGATTCAATGGAATGTTGTCTTACATTATGTTTTCTTGGGTATTTAGTACTTGGAAACAACCTAAAAGGTGATCTCATAGTTCAGTATTTTCAGATGAAGAAATTGAGATGCAGAACGGTTCTCTGTTAGAGCTATAAATGGGAATCTAGATCTCTTTTTTCTCATCCTTGTGTTCTTGTTACCTTTACTGAAATTATCCTTCATTAATTTATGGTTTGTTCAGGTGGTATGTGTTAAGTTTTGGGGTCCATGAACTCAACTTGCTTTACAAAAAGGAGGTATTCTTTTCTGAATGTTTCTATTACTAATTCATGTGTATGTGTGTATATTGGTTTATAAAAATTAAAATTGAATAAGATGAACACATTTATTTCTAGATTGCATTCTTAAATATTACACTTTATACACTGGGGATTCTTTATAATTTATTTATAATTTTGGTAAACTAACAGTCTTTATAAGTATTTCCTGCATTTACCTCTATATTTTGTAGTTGCTGTATTACTTTGGTAATTAAGATTAAATCTGTATCTTTTAAAATTACCATTTCTCCAGATGCTTTTGAGGTATGGTGACCCTAGTTTCAATTAAGTTACCTTTAAAATAGGCTCTTGAACATACAAAAGTTCAAAAAACAAACAGTTTGACTTTTTTTCTAATTCTAATATATTCATCTTTTAGAATTCTAATTTATATGCATGATATATTTAAGCTTACTCATGGAAGGGTTTGCTAAATAAACTAGTAGAATAAAGATTATAAAGAGATTTAACCATCCAAGAAATTAAAAATTTCAAGCTTTTAAAACTATCTTTCTAAATGTGTATAAATAATATAATTAATAATATTTTATCATGTTTTATATATTTTTGTATATGTAAAGTTCTGTTTAGTAAACATGTTCAGCTTCCTACAAAGAAGTTTTGGTTTAAGAACTTTGTATAATATAAAATGTAAAGATACTTAGTGTAACATGATAGTATTGTTCTACAACATTTGTATTTCTGACTTACATTTTTTTTCTCACCACAGTAAACCAAGAGGAGTTCATTGCTATTATGACTGGTGATATTTAAAGAATTACAAGGATAAACACTAAGAATGTTGCAGTTATCATCTTGTATTCTGTTTTTATGCCTGGAGCCATTTTAAAAAAACCAACTTAGTTCTTTTTACCAGAAGGACCAAAAATAAGCATCTTATGTCTTCATATTTTACTACTGTTAAGTTTTGTATGACCAGTATTGTTAGCACTCTAATAGTTTATCTTTGTATTTATAATACAGCTTTTATATATGTAAAGTTTTAAAAATTGAATCATGTGATAAACACTTTTTGAGATTTTTTATTCAGCATTAGTGGTCACTTTGGTTTTGGTGCACATGTTTCAGATTTTCCTTAATAAAGTTTATTTTGTTAGTATTTTAAAGTTTGGTAAATTTTCTGTTTTATTTTGGTTTGAAATAACTGTTAACCCTCCATAATATATTTCTTAAATCTTTTCTCTTTGGTGTCAGAAACAAAAATTGAAATACAAATATCAATAGAATAGCATATTTTCCATTATAATTTTGACATTTATGTCTCAGATACAAGATGGGGACTCTCAATCTAGGCATAATTCCTCTTTTAAGAGTTATGTTTTTCAGTTTGGACAGAAAAAGCATTGTGCATATAGATCCATTTATCCTCGTGTATTATGTTCTCTAACACCTTGGGTGTCAATGTAAGTTATGACAGTTAAATCTGGATATTTCCTTAAACTAATTGACTACAGTTTGAATCATCTAACCTCTTGACAAAGTAAAAGATTTAAATTTTGGGATTTTGATCTGTTAAGATAATTATCAGTCAATTAAACGTCACGGTGATGAAAATAGAAAACTGTAAGCCACAGAAATCATTTAAGGCTATGTTTTAGCTGTATAAAGGAACATTCTGTGATTCATCAGGAAACAGAGTCAGAATTTCCAGGTGTTGGTGGGCTCTTCTGCCTTGTAGCAGTGTATGTTAGGGGGAAACAAGTGGTTATGGGAAGTAGGTCATAGGGAAATGGTACCTGTATGGATCCCTCACTAATAATCCAGATGAGTTCTCCAGGAAGAAAATTTAATTGTTTTATTTCAGTGATCTTTCTTTAGATTTCTTGTTTTAAAATTAAATTACAAAAATAATTTTATGCACTTTAAATGTTGTGAGCCCCTAGAGTATTATAGTATTATATAGAACTTAACGGTTTCTAGTGGTTACATTTCAAACAGTTAACATAGAAAGCAAGTTGTTTACCATATTAAAATTTAATTTTGAATATTAAATCAATGTTTATAGTATAACTATGCAGGGCAACAGATAGACTTGGAATTTTAAAACTTTTATCACCCTTACTGATGAATTGCCTTCTATGTTTGGATCACAAAATGTGTTGACTTTCAGGAAATTGAAAAAAAGTGAAGAATAAAACATACAAATAAATCTGGGTTTACTATTCTTCTCCGACTTTTTTGGAACAAATAACCTAAGCTGCTTTTTGTGACTTAAAGAGATAACTCCTTTATTTCTTTATGTAAATCCTTACTCCTTGAGATACCAGCAGTTTTGTTTTTTCTGTTTTTACTGTGGGTTGAGAGGATAGAGCTCACCTCAGTTCTTTATGTTAGCTTTCTCCTATAGCAGGGTATGAATTATTCTCATTTTTTTCCAATGTTAATCAGTAACTGTAGAGTTGAAGGGCTGATGCACTTGGCTGGTAGAGGTGGCAGTAAGAAAGGAGTCAATATGCTTTAAAAAAGGAGGGAAATAGAGGTGAGTATTGGTCATATTTATCATAGTCATATTTCTCATGTAATGGCATTTATTACATAAGAAAATACCTGTATTTTGCTAAACTTGCCTCGTGCATTGTTCTGGTGTGCTGGTAAGCTTTGATAGTTTGGGATTTGTCAGCTAAGAGCCTTCCTTCAACTTTGATATAAGCAAAGCACATATCTTCTTTAGAAGGTATTCACTGTTATTACACACTTAATATGTGATAGGTATTGTTCCAGGCTTATTTAATCCTTTATTGCAGGAAATTCATACAGCACTGCTAATGGAAGACTTTCAAATTCAGTTGGCATGCCTATGTTAATGGCCTTATATTAGTAAAGACCATAGTGAGTAGACTCTCCAGTTAAGTGGCTATTGGCCTCAACTCCGTATGTTATTTAACTGATGCTAGTCTCTGGCAGTAAATTGTTTTGGGGATTTTTCTAGTGATGTGTTCTTAAAAAAGATGATTTACAATGTTCTGAAGACCAGCATGAAAAGGCAAGGTAATTTTTAAAAAATCACTTAAAATACATCATTAAATTTAAATTACATAAGTGGTACATAGAAGTAATATGTAAAGGCAAGCATTTTTTTTAACCCCCAATCCCATTACCATTCTGTTCTGAATAGTGCCAATGTCATTTAGGCTTCAGACAGAAGGAAAAGCATAACTGGATATTTTAACAAAGTATATTAATAAGGAATAATTAAAGTTGGCACTGGAGAACCAAAAATTAGAAAGGGAACACTGAGATAGTTAACTGTCGGAAGGAGCTACTACCCCTAAAGCTGAGGGGACAGAAGGTGGAGGTTATGATTACTAGAAACTAGGAGCTTTGGGGAGAGGTCCTGTAGAGCAGGGACTGGCAGATACATGAGGAGTGGACCCTGGTAGGTAGGGCTGGTATTGATGGGGAGTGATCAGAAAGAGCTGTAGACTTTAACCAAGTGCCATCTTTGGAATGAAGAACTGTTGCTCGGGGTGCTGACAGGCACAGTAAACAAATGAGAAAAGGCAAGATTGTTTTCCCCTCCTTGCCTTCGTTAAACTCTTCTCCTTCTATTGGTGGAGTCTAACAAAAATTCAGCTGGCAAAGGAGAAAGTTAAACTTAACAGTCCCAACCCCGGTAGTATACAGTGGAGTATAGAATAGTGGTTCGGAACAATGGAAAGACACAGCTTAGTAACAACTGACTATATATTTTATATAGTCTGAACCAGGTTATTTGAGAGCAAAGGGACTTGGGGAGACTAATTTATGTGGGACAACGTATAATTCAGAAGTGTCCGAAACAAAATAAGATATGTTCACCCTTATCTTTGGGCATAGTAACCATTGTTATTTTATTTAAAAAAAACTTTTTTATTAAGGTATGATTGATATACACTCTTATGAAGGTTTCACATGATAAAACAATGTGGTTACTACATCACCCACATCATCAAATCCCCACCCACACCCCAATGCAGTCACTGTCCATCAGTGCAGCAAGTTGCCAGAGGTCCACTATGTCCCTTCTCTGTGATACACTGTTCTCCCCATGATCCCCCACACCATGTGTACTAAACATAATACCCCTCAGTCCCCTTCTCCCTCCCTCCCCACCCGCCCTCCCACACCCCTCCCCTTTGGTAACTATTAGTTCACTCTTGGAGTCTGTGAGTCTGCTGCCATTTTGTTACTTCAGTTTTGCTACATTGTTATACTCCACAAATGAGGGAAATCATTTGGCATTTGTCTTTCTCCACCTGGCTTATTTCACTGAGCATAATGTCCTTCAGCTCCATCCATGTTGTTGCAAATGGTAGGATTTGTTTCTTTTTTATGGCTGAATAGTATTCTATTGTGTATATGTACCACATCTTTATCCATTCATCTACAGATGGACACTTGGGTTGCTTCCATATCTTGGCTATTGTAAAAAGTGCTGCTATAAACATAGGGGTGCATATGTCTTTTTGAATCTGAGAAGTTATATTCTTTGGGTATATTCCAAGGAGTGGGATTCCGGGGTCAAATGGCATTTTTATTTTTAGTTTTTTTGAGGAACCTCCATATTGCTTTCCACAATCATTGAACTAGCTTATATTCCCCACCAGCAGTGTAGGATGGTTCCCCTTTCTCCAATTCCTCACCAGCATTTGTTGTTCTTAGTCTTTTCGATGAAGGCCATCCTTACTGGTGTGAGGTGATATCTCATTGTGGTTATAATTTGCATTTCCCTGATGGTTAGTGATGTGGAGCATCTTCTCATGTGTCTGTTGTAACCATTGTTATTTTAATGATTATTTCAAACTCTTCATTTACACATAGAGAAAGATTTTTGTTTTTGCATGAATATTGTATGCATTCTGCAACTTTTTTTATAAAGGAAATGCCTTAAAAAATTAACATTAAATGCTGCTTTGTTCTAGGCACACATAGATACTTACATGTATTATATATTTTAACCTTAACCTTTTGGGCTATATATACTGTTGAATTGTCTTTGTTTTACACATGGGAAGACCAAAGTTTAGAGGGTTTAAGATTATAAGGATTGGAATTGGAATTGGATCCTAGAGCCTTCTGACCCCAGAGCTCACTCATATGTATTGTCTTTGTACAATGACCTTTATGGACTACTTCAGTGTATGAAGGATCAGACCTTTCAAACTACAAAACTGAAAGAGATAGAACCTGGAATTCAGAAGCTCACCAACAAAAGTGTTAAACATTTATGCTTAATTTAGCATGACATTCGTTGTGTTATGTGTTATTCCATGAAGCTAATAGTCTATAATCAGAGGTGACACATTAAAAAAGTAGATGTTTGGGAAATAAATAAAATTATTAAGCAAATACTTATTGAGAAAGTGCATATTTTTGGGTAGTGCAGATTCATAAAGGTTTTCATTTTGAGTAAAATTTAGGAAAATTTTTTTCTAATTAAGCTTGGTGGAGAATATTTTATGGATTGCTTGAATGAAGGAAGAACTCTTATTAAATTCTTAGGGATTGGAAGGAACCTGGACTTCAGAAGTATGGTTGCTAAAAGGATTTGTTAGGGTCTTTGAGGCTTTGAGGCATCAAGCTGGAGAGGAAAAGGGTTTATGGACCTGGAACCCAGTAGTCTAAAGCAAAGCTCTTACAGGTCTCTGGAGGTGCACTGGTCAGAGAGGTGGTCAGTAAAGTTCATTTTAATACAGAATGGTGAGTTCTTCAGGATTTAGGTTGCAGGCAGGACTTCTCGGAATGAAATACAGTAGTCATCAGGATGACAGCTTAGTTGGGTCTTGGAGATCTTGGTTAAACAGCCTAGGCTCATCCATTCAATTGAAATAGGTAATTTGCACTTTCTGATTCTGAGTTTGGTCATCTGTCATTGCCTAGTTAAAGCATTCACTGAAAACTTCACTCAAGATTCTCCGAAAGATTGCGAAGTTAAATCTAAAACTAGTGAAGCCAAATCTCTGGTTTATCTAGAGATAATCATATATTTATGTTAGAGTTGCTTCTGTGAGGTATACTCTAAATTTTAAGTGTAATTAATATCTAATTATCTATAAAAACCCAAATTATCCTTTTTAGAGCTGGAAACCTGTGTGTCGTGCTATTCTGAGAATATGTGAAATATTTTTTCATCATAATTTAGGAAGATTACTGACATTTTATAGAATAAAAAGATCAGCAGGGTTACTTCCATTTTATACTTAATTAAAAGTATTTGTAAATGGATTTTCCTTATTCTGTTATAAAAGAATTCAGGGATATTTAATAGAATCCCTGGAGTCCAACATTTCTAATTTTAGTATGCTTGTAACATTTGTCCAATATGCCACTGTGTTCTCTGAAAAGAATGATTATTTTCACTGTATGGCATTACCATAGACTGTCTATCACTAGGGTCTTCCAAAAGGTCCATGTGAACCTGACAGCTAGGAAATGTGTACTGTTGTAGAACATAAATTCTGGCAACTTACTGATGCAAGCCACCTCCCGATGGCTGGCTCTTTAGAGTAAAAATCACTGAACATGCATCAGTTAAATGCTAAGTGATAAAAATATTTCCAAATCATATTCCCTACCATGGAGGACCTCCTTAAATTTAACAGCAGGCTAAAAGATTTGGGGTTGGCCTACTGAGGAGCAATCTTTCATTAGAAAATATGCGTTTTGCTTGTCTTGAAAGTTCATGCATTTAATGTCTCTGCTAAGCAGGTGGGATTAACCATATTTTAAGCAAGATCTACATTTTCCTTTTTCATTTTCTATTAAGATTAAAATTTCATTTAGATCTGAAATAGCAGGCCAAAACTAAACTTTTCAGGAGACCTTTTCTATCCCAGTCTTGCTGGGAGATAATTGTTGCTAATCTAAGTCCTAACATTGTTCAGCATTGGCAGTAAAACCAAACTCCCTCAAAGAAAATAAAAAAGCAACATTAGGATTCTAAGAATCTTCTTTATGAAAGAAAACTTCCTTCAAATCTAATTGGTTGGTTTCACTGCTGAAGCAAAGATAAACTGGGAAAGATGAAAAGCTAGTAAATTTAATATCTATTCTAACAACTTTATTTGGTTTTTGGAAAAATTAGGTTATACTTGTGAAAATGTGAATTGCAAAATTCTATTAAAATATAAATTGTTGTAATTAGACTTGTCCTGTAGTTGGAATTACTGGTCTATGGGCCCAAGTGACCTGCAGTTGTGCAGTCTGATCCCAGAAATTCTGAGATCTCCAAGACCTCAAGGGCATTCTTGAGTGCACCTAGACCCATGCGCTAGGATAGTGCCTGGCGGTAAATTCTAAACCCACATTAATTTCTTCTTTGGATTATGCATACATATGCAGATAAGCCAAGTGTTCAGTTCATCTGAAGGAAATAGTTCTTTAGAGAACCTGGGATATCTCGAAGTAGAGAACTATATAAAATCACATACTGTTATTATTTGGTCAAAATAATGATGACTTTCCATTTGGTCGAAATAAGCTTAAAAATAACAATTTATATTTCTACTTGTTACTGTCAAATAATTTTTAAAAAATTATCTTGATTTAAAAAGCTAATCTTGATTCCTGGCAGCTCTTAGGGTCTTCTAAAGGGTTAACTCATGTGAAAAAGAATTAAGAAAAGGCAAATCTTAAAGAGTTCTTTGTCTCTCTTACTCGCAATTTATATCTCATCATTTTCCAAAGAACGCTTTATAGCAAACTTCAGCACAAATACAGTAAGATTATTTAATTAGAAATGATCACAAAACAGATGGAAGAAAAAAGAGAGGCAACTTCAAGCTTTCAAATTAACTGTGGCTAAGACAGCAGAGACCTGGAACAAGGCCTATCTCCCTGTTACATTTTCTACTTTTGCTCTCTTCTTTCTCTTGTCTCCCTGGGATTAAAAAATGCTGAGAAGCACTTCTGGTTGAGGTACCTACAGTAAGGCCTCTTCATTCTCCAGTGCATTGCTCCCAACTCCTAGCACCATACATACTCCTGATATGCCTTGCTGTTAATCTACGGACTAGGTAACCTGTTCCTACATAATCAAGAAACTTGTTCCAGGAATCCAGACTGAAGTGAACGATGAGTGAGGGCTGAGAGAAGAGAGCTTGATTTAGAATATGACCTTTATAGGACTGATATAGAAGTTTCTGAAGTGCAGATTAATTCACATACTTACTGTTATTTGCCCAAGGACATACACAATATACTATTTTCTAAAGAAAATCAGTAATGTGAAATTCAAGGAAATTAGGATTGCTATAATGTACGGCTAAGTATCTTAAAACATGGTTCAGTATTCTGATGAATTAAACATTGAAAATACCCTAACCCATATCAAAAGTTGCTTGGGGATTCCTAAACCTCAAGAAAGTCAGAGACTTAGGTGTGGTATGGGAGAAGCTGGCAGGAGACGTAGGGAAAGATGAGTTGACAGGAAGGCACTGATGGCAAAGGACCACTGAGTAGTTACTGACTTTAAGTAATTTATGGATTTACAGCCTGATCTTGGGTATTGTGGGATCTCCAGGATCTCTAGGGTGTGGGAAACAGCTAAAGAAAGACATTGTCATCTAAATTTCAATGTTTACCATGGGACTCAGTCTGCTTGACCTGGTGTTCAAAAGAGCAGTAGAATGAAATCTGAGTTGCATATTGTTATGCAAGGTGCCTGGGTGGGCATCCACTGGTGGAACTGAATGGGATAACCTTGTTCTAGTTTCATTTCAAGAAGTTCTGTTTCATTCATACAGAGAAGTTAGCGTACTTACTTCTTCCATTATCACTTATTAGAGTATACCCCATGTAACCTAACAATGAAAAGTTTATCTTTTGGTACATCAATTTGGTAATATTCTTTTGAGTTTTCAATGAACAGTGATTGTGCTTTCACATTTAAGGAGGCATTTGTCTTGTGTACACAGAGAAGAGAAATCATTAGCTAGGTTCTTATATTCTATGAATCTGATTTTTTAAAGTTTCATTATGTTGCATATTCAATTTTGTTAATCTCCATTAACTCTTTTTTTAAGGATGTTCTTTTTTAGTGGGAGGTGTTTTGATTCTTAGAATTATGAGTTTACACTCATAATTATTTACATGTAGAAAAAATTTACATGTAGAGCAGATGACATTCAATCCACAGGCCTTCCAACTTTTTATGAGCCAATTCTTGTCTTAAACATTTTCCTATTCATTTCTTCAAGGAAAAATGTAATTAATCTGTCAAATTAGAATGTTATTTGGAAAGAAAAATAGGACAAAATGTATTTTCAACATCCACCAGGGGGACCTATTGCTGCAACTAAAAAATTGAATTTGAGGAAGAACATGAATTTCACATGATAGTTACATGAATTTATTTTTTTTGAAGTATGCATACATTTGGAAAAAATGCTTTTATCATCCATCTAATGGTATTTTTCATGTTATAATTTTATTTTTATATTACATATAAAAAGAGAAGGTATGAGGTTTTCTCTGTTAACACCCTTTTTAATAGAATGACTAGATGAAATATAAGTTCAATCTTTATTTGAGAATAATTTGTATTTAACATATCTATAGGATGACCTTCATAAAGCAGAAAAAATCTTCACAAAATATGTTTCTCAATTTTGCCAGTTCAGTATATTTTTTATTCCCTACTTTACTGGCTTTTATCTGGGATTTACAAGCCTACAGTTTTCCTGAAGCATTTTCATTCATACCATGATATTTGTAATCACAAAATGGGTAAGTTCTGTAATTACAAAATTGGTAGCCATTTTGCTTCACGTCTAGTCATGAGGACACTATATTTTGTGCTTTTAGATTATACCTGCTTTCTTAGCATCAGGTGATAACCCTATTTATTTATATTCTTATATCTCTTATTATTCTTTAATATATTTTTATGGTTCAAGTAATTCTGTTTTCTAGATATTTTTACCTGACTCGTATTACTACTTTCTTCCTGATTTTATTGATTAGAAGTAATTTATATTAATGGTTCTCGGTGGTGAACACAGTTTACAAATTCTGTGGGGCAGACATTGCTATCCAATTTTTCAGATCAGGAAATTGAGGCTGAGAGTGATTACATTATTTGACGAATATTCTCTCCGCAATATCACAGTTGGTTTTAACATATATCCCAGGTATGGATTAACCATTTGTCTCAGCGTATTTCCTCAACCTAGACTAGTAAACTCATAAGTTGAGTTAGTGTGCCTTCTGACTAGACAAGATCTGTATGAGAAGTACTTTGCTCTAAGTAATGTATTTGGAGAATTTCTATTGTTCTTAATAAATACCAATACATGGTATTTTGCATGCAGGAAGACATTTTTTTTGTAGATACTGTAATGATACATTTGGTTCAATAGTGTTGTAATAATGCCTTTGAATTTCTGCTTTCACACACACATGCACACACACATAAACAAAAACACCATTTTTCTCCCCAAAGAAGTTTTAACTTTACATTATGAAGAATGGAATGTTAATCAAAATGAAATGAAAACATGTCTGAGGCATATGAGAAATTTTACTCCTACTAGGAGAAATGCAAAGTTAAAATACACTGATATGCCAATTTTATCTATTAAGTTATTTTTGTAATATACTGTCAAATACTAAGAGGTAGGAGTAATATATAAATACACAAACGAGCCATTTCTCTGCTGATATATACAAAGAACTTTAAGCAATATTAAAGGAAAACTGCAAGGTGCATAACAGTCTTAACCTATCTTTAGTGTAAAAAGATAAGTTTATATTCATATTTCTTTTTACATAAACTCATATAGGATACACAAGGGACTGACAAAAGTGATTACCTGCTTGAGATTGGAGGCAAAACACAAATGGGTAGCTGAGAAATGGGTAGAAGAGACACTTACTTTAGAACCATGAGAATATTCTACCTATTTTAAAATGTATGTATGAGAAAGAGGAAGAAGAATATATGTCAAAGATTAAATAGATGCATACACTTTTGCTTCCTAAAATGTCAGTAAAGGGATACTTTAAAAAAGGCCTATACCTGCAAGGACAGAATGAAAGAGGAAGAAACAGCAAATTTATGGAAGCTGGAAAGCAAATGAATGAATGGTACTGACTTAACAGATCTAGAAAGCCTAATTCTTCACCAACAGTTGGAAAAGCTGAGAAGTTTTCACATTGCAGAGTGTCCGGAAGGTTCAGGAATTGGCTTCTCCAGGACCTCTGGAAATGAGATTGAAGGTGGGACTAAAAACAGGATTGGTTGGAAGCTTCTTTAAGAAGCAGTTGAGTTCCCCATTGCACAGCCAGGCATATTCCATTCCCTAATCTTCAGGTTTAGTCTCTGGAGTGGGTAAAAAACAAAATAACCCTCTGACAAAATTCTCTAAGATATACCAGGAAGAGGTGGAGAAGGGAGCAGTATTGTGCAAAGAACAAAGTGATTAATTGAGCATCTGCATACTGAATATCAAGATTCTCCATTTCTCTTTCTTCCTTTGGTGCCCAGAGTGTTAACAAGCTTGTCTCAGTTGAAGGTCCTTCTTTATGATATCTGACCAGTGAAGAGAAAAGATATTTAGGGAACCTAATGAAATTACCAGCCAGAAAACCCTGTAATAAAGCTCACATTTAAGAAGTACCAGCATGAACTCAGAGCTTTCAGTCAACTTATTTAGTACCTTACTTTTGAGTCAGAAAAACCAAAGATCACTAAGTAACTGAGGAAAGCTTTTAACATGAAAGATAAAGACTGTAGTTTATGCTGTATTGCACTGCTCAGCTCTGCCCTTTAAGCACTGAGGCATTCTTTCTCTAGCTGGTAATGTGGACTTCTGAGAGCTCACAGCTAAATGGCTGAATTGTATCACTTTGCCCAGAGTTACAGCCCCTCCCCAGTGCAGCCCACATCCAGTCTGGTTGAGATGTGTGATGTGATTTGGGGCACAAAGATGTGGTTTCCTTGCCTCAGTTGGGCACAATTATAGGAACATCTCTAAAGGGCCATCGTGGTTCCAGAGCTCCCTGTGGGATTGGTTGTTGCAACTGCATTACAGTTTAGCTTTTCAGTCTGCCCAGTCTTGCCTATCTCATTTACTTAAAGGTATTGAACCTGAAGACACTCCCCAGTTAACTCCATACCCCTAAATCTCAGGAAACCCTAAGATGGAAGCCAAAACAAATAGAAAAAAGTGGGAAAGAAAAAAGATTATAACCTCAGATAAGTAAGATATTGCATCCATGATACAAAACCAAGACACCATAGAAGAAACATGGAAAGAACATAAAAGAACTTCTGGAAATTAAAAGAAAAATGATGGCAGAAATGAAAAAACTCAATACGTAATTTGGGAGATAAAGTTGAGAAAATCGCAAAGTAAAATGAAAAGACAAGGCAAAGAAAAGGTTTTTGGAGGTAAATCTAAATATTTGGCATTTGAAAAAAGTTTCAGAGAGAACAGAGAAAATATGTATCATGGGGGAGGATAAGGACAAAGCAATTATCAGCAAAGTAATTCAATAGCACTTCTTAGAACTTGAGAATATGAGATGCCAGGTTGAGTGCCTAGCCTGATGATGAATATAGGGAACCTCAAAGCGAAATTTCAGAACACTGAGGGGCAAAAAGAAAATTCTGTAAGTTTTCAGAGAGAATTGATAGGTCACATATATAGTACTAGGAATCAGAATGACTTCTTAACAACACAATGGGAACTTGAAGACTGTAGATAAATAGGTTCAAAATGACTTCAAAGCTAATACTCTATACCCAGCTAAATTATCAATTAAGTGTGAGGTAGAATAAAGAAAATTGCAGGCATAAAAGGTCTCAAAAATTTTGTTTTGCCATATTTGTCTTCTCTGGAAACTCCTGGAAAATAATACTTCCCTAAAAAGAGGTAGTATAATCAGAAACTTAAAAATCTGGTATCCACGAAAGAAGGATCCAACACAAGCACAGCAAAATCTCTATGACGTAGGTTAAGGACAATGCCGAACTGCTGACTGTACTTAGGCTTACAGAGCGACCAGTCCAGGTTGGAGCAGGCCTAAACACTTCAGCAGAAATTAATCAAGAAGATAAATTACTGGAATAACTAGTGTGAGTAAAACATCGGGAAAAGATTAAAAAATTTTCAGAATATGAGGTTAAGTTGGTGATAACTGCACAGAAAACTAAACAAAAGTATTAATAAGACCATTACTAACTCTAGGGAAATGAAAATTTATGCCAGCAAGAAAAAGTAATGACAATGTTCTTTATTGCTTGACTGTAAAAAACATAATTATAAAAAGATATATATTGAATATCAATCTAACCACAATTTATGAAGTGATATTGGGAGGATGAGAGAAGTGTGTGTATCTGCAGGTGTGTTGCATGTGTTCATATGTATTTGCTGGGTTAGAAAGAGAACCAAATACTCCTTTTCTATAGATAGAAGTAGCAATGTAAGAATGGAGTCTACTCTGATATTATGAACATGAACATTGGGCCCAGATTGCATAGGTTTGAATCATAGCTCTGCTACTTTTCCAGCAATATGGCCTTGGGCAAGTTACTTCTTTGTGCATCAGTACTCATCTATAAAATGAGGATGAGATAATACATATCACACAGGGTTATTGTGAAAATAATATGTATGTGAGCTTAGAGTACACCATACTGCAGTATAGTAACTGCTATATAAATATTTCCAATTTGTTATCTGTTATTGACTGAATTATGTCCCCCACAAATTCATATGTTGAAGCTCCACCCCAGTACTGAGAATATGACTTTATTTGGACACAGGGCTTTAAAGAAGGAATTAAATTAAAATGAGGCCCTTAGGTTGGGCTCCAATCTAATTTGCCTGGTGTCCTTATAAGAAGAGATTAGGATATACAGAAAGAGAGACACAAGGGATGCATGGACACAGAGAAAAGACCATGAGAAGAAACAGCATGCCCTTTTCACAGATGGCACACAGGGAAGGCAGACATCTGCAAGCCAAGAAGAGAAATGCCTCAGAAGAAACCAAACCTGCTTATGCTTTGATCTTAGACTTACAGTTTCTAGAACTGTAAGAAAATAAACTTATGTAATTTAAGCCACCCAGTCAGTGGTATTTTGTTATGGCAGCTATAGTAAACCAATACATTGTCTTATTGAGAGACTTGGGATTGAATACCAAATATTCCATTTAATGAGCTGAGAGTGGCTGCCTCTGGGAGGCAGGATGTCATGGTGGGGGAGAGAGATTGGTTATTGTTAAGTGAAAACTTTGTAGAATGCACTGACTCTTTAAAGTATGTATATTTACAACTTTGATAAAAGCACAAACAAAAAAATGGAAGGCAGCATCTGGTAAATCAGTTATCTCATTTTTTTTTTCATCTGAGTGATTAAAAATTCTCTGTATTTCTCTTTCAAGCACTGTGGACATCTGGAGCTCTATCAAAGATGCCATCAAATAGGAACCAGTGGCACTTTGGGCACTCTTTACTAATTCAGGCTAGATTTAGTCTAGTCTCAGTAATATCCAGGTAGCTAACTGGGACTCATCGCTCCTGGGTAGGAACCTGAGTTCACCAAATAACCTTTGTAGCTGAGCTCCCTCAGAGAAAATTGTGAAATGATACTACATGTCTCTCATATCTCTTGATAAAAGATGCTATATATTTATTATGGGATGCTCTTTTTTAATATTATATCTCCATGTATTTTCCTTTGTCTGGCCTCTGTTTTCTCTCCCTTGGACCTTCTGATATTTTACTCCAGGGAAGATACAATGAGTTAGTGTGCTTTTGGCTGGAAAGCCAGCTAGATGTGCTTAACCAAAAGGCAATATTCTTTCACATAGAAAGACATGTTGAGATGATTAGTTCTAGGTAGGCTGTCTAGCTCAAAGGCTCAGTGATGCGATAAAGGGCCAGGTGTTTTATTTATCCTGGGCTGCCATTCTTAGCATGCTATCTACTCTTCTCAATAGGTGCAAGACAGCTGACTGCAGCTGCAATTCCAGGACTCATGTGCCCATAAATAATATCCAAAGGCGGCATAGAAGAAGAGGCATCCACATTCGTGTCCCTCCTTAAGAAAGGAACATTTTACCAGAATCCCCAAGCATACTTCTCCTCATATCTCATTGATCATAACTGCATAACATGTCATTCCTAAACTAAGTAGCCAGAGTAATAGAATTACCAGGGTTGGCTTAATCCAAATAATACTTGCTCTCTGAAGCTGGGGAGGCACTCAAGGTCCCTTGAAACACACTCTGACCCACACTTTGAATAAAGTCAGGATTATGTTAGCAAGGAATAAAGAAGGGCAAATGCTAAGGAATAAGTAGGAAGAAATACACATTTTAGTGATACTTCTGGTGAGATAGGAAGGGAATGCTTTGAAAACTCACTGGGAGGAGGAGAGGGAGAAAGGGAGTGAATGGTCATGGGTGAATGTCCTTGCTCACCATCTTGGGGTTTAAATTTAGGAAGAGGTATTGTAGGGAGAGGTTAAGGGTGATAGAAATATCTTTCCTAGTGAAGGGACCCTTAGTCCTGGCTTCTCAAAACATAGCCTAGGGAATTACAAGTCTTTAAGAGAAGTCCTGAAATTGAAATGAAGCTCAGCCTGTATGTCACTGTGTAAGAGATTAGATTGCTGAAGAATTGGGTTAGGTGAAGGGACTGATCTCATGTGAGAGTTCCATATAATCTGAAATTCCTGCAGAAGATGTATTTTATGCCTGGGACTGTGGTCCAGGCCAAGGACTGTCTGGAAGGCATCCAAAAAGAATTGACAAAACCTGCTGCTGTCCAGAGAAGCTCCCCCTAAGCTACTGCCTGAGGATATGAAAGTTCACTCTTGACTCTACTCTCCCAGTAAGGCAAAAGGAGAAGGAAGGATCATGGGAAAAGGGAGGTGAAAAACAGTTCTGACTCAGACTTCAAACTTTGCCTTGACTGAATATTCACAGTGTAAAATGTAAATAGACTGAATTACATTTAACTGGCAAGTTTCTCATCTAAAGGAATGGAACTCTAGAACAAGAGATCAATTATAGAGAAATTTACTGCTCTTCTTCACCTCAAAATGAATGAATTCTGGCCTTGATGTGTTTTACATAATTTCAGGATTATCTTCCTTTTTTCACCTTTTAGGGGAACATTGTGGAAAAATAATAAAGGAAAGAAGGAACATGAAGGTGGAGATGCATAGGGCTTTCTTGAGAAATGGATCACACTAGATTTACCTGGTTTTAGAGAACATCGATTGGATTATACAAAAATGACAAAATTATTTAGTTACTCAGTTTAGCAAGTTAATATAGTTGATAAAATATTTTTAGTATAAGTAAACAAAATATGATGTCATTTAACAGTTTTTAAAAATGCAGGCATTAAAATGTTTTTTATTATGTAAAGATAACCATGATTCAGTACAGAAACAAGCAACCAGGTTACTTATGTTTATTTTGTTTGCATTATGTTTTCTTTTTTCTACATATGTTTAACCAGGTGGAAAACAACAGAAAATTTCCATTTTTTTAAAAACAAATATAACCTGGTCAGGAATTGAATTTACATTCTAATTGCATTATAATAAACCAGGAATGTTTATGGTCTCACCCAGCTAAAACTTAACACATGAATAACAATAATAAGAAAATTTGTTGGCCAAAATATTGTAATAGCTACTAAAAATACATGAATAAAATTTTAATATCCAGACAGGAAACAACAGACATGCAGTGTGTATTTGAGGCACATGTATCATTTGAACAGGCGCCAGAGTTATGTAGCTAAAGATTAAAGTGTGATTTAGAGATAGATTTCCACCCCATATGCACGTGCATTGCCTCCATTAACAATTGTAGAATTTACATGCACACAGTTTGAGGATAGAACTGAAATTTGTTGAAAGGCAAAGGAGGAATGACTTTTAACTTTGCCTGTAATTTTAGGAGCGTAGGATTGTATTATTAAAAGCTCTGTGAAAGGCTTTAATTTAGGAACTGGGATATAGAAGCTCTATATCAAACTACTACATGTGTATGTCGTTTGTATTATTAGAGAAAAGTGAGCCAGGCAAGCTAAAGGATTTGTCAAAGGTTGTTCTGAGATCATGGTACTGTTTAGCAATGAGAAAGAATATATGAATTTTGGGTGTAGATTAATTTGAGGAACATGAACAATTTTTAATCTGGGACAAAATGTAATTGATGGTATTGTGGCCATTAGCAGGCCTGCACCCACCCACCCACCAGTAACATATTACCTATATTCACCTATAAGCACCTATTCCCTACTGAGGATTTAGGGAAATAAAAATACTTTCAGCTTACTGAATGTATTTATTTTTCTTGCTACAAGAATAAATAAATTGAATATAAATTGAATCTTAAAGTCCTAGGAAAATTGTGGGGGGAATTGGAGGGAGAATTAAACTTGTATCTTCCATCTACTACTTAAGGAAATGGCTCTCATTAAATATACCTATTCCTTTAGTGAGTACCAGGAAAAAATAAATTAGCTAAACAATGAATCAGACCAAGATGGCTGCAAGTGATAGACTTAACTTTCTATGGGAATAATTGTATTTGAAAGTATGGTTTATTTTGGAAAGCCCCTGGGCAATATATTCATTCATTCATTTGGCAAATTCTTCGTGAATGTCTACTATGTGGCAGTCACTTTTCTGGCTCTACTGACCCAGAGGCAAAGAAGATAAGTTCCTGACCCTGTGGATTTTATATGTGGGCAGTATGCATTAAGAACTTTACAAATGTCCATACTTTTTGATTTAGTTGTTATATTTTTATTGCTCTAATCTGATAAATACTTAGAGATTTGCATGAAGATTAATGTATATGAATTCCCATTGCATCATTATCAAATGCCTAAATACTTTTGCATGTTTTGAAATTCTTTATAATAAGAAATGGATATTTCTAGCTAGTGAAAAAGAGTACTTTTAATTGTCTTGATGCCTTTTTGCCCTTTCTGAAGTTTCTGAGCATACATTGCTTTTTATTTACTTTAATTTTTAAAAATTGAATTATAGGTGGTATACATATTGTAGGTTTCAAGTATACAGCATACTTATTTGACAGTTATTTTCATTATTAAATGCTTGCTCTAACTAGTGTAGTTATTATTTGTCAACACAGAGTGGTGTTACAGAATTATTGACTATATTCTCTATGCTGTACTTTCATTGCTGTGATAAATTTATTTTATGATTGAGATTTTGTGCCTCTTTATCCCCTTCACCTATTTCCCTCAACTAACCTAACCCCTCCCCCACTGTAACTACCAGTCACTTTGCAGCATCTATGAGTTTATTTCTGCTTTGTTCATTTATTTTGTTTTGTTTTGTATTCCACATATAAATGAAATCATACAGTATTTGTCTTTTCCTGCCTGGTTTATTTCATTTAGCATAATGCCCTCTAGGTCCTTCCATTTTGCTGCAAATGGCAAGATTTCCTTTTTTTAAAAAAATGGCTGAATTATATTCCATTATACATATGTACCACATCTTCTTTATCCATTTATCTTTTGATGGACTCTTTGGTTGCTTCCATATCTTGGCTATTGTAAATAATGCAACAATAAACATAGGGGTGCATATATCTGTTCGAATCAGTGATTTTGTTTTCTTAGGATAAATTTCTAGAAGTAGAATTACTGGGTTTTGTGATATTTCTATTTTTAATCTTTTGAGGAACCTCCATACCGCTTTCTATAGTGGCTGACCAATTCACATTCCCCCCAACAGGGCAGGAGTGTTGCTTTTTCTCCACATCCTTGCCAGTACTTATTATTTCTCGTCTTTCAGATAGTGGCCATTCAGACTAATGTGAGGTGGTATCTCACTGTGGTTTTGATTTACATTTCCCTGATGATTAGTGATGTAGGCACATCTTTTCATGTGCCTGTTGGTCATCAGTATGTCTTCTTAGGAAAAATATCTATTCAGGTTCTTTGTCCATGTTTTAATTGAGTTATTTGTTTTTTTGGTGTTGAAACATATGAGTCCTTTATATATTTTGGATGTTAGCCCCTTATCTGACATATCACTCGTGAATATATTCTTCCACTAAGTAGGTTCTCGTGTCATTTTGTTGATGGCTTTCTTTGTTTAACAGAAGCTTTTTAGTTTGATGTAGTCCCATTTGTTTATTATTGCTTTTGTTTCCCTTGTCCAGAAAAAAAATTACTCATGTTGACATTTAAGAGATTCCTGCCTATGTTTTCTTTTAAGAGTTTTATGGTTTCATGTCTTATATTTAGGTCTTTAATCCATTTAGAGTTTACTTTTGTGTGTGATGTTAGACTGTGATTCAGTTTCATTCTCTTGCATGTAGCGGTCCAGTTTTCCCAACACCATTTATTATAGAGACTGTCTTTTCCCCACTGTATATTCTTGTCTCCTTTGTCATATATTAATTGACTATATATATACATGGGTTTATTTCTGAGATCTCTGTTCTGTTTCATTGATCTATGTCTATTCTTGTGCCAGTATCATACTGTTTTAATACTGTAGCTTTGTATTATAGCTTGAAATCAGGGAGCGTGATATGACCAGATTTGTTCTTTTTTTTTCAAGATTGCTTTGGCTATTTGGGGTCTTTTGTGGTTCCATATGTTTTAGGTACATTGCTTTTAATTAAAAACTAAAAATGCTTTAATTTTTTAATTTAATTTAAAAATGCTTGTAATCTAAAGATACAAAACTGATAGACTTTGGTGGTAGATATTTTCACAAATATTAGAAGGTATTCGTATAATATCTTCTTAGAAGATATTTGTGAAAAGCAAGTCCTTGCTATTTCCTTTGCTTGCATAAGTCATCTTCCCTGGATTTCTGAAAGGTTGCTAGTGCCTGTGCCAGAATTCATTAATGGATTCTTCTATGTCATAAGAAGCTAGTTCAGAAGTGTTTGAAGTGCTGGGTAAAAGCAGAAATGTTTGGAACAGAGCTGAGCCTTAAGTAAGAAGAAACTATGGAGGGAGTCTGCGTGTTTTCCTACTTCTTATCAAGAAAAGTGAATTGTCAGGTGCTCAAATGCAAAATATGCCATAATGTATTCCCAATTATCCCATTCTACTTCCAGCATACAAAAGGATTAAAATTCCTACCCTCTCTGAAGTTAGGTAGACAAGATTACGTGTTTTGGCTAATGAAATCTGACTAGAAGTGATATGTGTCAACCAAAATTGCATTGGTAAAAGCCTATGTGCAGTCTATGGTTTTTCCTTGCTATGATGATTATGAAGCTATATATTAAGATGCAGCTTCCACAGGCTGAATTTTTTAGTGACCTAGTGACAAGACTGAAATCTCCTGTGATCCTCCTTTAATATTTAGCATGGAAAAATTAAACTGGTTGTGTTAAGTTACTGTTTTGGAGGTTGTTTACTATCACATCGTAGTCCAGTCCCATTGAAGTAATAAAAATAGAACAAAGATTATGATGTTCAGATATCTTAACAATACAGATTTCCATCCACAGATCACTCACTGAATAGTTGGTCTTTCAAATTAGTAGTCTGATTTTTTTAAACCCGAAAGATTATCATACATTAATGAGTCAGGAAGAGTTGAAAGCTCAGACATTGACTAGTTTATACCTTCAATGTCCACACCTTCTGTGTTCTACCTTATCTTTGTCTGTGTGTCATATCAGTTAAAGGCAGTTCACAAGATGGTGGAAGTTGTTCCAGCAAGACTGTGACAAACAAAACAAAACAAAACATTAATCTCTGCCCCCATCCACACCCCATTCCTGACACAGTCCTCCTAAATCCCTTGTCAATAGGGGTGCTAGTAGAATCTTTTTTTCTAATATTTTTCTTTTACCCCAGTTCCTGGCACAGAGCTCCTAAGACCTTTGTAATTTCCTGAACCATGGGAGTTTCTGACACTGAGCTTCCAAATCCTCGGAATTTCCTGCGTGAAAGAGCTGTTTTTGTTCTAATGAAGTGACTCTAGGTGGGCTCCTGGATTGGGGATGGTCACCAGAAAGACAAAGCCATGATTAGAAGCGTGACATTTTCAGTTCCACCTTCCATTCTCCAGACACAGGAGAGGGGCTGGAAACAGAGTGAATAATCTATTATGCCTGTATGATGAAGCCTCCATAATATTCCCCATAATACAGAATTTAGGGAGCTTCTGGGTTGGCAAACACATTACTATTGGAAGTTGGTACATCTGAGCTCCATGGAGATTGTGTTTGGGACCCTCCCAGATCTTGCAATATGCATCCACTGTTATATTATAAACTGGTAGACATAATTGTTTCCCTGAGTTCTGTGAACTGCTCTAGCAAACGAGTGAATCTGAGGAGGTGGGTTAAGGAAACCTCCAATTTGTAGGTAAGTTGGACAGAAGTTGTGGGTAACCTGGGAACCTACTACTTATAATTGGCATCTAAACTTAGGGGCAGTATTGTAGGGCTGAGTCCTAAACCTGTGGGGTCTGCACTAATTCTGTTTAAGTCTCAGAACTGAATTGAATTATGGACACCCCCAGCTGGTGTCATAGGAAATTGCTTGGTGTGAGAAAAACCCCATATATCTGATGTCAGAAGTATTGCGAGTGTGTTATTAGAATGAGAGTGAAGGAGAAACACACAGAAGTAAGTTTTTTCTTCCAAAGGACCCATTACCTACAATCAAATCTGCCTGTGAGTTCTTTTGTGGCTCAGCCACAAAAGCCATCTTTAAAAATAGGGCCATTACTTTATATGTGGGTAAAGGATATCTTTGAAATCTTGACCTTGGAGGATGGAGAATCTTAGTGTCTTTATTTATATGTTTACTTGCTTTTTTATTTATGTTAAACTAGAAGTTTCTGATTCTGTCACTCACAATTTACCTACTACTTTATAACCATCCTATTTTATAATTATATTTCAATTAAGTTGTGACAAACTGAATGGACTTTTCTTTGTTAAATCTGTATAACATCCATTGTAAAGAAATGCCATGCTTTTATACAAAAGATAATGAAGTATCTTTTATACAATAGATAATGATTGTTCACATCTTCCTTGGTGTAGATGTTTTATTTTCTCTGAAGATTGTTTTTTTCATTTCCATTTAATCATCCTTAAGTCTCCAAATTTATATGGACTCAGTTTTTACCACCAGCAGACAAAGTAGAATTGCTTAATGCTAAACACAACTTTTTGGAAAGAGAATCTGATTGTACAAGCTTTAGTCTAGTATCCCAATCTGGCTCAATTAATTGAGGCCTGTGCTACCACATCACTGAGTAACACATGGTTACTATGACCATTTCTGAATGGGGTGAAATATTTGTTCTCAGGGAAGGCTGATAACCTAAAATGTGTATACTGCAGGTAGAAGTTGGAATACAGTGTAGTTAGAAATCATTGCCTGATATATTATTAGGATGATTAAATTATTAGTATATTCTCAAGGATTTGACTATCACAGTCAGTTTATAAAACTGTTACCTTGAACTGTTCTAACTGTTAAAATGTTTCTATATAGTGTTTGTTAAGTTAATAGTACAAAGGGAAGATACTGATGTGACTTTGGGCATGTCATTTTAATAACCAAGTTATATTTTATAATAACAATTACTTTGAATATAATAATAATATCAATGAATATATAATAACATATGGAAATGGAATGGGTATTGAGTAACATTTATAGAAAGTATATGAAACAATGATTTAAATGATTAAAATATCAGATGAGATAAATTTATAAGTCAAACAGTTTACTTAAAATTTCAAACTCAAAGAAGTAAAGAAATTGTATAAGATTACCCTAGGGCAGTGCTCCTAATGTGTTAGCTTTACAAGCTGTTCCCAGCAAATTCCATGCTTTTTATTAGTTTGGAAGTTGCTCTACATTCACCTCTTAGAAACTCACATTTCACATTAGCATATCAAGGGCTCTGGTAAGTCTACTAGGAAAGAAAGTTGCAACCCAAAATTATTTGAGTACAAATTTTTAAAATTTAACTAATTAAAAATACTACAGAATTAGTGTTATGAACTCAGCAAGTTGGCTGACTTGAGGGCTTCAACTATCTTTTATTTTTTGTATACTCCTATAGTCAATTGGAGTTTCCATATTCTAGTAACACATGTTACAGAAAGAAATGGTAAGAACAAATGTCAGCAAAGGTTAGCATTTTCCAGATTCCTCAAATCTTTTGGTGTTTAAACAGCCCCTAAAAAGGACGATATGACTAGGAGGGACATACCATACATAATTAATAATTGATGTATTATCATTCAACAACTCCACAAGTCACCTAACTGAGCATCTGTTGTAAAGTCAGTTAGTCATTTCAATCTCTGTTTTTATATACTACAAACTTCTCATCTCCATGGATACCATAACAAACAGATGTTGTTGGCTGAGTCACATTGAAAGAGTTCAAGTGATGATAAAAAAGGAAAAAAAGATGAGACTTAATATTAATCTTTCTCAGACCATGGTTATGTTTTTAGTTATTAATGTATTCATTGAACACTTATTTATTGAACATTTACTACTATGTGCAGGGCACAATATGGAGAAAGGTAGTCTCTGCCCTTTTGAGTTGACATTTTGTTATGAGAAAAAGGTTTGTCTGCAGTCTGATGCTGAGCTATCATGCTATAGTCCAAGAATAAATACAATCTTCTTGGGAGGTGGGAATAGGGGCTGGTATTAAGAAGGTTTAGGTTATTGGCCAAATTACTAAAGGCTTAGAATAGTGGTTCCCAAACTTTGCTGTGCCTTAGAATCAACTAGAGGGCTTGTTAAAACACAAATTGCTGTCTCTCAGCTCCAGAGTTCTTGATTCAGTAAGTCTGGCATGGAGTCTGAGAATTTGCATTTCAAACAAGTACCCAGGAAATGCTGAAGCTGCTCATTTTGAATCCACACTTTGGGAATCACTAATATAGAGAGTGTATTAACTACTACTGCTATAACAAATTTTCTCAAACTTAGATGGCTTAAAACAGTAAGTACTTATTCTCTTACACAGTTTCTGTGGGCTCAGGAAACTGGGAGTTCCTTAGCTAGGTGTTTCTGCCTTAAGGTCTCTCGTGGGGCTGCAGTCAAGACACAGGTGAGGGCTGCAGTCATCTGAAGGCTTCAGCGGGCCTGGGGGTTCTGCTTCCTAGGGGGCTCATGCACAAGACCATTGGCAGGAGGCCTCAATCCCTCACTGGCTATTGGCAGGAGGATTCAATGTCTTGTCACATGGATCTCCTCACAGGGTGGCTTGAGTGTCCTCACATCATGATGGCAGGCTTCCCCCACAGCAGGTGACCTGAGATAGAGAACAATGAGGAAGCTGCAAAGATTTGTCTGACTGGTCACAATGTCACTTCCATCATATCAAAAGTGAGTCACTAAGGCCAGCCTGTACTTAAGGGAAGGGAAATTAGGATACATCTTTTGGAGGAAGAAGTGTCAAGAAATTTGTGGACATATTTTAAAACTACTATAGAAATTAGACTCTATAATTAGTATTTAATTAATTATTGGTTAATTATTAGTAATTAATTAGTGATTGTTAAACCTTCAGATGATAATATGGTAAAAGAATGAAGTAGAAATGCTGAAGTCAGAATTCAATAACCAGAATTCATTATTACTATAATTTAAGCTTTAGTAATTTCAAAATGTTTTGAAAATAAATCAGTATAAATGCTAATTTTTTAAATTTAAGTATCATTGATATACAATCTTATATTGGTTTCAAATATACAAGACTGTGGTTTAACAGTTACCTATATTATTAAATCCTCACTCCTGTTAGTGAGGTTACTGTCAACACAGAAAGATGTTACAGAATCACTGACTATATTCTCCATGCTATACTACCATCCCTGCGACCAACTTATATTATGATTGAGGATTTTTGTGCTCATTTATCTCCCTCATGCTCCTCACACATCCACCCCAGTCCTTCCCCCATGGTAACCACTAGTCACTTCTCAGTGTGTATGAGTCTACTGCTGTTTTGTTCATTCTGTTTTTCTTATAACATTGCTGGTATTTTGACTATTACTCACAGTTTAATTATTTCTCTTTTATAAAAATATATTTTGCTTAAATGTAGATAGTAGGATGTCTTTTTATTTTATGTATGTATATATATATTGATTTAGCTCTGAAGATAAGTTTTATCCAGTAAAGGTTTATAGCCTGAGTTCTTGGGATTGAATCCTGGCTCCATCACTTACTCCACAGCCTAATAATATACTCGGGCAATGATTTCTAACTACACTGTATTCCAACTTCTACCTGCAGCATACCAAAATGATCTTGGGTATGTAAGTTACATCTTCTCTAGAATTCAACTTCCCCATCTGCCAAACGAATTTAATAGTAGCACTTATTTTATATAATTGGTCTGAAGATTAAATGAGATAATAAATGTTAAAGATCTTAGAAAGTGCTTGAATATTATTGTTTTTTTAATGAATATATATGTATACATTAAAAATAGAACAATTCAGAGGGCTTTAAATGAAAAGTATAAATTTAATTTTGAGCATAGCAGACTTCAGTGAATGTTTGGAAAGATTTTAAAAAGTTTATAACTCAGCCAAACAGATAACTTTAAATTGTTTTAAACACTGCTAGCACTACTATGATTAAAGAAAAAAAAATAGCCGCAGTTGTTTCTTGTAATTTTCACTCTGGCTGCTGCCATACTGCTTATCTTTTTCTTGGTCCATTCTTCCTCCACTCTCAAGAAACACCTCCTTCCCCCAAACTTCTTACATTTTTCACACAGATCAATTTGGTCCTCCCTTTTTTCTTCTGACCTATATTTTCCCATCAATATAGCTGAGCAGAATATTTTCCTGAACAAAGATAGTTTCTTCCCAATAAACAATTCTGGTGCCAGCTGTTTAACATATATTTTAAATTCTGCTACTTATAGATTAATTCTTAAGCTATCCATTAGCGACACATGGCAAATGACCATGCACTGTCTGTTGTAACCATAAATATACTGAGCCTATGATCTACTCAAATAGGAAGGTGTGAAATAGTAGGTCTGCTGCACAGCATGTGTAATGCTTGCATATTCTTAATAATTCCTGAGGAATGATGTATCATAAACATTATTTTCAATAATCCCAATTGTCACTTTGTATGCCATGTCCCATAAATCTAATGAAAAGTTCAGAACCTCAATTTATTAGAAGGCAACTAACCTCAGTGAAGTTTTAAAATATACTTTCCTTTCCTTAGATAATGTAAAGGTAAAGGCTGGATTGACTCTTAGCTTCAGGCCCAGGATTTTGTGCCTTCAAAATCTAATTTTGGAGGTTTGGAAAAAATGATTAGTGGTCAGGATGATGGTTGAGGTGCTGTCAAGTGTTGTCATCAAAAAGGATTTTATTATGTTCTGTATCCTTTACTTAATGCTTCTCAGTTTCATCTTCAGATTGGAATCAGAACCACTCCAGAGTTGTCCTCCAGACATGCATACCAAATTAGAGTGGAATCTCTTGAATTGGAGCCTGAGAATCTGCTTTGTAGAAAGTTCACCAGTAATTGTTCTGTACAATAAAATTTGCTCTCTTAGTAAAACTGTGTTAGGAAAGATTTCCAATAGCACTTTTGAATCTACAAAAGGGATTGTCTCATTTGTGATTAGCCATGGATTATTAAAATGAAAAATCTCCTAATTGTTCTAATTGAATTTTTATTCTAATATGGTTTGTTGATTGATTTTGGTTTAGGGATTCTACTTGTTATCTTTTTAGTTAGATAGTGAGTAAGCAATGCATATTAATGACTAATTTTGATGAGCCAGGTATTAGAAGAGTGGAGAGGTATAGGGTGAGAAATTCTAGAACCTAGGTCTCCCTACTTCTAGTCCAGTGTTTTGTCTTTCCAAGATCACCTCTCATGCTCTGTTTTTTTTTAAAATTTTTTATTAAGATATCATTGATATACAATCTTAAGGTTTCACATGAGCAACATTGTGGTTACAACATTCACCCATATTATCAAGTCTCCCCGCACACCCCACTGCAATCACTGTCCATCAGCATATTAAGAGGCTATAGAGTCTTTACTTGTCTTCTCCATGCTATACTGCCTTCCCCATGATCTACCTATATTATGTGTGCTAATTATAATGCCCCTTAATCCCCTTCTCCCTCCCCCTCCCTCCCTACCATCTCCAACCCCTTCCTTTTGGTAACCACCAGTCTCTTCTTGGGGTCTGAGTCTGCTGCTGTTTTGTTCCTTCAGTTTTTCATGCTCTTTAAAATTTTAAGGTAACTAAAATTTCATTCAACTATTTTGATTTTATCTTTTTCAGAATTTGTTAGGAATGTTTCTTTTTGTGGTAGAGTAGAAAGATCACTGGCTTTGAAATCAAACTGAATTGTGAATTGCAGCTCTGCCAATTATTAGCTGAATGTATGCAAATTTAACAATTTCTCTGAGTCTCATCTGTTAAATGGGATAATAACTCCCACAATATAAGGTTATTGTAAGGCTGAAACAAGTAGACGCTTACGTTCCCATTTGTTTTTTTTCTCAGAGAATTTTTTGCCAATTAAAAAAATGCTTAAATTAATTTACTTGAGTAAAATATTTATCATTTTCAAATTCTCATTTATTTTTACATTTTTCATTAGGCAGTTTGAAGATGACTAAAGGTGTTTTTATCTGATTAGTTGTCATTTCTATTCATAGTATGTGATACTGATCTATCTTCAGTTATAAGGAAATGTATCAAAATTGCAAGGTAAAGGACAGTTTCTTATTCAAACTGTATCTCCTTCTTTAAGCAAGTGCTGTGATACATTCTTCAGGAGGTGCAAAGAAAAGAATCATAAGGTATAATCTGTGCCCTCAGGTATCTTGGATTCACCAATGGAGAGAAATGATAAACAAATGAAAAGGTAAAAGAGCTGCCCAGATAGTATCTGAGTAATTGTGAGAACACCCACAATTAGCATGAATAAGTGCTAATGCAGCTTTCTTAGGAGTGGGCAACTTTTACTTGAAATAAAAGCATCCATATGTAACTGAAATGGGTAACAAGAATTACATTCCTCCCCCTCCTGTCTCCAGGGCAACCCAGGGAGGGCAGAGGAATGCTGTCTGTAGTTATTTACCAATCCCTATCGTAAGGTCATGAAACATAAAACTGGATCTTCCTTCTTAGTGTTGGAAATTATTCTTGAGAATAGCATTGAAGTATGCAGTATTTAATCTTTATTTTTATAATGACCATTATGATCAAGCAGATGGAATGTTTCCTTTTTCCCACTTATGGTATTACAGCACATGATATAAATGCATCCTCCAAAGAGTTGATTAGGAAGCTGCATCTGTACAGCCAAATTAAAATAAAAAAATCAAACAAGAGCTGGATGAATTAATTAATTTTAGGTACCTAATTAGCATAGTATTGTTTCTCCACACCTCCCTTGTCATCAAGTTTTTTTTTTCATGCATTTTCTACCTTGTTTATTTCACTTAGGTTTTGTGAAACTTGTGTATGTGAGTGTGTAGGGACTATATGTCAACATTATCTATACCAACACTGCCATATTTCTGGTTCCATGGGATGTTCTAGGCCCATATTGAATTTTCCTTGCTCCAGCCCTGTAGTTGGACACTTCTTCAAGGAGTTCCAGTTCTTTTTATTGACATCTTAAGAAACCAAGATCTAGGGTCTAGGTGTGTTCATTACTACTGAAGTGTCATTGCTTCTAGACCCTTTTAGTGGACAGAACAAGGAAACATATACACACATACTCTCTGTCTCTCTGTCCTCTCTGTCTAATAAAAACCATGATTTCATACTGGTATCTCTGATTCCAGTCTAGCACTACAGGGTCCATTCTAGCCTTCCCCTTTACTTTACTTATCAATCCTTTCTCCAACAGTGAGATAGACAGCTGGCTCTCCCTATCCACAATATATTTGCTCAGTCCTAAAATGTATATAGTTTAGAATAATTTATTAATTAGAGTTTAGTATATCTGTAGTTTTTTTGTCTGTAGACTTAAAATATGTATTAAAAATATTGTTTACCAAAGTTAGGTTAGTTATTTTCTCCTTTGTTCTCTTAGAAAAGTTGTGTTATTCCTTTCCAATATAATTAGACTCATTTCTTGCTGTTTATATTGTCTTTTGGGTTTTCTCCAAGTCCTGGTTGATTTTAATCATTTATTTGCATTTTGTGTATGTGAAACAATGGCAGTGTTCTAAAATTTAGAATTCTATAAGAATATATGCTTAGAGATATTCCCTCTCATCCATTCTATCCTGTTTCTATTCCTCCATGCCTTCCCTTCTGTTCCCACATCTTATAGTTAGCTAATTTAATCAATTTCTGTTCTATGTGTTCTGTGTCTTTGCAGATACATGTATATTTTCTTATATTTCCCTTTTCTTTTTCTTACATGAATGGCAGCATTCCATAAATGCTCTTTTGCATTTTGCTATTTTCTTTTAACCATGTATCCTGGAAATCACTCTGTTCATAGGGATCTTTTTCTTTTTCAACAGCTACATAATTCTCACTTTGTGGATATAGCATTGTTTATTCATCAACATTCTATTTATGGATACTGTTTCTAATATTTTGCAATTATAAACAATGCTGCAGTGAATAACCTTGTGCACATGTATTTTTCTATTATTGTAAATGTATCTTCAGGGTAAATTCCTAGTAGTGGAATAGTTAGGTCAAAAGATAAATGCATATGTAGTTTTGTTGAGTATTGTCAAGTTCCCCTTCCAAAGGGTTTTACCAGTAATGTATGAAAGTCCCTGCCTTCTCGCAGCCTCACCAGCACATACTTTAAAATTTCTATTAATCTGGTTTGTGCAAATTTTAATTTTAATTCTCTTAAATTGTACTGTTGATTTGTAATTAATATTTTGAGAATTCCTCTTTAATTTTTAGATGACTTTTTGAGATCTGTCAAGTTTTATTTTTTTGTCCCAATCATAAGATTTTATCTATCCGATCACTCACTCACTACCATTTCAAAAAATATCTTGAATGAACCTTTATTTCTCAGACAACATACTAAGACACAGTACTTTCCCTCAGGTTGCTTACTGACAGGAAGGATAACATAAGCAAATAAATGGACAATTACAATACAATGTCATAAGTGCCTTATTATAGGGGGTGGGGTGGGATGATGGAAATAAGTACAAAGTATTAAGGGAGCACTAAAGGGGAGACTTTCCTTCATGTTTGCAAGGGATTCTTGGAGGAACTAATTTCTTAGCTAAGGGGATCTTTAACAGGTGTAGGAATTAACCAGTGGAAAGGGGAAGGAAGAAATGTTGGTGAGCTTTCCAGATTGATATAGCTCTTCATACACAAGACCTTCCAATGCAGGAAGAGAGAGACAGGTATATTCTGGAAAGTAGTTTAATGTAATTGGCATATAGAATTCATGTGTGTGAACTTCACCACATAATAGATTTAAACAGCAAAAGAATATGATCAGGATTTTATTATGGGAATAACAATGAGGTGTTTACAAAAACACTGATGTTTATCTAGTGTTAAACTGTGTTACATACATATAGATATATCTTAGGTCATGTAAAAGAAAGGAATGATCTCTAGGCTGAGAATTGACTGTAATCTTGCTAAAGGTAGTAACTTCTTTAAGAAAGAATGGACGAATCTAAATGTGGTTAGCAATGAAAGAGGGTTCAAGAAGTGGTGTTTGAGAAGGGGCTTTTGCTGCTTTGGTGGCTTACAATGAGTCCTTTTCTCAGAAAAGGAGCTGCTCTTAATGTCTGGACTTTTCCATTGAATTTGAATAAAACTGCTCATTATATGTGAATCAAATTATAATTATATTGACAACCCAAACCATGTATACCCATAACAGCTTATGGTTTACATTAGCATGACTACTATTCAGATGCTTCATTAAGATGTCTTTATTATTTCACTGTCTTCATCAACCTGATTTTACTACTTCTGAAAATTCTTGTTCAGTAACATGAAGTTGCTCATAACTTTATTGTTCATTTCAAAGTTCCCCAAAACAAATATAAGGCTACTCAAAGGAGCACCAACTTTTTACTCTTCACGAATTGCTTTGAAAACTCTTTTTTCAAAACCTTACCCTTTGTACTCTAAACTGTTAGATCATAGATTTACCCAGTCATCATCAAGTCCTCCTTCTCAAACCAGAAAGATGCACCTTAAGCCAGATTCCCCAAATCTTACATGTGTCCTATCCTTGTCTGAAACACAGTCAGGATTTGTTCAAGGTATCAGCTTCTTGTAAGTGGTAAGCTATAACACTTTTGCTTTTGGTGTTATTATTTAACAGGTTATTTTGGTGTTTTGAGAGTAAAGTACATATAAAATTCATTTCTTAGTCCATCTATAAATAATGACCCATAATTTGGAACCATAGGCCTAAATTAACAGTTCAGGATTATTATCTCAGTTAACTTTCTGTTTTTTTCCTTCAACCTGGCACATGACATTTACAGCCAGAGAGACCTCAAGGAATGTCATTGTCTCAGTCATAATTATTGTTTTTCAAACTAGTGAATCTGGAACTGTATTATGGTTTCAGGAATAAGTAAGTGAATTATGTATCCCAGCCAATCAGCCTACATCAACCAAGAAAGATTTTTGAAAAAACTATATAGATTTTATGTAAATTTGGTATTTATGAGCACCAAACTTATAGCAATGACATCTGCCTGAGAAGAAACTTCATTTACAGCAGTGGCAGAAATGAAGTTCACTGTGAACTAGTTTTGGATACCATATGCTTTAACATGCTGAAGAAGAAGGGGAAAAGAGGCATTTTAAAAACAGATTTTTCTTACTCTCACTGTGGATGATGTTGCGTGACAACATTGTGACATCATAACTTACGCTATATTATTTGCTGTTGCACCAATATAGCATTAAGGCATGTAACAGCACCATGGATGTATATAGTGCTTTCCCTCCATGGAACTTAAGGCACTTCACAAGCATTTTCTTTCTAAACCTCACAACATCTCTCTAAGGTATTGCCAAACTGGAGACAAATTTCACAGCTTAATCATGTGGAACACATTGGTAAATATAGATGTGCCTTTTAGAAAGTTGCTTCGAAGTGTATTTTGCAGCTCACGCGACGTGTTCTCAGGGTGTGAACCAGTGGTGTAATGTAAAGCTTTTGGCCCTCCCCGTGCGAGCTGGGAGGATAGACGTGTTTGGCACCGCACGGCAATGCAGGAGGAAAGGAAGGTCGTGTGGAAAAGGCAGGCTGACTATTTTGTTACGTATCCTCCCCTTTTCTTCATATCTCCACATAGGGGTGTGTCCTTTTCCTCCATCTCCTTAACTTTTCAGCATCAAAAAAGGAAACTGAGTTATAAAATTTAACTTGTAATTAAGAGTCTGGTTAGATTTTCAGGGCAGAATACAAAAGTCAATTTAATTCGCAAGACCTTTTGATTATAATCTTGGCAATCTAACCAGTACTTTAGAGTTTTAATGGAAAATGAATTCTTACGAAATGGAATGTGGTAACATTGCAGACATGCCTGATTCTTGCTCCAATCTCTCCAAGTCATTGTGAAAGGGAATGGGCTCTTTCTCAGAATACTTCTATCTTCTAGACTCTGCTCATTTCCTTCTCAGAGCCTCACATCTCACAGTACCCTAGAAAAGATCTCTTGATAAGGATCAGACACCTGGATTGAGACATCGTAGTGTACTTTAACAGCCACCAAGTCTTCTCCCTGAGACTATTCCCTTTTGTAATTTATATATACTATCTAAATCACAATGTTTTTGTAAAGACTAAATAAGATAAAGTGTATGGAAGAGCTGAAGATCTCTCCAGCAGACAAGAATGAGGCCAGTCAGAAACATTTTGACCATTCAGTTTCCTGGAGGTAATTTAGCTCCACCCTTTTGGGTATCACCCAAACCAGACATTTTCTAAGTGAAAGAGGGATGTCCAAGACAAGAACAGATATAAAGTGGGACTGTCCCAGGCTAGCCAGCGTGTATGGTGCATCTATACAGAGGGAACTTTTGGATGGGAAGTGCCTCACTGTAGATACTACTGTACATAGGGATGCCTGCATTTTATGAAAAATAATACAGTTTATTCCCCTTATACAAATTGAACCTGTGCCACTTATATCTGATTGTGTAGTTTGTATTTCCCTAAAAGTACTACAGGGACAACAGTTGGTACACGAGATCATTTTCAGGAGGTATACAGCAAATACTCATTTTTAAAACTATCATGTTAGATCTGTAATTTTGAAAGTTAAAAAAATTATTTTAAAATAAATTAATTTAGACCAAATTTTGAGTTATTTAAAGAAAACAATTAACTAAACCATACCACAGTTGCATTGCAGATATAGGAAGGCTGACCTGGAATGACTGATATATGGACAGCCCTGCTTGATAAGATACAACCACATAAGAATGAAAGACTAAATTACTCAGCATTGGAATAAACAATGTTATAATATATCACCTTTTGTTCCAGGAAAAATGCTTTGCAAGAGTTGGAGATAAGATAAATACCCGATTGTGGCCTAGGTAAGGGGAATAGAAATGAAGTAATTGGAGCTGAACATTAATTAGCCTTAGATACATTTCCTGGTAAATCCTGTGTCTCACCACCATTTTTATACATTGTTAATGTAAACTGTGTATGAAGAATTGATAAAACTTGGCAAAATGTAATACATACGCTGCCTTCAACTTTGTAGGGACATTTTATTCATGCTTATTCTTTGAGAGGCATGGTTTAGGATGGAGACTTGGTCTTGTCTTGAGAATTTTAGGAATCAAGACTCAGACTGATTAGTTCATTTAATTCCCTGGTAATCAAAAAGGTCTCCCTGATACCTTTAGGGAAATCCCAGTCCTTGTAGTTTGAATAAGTACAATCTCCAAAGAAACAGAAAATTGGGCAGGTGTTGCCATCCTGCCTCTTCATGTGTTACAAAGACCCTGACAGCAGTAGACTTTCTAACCCCCACCTCACTTTGCTTACATTCAGTTTTCTTTTTATTTGTGATTTCTGTCAGTGGAAACATGAGTGCTTCTTATTGTTTTCATTTGTTTGCTTAAAATGGAGACAATTTAGATAATGTATCAAGATACTCAGTTATGAATGCTTAAAGGTCAGCCATTAGCAATTCTACTCTTTCCTAAACACATCAAAATATTTGAGAGATGGTCATTCACAGATAACTGTGTGCACTTGAGTTCAGGGTTTGTAAAGGTTTGCAAGTATTTATGTATGATTTTATGTATGTTTTCAGAGCTTAGTGTGTGTGTGTGTGTGTGTGTGTGTGTGTGTGTGTGTGTGTTTGTGTGTGTGTGTGTGTGTAACTTTGAAAAATGAAGAGAATTAAGTTGTTTCTAAAAAGCCAAAGCAGCCTGCCATCTCTTTTTCTTTTCTGGGCTACGGTCCAATTTGCACAGCAGTTGCAAAGAAAAAGCAAACGCATCACTAGATTCAGTGAGAAATATTGTAACAGTATGTAATCTCTGTCAAGATAAAATTGCTTTGTGATTTACATTACAATAAATCCTGACCTTTAAGTGCTGCAGACTAAGCTAATCTGTGAAGTACTTTATTCCAACACTGAATCAGCGAGTGAAGCTCAACCAAATTGACTGTATTAGTCCCACTGTGGTGTGGTTAAAGAGCCTATATATATATCGGAGCAGATTACAGAGCATTGTTCTATGTGTACTATAATAAGTAGAATAATTGAAATATTCAATCTGTTTCATCATTGTGAAATAATAGAATTATTTTAACCTCCCTTCTGTTTGCCTATTATGGGAATTACAAGTAGCTTCATTTAAATATCATTAGGGCCTGATTTAGATAGATGAGAACAAGGAAATTCAGAATAAGGCTATAATACCACATGACATTTCAACCTTAATTCACTTCTTATAGCTGTTATTTATTTTCTTTTTCTTTCTCTCTCTCTCTCTCTCTCTTTTTTTTCTTTTTTGGTAAAATAGTCAAGATGATATATTGAATTTATCTGTACTGGCTTTGAATTTTTGGCTTATTGTCTCCCTAAGTCAAATGTTAGGCTTATCAGTCATTGAGTGCAATTTTCTCAGAGACATTATGAATTTAAAAAAGTAATTAGAATTTAGTAAATTTGTAAGACTTTTAGCCAGTATTACTTCAAATATGTCTTTCCTCCCCACTCTTGGCTTTCCTCTGGATTTTGATTACACACATATTAGACAACTTTTATTATCCCAGAAGTCTGTGGTGCTTTTTTTTCTTTTTTTCAGTCTTTCTCTTTATGCTTCATTTTTGACAGTTTCTACTGCATGTCTTTGAATCCACTTTTTTCCTGTAGCACCTAACCTGCTCTTAATCAGATCTAGTTTATACACATTTTTATTTTAGGTACTAAATTTTTCATCTCTAAAGTTCCATTAAAAATATCTTCTATTTCTCTCCTTATCACACTCACATTTGCTAATTTCATCATCCTTGTCATGAATGCCTCCTTTCCTGTATGGTGAATATTGATTGGATACTGGGTATTGTGTTTTTATTTTTGGGTGTTATTTTTTTTGATATTTCTTTAAATAGTGTTGCATTTTCTCCTGGCATGCAGCTCAGATTCCTTTCAGGCTAGGTTTAAGCTCTGTTAGGTAGATCCAGAACAGCTGTTAGTCTAGGGCTAATTTGGCCTTGTGGCTAAGGCAGTGTGCTCTGAAGACGCCTCTTTATGCTTCCTGTATTCCAAGGCCTTTCCCTGTTGGCTGGTAGGGACATGGACCATTGCTGGCCCTGCAGAACTGTGAGGTTGGCCTACTGCTTTCTCCTGCTGCTTTATTTGGTCAGAGTCACTATCTTCTCTTACATATACAGATCAGTACTCAGCCAAAGATCTGTGTGAAATGCTCTGAAGAACCCTGGAAATCTGTCTGTGTAGCTACTTCCTCTCTGGTACTTTGCTCCAGAAATTCTACCTGTTTGGCCTCCCTGAATTCCAGCTTCCATCTCTTCAACTCAGTAGACCACAGGGCTCAGCTTGGGCTCCTATCCCTTCTCTGAGAACTGGAAACTGCCATCAGGAAGTTAGCTGGAGTAATCATACAGCTCCCCTTGCTTCCCTTTTCTCAGGGCCACATCTCTGCACTGCTTATCGTTGAATGCCTTAAAACCATTATTTCCTGTATTTCTGACAAGTTTTTCTCATTGTTTAAGGTGGCTGCCTGATACTTTATCATGGCCAGGAGCAGATGTCTCAAATAACTAGAGTTTAAAAGGTAGTTTAAGATTTTTATTTAACTATTTGTTAAGCAGTTCTTGCCAGCATACATTTCTGGAGACATAAAGTAAGTGATAAGAATATTAAAGCACAAGGTTATTAAAAATCTGGGCACAATTAGCTGTAACAATTTTTAATGCTCATTGTCCAACCGTAAAACAATGTAATGACCGAAAAGCACTAAGATACCATAATCACTTTAGCACCTGAAAATCAGACTATTTTTTACTTCTTTCTGAGTTATATACAAGAAATTAGTGCTAGCATCCTTTTTCCTAATAAAATGGAATCTCCTAATAAAATAGTACTAGAGGCCTCTTCCACTGTTTCTTATGGTAACTGTTGTTCTGCTCTATTTTAAAGTTATATTGAGTTCAGGGGACTAGTTTTCATTTTAGTAAGGCAAACTTTTTGTCATTTTGTGTTTTTTTTAAATTTTAGATTTTTATAATAAATTTATAGGGTGCCTTGAGGGCAGCCCAATTTGCATCATAAGGGGGCCACCTAAGAAACTCACCTGGGACAGACCATTCTTTTCTGCCTTGGAGCACTATTGCCTAGAACCAGAATTGTTCATGCAATACCCCACATTATAAATAGAGACATCCTCAGGGCACCATATTAAGTATACTGGAGGGTCTTCTCATGCATTTCCAGGGGAAAATAGCAGTTTTGATATCCCTAAGATGAGAGCAAGTATTTCTGGTGCTGAAAGGATACCTGAGCACTTAGCTGAAGCACTAGTATTTTTAAAGGTCAGTGTTATAGTTCCAAACAATTTTAAATTTGAAATACAGTGATTTTCTAGAATCATTTGCTTAGTGCCAGAAAAGAGCACACAGCTAATAGTTTGAAGGAAAGATACATAAAAATGTTATTAGATTGATATTGATAAGGTTTCATACACATATGAAGAATTTTTAGGCTGCTATTATTTTGTCACCAATTTTTAAAGAAAAACTGCCAGTCAATAGACTATTTTTATAATCTGATAATTTAGCAATATTCAAATTTTCTGTGACGTAGTCTACAGTCTAGAGTATAATAGCTCACTGGTCTTTTGTAGTATCAGTTAAATCAATAAACACCTCTAAAATGAAGATTTTGTTTTTGTTAGGAGGAAACTGTAAATCTTGGCCTGCAATACTTTCCACTGATTTTGGGGGGTTTGCTGTTCTTGGGTCTGTCAGATCCCCTCCACCTCCTTACACAGAAATGCTGACTCCACACTGGTCTCCATCTGCTTGATTTGGGGGTTGAATAGGACATCTTATCACCTATTTTTAGATATTAGTCTGTGGGTTTTGGTTTTGCTGCCATAACTGTTTTCTGTTTTTATGACAGAATTTGGAGATACTAAAAACTATCTCACTGCCACAACTGTCTTCCAAGAATTTCTCCCTACCTAAATTCTTAAAGCTACTGTTTCTTCATTTGTTAAAACAAAGAGAACAAAACAATCTTCTAATATTCCTGATAACTCTAAGCTCTGTGACACTGTATAAGGTAACCCTATTTGGACCCAAAATTGTGGAGGAAGGTAGCATCAGAGGTACTGCCTCACTCTCATTTTTCAGAGCCTGCATGTCTAAGATTAAGTAGCTGTGTGCTGTGATTATGTTTTGTCCCCTGGGTCAATACTCATCCTTATATCCATCCACCTAATATCCTAACAAAATAATATCCATCCTAATAAAAAATGCTGAGCCTGTGCTATATATGAGCTTTGTTTCTCCAGGTACTTATTGGGTTTGCTATGCTGTTTGCAGCTATAAATAGCCTCACTATAAATGTCATTTCACACTATGATCACCTAAGCAGACCTGATTGTTACTTTGAGGTGAAGTGTGAGTATTCATTTTTTGGGGGGGTAGGAAGGGGTAAACTATTCCAGCCTTTTGACATAGAGGCTTTTTTGCCTGCCACCACAATGTGGACCACCTAGCATGATCTCCAGGGCTTGAAATTTTTCTAGGACATAATTATCTGAAGAACTCCAGTTGACCTCACCATTGCGATGGAGGCCAGAATCTCTGAACTTGAAAGAATTGAATAAATCTAGGCCTATGGCAGATCACTGGGGAATATTACCTACAATGACAGTTTAGTGTTATCAAATAGCCTTGTTTAGGAAGCTGCCCACTCTGCTCTGAGGAGAGACATTCCTGCTGACTAGTTGTCAGGAGAGACTCCAGCAAGTTGGAGCAGAAGATACACTCAGGGAATAGACAAGAGCATAATTTCAGGCAATGCTTCATTTCTACAGAAGGATCCTGAGCTCAGTACAGGTTACTCACCTTTTACCACGTTCCCTGAGATGTACAGTTTACGTAATAGACACTTATGGACTATCTAACATGCACTGTTCATTTTACTAGGTAACTTCTTTATCTTTTTATCTTAATATTTTTTTTCTTATTTAAATCACACTTGCACATACTTAAGAAATCAAGTAATACTTCAATATTCATAAAAAATAACTGGCCCCTATTTCATTTTTTTCTCTTTTTCTAATTCCTTCTCACCAGAGGCAACTACTTTAAATTATATTTAGGGTTCATTTTAATATTTACTTATGTACATCTTAATAACAGTTCTTTTTTTTGCTATTTCTTGATTTGTCAGTTTTAAATATTTATTGACTTCCTACTCTAGAAAACTATGGCTTAGCTCTTGTATATCCTCATCCTTTTGACACAGTATTATTTCTCCTTCCTCATCCTTCCAGTAAAATTCTATAATCATTTTAAATCAACATTTGTTTATATTGTTATGATCATATACATATTGTGCATAGATAGTGAACCATATATTATATTTCATTTTCTTTCTGATGTGACTTACATTTCCTCTGACATAAAAGATTCCCTCTTTTTTGTTTCTTACTTTTCTGTGTAAAATCAATAATTCATCGCTAATTCTCTGACAGAAGTGAAATTCTAACACTTTAGGTAAGTGTCCTATTCAGCGCATTAGAAATAATCCTCTCTAGAGGCCCCTGTCCTGCTCTAATCTGTGCTGGTTGTTGTATGGGCCCCCCCGCACAGTGGTTATCTCCCGATTTCCATTTATAAGTTTGTTGCACCTTTTTATTGTGCTCTATTTGACTCTAACGCTTTTTCCGAATTTTCCATTCTTCTATTCTTGTTATGTTTCAGTTTGGATTTTTTTTTTCCTAATGGGCTATTTTTCCAATTCATTAATCCTTTATCTTTTTTGCTTGTTTAATGCACTGTTACACCATCTATTGATTTCTCTTTTTTTTGATTTATCTTTTTATTGGAGTATAGTTGATAAACAGTGTTACATTGGTTTCTGTAATAATGTATGTTCTTCCATTTTTCTTTTCACTTTCTGCAGTTTCTTATATTTTGATATTGGATCTCCAAGATAGATTCCTTAATTTCTAACCTCTTTCTCTCCCATTTTCATTTCTATCTCTTCTCCCCTGGGCCAGTTTATTTATACAACACAGTGGTTGAACAGTTACACAAATTATTACGTTCTCACCCTAACTAGTGCAGTTTCTACAACACAGAAAGATGTTACAGAACCATTGTATTCTCCATGCTGCACTTCCATCCCTGTGACCAGTGCACAGATTTCTTAACTGAGTTATTTTACTTTTTAATTATGGAATTGTCACTGAATTCTCTTTAATATAGACAGTTCTGATATTTTCATCTTATGAATTTTTTTCTTGAAAAATTAGTGTTATGTATAAAATTTCATTTTATTATGGCTATTTTGAAGTCCTTATTGATAACTCTAATATGTGGACTACCTGTGAGTCTGTTTGTATTTTCTTTTTCTCTTTGTTTTTACTCATTGTTGTCTTCCTGGCATGTCTGATGATTTTTGACTTAATGTTACATTGTAAAAAAAGATGATTTTATTTTTTTCCAGAGAATAATTTATTTTTTCTGGAAGGCAGTTAGAAAAGGGATGGATCACCTTGGTACATTGCGGGTAGTCTATTTCCAGTCTGTTCTTACTGCTAGAGTATTTCCTTTGGGGTTCTCCACTAAAAGTATGAAGGTGTTTCCCATGACCTCTTATCCTTGGTGGGCTTTGAACTCCAATTCTTTTCTTCTTGACTCTGTGGTCAACTGAATACTTGGCATCATTTTTAGTTTCTAACTGCAGATTTCTGCTTGATTTCTTGGCCTCTAATCCTGCACAATTTAAGAATCTGCAAATGCCTTGAGTAGAAAAACTTCCAAAGAATGTCAGGTTTATTTCCCCCTGTGGTCCTGTTTTCTTTAGGATATTGGATCCTCAAGTTTTGGAATGCTCGGTATCCCTGGACTTGAATTTGGATCTTTCCAAACTATTGAGACTGACAGAAACTCTAGGCCCACTCTTTTTTCAGGTCAGTGTCCCATAGTGCGAATCAACAAATGCTCTGCGGGGAAAAAATCATCAGTGCATGTAAGGCTTCCCTTCTCTATGACCTTGGTTTTTCAAGTTTTGGCTGCCTTAGTTGTTTTCAATGCCTTAAAAAGAGGTATATTTAGTCAGCTTTTAGTCTGGAAACTCTAGACTTCCATGATTTGAAAATTTTTCTTGCATTAGTTCTGTAATAATGTATGTTCTTCCATTTTTATTTTCCCTTTCTACAATTTCTCATATTTTGATACTGGATCTCCAGGATAGATTCCTTAATTCTTAACTTCTTTCTCTCTCATTTCCATTTTCTATCTCTTCTCCCTTGGGCCAGTTTATTCAGAGAAGAATCTTCAATCTTATGTTCTAGGGTATGGGGTAAATATGGTTGTTGATGTTCTGAGAGCCAAGCAGGAGATGGGGTTGAGTATAAAATACATTTCAAATGTAAACTTCCACTCAGTACTCCTGTTTCACCTTGATATCTTGCCCATGCCTTCAGCTGTAACACTTCTTCCTTAATTAATAACCTCTCTAGTTCATCCTCTCCAGAGAGTAAACTTCCACATGGATAGAGGAAAAAGATTTCTCTGTAATTTTGTTTTCAGTCCTTCTCCAAATCTAGCTTCAGAACTACTTGGTGCTGTCAGATCTTGAGACTTCATAGGTTCTGTGGCACAATTAGATTGTAGACTTAGGTTTCAGCTTTCTCTGATATGTTAAGACTCTTACCTTTCACCCCTTTGCTTTTCAACTTTTGAAATTACTTTTTCATCTCTTGTCTCCCATATTCTTCTCTTCCATTTTTGTTGTCTTTGTGAATTTATATTTAGAGGTTTTTTTTCTTTTCTTGTTCTTTTTTTAATCTAGAGCTTTGAGGAAGTACCAGAGAACAGGTGTGTTTAATCCACCATACTTAATGGGAAGTTTTAGGTGCTTTATATATGTCAAAACAAATTTCCATTGCAGATATTAATATATATAAGGAAAATAGTGAAGTAATACCATAAATGACAAAGTTAGAATTAAAACTTGGTCTGTCATCAAAGCTGTCATTTTGCCATGATTTTTTTTTAACTTTAAAGTATGAACAAACTCAATCCTTTTCAAAATCAAGTGATTCATGAAATAAGAATTTTTGTAACATGCCTTTACCTTCTCTATTTAGCAGCAAATTCTTATATTCTTATCACAGTGTAATGAATTATACATTTTCAAAATCTAATGTAATTTTACTAATACATTTTTTTTATTGTAGTTTTGATTTTGTTCTTGCAATTACTAAAACTAAACTCTGGAGAAATTATTCTCTAATTGAGACTCTTCTTTAAATCAAGACTATTCTGTCCAATAGACCATATCAATTTTCTTTCATAGAGAATAAAGCTTCTTGTTTAACCCCAGTGTTATGTTTTATTTAAAGCATGGTATTTCTAGGAAGTTTCTTATTCTGTTTCCTTTTGGGGAATTCCAGAATTCCCTTTTGCTTCCTTTCCTCTCAGCATATCTTTGACCCTGGGAAGGAAGCCTTGGTGAAAAATTTCCCTGCATATTCACCAATTAATGATTAACTCTTTCTTATGGGAAACAAATATAAGATCTTTTTCAAAAGACAATTTGTATATTTTCTAATAAGTGGAACATAGAATACTTGGAAAGTCTCTGTAAGAAATCTCCATCTAAGAATTGTGCCAGATTCTCATATTTCTATTAAAGAATGGGCAGGGCCCTGCCAATGGAACAAGTTTACATGAAGAAGTGCAGTTATGATGGACTGTCATTACTTTCAAACATTTTTATTCCATGAGAGTTATAAAGGAACACATTTCCCTTTTGAAGTTGTCCTCTGTTTTGTAGGCAAGAAGTTTTGTAGGCAAAACTTCTTCATCTGTACGTCCTTCACTATATTCAAGAGGTAGGACACTTATATCTGCTAAGCATTTGCAGGAAAAATACCCAGATGACAGAGAACTGAGAGTAATGTGGAAGCATCTGATGTTGTATAATATTGTTTGAACTGACAGTAAGCTGTGTCTCAAACCATCTCATTGGTCTCTAAATCTCTTGGCACCCTGAAACCTCCACATTATTGCCTGTTTCAAAAGAACCAAATTAATTTCTTTTGTTAAATACCTAATAGAGTTTATCACGTATTTTAAACATTTCTACTCCCTAGGAAGTAGTAGTACATATATCCACTGTTAGATCAGAAACTCACTTGCTCTGTATCCTCTTTGAGTGATTTGGATATTCAGTTTATTCAATCTATTTTTCCTTTATATTTCAACTTTTTTTTTTCTTTGGTGATTTCTGAACCATTTAATGGTGTTCTGTCTTTCCCAACTAGACATTACATAAAAGTATGCTCAATAAATGGTGTTCCCCTAAATATAGAAAATGCATGTTTGTATTTTATTTCTGTAGTGTGTCTTCTTTAGTAAAGTAACTGATTAAAGATCACCATATCCACATGGGATCCTGGGTTGTCTGCCATGACCAAAGAGACAACAGATGGCTCTGATATGGGAGTTTTTCTAAAATTAGGATAGTGATATTTAGGTTATTTTCCCTAATATCTTACTGGCATAACCAGACCAGATGAAGATGAAAAATAAATAAATAAAAGCAAACAGTTTCAAAGTAAAGTACTGAAATCCTAGCTGAGTAAGTGATCAATTAGCAGATAGAAGCAGATTGAAGAATTTTCCAAAATATGTAAGCAAAGGGAAGTCTAGAAGCCACAAAAGAATACATATCTAGATCTAATGTAAGTCATGGTGACCTCTTCTATAACAAGGGCAGCTTCCAACAAACAACTCTGGGTAAGAATTTAAAAATTGGTTTAAAGCCAAGTAGAGAAAAATAAAAGCATAAGCAAGAATAGCTTTAAGATGATTTTATTTCAAAGACTTTTAATGATAACAAAATAGTAGCAAAGAGGAATAAATCCCTAAAGGGAGAAAGGTACAAGTAAGGATTAAAATTACAAATATTAGAAAAAGAGAATCACAAATTAATGATGCAATTTCCCCCCAAGTAGACATAAAAAGAGATTTAACTAATTTTGAGGAATTCCTCTCTGATACAGAAATTATTTTTCTCTTTTAATACATAAATCCTGAAGAAACACAAATTCTTGGTTCAAATTTGGATTATCTCCACCTTGTCACGTGTCTATCTTCCTCATGTCCTTTTTGTTTTTGGTCTATTAGGAAGAAAGCTTGCACGACTTTGTGCTGACATGAACTGAGGACTTGCCAATATTTTAGCCCAGACTGGAGTGTGAGACATCAAAGATTACAGGGAACATAGAAAAAAAATTGAGGAACAGCAGCTAGTAACCCAGATGGTTAGAATGAGTAAGAGATGGCTACTGCCCTCACAGTGCTGACTGCATTTGAAGCCTTCTGGCCTTTCTTGAAGTTGCCTTGTTATTTCTTGCCTCAGGACCTGTAAGTTTGTTAGTCTTTCTTTCAGGAAGGGCCCTTCTCCCCCTTTGTCCTTCTACCTGCCTAAGCCCTATTTCCTACTCATCCCTTGGGGCTTATTTTACACAGCACTCCCCCAAGAGCCTCCTGCTCAATACTCTCCTGGCCCCCGTACTATTTTTATGGCACTCAGAGCACTTGGGATCTCACTTCCCTTCTGGATGATCAGGTCCCTGAAAGCAGGAACTGCATGTGTAACTCGTGGCTTTCTCCTCAGTCCTTAGTCCAGTGCCTGGGTCTTGTTAAGGCTTCTTTAAATATTTATTGAATGAATAAACAGTGGAATTGGAAATGTGAATTCAATTTTGAACCATCCTGATATACTCTGAATTTTCTACCACTTGAATATATTATTAAAACAAAACAAAGCAAAATAGAACCTTCAGCATATGTGGTTACAGCAGTTTTGGGTTGACCAGCAAGAAGAGAAGAAAATATATTATCAATTTCAAGCTGAGATGCACAGAAGTTGATTTGAAATATCATAAATATATTTTTAAAATAAATGCTATAATACTTGAACATCATCATTTTCACTAGAAATCAATAAACTGACCAACATTTGTACAGTAGGTTTTGTGTCTTGACAAATTAGATCATATTCTTTCTCTGCTGGTTTAAAGGCTTCCTTCTCTTTAGCTCAGTGGTTTATGCTTATGAACTAGTTGTAGATTCAATTCCAAGTGGTGAATTAGCCTAGCACTCTAGATATAGTCTGCTGTTTGCAAACATGGGTCCACTTATATTTCCTAGAAAGCAATTTAAAAAGAAGCTTATTAGTGTCATCTTATTTGGAAAATATAGCATGTTTCCATTAGCGTTCAAAGAAATCTTTAACTGCTTGTTTTTTCTATGCTCTCTATATAAATTTTCTTAAATTTTATATATGCTAGTTCATTATGCAATTGTTTCTTATAATTGTCTCCACATTTATATATCCATAATCTTCCTCTGTATTACCAAAGACAAATTTGAGAAATAGCCAAAAAAAAAAAACTCCTCAAAAATACCTTACCTTTAAAATGCTCCACAATAAGTACAGAAAGAAATACAGCTTTAGGTTTTCTAGTTATTGAATTTTAGCTCTCCTTTTTTTAGCAACATCTCCTCAATTCCTTGGATGAAAGGGCTATAAAATGTGAAGTATTATTACCACAACCTATAGCAAGAAACTACCTCAAGATAGGAATAATCAACAATAAAATTCTTATAACCACATTCATATTCAAAGATCTTGTGATATAAGCCAACCCCTGTGGGGGTATTATTTTCAAACATAACAGGTTGACATTATATAATTATACACTGCTGGATATTGAATATCAAAAAAGGAAAAAGTGCTTATAGGAATACTCATACCACACTATTATGAGTAGTCACATTTATCTACACATCTTTAGATAATTATTTCTAGTCACATATTACAGACTTTAGCAAAGACTTAGTGATTTATTTAATATCAATATTAGGTTTTGACATGCATGTCTTAGCGAACATAGGGTGGTGTGGCCCTGAGACTCACTTCCATTCAATAAATTTCTCCACTGTTCTGCATTCAATTTGTTAAGTAGATATTTTTTAGATGTATGTGTATACAAATACTCAAAATCCCATTCAATTATTCTTACAATTTGTACTCCCAATCTACTTAACTTTCCCCCTTACTGATTTTTCCACTTTTGATGATGACATTGTTCTTTTCTCAGATAAATTCCTTTTTTTTTTTGGTCCATCTTTACCATCCACTTTTTAAATTTTTTAAATTGTTTTTTATTTTTTAATTTTTTAAAGTTTTTATTTTGGTATCATTAATCTACAATAACTGAAAGAACATTATGTTTACTAAGTTCCCCCCTTCACCAAGTGCCCCCTACATACCTCTTCACAGTCACTGTCCATCTGCGTAGTAAGATGCTGTAAAATCACTACTTGTCTTCTCTGTGTTGCGCAGCCCTCCCTGTGTCCCCCACGCACTATACATGCTAATCGTAATGCCCTCTTTATTTTCCCCCGCCCTTATCCCCTCCCTTCCCACCCATTGTCCCCAGTCCCTTTCCCTTTGGTAACTATTAGTCCATTCTTGGGTTCTGTGATTCTGCTGCTGTTTTGTTCCTTCAGTTTTCCTTTGTTCTTATACTCCACATATGAGTGAAATCATTTGGTACTTGTCCTTCTCCGCTTGGCTTATTTCACTGAGCATAATGCCCTCTAGCTCCATCCATGTTGTTGCGAATGGTAGAATCTGTTTTTTTCTTATGGCTGCGTAATATTCCATTGTGTATATGTACCACCTCTTCTTTATCCATTCATCTACTGATGGACATTTAGGTTGCTTCCATATCTTGGCTATTGTAAATAGTGCAGCGATAAACATAGGGGTGCATCTGTCTTTTTCAAACTGGAGGGCTGCATTCTTAGGGTAAATTCCTAGAAGTGGAATTCCTGGGTCAAATGGTATTTCTATTTTGAGCATTCTGAGGAACCTCCATACTGCTTTCCACAATGGTTGAACTAATTTACATTCCCACCAGCAGTGTAGGAGGTTTCCCCTTTCTCCACAACCTCACCAACATTTGTTGTTGTTTGTCTTTTGGATGATGGCGATCCTTACTGGTGTGAGGTGATATCTCATTGTGGTTTTAATTTGCATTTCTCTGATGATTAGTGATGTGGAGCATCTTTTCCTGTGCCTGTTGACCATCTGGATTTCTTCTTTAGAGAACTGTCTATTCAGTTCCTCTGCCCATTTTTTAATTGGATTATTTGCTTTTTGTTTGTTGAGGCATGTGAGCTCTTTATATATTTTGGATGTCAATCCTTTATCGGATCTGTCATTTATGAATATGTTCTCCCATACTGTAGGATGCCTTTTTGTTCTATTGATGGTGTCCTTTGCTGTACAGAAGCTTTTTAGCTTGATATAGTCCCATTTGTTCATTTTTGCCTTTGTTTCCCTTACCTGGGGAGACATGTTCATGAAGAAGTAACTCATGTTTATGTCCATGAGATTTTTGCCTATGTTTTTTCTAAGAGTTCTATGGTTTCATGACTTACATTCAGGTCTTTGATCCATTTGGGGTTTACTTTTATGTATGGGGTTAGACCAGTGATCCAGTTTCATTCTCTTATATGTAGCTGTCCAGTTTTGCCAGCACCATCTGTTGAAGAGACTGTCATTTCTCCATTGTATGTCCATGGCTCCTTTATCAAATATTAATTGGCCATATATGTTTGGGTTAATGCCTGGAGTCTCTATTCTGTTCCACTGGTCTGTGGCTCTGTTCTTGTGCCAGTACCAAATTGTCTTGATTACTGTGGCTTTGTAGTAGAGCTTGAAGTTGGGGAGCGAGATCCCCCCCACTTTATTCTTCCTTCTCAGGATTGCGTTGGCTATTTGGGGTCTTTTGATGGTTCCATATGAGTTTTTGAACTATTTGTTCCAGTTCATTGAAGAATGCTGTTGGTAATTCGATAGGGATTGCATCGAATCTGTATATTGCTTTGGGCAGGATGGCCATTTTGACGATATTAATTCTTCCTAGCCAGGAGCACGGGATTAGTTTCCGTTTGTTAGTGACCTCTTTAATTTCTCTTAAGAGTGTCTTGTAGTTTTCAGGGTATAGGTCTTTCACTTACTTGGTTAGGTTTATTTCTAGGTATTTTATTCTTCTTGATGCTATTGTGAATGGAATTGTTTTCCTGATTTCTCTTTCTATTAGTTCATTGTTAGTGTATAGGAAAGCTACAGATTTCTGTGTGTTAATTTTGTATCCTGCAACTTTGCTGAATTCCGATATTAGTTCTAGTAGTTTTGCAGTGGAGTCTTTAGGGTTTTTTATGTACAATATCATGTCATCTGCAAATAGTGACAGTTTGACTTCTTCTTTACCAATCTGGATTCCTTGTATTTCTTTGTTTTGTCTGATTGCTGTGGCTAGGACCTCCAGTACCATGTTGAATAACAGTGGGGAGAGTGGGCATCCCTGTCTTGTTCCCGATCTCAGAGGAAAAGCTTTCAGCCTCTCGCTGTTCAGTATGATGTTAGCTGTGGGTTTATCATATATGGCCTTTATTATGTTGAGGTACTTGCCCTCTATGCCCATTTTGTTGAGAGTTTTTATCATGAATGGATGTTGAATTTTGTCAAATGCCTTTTCAGCATCTATGGAGATAATCATGTGGTTTTTGTCCTTCTTTTTGTTGATGTGGTGGATGATGTTGATGGATTTTTGAATGTTGTACCATCCTTGCATCCCTGGGATGAATCCCACTTGGTCGTGGTGTATGATCCTTTTCATATATTTTTGAATTCGGTTTGCTAATATTTTTTTGAGTATTTTTGCATCTATGTTCATCAGGGATATTGGTCTGTAGTTTTCTTTTTTGGTGGGGTCTTTGCCTGGTTTTGGTATTAGGGTGATGTTGGCTTCATAGAATGAGTTTGGGAGTATTCTCTCCTCTTCTATTTTTTGGAAAACTTTAAGGAGAATGGGTGTTATGTCTTCTCTGTATGTTTGATAAAATCCCGAGGTAAATCCATCTGGCCCGGGGATTTTGTTCTTTGGTAGTTTTTTGATTACCGCTTCAATTTCGATGCTGGTAATTGGTCTGTTTAGATTTTCTGTTTCTTTCTGGGTCAGTCTTGGAAGGTTGTATTTTTCTAGGAAGTTGTCCATTTCTCCTAGGTTTCCCAGCTTGTTAGCATATAGGTTTTCATAGTATTCTCTAATAATTCTTTGTATTTCTATGGGGTCTGTCGTGATTTTTCCTTTCTCGTTTCTAATTCTGTTGATGTGTGTTGACTCTCTTTTTCTCTTAATAAGTCTGGCTAGAGGCTTATCTATTTTGTTTACTTTCTCGAAGAACCTGCTCTTGGTTTCATTGATTTTTTTCTATTGTTTTATTCTTCTCGATTTTATTTATTTCTTCTCTGATCTTTATTATGTCCCTCCGTCTGCTGACCTGAGGCCTCATTTGTTCTTCTTTTTCCAATTTCGATAATTGTGACAATAGACTATTCATTTGGGATTGTTCTTCCTTCTTTAAATATGCCTGGATTGCTATGTACTTTCCTCTTAAGACTGCTTTTTGCTGCATCCCACAGAAGTTGGGTTTTGTGTTATTGTTGTCATTTGTTTCCATATATTGCTGGATCTCCATTTAAATTTGGTCATTGATCCATTGATTATTTAGGAGCATGTTGTTAAGCCTCCATGTGTTTGTGAGCCTTTTTGCTTTCTTTGTACAATTTATTTCTAGTTTTATGCCTTTGTGGTCTGAAAAGTTTGTTGGTAGGATTTCAATCTTTTGGAATTTACTGAGGCTCTTTTTGTGGCCTAGTATGTGGTCTATTCTGGAGAATGTTCCATGTGCACTTGAGAAGAATGTGTATGTTGTTGCTTTTGGATGTAGAGTTCTATAGATGTCTATTAGGTCCATCTGTTCTAGTGTGTTGTTCAGTGCCTCTGTGTCCTTACTTATTTTCTGTGTGGTGGATCTGTCCTTTGGGGTGAGTGGTGTTTTTAAGTCTCCCAAAATGAATGTATTGCATTCTATTTCCTCCTTTAATTCTGTTAGTATTTGTTTCACATATATTGGTGTTCCTGTATTGGGTGCCTGTATGTTTATAATGGTTATATCCTCTTGTTGGACTGAGCCCTTTATCATTATGTAATGTCCTTCTTTATCTCTTGTTACTTTCTTTATTTTGAGGGGTATTTTGTCTGATACTAGTATTGCAACATCTGCTTTTTTCTCTCTGTTGTTTGCATGAAATATCTTTCTCCATCCCTTGACTTTTAATGTGTGCATGACTTTGGTTTTGAGGTGAGTCTCTTGTAAGCAGCATATAGATGGGTCTTGCTTTTTTATCCATTCTATTACTCTGTGTCTTTTGATTGGTGCATTCAGTCCATTTACATTTAGGGTGATTATTGAAAGATATGTACTTATTGCCATTGCAGGCTTTAGATTTGTGGTTACCAAAGGTTCAAGGTTAGCTTGTTTACTACCTTACTGTCTGACCTCACTCACTTATTGAGCTGTTATAAACACAGTCTGATGATTATTTCTTTCCCTTCTTTTTTCTCCTCCTCCATTCTTCATATGTTGGGTGTTTTGTTCTGTGCTCTTTTTAGGAGTGCTCCCATCTAGAGCGGTCCCTCTAAGACACCCTGTAGAGATGGTTTGTGGTAGGCAAATTCCCTCAACTTTTGCTTGTCTGGGAATTGTTTAATCCATCCTTCATATTTAAATGATAATCCTGGTGGATACAGTATCCTTGGTTCAAGGCTCTTCTGTTTCATTGCATTAAATATATCATGCCATTCTCTTCTGGCCTGTAATGTTTCTGTTGAGAAGTCTGATGATAGCCTGATGGGTTTTCCTTTGTAGATGACCTTTTTACTCTCTCTGGCTGCCTTTAATACTCTGTCCCTGTCCTTGATCTTTGCCATTTTAATTATTATGTGTCTTGGTGTTGACCTCTTTGGATCCCGTCTCTCGGGACTTCTGTGTGCCTCCGTAGTCTGAGCAACTATTTCCTCCCCCAGTTTGGGGAAGTTCTCGGCAATTATTTCTTCAAAGACACTTTCTATCCCTTTTTCTCTCTCTTCTTCCTCTGTTACCCCTATAATTTGGATATTGTTCCTTTTGGATTGGTCACAGAGTTCTCTTAATATTGTCTCATTCCTGGAGATCCTTTTATCTCTCTCTGCATCAGCTTCTATGCGTTCCTGTTCTCTGGTTTCTATTCCATCAATGGCCTCTTGCATCTTATCCATTCTGCTTATAAATCCTTCCAGAGTTTGTTTCACTTCTGTAGCCTCCCTCTGGATGTCTGTAATCTCCCTCTGGACTTCATCCCTTAGCTCTTGCATATTTCTCTGCAGCTCTGTCAGCATGTTTATGATTTTTATTTTGAATTCTTTTTCAGGGAGACTGGTTAGATCTGCCTCTGCAGATCCTTTCTGAGGTGTAACTATCTTGGTCTGGACCAGATTTTTTTGCCTTTTCATGGTGATTGCAGTGGCTGTAGGCAGGTTGTGGGTGTGTCATCTGGGAGAAGAAAGTCCTTTCCTGCTTGCTGGATGCCTTGCCCTTCTCTGCTGCCTGTGATGGCTACCTGCACTCCTGGAGCAGCCACCGGGTTAATCTCCTAAGCTGCTGTTGGTGGGGTGTCTGTCAGAGCAGTGTGGAGCCCTGTGGGGAGTGGCAGGCTTGCCAGGTGCGCTCCTCTGTGCTAGTGGCGATCCTGCCAGGCATCTGTGTGGCAGCAGCAGCCTTTGGGTCTGGCCCGGGTGGCTGTGCATTGGGCTGGGATTCCAGTCGGCTCCTGGGAGCACACGTGCTCCCTCTGGCTCGGCTGCCGGTGCACGCGGGGCTTTTCAGCGCAGGCTTCTACTGGGCTCTGGCTTCACTGCTGCCAGTGTGCGCGAGCCCCTCCCGGGATGTTCAGTCGCGCTGCTGCGGGCTAGCCCTGCAGCACACGGATCTGCTCTTGGTTCCTTCTAGCGCTTCTGCTCCCAGTGCGTGCTCCCACTCTCCTGCTACTGGGCCCATGTGTCGGGGTCCGCGCCAGTTGGAGGAATGACTGGCAGGCTGCCTAGTCCTGTGAGGGGCTTCAGATCTGCACTGCCTCCATTTAGGGCTCCTAAATTTCCCTGGTATTCCCAACTGCCGCGACAACTTCATCCAGCTATGGGGTCCCTATCTCTTTAAGACTTGTGGAAAGCACTCGCTTTTCATTTGTCTCAGGGGCGCCGGTTGTGGGGACCTGCCCACAGTTTTTGCTTTTCTGTTTCTCTAATATCCAGCACCCCATGCACCTTGTGTCTTCATTCTGGGTGCGGATTTCTAGAGCTGGTTGTTTAGCAGTCCTGGGCTTTCACTCTCTCCCCGTTCTGACTCCTTTCTTCCCGCCGGGTTTTGGGGTGGGGGAGCATTCGGGTCCCGCCTGGCCATGGCTTGTATCTTACCCCTTTCATGTGATGCTGAGTTCTCGTAGATGTAGATGTATTCTGGCTGTTGTACTGCATCCACTGGTGTCTCTTTTAGGAATAGTTGTATTTATTGTATTTTAATAAATATATATGTTTTGGGGAGGAGATTTCCTCTGAACTACTCATGCTGCCATCTTCCCGTGATCCTACCATCCACTTTTTTATGCATCTTCTATAGAAGTGATAGGGATTTGTCAGCATTTCTGGTTTCTCAGATATCTTTTTCATTATACTCAATGTTACCTTCCCCCATTTAACCTCTAGTTTGTAACCAACTTTTACCTTTCTTCCTCTCAAATGTCATGTTTCTAATCTTTCCATTCTGTTCACTTAACATGAAGTTTTTGTTCTGTGTGGTGCACTGTGAAATGTTTAGGCCCTAAATGCCATCACTCTTGAATCTTACCTAGTCTCTCTCTCAAATTGGTCAGATTAATAATCTTAAGTCTTTTCTTCCTACTCTGTTGTGTAGGTACAATCTACTGGTTGTTTTGGATCTCTCTCCTTTCCAGACTTCTCTAGAATGGTATGTGTATGTTTATAGGATGTATCATTTCATATTTAATATTCTCAGCATTTTTTCTAAAGAATTAACTATGGGAGAGTGGAATTGAAAGAGAAAGTAAAGTCAGAGAGCCAGAGCAGGAGAAAGAGACACAAATATAATATATTTTGGTGGGGAGCATTAAGGTGATATTTAAGAATAATCACTGTTTAAGAGTAAATACTAGTAAAGCAACAAACTGTTAGTATGTGCAATAGTCTAGAGAACTACTCTCCCCCTCATTAACAGAAATCAACCAACCAACCAACCATGCAGTTACAGAATAGGCTGTTCCAATTAACAAGCTCAGCTTTAAGTGGCTACGTGCTCAGAAAAGGTGAACCAAGATCCTTCATGGTGGTTTCAGAGGCTCAAATGGGCCTTGGAGTTTACTAAGCTAGCTTTGGTCACCAACTTTGTCATCTCTCCTTAGATGTCTTGCTCTTTCTTTCTCTTGGCACAAGCCAAGTGTCCAGGTGCTAGGATGCAAGATGAAAGTCTTTAATTACCACTTCTTCAACCCCCTGCCCCTAACCTATACAGGGGCTTGAGTCATAACCACAATAAATTTTCAATAAACATTTATGGATAGGAATGGTAGCTTGCAAAAGAAATTTAGTTAACCTAGTTTGTTTGCTTGATTTTAATAAATTATACTTGGATAATCCTTATTAGGAGCACCTTTACTGGCCTTTAAAAACTTCTGTAGGTGTGGTCTTGAGGTATGCAGCTAAAATCTTTGTCTTTCATCAGAAATAAAATTGGAAAATCCTATTGTCACCAGAATACTAGAAATAAGTAAAAAGAAGCATCAAATAAAAACTAAATGCAAATACTTTGGAGATATAGTGTAACTATTCTGATCTATCTTCCATAAAATCTGCTTTTCACACCCTTTATGGCCTCTTTGGGGTGTTGGTGTTCATGAATAAAAATATTACTTTAAAAACAACTTTCTTTGCTCTAATTAGGCAAAATGAAAGCCTTCTGTTACAATTTATATTATTAAAATTTTGACATTTTCTAATGGCATAAAACAAGTTCTATTTTTAACGAAGTCTTATATTAGAAAAGTGCTTTGAGGAGATTTCCAAGTTCTAGTGAAGCTTGAGTCTTTGTAATTATTTCATACCAAAAATTCTGGTATAATAAAATAAATTTGGTAGTCCCTGTTCCCATTTTAAATAGTAATTGACCTCGTGAATATATGCATTCAGAATAATGTGACTAGTGATTAAAAATTTAAAAGATAATAATTATTAAAAGCTTCATACATAATAGAACTCATCATTTCCAGGCAACAGAATCTTTAGGATAAAACAGCAAGTAAGATTTACTTACATCAAAACTATGTTAAAGGATTGTTTAATCTGGAACTTTATGAACACTAAAAATAGTGAGAATGACTGAACTGTATAACTAAGAACAAGTAACTGTAAAGGACATAGAATGAATTAAGAACATAGAATGAATTCTGATCTCCATGTTTAGTTGTTTCTCATTAAGAGACTGGTGATAACTCTAGACAATGAGAGTAAGAGTACAGTCTCTGCTGTAGGCCTGATTTTTTCTTCCATAGTTTACATAGTTGTTTTTTAAAAAGTATTTATTTTATAGCACAAATATGTGTCTTATAGCATGTATAAGATCTATCATGTATTTTTCTTGATATATGATTTTTCAGTGCCTTCATTATAAATTTTGAAATATGCAATTACAAATGCTCAAAATTTGCTCAAAGAAAGGCTATTTCACTTTTTCCAAAATGTTTCCTATTTACTTTTCTGAAAGGAATGGCTATTTTATGCTGCATCTCTCTGTTTTGTTCTATCCAAAACATTATGGGCCTGTGTTTATTCCATAATTATTTTCTGAACACCTATGATGAGCAGACATTGTGCTAGGTATTATGGATGCAATAGTGAATTATATATCATCCAAGCCCTAGGGGAACTTACATGTTAGTGGGGAGTTGTGGGGTAAATTTCAGAATTTCAGAATCTCCCAACTAGCCTTAGTTCATTTACATATCAATAGGTGTTTACCACTGCAGAGCCTCCCAACCATCTGGGGCAAAGGGTGGAGGAAAATGGCCATTGTCTCCTCCCCTTTGTTCCTGATACATAATTGGTCTGGCATCTGCCAGTCACCAAGGACCCACCAATGTATCTCCTCCCAGAAGGGGCAGGTGGGAAGTAAAGAGTGCTCTGAGGGAGCAGAGTGCTAGCGGCACCTGGAGGGGACCAATGGGGGTGGGCCTAGCTAGTGAATTCAAGCAAGCTGTGAGCGATAAAAACTGTTTCATCCAACCTATCCTTTCCCTTCACTCATTTCAATTTCACCAGTCTCATAGAGGATTTCCCCCAGGCCAGGAACAACCTTCCCCCTGTAGCTACAGGAGTACAAACAAATAGAAAGGTACTGCCATATAACAGAGAACTGGGTTTGGGGTAAATTGAGAATGTTATGGAAACATAAGAGAAAGGTATCTAGTCTAGTCTTCATGGGTCAAGAAGGGCTTTCCAGGAGAAGAGGCAGTGAAATTGAATCCTGAAGAGTGAGTAGGATTCAGCTAGATCAGGTGGAAAGACTTCCAGGAAGATAAATAGCATGCACTTTCTTAAACTGATTAGATATTCTCTTCATAAATATTTTTTGTTGAGTGTGGTGATGGGAATGTTGTTTTAAACTACTCCTAGCAGGAGTCACTACTTGCTTTGCATCACTGCTTATACCTTCATATGGGGAGGCATGAAGATGTTCACTGTTGACTACCATCCAAGTAACAACAATTAGCTGGACTAATCACTTGCATGTACACAATGAATGCAAACTTTCATGTCGGAGCTTTGTAGTACCTACCTAACAGGTCTACTCATTAATAAGCTGCACAAAATAGACCACTTTGAAGGAATATGGCTGTTAATAGTTATGATATGCTTGGCTTCAAGTAACAACAACAAAAATCCAACCTAAATTGGATACCACGACTACACAATTATGAGATTTATTTTATATAATTGTGAAGTTAGGAGTAAGGCAGGCTTATTGTCATACAGTTGCTGGTGTGAAGTCACTAAGGATCCCGGATCTTTCTGTCTCTGCTCTGGCATACACAGCATCGGCTTCATCCTGTTCCTGTTGCCCTCTCATGGTCACCATCAGGGCCATCAGGGCTATATGATCTCTCATTCACATCCACCAGGAGAGAGTGAGATCCTCTACCTCAACTATGGAATCAAGTCATTTCCTTTGGTTGCTATGACTTAGGACCCATCCTACTCTGAACCCAAAACAGTTGCTACATTTACACAATATTCTGTTTGCTCGGTGGAGAGTATACTCAGAGAGGGTGGTGAATCAGGGTATCCTCCCCTGAGTCATGGAGAGGAGGCATGGATATCTAAGAGAAATCCTTCTGTTAGGAAGGGTCATGGGAGGATGGGTGTGGGAGAGACAACAGCAGTTTGTCCAACCAAGTGTCTGCTGCTTCTTCATATTTGTTTAATTTAGATTCAGTCTTCTGACCAGAGAAAAAATACTTCCACTTCATTGGGGGGAAAAGGGCATTATTCTAGTGGATTCTAACTCCTGGAACTATGTGTGGATTGGTAATTAGGGAGGGATGAAGTAAACCTTGAGTTATGGAGACTGCTGTTTTGTCTTTCCTTTCCTCTGCTTCCTGAATTGTACTTTTGAATTTCTACATTGGTTTTTGTGGTCCATATTTACCATGGTGTAGAAAGAAATTGTAGCTATTTATTTTGCTGTGAAAGTATTTTTAGATGTTTTGTGGGCTGTATATCAATTACGTATAACACAGAGTTAGGAAGGAATGTGCACAATATATTTAGCAATCTTTGATAATATTTTAAGATCATTTGATTCAGACACATGCTATATAATTTATACAGATGCAGGTTACATCTTTATAAGGTTACATATTGGTAAATCAACAAAAAAATTCCTTAACAAAAATACCTTCTTGAAACACAGACTGAGGAATGATCCTTTAAAGGAAAAATTTAAGATGATTGCTCAGGTTTTTCCATTTGAGCTTTCTATGCAAGTATAGTTTTGTGGCTTCCCATTATGACAAATAGATGACCAAGCTAGAAATTTATGTCAGTAGGATGATTGACCCTTATTTTTTAATCAGGACTACTCTTTCCCTCTGGCAACACAGGGTGGAGTGATGTGCTTGCCAGAGGCTGGACAAAGATAAACATATTCTCCTATGGAAGTAGAAGAGTGCAACTACATAAGTAAATGCAAAAGGCTTCTTTTTGCAGATTTGTTCAGGGCAATCTTTGATGGACAGAAGAGAGAAAACTTTAATAATTTTAATACTAGAAAAATGATTTGTCCACCTAATATTTGCACAGTAACATTTTGCAGAGTGTTTTTGTAGACATTATCTTGCATAATAAAGTAACCCTGCAATAAGAGGATGGCAATATTATAACCATTTTACAGATTAGGAAATCAGGATATGTAAAAGTTATATGAATTGTTCACAATCTCAGGTAGAAGAATGAGGTTCAAGAACTTAAACTTTTTGTTTCTTTTCCTAGTGTGTGTGCATGTGGGTGTGTGTTTTCTAGTAAAATACGTGACTCCCCCCTATTTCTCTTAAATAAAGAGAACCAAGTTCAAAGAAAAAAGAAAAGAGAGTTGAACAAAAACCCTCCACTATGTTAAACATAGATAATGATCAATTTCTAAAGAATACATATTTGCTGGATTGTGAACTCTTGCAAGGTAGCAATTGTGAATTTATAGAAATTGAATGACTTAAAATACTTTTAAAAATATCCTCTGAAATACAGCATTTCCACTTTCCTATCAGGCTGGGGTCTTATATTTCACTGTCCCTCAGGTACATTTCTTATGCCTTTATCCTCTTACTCCCTCCACTCCCAGACCTAATCTCACCCCTCTCATAAGGGCCTTCAGGCCTCACATTACTTGTGGAAACTCCACTCAAGACCTGGAGACCATAATGGGCCCTCTCACCTTATTTAGAAGGCATCAGTTTAGGAAAATACATTAAGGTGGAAGGTTATTGCTGTGAGTTTTTGAAATCCTATGTGTCACCTGGTGGTAACCTCTCCGGGAATGGCCTCAGATGCATTAGAAGCTTGATGATTGACACGCATTTGGTTTTCGATAAACAGCTATAGATAACCATTGAGTTTGCTGCTGGAGTGACTGTGTTGTATGATTTTGTGCTTTCTAAATACAAAATAGATCTTTGAGTAAGGTAGGCTTTTTGACAGCTGCTGATAACATCTGAGAGACAATTTAATTCATCTGCAACTAAAGCAGCAGAAAATAAAAAAAGCAAGCAGGCTACATCACTACTCCTGCTTATTTGATGAATATCAATAAATATGGATGAAACACCTGAAGGAGCACACAACTGCCTAGTTAGCATATTTGCCAAGTATGCAGACAATGGGTGTACTGTGTAATTATGTTTGTTGAAAATAAGAAAGAGAGACATAAATAGGGCTAGTGAGAATGAAGATTCAGTGACAGCATCGCATAATGTTCATAAAGTATCTTTCATCTTGGGTAGTTGAAAGCATTTTAAAAGTGTCCTCATGACACCCTTTCTAGAGTGAGTAGATGGTAAAGAAATATAAATCCATTTAAATTACAAAGGATGCTGAAATGGGAGTTGAAAAGTTAAGTGAACTGCATGGTGTCTCAGTCTCAGGAGTGGTGGCTGTGTCTATCTGTGGCAAGTATATTGTGTCATTTGCCCTCAAGCAATCTTTTTCTAGCTCTGTATAAATTATCTACCTGGCAAAAAGAAGACTGAAGCTGGGAACAAAAATATACTTCTGTGGGTGTAATTGTATTCTTGGCCAAATAGAATTTGGACTTCTTCCATTAGCAGGAATGCCTGGTGGTAGTACTAACTTTAAAACCCTGAGTTGTCAACAAACAGAAGGAGCCTAGTTGAACAGGATTAGAAAGGAAGAACTGGAGAGATGGGATAAATATGCAGGCACTTCCAAGGATTTAACCTGAAACTTCCTTGAGGAAGATGGACTTGAGGGACGGACCTTTTTCTTGGGGCTGGACTCATTTCTGTCTGTCTCCCTCCCAGCTGCTATTCCTCACCCTTTTGCTCCTTGGTTTCTCCAGAAGTACCAGAAGTAAGAACTGGAACATCCAGGGCCAGTTTCTTCCTGGGAAGGAGTAGCAGTACTGATAATTTTCCTTCCTCCTGCTGAAGATACTGAGTATGTCCCTCAACCACCTCACTGAACTGTACTGTCAACTCACCTTTTACTTCTCTTATGATTTGCTCACACCACCTCCAACCACACCAGCCTTTGGTTTTACCCTTCAGATAAAGCTAGGTATGTTTTTGCTTTGGTCTTTGAAATTCCCTTTCCTTTACCTAGAATGTTCTTTTCACTCAATGATATCTTCCTGGTATGCCTTCTCTGGTCACACAATCTCTATTTAGAGAACAAAGTATCCTGTTTTGCCTGGGACTGAAGATTCCTAGGATATAAGACTGAGATTTTTTTTTGTGTGTGTGTGTGTGTTTATTTTGGTATCATGAATATACAATTACATGAGCAACATTGTGGTTATCAGATTCCCCCCATTATCAAGTCCCCACCATATACCCCATTACAGTCATTGTCCATCAGGGTAGTAAGATGCTATAGAATCACTACTTGTCTTCTCTGTGTTTTACTGCCTTCCTTGTGTGGCCCCCCTACATTATGTGTGCTAATCGTAATGCCTCCTTTTCCCCTTATGCCTCCCGTCCCACCCATCCTTCTCAGTACCTTTCCCTTTGGTAACTGTTAGTCCATTCTTGGGTTCTGTGATTCTGCTGCTGTTTGGTTCCTTCAGTTTTTGCTTTGTTCTTATACTCCACAGATGAGTGAAATCATTTGATACTTGCCTTTCTCTGCCTCGCTTATTTCACTGGGCATAATACCGTCTAGCACTATCCATGTTGTTGCAAATGGTAGGATTTGTTTTCTTCTTATGGCTGAATAATATTCCATTGCATATATGTATCACCTCTTCTTTATTCATTCATCTATTGATGGACGTTTGGTTGCTTCCATATCTTGGCTATTGTAAATAGTGCTGTGATAAACATAGGGGTGCATATGTCTTTTTCAAACTGGGCTCCTGAATTCTTAGGGTAAATTCCTAGCAGTGGAATTCCTGGGTCAAATGGTATTTCTATTTTGAGTTTTTTGAGGAACCTCCATACTGCTTTCCACAGTGGTTGAACTAATTTACATTCCCACCATCAGTGTAGCAGTGTAGGAGGGTTCTCCTTTCTTCACATCCTTGCCAACATTTGTTGTTGTTTGTCTTTTGGATGGTGGCCATCCTAACTGGTATGAGGTGATATCTCATTGTGGTTTTAATCTGCATTTTTCTGATGATTAGCAAAGTGGAGCATCTTTTCATGTGCCTGTTGGCCATCTGAATTTCTTCTTTGGAGAAGTGTCTGTTCAGCTCCTCTGCCCATTTTTTAATTGGATTATTTACTTTTTGTTTGTTGAGGTACATGAGCTCTTTATATATTTTGGATGTCAACCCTTTATCGGATCTGTCATTTATGAATATATTCTCCCACACTGTAGGATGTCTTTTTGTTCTATTGATGGTATCCTTTGCTGTACAGAAGCTTTTCAGCTTGATATAGTCCCACTTGTTCATTTTTGATTTTGTTTCCCTTGCCCGGGGAGATATGTTCATGAAGAAGTTGCTCTTGTTTATGTCCAAGAGATTTTGCCTATTTTTTTTCTAAGAGTTTTATAGTTTCATGACTTACATTCAGGTCTTTGATCCATTTTGAGTTTACTTTTGTGTATGGAGTTAGACAGTAATCCAATTTCATTCTCTTACATGTAGCTGTCCAGTTTTGCCAACACCAGCTGTTGAAGAGGCTGTCATTTCCCTGTTGTATATCCATGGCTCCTTTTTTGTATATTAATTGACCATATATGCTTGGGTTAATATCTGGACTCTCTATTCTGTTCCACTAGTCTATGGGTCTGTTCTTGTGCCAGCACCAAATTGTCTTGAATACTGTGGCTTTGTAGTAGAGCTTGAAGTTGGGGAGCTTTATTCTTCCTTCTCGGGATTGCTTTGGCTATTCAGGGACTTTTGTGGTTCCATATGAATTTTAGAACTATTTGTTCCAGTTTGTTGAAGATTTCTGTTGGTATTTTGATAGGGATTGCATTGAATCTATAGATTGCTTTAGGCAGGATGGCCATTTTGACAATATTAATTCTTCCTACCCAAGAGCATGGCATGAATTTGCATTTATTAGTGTTCTCTTTAATTTCTCTTAAGAGTGTCTTGTAGTTTTCAGGGCATAAGTCTTTCACTTCCTTGGTTAAGTTTTATTCCCAGGTATTTTATTCTTTTTTGATGTAATTGTGAATGGAACTGTTTTCCTGATTTCTCTTTCTGCTAGTTCATCATTAGTTTATAGGAATGCAACAGATTACTGTGCATTAATTTTGTATCCTGCAACTTTGCTGAATTTCGATATTAGCTCTAGTAGTTTTGGAGTAGATTCTTTAGGGTTTTTTTTTTATCTACAATATCATGTCATCTGCAAATAATGACAGTTTAACTTCTTCCTTACCAATCTGGATGCCTTTTATTTCTTTGTGTTTTCTGATTGCTGTGGCTAGGATCTCCAGTACTATGTTGAATAAAAGCAGGAAGAGTGGTCATCCTTGTCTTGTTCCCAATCTTAGAGGAAAAGCTTTCAGCTTCTCGCTATTAAGTATGATGTCAGCTATGGGTTTATTGTATATGGCCTTTTTTATGTTGAGGTACTTGCCCTCTATACCCATTTGTTGAGAGTTTTTATCATGAATGGATGTTGAATTTTGTCAAATGCTTTTTCAGCATTTATGGAGATGATCATGTAGTTTTTGTCCCTCTTTTTGTTGATGTGGTGGATGATGTTGATGGATTTTTGAATGTTGTACCATCCTTGCATCCCTGGGATGAATCCCACTTGGTCGTGGTGTATGATCCTTTTCATATATTTTTGAATTCGGTTTGCTAATATTTTTTTGAGTATTTTTGTATCTACGTTCATCAGGGATATTGGTCTGTAGTTTTCTTTTTTGGTGGGGTCTTTGCCTGGTTTTGGTATTAGAGTGATGCTGGCCTCATAGATGAGTTTGGAAGCATTCCCTCCTCTTATACTTTTTAGAAAACTTTAAGGAGGATAGGTATTAGGTCTTCACTAAATGTTGGATAAAATTCAGCAGTGAAGCCATCTGGTCCAGGATTTTTTTTCTTGGGTAGTTTTTTGATTACCAATTCAATTTTGTTGTTGGTAATGATCTATTCATATTTTTTGTTTCTTCCTGGGTTAGTCTTGGAAGGTTGTATTTTCTAGGAAGTTGTCCATTTGTTCTAGGTTATCCAGTTTGTTAGCATATAGATTTTCATAATATTCTCTAATAATTCCTTGTATTTCTGTGATGTCCATCATGATTTTGCCTTTCTCATTTCTGTTTCTGTTTCTGTTTATGTGTGTAGATTCTCATTTTTTCTGAATAAGTGTGGCTTGGGCTTTGTATACTTTGTTTGTTTTCTCAAGGAACCAGATCTTGGTTTCATTGATTTTTTTTTCTATTGTTTTATTCTTCTCAATTTTAAAAATTTATTCTCTGGTCTTTATTATGTCCCCCCTTCTGCTAACTTTCAGCCTCATTTGTTCTTCTTTTTCCAGTTTTAATAATTGTGAATTTAGATTGTTCTTCCTTCTTTAAATAGCCCTGGATTGCTATATACTTTCCTCTTAGAACTGCCCTCACTGCATCCCACAGTAGTTGGGGCATTGTGCTGTTGTTTTCATTTTTCTCCATATATTGTTTGATCTCTTTTTTAATTTAGTCATTGATCCATTGATTATTTAGGAGCATGTTGTTAAGCCTCCATGTGTTTGTGAGCCTTTTTGTTTTCTTTGTACAATTTATTTCTAGTTTTATACTTTTGTGATCTGAGAAGTTGGTTGGTACAATTTCTATCTATTTGAATTTACTGAGCCTCTTTTTGTGGCCTAGTATGTGGTCTATTCTTGAAAATGTTCCATGTGCACTTGAGAAGAATGTGTATCCTGCTGCTTTTAGGTGTAGACTTCTGTAGATGTCTGTTAGATCCATCTGTTCTAGGGTGTTGTTCAGTGCCTCTGTGTCCTTCCTAATTTTCTGTCTGGTGGATCTGTCCTTTGGAGTGAATGGTGTGTTGAAGTCTCCTAGAATGAATGCATTGCATTCTGTTTCCTCCTTTCATTCTGTTAGTATTTGTTTCACATATGTGGGTGCTCCTGTATTGGGTGCATATATATTTATAATGGTTATATCCTCTTTTTGGACTGACCCATTTATCATTGTGTAATGTCCTTTATCTCTTGTTACTTTCTTTGTTTTGAAGTCTATTTTGTCTGATACAAGTACTGCAACACGTGCTTTATTCTCTCTATTGTTTGCATGAAATATGTTTTTCCATCCCTTGGCTTTGTGTCTGTGTATGTCTTTGGGTTTGAGGTGAATCTCTTGTAAGTAGCATATAGATGGACCTTGCTTTTTTATCCATTCTATTACTTTGTATCTTTTGATTGGTGCATTTAGTCCATTTACATTTAGGGTGATTTTCAATAGATATGTACTTATTGCCATTGCATGCTTTGGATTTGTGGTTACCAAAGGTTCAAAGGCAGCTTCTTTACTATTTAACTGTCTAACTTAACTCACTTATTACTCTATTATAAACACAGTCTGATGATTCTTTATTTCTCTCCCTTCTTTTTCTTCCTCCTCCACTCTTTATTATATGTTAGGTGTTTTATTCTGTACTCTGTGGGTTTCCCTTGACTGATTTTGTAGATAGGTGATTTTATTTTGCATTTAGTATTTGGTTAGTGTACTTTTTTTGCTGTGGTTTTATTTTCTCTTTTGACATCTATTTAGCCTTAGAAGCCCTTCCATCTAGAGCAGTCTCTTTAAAATACACTGTACAGATGGTTTGTGGGAGGTAAATCCCCTCAACTTTTGCTTATCTGAGAATTGTTTAATCCCTCCTTCAAATTTAAATGATAATCTTGCTGTATACTGCATTCTTGGTTTGAGGCCCTTCTGTTTCATTGCATTAAATATATCATGCCATTTCCTTCTGGCCTATAAGGTTTCTGCTGGGAAGTCTGATGGGTTTTCCTTTGTAGGTGATCTTTTTTCTCTCTCCAGCTGCTTTTAATACTCTGTCCTTGTCTTTGATCTTTGCCATTTTAATTTTTATATGTCTTGGTGTTGTTCTCCTTGGGTCCCTTCTGTTGGGAGATCTGTGGACTTCCATGGTCAGAGAGGCTTTTTCCTTCTCCAGATTGGGGAAGTTTTCTGCAATTATTTCTTCAAAGACACTTTTCATCCCTTTTTCTCTCTCTTCTTCTTCTGGTACCCTTTTTAATGTGAATATTGTTCCATTTAGATTGGTCACACAGTTCTCTTAATATTCTTTCATTCCTAGAGATCCTTTTGTCTCTCTCTGCCTTAGCTTCTCTGTATTCCTGTTCTCTGTTTTCTATTCCATTAACAATCTCTTCCACCTCATCCAGTCTGCTCTTAAATCCTTCCATTGTTTGTTTCATTTCTGTTATGTACCTCCGGAATTCATCCCTTAGCTCTTGAATATTTCTCTATAGCTCCATCAGCATTCTTATGACTTATTTTGAATTCTTTTTCTTGAAGACAGGTGATTTCAGTCTCACCAAGCCATCTCTCTGGTCTTTGAAGGATTTTGGACTGAACACATTTCTTCTGTCTCTTCATGGCAATGAGTGTGGTCGCCAGCAAGTGGCACATGTGTCAGCTGGGAGACCAAAGTCCCTTCCTGCTTCCTGCTTGCTGGTCGCCTTGTCTGTTCCCGCTGTCTGTGCCAGTTAACTGCACACAGGAAGTAGCCTCTGGGTTAAGACCCTAAGCTGCAATGGACAGGGTGGCCTTTGAGGTGGCCTAGGTCAATGGCAGGGGTCGCAGGCCAGCAGTGCATGTTCTGCCCCATAAGCAAAGCCCCTTTTTGCCTCCTGGTATCTGCTCCCATCTCCACTGTCTGTGCCAGTCAACCGCGTGCAGGGGCAGCCTCTGGTTTAGTGAGCTGTTGTGGCAGGGCTGCCCTTAGCATCGCCTAGGGGACTGGTGGGGGTCGTAGGCAAGTGGCGCGTGTTCTGCTGTGAGAACAGAGCCCCTTAGTGCTTCCTGGACTCTGCACCTGTCTCTGTTGTCTGTGCCGGTCAACTGCATGCAAGGAACAGCCTCTGGGTTAATCCCCTGAGGTGCCATGCATGGGGCAGTTCTTGGGATGGCTTAGGGCACTTGCGAGGGTCGAAGCTGAGTGGTGTGTGTTCTGCTGTGAGAACAAGGCCCCTTTGTACCTCCTGGACTCTGTGCTCTTCTCTGTTGTCTGTGCTGGTCCACCACATGCAGGGAGCAGCCTTTGGGTCTGGGCTGGTTAGCTGCATGCAGGGAGAAACCTCTGTGTTAAGCTGTGTGATTGCTATAGGCGGGGCTGCTCCCTGGCTGCAGCAATGGCAGGTCAGCCAGTTTGCTTACAGGGCTGGCGTGGGGAAAGGAACAGCAGGCTGCTTATTGCCATGAGGGGGTTCTGAGCTGCATTGCCACCGAGGAGGTTAGGGCGCCTGAAGTTCCTTAAAGTTCCCAACCTGCAGGGCTGAGTGTGCCAGGATGATTTTGTCCGCTTGTTAAACCCTTGTCCCTTTAAGACTTTTATAGCACCTGCTTTTCTTTTGTCCTCGTTCTGCTGGCTGTGGAAACCTGTTCACAGTCTTCATCTTGTATTTTGCTTTTCTGCTTCTGTAATATCCAGTGCACCATGTGATGTGTGTCTGTACTCCGGGGCAGATTACTAGGGCTGGTTATTTAGCAGTACTGTGCTTCCATTCCCTCTCCACTCTGATTCTTTTCCTCCCGCTGGTGAGCTGGGGTAGGGGAAGTGCTCAGGTCCTGCCGGGTCATGGCTTTGTATCTTATCCCTTTCCATGAGATGTTGGGTTCTCGCAGATGTAGCCTGGCTCATGTACTGTATCTTCTAATCACTCCTTTATGAATAGTTGTATTTACTGTATTTTCAAAATATGTATTGTTTTTGGAGGAGATTTCCACCACTCTACTTGCACTGCCATCTTGAGAATCCTCTGAGACTGAGAATTAAAACTTGGTCAGCCTGGGTGAAGCAGAATGCCTTGGTCACCTACTTAAATTGCAGCTCATTCTATCTGGCTTCTCTCCTTTTCCATTTTTCTTAGCATTTATCACCATCTAATGTACTATATATTTTACCTATTTATCTTATTTATTATCAGTTGGTTTGCCTCCTACCCTAGTGCTGTCTCCATGAGAGCAAGGATTTTTTTTCACTGATGTATCTTCAGTGTCCTACATGGTGTCCTACATACTGAGCAGGTGCTCAGTAACTGTTCTGAGTGAATAAATAAATGAATGAGTAAGAATTTTAGAAAATATTAATCATACATGAAGAAGCTGTGTTTCTTATATTTCCTGAAGTGAATTATTGAATCTGTAGAGTCTTGGTCAAATATAATTTGACCCTCAAAATAAATGCATTGTTTCCTAATGAGTGATAAATTTCTTGGGAAATATAAACAATGTTTTTGTTTGTAACTTAAAATCAAAGAGTTATTTAATTCATTTTTAAAATAAGTTTTTGTAAAAACCGACTATTAATAGAATGTAGTATTATACTTAAATATCCTGTTGGTGGATCTCTAGTGTGGATTTAGGTCAACTGATTTCAGTATATTGAAATGTACTTACAATGGAAATTCAGTTCGTTTTAACCCATGTCAGCCTCTAATTTGCTCCAGTGAAAACTTAGGCATATGTTTAACAAACATAACTCTTTTCTTAATATCCAGTTAGTAAGTAACTGGAGGAATCGAAAGATGACTTAAAGGCAAGTATACAGAAATTAATATGAAAATGAATTAAAATTTCTCTAGTGGACAAGAATTTAGAAATCATGAGCTATCATATACTTAGGGTGGCATTCTAGGGCATCTGACTTTTTTGATCTTAGATCTAACCTGAAAAGCCTGGCCGACTTGTCCCGTTGCTCTATTATATGCAAGAACTGGGGTTGTCAAACACATGGCTACATTGGTGAAGTGCTATGGGGAAAACACCAAGTCTGGGGACAGAAGCCCTAGGTCTTCATCCCTTCTCACTATTTAAATTTCCACGTAGCCTTGCATGATCACTTAGCCTCTTGGAACCTGTATTGCATAATCTGTGCAATGTGGATGATTAAGGCCCACCTATCTTACCCTGTTGGCGTAAGGCCAAATTAGTAGTGTGTGGAAAATCACCAGGTGTATGTAACAATGTAAGATGAGGTAAGATGAGGAGAAGTGAGCCAATCTACTGGGTGCATGTGTTGTTGGTGATTGAGCAGCTGCTCCCAGATGGTGCTGAGTGTGGTTTTGGTTCTTATCTACTGTCCACCTCACCGGTAAAGGTTCTGCCTCTCACCAGTGACATCCAGAGAGTATCAGGAATTGAGCTGGTATTTTTCCCTTCAGATCTAGAGAGTCACTTAGATTTTGTCCCTCAAGTGTGTGATTAGGGAGTTATTCTCCTAGTGGCTTCTTACCAGTTTTAATCAAGTCACCTTCTAGAAGCAGATCACCCACTATAAGTAGAGTTTTGTTCTCTCCCTTAAAATAGGCCTTAGTCCTCCATTTTTTGAAATGACCATCCTGCCCAAAGCAGTTTACAGATTCAGTGCACTCCCTATCAAAATATCAACAGCATGCTTCAGTGAACTAGAACAAACATTCTAAAATTCATTTGGAACCACAAAAGACGCTGAATAGCTAAAGCACTTCAGAGAAGGAAGAACAAAGATGCACCAGACATAACTAATAACAGCGTTGAATGTCTAGAGAACATAGTAGAGCTCAGTACTCAGGAAGAAAGTGTAAACCTAGGAATATGCATCTAGCCAAACTCTTCTTTACATGTTAAAATGTCAGATAAAAAGTGCAGAACAAGAAGTTAAGATGTACTTTTGCCAACCAGGAAGCCATGGCAAAAGGACCATAGTAAGCAATACATAGATATAAACATAGTACCGAGAATAAAACAAACATAGAAGGATGTGAGTGATATGATAGTATATAATTGTTATATGCTTTGACAATATAAGAATTGAACATCTGAGAAAAAAGGGGAGGAGAAGGAAGACAGATGATACAAAGTAGAATAAGATTAATAGTGCCTCATAATAATAATAGGAAGTAAAGTAATATTACTTTAAGGTGGCAAACAAGTAGTAGAAGTGTGAGCCTATTTAAGATTACAAAAATAAGCACTATGAAAAATAATTTTTAAATAAATTGGGTGATGGAGGTAAGGAAAGTGGTGTGATGAAGAGTTTAGGATACATAGAAAATTGGTCAGTGTTATCTTTTAAAATATCACCAGGGCCAGATATTTTCTAGGCTATTTAAACTGTTCCAGTTTAATAAGAAAACATAGGTGTATGTCCAAATTAATTTATGATGTTAGTATAACACATACCAAAACTACTGAAGTTGCACAAGTCAAAAACCCCTATAGATCAATATCACTTCTAAATATTGATGCAATTATATTAAGTAAAATATAAGCTAACAGTATTTAACAGTATAATAAAAGATAACACTTCATAACCAAGTGGGGTTTATCCCAGAAAAGTAAGGATGGTTTGATATTAGTAATATTATGAAATTTAAGGGGAAAAAAGCACATGATTATGTCTATAGATGCTGAAAAAACTTTTGGCAAAAATTCAATCTCCAAATATGATTTACAAAATAATTTTAATTCATGGATTAATTGTATATGTAATGTATAAACATATATATGTATAGATATGTACACATTTTCATACATATATGTGCATATTTGTGTTAATCATCTTCCCAGAAAATCTTAAGCAATAAAGAGGCATTGGAGTCATTCTCAGTAAAGTCAGGAATAAGACAATTAAAACTTGTTTTCAGCACTACTATTTAAAATTGTACTGGCAGTGTTAACTAGCACAATTAGTTAAGAGAAGAAAGTTAAAATGATAGGAATAGGAAAAGAAAAGCCCATCTATGACTGTATAATTGGAAAATTTCAAGAGGCTCTATTAAAAAATGATTACAAACAAAGCTCAGAAGGATTAACAGGATATGGAATTAACATACATGAATAGCCTTAATAGGCATTTACAAAAAATGAGTTAGAAGATATAATTGAAGACAAGGCCCCTTTACAATATTAACAAAAAGGATAAAATACAGTACCTAGATAAACTTAACAAGGAATGTACAAATCTTGTAAGTTGTTCTATAGATTTAAAGTAAATCCAGGTTGTTTCTCAAGTTTATAGAGAAAAATAAACAATCAAGATGTGTCCAAAAAACTCAACATTTCTTGTCTTTTTCAGAAGAAAAATTGGAATTTTTACTAGACTTGTATAAATCCATAAGCTAATTTAGGGAGAGTTTACATATCTTAGAAACTAAGAAGAAGACCAGGGACCTAACAGAAAAATGAGCACAGGTCATGAGCAGACACAACACAGAACAAAAAATGCATGAGATCCCTAGATATATGAGACGATCAATCTCACTCATAACAAGTGAAAGGCAGGTTAATATGACACCAGGTGCATTTCTCATCTATCAGATTATCAACACCCGAAAGTTTGGCAACATACTATGTTGATAAGCCTGTAGAGATAGGCACTTTGTACACTGCTGGACAAAGGGGGCATAAAATGGTACAATTTCTTTGGAAGGAATTTGGCAATACCTAGCAAAATGACCAGTGTCTTTTTCCTTTTTACTCAGCAATAGGAATCTTATGGATAAATCTGTACAAACTTTTGGTCTTCCTGTATATTGTCATGGGAAAATCTACTGTTTCAGCACATTCAGGCATGAGAACCATCAGCAGAAAAGGAAGGATCCAAGATCCTTGTGCATTATATAGCACAAAAATCATTAAATAATTTGAATCCTGCACATGTTTTGTTGTAATATGTTAATTTTCAGTGCTGACATGCAGATATCATGGTGATACACTTTTTATTTACATAAATGTACCTTTATCATGACTCTGAAACAACCTGAAAAGTCATGTCCATTGTCCATGTGAAACTGAACACAGCAATTGTTGTTTCAGCGTAGCTGCTTCTGTCAGGATCTGAAGCACATGCAAGCAGTTGGGTTTCATCTTTGACTGCCTGTGGAGAAAGTGTTGAATGCCAAGAGTTGTCAGATAAAACTTTCTGTTTCATTTGTTTGTCCGGAGGGTAAAGGATGTTTTGAACTAGTGAAGATTTATAGTATCTTAAATGGAATGATCTTTGTACTAAAGTGCAGAACCACATTTAGCAAAGTCCAACACACACACACACACACACATACACACACTAAAAAACAGAAGGGTAACTTGACAATTTTGTGCATATTCCGTGCACGTGTAACTTAATCTCTGAGTGTAGGTGAAGCTGTCAGTGCCCTGTTCATTCCTAAGGGTTTTCTAGTCTGGCTTCTGGTCTGCTTCCACGAATGAAGTTCAATTTATCCCATAGGCAAGAGCGCCACCTAGTATGTCTTGATGAAGGTCCTTTATTCTGAACGATAAGGCCCAAAGTGGGCAGAGACTGGATGGTTCCCAGTCTCACAAGTGCTGTCTCAGTTGAACTCCCTTGTTCTTGAACCTTCCCACTTCTGTTTCTTTCTAGGGAAATTCCAGTCTTGGAACATTCCTGGTTTGTCTTCGCTCAAACAATCACATCGGAACATAATAGCCCAACATTAGATTATTTTCAAAGTCTGGGTTATTTAATCTTAAAATAGACCACGAGGGATTTTCCTACAACCCGCTATAGTAGAAGGCTTTTCAGACCTGGCTGTGCTTCAGAAGCATGCATGGAACTTTCTAAAAATATGGATGTGCAGGCTCCATCCCCAGAGATTCTGCCTCCAGTTCACTTTTATATCCTTGAAACCAGTGTAATACCAGGTATCTTTTTGATATTTCTAAATTTTAGTTCCTGCTATTCTGTGAGCACTAATTAGACTTATCATACTGTCTTATTCACAAGGAAAACAGCAGCTTGCAGGTGTGCGGCAATGAAAATGCGGATTTGAAAGGAATTTTTCTTTAAAGGAAAGAATCAGCAGAGGTCAAACTCAGCCTTATCTGTGATCTCAGTGAACAATTTAGCTCTTTGGGGCCACAGCTTCCCAAACATTGCTACTTTATATTTGTATAGTGAAGGGACTCATTGTGGTACTTTTCCAAGAACAAAGGAAAAAGTCGTATATAATTTCCACATTTTGGAGGACATAAAGTTGCTCATAGTTCTGAAATGGCAGTTTTTCAGCTTAAAGGATCCAAATTGCTTAGAGACAATGTAGCTCAAGGTTTCCATGCACTTCTCTCTTTCATCCCTGGACCCACAAACTAGCAGGTTGAGATGATATTGGGGAAGAGAGTTAAGTCAGGAAGAAACACCCTTTTCTGTTACACAATTAACATATTACAAACTTTGCCTAAAGGAACACAAATAGGAGTAAAATTTTTTAATGCTCACAATCTTTAATAAGAGGGTGGAGGAGAAAATAATACTGCCATTCAGTTTTAGAGTTGGCAGAACCTGCAAGTTAAAAAGAATCAAATGATTTTCTTAATGTTAAGAGAAAAGACCCAAGAAAATAATGCACATTAATGAGAAATATTATAGGATAAACTACTTCTCAAAAATTGAGAATATTCTTTAAACCTTTTGGATTGCCCTATAAACCAAAATAGTAGAAATTTTAATGATAATCTGAGTTGCTTTGTTGAAACCATGTTCATCTTCAACTACATAGTGTAGAGCATTTTAGGCCAGTTGATCTCAACATAGTCTACTTGTATCAGAATTAATGTTTCTTATATAGTTATACCAACCCAATTAGTTTTTCTCTAGAAATCAATTCATCTCAAGTTAATTTTTTTCCTTTGGAAAAAGAAGTGTTTTAGGTTAGAATCATCTTTTATGAAAAGAATATTTTAAAAAATTGAAGAAATAATTTATATCATTCTTATAATTTTAATTAAAACTTCCAAACTGTTATTTAGAAAGATCACTTATTTAGTCCCTTAACTAGCTTGTTAAGTTTTGTATTAGTTTCTAGGCTGGATTTCCAAGGGTTTACCTATCTCCATTAAAAACTAAAAATTCTTGTGGAATAAGTTGTCTATTCAAGAACTTGTGTTTAAGATTTGGGTACTATTGTCTCAAGTCTTTACCAAGATAACCTTTTTTCCGTGGCCTCTGTGCCCCTCTCCTTAGTGAATTTGCTTTCATGATAAGCCACTTAAGGAAAGCATTTCCTTGATAAGAGATAGAGCTGATAGAGCTACAAGGCCAACTTGTTAATAAGCAAAACTCACTCCTCCCCCAACTCATCTTTCTTTAATTGATTACTCAATTCATTTTCTCATCATAGATACTATCATGACTGAGGAAGAGGACTGTGTTGCTAGACTTCCTCTATTTGCCAGGAAGGCAACAAACACTGACAGAGGGGAGTCGTTTAAAAACAAATTCACATGCAACTTTGAGTAACATTAGTAAGATGTATGTTTAAAAGAAGCCTGTCTTCTCCAGAATATCTTATGTTGCTACTACAGTGGAGATGGAACTGGATAGAAGATACTACAGATAAATTCCACTGGAACTGAGTAATCATATCAATTTCTTCTTTTGACCACTTTTAGTAATTTCATTACTGTTTAAGCTTTAAAAAATTTCATACTTCATTACAGTTGAATTCCAAATTCTAAGGTCATATGTTTCAGTTATTTTTTTGTGTATGAGGAAATAAATTTGTACATGGTATATAGAAGTGTGAAACGTAATTCACATGTAGTATATATTTACTAGCAGAAAGTCCTTCCTAGGTAGTGCAATTACCATTTATTTTATAGATTACTAAATTGATAGGTCAACAATATTTCATAGTATAGAGTGGCTTGGTCATTTGGCAACCCCTCTTCATGTACTTTCTGAATAGGTGATGAAATGTAGACTTGGGGATAACACAATTAACTGGAATTGTATAAAATTGTGCTACTAAATACAAAGAAGTTTGGTTAAGTAATGCACCCATGTCAGTTTTTAAGAACTTGTCTAGTGGAGTTTCATGATGCTCTAGTCTCACTATTAAACATTGTTTTTACTGCCTTGGAAATAGTACCCATTCAAGCTTATAAAAATTACAATTAATATAAACTCTAAGGCATAGTAAACATATTGGATAACAGGATCAATACTCATTGGAAAGGTGGTCTAAAACCAATCAATTAAAATTTGCAGATATTAATGTAACATTCTATGATTATTAAAAGTATATACAAAATCAGAAACTAAAATATTGCAAAGACCTTACCATTATGGCTAACCCTAAGTGCAATATGAGACCAATAAAAAAATTGTGATATGACTGATGTGACTGTTCAGGCGTACAATTACAGGCTTCATTAGTTGAAGCACAGTGTTATCCACACCAAGAGAGACACTTCTCCTGGAGCTATGTCTGCTGGTTAGACCAAACTTGTATTATATTCAGTTCTAGATATCACACTCTGAGAGGACCATTGACACAGGAGAGGATCAAAATGAAAAGGGGAAGATAGAAGGTGGAGGGTCTGGAAAGTATGTTACAAGAAAACACTTGAATGATGTGGGGGTGTTTGGTTTGGAATGAAAAAGAACCTGGGTATATAGCAGAAGCGTTTGAATTTTTGAAAGGCTGCCATGCTGGGGAAAGAGACTTTTTTCATTGCTGCCGTTTGCTTTGGAACAATTGGGACAGTTGTTGGAATGAGAAAAACTTTTCCAGTAAGAATTAAGACTATTGAACAAGGAACTGCTGGCTGTGAATTCCCCATCACTTGGTGCTCACCCAGTTCTTCAGTGTGAATAATCCTGTCACGCACTGTGGTGGGAGAAATCCCCTCTGTTACTGAAAGCCTCTAAGAGCCTTCAGTCCTGAAGAGTTTTTATTTCTACTTTCAGATGTTTGGTGACATACAGGCAAAGTATCAAGATGAGTGATTGCATTTTTACTTTTGCATTTGGATGTTTTTTTCATTTTTGTCACAGAATGGCATTACCCTAAATTGTTAAACAGGGTCTTTTATAATTTTTTAAAAGTTGGAACTACTGATAGCCACTTGGGCATAAATTTTAATGATGTTAGACAAATGAAATAGTGTCAACTATGATATAATGTCTGGAATTTAGGAACAATCACTGGTTTAAAACAAATCTAAAAATCTCATGTAGAAATAAAACATAAAAATAATTGGTTGAATTATATTTTCCCCCTTTTTTTATCATAGTTTTTCATACATCTGATACCTCACAAACACAGAGTTGGAATGACACTCAAGATTATTAACTCCTGTTTATTGCTTCTGTGGATTATTTGGAGAGGCTGCAATCTTCCCAAGAATATTTTCCTTGATTTTAAAAAGTGACTGCATTTTCAAATGAAAGATTTTTATGTGAATCACAATATGTAATTATTTATCACTATAAGAAAACATTATGCTGTGTTATATGGATTTACATTTATAATTAATATCTATAAATTAAATGGCAAATATGTTAGCTGGTTTATTATTTATGTTTATTGCATTTTTTAGTATAATACTGGCTTTTTCTCATTTAGTCAACATTAAAAAAAACAGTGCTATATTCCTTAAAGTTTTTTTAATAGGAAAAGAGACTAAAATGAAGGCAATAATAGTACTAACATTTTTGTTTTGTTTTGTTTTGTGTTATTACTGAGGGAGAAAGACCCACATTGCCTTGAGAGAGAACCTAACCGTTTTTATTTCCCCTACTATTATAGGTGCTCATTTTCAAAACAACTGAGAACAGAAAATAAAGGTACAACAAAAGGTTTTAGGAATTAAGTGAAAACTTTTATCAGAGGCTTTTAGGCATTCAGTCTTATACTGGGTTTTATCCTTAACAATTTATTTTCACCAGAGGCAATGGGCAGCATTATCCTTTATCCCACACTTTTGTCTTCTATGGTAATAGGGCATTGGGTGAAGCCATCTATATATTCCATAAACATAACTGTTATTGACGTAAATGTAGTGGAGCACAAAAGCTAGCATTCATTGTTGAAGATCTTATAATGTTTGTCACTCACCTAGACTTCTTGTTTACAGTCTCTGTGGACACAATGAAGGATTTAGCATTAGTCTGATTATATATATTTTTCTTCCTTTAAATTGTAGCCATTCCCTTGTGAATTCATTTCTTCCCCTGAGGTTACATCTTTCATTTTACATTAGCAACTCACCATTTCAAATATTTATATATTCAGGTTATCAGCTGTCTAGGGAAAAATAGTGTATTGTACACTTACATCCTTTTTTACCTGCTCCGGTTTTTTATTTCTTTTTTATTTTTTGAGGCAGCCAGGCAGGCAGCATGACCTTTCTTTTGCAATGTGTACTTGGAAGGGATGCATATAAAAAAATCATCCTAAGAAGAAATTCGGCCTACTTAATTGATTTTAAGTTATACTGAAGGCTTAAAAGGCACTTAATTAAAAAAAATTAATGTTCACATGATTCAAAATGAGAAATTATAAAACTACACAATTAAAAGCAGTCCTCCAATTTTTATCTTGAACACGCTCAGTTCCCACTTCCTCCAGGTAGCTACTGTGAAGTTTTAAAATGTGCCTTTACAGAGTTTTGTTTATGCATATACATGATACAAATATAGATATTTATGTTTCCTTTATTATAAAACTGTCATTATTATTATACACACTATTCTGTGTTTTTTAAAACTTAGTAATGTATCTGTCACTCAGATCTTTCCCTAACTGTGTAGAGTATTTTCTCATTTTTTGTAGCTACATAGTATTCTACTATATAATGTGTCGTAAACAACTGGTCTCATATTGATGGATGTTTATATTATCTCCAATCATTCACTATTACAATGCATAATGACTCTATTTTTACATCTACTTTACACTTGAGCAATGATAAATTCCCAATAGAATTTAAAATTTTTTGATTTTCTTTTTAAGAAATAAGTTACTATTGCTTCTTGAAATTCTACAAGATTGACACCAATCCCTACCCCCTATTAAACTTAGGCATGTAGAATCAAAAAGTTTTCTGTCCCTTTTATAAATGCCTGGCTTAATCTCACAAACTTTTCTTCTTTATCTGGTCCGAGATACTATGGGTCTTCAAAGCAGAATCCCAGGTTGGGTCCAGTTGAGCTTCTGCATTCTGAAACTATCTTTCTTGTTCAGGGAGGTACTTTTATAAACTGGCTCTCTAGCTGATACATGTCTCCTTGAATTACATTTCATTGTTTAAGAACAGGTCTCTCCTAAGCATGAGAGGAGGAGTTCTTTATTCTTTTACTAAATTGGTCAGCCAAAGAACAGCTTTTGGTGAATAAAAGATATTCTCATTTTAGCAAATGAAGGGGAAGTTCTATTCCCTCCAGTCCAATGCAAAATGTTGTTATTCCTTAAAAATGTTCTAAGTGCTCAAAGTGCTGGAAACTGTTCAGAACTTACCACAGAACCCATTTTCCTCCCTACATTCAAAATGTTTACATTCTAAAAATGACAAGAGAGGGAAGGTTGGGAAGGTAGCTAGATCCGGAACAGATGGGCACATATGCCCTCTCTCCTTACCAAATGCAGCCTATGGATGGCTCAACAGTTAATGTAGATTTCTCTTTACTAAGTTTTATAAGTAACTCTGCTGTGCACAGCCAAATGACTTGAAATGTGAAGATGTAATGCCTCTTTGCTGTGCCCTGCTGTTCAAATGTTCTCAGCTTTGACAATTTATCTTGCTGGAAAATGTCTTCAGAATGTCAGTCACTTCAGTTTCCATGCTTGCCATTTGCATGTTGCACACCTGCTGGTATCTTTGGTTGTGATCTATTGTTATTTTTCTGTGCGGGTGGGGAAAGCACAGTATTGCATTTGCAGACTTGGAATTTAGTTTGCATGCAGTTTGGAAATGATTCTTGTAGGCCCAGCTATTTTGCTTAACACCAATATTACTTAAGAACAAGTATTTACTGAGTGAAATTTTAGTGCTACATTAGCCACTTGGGGAGGTAATTATAGATAAATGAAAAGACAAGTTCTTTGTATCTAAAGGATTAGGTCCCACATGAGGATACTCCTAGGTACAGGTACACAGGCTCACAAAAGAGTACTCAAAAACAATATAATCTGGGCAAACAGGTGCAGATATTCCAATAACATTTAAACCAAAATGTGTTAACAGTGGTTGCGTCTGATAAGGAGTGGGAGGTGGAAGGCATGAATGGGGAATAATAACTCTGTACCCTGCGTTCTTCTCTGTTGGTTATTTTTTCAGTGCTCTCATGATAGCTTGTTTCAATGAGCATGTAATTACCTGTTTAAATTAAAAAATGATTTTAAAAACAGCAATAGCATGTTTCTTTATGACATTTTGTCAATTAGGATAATTTTGGCCACAAATAATAGAAAACCCATATTCAAGTTAGATGAAATAGTAAAACATTTGTTACTGGGTACAGTAAAATCACAGAGTAGAATGGTTTCAGGGCTGGTCAGTCCAATGGCTCAATGTCGTCAGTGACCAAAGATGAGGCAAAAAATACAGTTTAGAGGAAAGCCAAGTTCATAGTCCAGAGAAATGGTATAAATACAAGCTGAAAGGGTGAGGAGTGACTGTAATGGTAGAATGAATAATAGTCATATGCCAGGAGAGTTGGGAGAATAATATCCAGGTAATTTTTACAGAGCATTGTAATGTCCCAAGCCAGGACCTTAGCACTCTGCATATATTACTTTATACACTGTGAGGTAGGAATATTATTCCCATTTTTTTAGATATGTTTTAGGCCACATACTGTAGATTCCAACTGTATGACTTTCTGAGAAAGGCAAAACTATGCAGACAGTTTTTGTCTGTCAGTGTTTACCAGGGTTAGTGGGAGGGAAGGATGAATAATAGGTGGAGTGGAGAGGATTCTTAGGGCAGTGGGACTCTTCTGTATGACACTGTTATGGTGGATGCATGTCACTATGCATCTGTAAAAACCTACAGAATGTACACCACCAAGAGGAAACCCTGATGTAAACTGTGCCTTCTGGGCGGTAGTGATGTATCTGTAGATTCATCAGTGGTGGGGGACATGGCTAATGGGCGAGGGTACTTGGGAAATCTCTGTACATTCTGCTTAATTTTGCCATGAACTTAAAACTTGCCTAAATAATAAAGTTCGCCGTTTATTTTTCTTTTTTAAGGAGCTTTGCCGTTCTTTGGAAATGAACATTAATTCCTGCTCCTGTGATCCCATAGTTGGACTTCTATTTTTCTCATGACCTGATGGTTCATCTTTTTAAAAATTCTATGAATTTGTCTATTATCTTTCATTAAGTTACTTTTTATGATTAAGTCAGCCAGAGTTGGCCTCTATTGCTTGCAGCCAAGGACACTACCTGCATACCCATCACTCGTTCCTGTTTTACTGCTCATTTTTTGAAAAAGTATTTGGCTTACAAATTGCAGTCACACTTTGTCCAACTGCAAGGAAGCTTTAAGGTTATTCAAAATCTATTGAAATTTCAACGTACTCTGAACATGACTTTTCAATGTTACCAAAGTGAAGTTACCTTCATTTTTCACAAACTCAATACAATAAGAACATTAGAAAATATTTATAATATTTGTAGGTAGACATACTCTTATATTGTATATTCTGTGTACATAAAATTTACCTACAAAATGACAATTTCATGTTGTTGAACTTATTTTACATATGAAAAAGAACCGATGCTTTTCTTCTCATTTTCTTTTCTATGTCCTCAGGAGCAATATGTGTAGGCAGTGGAATGGGTGAAAGAGAACTGAAAATATAGGAGAAGAGGAAAGTGTGCAGGTAGGATTTAGATAGGAAGAGTTCAAGGATGCTTGAGAAACAGCCAAACGAAGAGGAAGGGAAACGTGTGAAGTGGAGAGAAAGGAGATAGGGAAAGGCCAATGTCTGCCAGGCTTACCTAGTCTCTCTGCACTACCCGCTCACTGGATAAGTCTCTGGTGTAGTGAACTATAGTTTTAGAACTTGCCTATTTTTTTATCAGTCAAAATTTTAACGCTGCCCTAAGAAAACAGGATTACAGATTCAAAAAGACATATGCACCTCTATGTTTATCTCAGCACTATTTAAAAAGCCAAGACATGGAAGCAACCTAAGTTTCCATCAATAGATGAATGAATAAAGAAGGTGTGGTACATATACACAATGAAATATTATTCAGCCATAGGAAGAAAACAAATCCTACCATTTGCAAGAACGTGGATGGACTTAGAGGGTATTACGCTCAGTGAAATAAGCCAGGTTGAGAAAGACAAGTACCAGGTGAATTCACTCATTTGTGGAATATAACAACAAAGCAAAAACTGAAGGAACAAAATAGCAGCAGACTCACAGAACCTAAGAATAAACTAGTGGTTACCAAAGGGAAAGGGATTGGAGAGGGTGGGTGGGAAGGAACAGAAAAGGGGACTAAGGGGTATTATGATTAGCACACATAATATAGGGGAGGCACAGGGAAGGCAGTATAGCACAGAGAAGTCAAGTAGTGACTCTATAGCATCTTACTACGCTGATGGACAGTGACCGCAATGGGGTATTTGGTGGGGACTTGATAATAGGGGGGAATGTAGTAACCACTATGTTGCTCATGTGAAACCTGAGCATAAGATTGTATATCAAAGATACCTTGATAATAATAATAATAATAATAATAATAATAATAATAAAAAGTTTCAAACCCTGTTTTTGATAATAATATGGCTACATTTACTCCATTTACTAAGAGTCAACGGTAGGCTGAGAACTCACTTAATTCTCCCAACAAATTAGTGTGCTAGGTTTTATTACTCTGATTGTACAGATATGAAAAACTGTAATTTAAAGAGTTTAGCTTTCCTATATCTTCTGCTGGCCAGTAGATGCATAGAACTGGAACGCTCATCTTCGTTTTCCCTCTTACCTCTCTCACCAGCTGCCCCTACAACTTTTCTCCTCATCCTCTCTTTAAATTCTCTCTTTGCATGACTCCCTTATGCCGCATGTGTAAAGATTCTCTGCCTCTGCCTCTGTGTCCCATAGCCCCATGATCTCCTGCTTTACTGAGTAAATTTTAATTTTTCCAATACAAGGGAGGGCGATGCCCAAGATGGAATTCTTGGAGTAAGAATTTTGGAATAAGGCCAAGAGGCTATGAATTTTCATACATCAATGTTTGTTCCTATTATGTTTGCTTAGGGAGTTTTTCATGATTCTAACCATCAGTGTTTTAAACTAATGACCTAATCAAACACTTAACTGCCTTATTATTTGTATCTCAGTGTCTAGGTTTTCTATATATTTTGATAAATATTTTCATTTTTTAACTTTAAAGTGGTGAATAAATTCTGTATTTCTCAACTTTTTATAACCTCATGAGGCCCTTTTGGTAGCAGGCCAACCTAGAACCAATCAGCTTGTCAAGTAATCATTAAGTGCAAATAATAATGTGCTCACTCCTGTAATAAGTGTTGTGGGGAAGCCAAAGTTAGAGATGACTTGTTTCCTACCCTCTGGGAGCTTGCAAACTAGCTAGGATTGCAAAATTAACCAAGGGGAAATTATGACAAGAGGTATAGGACAGTATTTGCTGATGTGTGAGGTGGAGATGAGAAAACCTGTAGAGTTTACAGAACCTGTAGAGGTTGCTGGGGTTTGGAGCTGCCATGGGGGACTTTGGATTTCACTTGGGTCTTTAAGGAAAGCATCCCTTGGATGGATGTTGAGGGGACAAAATATTCCAGACCAGAGAACATTAGTTAATGTGAAGAAGCAGAAATGCCTCATAGTAGGGAATAATATTGGAGTAGTAGATAGAAGCCTTTCTGCTTGTATGCTTGTTCGTTTAGTGTATGATGTGTGCCAACAATTGTCTTTCTGAGCCTTGCACATTTTGGTGTCTGTCAGCCACAGTTCTGTTGCTTTTCAGTATGGTCTTTATTACTTCTAGTTTGCTTTCTTGCATGGGTTACATACTTCAGACTTCAGTATTTTACTTCATGGTAATGAAATAATATTTTTTGGCTCATAAGTTGTTTCATGTGCATATCCCAGCATGTAGCACAATTTCTAGGCATATTATTGGTGTGCAGTTAGTGTCCTTAGTGGGATGATTGATTGCATGTGGTATGTGAGGCTTAATCACATTTAAAAAAATTGTTCTTTAAAGTGACCTCTTCTATATAATCACAGTGGTGTGAGAAAGGACAGACTCAGGTATATGTCACCATCCCAACAATTTGTAAGAGAGGACTGAAATGCTTTCTTTTCTTCTGTGTCTGTGAAGAGGAGGGGAGGTGAGGGCAAGAAGACATTGTCACTTTAGAGAAAACCCTGGTAGGGTTCTAAGTGTGAGGAGCTTTCTAAGTGACAGGAGGGTGTAGGCTTTGCTTCCCGTTTGCTAACACTGCAGTGTTGTGACAAGATCCTAGATACCAGGGCAGACCTGTGGTGGCTTCACTTGCAAGCACCTCAGAGATGGGGCTCTCCTTGTAACCAAGCCATGAAATCAAATTGTGTTTGGGAACTGATGATTTAGACATCTATTTGAAAGTAAGCATGTTTTAGGTATTTATTTCTAGCACAACAGCTTCATCGGCCATACTAATAAATTCTTTACACTGAGACCAACTTTACTAAGCACTGGCATGGGTAGGAAGTGTTCCTGGAGTGAAGACATTTCAAAGACATTTTTAATACAGTGGCACCATGTGGAGGGCATTAATCTTTCTTGTGATTTCCTCTTATTGTAACAGTGGAAAAGCTTCTAATGTGCAAATGTCGTTAAATCAATCATCTTGGGAATTTAGATGCACAGTGTGATAAAGGCAACAACTTTTTCTACTTTAAGGCAATTTTCCATATGTTTTGGAAGTTGGGATTTAGGGAAAATAAGTTCTTTGATGGATTTATTATGATTCAGCTTCAAATGTAATATTTGAATTATTCACTTGATTAGTCAAAAGTAATGGCAAGTTCTAAATAGCTAATAAATTGTGTTTCATTTTGGATAATATTTATTGTTTATATGGCTTCTTTGGACACTCCTTTTATGTCCTTTAAGCTGTAACTACACTGACAGAATATAATAGATGTATTAATTTGGAGCAGGGAGCTGTTTATACAGTTCTTTATTTATTTACAATTCTCTGGTATTTCTCTTTAAGAATTTAACTCCTTTTATTTGCCAAAGCAATTTTATGAAGAAGATTAAAAAGGGTGAGGAAAATGCTTAAGACAAAATGCCCTAAGAAATACAGATTTTGTGTAGACTTAACTTCTTCCTGTTTGTGTACATAAAAGTACATTGAAAGGAACACTGACTTCCAGAATATTTTAAATTTGGACCTAAATGTACATGGGTTATGCCTACACAACTACAACATTAGTACTGGCAGGTGGGAGTGACAAAGTCGTGGGAGGCACTGTTTTAATGCTAGAATGAGATAGGCCAGAGGAAACGCACAATTACGGCATTCACTTTAAATCTCAGCTGCAATATTAGGGAAAGAAATTGATTCAAAATGTTCAGTTTGATTTACTTTTATTAAGTGCCATCCATTATTTACCTGGCTGCTTGAGTGTATCTGGGCATTTCACAACAAGGGAGGTAGTATGGGAAGGTGTAATGGTCTCAGGAACACTTTGGCTCCATTGTGTGTGGACCTATGTCTAAACTGTCTTGTAATTAGTTTGGTCCAAGATTATATTGCTACATCTCTGGCGAGCTCTGCCTGTGCACTGAATATTGGTTCCAGGAGTACCTAGATTGGATCTATAGACCATGTGGGGAACTCTTGCTTTGAACTCAAGAATTCCACAAATCAATATTATATTGAACCGGTTTCTCTCTGCTTTCCCATAGTCCCTAGTTTGGTATTTTTGGAAGTTGTATTGATGCTATGTCTATACGAAGCAAGTGTTTTCTAATTATATCATACTGCATTATCTAGTGGTATTCCAGTTTGAATTGCACTTATTATATGGCACTAAGGTGTTAAAAACAGAGACAGAAGAATTTACTGAAATAAAAGAACTATATCATTTAAAATTAACCCATGCTTAGTATTAGGAAATTTAAAATGTCAAGCAATTTTATTTCAAAAGTTATATATGTATATGTGCATACATATACTGTAAACAGTTTGCAGAACTGAGATTATGTTCTGTAGTCTCAGAAAGAAGAGTGTAGAACCATTTAACAAATTGTATTACTTTGCATCCTGAAGGATCACTGATTCTGTAATGTTTGAACATTTGTTAGACACTGGCTTTCCTCAGAAAATCAAAGTTTGATTAAGCACTATAGCTTTGAAGAAGTAGAACATTGTAAATATTTCTATGTGGCTTAAAGCTTACATGACTTCTAGATAAACTTAGATTATCTATTAATTGACAATTTAGATCTCCATGGCTCAGAGGAAAGTGACAACTTTGGGAATAAAGTAAGCCTCCAAGGTAAGTGGTGGTCTGGAGTCTAACTGAACAGTGGTCATTTTCCAAATATACTTATTTCATAAAGGTGGTTTACCTACAGGTAGTATCATATGTATTTTCAAATAAGAGTATCATTCTCTTTTTCTTACTCCTCCTCTTTGCTCTTTCATCCCTCACCACCTCCTCCATCTTCATACTTGTCTGTCTTCCACAGGGTTTGAACCTAAAGACGCCCCAGGGAGGGTATTCTGTGGCCTTTCCTGGCTATCAGCCCTTAACTCTCTCCCTGTGCACTTAACTGAAGTGGCTTACAATGCAGCGTGTCTTTGTTTGCCATAGCTCTCTAGACGGACTGGAATGAGCAGGTCCCTATGCTCTATTCACTTGGTTTTTGCATAATTGTTGAGATTTGGAAATGTGAACTGGAGCTTACCTGGTCACATTCAGGAAGCTCTGCAATAGAAGCTTTGGTTCTACTGGCAAAACTTTGAGACAAGTTTAGATAAATGGGTAAAATATGTCCCTGAGCACTGATGCTTAGGTAATAATGGGGCTAGAGAAGCAAAAAGCAGCAGTATCATCAGTGGTTACAGGACTGGGTTCTTTTCTCAGCAGTGCAAAGAGCAGACATGAAGCAAGACCTCCACTGGGTGGAAGAGAAAGTACTCTTATGATCCAATCACAGGCAAGGAGGAGTGTGAGCAACTTAGAAGCTAGCCAGAGGTGGACGGAGGGAGGAAGAAGGTAGGTGCTTTTGTGGATGGCTTGGAGACAAATACTATTTTATAGCATCGATTATTATATTATATTATACTATGTATTATATAGTCATTGTTATGCTATATAATAACAATATAAACTATGCATTATATACTACTTATTATTATAAAATCAAGTATTTTGTCAAAAAGCATATGCTAAAAATACTATATAGATATAATGGTGGTATTGTACTCTTATGCCTTCCCCCTGTTGCCAAAAATGCCCAGGAAACTTTCATGTGTAATATAGAACATACTTGCTCCACACATGCACATCTGATTTAAAGTAGGATAAGAACGAATTGTGTAGGAGTATGTGCCAATCTATCACAATGGAATTCCAGATTTATTTTAAAACAGCGAACGTGATTTGTTAATAATGTGGCCTTATTTCCTGTCCTCCCCTCTGCTGTGAGGGCAGAGGCCTTCCATCCTGCTCTTGTCATCACACCGTGCTGCTGCCCGCCGCAGCTCAGCTGTGTCTGAGGAGAGCACGCCTGCACTCCTACCCTGCTCTGCTTGCCTGGCCATCCTGATAGATGCGCGCTGTTCGCCGCTGCTACTCTGATACTTTTCCTAGTGACTGATGCTGACTTTCCCACCTTCTTTGACGAGTATTTAAAATGTTTTCCAGGATTCTTGCGAGCTCAATTTGGTATCAGTAACTTTTTCTCCCCCTTCTTTGTGCCTCTGATATTTCATACCCTTTCCTTTATTAGGTTTTTCCACCTACTTAAAATAAAAACAATTTAGCCAGCAGATCTCCAGATGGGGTTTAGGTTGAGAGACCACCTTGTTTCCACGATATTTGGAAGGATCGTGTGAGTAGTCTCACATTGTTAGGGCTACACATGGACATTGCAAACTCAGGGCATTTCCAAACTAAGCAGTTGAGGAGGTGGTTCTTGCCCCTCGGATGTTAAGAAGGTAAGAGCCTTCATGAAGATGAATGACTTTTGGACGATTTGATAGAGTAGGATGTCTACTGCAAATGGGAGGTGGAGTGTGTGGCAGCTTTCTGGAGAACAGTAGAAGCTGGGAAGAATACAGAAGGAAACATGATAAAATTAAGCCAGGAATTGGAAAAAGGATTAGCAAACCATGTTGAGCCCCAAATATGGTTGAAAATGTTTAGAACTGACCCCCACCGGGAAGAAGCCAAGAAGACAGAGTGCCTGGTTAGGTAATAACTTTGGGGTATGGTGGGGACAGGATACCTTTCAGTGGTTGCTATTGTATCTCTGTGTGTGGGAATCAAAGGTGACTGAGATTTATCATTAAAGAGTAAATAGTGTATTTTGCACTAAATGAACATCATGAAAAAGCAAAGCCAAGTACAGTTAGCTGTAGTTCAAAACACGGTTCAAATCCAAGTGGCCAGGCTAGAGAAGAAATCTGCACAAGGAACCAAGGTTATTAAAAATATACAAATCATCATGAGGAAGGCTGGGGGAGGGGAGGGAATCACTCCAGGGATGACAAGTGGACAGCTGCTGTTGTTTATTCATTGATGGCAATCTGGGAAGTTAAAAGCAACTGGGGAAAAACACGTGGTGGGAATTTGTAGAAGCCAGTCCATGTGGCTATTTGACTTCTTTTAGAAATGGTCTACAGTCTCAGGGCAGAAGCAGGAGAAGAGACTAAATAGGGACTTTAGCCTTTGGAATTGGCCTGACAAATAATTGGAAAGGTTTGACGTGAGGTGATTAAAGAGATTAGTGGACTAGAATACCTTTCGTTGATAAAATGAGGATCTGGTTTTCTTGGAGAGACTAATTGCTAGGAAATAATTGTCATGAGTGGGTAAATGATGTCGGCTGTCATGGTATAAATTCTTAAATAAGTTCTAATGAGATACTACCTTTCTCTTACTTGGAATCAACCCTCCAAAAATCACATTCAAAATAATTCGACCCTTTTCTTTGTTTTATATTTCAAATTATTGTAAATACACTATAAAGGAAGTTTGCAGCATTAACTTTCATTCACCTTTGCAATATAATATGGCTCTGTTAGAGGTTTAAGTATGTGGTACGTGCGAGACATATGCATCCTCTACATTCTTCATGTAACAATCATGAGCTAGAAGAAATTTTACATTCTTGAGACACAGAAAGCTATATAACAACAGCAAAAAGAACTGATCAGTCCATTTTGGGACCTGCTCAGCGATGTATGTGTGGCAGTGCATGAGTGAGAATCTGAAGCCCTAAATTTATCTTCACGGTGATATTAAGATGAACCCCTGCAAATCATTTTATGGCTTCATGTTCAATTCAACCACAATGTATTAGGTTATTTTAAATACAAATAAAGAAAACACGTGGAAAATTTTGTCAATGGGCTCATTGTAACTAATCCACCTATGTGATTTAGAAACATGTTTTTGAGCTAAACTTGCTGGAAATTGGCTTGTATCAAGTAATTTTATGATTCCTTCTCCACTTACTCCTCATAATCTAAACCACCAGTCTACCCAAGTGGCAAAATTTTATTTGGATCAGAAAGCGTGAGCCATGGATAAATGGACAAACTGCATGTCAAAAATGCCATTTTATGAAAAAGTTTAAAGATTTACTGTCTGTAGCCCATATCTGAAGGACAAATAGTGTTTTTGAAAATAATCATTGGTATTTAGAGGTCACTTTGGGTCTCTACACATAGTAAATAGAGTAATATCTCTCAGGTTAGAAAATGGTAAAGATATGAACAGTTTAAGGTGGTCTTAGGTGGCAAAGGACAGATTTGGATCAGTGTCTGTTTGTAATCATGAAGAACCTGTGAGTTTTGTCCATCACCTACACAGATGCACAATTAGTACTGCCCAACCGGAAACAACTCCTCCTGTGTAACCTACTGAATTCCACTGACTTCTGGGCCTTTATTTTCTGCTTGATGCAGATATCTGGTAGTTCCTTCCCAGGTGCCTGCTCTTTGTGTTTTCCACAGACTTTTCATCCTTGGTGGCCACCTGGTTTATATACCTTTTGTTTGATTCTAGCTCCCATCTCCCTTTGTTCTCAATAGTTTTGCAGAGATCAGCATATTCTATTTCTTGCTGAATGCTTCCCTTTCTCTGAGTTACATTTTGTTGTTTTTGTACACTCATTTCATCTTTTTCTTGCCTCTTTTCTAATTAACTCCACCGTTGCCTCCTTCATTATGCTTGTAATGAGGTCACAGAGGTGTCCCGAAATTTCTGCTTTTCCCATCTGCTTCAGGATTCCAATTAGTTTTCTTTGAAATTCTGAAGTTTTTTTTTGCTCAGTAGACTCTTCCAATAAGGCTAACTCTAGGATGGCCTCTTTTCCTTCATCAGTTCACATGAAAACTTTCAAGATTATTCAGGCTCTCAGTGGTGTAAAAGGCATCATTTTCTCTAGCATAGAAATGGAGTTAGAGACAACAACAGTTGAGCTACACAGAAAATTTAAATATCTTTTGAAAGAGTGTGAAGTCTGTTCTTCCAGATTGCAAGTAGATGCAGGTGAGAAATTTCAGAAAGACACTTTTATCCACACTTGGACGTGAAGGGTATGTAGCTAACACAACAAAATGAATTTTAAAGAAAATTTGCAAATAATGTATTTTAAGGAAAAAGTCTCTTAACTTTACTATATTGCTCCTGGAACATTATTTTCATATAGAATTTTTCAGTGACTGTTGTTTAGCCATTATATGGACTGAATTGTGTAAACCTCCCCCCACTCCCAGCCAGTTCATATGTTGGAGCCCCAATAGCCAATGTGACTATTTGGAGATAGGGCCTATAAGGAGGTGATAAAGGTTGAATGAGGTCATGAGCGTAGGGCCCTAATTTAATAGGATTGCTGTACATATAAGAAGGAGAGAGACCAGATCTCTTTCTCTCTTTGCTTGTGTTCTGAGGCAAGGCCGTGTGAGGACCATGTCAAAAGGTGTCCATTTGCAAACCAAGAAGAGAGTTTTTACCGGAAAATGAACCTTGCCAGAGCCTTGATCCTGGCCTTTTCAGCTTCTAGAACTGTGAGAAAATAAATTTCTGTTGTTTAAACCACCCAGTCTTTGGTATTTGCTATGACAGCCTAAGCAGACTAATGCATCTATTAAAAGTAAATCTTTAAAGAGAGAAACACTCATGTAGTTTGGAAAGCAGGGCATAAGACTATATGCACTAAAATCTTAATTTTAAAAGTATGGGAGAAATTGGAACTTCTCATATATTTCTGGTGGGAATATAAAATGGTATAGCCAGTTTGAAAACTGTTCAGCAGTTGCTCAAAATGTTAAACACAGAGTTACCATATAACCCAGCAACTCTACTCCTTGCTGTATTCACAAAAGAATTGGAAACATACATCCACACAAAACTTGTACATGGATGTTCATAGAAGCACTAAATGCTTAACAGCCAAAAAGTAGAAATGACCCCAATGTCCATGGGTTGATGAATGGATAAATAAAATTTGGTACATCCATACAATGAAATATTATTCGACTATACAAATAAATGAGGGAGAAATATACTATAACATGGATGAACTTTGAAAACACTGTGCTAAGTGAGAAGCAAGTCATAAAAACTACATATTACATGATTCCATTGCCGTGAAATGCCCAGAATAGGCAAATCTGTAGAGACAGAAAGTAGATTAGTGGTTGCCTGGGGCAGGGAGGTGGGTCACTGCAGGGAATAGGGAGTGGTTGCTAATTAAATGGTACAGAGGTATCTTTGGGGGAGAATGAAAATGTTCTAAAATTAGATTGTGGTGATGGTTACACTACTCTATGAACATACAAAAAGACCAGAAGTATACATTTTAAATGGGTGAACTGTATGGTATATGAATTATATCTCAATAAAACTGTTAAGAAAGTGCACACCTATACATAAACACATACACAGAAACATACTCTAAGGAAGCATATCAAAATATTAATAAAGTTTCCCTGTGTCTTTTCAACTGATTTTCTTCTTGTGTCTTCATGTTTTTTAATATTTTTTTTTCAAAATTTTTGTACTGAATATACTTTAATAACCAGAAAATAAATAAATACTATAAACAAAGTAAATATTCTCAAATCTCATGCCCCAGGCAAGGTTGTTCTCAGAGGGTTCCCAATTAATAACGTTTACAAGAACAACTGCTATTCACCCAAACTCTCCTTTCCACCCACTTTTTGAGTGTTCACTGTGTGGTAGGTTCTGTGCTACATGCTAGAAAGACAAGCTAAATGAATGAGGTATATTAGCTTCTTGAGGACAGGGACTCTATGCATGACCATAAAGAAAGAGATTGGATTAAAAAAGAAATGAAGACAGCGTTTTTTGTCCTTCATGGAGGCCACAATCTAGTTGGGGAGGCAAAAATTACATGGGCAATGGGCACAGCATGATAAACATAGAAAAATGGTCCTGTGCAATTCAGTGGAGAACAGAGCCCAGCAGGAGGCATTTCCACAGCCTTCTTGTGGAGGGTGATTTCTAATTGAAATCCTGAAGGAAGGAGTTGTGGGAGGGAGAGAAGAAATTCTAGGCAAAGAGTGCAGCGTGTATATATTGTGGCCAGAGGCGACCAGAAGAGTGTTGTTCATTCAAGAAATTTCAAGAGCTGTGGTGTATCTTTGGAGTGTTGGGTGAGTGGGATTTGTAATGAGAGGTGAAGCTGGAGGTATGAGAAGGTACATAATGATCATAAGAGGTCCTCTGTGGAGTGCTGAGCAGTCTGGATTTTATCTGGAGGCAATGGTGAATCATTAGAAGGGGTTTAGTTCAGGAGGTTTTTCCATTACATGTGTATTTTTGGTTTTGAAGAGTCTGCTGTTTAGTTCCTTCAGTACAGTAGGTAATCACGAGGCTTGGAGTCCTTAAGCAGTAGTTCTATGGCTTCTCTGTTTCCTGCCACCCTCACTCTTCCCTAACAGGAAGCTGGAATCTTGGGTCAGGAGAAAAGGAGACATTTGAGCTTGGGTTCTGGATTGGCTGGCAGGAGAAGAGAGCTGTGACTCTCTGGAACTTCCCTCTGGAGAGATTTTACAGATGGCTGCTGTTACTTCGAAGAGGACAGAAGCTCCAGCTGGGCTTTCCAACCCTCTCTAGATCTTCTACTCAGCATGTGTGGTCTGGCCTTTCCTACTAGATAAAGCCACCCTCTCTGAGCTTTTGATATTTTGGAGTTTCTATGTGACAGGTGACTCTTAGTTAACATTATAATTAATTACTCTAGATGATATTTTAATTCTGGCTTGTATTTTAAATTTATAGTATTTAAGCCATCTCTATCACTCTGATAGGTAATAATGATTCTGTGTTTTCTATATATCTTGTCTAGTATAAATAACTTCTGGATTTTAATCTTATAATCTTCACACACATGGATATGTGCTACATCCCAAACCAACATTATACACAACTATACAGAGGTGGAGTCCCTAAACGCTTTCATATAGAAAGGGGAGGATTCATTGTGGAGAATGGATTTGAAGAAAGCTATTACAGTGATCCACGTGAGGGACATTAGGGGCCTGGCTGACTTAATTGAATGGCAGAAAAGATGAAAATAGTTAATGTTTAGAAAGTGCAGATAGTAATACCAAATGATAATAATGATAGAGAACGCATACAAGCCACTTTATTTGGTGTCAGGCACTGTGCTCTGTGCTTTACCAGGAATGCCTCCTTTAATTTCTTTGATCCCTAAAACAGACTTTGGGAGTTAGAACTCCCATTGATTCAGATGCATCTGACCTCGACTTGCAGTGCACCGCCCTAACCTTCAGAGCAGTTCCAGCATCATCACATTGATTTTCTATCAGTTCCATCAACATGCCTTATTCTCCTGACTCAGGGCCTTTGTATATGTTGCTCTCAGTCTGGAATATTCTTTACTTCCATACCTCCCTACACCCAAATCAAATGCAATTACCAGTTAACATCTACTTCTAGATCTCAGTTCAAATGTCCCATTCTCAGAGAGGCCTTCCTTATCCCAAAACCCTGGTGAGATCCAATCATTTCGTGATACTATAACACAGTGTACTTTTCTTCCCAACAATAATCTTTGTTATAAATTTACATGTATTTGTGTGTTCATTTGGTTCATTGTTATTTTTTATTTTGTGAGTGTGTATGTAAGGTTCTTTTTTTACTGAAGTATAGTTGATGTATAATCTTATATTGGTTTCAAGCATACAACACAGTGGCTCAACAGTTACTTATATTGTTAAATCCACACTCCACTAGTGCAGTTACTATCTGTCAACACAGATAGTTGTTATGACTATATTCTTCATGCTGTGCTATTATCCCTGTGACCAACTCATATTATGATTGAGAATTTTTGTGCCCCTTTATCCCCTTCACCCTCCCCACAAACACACCCCAATCCCTCCCCTATGGTAACCACCAGTCACTCCTCGGTATCTATGAGTCTACTTCTGTTTTGTTCATTTTGTTTTGTTTGGATTTTATATTCCACAAATAAGTGAAATCATATGGTATTTCTCTTTATCTGCCTGGCTTATTTCACTTAGCATTACCCTCTGTGTACATCCATGTTGTCCCAAATGGCAGGATTTCTTTCTTTTTTATGGTTGAATAATATTCCATTGTGTGTATGTACCACATCTTCTTTATCCATTCATCTATTGATGGACACTTTGGTTGCTTCCATATCATGGCTATTGTAAATACTCCAGCAATAAACATAGGGGTGCATGTATCTTTTTGAATCTGGGATTTTGTTATCTTTGGGTAAATTCCTAGAAGTGGAATTACTGTGTTGTATGGTATTTCTATTTTTAATCTTTTGTGGAACCTTCATACTGCTTTCCATAGTGGCTGTAACAATTTACATTCCCACCAACAGTGTAGGAGGGTTCCCTGTCTCCATATCCTCGCCAACACTTGTTTTTTATTGTCTTTTGAATAGTGGCCATTCTAACAGGTGTGAGGTAATATCTCATTGTGGTTTTGATTTACATTTTCCTGATGATTAGCAATGTGGAGCATCTTTTCGTGTGCCTGTTGGCCATCTGGCATACTTTGGAGAAATGTCTGTTCAGGTCCTCTGCCCATTTTTTAATCAGGTGATATGTCTTTTTGGCATTGAGTCATATGAGTTCTTTATATATTTTGGGTGTTAACCCCTATCAGATGAATCATTAATGAATATATTCTCTCATACTTTAGGTGCCATTTTGTTCTGTTGATGGTGTCCTTTGCTGTAAAGAAGCTTCTTAGTTTGATATAGTCTCTTGTTCACTTCTGATTTTGTTTTCCTTTCCTGAGTTGATGTGTGCAGAAAAATATTGCTCATGCTTAGGTTCAAGAAATTTTTGTCTCTGTTTTCTTCCAAGAGTTTTAGGGTTTCATACCTTACATTTAGGTCTTTAATCCATTTCAAATTTACTTTTGTGCATGGAGTTAGACAGTAGTCCAGTTTCATCCTCTTGCACGTAGCTGTCCCATTTTCCCAACACCATTTATTGAAGAGACTGTCTTTTCCCCATTGTATATTCTTGGATCATTGTTATTTCCTACACTAGATAATAAATTTATGAAGATAAGAACCATGCCTAAATTTCAGTTTTATATATTTACTTATTTTTGATCATCATTATCTCCCCAGCACTTGGCACAGTGCAGGGCATATAGTAGCCACTCAATTAATATTGCTTAGATTGTGGACTTGGACACTTACACTCCCCTGTTAATTCTGAGAATCCATCAGTTTATAATGCTTCTCTCACTACACCTATGTCATCCCTTCCCAGTACTTACAGTGACCACAAGCCCTCCAACAACTTAGGGCACTCAGGTTTCTCTTGAACAGTAATAGTCACCGTGCTACTGTGACTTCCAACTCCATCTGCCTCCAGGATTCACTCCTCTCCCTGTTACTAGCTTTGCTCCAGTGAGAACAAAGTCTTTTAATTTTGTGGATTCATGATCGAACACAGAGATCTGTGCCTTTGAGTTGACCACTTTTCAAGTCAAAACCTGGAGCAGTTATTTTTGAGACAAAAGGATGGGAAATGATCAAAGGCTGGGAATTTTTAGTGCAAATAAGGGTTGGTTCATGCATTTTAAAGGCATGACATTCATAATATCAGAGTGCAAGATAAAATTGCTCATGTGCAGATTGCAGTTGGAGAAGGTAGTAAAACTTTCAGCTTCAAAGGCAGAGGAAGCCAGAAACTCAACGATTTCTTTCTGTCTGTTTGAGGGAAATATAGAAAGGAGACAGAAAAGGAGACATCTCTGAATTGAGTTTTCAAAAAGTCAAGAAATTACAAAATTGTATCTACTTTAGGATTTTCATTATGTAAAAATATTCTATATACATGAAAGGGAAATGGCAAGATAAAATTGTTTTTTTGAGGCAACAAGATTATAAGTAAATTTTTTTTCTTTATTTCATTTTGATTTATGTTCATGTTGTCATATGCAGTACATAACGTATTTTTCAAGGAACTCTAAACCTTTTGTAAAGTTCTGAGTTTATAATTATTGTATATTTACTATATGCTGAGTTCCCTATTACATCTTTGTTTTTTTTCTTTTTTTAAATTCCCAATCGCAATCCTGAAAGGAAAGTGTTGAACAGGTTAAAAAAAGAAAAGATAGGAACTTGCTCCAGTGAGAGTTAGAGCTGGGATTTGACCCCTGCTAGATCGAGCTCCAAGGTTAGTTTTGATCCATTGTCCTACTCTACCTACTTTTAGAGTCACTCAACGTAGTTTTCTCAAACACTTTTTAACTTCCCTTACATTGTTGGGAGAATTTTTTCCTGTGCTGCTCTGCTACAATTAATTAATTATTTCAATAAATATTTATTAAATATTTGTTGTATGTCAGTGATTGTTCTGGTTTCTGGATGAAGAAAGGCAAACACAATGGACAAGGCTGTTTTAGCAGAATAAAGATACTAAACTCTCAAAATAGCAAATAAAAAAAGAGATCACAGTAAGTGATATGTAGAGAATGAATGTTGACTATCTGATAGTGAGTAATTATTGGACTCCAGAGGCTGTTTATTAAATAACATAATGTGAAGATCTCCCTGAGGAGGAGGAAATGCTGAAGCTGAGACCTGAATGACAGGAATGATGCCAGCAGAGGATCAAGCCTTTACAAAGGCCCTGTGGCAGAAACCAGAGTGGTATTGTTATCGGTTGATTTCCTTCTCCTTGGTTCTTGTCCCCCTGCGACAAAGCATTGAGGGGCAGAGACACAATGGCAAAGCAGGGGGAAAGTTTCATTTGAATACAGTCCAAGGGAGGAGCAGGCCATTGTCAAGGTAGACAGAGGCACTGAACTTTTAGGGGAGGGTATATTTATCACCTAGCTGAGAGGCACTTCTTTTGATTGACAGGGTGAGGTCATTTGATTGACAGCTCTGGTTATACACCCACTCTTCTTGGTGTGCATTTCTTTTCCCAAAATGTGCACAGAAAAGCTCATGGTGGAGTGGGGCGGGATGGTGGTGGTGGTGTGCAAAACTGCAATTTTATTTTAATGAGATTATGAGGAGGTATTGTTTAGGCAGTTCTTAGTTTTGTTTGATTGCACTTGGGCTGGGAACTGTCTGGCCTGGTCCTGATAAGCAAGAGTTATTTCCCTGCAAAACCTTTGTTGTCTTCATGGGAGACCCCCACCTAGGCAGAGTTTGGGCAGTTTTTTCCTTGAACCTTATCTTCCCCTTCTCCAGATGCTCATGTCTATCTTCCTATGAAACAGTATGTTCAAGTAATGGAAAGAGAAGTCCAGTGTCACTAGAGCCTAAAAGGTGGAGAGAGATGTAGTTGGAGAAGTAGGATGTAGCCATGTCATGTAGGGATTTGTAAATTAGAGTAAGGATAATGGATTTTAGTTTGATGCACATAGGAAGTCATTGGAGGATTGCAAGTCAAAAAATATTATTTCTGCTGTTGTGTGGAAATGGATGTTATGGGAGCAAGAGTAAAAGCAGAGAGATGAGTTAGAAGGTTGTTTTGATATTCCCGTATTCTGACACTGAGAGATGACTGTGGGTTTGATGGGAGTGGTGGTTCTCAGACTGAAGTATTCATCAGAACCTCCTGGGACGCCTGTCCCTTCCTTTCCTTCCCTCCAGCAGGGGTCTGAGTCAGTGTACCTGGGAGGGGCCTGGGAACTGTCCATCCATCCAGCAAGTTCCCCAGTGATGCTGATGCTGATCCTCCAAAGGACAAAGGTGTTAATAATGCAGATAAAAGGGGAAAGATTCAGAATGTATTTTAAAGTTGGATTGATAGAACTTGTACCCTACTGCAGATACCGATCACAAGTCCTAGGCTGTTATCTGTGGCTCTGACCCACTTGCTATATATCAGCCCCCTCTTCAGGTCTGATAATTTGCTAGAATAAGAGCTCAGAGAACTTAGGAAAGCACTTTATTTATGAATACTGGTTTATTATAACAGATACAACTCAGGAACAGCCAAATGGAAGAGATGCATAAAACAAGATATGTGTGAAGGGGTGTGGAGCTTCTGTGCCTTCTTTGGGTGGGTCACCCTCCCTGTACCTTGGTGTGTTTACCAACCTGGAAGTGCTCTGAACCCCTTTGGTTTGGGCTTTTATAGAGGTGTCATTACACAGGCATGACTGAAGAAATCACTGGCAGTCATTGGCTGACTTAACTCCCATCCCCTCTCCTTTACATGAGTGTTGCAGGTTGGGCCTGCAAGTGTCAACCTTCTGGCCACGTGGCTGGTTCCCCCGGCAACAAGCCCTCCTCCATTAGGGGTTTTCCAGAAGTCACCTCATTAACATAAATTCAGGCACAGTTGAAAGGGGTTTGTTATGAATAACAAGGCACTCCTTTCACCTTTATCACTCTTGAACTATTTTAGGGGCCTGGGACAGAACCAAAGTCTGTAACAAAAGACGATCCTTTCACCTTTTTCAGTTAGGAAATTCTGAGGGTTTTAGGAGCTCACAATTTCACACCCTATGACACAGGTATCATTATTATTCCAATTTTAGATGAGGAAACTGAATCTTAGAGGATAACTTACCTCAAGTCATGTTACTGGAAAATGATAGAGCTGGAGAGCTGGGATTCATACTGCAGTGCTATTGAATTTCAGTATATTTTAGAAGATTATATTCTACACACATTTAAGACATTTAATGGGGAGATTACATAGCTCTTTGCTGCTTAGGCTATAATATATTTAATGTCAGGCTCTAGTCAAGAACATAACCTCCTTTCACCCTCTTATGACATTACTTCTATTGAAAAGTCTAGATCAAGTTGTATGACTTCACTTGATAGCTCCTCCTCCGGGAATGTAATTCAGTATAAACTTGAGGACTGTTTGCATGGTTTGTGTCTGAAACAGTAGTATGTTCAGCACAGAATCAGTAGTGTTTATATCACTAAGTTTAAAAAAATATTAATATGTTAATTATATGTATCGAAGTGTTAAATTTCCTTGAGGAGACTTTTTTGCTTCCTAGAAAAGGGAGAAAATCATCACATTTGGAGATGCCAAGCTCTTTATCTACTTTCTCCCTCCTCTCCTTGTCTAGTATCTTTCACCTCCTCTTCTGTTTCTCACACCCTACTTTCCAAACTGATGTTTCCTAGTCACACAGGAAGAGAACAAAAGATAGCCCAGACCAAGACCCCTTAATGCCGGACGTGCGTCTATCTTCTGCTGCGCTCAGGATGCCTCCCTCTGCTCCCTGCACATCCCCCTCCTGGACCTCACTGCTGGGGCAGTCCCCAGTTGTCCCTTATACAGCCAAGTAGGAGAGTTCAACAGGCTGCTTGGGGACCAGAGAGATAAGATATTTTCTTAACACATTCAATTCAATTTTTTTTTTCCTGCCCACAGAAGCTTTCTAGGGTTGTTCACTTTCTATTTTCCCCATGTGTCTGAATGAGTTATTCATTAGGAAACCTGAGAAACTGACAAGTATAAGAATACTCAACTAAATATGAATTGAATATAGGCTCTTTGAGGGCAGGAAGATAGCTTTTACTAAACAAGTAAACTACTTAGCAATACTGTACTATGCTAGGTAGCCATTTAGTAAATATTATTCAGTTTTTTAAGTTTCATGAAAACTCCTCTGCAGACTGTGCAGTAAAGATCACAGATATATAATGTGTTTAATTCCCTGCTGACTGGCCTTCATTTCTTCAGAAACGACTATCAATGCACCTTATGTTTGTAATTAAAATATACTTTTGAAAATAACTTCTTTATTGTATGCATTTTATGCTTTGAAACAGTTTATATAGAAATATAAACAGCAAAACATATTTTGGCTGGGCATAATTTGTCTTAAATGGACCAAGAAAACCCTGAGCTGGTCAAGTAAATAGACAGAAATATGATATTGTTTCCAGTTGAGTGAGTTGTGTTTTCTTGGTCCTTGTCTTCTTGAAGAAAAGAATTCAATCAACAGACAGACTTAGAACAGTCTTAAACAGCAGGAGTTTATTAAGCAAATCAAAAGTACTTCTCCAGAAGGATGGAGAAAGGGCTATCTGGAAACCAGAAGCAGCTCCGCTATTAGGGGCTGGTTTTAGCCCCTGGATTAGGATTGGTTTTTAAAATGGTAGAAAGTCTCTCTCTGCATCTTATGTCATTTAATTGACATGTTGATTGACAGTTTCAGGTTATGTAACTTTCTTCTAAGTGCACAAGTGCTAAACCCACATGGGCGGGGGAGACAAAACCACAATGTAAGTTTATTATCATTATGGTATATTGAACTCCTAGGTAGCTCTGGGTCACCTTCTCCATCTTAGTGTGCCTGCAGCCAACCTGTGTCAGTGGTCTGGAAACCATGTTGGGCTTTTTACATCTTGTTTGTTCCTAAAAAGGCAGGAGACTGAACCACAAACAGGAGAGGTTTGGGCATGTTCTGCCATCTGGTGACAAGTGGGTAGGTGGAGAGAGCAGGACCTTGTCCAGGACAGGGTGGGACCCACTCATGTCTGCCTAGCTACCTGTTAATATGATTGTGGGCCAGGATGTGCTTGGTAGAAGTTCTTGTTTATAAATATTTTTGTAATAGTATAGATAGGTTCCCACTAAGTTGCCATTAGCTGTGAGGAGTCACTAATGTAAATGTAATCTCCTGGGAGTAGCTTCAAGCTGTTATTAACAATATATGTTGGAAATATTTGATATCTAATTAAAAGTAAGAGTTAATAAAAATGGGATCCAGGGTAGGTTGGAGCAAGAATGGAATGGAAGCATTTTTTCAGAAGAGTTAGCATTCCATGGATATGGAATGGAGTGAGAGGAAAGAAAATACAGAAGAAAAACTGCCCCAGCTGGGCATACTGAATCCCCCATTCTGAGGGAGACTCCTTTACTTAACGCTCCTGCAGACATGGAGGTGATGGGATGTTAACTATACTACATGACCCAATCTTTCTTCTCTGGCCCAAACAGTTTATCCTTGTTGGAGGGCATGGAGAGGGGGTGGTGCATTTGAAACAAGGGCAGTTGTCCCATACAGAGCCAATGCCCATGGCAGGGTCCAATACAGATGAATTGGACCAACTTGATTCTACCTTTAAGTTGTTAGAAGTAAACTAATAGAAAGAAGTAGGAGCTGGAGCTGAAAGGATGCTAAGGTGTGAAGTTGGCCATAAGGAAGCCACAATTTTAGGGAGCTTACATTCTGAATAAGCAAAGGAAGGCAGTGATTAAAACCACCTAGCTTAGTGGAGGCTGATGCAGAGATGGTTCTGCCTCTGATGGTTCTTCAAGCCTATGGAAAATCTCACAATGAACATTTTCCTAAAATGGCCTGTGTGATCCTCTGTTGTAGTCCAAGGAACCCAACTAAAATACTGCCTGATTAATTTTTGTTTAGGATGATCTCGACAGCAAATACTTAAGTATGTGACCATTATGCCACTAAATTTTTAGAAGAAATTTCTAGATGTATGAAGCAGACAGAGCCATTGAAGAGGAATGCATTAAATTTGAAATGCTCACTGGCAATTTAATTTGAAAACCATTTAGCCCATTTCAATCTTCTTAGCCTACTTCTCTGATCTAATCTTATATGAAGATAGGTTCTGAGATGCCATAGGTTAAAATAGAAAAAGAAGAATGACTACTTGTTACCTAGAGGGATATTACTAAGCATAGGGAGACAACTATGAAGTTGTCTATAGCACTTGATCCCACCAAATAGATGTGAGTGAAATTTCATCCAGATTTAGCTCAAAACTACCATTTAGTAATATCAGGGTTTGCCCAAATTGAGGTTGCTAAGACATTTTTTCTTTTCTGCATTAGTCTACTTTTAAAATTGTATCTTATAGAAAAGTCTGCTGTGGCATTATTCCTAACATTTTGGTTCCCACAAATGATTAGCCCTATTATAGGATATGAAGAATACATAAGAGCATAAGATCATAAAATGAGACCATATTGTCCAAACATGCGATGTATGCTTTGGCAAACAGAATGCATATATTAGAACAAATCACATCTAACTTGCCAGAGAACTGGATCAAAGCTGGCACAAAAAAAGACTCCTGTTGGACAGATCAGGCAGGGAAGCTTAACAGTGGTCTCCGTGAAGTAGGGAGACCACAAATGTTATCATCCAGACCATGAAACTTTTGAGAGCAGTAGGGACACTGCTAATACTTACACTAGATGTAACTAGCAGTCCTCCAGGAAACGGGATCTATGGTTGTCCTCTAAGGAAGCCAATTCACCATTTCCTTTGCAAAATTTATTTTATCTAATGGCCAAAGAGCTAAGCGTGGAATATCCTGAACTCGAAAATATTCTAAAATCCTTGTCCTTTGAACATGCATACTGTTAAAATGACTAATGAAAGTCAACATATCAGGGTTTTTCACTTTAGGGCCACAGATGCCACATTTTATGAGAGTGAACTTAGGCATTAAGGTGCTGCTGCAGGAACTTTAGCTAATTTAAAAATAGTGCACCTCCAGGACTGAGTCTTGGCTGTCAGGCCCTCAGCTCACTTGTTCCTGGCACATACCAACCCTGATGGCTTTCTGGGCCAGGTCACATGACTGAAATTAGTCTTAATTCCAGGTAAAATTCACATGACATAAAATTTACCATTTTAACTATTTACAGTTTTAAGAGCTTTTAATACACAATGCTGTACAACCATCTGCATTATCTAGCTGCAGAATCTTTTCATTATCCCAAAAGGAAGCCTCACACCAATTAAGGAATTAGTCTACATTCCCACTCTCCTTCGCTTCTGGCAACCACTAAACTGCTTTCTGTCTCTATGCATTTGCTTTTCTGGCCTTTTCATATAAATGAAATCATCCAATATATGGCCTTCTGTGTTCATATAAATGAAATCATCCAATATATGGTCTTCTGTGTCAGACTTTCACTTAGCAGAACATTTTCAAGTTTCATCTATGTAGTAGCTTGTATCAACACTTTGTTACTTTTTATGGGTGAGTAATATTTCATTGCATGGATATATATATGTGTGTGTATGTACATATATATATATATATATATTTTTTTCTATATTCTGGCTATTTTGAATAGTGCTTTTATGACTATTCATGTAAAAATTTTTGTTTGAACACCTGTTTTCATTTTTTGGGTGTTATATACACAGGAGTGGATGACTAGATTATATAGCAATTTTATTTTAAACTTTTTGAGGCACTGTGGAATTAGTTCTATAGGCAGGACAGCTATAAGAATATTCTAATAAAGTCACCCGGGAGAGGGAGTTGGGGATGGCTATCTACTACAGGATTATTTCTTCAAAAGACTGAGGCCCAAAGATGGATATCACTTCTAACACTTAGTGGGACTACATTTGTCTGGTTGTTCCTAAGCTAGGTAGACTCAAGAAGGAAGCCTTAACATCCAACCCCTTGCTCCATCAATGGACTTGCTAATTCAATAAAGCTGAGTAGGAAATTTGTCAGGAATTTTTTGTCAAGAATTTCCTCTGGTCCTGTACTTTTCCTAGTGCTACTGAGTCCCTCTTATTTCTGAGGTTCACTTTGAATTTATCAGCCTTCAAATTTAATAAAAGAGATATCACTATACTTTTATTTTGTATTTGTCAAACACCACTATCATTCAGAGGCTGATCTTTTAATATCTTAAGAACAGGTTAGTTTCTTGTTTTGGTAAGAAACTGCTAATATAAAAAGAAACTGTCTTAAAATATACAATATAAGCACACTGTTTTTTTTTCTCCCCTTTCTCTCCTTAAAAGTGTTATTTTTATCTTTGTGAAATCATTTTTTTTGTTTTTTTTCCTATGAAATGTTCTCTTTACTAGAAATAAACCCCTTCCTTGCATAGTAACAGAAGAACCACACGTCTTTGACAAGCTAACAGATAAGAGTTTGACTATTTTACCAGTATTACTTCAGAAGTTTAAACAGAGGGTTGATTAGCTTCCAAAAAATTGGGGATACTTCTTTGGTTCCTCTTGGAGGGAGGGTCCAAGCAATATCTTTTCATCTGGGTTTTCTTGTTTTTCAACTAATGAACATGCATGGAATACCTAGGAGAGCTACCCACATAATCACCCTCCATGATGAGAGGACAGTGGTTTAAAACTGTTGCCTAGCTTCACAAAATCCCTCTCTGCTTTTCAGAATGTTCACTCAAAAGATTAATTATGTATTAACAGATAAGAGATTCTATAGATGTGAACACTTAACTCATATGTGGTAATTTATTTGCTTTTAAAATAGCTTTTTAGGGAAATGAATACATATGAAATAGTTGTGATTATACAAAGGTCAATTGATTATATTTTTATGCTCCTATATTCCAAGATTTCAGATGAAATTTTTCTCCATTTTGTCCTTTATTAGGAGAACTTTTAGTATTTTTGTCTTTCCATTATAGTGGCACTTATTTTACAAAACAAATTAACTTCCCATTTATGCTCCCAAGCAACATACCTTTATTGATTAAATAAGACAATTATGATTTTGCTTTATTAAATTTCAAATGTTTCTTGTGTTATGAAACTAGCACAGTCTATAAATAATAATCAACATTCGAGATCATAATTAATACAATGGTCAGAGGCAATGACAATGAGAGGAATGAACTAATGTGCAAGACTAGCTCAGGTAATGTTTCATGTAGACAGAGAATGTGTATCACACACTGGAAATCTTGCAAAGATGTTGGAGGTCGGCACTTTGGTCAGATAATTAATTTTTATCATTTCAGAGATCTAGATTAGTCATATTTGTGTGTGTGTGTATATGTGTATTTATATATTTATATATATACATTTTTTTTTCATTATGCAGGATCAACAATGGAATGTAGATTGTAATTTGTTCAAGTTTTTTCCTCCCAGTTTTGTTAAGATACTATCATTGTAAACCTTGAGGTCTGAGCATAATACTTTGATGTTCAACAATAGAAAGAGAATAGTTAGGAAAGGAAAATCATCCTTAAGTACCAGACTCTTTTGATTGGGAAAGAAATAAAAATAACCAGGAAGAGAGAATAGCAGCAGAGGGGCAGCATCTGTTTCACTTTTTTTAGGAACTGCATCTCATGGACCCGTTCATTAAAATTCCAGTGTGCCTGTGCTTGATTTCTTTAAAGCCGAATTTAAAACTATTACATTTGGTGTAGAGAAAGAGAAAGAAAGAGCACGATGGGAAGACTGAGGGAGAGTGCCCCGATTACCAGCGTCCCATATCTACTACACTGGATAATATCTACTATGGGGATTGTAAACTTTCAGGCATAGTGATATATTTTTGAACATCTGAGATACTACATACTGAAAACACCACGAAATAAAAATAATCTCTTCACACTTCCCAACTGGCTGTTTATCAACTTTTTCCTTTCCCACATTTATACATGAAGTGTCCCTTCGCAGCCAGAAACCCTGTGGTGTTTTTGGCTCCGATTTGGACAGTAACTTGCTTATTTTCAGAGTTAATGGTAGAAAGCAAAGAAAAACGTAGTCCATTAGTGTGTTACATTATGTAAAGAAAACAAGATTGCTAAATACTGCCATCCAGTATACTTTCCAAGCATTTATTTAAACCTTTTAATTTCAAATTGAACATCAAATTGAACAGCCCCCAAATAGAAGAGTTGAAAAAAAGTTAAATCTCTGTATGTCTTAGAGTGATTAACCCACTTATTTAAACTTTCTGTAAAGCCACCTTCTATCAAGCAACCTCCAAGGGGAAACACACACACACACACACACACAATCTTAAATAACCATAACAAACATTGAATATTGACTTTCCTGTTTTTCTTTCCTCCCTCAAGAGAAGAGCAGTGTAGGGTTTAATTCTCTCCATGGTTGTGTGTGAGTGTGTGTGTGTGTGTATGTGTGTGTGTGTGTGTGTGCATGTGCATGTGTATATGTTGCAAATTTAACAAGCAACAAGAAAATATGAGTAAAATGGGTCGCTGGACCAAAAGGGTATGTAACTTTAGAAACTTGCTTTAAGGTTAATCAGTTACAAGTTTTTAGTGTGAATGACATTGCTAGTTTGTAGATGAGCCTAAAGCTAAATATATGCTGTCTGTCTGAGGGCTGCGAAGGACATGATAAGGCTACTGAAGCAGATTTCTCTTCCTTAGGTAGGGGATGCTACTCCTAATAGCCTATTTTAGAAGCAAAATTAAAAACTAGCTTCCAAGCCTATAGTTCTAAGGAAATGTTTTATTCTGTTCAGAACAATTAATCAAATAATGCAATCCTAGAATTAAATAATATTTTTTCTTTTTATTTAAAACCAGCACATAATATATCCTGATGCATAAATATACACATATAAAAAGGCAGTTATGCATTTATTATATATCTTTATAAATGCATAGGAAATAGTTTAGAAGAACACAATTGTAGTTTGTATCAGTGCCTACTTCTTAGGAGCTGATTTGCATTGGAGTGATGACTGAGTGGGACTTTCAGAGTTCTCTGTAAAATTTGTAGTTTAATGAAAATGCATAAATGTGTAATTTGAGAAATTAAAAATTAAAATGATTAAAGAAGTTATTTTTTCTAGGTACTTGTCCTTAAACAGAATATCTAAGCTCTTCAAGATAGCTTGTTATTTTTCTGATTAAAAGTTTTTATTGATAGAGAGCTTCATTTCTAGTCACCCCTGTGTTTTTTCCCCCTTTATCTTTAAGCTAAATTAAAAGAACATTAATACCTTTAGGCATTTCTTTTAGTTCTGTTTTCTTTGTAAAGGGTCAATGTACGTGAAGAATGCTGGGCAACATATCATGAAGCAACAGTGCATTGATGAAAATTTCTAAGAAGTAATGGTAGCACTCAGGAAAAATTGACTATCATCATGTTCAGTAGCATGAGTTTATTTATAAATAAAGTATAAAATCAAGAGTAGAAACAATACCAGATTTTGTATATACAGTCTTTAGTTGTAAATAACCCAGAACTCTAGATTTGTAGGTAAAAATTGCAAAGCAGATCAAGAGATGTGCAATGGGGTTTTCACCTTCATCCGCACATGTAGCAGTTAGCTTCAGTAGTGGTGTTTTTAAAATAGAAGAGACAGCAACACAACACAGCACTTACATAATTGGGATAAACCCCAGGCTCTCTTGAAAGGACAGTCACATAGTTTTTCCCCTGTTGGGTTCAGGTAGAACCGGCTTGAGCCTACACCTGCCAAATTATCTAGATGTACAGGATTGTATCCTTGGGAGACCAACTAGTTTCCAGGACTGTCCAATAATTTCAGGGATTATGTAAGCCAAAAGGAAATCCTTCCCCAATAGATGAGCCCTGCACTGGCTTTATGATCTGAAGTTTGCTTTTCACTGGCAGGTTCTGCTGCTGTTGAACCTTGGTCTTCCATCTGCTAGTCCATGAGTAGCAAATTTTGCTGGGGCTCATCCACTTGGTCCTTCAAAGGAGGATCAGAGGCAGAGGTAGCCCTGGATATTCTTCAGTGGTTCTCAGTACCCAGTCTTTTTTATCATACACATTGTTCTTCTCCTTTGAGGTCCCACTGTTGGGCCCAGAGTTGCTTCGTATCTGTCCATGGCGAACCCCACAACTCCCTGGCCATCCTTCTCTCCCATTAGACGAGGATATTAACTTCTGTCCCAAGAGTTTACTCTCTAAGCCAGGCTTTTCTTCCATCTTTTTTAGGGCCCTTTTGTTTGTTAGGCTATATCTGCTTTTGTTACCTGGCTTTCCTCCATGTTCACTGACAGTTCTTACTGCACTCCTGATTCCTCTTTACTTGTTTGCCTGCTTTACATGCTGTCCAGGCTCCCTGACTACCACTGCACTTTGTCTAGTATGACACAAAACTATCCTTCTACTATATTAGCAAACTGTTAATGAGATAAACATTTTGAATTTCTCGTACCTGAGAATTCCAGAGATTGTGTTCCATGAACCATAATCACTAGGAAGAGTGAGATCATGTATTATTTAAGTTGTACAACCAGATTTATGAAGAGTTGATTCATACTGAAAAGCATTTTTGTAAAAGCACAGATTAACTACTTTCAGATTTTTGGTTTTAAATCTCTGTTCATATTAGTAGGAAAAATTTCATTTATTGCAAGCTTTGTTTATGTCACGATCATAACTAGGTGTGATATTCATGTGGCCACATCATAGTATAAGCAGTATAACTTCCTTCTTTAGAAAAAAATGTACTTAAAAATATGTTGGAAAACCAAAGGCTGTATTTTTAGTTTATATACTCTAACAATTTAACACTGGAGTGTTCATATCATTTTAGAAACTGATATACCTTCACAATAATTGAACACATTAAGGAGCAATGGCTTTCTATATATTTTATAAATGGCTTCTTCCAAGATACACCAATATAGTCTTACTAAGAAGATATTAGCATTAACTTAGAATTGATAATATTGTTACCCCTTTGCCTTTAATTCTGCTAGTTGGTTGGGGTGTGCCTGGATGGCATTTAAGTTTCTCAGTTCAGAAGTCTCGATAAGGTTTCCACTATCCTTAATAGCTGTATTGTTTGGAACATTTTTTTCACCTGTAGGTAGTAATCCTTTTGTAAAGCTCAAACATTAATTTAGTCTTCCTTTTATGCAGCTTCTATGTCATCTTAGCTTGAATCTATGCCCATTAGGCTTTATTCATGTCAAAATATCCTGTGACCCAAAGCTCTCTTAGAAAAGTTGCTAAAACCAAGACAAGGGGAATGGCAATTATTAGTTGGCCTTGACACCTATTTTTCCTTTCAAAACTTTCAATTATGCTTTTTAAACAGATCTATGGTAGAGCAGATTAGTGAAGCTTGCACAGTTGTGGCTTAACCTCAAGTACTTTTGTCAAATTTGTTTTTTTTTTTCTTGAAACATATTTCACTTCTGACATTGAGAAGATTGCAGCTTTGAAGAATTCACATGGACCTTCTGCAAGCATTTTATTTTGCTAATGAACTAAAATTGATCTCTTAATTGAAAGATAATGATACTATTTGACTATAATGACTACATACCAAGTGAAATTCTGCACAAGTGAAATTCTACACAATCTTGGATATAATATGATTGATTTATATTAATTTTGAAATCAAACTGTATAGCTTCTAGCAATTGTTTAATTATTAAAGGAAAGATCAGATAAAATGAGTAGAGAGAAAGATGCAGGGCTGGGTGTCTGCAGTCTTGAGTTTTAAGCTGGATTCTTTGCAAAGTCTTAGGAAAGTCACTTAATTTCAGTTTTTCAACTATTAACCTAGTAGAACAAAGTTATTAAGGTCTTGTCCAGCTCTCCCATCTCTAGAAGTTGAATCCCACAAACTGATTTTTTTATAATCAGTAAAAAATCTGAACAAAGATGAACTGGGAAATATTTGACAGGCATTAATAGGACTGAACATGTTTTGGGTGTTCAGTGTTCTGTAGGAGAAAAGAACAGTTATGAACTACCCCCCCCACCCCCATAAGTTGTATTTCTTTAGATCTGAAATACGGTGCAATTGCTAGTTACTCTAAACTGATTTTATACTTCTTGTGGTAAGGATGGATGGAGAGAGAATGCTCCAACTTATAATTTCAAAGGGCATGTTGTGCTTTATAAATTCAGTAACGAAGAGTGGATTGGGTTGGAGATCTGGATCAGCTGAGGTGGTATAAAGTCCAGACTATATTTTACTAGATTTATTCCTGATAAACAGGGTCATAAATCTTAATTGAGATTCCCCCCCAGGAATAGGAAAAAAAGAGACAGAAAAGCAAAACTGCCTGCAATATATGCAATATCAGAGCACCTGCTTTATTAAATCTTCCCCAGGGAGGTTCATTATTAAGCTCTGTAACATAAGATCTTACTATAAATGGCAAATGGGAACCTGTACTCTCTTCATTTGTAATATGCATATTTTACTGATTTATTATTAAAATCAAATTTACCAATCAGCTCACACACACAAATAGAGATGGGTAGTTACAGAATACTAAATTATACAGAGAATGGTCAGATATTCATTAATAAAGATTCCCCCATGAGACAAAACATGTTTATTTTTATTGCTTTTGCATTTCTAGAGTCTGTGTAAGATAACTATCTTAAAAATATCAGAGAAAAGATTTTAGAAACAGGTAAAACAGACTTGTTTAAAATACCAGAAAATATCTACCTGTATTTTTACTGAGGGATAAAAATAGTGTATGCACATCTATTTTGAAATGAAAAGGTATAAATAAACATGCAGTTGTAGAGCAGATAATCTGAATTAATAGACTACTGTTTAGCTGTCTTAGTATTCACGAGGATAGCTTTTAGCCATTTACATTAATATACTTTTTGCCAAATAATCTCTTAGTTATAATAATTGATCTCAGTTAAATTTTTGTAAAGGAAAGCATTGTTTTGTTTTTGAAGAAACAGGTATTCTATTGTGTTGTAAATAAACATATTCCTGTCGCCTTTTCTTCTGATTTAACAAATTCCATGCTTGCCACTCATGATATTTTGTAAAATGATGGTTGAAACACTAAGTACTTCAGTTTAATTTGGACAAAGGAAAATAAAACTTTTGTTAACACAATTCAGAAATTTCAAAGCATTCAAGGATTGTGGTAGCAGAAGATCTATTTTATCTAAGACCAAAGAAGAAATGAAAAGGAAGCACCTAGGGTGGGACAGAATTTGGGATTAGGAGTCTGTTAATGGAAGGCCTAGGTGAAATGGTAAGTATAAGGTTCTGGTGTACCCATGTAGTAAGCCCAGTAACACCCTGGATGCCCCTGTAATCATGACAAGCCTATATTAATTTTTCTGTGATTGGCTGGCTAATCTGTAAACTGGGGACAATGGTACAAAAGTAAATATAAGATGGAAACACAATGAAATCTACTTGGAAACCACCTATGTTTGAAAGCTATTTTGAAGTTCAAGGGTTATTTCTGTAGAAGTTTAAGTAATACATGAATGCAGATTTTAATATAATAACTTATTAAAGAACCTCAGAAATAGGGATGTTATTTTGTGAGGAAGGACTCTTAATATTCAGGAAAAATGCAGTTTTATTTGTGGTATGATTGGACTCAAATCTATACCATAAAATCAAATTTTTCTAGGAAACTGAGAAAAGGTAGGTCACTTAAAAATCTTATGGAAAAGAAGTAATTATACCCCTAAAAAATGGAGAGAGAACACAAAAATATGAAAGCTTCTACATAATTAAAATCCTTTTTTTACGTCAGTGACTTTCATTTTCAAAATTGATACTATTTTAAAAACGATTAAAAATGTATATGTGTTTTTGTATTTTGGTGATTACCTTCATCACAGACATTCCCCAAACTAGGCAAAAAGGCAATGATATCACAACTGTGAGAGCAGAGTGCTGAACAGGTTTGTTGAATTCTGTGCAGTAGGCTAAGGAACCGGCAAATGCCTGGGTGAAATTCCTTCTGAATATGCTCCTGTGTTCTCCTCAGCCGGTTCTTCAAGCACAGGCAATTTCAAGTTCACTTACACAGGGTTCTTTCTTTCTGGCTCTTGTGACCTAAATTTGCTAATGTTATATAGGCAATGATGAGTTGTACTTTGATTCATTAGGTCTGTGAATGCTATTTTATTTTAGAGTCTGGAAAGAATGTAATTTACTGTGTTAGTCTAAATATTGGTAGCTAGTGGGGAAAGATAGCAGAGGGTAAGACCATCTCCCCTGTATTTGGCTTCTAAGTAGATTGTGTTAGATTTAAGAAAACTGCTGCTCAGGGATTATTTTACACTCACAAAATAGACAAGGGATTGTGTTAAGACTTATGAAAAAGGGCAGCTGGAAAATGATAGAAGCAGAGCTGCCTTTAGTATGACTTGATAGATGTACTAGGAAATGCTTAGGATATAAGAGATGTAGGGGCCTTTGAGGAGAGAGCGAATGAGCGAGAGAGCGAGCACCTTCAGCCTTTTACACTGGGTATAGTTTAACATTGCTTTTTACCTTGAGATTTAAATTGGTTGGGTTGGGATAGGCAATTCACCTCAGTACCACATAACCTTTTCAGTATTCGGTGTCCCCACCCCTACAAGCCCTCCTCTGGCTCTGGGTGGCTTGCCTGTTTTTTTCCCTGTGCCCTTCCAAACTTTTCATACTGCACACATCACTCCAAATCTGTATTAGAGAGATGATGGCAAAGTAATGTGGTGTTAATTTGAGTTTGCTTTGCTCGTGATGATGAACAAAGTCATTAGAAATAAGATAACAGTGGTCACACAAACTGGTTTAGAGAGCAGTTCTCAGAACGTAGCCATTGGACCAGCAAGAACAGTATCACTTGGAACTTGCTAGAAATGAGAATCTTCCCCCACCTCACCCCATGCTGAATTAGAAGCTCTGGGTATGGGCCCCCAAAGCTGTTTTTAACAAGCCCTCCAGGTGATTCTGTTGTGTGCTAAGGTTTGAGAAGGAAGGTTAGAGATCTGAGTTCTTTTCTCAGTTTTATCACTTTCTAGCCATTAGATCTTGCTAAATTTGCTAAACTTTTCTGAGTCTCTCTGGTTCCTGTGTCTGCAAAATGAGAAATGAGCAACAATGGGCCATCCTGCTCTAAGATTCTGTGAGCCTGGGGTTCTAATTACTTGCTCAGACAATGTAGTAGGGAAAGGCAGGGCCTAGACATCCAGTTACAGAGATAAATCTGATATTGCTCAGTTACATGCTCCTTCCACACGTTTAATATACAGAGATTTGTCTAAATCCTCATTAGCTCTGGCTCTTCCTTGTAGCAGTTACTGTAAAGTAAAATGAGCCTACTAAATAACTCAAGACCAATTCAATCGCAAATAAGTAGAACAAATTACAATGATCTAACTTTTAATTATTGAAGATGACACAAAACATCAATAATATTATAAATTGTAATTTAAAAGTACACAGCTTTTAATGGAGTGGCTTTCCCCAAATTCACCATAAACTTAGTGCTCAGAAGTATGTAATTAAATCTAGAAGCAGTAATAGGGTGACATTACTCCCTTTTTACATTATATAACTTATTTCAAGTTTAAAAAGTGTTAAACATAAGTTTTCATAAGGATCTGCTAAAGCACACTTCTGATAGTCTGGTGGAGATTACTTGCTCAAATGGCCAACTGGCAAATCAAATCTCTTACTTGTGGATTTTCTATTCTCCTAAAAAAAACCCTTTAAATTGTAACTTATTTTTCAGTTTATTCAGAGGTATGTTACATGGTTTGGAAAGCTATAGCTTCTACTGAAAAATGATAAATGTATGTCTTTGTATGTTCATGCAGAGATGAGCATGGATATTTATATCATATAAAAACTAGGATCCAAGTCTGTTCTATGAGAAAATGAATCCTGAATTCTCAGAAGTGCAGGTATTAACATTTTGTATATTTGGGTTATGTCAATACTGAGGACAAAGTTAGCCTCTTTCATCCCGTTATTGTACTAATCTGAGTCATTTTCTATATATGTATATATGACATGCCACTTTTTAAAAGGTGCATCTGTGATAAATCTGCTTTGACTAACTTTAAATAATTGGGCAGAAGATATGGTAAAAAGAAAAATTAGCTCACCAGACTCCTGTGGCACAGGTATGATCTGACTTCCCTTGTCTGTGTCTGCTCATAATCTCATTCAACTGAGTTGAATACAATATACACTTGGTTGCTTTGTTTAAGACTGTGCATATACATATTTTTCTTTATACAATTGAATGCTAGTAGTTGTAAGCTTGTTCATGGTATCATGGAAATAATATGAATATGACAATTTTTTATTATTTTTGCTTATAATCTTGGTACATATAAATCAGGCAATTATTTTGAAGAGATACCTGTAAATGAGGTCTTAAGAGTAGCTTCATATAAAATTATACAAGATCAAGCTCAATTGAGGGTGACTATTCTGTATTTTGCAGAAAGTTAACATATACTCTTATTTACAATAAATGATACTACATTATGTCCTCCTGGTTTCAATGGACACTGAAATTTAATCTGTTAAAAATATAAAAAGAAGACAATAAATGGTCGGTTTTCTTTTAGAGTGGCAATGCTATTTGTCCAGAAGGGGGAGCTCTCAGTCCGCACGCGGCGGAGTAAAGCAGACAGTCTAGTGTCTTAACTGCTGCTTGGAAATTGTCTGACAGGAAAATATCAACACAAACCATGCGATTTGCCGCTGGAGCACGCTGGACCTCATCTGCTTAAAAAGATGCACGGATATAGTCATCACAGTTCATAATTTAATAAACTGCTAAAAAACCCACACATTTTCATTTTAGCGACTTTGGTCTCACAACTAAATTCACATTGCTACAAAGACATCTGAATTTTGCACTAATATGTCATGAGCACTGCACCCATTGCAAATTAATGAGTCTCTGAATAGCACTGCGCATTTGTCATTTGAATTTATGCTAATGCAATGAGGTCTCCTGGTGATGCTGATAGTCCATAGCAGCTGCTCGAACCACAGAATGTACCGGCACTTCCCTTCTACTTCGTATCACTACCTCTTTTCTTGGCTTTCCTGGCCTGTCACTTAGGCGGCAGTCTTGTAGCTGGTTATTGATAGGGCTGCTAATTATCTTTGACTTTACACTATTGGCCTGACCCCTAACACTAAGCAGAAGTAATGGATCAGTGTTGAGAGAATTATGTACATCACACAGTGACAGCTTTCAGACCAGCAGGTCAGAAGGAGTTCATTGAGAACCTTTACAAAGGCTAGTTGGTATGGAAATTGGTAATATTTTTCAGTGATATTGTGTAATTTATATCAATAGGTCAACCTCAGGAAGTGACTGTAATTTTTGGAATCATAATGAGCAGCATTTGTATGTGTGTGCAGAAAGACAGGGTGGTCTTTTAAAATTTTTCCTATTGAATCTACTCTATATCAATTAAAAAATGGTCACAGCAATACTTCTGGGTTATCCGGGTGTTTGAGTCTTCATTATGGCTGTACAATTTGCCTGTTGGTCAAAGAGATATGGTGACACTACTGGACTTAGTGGAGGGATTATTGGCATAGGAGGTATGTGTATGAGAGGGAGATGCATAAATAACCATTTTCGTGGGACTCAAGTCAGGGAAAAAATGTTCCCAGTGTCAGTTATTTTCTTTCCCCAAGTCTTAATTGTGAAATTTCATTTTTATCTTAAACTAGTGTTTCCACTTGCCCTGCTTCTAGAATGAAGAATAAAAGTATGCGAAGTTTATTCTAATAGATTCAGGAAACTAGATTTGGTGTTTAGAAATGTCAGGGAAAAATTAAGCAGAAAACGAAAAACCTAAAAACAGAAGTAGACATTGGATTATGCACCTCTAAAACTGTTACTGAAATTAAGAAATATTCTTTTTTTCCTGGGACCAATGAAAAGCTTGTGAACTTTTTCTTTCAAATTAAAAACCCTTTTTCTTTTCAAGAGACAAACAAATGCACACCCTGGTTAAATCTTGGAATTGTTACCATTCATTTCCTAAACTGTAAAAGAAGCCATGTTAAGTAAGAGTCAATTCCTCAATTATCTCCAGGGGAAAAAAGAATTCCAACGTAGATATATAATTATACATATACAATTATTTGTTAAGTGATAACAGGAATTCCTGAGTATAGAAGTAAAAGTGACCTATTAATCTCAAATAATGCCCAAGAGCAAGAAGGGTCTTTTCTTATGAGACTAATAAAAGGAAGAGAATTTTTACCCTGACCCTACAGCCTAGTAAGCTGCTCAGAGCACAAGCCCCAGAAGATGCAAACATTTCTCTTTCTCTCTACCTGTTGGCACCAACCTAAGGCGTAAAGGGCCACTTTTGAAAAAGAGACCTGACTGAGAAGGCAGAACAGAGACTCTTTACTACAAGCGCCTCCGTTTTCTGTCAAGGCGGGGAGGCGTTTTCACTCTTCTTGGAAAAACTTTGAAATGTAAACTGTTTCGATTGATGGCTCCTTCTGGCCCTGGCAACTCTTTTTGGTAGCTGGTGCTCTTTCTGTAATACTTGTTAAAAACGTCTCCGAAGCAAAGATGTTGTTTTTTATGTGATTTTTTTTTTAAGTCAGCACATGTGTGAGTACAGACAGGCTCTCATCTTGCACGGCAGAGACTGGCAGGTGAACACCTACTCCTGTTGCCCTTATTCATTTGCAATACTTTATAAGATTAGTCTCTTTGAAAGCTGTTTTCAGTCTAAACTGTCAATCCTCTTTGAATGTGGTCCCTCTCCCTGGGAATGACTTAGAACTTGTGAGAATGCTGTGGCCTAAAAGTCCCTTTCTTAGCCCAGAGACATTTCCGTGAGTCTCTGATACCCTACCTTCTACAACAAGACTGCCTGGGGGCAACTAAAAAACTAGACACACATCTAAGGAATCATATGTTTTAAAACAGTCTTTATATATACAACTTCCACCACCATCCACATGATTGTAATCATTTGATCTATCTTGTGTTGGAAATTCTAGTTTGGGCCAATCATATATGAATTACTGTGGGTATATGGTTTTGTACATTCTTGTAACATTCTTAAACTACATCCATGTGGAAAGAATTTAGATGGTGAAATCAATCAATCTGCTTAAGCCCATTGATTTAGATGGTGAAATTGGTCAAACTACATTCACCAGTGAGTGTGAAAAATACCCATTTTAGTTTAAATGTTGACTGCTTATATTGATTTACTGAACTTATCATGGCTGTCCATTATTTCTCTAGCCTGTGCTGTATTGAGTCAGGTTCATGAGTTACATATTCTTATTTGTTGGAGACTTATTTTCCTTTGTCTGATCATCCTGGATGCAGTATCCTATTCTCTGTTTCGCTGCTTTTGCTCTTCTGAAAGATTGTGCCCCCTTGCACACGTGATGAAGAGGAAAGCCCTGTGCCCTGTTTCACGGTGGATCCACCCTCTCCCCCACTGTTTTGCACTCTTGAGTTTTCCCACTTGCCAAACACTTTACCCACCAAAAGCACATTCTGAGGCGGCAAGGCAGTGAGGGTACAAATAAATAGAGATTTGATCTGCAAGTGTTAAAGCTGGTAACTAAGTGTATGATCTCAAGGGGAAGAGCCATGCTGGCTGTAGTCCTCTTCAGCCAAATGGCTGCTCAGGTGCTCAGAGATGCTTCTTCCCTCCATTCTCTCTCTCTCCCTCTTTCTTTCACACACACACACACACACAATGTATACTGTATATACACACATATATATATAAATATATATACATGTTACCTCATACACATGAGGGTAGACTGAAATTATCATTCTCTGTTATTTTTAGTTTTTAAAATTACAGGTAAGCAAGAAACATTTGTAGTATCAAAAAATGTCTCAAACACATTTTAAAATCATTTACTGAAATACAGGTCAATTTAATCCCTCCTAAATCAATATGATACATTTAATTTCCTTCTATGGCACTAAAATTTTAACTAACAACTGATTCTATTTCAAATCTTAGCATCCAAGTATATCTATACTTGGCGCATTATGATTCCTAAGCAGCACATACAAATCCTACATCATAAGTCCTTGCCTTCAAGGCACTATTAATCGAGTATAAAAAAACTTATACATAAACAACGTAATATAAATATAAAAAGTATAAACAATATAAGATTATTCTTTTGTATTGAAGTGAAAAGTGCTAGGTAATATTTCTTCAGAACAATGTTCTTGATTTCTCACATATAATTCTAATATTCTTTGTTTTCCAGAATATATGAAGAGTGCAAATAAGAAACTAAATGACAAAATGGTTTGCAAGGTCGATACTTTCTTTGCTTTTCTGTCCCCTAGCCCCTCTTTTTTCTTCCCCTTGGTCCTACCTTAGAATGACACTGAGACCATATCCCCATTGCTGTGGCCACTATTTGAGCCATGTGGAAACCAGACAAAGGATGAGGCCTCTTTACAGACCCAGGTGGAAGTCCTAGAATCATTGGCCTTTTTCAAAAAGCATCCAGTTTCATCCAGTAAATTCTTGCCCTTACAAAGCTTTCTTTATTATAGTGGCTTCAATTTGCTGAGGAGAATTATGGCAATTAACTCTCAGGAAAGCCTTAATATTATCATTTGTAAACATAAATTTATAAAAATTTATTAACAGATGATATCTCAGAAACCTTCCAAAGAAAAAGTTCTCTTTTCTATTCTTCCAAATGATAGCATCAAGGAGTTCCAATATTTTGATTACTCTGGGGTCCTGGAGACTAATGCATAGCAAAAGAAAAATTCCTAAAAGTATTGAAATCAAAATACGTTTTGAACTTAATTAAAAAATAATGGAAAGAAAAAACCCATTCAACTTGGTAAGATTTTTATTTTATGAATGAAAGATAAAGGTGTGGAGAAAATGAAGGTTCCTATGGTCAGGATTCTCACCTGGCCCTGGATGGCTTGCTCACTACACACCCGTGGGCAATACGTTATTATTGACTCTATATAAAGAGCTCCGCCCAGTGCTCTGGGCTACACAGCTGCAGGAGAGCAGAGACTGGAGTGGTGGCAGCACCGAGGACAGAGACTGAAACTGTTGTGGGGGTGGAGAGGCCCAGAGACAGAGACCACCTTGCTGCGTGCAGACTCGCTCTGAGTGGATGGGATTCTAGTGACTGACCTGCCACTGTGGGAATGAAGTTGGGTACAAGTCCTCTCATCTCAAGAACATTCCACTGCCATTTTTTTTCAGTCTCACTGAATCCATAGTGAGCTTGGCTGGGTCTGAAACCCATTGGCAAGACAATTGTTGATGAAGGTAGGATTCACTGTAGACCGAAAAATGGAACAGGCTGCCCTCATTGGAGGGGTGCTTCAGCGGGCTGCCCCTATGGACTCGGAGACCTTGGAGTGTCCCGCAGTGGATGTGTTGTCTGAGGTGGCTTACTTCCTAGAGAACTGAGCCCCAACCCAGGACTGGGAAGAGGTGGAGGTGACACCTGAGGCAGTAAAGTTGGCCCTCAGCAAAATAGGGAATTCCTTAAAGAAGCAGAGTGCCCGTGACACCATGGGAACTGTGGGGAGTCTTCTCACATTATTGAGAAAGGTGGTAAGGGAGAAAGATGCCCTCTGCAGGAAGCAGGAGAAGAGGCAGCATGAGAATGTGAGCTACGAGGTGCTGTTGAGGAGGTAAAAAATTTGTTGATGACTGAAATGGCATCACTAAGAGGTGCTGTGGAAATGGTAAAGGATATCATGGTAGCCCAAGAAGAAGCAGCGGCCTGAGAAGCAGCAGCCCAAGTGCAGCCTGCCAGGTGCCATGGGGCAGGTGAAGGATGTAGTGGAGCCGACAGCCCCAGAAATGTAGGAGTGGAGGTTTAATGAACAGGTGGGGGTGCCTGCCGGTGCCAGAGGCATCAGCCCCTGCTTGGTTGAAACTCCACCTGGTTGAAAGCTGCTGGAGACCCAGAAAGAAAATAAAGACCCCAGGAGAGGTGCAGCCCCATCCCCAGGTCGTGGAGCACTCTATCCTCTGCTTCTATCCCCAGGCTCAAGCAATGAAAGCACAAAAGGAAGTACAGTCTGCTACTGGAAGGAAGAATTTAAAGGGCCCCGTGAAGGTCACAAGTACCCAGATGTGGGTTGGTTTGATAAAGGCAGGAGCAGACAAAGAGAAACTGGATAGAAAGTCAAACAGACTTTTACTGGAGCTGTGGCCACAACTGAAACCGGAGCAGCGGTTCCGGCCACTGAAGACGAAGCAGAAGCCAGAGACAGTGACAAGACCAGCCTGTGTGTCTGCAAGACTTTCTGCTGGAGAGACTGGAGAAGGTGGGTATTGTAAGGCCCACCCATGGTTCTTTAGGTTAACTCATCTGAGTAGAACTGGTTTGAATACAGCTGGGATGACCACTTGGTGGCAATGGATCTCCTCAGGCTTGAGGGTTATTATTTGTATATTGTCGTAGCCTCTGTTGTATTATTGTGGAATTTGGTTACAGTGTGCCAGCTTTCTCACACAGGGACCACTGAGGAAGATTGAGGGTGCGTAGATTGAGAGGCAAGAATCCTGGAGAGGTGGAGGGTGGAGAAAGTGAAGCTTCCTAATGGCATTATTCTTGCCTGGCCTTGGACGGCTTGCTCACTGCACACCTGTGGGCATTATGTTAAAGAGCTCTGCCCAGTGCTTGGGCTGCACGGGTGCAGGAGAGCTGAGGCTGTAGTGGTGGCAGTGCCAAGGACAGAGACTGAGACGGCTGCGGGGGCAGAGGCCCAGAGGCAGAACCCGGCTTGCTGCAGCAGACTCACTCTGAGTGGACAGGATTCTAGTGACTGACCTGCCACCGTGGGAATAAAGTCGGGTATAAACCCTTTTATCCCAAGAACATTCCACTGTCATTTTTTTTGGTCTTACTGAATCCATAGTGAACTTGTCCAGAGCTGAAACCTTGGGCAAGACAATAGGTTAAAATAAAACAATGTGTGTGTGAGAGAGAAAGAAGGATGGAGAAAGGGAGAGTGAGAAAAATGAGAGAGGGATGTGGAAGGGGGTGTGGATGAGAGAAAGAGAGAGAAACTAAGAAAAAAAATATTATTGTGGTAAGACCATGTAACATGAGATCTACCCACTGTAATAAATTTTTAAATGTATAATACAGTATTCTTAACTATAAGTATATGATGTACAGCAGAGCTCTAGAACTTAATTTCCATAAGTGAAACTACATACCAGTTGAATAACAACTCCCCATTTCCCCCTCTCCCCAGTTCCTGCAATCACCATTCCACACTCTGTTTTTATTCTTTAGTCTTAGACAAGAGGAGGATTCTGATGCACGTGACACCATGGATGAACCTGGAGAACATCATGCAAAGTGAAATAAGTCACAGCAGGACAGCTAAGACACGGTTCCAATGGTATGAGGTATATAAAAGAGTCCAGCTCATAAGAGACTGAGAAATGTTTTAGGGAGTGGAGGAGAGTAGAAGTGGAAAAGGAAGTGTATAAATCACTTCTCTCCAGTGCCTTGATGAATCTCTGGTGTCATCTCCCAAATTCTTCAGCTTCTTTCTGCTATAGACACTGGGATGCAAAACTAAAAAGACTCTTAACCTCCAAAAGCACAGAACAAATAAGTACCATCCCAGTTATGCTAGATAGGAGCAGGGACAAATATTTTAAAACTCACAAGTGCATTGATAAGATAAATTACTGAAGTGAGGAAGTTTGAGACTCCCATCTAGCATTTATTTAGGATCACTTGAGAGAATTTTTACATCATAAATGAGAGAGGGAAACTATAATGCTGAGAACATTATTTGAACAATGTCTGCATAATATAATGATAGGGCATTTGTGGGGCCTGGTCCAGTTCCTGTGGGGACATTAGAGTAAATTTTGATCCTCTTCTTTGAAACCTAGAAATAGAGTGTTACATGTGAACTAAGGTCCTATTATAAGAGGATGCAGCGGATCCTGAAAATATCCGTGGTCCTTAATTTTTGATTAGGTCACTAACAAACTTCAAATTCACAAGCCTGCCGGGTCCAAGTGACACACCATGGCCGCTCTGTGTTCCCTGAGGGTATGGTCTCCACAAGGTTGGGCATAAAGGAAGTGCTTGCCAAGTGATTTATTTGCTAAAATATGATAATTGGCTTAGTAGGACTTGGTAGCTTAAAAAATCATAAACAGTATGGAAAAGATGTCTACATTTCTGCATCTTTCAAAATAAAAAAGAGCCTTCAGAAATCTTATCTGGCTCTATGAAAATAGACTTCACAGAAGATTCCTCCCCTTCCTCCTCCTGCTCCCCACTTTAAATCAACTAATTAAGAAAGACTGTGACTAGAAGGGAATGATTAACTCATTAACTTAATCATTGTCATACTTGTGAATATGGACTTGTACTAGAGTTAAGAGGTTAATGAATTCAAATATATTGTCAAAACTGCCTATGGTTTTCAAAGAGGAGGGTTTATTCTGTAGTTTATATGCTTAGAAGTTAGAACTCAGCTGTGATAAAGTTTGACATCAAAATAAATTACTGAACTTATGCATAAAATGGTGAGTAGGAAAAAAATAAGAATTTCTCTGTATCACTGTTACTGGTACCTTCACTGCCACTGTCACCAATACTGCCATCATCTTCACATCGATTTCTCTTTTTTCTTCTGGGTGCTTGGAACTGATTTGCTCGGACATAGGCTGTGCATGCATAGGGATGTTTGAGATCCCTAGAATTCAGTCTTGGGCCATCTCTTCTTACTGTGAATGTTTCGTTGCAATTGTATGACTAATATATGCTGAAAATTTCTACAAATATGCCTCCAGCCCAGTTCCCTCTGAGTTCATTCCCCACCCTGTTACCCATCAAATACAGCAGCCCTGAGCTAGGTGCAGTGGATCCGGTGGTCAACAGAACAGACACAGCTCTGTCCTGGCAGCACTTACAGTGTGGGAAGATGCACTCAAGAAGTGACACACAAAAATCTAATTATGAATTGTGATTGATATTCAGTAAAGCACAGGAGGTGGTGAAAGATTATCACTTCTCATTTCGGGGTCTAATTTAGATCAGATTTAGATCCTTCTCTGAGGAAGTAGCAATACATTGGAACCTGAACAATAGCAGGCGTCACCTGATGAAAGGTTGGGAGGAAGAGAATTAAAGACAAAGATAATAGTACATGCAAATGTCCTGAGGCAGGAAACATCTCAGCACTCTGAAGTGCCTATGGGATAGTGAGAGTGGGTGACATGAGATTGGAGAGGAAGACAGGAGAAGACTGTGCAGACACTTTGCTGACCACAGAACTTAGGATTTTACCAGAAATAGAAAACCATTGACAAATTTCAAGAAGGGTTGACATTATCAGAGTTTAATTTAAAGAAGATCACTATGGTTATTTGTGGAAAATATACTGGAGTTGGGGATATAGTGGAAATACGAGAACAAGGCTCTAGCTGATAGAGGATGGTGCCTCAGAAAAGAAGATGGAGATGGAGAGAAGGATATGGATTCAAGATATAACTTAAATTGATTAACACATTATATATATCAAATAGATACTGAATTGATACATAGAACTGATAGAACAGATGCCTATTACTGTGTAGGGAAGGGTTTAGGAGAAAGTATCATTTGTCAGAGATTTCCCACCCCGGTAACTACTCACAAAATTGATCTATAATACCATCCTTGGAGGAGGAAATACTGTGCAGGATGCCATGTGGCACAACTCCAGGGGGACCATCACAAAATTTTCTCGTGCTTAGTGTACCCTGGAGTTGTGTAATGCAGTGGCCCTGGGCTGTGGAATATTGAATGAGTTTTGTTGCCTGTGAAATTGTAAAACAGGATGTTATTTGTGTTGAGGGCCCCTGTATAGGGATATGATCTCCTGAAGGGCTGGCTGGGGACTGGAAGGTACATTCTAACATGGGATTGTTTCATTTCCTAGGAAGGGGGCACCTGTTGGTAGGTGGTCTGTCTCAAGCAGGGAGGCATTTAACAATTCACTGTCCAAAGTGTTGCTGATATAAAATTTGTATGTCTAAAAGAATGATCTTCTACTACTTATGTACTAGAAGTAGCCCTATTATCATTAGTCAGATATTATATGTGTACCACAAATTCACCTCTCCACACCATACAAGATGATAGTAGATGGGTCATTAGCAAAAATGATTGTAAGTTGGGGATGGAATAGACATCAGAGGAAAGCTATCTGTAGTATAAGAAGGAGCCATCCATCAGGGTAGGAGATTTGGAGTCCAAAGCTTCAGGCAATCATTTTCATATCCCAATTACACTCACTTGAGTAGGTAAAATCTTTATGCAAGCCGCCCACACATCATCACAGACTGCTTTCACCTTGGAATTCTAGGTCAGGTGTCCCTAGTGTCCACATGGGCACAAGTGCAGCTCGTTCTTGCCACCTGTAAGAGACTTCTTCCTTTGCTAATAAGAAATAAGTCAATAGAGAGAGAGTAAACTCAGAGTATTTGTCCCTCTCTTCCCCTTTCCTATGCCCTCTAAGTCTAAAGGAGATGCAGGTCTAGACATCCAAAAGCTGTTGTTTCTACTGCTTTGATTTCTGAGTTTAATAGGCCTCAGAGTAGAAAGCTAAGGAATCTTGGTTAGATCTTTAAAATTCAAAGTAATTCAAATCTTTGACTTTAGATCACAAAAATTCAAAGGAGAACAAAATGAGTATTTTATCTCATAGTTGCCTTCATTACTGCAGCAAATGCAGCAGTGAGTCTCCTGAATCCATCTTCTTTCCTCCATATCTGTATTGCCAGAGGTTTCCAGCTCCAGGCAAGTTCACTCTGGATTCAGTCAGACCAAATAATGACAATGGAATATTGGGGGTAAAAGGGTTTACACTAAGTTTTATTCTCAGGTGGCATGTTAAATACTGGAATCCTTTCTGTATCCTGCAAGTCTGTAATCTGTCTCAGCCTCCCCACTGGGAGCCCGGGAGAGCACTGAGTGGGGCTATTTATATAGCAACACAGATAATAATGGCTCATTGCCAACAGGTGTATAAGCATACACCTATGCAGTAGGCCACTTACATCATTACACATGCACAGTGGGCAAGAATATTAGGGTCAGGTGAGGATCCTGGCCATAAGAACTTCCATTTTCCTTACAATATCCATTGTCTAATAAAAGCAGCTGGAATGATTTTTTTCTTAAATGCATATTTGAGCATTTCATTCCCTTGCTTAAAATTCATCAGTGACTTTTTATTATCTTCAAATAAAATTCAAACTTACTGGCAATTCAGTCTTTGATGACAAGTGATGCCTCCCAGCTACCTGCTTGTTTTCACCTCCCACCATTCCCGCTTCAGCTACACTAAAACATAGATTCTTACATACACCTGCTCTTTTATAACTCTGTGACTTTTCAAAATATCTTTCTTCTTCCTGGCTCTCCCCTTCATCCTTGAACTCCAAATCATTCTTTGATATTCGGATCAAATAATTACTTCTGATAAGCACAGAAGTAGCCCCTCTCCCTGATTCAGGCATCCTCTTCCCAGGTGGAGTTAAGGGCTTTCTCTTGAATTCTGTGCTTGACACTAACATATTACTTTACTGTATTATGTCTTTCGTTCACCTTTTTTATACACCTGTGTAGCTCAGGTATATAGGTGGCTAGGAATGTGGGTGTCCCTAGTGTTCACATGTGCAGACCTACTAATCAAATGTGTGATAAGGCAAGCCTTGGTTCCCATATCTCTTACAGTGCTGTAGAGAAACTGGAGTCACTATTGCCAGGATGCTTGCCTGACCCACTGTGCATGTGCTTTGCTGTCTCATGCTTATGTAATACTTGGCCCTCTGTGCATATGCATGCCTACACATGTGCTAGTGATGAGCCTCTGTTGTCTATGCTAGTATAAAAGGGCAACCACTGTGCACTTGTGTGTGGATCCATGGATGTGGACGTTATTTCTTTTATTTTTTTATTTTTTATTTTGGTATCATTGATATACATTTACATGAGCAACACTGTGGTTACTAGATTCCCCCCATTATCAAGTCCCCACCACATACCCCATTATAGTCACTGTCCGTCAGTGTAGTAAGATGCTATAGAGTCACTACTTGTCTTCTTTGTGCTATACTGCCTTCCCCGTGCCCCCCTGCTAAATTATGTGTGCTAATCGTAATGCCCCTTTCCCCTCTTATCCCTCCCTTCCCACCCATCCTCCACAGTCCCTTTCCCTTTGGTAACTGTTAGTCCATTCTTGGGTTCTGTGGGTCTGCTGCTGTTTCGTCCCTTCAGTTTTTGCTTTGTTCTTATGCTCCACAAATGAGTGAAATCATTTGATACTTGTCTTTCTCTGCCTGGCTTATTTCACTGAGCATAATACCCTCTAGCTCCATCCATGTTCTTGCAAATGGTAGGATTTGTTTTCTTCTTATGGCTGATTAATATTCCATTGTGTATATTTACCACATCTTCTTTATCCATTCATCTACTGATGGACACTTAGGTTGCTTCTATTTCGTGGCTATTGTAAATAGTGCTGCAATAAACATAGGGGTGCATATGTCTTTTTGAGACTGGGAAACTGCATTCTTAGGACAAATTCCTAGGAGTGGAATTCCAGGGTCAAATAGTATTTCTATTTTTAGTTTTTTGTGGAACCTCCATACTGCTTTCCACAATGGTTGAACTAGTTTATGTTCCCACCAGCAGTGTAGTAGGGTTCCCCTTTCTCCGCATCCTCACCAGCATTTGTTGTTCCTAGTCTTTTCTATGTTGGCCATCCTAACTGGTGTGAGGTGATATCTCATTGTGGTTTTAATTTGCATTTCCCTGATAATTAGAGATGTGGAGCACCTTTTCGTGTGCCTGTTGGCAATCTGAATTTCTTCTTTGGAGAATTGTCTGTTCATATCTTCTGCCCACTTTTTAATAGGATTATTTGCTTTTGGGTGTTGAGGCATATTAGTTGTTTATATATTTTGAATGTTAACCCCTTGCCAGATATGTCATTTACAAATATATTCTCCCATACTGTAGGATGCCTTTTTGTTCTGCTGATAGTGTCCTTTGTTGTACAGAAGCTTTTTAGCATGATGTAGTCCCATTTGTTCATTTTTTATTTTGTTTCCCTTGCCTAAGGAGATATGTTCATGAAAAAGTTGCTCATGTTTATATTCAAGAGATTTTTGCCTATGTTTTCTTCTAAGAGTTTTATCATTTCATGACTTACATTCAGGTCTTTGATCCATTTTGAGTTCACTTTTGTATATGGGGTTAGACAATAATCCAGTTTCATTCTCTTGCATATAGCTGTCCAGTTTTGCCAACACCAGCTGTTGAAGAGGCTGTCATTTCCCCATTGTATATCCATGGCTCCTTTATTGTATATTAATTGACCATATATGCTTGGGTTTATATCTGGGCTTTCTAGTCTGTTCCATTGGTCTATGGGTCTGTTCTTGTGCCAGTACCAAATTATCTTGATTACTGTGGCTTTGTAGTAGAGCTTGAAGTCAGGGAGCATAATTCCCCCTGTGGATGTGATTTCAGTGCTTGACCTGATGCCACAAGAATAAAGCTTTGTATGAACCCTCTTTCCAATGTTCCATTATCATTTTTTTGGTCTCGCTGAATCCAGAGTGAACCTGCCAGGAACTGAACTCCTTGCTACAGATGGATTATATATCAAGTAAGATGCATAACTGTGCCTCATGCAAGTAGTGTCTTTCATCCATAGTTTCTAATGAGGTGTGTATCACTTAATAGATACTCAGTAAATATTGTTTGATTCAATAAATAAGTATACACCAAGGAAAGCTGGGTTATATAAAATCTTGAGGATAACTTGAATTTCTTATAGAAAACTGTCTGAGGTTCAAAACAGTTTAGATACTGAGCCATTTTCACATTGTCTTGTCAAGGACATCAGTATGGAGCCCTCTGCATTTCATAATTGCCACTTGATTTGCAGGGTTAGGAAAAAAAACCTGTAAGTATTTATTTAATTAAAATTGTTGGCAGAATTCTAATACAGCATAAATTATGAGTGATATAAAGAAAACTTCTGGCAAACATTTTTTGAGCTACATGGGATAAGGATGTGTCTACTAGATTATGGGTTCCATATCATGAATTCCCAAATATCCAATTTCTCTATGGAGTTTGTTAATTATTTTTTTCTATGAATCAGCTAATATGTGAAAGTTTGAAGGCTGTTTTTTTTTCCTTTAGCTCTCTATGTGTATTAATGACCATTAGCATACCAAATTAGGTTGTATTTAGAACTATATTAAAATTTAGACTAAATATAATAAAATCATATTTAGAAAAAATTTTATTATCTATAGGTATTCTTTGTTATAACCAATATAAGTAAGTCTTGGTTTTACACACCAAAACAGCAGGTTAGAGGTGTGGACAATCCTGTGTTTCTATTACTGAAATTTGTAACAGGCTTTGTATTATCACTTGAATAGTAAGTAGAAGTATTTGGACGTAGAAAAGAATTTGAGCCAAACAATAAAGATACACTAAACCACAGCCAGGGCTGCAAGTGTACAGAGGTGTGCGTCATGACTGGCATTGAAATTAGGCATTTAGGCTCTGAGGGTTGGAAAGGGTGTTAGAGATTGTTGAGTCCAAATTTCCACATAATGGACGATTATCTTTGAGCCTTGTCCCACAAGTTGTTATCTAGTGTCTTTTTGATTGTTTCCAGTTTCAGACACCTTGATTTCATGAGCCTTCAAATAGCTTTAGTGAGTTTTTTTAACCACTTTTGAGCAAAACACTATTTTCCTGTAATTTCCTTCTGTTTTAATTGTTCTCTCTGAATGTGTTCTGAAAATAATTTTACTTAATGAAAAGTCACTTAAAATAATACTTTATATCAAAGATGGTTATTTTATAGAACATTTCTTCTAGAAATTCTGAAATTTCTAGGATAAAAATCATGACCTCTGTGATAGAAAAAAATAGATTCTTCTGAAAGTTTTGTTCGCACTTCTTTTTTGGGAGAGAATTTTTTTTCCTCTTAACAAAGCAAAGAATTGGGCTATTTGAGTGTGAAAGTATAGGCCCCAGGATGTGGCCTGGATGGTGAGGGCTCACTGGCTCTGCATGAGAAAATGACTTTTCAAGGGCTTCCTAAAAGGAAGAGGATAATGGGCAAGGGAGGGAAGAAACCAGTAGCTATAAAGCAAGTGGGGAGAGGGTGACAAGGTGGCCAGAGACCAGAGCCTAACGCAAAAACATGGCCTATGGAAAAAAATCAGTGTGGTGGGATGGCAAATGTATTTTTAACAGTAGGGATGTCTGGAATACATTTTTAATTTTTTGGTTTGTGTGATGCTCTCATGTATGCCTTCTATCTTTACAAACATTACACTTAATCTTTTTTTTGTAGATAATTATTTTTTATTGAAGGGTAGTTGACACACAGTATTACATTACATTAGTTTCAGGTGTACAACATAGTGATTCAACATTTATATACATGATAATTCTAGGTACCAGCTATCACCTTACCAAGTTGTTACAATATTTTGACTATATTCCTTATGCTATACATTACATCCTGGTTACTTATTTATTTTACAATTGGAAGTGTGTATTTTTTGTTTTGTTTTGTTTGTGAGGGCATCTCTCATATTTATTGATCAAATGGTTGTTAACAACAATAAAATTCTGTATAGGGGAGTCAATGCTCAATGCACAATCATTAATCCACCCCAAGCCTAATTTTCGTCAGTCTCCAATTTTCTGAAGCTTAATGAACAAGTTCTTACATGGAGAACAAATTCTTAAATAGTGAATAAGTTACATGGTGAACAGTACAAGGGCAGTCATCACAGAAACTTTTGGTTTTGCTCATGCATTATGAACTATAAACAGTCAGTTCAAATATGAATACTCATTTGATTTTTATACTTGATTTATATGTGGATACCACATTTCTCTCTTTATTATTATTATTTTTAATAAAAAGCTGAAGTGGTAGGTAGATACAAGATAAAGGTAGAAAACATAGTTTAGTGTTGTAAGAGAGCAAATGTATATGATCAAGTGTGTGCCTGTAGACTATGTGTTAATCCAAGCTAGACAAGGGCAATAAAACATCCACGTATGCAGAAGATTTCTCTCAGAACAGGGGGGGAGGGAGGTTCTAAGCCTCACCTCTGTTGATCCCCAATTTCTCACCTGATGGCCCCCCTGCGACTGTGCCTGTCTTAGGTTGTTCCTCCCTTGAGGAATCTTACCCGTCTCTGGCTAACCAGTCATCTTCCGGGGCCATACAGGGAAATGTAAAGTTGGTAAGTGAGAGAGAAGCCTTATTGTTTGAAATGGTTAGCTTTTCATTTCTTTGCATATTTATGCCCTGTAGCTTCTATGCCCAGCATTTGTCTTGAGGTATCTTTACCACTTGGAAGAATTATGATACTCAGTAAATTTGATATGAGACATGAATTCTATTTAAGGGTTGTAATTAGGAAGGAAGAAGAAAAGCTACAGAAGTAGCAGGCAGAAGAAAACATGGGAAGATTGATTATTTCTTTGACATATCTTCTTGTAGAGTAACTTCAGCATATATAGGTTTTAAGCTACTACTTAAATTGCACACACACATTAACATAATAGGAGTATAGTTACATAACCAAAGCATACCTGTAATTACCAGCCATCTCCAGTGAAACCAAGAAAACCAGTTAAGCACCTTAGGCATTTGTGAAAACTTATCTATGATATGGTGGATATTGTCCAACTGAACTTGAACAGTCTGAGAGAAATCAGATAAATTAAGACAAACCATTCCTGGGGACTGTTCACATCCCTTATGTTCTTTTAACAGTAAATAGTCTGTAGTTGTAAGATTTTGGAGCGCTACAATTTGCACTTCTCCTAATTCTTGATTGAGTTCCAACAGTATAGATCCAGTCAAATTTGTTGTTTTACTGTATGCACAGTCCAGCTTAGATATCTCCTTCTTCATTCCCTTGGCAAGTCCAGGAGCTGGTGGGATGAGTGCATCTATAGCTGAAGCAGTGCGTGGATCTTTGTTGGGGTTTTTTGATGATCATCTTCTGGCATGAGTCTTCCAGAGAGTGCTGATGTTGGAAGTTCTTTTTCATATCGTATCTTAGTTCACTTTTGGGGTTGCCCAATTAGGCTTTGATCCTCTGTATAAACACAAACAGACCCTTTGCCTACACTTTTATATACCCTTTATACCGTTGTGTAGAACTCATTGGAGGTTACCACACAGGAAAAGCCTTTTTTTTTTTTTCGGTATCACTAATCTACACTTACATGATGAATATTATGTTTACTAGGCTCTCCCCTATACCAGGTCCCCCCTATAAACCCCTTTACAGTTACTGTCCATCAGCATAGCAAAATGTTGTAGAATCACTACTTGCCTTTTCTGTGTTGTACAGTCCTCCCCTTTCTCCCACCCCCCATGCATGCTAATCTTAATACCCCCCTACTTCTCCCCTCCCTTATCCCTCCCTACCCACCCATCCTCCCCAGTCCCTTTCCCTTTGGTACCTGTTAGCCCATTCTTGAGTTCTGTGATTCTGCTGCTGTTTTATTCCTTCAGTTTTTCCTTTGTTCTTATATTCCACAGATAAGTGAAATCATTTGGTATTTCTCTTTCTCCGCTTGGCTTGTTTCACTGAGCATAATACCCTCCAGCTCCATCCATGTTGCTGCAAATGGTAGGATTTGCCCTTTTCTTATGGCTGAGTAGTATTCCATTGTGTATATGTACCACATCTTCTTTATCCATTCTTCTATCGATGGACATTTAGGTTGCTTCCAATTCTTGGCTATTGTAAATAGTGCTGCGATAAACATAGGGGTGCATTGGTCTTTCTCATACTTGATTGCTGCATTCTTAGGGTAAATTCCTAGGAGTGCAATTCCTGGGTCAAATGGAAGGTCTGTTTTGAGCATTTTGATGTACCTCCATACTGCTTTCCACAATGGTTGAACTAACTTACATTCCCACCAGCAGTGTAGGAGGGTTCCCCTTTCTCCACAGCCTCGCCAACATTTGTTGTTGTTTGTCTTTTGGATGGCAGCCATCCTTACTGGTGTGAGGTGATACCTCATTGTAGTTTTAATTTGCATTTCTCTGATAATTAGCGATGTGGAGCATCTTTTCATGTGTCTGTTGGCCATCTGTATTTCTTTTTTGGAGAACTGTCTGTTCAGTTCCTCTGCCCATTCTTTTATTGGGTTATTTGTTTTTTGTTTGTTGAGGTGTGTGAGCTCTTTATATATTCTGGACGTCAAGCTTTTATCGGATGTGTCATTTTCAAATATATTCTCCCATACTGTAGGGTTCCTTTTTGTTCTATTGATGGTGTCTTTTGCTGTACAGAAGATTTTCAGCTTAATATAGTCCCACTTACTCATTTTTGCTGTTGTTTTCCTTGCCCGGGGATATATGTTCAAGAAGAGGTCACTCATGTTTATGTCTAAGAGGTTTTTGCCTATGTTTTTTTCCAAGAGTTTAATTGTTTCATGACTTACATTCAGGTCTTTGATCCATTTTGAGTTTACTTTTGTATATGGGGTTAGACAATGGTCCAGTTTCATTCTCTTACATGTAGCTGTCCAGTTTTGCCAGCACCATCTGTTTAAGAGACTGTCATTTCACCATTGTATGTTCATGGCTCCTTTATCAAATATTAATTGACCATATATGTCTGGGTTAATGTCTGGTTCTCTAGTCTGTTCCATTGGTCTGTGGCTCTGCTCTTGTGCCAGTACCAAATTGTCTTGATTACTATGGCTTTATAGTAGAGCTTGAAGTTGGGGAGTGAGATTCCCCCCTACTTTATTCTTCTTTTTCAGGATTGCTTTGGCTATTCGGGGTCTTTGGTGTTTCCATATGAATTTTTGAATTATTTGTTCCAGTTCATTGAAGAATGTTGCTGGTAGTTTCATAGGGATTGCATCAAATCTGTATATTGCTTTGGGCAGGATGGCCATTTTGACGATATTAATTCTTCCTAGCCACGAGCATGGGATGCGTTTCCATCTGTTAGTGTCCCCTTTAATTTCTCTTAAGAGTGACTTGTTGTTTTCAGAGTATAAGTCTTTCACTTCTTTGGTTAGGTTTATTCCTAGGTATTTTATTTTTTTTGATGTAATTGTGAATGGAGTTGTTTTCCTGATTTCTCTTTCTATTGGTTCATTGTTAGTGTATAGGAAAGCCACAGATTTCTGTGTATTGATTTTGTAACCTGCAACTTTGCTGTATTCCGATATCAGTTCTAGTAGTTTTGGGGTGGAATCTTTAGGGTTTTTTATGTACAGTATCATGTCATCTGCAAATAGTGACAGTTTAACTTCTTCTTTACCAATCTGGATTCCTTGTATTTTTTTGTTTTTTCTGATTGCTGTGGCTAGGACCTCCAGTACTATGTTAAATAACAGTGGGGAGAGTGGGCATCCCCGTCTACTTCCCGATCTCAGAGGAAATGCTTTCAGCTTCTCACTGTTCAATATAATGTTGGCTGTGGGTTTATCATAGATGGCCTTTATTATGTTGAGGTACTTGCCCTCTATTCCCATTTTCCTGAGAGTTTTTATCCTGAATGGATGTTGAACTTTGTCAAATGCTTTTTCAGCATCTATGGAGATGATCATGTGGTTTTTGTCTTTCTTTTTGTTGATGTGGTGGATGATGTTGATGGACTTTCGAATGTTGTGCCATCCTTGCATCCCTGGGATGAATCCCACTTGGTCATGGTGTATGATCCTTTTGATGTATTTTTGAATTCGGTTTGCTAATATTTTGTTGAGTATTTTGCATCTACGTTAATCAGGGATATTGGTCTGCAGTTTTCTTTTTTGGTGGGGTCTTTGCCTGGTTTTGGTATTAGGGTGATGTTAGCTTCATAGAATGAGTTTGGGAGTATCCCCTCCTCCTCTATTTTTTGGAAAACTTTAAGGAGAATGGGTATCATGTCTTCCCTGTATGTCTGATAAAATTCCGAAGTAAATCCATCTGGCCCGGGGGTTTTGTTTTTTGGTAGTTTTTTGATTACCACTTCAATTTCATTGCTGGTAATTGGTCTGTTTAGATTTTCTGTTTCTTTCTGGGTCAGTCTTGGGAGGTTGTATTTTTCTAGGAAGTTGTCCATTTCTCCTTGGTTTCCCAGCTTGTTAGCATATAGGTTTTCATAGTATTCTCTAATAATTCTTTGTATTTCTGTGGTGTCCATTGTGATTTTTCCTTTCTCGTTTCTGATACTGTTGATTTGTTCCTCTTAATAAGTCTTGCTAGAAGCTTGTCTATTTTGTTTATTTTCTTGAGAACCAGCTCTTGGTTTCATTGATTTTTGCTATTGTTTTATTCTTCTCAATTTTATTTATTTCTTCACTGATCTTTATTATGTCCCTCCTTCTGCTGACCTTAGGCCTCATTTGTTCTTCTTTTTCCAATTTCGATAATTGTGACATTAGACCATTCATTTGGGATTGTTCTTCCTTTTTTAAATATGCTTGGATCACTATATACTTTCCTCTTAAGACTGCTTTTGCTGTGTCCCACAGAAGTTGGGGCTTAGTGTTGTTGTTGTCATTTGTTTCCATATGTTGCTGGATCTCCATTTTGATTTGGTCATTGATCCATTGATTATTTAGGAGCGTGTTGTTAAGCCTCCATGTGTTTGTGAGCCTTTTTGCTTTTTTTGTACAGTTTATTTCTAGTTTTATGCCTTTGTGGTCTGAAAAGTTTGTTGGTAGGATTTCAATCTTTTGGAATTTTCTGAGGCTCTTTTTGTGGCCTAGTATGTGGTCTATTCTGGAAAATGTTCCATGTGCACTTGAGAAGAATGTATGTCCTGTTGCTTTTGGATGTAGAGTTCTATAGATGTCTATTAGGTCCATCTGCTCTACTGTGTTGTTCTGTGCTTCCATGTCCTTACTTGTTTTCTGCCTGGTGGATCTATCCTTTGGGGTGAGTGGTGTGTGGAAGTCTCCTAGAATGAATGCATTGCAGTCTTTTTCCCCCTTTAGTTCTGTTAGTATTTGTTTCACATATGCTGGTGCTCCTGTGTTGGGTGCATATATATTTATAATGGTTATATCCTCTTGTTGGACTGAGCCCTTTATCATTATGTAGTGTCCTTCTTTATCTCTTGTTACTTTCTTTGTTTTGAAGTCTATTTTGTCTGATATTAGTACTGCAACCCCTGCTTTCTTCTCACTGTTGTTTGCTTGAAATATGTTTTTCCATCCCTTGACTTTTAGTCTGTACATGTCTTTGGGTTTGAGGTGAGTTTCTTTTAAGCAGCATATAGATGGGTCTTGCTTTTTTATCCATTCTGTTACTCTGTGTCTTTTGATTGGCGCATTCAACCCATTAACATTTAGGGTGACTATTGAAAGATATGTACTTATTGCCATTGCAGGCTTTAAATTCGTGGTTACCAAAGGTTCAAGGTTAGCCTCTTTAGTATCTTACTGCCTAACTTAGCTCGCTTTTTGAGCTGTTATATACACTGTCTGGAGATTCTTTTCTTCTCTCCCTTCTTGTTCCTCCTCCTCGATTCTTCATATGTTGGTTGTTTTGTCCTGTGCTCTTTCTAGGAGTGCTCCCATCTAGAGCAGTCCCTGTAAGATGTTCTGTAGAGGTGATTTGTGGGAAGCAAATTCCCTCAGCTTTTGTTTGTCTGGGAATTGTTTAATCCCACCACCATATTTGAATGATAGTCGTGCTGGATACAGTATCCTTGGTTCAAGGCCCTTCTGTTTCATTGCATTTAATATATCATGCCATTCTCTTCTGGCCTGTGGAGTTTCTCTCGAGAAGTCTTATGTTAGCCTGATGGGTTTTCCTTTATAGGTGACCTTTTTCTCTCTAGCTGCCTTTAAAACTCTTTCCTTGTCCTTGATCTTTGCCCTTTTAATTATTATGTGTCTTGGTGTTGTCCTGCTTGGATCCTTTCTGTTGGGGGTTCTGTGTATTTCCGTGGTCTGTTCGATTATTTCCTCCCCCAGTTTGGGAAGTTTTCAGCAATTATTTCTTCCAAGATACTTTCCATCTCTTTTCCTCTCTCCTCTTCTCCTGGAACCCCTATAATACGGATATTGTTCCTTTTGGATTGGTCACACATTTCTCTTAATATTGTTTCATTCCTGGAGATCCTTTTATCTCTCTCTATGTCAGCTTCTATGCGTTCCTGTTCTCTGGTTTGAATTCCATCAATGGCCTCTTGCATCCTATCCATTCTGCTTATAAACCCTTCCAGAGTTTGTTTCATTTCTGTAATCTCCTTTCTGGCATCTGTGATCTCCCTGCGGACTTCATCCCATTTCTCTTGCGTATTTCTCTGCATCTCTGTCAGCATGTTTATGATTCTTATTTTGAATTCTTTGTCAGGAAGACTGGTTAGGTCTGTCTCCTTCTCTGGTGTTGTCTCTGTGATCTTTGTTTGCCTGTCGCTTTGCCTTTTCATGGTGATAGGAATAGTTTGCAGAGCTGGGATGAGTGACGGCTGGAAGAACTTCCCTTCTTGTTTGTTTGTGGCCCTCCTCTCCTGGGAGAACAGCGACCTCTAGTGGCTTGTGCTGGGCAGCTGCGTGCAGACAGGGTTTCTGCTTCCTGCCGGGCTGCTATGGAGTTTATATCCGCTGTTGCTGTGGGCGTGGCCTGGCTCCGGCAGCTGCTCCAAAGTGGTGAAGTTGCGTTGGAGGGGGAGCGGCCTGGAGGCTATTTATCTCCGTAAGGGGCCTCCCTGCTCCCTGCAGCCCAGGGGTTAGGGTGCCCAGAGATCCCCAGATTCCCTACCTCTGGATTAAGTGTCCCGCCCTGTCCTTTTGAGACTTCCAAAAAACACCCACCAAAACAAAACAACGACCACAAAAAAAATAAATAAATAAAAAATTTAAATTAAAAAAAAAAAAAAAAGGGTGGCCACTCGTTTTTGTTTATTCTCCGGCGCCAGCCTCAGGCATCTGCTCACCAATCTTGCTGCCCTGTTTCCCTAGTATTTGGGTCCCTATCCCTTTAAGACTTCCAAAAAGCACTTGCCCAAACAAAACAGCAAAAAAAGAAAAAAAAAATTGGTCGCTCGCTTTTCTTATGTCCTCTGGAGCCCGGCTTCTGGTGCCCGCTTACTATTTTTGCTGCCCTGTTTTCCTAGTATCGAGGGCCCTGCACTCTGGCCCGGATGGCTGGGGCTGGGTGTTCGGCAGTTCTGGGCTCCGTTTCCCTGCCGCTCTGCCTATTCTTCTCCCTCCGGGAGCTGGGGGGATGGGGGCTTGGCTCCTGCTGGGCCAGGGCTTGTATCTTACCCCCTTCGTGAGGCACTGGGTTCTCTCAGGTGTGGATGTGGTCTGGTTATTGTCCTATTGAAATCTCTTGTTTAAAAAACAACCAGTTGGGAGAAATGGCAATAGTATCTTTTGGTTTGTTGGTGAAATCATTATTTTGCTTATAACTTTGTAACTCTCTCTGGTTGAGTGAACCATGCAGATGACTGTGTTATTTCACATCATCAATCAACTAACTTCTTTAGATAAATTGCATGTCCTTGTAAAAAATTGGTAACTATGCTGCACAATTTATTGCTTTAGTAAGGTAGCTACTCAAGGTGCTGGGTAACATTCTTTTCTATGGAGGTCCAATAATCATTAGCGAAAGTAAAGAAAAAAAAATCCAAACCTCCAAGTCCAAATATTTTATTTTCTAGTGAGAGACATAAGTATAAATTTTACAAGTTATACAAAAATACAATTTTATATCAGTTAAAGAATGGAGACACTGAAGGGAAAGAGAAAAGGGAAGAGTATAAGAACAGAATCTTTCATTGTGCTTTGACTCCTTATATTTCTTTGCTCTACATCCTAAGCCCTGCCTTTCCAATCTGAAGGCTTGGAAAAGCATTTTTCTCCTACTCAGCAGCTATTGAAACTCGTGACTGTTGTCTGGCCCTCATCTCTTTCTTGGCCACTGTGCTATAGGCAGAGGCCACGCCTCTGAGATGCTGTCAGTACCATGGTGGGAATGTAGGATCCAGCACCTGCTTCAGTCATCTGTCTCCTGGTCAGTTAAGTACCTTTGCTTCGGCCCTGCTCCTGTCCTTCTCACACCCAATCTTAACTTCTCAAACCGGATACTTAGAACTTACCTGTCCCTTTTCTGAGACTCTCTCACAGTGCAGTGTTATACATGATGTATGGACATCAATCATACAACTACAGTTTCTATTTTGGACATTTGCACTACTGGATGAGCGCTTATCAGTCAAGAAAGGGATGTTAGGTAGGCAATTAATAAGGAAGCTTGCCAGTGGCTTAATGAAATGAGGTTCATGATTGGTTTCAGTTTATTGTCTGGTTCCCCCTCACCAGTCTAATTAAAGCACAGATTTGAGAGCTAGTGGGGAAAATTGAACATTATCCGGATTAATTTTCATGCTGGTAAGACCTTGAACTGATTTCTTACCTTTTCTGGGCTTTAAAGTTCATAGTAATTTGGCATGCACAAAACAACTGCCCAAATGGTGAGACATTTTCCCGACAGACTAAAGCCTCTAGAAAACCCAATGGATTCTGGCTATTCACATCTTGTAACCTGGAGTGAACTTCAGATGGTGCCACCAGTTGGAGGGCTTACCTACCTTAGCTGGGCCAGAAAACCAGTGAATGGCCAGGCTAGCGCAGTAACGACTTAGTGACTGCTGCTGATTGCCTCACCCAGGCTGCTCGTGTTAAAGCAACTCCACTGGAAACAGGCCAGATTCTTCTGTGTCTCTTGGGGTATCTAGAATTTTATAGTGTATGTTTATATTTGTGTAATCAGCACGTTTTCTAATTAAGTGTGAATTAGTGTGTTTTACTAAGTATAGTTAAAGTTATTGTCTTTAAACACCAAAGTAGACTATAAAATGTAACTTCCAAAATTGTGTATAATAATAATATATAAGACAGTGCTCACTATGTGTAAACACCGCTTTAATTGCTTAACCTATATTAGTTCATTTAATCCTCACTGCTCTATGAGATTTTCTCTTATTAACCTCAGTTTACATTTCAGGATATTAAGGCAAAAAGAGGTTAAGTGATCTGCCTAAATTATATAAAAACTCAAGGCTATACAAAAATCCCGCCTTTTTTTTCCTGGAAGAGTCTGACATAACAAAATTCAACAGAACTCTATGTGGACTGATGTTTATAGGTCTTTGTGTAGGAGGAGACAAAAAAAAAATCAGGAGATGGGTGACCAATTTAGAGACTCATTGAAATGAGACTTAGTTAACAAAAAAGAAGTTGGGAAGACTCAGATGGCAATATAGAAAGTGTAGGAATGTTGGAAAATTGTTGGAAAATACATTGACTGTATCTCTTGGAATTTTATGGTGATTGTTGATAGATAAAGCAGTGAGTAAAGAGGGAAAATGAAATAACTTGAGGAAAAGCAAGAAAGGTCAATTCAGGGAACTTGTGTGGATAGAGTACAGACCTGATGCTGACCCATCTATGAGTTGTTCAAAGAAGACAACTTTGATATTTGATAGAAGAATTGATTGAAATCCTGACTTACAAAGACTGTGTTACTTATGACCAAAGAGATGTTATATAAGTGATTCTGTTCTTGTTGAGGTTTGGGGAAAAAGGGGACAAACTGTTGAGGAACTTATCTAAGCTATGAGACACATGTACAGCAGTCAGTGACTGTGTGCATTAAGACTAGCTGCAAACATCTGAATCCAAAGGAATTATCTAAGACTGGGGAAGTGATCAACTGGATGCAAGGACAATATTTTCTTTTAAAATGCCAGCACTTAAAAATGCTACAAGAATTTGATGAGCTACAGTGGATAGATTTTTCCTTCTGAGCTCAGTCCTCTCCCAGGCAAAGTTCCCTTTTTACAATATATACTTGGTAATGCCACCTCTACTTTCCTGAAATAAACCTCATAGATAATATAAAATCAATAATGCTACAACTTTGATATAAATGAAAAATAAATGAAAAGATTAATATTAAAATAGTACATATTTTCATATGTAAATGTTCTGACAAAGTGATGTTAGAAGACATAATGAGGTAGTTAGGTGTGTGCCTCTGTTTACAAGTTCCTGTGAATCTGAGGGTACAAGTGCAAACTGTCCAGTTGTGTTATACCAGCAGATCAAATACCATGAGTGCTGTTGATAACAGTGATGTGATTTTTCCAGAATAATGAATAACTGTGGGTATATTTTCAAACAAAAGAAAATGCAGTCTTCTCTCATTTTCCATAGTAGTTATACTCCTCAAACATCATGGATATCAAAACTGCATAAAGCGAGAAGTTTCCAACAGCCTTTAAGAAAGTTAGCAACTAGGATTAAAGATGGTGGCATGAGAGGTGAGACACAAACCTCCTCCTAAAACCACATATAATATGAAAATATAATTAATACAATGAATCCTGAAAGACCAACAGGAAAGAAGGCTGCACCAGACTGCATACACCTGGAGGAAAGAACAGACCTCATGGAACAGGGTAACATACCAAAGCCGTGACCTGGCAGGACCCAAGCCCTTCCCCCACCCCAGCTCACTGGCTAGAGGAAGAGAAACAGAGTGGGGAGGGAGTGAAGGCCTGGGACTGCTGAACACCTAGCCCTAGAGATCTGCTGTGGGAGCACGAACCTACATTGCATGGTGCTCTGGTGATTAGTGGGGTTGGAAAGCTAAGACAGGCAGAATACCTGGAAAGACTGGGATTCCAGCTGTTTGTGGAAAACAGGGATCTATATCCAACTGATCTTGGTGGGCAGTCTGAGAGACTTCCTAAAAGCAAGAGGGCTGCTAAAGGGGCAAGAACTGCACAGAGCTTACTGCTCAGGAGAAAGGACAGGTAAACAAAATTATCCAGTGTACTCAGTCCAGCAGGTTGGGAACTTTCATGATCTTCAGGCACTCCATCCCCCTGGCTGGTTACACAGCTCCAAGGCCCCACACCATGATACGCAGCCATACCTTCCTCCCAGCCAGTCCAATCCTGGCTTGCAAACCAGCAAACCCTGCCCTGGTATCAGACCAGCCAGAGGGAAGCCCCATCTAAAGCAGCTACAAATGCAAAGCTTAGAGGCTTACACATGTGTATTTGACCCTCTGGTTCTGGCAGTGGAGACAGGCATAGCAACCGGGAAATAGGAAACAGCTCTTTCCTTCCACCAGGCACCAGAACCACTCCCCTGCAACCCCTGAGATTGCTCTAGAGGCTGAGCAGCTCTAGAGAGTAGAGCTTCTGGTCACTAGAGGGTACGACATTCAACTATGAAATGTTAAAGGAATCTAGTTCAAAGCAAAATCTCAACACCACCAGAAAAAGGGTCCACTGAGACTGATATAATGTCTTCCTGAAAGATATTTCAAAATAAAAATCACAAACATGCTCCTGGAGGTACAGCAAAGTATTCAAGAACTCAGGAACGAATTTAGGATGGAGATCCAATCGTTGAGGAACACAATGGAGAGTATTAAAAGCACATTTAATATGGTGGAGGGGACAATAAATGAAATAGAAATTAGAGAAGAGGAATATAAAGAAGCTGAGGCATAGAGAGAAAAAAGGATCTCTAGGAATGAAAGAATACTGAGAGAACTGTGTGACCAATCCAAAAGGAACAATATTTGTATTAGGGGTACCAGAAGAAGAAGAGAAAGAAAAAAGGATAGAAAGTGTCTTTGAAGAAGTAATTGCTGCAAACTTCCCCAATCTGGGGAAGGAGATAGTCTCTCAGGCTATGGAGGTGCACAGATCTTCCAACACAAGGAACCCAAGGAGGACAACACCAAGATATATAGTAATTAAAATGGCAAAGATCAAGGATAAGGACAGACTACTAAAGCAGCCAGAGAGAGAAATAAGATCACATCAAAGGAAAGCCAATCAGGCTATCATCAGACTTCTCAGCAGAAACTTTACAGGCCAGAAGGGAGTGGTATGATATATTTAATGCAATGAAGCAGAATGGCCTTGAATGAAGAATACTCTATCCAGCAAGATTATCATTTAAATTTGAAAGAGGGATTAAACAATTTTCAGATAAGCAAAAGCTGAGAGAATTTACCTTCCACAAACCATCTGTACAGTGTATTTTGGAGGGACTGTTATAGATGGAAGTGTTCCTAAGGTTAAATAGCTGTCAACAGAAGTAATAAAAAGGTATGCACAGAGTACAGAATATGATACCTAATATATAAAGAATGCAGGGGGAAGAAAAGGAGGGGAAAAAAAGAGAACTTTTAGGTGGTGTTTGTAATAGCATAATAAGTGAGTTAACTTAGACTATTAGACAGTAAGGAAGTTACCCTTGAACCTTTGGTATCCTCGAATCTAAAGCCTGCAGTGACAATAAGTGCATACCTATCAATAATCACCCTAAATGTAAATGGTCTGAATGCACCAATCAAAAGACATAGAGTCACTGAATGGATAAAAAAGCAAGACCCAACTATATGCTGCCTACAAGAGACTCACTTCAAATCCAAAGACATATACAGACTAAAAGTGAAGGGATGGAAAAAGATATTTCATGCAACTAATAAGGAGGAAAAAGCAGGCAGGTGTTTCAGTACTTGTATCAGACAAAATAGACTTTAAAACAAGAAAGTAAGAAGAGACAAAGAAGGACATTACATAATATAAAGGGGTCAATCCAACAAGAGGATATAACCATTACAAATATCTATGCATCCAACACAGGAGTACTTATGTATGTGAAACAAATACTAGCAGAATTAAAAGGGGAAATAGAATGCAATGCATTCATTCTAGGAGACTTCAACACTCCACTCACTCCAAAGGACAGACCAACCAGACAGAAAATAAGCAAGGAGACAGAGGCATTGAACAACACATTAGAACACATAGACCTAACAGACATCTACAGAACTCTACACCCAAAAGCAGCAGGATACACAATCTTCTCAAGTGCACATGGAACATTTTCAAGAACAGATCATATACTAGGTCACAGAAAAAGCCTCTGTAAATTCAAAAACATTGAAATTGTACCAAACAGCTTCTCAGACCATAAAGGTATGAAACTATAAATAAATTATGCAAAGAAAACAAAAAATCCCACAAACACATGGAGGCTTCATAACCTGCTCCTAAGTAACCAATGGGTCAATGACCAAATAAAAACAGAGATCAAGCAATATATGGAGACAAATGGCAACAATAACTCAACACCATAAACTCTGTGGGATGCAGTGAAAGCTGTGCTAAGAGGGACGTACTTTGAAAAACAGGCCTACCTCAGAAAAGAAGAACCATCCCATATGAACAGTCTAAACTCACAATTAATGAAACTAGAGAAAGAAGAAAAAATGAGGCCCAAAGTCAGTAGTGGAGGGACATAATAAAGATTAGAGTAGAAATAAATAAAATTGTGAAGAATAAAACAATAGAAAGAATCAGTGAAAACAGGAGCTGGCTCTTTGAGAAAATAAACAAAATAGATAACCCCCTAGCCAGATATATCAAGAAAAAAGAGAGTCTACACACAAAAACAGAATAAAAAATGAGAATGGAAAAATCACTATGGACATCACAAAAATACAAAGAATTATTAGTGAATACTATCAAAAATTATATGCTAAAAACTGAATAACCTAGAAGAAATGGACAGCTTTCTAGAAAATACAACCTTCTAAGGCTGAGCCAGAAAGAAACAGAAAATCTAAACAGACCAATTACTAGCAACAAAATTGAATTGGTAATCAAAAACTACCTAAGAACAAAACCCCTGGACCACATGGCTTCACTGCTGAATTTTATCAAACATTTAGTGAAGACCTAATACCCATTCTCCTTAAAGTTTTCCAAAAAGTAGCAGAGGAGGGAATACTTCCAAACTGATTCTATGAGGTCAGCATCACCCTAATACTAAAACCAGGCAAAGACACCACAAAAAAGAAAATTACAGACCAATATCCCTGATGAACATAGATGCAAAAGTACTCAACAAAATATAAGCAAACCGAATTCAATAATATATCAAAAAGATCATCCATTATGACCAAGTAGGGTTTATTCCAGGGATGCAAGTATGGTACAATATTCAAAAATCCATCAACACATCCACCACATCAACAAAAAGAAGGCCATAAACCACATGAACATCTCCATAGATGCTGAAAAAGCATTTGACAAAACTCAACATCCATTCATGATAAAAACTGTCAACAAAATGGATATAGAGGGCAAGTACCTCAACATAATAAAGGCCATATATGACAAACCCACAGCCCACATCATACTTAACAGTGAGAAGCTGAAAGCCTTTCCTTTAAGATCGGGAACAAGACAAGGATGCCCACTCTCCCCACTTTTGTTCAGCATCGTTCTGGAGGTCCTTGCCACAGCAATCAGACAACACAAGGAAATAAAAGGCATCCACATTGGTAAGGAAGAAGATAAACTGTCCCTGTTTGCAGATGACATAATATTGTACATAAAAAAACCCTTAAGAATCCACTCCAAAACTGCTAGATCTAATATCTGAATTCAGCAAAGTTGCAGGATACAAAATTAATACACAGAAATCTGTTGCATTCCTATACACTAATGATGAGCTAGCAGAAAGAGAAGTCAGGAAAACAATCCCTTTCACAATTGCATCAAAAAGAATAAAATACCCAGGAATAAACCAGATGAAGGAAGTGAAAGATCTATACTCTGAAAACTATAAGACACGCATGAGAGAAATTAAAGAAGATACCAATAAGTGGAAACTCATCCCATGCTCATGAATAGGAAGAATATTGTCAAAATGGCCATCCTGCCTAAAGCAATCTACAGATTCAATACAATCCCTATCAAAATACCAAGAGCATTCTTCAATAAACTAGAGCAAATAGTTGTAAAATTCATATGGAACTGCAAAAACCTCTGAATAGCCAAAGCAATCCTGAGAAGGAAGAATAAAGCTGTGGAGATTGCGCTCCCTGACTTCAAGCTCTACTACAAAGCCCCAGTAATCCAGATAATTTGGTACTGGTACAAGAACAGACCCATGGACCAATGGAACATACTCAAGAGCCCAGATATAAACCCAAGCATATATGGTCAATTAATATATGATAAAGGAGCCATGGACATACAATGGAGAAATGACAGCCTCTTTAATAGCTGGTGTTGGCAAAACTGGACAGCTGCTACATGCAAGAGAATGAAACTGGGTTATTGTCTAACTCCATACACAAAAGTAAACTCAAAATGGATCAAAGACCTGAATGTAAGTCACGAAACCATAAAACTCTTAGAAGACAACATAGGCAAAAATCTGAATATAAACATGAGCAATTTTTTTCTGAATGCATCTCCTTGAGGAAGGGAAACATAAGTAAAAATGAACAGATGGGACTACATCATGCTAAAAAGCTTCTGTACAGCAAAGGAACCATCAGCAGAGCAAAAAGCCATCCTATAGTATGGGAGAATATATTTGTAAATGACATATCTGACAAGGGGTTAACATCCAAAATATATAAAGAACTCACATGTCTCAACAGCAAATAACCTGATTAAAAAATGGTCGAGGATATGAACAGACAATTCTCCAAAGAAGAAATTCAGATGACCAACAGGCACATGAAAAGATGCTCCACATCACTAATTATCAGAGAAATGCAAATTAAAACCACAAGGAGATATCACCTCACACCAGTTAGGATGGCTAGTATCAAAAAGACTAAGAACAGCAAATGCTAGCAAAGATGTGGAGAAAGGGGTACCCTCCTACACTCCTGATGGGAATGTAAGCTAGTTCAACCATTGTAGAAAGCAATATGGAGGTTCCTCAAAAAACTAAAAATAGAAATACCATTTGACCCTGGAATTCCACTCCTAGGTATTTTCCCAAAGAAAACAACTTCTCAGATTCAAAAAAGACATATGCACCCCTATGTTTATTGCAGCACTATTTAGAATAAGCAATATATGGAAGCAACCTAAGTGTCCATCAGTAGATGAATGGATAAAGAAGAGGTGGTACATATACACAATGGAATACTATTCAGCCATAAGAAAGAAACAAATCCTACCATTTGCAACAATATGGATGGAACAACATGGATATTATGCTCCATGAAATAAGCGAGGTGAAGAAAGACAAGTACCAAATGATTTCCCTCATTTGTGGAGTATAACAACAAAGCAAAACTGAAGGAACAAAACAGCAACAGACTCACAGACTCCAAGAAGGGACTAGCAGTTACCAAAGGGAGGGAGAAAGGAAGTGAGGGGTATTATTATGATTGGCGCACATGGTGTGTGGGGGATTATGGGGAAGACAGTGTAGCAAGAGAAGGCAAATGTAACTCTGTGGCTTCTTACTACACTGTTGGGCAGTCACTGCAATGGGGTATGGGGGTACAGAATAACACAGGTGAATATTGAAACCACATTTTTTTTTCATATGAAATCTTCATTAGAGTGTATATCAATAATACCTTAATTAAAAAAAACTGCATAAAGCATGTTTTGTATTTATATGTAAAGGGAACTTAAATTGTAGGCTCATGTTTGTTGTCTAATTGAATGTCTGGTAGGTTATTCTCAAGTCAAAAGAGATGTTGAATAATTTCTTGTGGTGAAAGGTGCCTAGCATCCTGGGCCCCATCCAGTACATTCTAATAGCACCCTCCATCATTGTGGCAACAAAGTAATTAAGTGCCTGATCCAATCTTGGGCACTCATAGTTTTTAATCTGCAATCATATAAAGATCAGGCTCTGATGTCAGTAGTGCCTAAGGATGATCAGAAGACCATTTTTAGCTTGTCAGCCCTCACATAGGCTACGTGGAAGCAAAACAACAAAATATCCCAAACCTGAATGGCTTGAAACAATAATACGTTATTTTTCACAGTTCAGTTGTTTGGTTTGGCAATTAATTTCTGTGAATGCCAATTAAGCCTCCCCAGTCATGGTGACAGTCCAAAATATCCCCATACATTTTCAAATTTCTTTCTGGCAAAGTTCTGTTCAGATATCTCCAAATTTCAGTTTAGATATCATTTTGTCAAGGAGACATTTCCTGATTCCACATCCTATGATGAAGTTCCCTTGTCATGCTCCCATAGCATTCATTTCCTAACCACATTTTTAATTGCTCTGATATTTTCACTTGTCACACTCTGAATTCTATGAGGGTGGGTCCTGTGTTTTGTTCATCATTGTATCCTGGCTACTTTGTCTCAGATATTTAAAAAGTTTGTTTTTGTATTATCTTGCATTGAATTGATTGAAAATTCAATTTGTGGGTCAATTGCCAAAAAAATATGACCTAATTGTTTTAGAAAATGTTGGTGGAGTATTTAAAATGTCATTGTTTCAATTTAACTTAACAGATTTACCCTTGAATATGAAATGACAACTTTTGACCAATGGAAAAATATCCATACCATATAACATACTTCCCCCCTTCCATGAATTGTCACATGATTACATTCTCTGCTATTCTGCTGGTGGAAAAACCTAGAATCTTCTTTGGACATGCATCCTTACCTATCTGGATTATTAACTACTTCCTGTGTTATTTTTATTGGGTACACATTCTGAATCTTGAACTTGGTTTCAATCTTTAGCTACTTGTACTAAAACCCTGGATATCTTTTCATCCTAGCATTTATCCTCATTTTTGAATAACCCTTCAGTCTCATTATAGCTTGCTCATTCCTTAATGGTTGATCGTTGGCCCTACTCTCATCCTGTCACTCGTAGTCTATATCTGATCTGCATGGATGTGAGTCTCGGTCTTCATCTATGCATCTAACCCTGTGTTTTGTCCTGAGTCCTGGGAGGACCTGTGGCATCCACAAAATTGGTTGAAGGAATGAATTTAGAACATGACTCTTCATACTTCCATTTTCCCACTGTGAGCTCTCCAGGCAAATGATATTAGTTTATTCACATTAATAATCTTTTAAAATACTTCCTTATCACCAATTTCTGGGCCATTTCATGATTCTAGAATGATCAACTTTGGAAAAAAATCTGATCCTAGTTAATAGAAAATATTTTTTTCTCAGTTTGCTAGATTCAGATTACAGAGGCTTTATTGTTCTAGTATGTTAGTTTAACCACTGCAGTCTTGTTGAACTAAGAGTGGAGGTCTCCTGAAAAACAGGGGTTAGTTTAGATTATTTCTAGAGTCCCTTACAAATGCAGTGTTAGAAATTCTGAAATTCATCTCACCTTACTTCTTTGTGTGTACCCCATAAAAACTCTCTGAATTGTGGGTTTCTCTCTGCCTCTACTTGGTACAGTAGTAATTCTTAGATAAGAAACTGGAACCTGGGAGGGTGAGGTGGGATGTGAGTAGGTAATTATTTTATTTGCATGCCGCCTTACACATATGCTTAATCAGCCTTGTAGTTTGAATAAGTAGTAGAAGAAATGCTATGTATTTGAGCTATTTTGAGACCTTGAAAACATTGTGTCTTTTTTCAAAATTGGCCACGTCTTTTTTGATTTTCTTCCCACTCTGAACACAAAACAGGTGCACCAGCAATAGTTGGCACAAAGTGAAAAAGTTTTTGCATTAAAGATTGATCACTTCTTGTAGCTTACTTTATCTTAGTCATCAATGTTGATTCAGAAATATTAAGTATGGTAATAACTTGAAGCCAAATCAGTCAAGATTTGGCCAGCTCTAACCAGGGTTTGCTTTAACTGTAGGAGGAACTTGCAAAAGGCAATATTGATTATGTCTGGGATATGCCAATTATAATTTGACATTCTGATTTCTGCTTTTTGTTTAACTTAGAAGCAGATTCTGCTTTGCTCTATTTGTGAAAGACAACTGGATGAGTGAACATTACTACATGCAACAAGACTAGTAATTTATCTGAAATTAGAGGCAGAGAGAAAATACTATCTACCTTTTGCTCATTCTGACTCAAAATGAGCGGAGGTGAGGAATATCACTGAACAGCATCATCTAGGTAAAAAGAAGGATGAGAAGTGTAAGAAACCTAGTGATACTTGGCATAAAAATTAAAACAATATAATTAAGTACTTGGAAGGTTTCAAATATGATATATAAAGTGAGGATAAAAGTGAAGAGATTAGTTGCCATGAAAAAGTAATTGGGAAGTAAAAGGATGCAGGGTGAGCTGATATATAGAAGATGGGTATTTTAAAGACATAAGTTGCCACTTTATGATCAGTACACTCTATAATCCTCAACAGAAATTAATTCTGTCTGAGGTAACTGCGGTTTAATATGCACAACAGGATGTTAAAGTGGGACTCTTCCACTCTTAGTTTTGATTGAGGCATGAAGATATTGGGGCTACAATCAAGAATGAATTAAGAAAATGACCCCTCCTCTGAGAACCAGAAAGATGACTCTGAAACCCATGCTGAAGACCAAGAAAGAGGGGAAAGCGCAAAATTTTGTAAGGAGAGTTTTTTGGAGAGAACTGTGAGTGGGCATCACCCCTCCTCGGCATGGGAATGATTGGAATCTTGCAAGAGAGATTCAGCTCAGAGAACTACATGTGTGTCCTTCACAATTGGGAACAGAATGGACCTATGTCTGTTTCACAACCTAAGTTAAAGCAGTCTTTAGGGGAAAAGAACTATATCTGGGGAGTTTCTGTATATGCCTCTGTGAGGGGGCTGATAATGCATAAATTGTAGCCATGGGGAAAATTCAGTAGGAACATTACCCTGAAGTCATTTAAACATGGGGTTATGTAAAAGAAGATGATGTATCAGGATGAGGGGACCCCATGGTACGGGGTCTGGGGTACACCAGCGAAGTCAGAAGCCATGGGAGGACTAGGAGCAGCCGCAGCCATAAGAGAGGCACTGCCCTGGTCAGGCGGGTCACATTTGCGATGCTCAGCGTGAAGGTCTTCAAATATTTGCAAAGGCTCCTATGAGACAAAGTCTGCCAGGCCTGAAGGATGTGGCACCTTTTCATGACAGTACAGTCAAGGAAGAACTTTTCTCTCTCTTTTATCTCTCCTCTCTCCCACTACACATTTGACCCTGGAAAGCAAGAAACAGCAGCTACTGAGTGAGGGAGAAGGAGAAGAAGTGAGGGAAAGAGAAAAGAAACAGACCACATATTATTCCTGAAGGCAGGTGGCCCATCTGCAGCCAGACTTCACTGGAGAGCAATGGGGAAGGTCTTACTTGTGAAAGAAATCTGAAGGGTTATTTAATATTGGATGCAATATTGTATTTTCTGGATGAGGGGTTAATGTGACCAACAAAAGACTAGAAACTTATGGGTCCTACTGACTTTTAATCCAGTGACAATGGTAAAACCTACCTCTGTGATCACGTTTAAAAGGACAGATGAAGACAGAAATCATAGAGATAACTTTTGATTATGTGCCATGAGTACGTTTACAAAGTACTGGCTCTATAGGAAAAAGCATAGGTTCTCTCTTAAAGGAGTTGTGCCTTTGAACTAAGAGATCATGCACTTCAGAATTTGTTTTAAAATCTCTGATCTGCTATTTCTTAGCTATAACCTGAAACAATTTACTTAACTTCTCTGAACCTCATCTGTAAAATGGAGCTAATAATACTAACCTTGAAGATTTGTGACGATCCATAGTTATGCTCAGAAAAATAGTTTTTCTTCCCCTTTTAACTACCCTTTCTAGATAGAATCAGTATCTATTATTTAAAAACATATACTTCATGAAAGACGGGTGGTATTAGATGGTGTGGGGTATACAAAAACTCCAACAGGTCTTGGATAATGTTTATAGGTATATAATTCCACCCAAATTCCTTGAATTTGAAGAGCAGCAATATGATGAACATCATAAAATATGACAGTTAATGGGGATTATCAAAGTTGCAGAGAAGAGATCACTGAGGTGGGTTATTAGAGATAGTTGTGGTGTGAGGTGGCAAATTCAGCTTATGGATAAAAGCAGAGAAGAGATCACTGAGGTGGGTTATTAGAGATAGTTGTGGTGTGAGGTGGCAAATTCAGCTTATGGATAAAATCAGACTTAAACTGGATTTGATGGGATTATGGCCTAACACCCAAGTGCAGGGAATAGAATTGTGAAGTATTTCCAGATAGAAAACAATAGCTTAAGCAAAAGTGGAAATAACTAGAACATCTAGGGATGGTGAGCTGATATTTGTCATGGAGCAAAGGACTTGTATAAGCTTGGGAATCCCTTTATAGAAGAAGGAAAGAAGCCAGTTGATGGGAGATCTTTATGAATGTAACACTTTTGCTTGGCATGTATCAGTAGTCAAGGTGAAGACCTTGAAAGTTGAGGTGGAGAAAAAGACATTGCTGAGGAAAATTATGCAAGTTTACTTTATAGGATGGATTATCTAGGAAAGAGACTAGAAACAGTAAGACCATTTATAGATTATTGCAATAGCTGAAACATGTGGACCTAGAACTCAGGAAGTAACAGCTGTGAGAACGGAAAGAAAGATATGAAATATAATGACTGAAGAGTTGGGAGAGTTCAGAAAATATTTGCATTCTCCAAACACTACCCATGGAAAAGTCTCTAGACCAGCTCTATCCAATTGAATTTTCTGTGATGTTGGAAATGTTCTCTATACTGTCCAATATGGTAGCTGTATGCACATGCAGCTACTGATCACTTAAAATATGGCTAGTGAGACCGAGGAGTTGAATTTCAAATGTTTTTGATGTTAATTATTTTAAATTTAAATTTAAATAACCTCATGAGGCTAATGGCTACTGTATTAGTGCAGCATCTCTTCCACAACAAATTGCTACAGCCACACTGAGTTAGTAATTGGATATGATGAGTATTGCATTGACAGTATTACCTCCCAGCCAGTGATTTGAGTTTGGAGCTAGTGATTTCTTTGGCAATTCATGCAATGATTTGAATATTTTATTACATTTTTCTCTGCTTTATGGAAATAGACTGTGGATAAAATGAGAGTTCCTGTGGCCAGGATTCTCACCTGGCCCTGGTTGACTAGCTCACTGCACACCTGTGGGCAATACATGGCTGCTGACTATAAGAAGAGCTCCACCTAGTGCTCTGGGTGCAACAAGGAGGTAGGGCTGCAAGGCTGCAGGAGAGCAGAGCAGAGGCTGGAGTGGTGGCAGCACTGAGGACAGAAGCCCAGAGGATGGCTGTGTGGGATGACTGTACAGAGAGGCCCAGAGGACGGCTGTGTGGACAGAGGGGCCCAGAGGCAGAGACCGGCTTGCTGCATGCAGACTCGCTCTGAGTGAATGGAATTCTAGTGACTGACCTGCCACCTGGAAATAAAGTTGGGTATAACCCTTTCACCCCAAGAACATTTTGCTGTCAGTTTCTTTGGTCACACTGAATCCATAGCAAACTTGCCTGGGGCTGAAACCCATTGGCAAGACAGAGAGAAATAAAAAATGCTATTACTAGTCTTAATAAATGTGGGTCTCATAAATTAAGACACAGGAGGAAATCATGAAGTGCCCTGAACACGGTAAAACTTCTGTTTGACCTGTGAAGTCAATTGTGGAGATTTTTTTCTGAGACTAAAATGTTCCTATTCTTCAAATTCATGAAAAGAAGTACAAGAATGACTGTTCTTTGCTTCTAGTTTCCAGTTGTTGACAAGGAGCCACAAAACTGTAAACCCATCCAAAATAATATTGCTCTTATCCATGCTTCTGAGAGCCTCCCATTCACTAAACTCCATACTAGTCAACCAATCAGACACAGCTGAATAGTGTCTCTCTAAACATCTCTCCTATTTTACTAGGTGAGTGATGCCCTCCACTTATATGACTGGATGTGTTTGGTAGGGAAAAAATGACCAATAGGTTATCTGAAAACCTGGCTTTGTTTGTTTGCCTCCCAATTCTCATTCCCCTCCTGGGGAGGTTCAAAAGAACATGTTAAAAGATGAATAGAATGACTAATTACAACTAAAACTTATAAGGTAATAAATATTAAATGTCTTTCTTCTGTCTCCTCTGTCTCTTGTGGTTCCTCCAGTACCCACTGAGAATGGGCTGAGCTTACATAAGAGCCAAGAGAATTCTCTGCCTTCAAAGAAGAAATTGTTAAAAATATTTCTTTTATTATGTAAGATACATAAATTTTATGTATATATATATAATTGGTCTCTGTTATATATAATTGATAGAATTGATCTCTGTATCTTTCTGTTATTTGTAATTCCTTATGAGAGATTCTGGAATGTCATTCCAGCCCTTTCTACTGTAAGAATAGCATGGCCCCTGCTTGATGGAGAGTACCTCATTCATGAACAATGGTCTACATGAATACATAGGCATTATGGTTGTTCCCTCAGGATTACAAAATTCCTGGACCTGCAGAGCTAGGAGTAGAAATCTGACATTTGGCACAATATAATACCATAAAATTAGGCCCAATTTAAAAACACGTAGCTAAAATTCATCTTAAGAACAAAAGAATGGGATTGCTAATGGGATTCCTATGAGGGACTAAAAGTGGGGCAAGTGGTATAAAGTAAAAGATACAAATCTTGACTGGGGAAGTTTCTCCTTCAAGACATGTCTCCCCATGAAATGTGATCTCAATGTAATTAGCATTTGTGAGTAGATAATGATTACTTCTATGGGATCAAGCTTTTAGCACACATACAATAGAGAATAAGTAAAGTAAACCAGATACTATGAAGTGGTGGTGTGCTGAAATCACCATATATTGGATCACTAGAGCCAACAGTTACATTTTCAGGAATTTTGCTAGTGATTGACATCACATTGGTATTTGAACTCTGCCTTGATGGGAGTATTTTCACCTTAGAAATTGACAGATTCTGTAAATCAAGGTTCCCTCTCACCCCCACCCTGTCCTTTGTGTCCTTATGTTTAATTATATTTATCTTTGTTTGAAGATAGATTTGGGCACCAGATCTCATTTCTCATTTTAGCTTTTCTCATTACTGTAGTACATTGATTCCCTCTCTGGCTGCACATAAGAATCACCTAGAGCTTAAAAACAAACAAAAAATCCTGATGCCTGGTCCCTATCCCAGCACAATTAACTTTGAGAGCAATTGAGAACCACTGCTCTGGAAGGTAAACTTTTAATGGGGTCAAGATAACTTTAATTTTGTTTCATCATTTAAGGAGTCAATTAATTTCTAAATTGATTGTTTTCCTAGCAATCACACTTTCATATGGTTCTCTTAAGTTTCTTTTTTTGTCTGTATGAAGTATTTTTGGTCAGATGACACCTACTGGATAAGCTGCTGTTTTGTCCAGGACATCAGTTTTACAAGTGTAAATCTGATAAGCAGTTGTGGTGCTGTTTTCCTTGATATAAAAAAGAACCTACTGAGACATCAACACATCTGGGGAAAACATGCTTTTAATATTTAGGTTGTTATTATTCACTTTGAATAAAAAAGCTATCAAACTTGACATGTATTTTTAAAAAATAGAAATGAATCCTTATGGGTAATAATGAATCTGATTTTAGAAAAAGCCAGCTAGGCAGAGAGCCTTAAGGAATTTTCCTCATTGCCATCTTAGCACAGCAAAGGGTCCTTGAAGATATTAAAGTTTGACACTTGTCTCTTGACCTCACAGGAAATGTAACTCCTGTTAAATATAGTTGATTTCTTTTTTGCTTTTATTCTGCTGGCTTATGCAGCAGTTTGTTGATTAAAAAAAGAAATCCTCAAGACATGAGGTAAAATGAATGCCATGTTCTGGTGACTGGTATACCAAACTAGAGGCCAATTCACATGAGAAAAGTACTTGACAAAAATATTTCATCTAAGATATTTTCCAGCTGAGTTGCCTTCGCATTCTGTTCCCACCACATTCTCTGAATCGCACGGTGGAAAAGCTGAGACTTTTAACTTATGCTCTGCAAACTACTGGGAACTTGGATAGAGAAACTGGTCATTTTTTTTATTGCTGTCTTTCTGCAAGGATTTAATTCTTTTTTATATTGTTTATGTAAGGGAGAACACATATAGGAAGAATTTCTTTCAAGAACTATAAATTAAGCCAGTTATATATTCCCATGTTATATAACAATGTATCTTGTTATTATTGACACATTATATAGGTAAAATGATAATAGCCTTTGTAGGCCTAATTTGGCCTACATGTTGCAAGGGTTAATACAATTTAGGAAGCCTCATATTGTATGTAAGAAAATGTTTATTAATGCCATATGTGCCAATCAATAGAGATCAATGTATTTTGTTGAAAGCACATTGCCTAAATTTTGGCTATCAATATTATTTATTTCATGCCAACAGTATGCTTGGGCCTCTACAGTAACATAGTTTCTTCCTTAACTGTTTACCATTAAAATTACATATTACTCAACAGGACCCTGGAGGCATGAAATGAGCATATTACTAGATTCTTCTGTGTTTATATTCTGTCTTCCTATTGAATTTAGATCATGAGCCATTTGGCAAGAGCCATGCTTAATCCTATCAACAGTTATAGAATAGTAAGTGAAGTAGATCCCTGCCAATTTACAAAAATCCATTAGGAGAGACAAAACAACTTCACCCAAGAGATTGTGTAGGATTTGAAGAAATCTGGGGAGTTTTGGAAAATAACCAACCTAGAAGATTTGTTGTTCATTCATGAAATATTTATTGACCACCAGTTTTGTGAAAGGCACTATACTATAGAATATATATATATATACACACATACCCCTAAGAAACTCAGAGTCTAGTCAAGGAAATGAGATAACTACAAATACCATAAGGCAAGAAAGATCATGTAAAGTGTCAGGTTAAGATTTAAACTTATCCTTGGTTCTACTATTAACTAGTTGTGTGATAGTCGGCAGATCGTGTAGCCTTTCTGGGATTCAGTTTCCACATCTGTAAAATGAGAGTATGAACTACTTTGTCTTCAAGATCCTTTCCAGCCTTTAAATGAACATTATTTAAAAAAGGACACCTGTATGATGTAGATTTCAATGCACTGAAGACAGTCATTCATTAGTAAGAAATTCTTATTGAAATGCTGATAAAAATTGAGTGCATGAGTAAGAGCTAGAGAAGGCTGACACATGAGTAATCAGGAGATAATCCCTACCTGGGTTCTCTTTTTCCCTCTCCTGCAATGTTCTTTCCCCAGACTTTTGTGTGACTCTCACCTCACCCCCAAGGTCTCTGCAAACAGGTCTCTTCTGAGAAATCTTCCCTGACTAACCCATTCACAAAAGTCTCCTCACCCACATCTTTCTATCATAACCTTGTATATATTCTCTCACAGCTCTTATTACCTACTTTTGCAGTATATATTGGCTTATGTAGTTTATTATCTGACTCTCCCTCTATGGTGCAAGCTCTATAATGAGAGAAATTTTATTTATGTGGTTTATTGCTGTTCACTAGCATCTGGAACAGTATCTGGCACATTGAACTCACTTTATAAATATTTATTGACAGTCATTTATTATTATGACTCCAACTTTTGAACAATATACCTTTCTCTTTTTATACAATGTCTGTTTACTCTCAGAAGTATTGCACTAACTAAATAGCGTGCCAATTTGTGTTAGTCTTTGTAGATGAGATTTGTTTGGTTTCCTCCCTTCCTTCCTCCTTCCATTTTATCATTCCTTCTTCCTTTCTTTGGAAATGTGGAAAGGAATTTTGAATTAAGTAGCAAAGCATGTGGAGCCTTTACTTGCTTTTTGCCTAATATCAAACTAGAAACCTTTCTCATGAGTTTCCTCTTTATTTCCAAGCTGTATCAAAACAGGCATAAGAAACAATTCTTGCAGATTGTTTTCCATATTAATTTTAGGACAACCTGAATGTACATGAAGACTAAATATATATATTTATATTTATTTTTAATATTAAAATTGGCTTTCTGAACTTTGTAAATTATTTATGTCTGCTCAGGTCAAAAACAACAGATTGTACTTTTATTTTTGATTAATTCAAAAAAAGCATCAGTACAGTGAAAAGCTGAACTGCAGCTAAATTTGGGTCCCATCATGAATCATTAGAATACTTAGACAGTCACATTGTCACCAGCTACAAAGTCGAAGGGAGGAATTGCATAGGGTGAATTAACTCTTTAAGGACAATCTCCTTGGAATGCTGCAGGTGAAAAATGGTTTGTTATTTGGGGGAAAAAATGAAGTTGAATTGCTTACATCAAACTTCTCTTCCCTCCAAACAAAGACTATAGAAGTGTGAACAAATAAAAGAAGTTTATTGGTTACTTATATGAATCTAAATGATAAATTTATAGCATAAGTTCAGATTATTTGAATGAAGTATGAAAAAAAGAGAAGCATAGTTTTTCATAAAGTCTATGTTTCCAGCATAACTGACATTGATTTATAGCTTACATGTTTTATTACATCCAATCATATTTTTGAGCACTTTTATCGGTTATCATTAATATTACCAAATTTACTTCCAACTATGTAGATATAGTTTTAGACATAAACTTAGGTGATTGCATTTTGATTTTATGAATTAATATAATTATAAAAGAAAGTACCTTAAACAGATTGGAATATCAGTTTTCATCTTTGGATATAGGCTTATTCCAACCCCTGGTACTGTACATACGTATTGCTGGTCCCTGTTTAAGAAAGAAGCCATGGACAAAAGCACTTCACGCAATTTGGTGCTGTTTGCTGCTGACCCACTATTGTTTTAATGTGGCTCCTGGCAACGGAAGATTTTGGTGGACTGTGTTCATACTACTACTGTCTGCTGTTAACATGAGAGAAAATGCAGGGCTCCAATTTCAAATCATATGGGCTCCTTAATCTTCATAAGCACAGAGAAGTCAGTGAAAATATAATGCTTGTTTGCCACCAGTATTAAGCTTAGATTTCTGTCCTTTCCAAAGCTGTACAAATTGGATATAAATCTAGGTAGTTAGGTTTATATAACCAAAGCAATTGTGTTTGTGCTGGGCAATGATTGCATTTTTAGTTCTGTTCACTTTAAAACTGACTCATGGCTCAATTATGAATGGGACTTTGGCCTAGAATTTACAAACAAAGTTTTGGACCAGTGCCTCCTGGTTGTAGCAAAAGCAGATTTTATTAATTTTTGGACTATTGGTAAGTACATAGGGCAAGAATGTTAAATAAAGCCTTCATTTCTCTAGTTCACAATATTAAGAATTTGTTCTTGCTATGACTGAGACCAGCACAGCTAAACTTTGCTGAGAGTAGGCTGAGCCTGAGTTATTATCTAGCATGGCTTCAGATTCCTCTGTACCCATATGAGCTAGATTCATAAGTATCCCTTCTCAAGATATCTTGGTAGTCCTTACCACATCCACCCTCTTGAGTTCCAAAACATCATACGTTTCAAAAGTAAAGTACCCAGTAGTAGTTTAATACAAATCCAAATTATGCAAATTCGTGCTTGGGGTCTGTAAAAATGTATCTGGTTTATTGAAGGGTTTGATCTAAGTGGGTTATAAATATTTTAAAATCTGCCTTCAAGCATCCTGTCTGGGTTGTGGAGCTTGTAGATACATCCTAGGCAAATTGCATAACTTTCTGGTCTGAGTCAGTCTAGTTCAGTTGAAACCTTAAATTCATTGACTGATTCGAATTATATCACCATCTCTCCTTCCAGGGCAGGGTTGATCAGAAGTGAGGAAGGGAGTAAGGTTTCATTCTCACTCTAGCATGTTGGAAGGGAGGGTCTCACATTGTATCTTATATGTCTTCTGTTCTTCCTTATGCTGTTTTTTTTTTTAGTTCCTCCAACATTGGAGGAGAGAGAAAGGAGGGCTGAGGGGAAAGGGGAAGTATCCCTTAACTGGTTTTTCTTTAGTTATTCTGCTTCTCTAACTTGTATTTCAGTGGTCCCAGTGTGGTAGGCATCTGAAGGCTCCTCTTTGGGCTTGTGTATGATTTCAAAGAGATCTGGGGAGGGCAGTGACCTCACTCTGTCTTCCCTGATCTGGGGATTCAGGTTTGAATGATGGTCTCCCTCCTGAGTGGAATTCAGGTCAGGTAGCTCAGGCCCAGCTGTTCTCTGCAGTGTTCATTTGACTCAGAGAAAACTGGTGTGAACCTGCCAGCTGTTCTCACCCTACTATTCATCTCCCCAGTTTGCATTTTCTCTCCTGATATAGGCGCTGAGACAGATGAGCAAATCTGCTGCCTCGGAAACTCTCATACTGAGCTGTGATATACCAGTTTGCTGCTCCATGTAGCCTTCTCTGAACTTCACAAGTGATTCTCTTGGATTCCTCCTCATCTGTCTGCTAGGGAGAGGCACTCCTTTTCTTTCCCTACGAGGAGAATCTTTCCGCACTATGAACTCTGAATTTCCTATGAGACTGACGATCCCAGTGAGTCTTCCTCCTTTGCCTGGCCGTGGCTGAGACAGATGGCAGAAGCAGTGGTAGGAGGAAATAGTTAATTGGGTTGAGCCTCCTCAGTTGATTCTTAGTAAGTCTTCAGGAATGTGTCTCTCCAGTCATTGATAAATCTCTTTAAAATCTGATGGCATTAAGTTCCTCCTTTTCCTTAGCTTTGAGCCCTAGCTGCTCATTTTGGGATTACAGGAAAACCCAACATCAGTTACAAACATCAATGAAATCTCACTTTATGATGAAAATTTGAAGCAATGGCTTTGAATTAAAAAAAAATTCTAACAATTCCACAGTTCAAAACTGATGGGTCAAGTAGATCAAGTATTGAACCTGTATTTTCCTTATTTCTGCCTGGAGGTGACATGTAAGAAAAAACATTAATACTCCTATCTTTGTAATATGTGAACTATGTGAGTATTTTCATTCATCCTGTACATAAAGTGTGACCAATGTGTACTTCTCAAGCATCATAAAAATTAAGGTACAATAGAAACAAGTTCTCTGCAATTAGATTCCAGTGAAATGAGAATTTCAAATAGAGTAATTCCCAGTTCTTATGGCTCTAAGGATTCTCTGGCTCTAGTTTCAAAATTAATGCTATTGCTAGCATGAATGGTACATACTTAGTCAAATATTAATTTAGGAGAGAATTTATTAGTTATATTTGCTTACATTTAATTTTTGTCCATGTCATTTTAGTTTAGGGTTCTGAATAAAAACAGAGCAGTAATTCGACAAAGAAAGTTTAATGTACTTGAATGAGCTTTATAAGGGCAAAATTATATGGGGATTATTTCTTGCTCGTGAGTAGAATATTTAAAGAAAGTAGTAAAATATTGTTGTGTAAGGAGGCTAGGCTAGGAAGTTGGTTTAAGAAGGAGAAAGGTGAATCAGTGATGTGTTGACCAGTGGTAGAAGGATGAGGGAAGGAAATAGAGCACATAAGACAGTCCAGGCCTATAGTCTGAGTGTGGGGGAAAAGTGGGAAGGGAACAGAATTCATGTAAATTATGAGTGCTGTCAGGGAATATATAAAAGGGCATTGTGTTATTGAGAAGTGGAGAACATGAGAATGTCTTCACTGATAAATTCTAGTCCTTGATAAATCTAATGTAGCACCATTACACATAGATTTAAATGTATATGTGTGTGTATATACATACATGGTATATACCACAAACATGCATACATGTATATGCATATATACATGTATAAGTATGTTCCTATATTTTATATTCTTGATCATACTAGGATTACATTAAAAGAACAGCATAACAAATGTTTACAGTTTAAAAAACAGTGTGAAGATTGTATTCTTTTGCTCTATCAGTGAGGGGATGTGGCTTCTTGTCTTATGCTCCATATGTGAGAGAGGAGTCTTGGAACCTCACTTGTTCCCTGTTAACCAGGCCCCTTCCCATTCCTGTCTCCTAAGCAGTTTTTGCTCTTCCATCCTAGCTCTCTGTGATGCTACAGTGGAGTGGAGCTGTGGTCAGTAAAGTATAGCCAGCCATCTCATCCTAATTCACCTTCTGTTATGAAAAGGTTATTCTAGTTACAGCTTCAATTTCTCTCCACCTTACAACTATTCTGGGCCTCAGACATTCCTAGAGGCTTTTGTTCCTTTACATCTCCCTAGGAAAGGAAAACAATTATCTCTGACTGTTGTACCACTTGAACCTGTGAGACAGCTCAGAGTCACGTGGTCTCCCTGGAGGGCCTGGGGTTGGGGTGGGCCGTGAGGTTGGGTAGGACTGGAGTTTCATTTGCCTAGCACATGACTATAGCGCTAACCTAAAGAAAAGTATGCAGAAGTTCAGTCAGTGTCCAAAGCACTGTGTCCCGGGCCTGACTGCGGTGGCATCAGTGTTTCAAAGTGCTCATGATAATCTATCACTGACTGTGGGCTGCATTACTCTGCCTCCAAGGAGGCCTGACCAGGTTATACAGGAATCTAGCCAGTACTCAGGTAAGGAGGCTGGTGAGAGAGACACTGTTGTCAGGGTCCTGTTCCGACTGAACTGAAATGGTCCCAGCAAAGCAAGGGTGGCACTAGCCATGGGAAAGGAGAGGGAAATGTGGTCCATGCTTGGGGGATTGCAGTTCAAAGGAAAGAGAAGAGTTGGAGAGCTCTCCCAGGAGCCTCTCACACCAAATTTAGTTCAGAAAGACTAGTGTTTTTAGATGTGACCTTTTGGCTGAAGAAGTGATGCCCCAACCACTGCCAAGCCTTGCTGGGGCAGCCATAGGGCCTGTGGGGGTGTGATCGCCAGCCTTTGCTGGGCAAGGCTAGGTAGGGCAGGGGCCAAGTTTGCCCTTTGGTTTTGTTCGATTCAGGCCAGAGACATTTACTCAGAGGGCATCGTGGGTGTGTGTATGTGTGTGTGTTCTCATCATTTACATCTAACTGAAAAGAAAGGTTTTTAAGGCTTGTATGGGAGTTTTCTAATAACACATACAGTGTCTCCAAGGAGTTTAGGGGTAGGTGGAGCAGGTCTGTGGTACAGATTCTAGCAAAGATACGAGTTAACTCCTTTAAGACTGGGACTTAACATCTTTAAACAAAAAGTGGGAGTGGATTCAGAGGCATCCTCTGGTGGCTTCTTTTTTTCTTTTTTAAGGATGGTTTATTCTTGCCTGAGAAATTAAAAAAAGTTCCAGAGGTTTGGATCTGTGTTTTATTTATAGCCAATATCTACACTTTTATTCTGAAATGCTCTAGCTCAGAGCTTGGAAGGAGGAGGATTTACAGTAAAAAATGTACAGAAGTGGAGCTATAAAAAAAAACTCATGACAAAGGCACAAGTATTTGCATTTCATGTTTGTTAGTGACTCATAAAGTAATGAAACTCTTTTTGTTATTTCCCCAAATGAAACTGAAGTTAAAAGGTTCTAATCAGGTCTGTCCTTAACTGCAGCCTTCAAAAATTTCATAATGAATTTTTGGTTTTCCCTGAGAGATGGTAGTATCTATTTGGATCAGTTGTAATGGAAGGGAAAAATTAGTTAATTCTCTCTATAGTGGGTGAAAATTGGAGGTTGCTGTAAGGACAAATGCACACGAGTGACATGCCAGGACTTCTTGCAGAGAGACTCATATACTTGGGTTCGGTGTTTGGCCTCAGGCCAAAGGCTGCAACTAACAGGAAAGTGTCAGCATCTCAATATAATTGCATGTCCCAGAGCCTATTATTGCACTAATAAAAATGCTTTTCAATAAATCTGAGAAAGGAATAGGAGAAAAAAAACACTAGGAAGAAAGGAATTGCTTGAAATATTTAGTTATATTTAATAAAATTCTCATTAATAGAAAGAGTAGCTTTCTGCTAAATAAATGTGCTCTAATTTTATTTCTGATTAATTTGATTTGGGGGAAATGCAAGTAATATTTCTTTTTCAGTGTACTTTTTAAAGAGAAGAGTAAAAGGCAAGAAGGCATCATTGAAGGCAAATGTTTTCTCAAGGAGAGGGAAGGGCAGGAAGACCAGGGCACCGGAAGCCCAGGGTTTAGCTGGTAATTATGTCACTGATGTACTGAGTGACCTTGGACAGATGACTTAACCTCTCTATCCCCATATGTAAAATGTTAATGTTTCATGCTTATATAAAAATCTTTGAACTAATAAGAACGTCAAAGGTATTTGACATGTGTACTATTATTTATAATAGGTACAATAGCACATATGCATGCTCACTAACAATGATTCTAATAACGCACAGTGGCATATCTGAGATAATTTTCTCTTTTGACATGTTTTTTATTAATAATGAATATTCAAAACACCCTTATGAAAAAGCCACCTGAGTGTCCTTATAGGAACAGGACCTAGTAATGCTAGTATATGAATGTACTCTATAAGGATTTTCTATTGTGCTTCCTATAAAACAAAGAAACACAAACGACAGGAATAATGGTAACTAAGTTTTGTTGCTCACTTACTGCAGACAATGTTCAGAATCATAAAGGAAAGGGAAAGAAAAGGAAAATTTTTTTGTATTACACTTCTACCACGAACCAGATGTTTATATACATCAGCTTTTTTCTTAATATTTAGCAAGATTTCTAGCACGCAGTATGTGCTCAACAAATATTTGTTGGGTTAATGAATGCTTGTTGTTTCTTCTTTTAAAAGTCTCAAGATAACATTATGAAACAAACCTTATGTTCATTTTTCAGAAGAAAGTAAAGTTGAAAATGTCCAAATATTTGATTAAGAGCACACAATCAGCAATGGCAGAGCCAGAATAAATACTGGTTTGTCTGACTCCTAAATGAATGTTCTTAATAACAAGACTTTGGTAGTATTTTGATTAACAGAAGACGCCATCCCAAAGTTTATCAACTATTAGGATGGCCTTATTGAGAAAGAAGTTGATATGATAAGACCACCCACTCACTTTGGACTCCAAGATCTAATTAGCACTTTACACTCAAGAGCTATATCTGGAAGTGTGAGAGGAAGAGAGGTGCTGCCTGCCTTTCCCTGGGGGAGAAACTCACTAGTGGGGGCGGCCCATGTGGGATCTCGTGGGCCACGACCGAGCCACAAGAGCATTTCTCACACAGTCCTGGATGTGAGATGTGGATGGATGGAAGAGCAAGGAAGGCTGAGGTGCTGCTGTGAGATGGGAAACAGGGAGCATGAGAGGGAAGAACAGCTGGTGAGTGGGACGCGGTCTGGGCAGATGCTGGAGGAAACCTTTTCTGTTCAGGCTACTTCGGTAAATGGCCAGGGGGAAGAAATGTTTTGTCTGTAACTACTAGAATTCTGTCTTTGCCTGTGTGCTGGTTTTCACTTATTGTCTCTGTTCCCAATCCACTCTTCTGTGCCCTGCTTTGTACCACTGGAGCGAGAACCTATAAATATTTTTCCTTTAGCCAGCTGATCTGGTGTTAGTCTTTGTTGGTAGAAAAGCTGGAATCAGGAAGAAGTTCTTCTTCTTTATCTTTTCAATGTGTTTCTTTTTGCTCCCAGTCAGGCTGCCTGTCCTGCTACTTTTGCTAACACCCCAGGAGGTGGTTTTCTGGTGAGTTTTACCAGCACTCCAAAGCATGGCTTCCTGGCCAGTTTTACCAACAGCAGTAAACAGGAGGCTCCCTGGAGGGTCTCATCAGAATGCCACACAGCTTCCCAGAGAGTATTCCTGGGGACCCACAGGACAACTTCCTCTTGGCACCCAACAGCCAGTTTCCTGCTGACCAGCCCTGACCAATGGCAGTCCAGCCAACTCCTCATCCATCCAAGAGCTGTAGCCACCCCTCCCTAATGAGGTTCGACTCTCAGTCTTGAGGACAGCTTTCTTGCAGAGTGAAGGCCTGTCAGAGGGCATCGGCTTGAAAGTGCCTGAAGCCTGCATAGAACTAGCTGCTGCAGTGGTGGTGAAGCCAGCAGAATGTGTAAACTTGTGCATGAGAGGTGCTGGGTATAATTACAAAAATAAGAAATCGATAATAAAATTTTTTCCTTTTAAAGGGTATTGTAAAAATTTAGCTAAAATTTCAGGGTGAGAAAATTAAGTTAGAAATTTCAAAAATTCAAAACTGGTTGTTCTATAATTTGCTACCTTCATTTAAGGGGTCTAGATCTAACAGGGTAAGGGTGGTGGGAGATCTGCCCTGTGTAGAATAGGCACGGAGCAGGGCAGTATGCACTGATGTTAAATTCTGGCATATGACTATAGGAATTTCCTAGAAGACATTGCATCTTACTGGGGCAGGAGGCCCACCAGTCCCAGAAATGACATCATCTTAGCCAAAGCCAAGAGGTCATAGACAGCTATGATGAGGAAGTGAGGACATTATCAGGAGCTCAGGAAATAGCAAAAGACAAGTTAGGTTGCTAACAGCTTAGGAAGCAGTTTAAAGCAAAGGCTGGAACCCAACAAATGTCCCAGGATTTTGTTATTCCTGGGGCTGTGGATGCGATTGGAGAAAGAAAACGGTGACTACAAGTGATTTTTGATATGGAATGGGGAACTTACAGAGGAGTGGTGATGCCCTCTATTCTGTTGTCCTCTCCAGTAGGCATCTCCTGATCTCCTCCCTTTCCACCTTCCTTCTCAACTTGGTGGGAGAGCGGAGATGTCAACGTCTTCCTTACTCTTCCCTCAGGCCACTTCCTGACCACCTGCCCATAACGTTCTCCTGTCTTCATCAGCTGAGGCCCAGAGAATATTTTTCCTACAACTTGTTTTAACTTGACATTTCCATTTTCTACTCTGTGAGCCAAAATTACAAGGTTTGACAGTTATTTTGAAAATATTTATGCTTTTTGATTGGGAAAACTTCAAAAATATTTTTGAATCTTTATTTTTGAGATATATTTTTAAAAGATCTAGCATTTTTGAATTCCAGGAAGCTAGAATCATGGAGAAAGGATACACTTTTTTTTTTTAAATGGTTAATTTTTCAAAATAAAATGAAGGTTAGGGTTGGAAGGAATTGGAAACAAATTTTGGAGATGGCAATAAGAACAAACTTTGAGAAATCAGGCTTTGTGTCAATGCCTTCATTTGATCTGCTTAGAAATGCTACCAGAAAGGCATTATCTTAGACTTTTAACTGAAGAACCTGAGTACAGAGAGGCAGAAGTAACATGCTGTAGGTCACACAGATCTGACTTTCCTAGACTCCTACGTCCACAATAATTTTTTCCTTCCCTGAAATCCTGTTGTACATTTTATGTATAGCGTGCTTTTGGCCATTCTGATATCCAGACCTATATCATCAAAATGTTTTTAGCTCAGTTCTTCGTTAGTTTAAAGACAAGGAATATTTCTTTAATATGCCTAGAGATGCTAAAAGGATGATGAGCTCTGTTGTGATATAGGGAGAAGAGGAAGATTTGGATTAATGCCAATTCTGTCACTTACCAGCTGGTGACTACAGGAAAATCACTGAGACTTTCTGTGTCTCAGCTTCATTATTTTGTAAGGCAGGCATAATGTAACCTATTTGCAGGCTTTTAGGATGATGAAACGAGGTGTTGTAGCTCAGCAGTTCCGAAAGTGTGTTCTTTGGAACAGCAGACCCAAAAGGTTCTTCTGCAAGAAAACTTCTTGCTTAAATTACTTTGTGAAGTATAGTGTACTGCATAAGCCTTTTGAATGAATCACTGTACAAATTAACACATTCAGGAATCTGCAAAGTTCAGCAAGAAAGAAGGCTGTTTACCTTTTTTAATGAAGTGTTTATCATACATGTCTGTCCAACCATTTTTGTACTTAACAAATATAATAGAAGATACACTGCAAAACATAAATAACTTTGTGCCTCTGTCATGGTATTCAGATTTTAGGATTTGATCATTAGACTGCAAAGAATGTACGGATCAGATGGGAATTTATCCAAAAATGTTATTAAGTGAAAAAAAGCAAAATGCCGAAGATGCTCCCATTTGTGTTAAAATAAAAGGATATATATTCTTGTATTATACTGAAATTTTGGAAAGGATGCAATAAAGTGGAAGGGAGTCATATGTATAGATATATTTACCCTTTTGTACCATTTCAGTTTTTTATTATAAGCAAGTGTTACTTGGTTAAAGAAATTGTTAAATATAATAAAGAGGACAAGCTAAAAATGTACCTTAATTTTTGATGATTTTTAACAGATTAGGAAGGCTTCCATAGTATTAAATAATTTGTTAATTATTTTATTTATAAAAGGCATTTTATGATCAGCAGGTCAGTTTCTTCATGTGTTATATGAGCTTGCCAGTGTGGTAGCAGTTTTTTACCTTGTTATATGCAAGCTTTAATAAAGATGCTAATCTCCCAACTCGGAAATTTACTTCCACATCTCTGACATGACAGAAACCCATACTAGAGATCCTTAGCAATATTGACTTGTAGAATTGTTTCCAGTTGATTCTTTAACCCATAATCAACTTACTATATAATGTTATCTTTGAGAATCTCAAAATGATTTGTGAAAATTTTAGTAGTTATATGAGATTTCATATTTCCTGGAAGTTAAAACTACATTTAGGCTAATAGACTCATTTAGAAAGGTCATACTGCATGACATCTTTTAGTTTCAAATCCAAAAGGTACAAAATGTTTTAAAATACATCCTATACATCAGTTTTTTACAAGGCAGAAGAGGTGGATTTGAATATGCAGTAATCGATAATATAAACAGGAAAGAAAGAAAGAGCTTCTGTTCCTATTCACAACATAAGGGAGGTAATTTGCAGTGTATTTCCAGTACATGAGGTACTTAAAGCACATTTGGCAATACTTAGCAGTAAATGGCTAATCGTTGTTATGTCTCTTGGTGCCCTACACACCCTCATCCATCCGGTGTTGGGGCATTAGAACAGTTCTGTGGCTATATCTGCTCTGTAGGTCTTGCCAGTCTTTGGATTTTTGAATTTTACCTTAAATCAACTCGTCTGTTTATTTTTATTTTTTTAAAGTTGTTCCTTAGGCATAAGTGGAAGCTATGGTTTCATCCCTAGTAGAGGGGAAAATAAATCAAGGTGGCTTCTTGTTTTACCAGTATCCATCCATCTATCCTCTGCCCAACCCCCTGAACCATTCTCCATTACTGATTTCCCAATGTGCTGCACCTTAAAATCTTTAGCTAGAAAATTCACAGTTTCTTAAAGGAGTGGAATTCCTTGTTTGATGTCCATCTAAAAATAAAGTCAGAGGGAAAGAAAGGAGAAGAAGTTAAAATTAAGGTCAAAAGGAATGGTCTGAAGAACATCTCTTGTTCTCAGAAGTGACAGATTAGCATTAAACCAATTAAGGGAGAAAGCAAAAGAGCAATTTCTTCAGGGACCTTTTTAGTTTTCTGTCCTGTTCATTTTCTGATGCCTGAGAACTAGAAACAACAAAGAATGTTTCTACAACCCCAAATCATCAATACCCCAAAATAATGTGCTAAAAGCAAGAGTGAGAACATCAGCGATCAGTTAGAATGGCTGTAGTGTTAGGAACAATCTACTCTTTATTCTCCACATTGTAAACATTTGTTAAACAATTATACATCTCTACAACATTAGGATGAATGTTGATTGGTGCTTAAACATTTTAGAAAATTATAAAGCAGAGATGTGGTAAAGATAACCTTTGCTGGTTTGACCACGTGTTAGGCACTATCTGAAATACTTTATGTATAATAACTCATTTAACCATCATATTAACCCAATGACTTAGGTACTATGAATACTATTTCCAATTTGCATAAGGAAAATGAGGTATAGAAAGGTTAAGTAACTTGCCCACAGTCTCACATCTAGTGAGTGATCAGGATTGGACCCAGAGAGTCTAGTTCTAGACCTAAGTGCTCTTAACCATTATGTAATACAACACAATACCTTGATGGATATAAAGAATTATAGATGTAAAGAAATACGATTTTCAGTAATATCTGCAAGTTTTGCTCACTAATTTTATGTATCCTATCATAGAATCTTAGAGAAGGAGAATTTAGCAGGAGTGGTAAAGAACTAATATTAAGTATTTGCTAAGTCCTGGGCTACTTACACCTTGAAGAGGTAGAGAGCATCTGTTTGGATGCTTTGATTGGCTGAGGGGTTAGCAAACTTTTGGTGTAAAGGGCTAGATAGTAAATGTTTTAGGTCTTGTGGGCCACCTATCTGTTTCTTCCCATTTCCCTCCCTTACCCCTTCTTTTCCACCTATATATTTTTTTAAAATGTAAAAATTATTCTTAGTTTGGAACAGTACAAACCAGATCTGGCTTTTAGGTCATGGTTTTCCTGCTCAGCCTCAAACATTAAGCTGAATTTGCTTGCTTATGTGTTTGAAGGTAGGATGAGCTTTGGAGGGCAGTTTATCAGCGTTTTCGATCCACTCTGCTGAGACTCTGAGGCCCTCTTTGTGCTCAGTTTGTCCTCAGCCTTCTTCATCACTATGAGATGACTATGCAGAACAACGAGGATCCCATATTTCTATTCATGTTTGAGGAGTGGTGAGGTGGGCAACGGAGGGCCTCTGCTGGTAAACACAAAGTGCAAATCCTGAGTGTCTCTCTGGTCAGACAGTCTTAGCATCATGCTCAACCTAAACTGATTACTGAGACCAGGAATTTTATGGCACCAATTGGCTTAGGTGTCAGTTGCATGAATTCTCAAGGATCATGTGGCAAGAGAGGTGGAGCTATCTGTGGCTCCAACACATTAGTCTGGAATGGGTTCCGAGATTTTGCATTTTTAATTAGTTCCTAGGTGATGTTGATAGCTTTTGGTCCATGGAAAACATTCGGAATAACAAGAATTATCAAAACCTAACCAGCATAGCTACTAAACAGTGGGGGATTGATAGGAAAAAATTTTGGGGTGATAATCACCTTACCCCAAAATTTCTTAGAATTGTATTTTCTGTAATGTTGAAAATAATGCATGTACAATGTGTGGGCAAGAATCAGGATATGAATAACAGCTATCACCAAGGTTTTCTAATAAGAGATGTTTTTCATAACAGAGAGGAAATTTAGAGCAACTAGGCTAATCCTGGAGGGAGGCCTGGCAGGACAGATGTGGGGGAGGAAGTCAGGAAGAGAGGATTATCTGGACCATCTTATGTGATCATACTTTTACTTATGAATGCTTGTGAAAACTGAAATGAGGAAATATTCATGTGGTGTGAGGCAGAGGTAAAATATGAGGAAGCCAGAGCCTCAAAGGCAAAGGACACCAATGGGTGTAATTGCCTCAGGGGTCATTGAAAGTCTTACAGGTACCAGCACAAAGGATGGGAGGATAATCACAGCCCAGGAAAGTCACCCAAGTTTTAACATCTCAGTTATAGGCAGTCTTTTATTAATCACCCTAGCAACATTGTGAGTTGGCTATTATTGTCATTGTTTTTAAAATGAGGAAACTGAAGTCGGAGATATTAAAGAATTTGCCCAGGGTTGTGAAAACTTATCATTAAGAAAGTAGACTAGGAATTTGAGTTCTAACTGGTCCAACTATAAAACCCATTCTCAGTCGATTACACTAATCATTTTCCCAAAAAATGGAGTGAAAAACACCAAAAAACTTTAAAAAATGGATATAGTAGGTGGGTGGCTTGAGAATTTCTATATGGAAGGGTTTGGGGGTGACAGACTATTTGTTGGTAAATTGTGGGTGGGGACTTGTCCCGAGGCTGTGTTTACATAGCTAGCATACTACTTTTTCTTAGGTCCTATGTTTATTTGATACAGTTTTTGGAAGTCAGCTAAATGCCCTCCAACTTCCGTTTTCATGGTCTCCCTGTGTGGGGCCTCTCGTCATAAGAGAGACAAAACTGAGCTGCTTTCTTGCTGTCACTGAAGCATTTCTAAGGAACCTTCAAGTGAAAACCACTGAATGTATATAATTCGTGTCACTCCAAATTTTATGAGTGAGGAGCTGAAATCGAGAGATTTTTTTTTTTAAGATAATTATTTTTTATTAAAGGGTAGTTGACACACAGTATTACATTAGTTTCAGGTGTACAACACAGCATTTCAACATTTATATACATGATAATTCTAGGTACCAGCTATCACCATACCAAGTTGTTACAATATTTTGACTATATTCCTTATGCTATACATTACATCCCGGTTACTTATTTATTTTACAATTGGAAGTGTGTATATATATATATATATACATGTATATATATATATATATCTTTTTGTGAGGGCATCTCTCATATTTATTGATCAAATGGTTGTTAACAACAATAAAATTCTGTATAGGGGGGTCAATGCTCAATGCACGATCATTAATCCACCCCAAGCCTAATTTTCGTCAGTCTCCAATCTTCTGAAGCATAACGAACAAGTTCTTACATAGTGAATAAGTTACATGGTGAGCAGTACAAGGGCAGCCATCACAGAAGCTTTTGGTTTTGCTCATGCATTATGAACTATAAACAGTCAGTTCCAATATGAATACTCATTTGATTTTTATACTTGATTTATATGTGGATACCACATTTCTTGCTTTATTATTATAATTTTTAATAAAATGCTGAAGTGGTAGGTAGATACAAGATAAAGGTAGAAAACATAGTTTAGTGTTGTAAGAGAGCAAATGTAGATGATCAGGTGTGTGCCTGTAGACTATGTGTTAATCCAAGCTAGACAAGGGCAATAAAACATCCACGTATGCAGAAGATTTCTCTCAGAACGGGGGGGGGGGAGGTTCTAAGCCTCACCTCTGTTGATCCCCCTTTATCTCACCTGATGGCCCCCCTGCGACTGTGCCTGTCTTAGGTTGTTCCTCCCTTGAGGAATCTTACCCGTCTCTGGCTAACCAGTCATCTTCCAGGGCCATACAGGGAAATGTAAAGTTGATAAGTGAGAGAGAAGCCTTATTGTTTGAAAAGGTTAGCTTTTTACTTCTTTGCATATTTATGCCCTGTGGCTTCTATGCCCAGCATTTGTCTTGAGGTATCTTTACCACTTGGAAGAATTATGATACTCGATAAATTCGATATGAGGCACGAATTCTATTTAAGGGTTGTAGTTAGGAAGGAAGAAGAAAAGCTATAGAAGTAGCAGGCAGAAGAAAACATGGGAAGATTGATTATTTCTTTGACATATCTTCTTGTAGAGTAACTTCAGCATGTATAGGTTTTAAACTACTAAATATATTGTGCACACACATTAACATAATAGGAGTACAGTTACGTAACCAAAGCATACCTGTAATTACCAGCCATCTCCAGTGAAACCAAGAAAACCAGTTAGGCACCTTAGGCATTTGTGAAAACATCTATGATATGGTGGATATTGTCCAACTGAACTTGAACAGTCTAAGAGAAATCAGACAATTTAAAATAGTCCATTCCTGGGGACTGTTCACATCCCATATGTTCTTTTAACAGTAAATAGTCTGTAGTTGTAAGATTTTGGAGAGCTACAATTTGCAGTTCTCCTAATTCTTGGTTGAGTTCCAACAGTATAGATCCAGTCAAATTTGTTGTTTTACTGTATGCACAGGCCAGCTTAGATATCTCCTTCTTCATTCCCATGGCAAGTCCAGGAACTGGTGGGATGAGTGCATCTACACCTGTAGCAGTGCGTGGATCTTTGTTGGGGTTTTTTGATGATCATCTTCTGGCATGAGTCTTCCAGAGAGTGCTGATGTTGGAAGTTCTTTTTCATATCATATCTTAGTCCATTTTTGGAGTAGCCAAATTAGGCTTTGATCCTCTGTATAAACACAAACAGACCCTTTGCCTACACTTTTATATGCCCTTTATATCATTGTGTAGAACTCATTGGAGGTCACCACACAGGAACTGCCTTTTTTTTTTTATCATTAATCTACACTTACATGACGAATATTTTGTTTACTAGGCTCTCCCCTATACCAGGTCCCCCCTATATACCCCTTTACAGTCACTGTCCATCAGCGTAGCAAAATGTTGCAGAATCACTACTTGCCTTCTCTGTGTTGTACAGCCCTCCTCTTTCTTCCACCCCCCCATGCATGCTAATCTTAATACCCCCCTTTTTCTCCCCCTCCCTTATCCCTCCCTACCCACCCATCCTCCCCAGTCCCTTTCCCTTTGGTACCTGTTAGCCCATTCTTGAGTTCTGTGATTCTGCTGCTGTTTTGTACCTTCAGTTTTTCCTTTGTTCTTATACTCCACAGATGAGTGAAATCATTTGGTATTTCTCTTTCTCCGCTTGGCTTGTTTCACTGAGCATAATACCCTCCAACTGCATCCATGTTGCTGCAAATGGTAGGATTTGCCCTTTTCTTATGGCTGAGTAGTATTCCATTGTGTATATGTACCACATCTTCTTTATCCATTCATCTATCAATGGACATTTAGGTTGCTTCCAATTCTTGGCTATTGTAAATAGTGCTGCGATAAACATAGGGGTGCACTGATCTTTCTCATACTTGATTGCTGCATTCTTAGGGTAAATTCCTAGGAGTGCAATTCCTGGGTCAAATGGAAGGTCTGTTTTGAGCATTTTGATGTACCTCCATACTGCTTTCCACAGTGGTTGAACTAATTTACATTCCCACCAGCAGTGTAGGAGGGTTCCCCTTTCTCCACAGCCTCGCCAACATTTGTTGTTGTTTGTCTTTTGGATGGCAGCCATCCTTACTGGTGTGAGGTGATACCTCATTGTAGTTTTAATTTGCATTTCTCTGATAATTAGCGATGTGGAGCATCTTTTCATGTGTCTGTTGGCCATCTGTATTTCTGTTTTGGAGAACTGTCTGTTCATTTCCTCTGCCCATTTTTTAATTGGGTTATTTGTTTTTTGTTTGTTGAGGCGTGTGAGCTCTTTATATATTCTGGACGTCAAGCCTTTATCGGATGTGTCATTTTCAAATATATTCTCCCATACTGTAGGGTTCCTTTTTGTTCTATTGATGGTGTCTTTTGCTGTACAGAAGCTTTTCAGCTTAATATAGTCCCACTTGTTCATTTTTGCTGTTGTTTTCCTTGCCCGGGGAGATATATTCAAGAAGAGGTCACTCATGTTTATGTCTAAGAGGTTTTTGCCTATGTTTTCTTCCAAGACTTTAATGGTTTCATGACTTACATTCAGGTCTTTGATCCATTTTGAATTTACTTTTGTATATGGGGTTAGACAATGGTCCAATTTCATTCTCCTACATGTAGCTGTCCAGTTTTGCCAGCACCATCTGTTGAAGAGAGTGTCATTTTGCCATTGTATGTCCATGGCTCCTTTATCAAATATTAATTGACCATATATGTCTGGGTTAATGTCTGGATTCTCTAGTCTGCTCCATTGGTCTGTGGCTCTGTTCTTGTGCCAGTACCAAATTGTCTTGATTACTATGGCCTTATAATAGAACTTGAAGTTGGGGAGTGAGATCCCCCCTACTTTATTCTTCTTTCTCAGGATTGCTTTGGTTATTCGGGGTCTTTGGTGGTTCCATATGAATTTTTGAATTATTTGATCCAGTTCATTGAAGAATGTTGCTGGTAGTTTCATAGGGATTGCATCAAATCTGTATATTGCTTTGGGCAGGATGGCCATTTTGACTATATTAATTCTTCCTAGCTACGAGCATGGGATGAGTTTCCATCTGTTAGTGTCCCCTTTAATTTCTCTTAAGAGTGACTTTTAGTTTTCAGAGTATAAGTCTTTCACTTCTTTGGTTACGTTTATTCCTAGGTATTTTATTTTTTTTTGATGTAATTGTGAATGGAGTTGTTTTCCTGATTTCTCTTTCTGTTGGTTCATTGTTAGTGTACAGGAAAGCCACAGATTTCCGTGTGTTGATTTTGTAACCTGCAACTTTGCTGTATTCCGATATCAGTTCTATTAGTTTTGGGGTGGAGTCTTTAGGGTTTTTTATGTACAGTATCATATCATCTGCAAATAGTGACAATTTAACTTCTTCTTTACCAATCTGGATTCCTTGTATTTTTTTGTTTTGTCTGATTGCTGTGGCTAGGACCTCCACTACTATGTTAAATAACAGTGGGGAGAGTGGAAATCCCTGTCTAGTTCTCGATCTCAGAGGAAAAGCTTTCGGCTTCTCGTTGTTCAATATAATGTTGGCTGTGGGTTTTTCATAGATGGCCTTTATTATGTTGAGTTACTTGCCCTCTATTCCCATTTTCCTGAGAGTTTTTATCCTGAATGGGTGTTGAACTTTGTCAAATGCTTTTTCAGCATCTATGGAGATGATCATGTGGTTTTTGTCTTTCTTTTTGTTGATGTGGTGGATGATGTTGATGGACTTTCGAATGTTGTGCCATCCTTGCATCCCTGGGATGAATCCCACTTGGTCATGGTGTATGATCCTTTTGATGTATTTTTGAATTCGGTTTGCTATTATTTTGTTGAGTATTTTTACATCTACGTTCATCAGGGATATTGGTCTGTAGTTTTCTTTTTTGGTGGGGTCTTTGCCTGGTTTTGCTATTAGGGTGATGTTAGTTTCATAGAATGAGTTTGGGAGTATCCCCTCCTCTTCTGTTTTTTGGAAAACTTTAAGGAGAATGGGTATTATGTCTTCCCTGTTGTCTGATAAAATTCCGAGGTAAATCCATCTGGCCCGGGGGTGTTGTTCTTGGGTAGTTTTTTGATTACCACTTCAATTTCGTTGCTGGTAATTGGTCTGTTTAGATTTTCTGTTTCTTTGTGGGTCAGTCTTGGAAGGTTGTATTTTTCTAGGAAGTTGTCCATTTCTGTTATGTTTCCCAGCTTGTTAGCATATAGGTTTTCATGGTATTCTCTAATAATTCTTTGTATTTCTGTGGGGTCCATCGTGATTTTTCCTTTCTCGTTTCTGATACTGTTGATTTGTGTTGACTCTCTTTTCCTCTTAATAAGTCTGGCTAGAGGGTTGTCTATTTTGTTTATTTTCTTGAAGAACCAGCTCTTGGTTTCATTGATTTTTGCTATTGTTTTATTCTTCTCAATTTTATTTATTTCTTCTCTAATCTTTATTATGTCCCTCCTTCTGCTGACCTTAGGCCTCATTTGTTCTTGTTTTTCCAATTTCGATAATTGTGACATTAGACCATTCATTTGGGATTGTTCTTCCTTTTTTAAATATGCTTGGATTTCTATATACTTTCCTCTTAAGACTGCTTTTGCTGTGTCCCACAGAAGTTGGGGCTTAGTGTTGTTGTCGTCGTTTGTTTCCATATGTTGCTGGATCTCCATTTTGATTTGGTCATTGATCCATTGATTATTTAGGAGCGTGTTGTTAAGCCTCCATGTGTTTGTGAGCCATTTTTGCTTTCTTGGTACAGTTTATTTCTAGTTTTATGCCTTTGTGGTCTGAAAAGTTGGTTGGTAGGATTTCAATCTTTTGGAATTTAGTGAGGCTCTTTTTGTGGCCTAGTATGTGGTCTATTCTGGAGAATGTTCCATGTGCACTTGAGAAGAATGTGTATCCTGTTGCTTTTGGATGTAGAGTTCTATGGATGTCTATTAGGTCCATCTGTTCTAGTGTGTTGTTCAGTGCCTCTGTGTCCTTACTGATTTTCTGTCTGGTGGATCTGTCCTTTGGATTGAGTGGTGTGTTGAAGTCTCCTAGAATGAATGCATTGCTTTCTATTTCCTCCTTTAGTTCTGTTAATATTTGTTTCAGGTATGTTGGTGCTCCTGTATTGGGTGCATATATATTTATAATGGTTATATCCTCTTGTTGGACTGAGCCCTTTATCATTATGTAATGTCCTTCTTTGTCTTTTGTTACTTTCTTTATTTTGAAGTCTGTTTTGTCTGATACCAGAATTGCAACATCTGCTTTCTTCTCTATGTTGTTTGCATAAAATATCTTTTTCTATCCCTTGACTTTAAGTCTGTGCATGTCTTTGGGTTTGAGGTGAGTCTCTTATAAGCAGCATATGGATGGATCTTGCTTTTTTATCCATTCTATTACTCTGTGTCTTTTGATTGGTACATTCAGTCCATTTACATTTAGGGTGATTATTGAAAGGTATGAATTTATTGCCACTGCAGGCTTTAAGTTTGTGGTTACCAAAGGTTCAGGGTTAGCTTCTTTACTATCTTACTGTCTAACTTTACTTGCTTGTTGAGCTATGATAAACGCGGTCTGATGATTCTTTATTTCTCTCCCTTCTTATTCCTCCTCCTCCGTTCTTCATATGTTGGGTGTTTTGTTCTGTGCTCTTTTTAGGAGTGCTCCCATCTAGAGCATCTAGAGCAGTCCTTGTAGGATGCCCTGAAGAGGTGGTTTGTGGGAGGTAAATTCCCTCAATTTTTGCTTGTCTGGGAATTGTTTAATCCCTCCTTCATATTTAAATGATATTCGTGCTGGATACAGTAGTCTTGGTTCGAGGCCCTTCTGTTTGATTGCATTAAGTATATCATGCTATTCTCTTCTGGCCTGTAGGGTTTCTGTTGAGAAGTCTGATGATAGCCTGATGGATTTTCCTTTGTAGCTAACCTTTTTTTCTCTCTGGCTGCCTTTAATACTTTGTCCTTGTCTTTGATCTTTGCCATTTTAATTATTATGTGTCTTGGTGTTGCCCTCCTTGGATCCCTTGTCATGGGAGTTCTTTGTGCCTCTGTTGTCTGAGAGACCATTTCTTCCCCTAGTTTGGGGAAGTTTTCGGCAATTATTTCTTCAAAGACACTTTCTATCCCTTTTTCTCTCTCTACTTCTTCTGGTATCCCTGTAATGCGTATATTGTTCCTTTTCGATTGGTCACTCAGCTCTCTTAACATTCTTTCATTCCTGGAGATCCTTTTATCTCTCTCTGCATCAGCTTCTCTGCGTTCCTGTTCTCTGTTTTCTAGTCCATTAATGGTCTCTTGCATCCCGTCCATTCTGTTTTGAAGTCCTTCCAGAGCTTGTTTTATTTCTGTATTCTCCTTCCTTAGTTCTTGCATATTTCTCTGCACGTCCATCAGCATGGTTATGACTTTTGTTTTGAATTCTTTTTCAGGAAGACTGGCTAAATCTATCTCCCCAGGTTCCTTCTCAGGGGAAGATGTAGCAGATGCCGAAGCTGTCTGGGTTAGTCTTGTCTGGATCATATTTTTTTGCCTTTTCATGTTGACAGGTGCTATTGACTGTCAGCTGGGAGGGCCAAAATTTTCACTTGCTACTGGCCTTTCTTTACTGGGACAACTGCGACCTCTAGTGGCTTGTGTTGTGTAATTGCGTGTAGAGTGGGTCTTTGTGTCTTGCCCACCCGAAGTGTAGGAATTTTCCTTTCTGTACTCGTTTTGCCTTAGGCTGTTTCTCTGCTTTCACAGCACCCGGAGAGGTAATGGACGGGGGGGCTGTTTGGCTGTTTACCTCCGTGAGGGGTCTCAGAGATGTTACCCAGGGGATTAGTGCGCCCGGTTTTCCCTGTAATTTCCAGCCACTGAGCTGTGACCTGTGTTGTTTCCATCTAGCTGTTAAATCCCTGTCCCTTTAAGACTTTCAAAAAGCACTCGCTTTGCTTTGTCACAGGGGCATCAGCTTCGGCACCCGCTCAGAGGTCTTGCTGCCCTATTTCCCTAGTATCCAGGGCCCTGCGCATGCACTGTGTCTGCGCTCTGGTGCGGGTGGCTGGGGCTGGGTGTTTAGCAGTCCTGGGCTCCCTCTCCCTCCCGCCAGGAGCTGTGGTGAGGGGCGCTCAGGTCCCGCTGGGCTGGGGCTTGTATCTTACCCCTTTCACCAGGCTCTGTGCTCTCGCACATGTGGATGTAGTCAGGCTGTTGTCCTGTGTCTTCTGGTTTCTCTTTTAGGATTAGTTGTATTTGTTGTATTTTCAAAAATATATATGTTTTTGGGAGGAGATTCCCACTGTCCTACTCATGCCGCCATGTTGGCTCCACCTCCTGAAACTGAGAGATTTTAAAGTGAATTGTCCAGGCAAACACAGCAAGTTGGTGGCAGAGTGACTACAATGATTATCAAAGTACTTAGAGAGACCAATTTCTTCTATGTGTTTAAAGTACAGAAAGTTACAATTGCCTTAAGTGTTGAAGTATTTTGAAGTTCATGGAAAGCAGAATATTTTAGATTTAGAATTTGCTTTCTCCAGTGAAGCAGTATCAAATGAGGTATTTTAATGATATATATTTACAGAGTTTCTCTTGGTATAGTATAGTATAGTTTTATTATTTATTTTTGTTTCATAATGTTTTTTGTTTCTTATATTATTATAATTTTGAAGGTTTGATAATGTTTTATGAGAGCAATGTTACTTCTCTTTAAATATCCAATTTTCTATAAGTAACTACATTCTTATAACCACCAGCCCATACAGAGGCCAAAGTTTTGCGAGTAGAATGTGTATCTGAATTTAGATTAAAATTGATGACAGGTTAAAAGGAAATCACTTTATAAAAGAATGTTTTTTTCTTTTAAAGTTTTACTTAAATGAGATATGTGTCTATGTTATTTGGTTTTATTACTCTCAATTATATTGCTGTTAATTGCTAGTAGGGCCTTGTTTTAAAAAGTGTCTTTTAAAAAATATTGAAGAATAATTATATCTGAATTCAGTATTGACTCTGCCTTCTATTAGGCTTTTAGCCAAAATGTGACTCAATAGGGTGAATACAGTAGCTGGAGCAGTCTAATAGCTTCACCCTTGGAAATCCTTTGGAGTGAAATGGTGACCACAAGGGCAAAGGGGCATCCCTTGACAACAGTGTCTTTCATTGCTGCAGACGGTCAAAGAAAGGACAACACAAAATGTTACAGGCTAGATCTATAATTCTAATGGCTCAGCTGTTTGGCAGGAAGCATCATATACATAGAAACTTATGAGACTAAAATAAAAAGTATTCATGCTACCCCAAATCTTAGTTCCCTAGAAAGAAAAAAAAAGACAAAAGACTGATTACAAGAAGGACAGAAGGAGAGAGAGAGAGAGAGGGAGAGGACAGGAGGAAGAGAGGAGGCTGGGGGCTCCTATGGTTGGTTTGGACTTCTGTAATGCTGTTCAAAATTATCTATCTTTATCACAGTTTAATTTGTATCCTTGAGTTCTGTTGCTTCTTCCCCACAACTCATTGCTAAAGGAAGCACTGTACTCATTCTACTGACATTAAATGAAAAATCACATAAGATCTCCTCTAATACTTCTCCTGAAAAACATCCGTTTTTTTCATTCTTGAAGTAGGGATTCTTATTTTTCATAATTAGAAAAAAGTTACTCATTCATTTCCTTTTCTTTTTGTTTTTTTGTATGGTGCCATTATAGCAGCTATAATAAATGAGAGAACCACCTTGCCAGTAAAAGGGTGTTTATTTATAAATTGTAAGCACTTTTTATTTGAAGATTTCAGGTCTTAAATATTTATTTATGTAAATCCCTAGTGAGGACAAGTATAGTAAGTTGGCTACATCTGCTATAGATTTAGAATTTAGGTATTACTTATATTTTTTACTTCTTGACTTAGAGTTTCAAGTCTTGTTTTCTGTGGAATCAAATATGACATATAATATAAATCAAATATCAGCTCATACAAGTGAAATAAAGAGTCATTACTTTAAACAACAGTTTTCCAAGATCTAAGGCTGGATGTAGTAGTACCTAATGAGCTGTAGCATTTCTACTTATTTCATATTTGTGCTGAATGGATCAGAATGGATCAGGGGATCAGAACATGCCAACAGAATATGCCACTTTGGTATAAGAATCATTTTGAGTTGAATGCAATCAGGAAGCAGCAGACACATGAGGAACACTCTGCTCTCTTCCTTTCCACCTAAAAGCAGGGCATAAACTTCCCTTTGTATGTACCCCACCTCGTACCAGGAGGAGGAGAAAAACCTTAAAACAAGAGGCAGAAAATGGACATGAGATGAGTCACTGAACTAGTAGGGATGAGGATTTACTAATATGGGTAACTGTTGAACCACTCTGTTGTATACTTGAAACCAATAAAAGATTGTATATTGATACTTCAACAAAAAATAAATTTAAAAATGTTTATGTAAGTCTTACTAACATAACTCTTATCTTCCATTAGTTTCCCCTCATATATTTACCTTTCCATAGTTTACCACCCCTAGAAACCGAAATCCCTTTTCTTTTGTCTTATCACATCTCTATAGTTTATTGTCCTTTGTTAAGATGGTATAGAAGCCCCTAAATCTAACCTCTCTTTTGAATTACTAATCACTGAGTTTACTTGTGTGTATGCTCATTATTTGTAAATAAAATGTTTTTTTCTTCTTTTAATCTGTCTTTTGTCAGTTTAATTCACAAGCCCTGACACTAAACCTAAGAGGATAGAGGAAACATTTTTTTCCCTCTTCTGTAATGCTTATCTAGAAAACTCAGATTTCTGTTACACAAGGAAATCTGTTGCCTATTTGTACTGCATAACTCTATGTGATCAGCCTGGATAATGTAAAACTTAAGTTATGATGAATTAGTCACTAAATATATAGCTTTAAATTAAAAACCAAATTAAAGCTTAGTACTATATTTGGTTAATTTGAAGACCATATATTGGGAAAAAAATTTTTTTTTTCTATGTCAAGCTCTTTGTATGCCCTCTTTCCCCCTTACCCCAACTGGGAATTTGACACCTTGATTATTATTTTCAATAATATAAATGAGAGCATTTACTGAAGAGACAGTGATTCAGTGAATCTAATGTGAAGGATCATGTGTAGATGAGTAGTTTGGAGATCTGGGTTCTGTTTGGTCCCTTCCAATGGATACAGGAATGGAGTAGTGTGTGGGTCTGGAGGTCAGGGACAGGATTGGTATCCAAGAATAGGGTGATGATAGTAGGGGGGGGTGAAGTTCAAATGGGAGAAGCTGCCCACAGCCAGGGCATCTAGTCAGGAAAGTGAAATAGAGGAATATGGAGTAGGTGGAGAAGTCAGGAGTTCTAAGGGGCAGAACAGTGGACTAGATGAGTGGGAGGCAGGCTTGAAGAATGATGGAGAGAAAAAGTACGCCTGTGGCTTGGACCAGTGTGCTGAGTTAGCACAATGTGCTATAAGCCGGGGTGACACATGCTCATCTTGGTCTTATGCTCTGTGTGATTTTGGCCACATTTCCCTCTTCATGAACATTTATCATGTAAATTCAGCTTTCATCTCTGCAAAAGCAGATTACTAAACCTTTTTATAATTTCACTCAGTGACCAAGTTGATTTTGATAGAAGAAGGACTCCTTTTTCTTTCTAAATTCAATTTGAATCCTTGAGATAACTAGAAAGAGAAGAAACTCTGAGAAGACAGAAATTTAGCAGGCAAACACCAGGTCTAATATTGCTTAAAGGAAGCTTCATGTTATTTTTTATTGTTTGCAGTAGTATTTCCCAAAATGCAACCAAAGGAATACTTGTATACAATAAAAAAGTACTCACTGGAACTATATAGAGTTTTTAGCTCAGGACTTCTCAGTAAAACATTTTCAGCATTGAAAGAATTTATTTCTTGAGGTCATTCTCATCTTGAAGTTTAACAGAGCTATTAGAATCATATTACCTCAATATGGGTCCAAGGGAAGACAAATTATTTTTTAAATAATTTTGTTTCCCCTTTTCCCAGGTAATTAATTCTAGGAGAAAGCATCAGGAAGACTATGCAAGCATTTAGTGGTAAAGTACCTGCTTCTCCTAGGGTGTGCGTCATCTCAGGTGAATTTGGGGAGGAAAGATTATTCTGTTCTGATTGGACATGTATAGAGCTTCAAAGGCTGTAACTCCTATGGTTCCCAAGGTCCCATTTCCTTGGACCAACTCATTTTCTTTCATTTTAGTTCAGTCACTGGAGATACTGGAAATTAGCACCTTGCCTTGGTTGCAGATTTCCTTTCCCATTCTGCTTCAGACACAGTCTTTGATTTCATGCTGATGGCTAAGAGGCAGGAATGAAAAAGAAATCACTTTCTCTTCAAACTCACACTGCCAGTTGACTGACAAGTTGTCCTCTGCTTGGATATTTTCTTCTGAAGGGCCAAACCACTGTGAATTCCAAGAAAATTTTGCTCTGTGAAGTAACCCTGTTAACAAGAAGCTCTTCAAAGATTTGTTTTTTCTTCTTTGTCCCTGAGAACAACAAAGTAACACCTACTGACAGAATACAATTGGGCATTTTTTTCTATTTAAAATATGATAAAATAAATTCTCTTGTAGGCTTAATTTAGTTGAGTCTAAATATTGCCTATTGGTAAAAATTTAATTCTACCAATGATGAATATGGGTTTATCAACCTGTCCAAGAAAATATAATCACATGCTCAATACCACTTAAAAACAACCAAGTGTATTAGTGGGGAAGAAAAGTGAACCTTCTGCTTTCTCTTATTCCTTTAAGAAGTAAAGAATATCTTTAAAACCCTCTTAACAGCTTTTCTTTTATTAGTCGCTGAAAGAAATCTCAACGAGAGGTGGATACTTTAAAAATAAAAGGAGCAACATGAAAAGGTGCTCATCTTTCTGAAACCTCTATTGTTCAGTAATGCCTAATGCTAGACATTAAAGGTTTGCATGTTCATCATCATATTTTATTGAAGTTGGTAATAATTTACTTATTATCTGCAATGGGTTTCTGAAAAATATTTCTCTTTCCATTAAGGATTTCATTTTCAGCATTTGCTTGTCAGTTAAATCCTCACATCATTAATGTAACTTCTCATCATAGGCAGAATTGAATATTCATGCCTAGCTCAAATCACTGTTATTCTGGCCTCTTCTTTTTTTTTTTTTCCCCCTGAAAGTGTGGATTGTTAACCCATCACTTTACAGCTAAGATTTTTGTACCCCACATTTACTGGTTCCTTGTACAAACCCACTGTTAAATTTCTTGAGACTGCTTTGGTTTGTCAGTCGAGCCTGAAAGTTACCTTTCATCATTTTTCTGTGGGTAGTAATTTCTGCTTTTAACCCTGACCAGGTCTGGGCATGCCATTTAACCTTTTGCTCTTTGTTAGCTACTTCATTAATGATTCGGTGCTGTTTCAGGCCCTGCAGCCGCGCTATTTCTGCTCTTCATACAGTGCCTTGCCTGCTTGTGTGCATGGCACAAAAACGCTTTAATGATGATCATGCTCTTAAATATCTGGCCTTCACCCAAGGAATTCATTTCTTGTCTGAAAGACACTTGAAGGGTAGTTTTAGATTGTCAGCTTCAGATTAGGTGATCCTGCAAGCTCCTTCCAACCATAAGATTCTAGGATTCTACTTGTCTGTTGATTTATCTCACTTTAGGTGAATCAGCATTAATGAAGCTAGCCTTCAAACAAATTTTTTTGAGGTCAAGGACCACTTTTTCCTTAACATGTATTATTTCAGGATAGAGTTCGTCTTTCCACTGTCCCCACATTTACTGGTTCCTTGTACAAACCCACTGCCTTCTGAAGGCAGATTCAAACTGAGCTGGGGTGATAGCAAGAGACCTTTGGTGATGCACCACAAGGGAAAAGAGACAAAGAACCTATTTGTATAACAACTCCTAGGAATTATGACATTCTAAGAACTGATAACCCTGGGCATTTTAAAAGTCTGGTTGTTGTGTACCTACTTGATTCTAAATTGTAATAATTGAAAGAAGCTTCTCTTCATCTCCTGCAGAAGGAAAAAAAAAATAGCCAACAAACAAATATGCAAACCTTTTTAAAACTGGATGAACCATTGGCAACTAGTCCATAGTTGAACAGGAGAAAATTTGAAAGTAGGCTGAGGGGTAGGAATGGGTACTGGTGGGAAATGAATGGGTTTTAAGGAACTATAGGACCTGTCATGGGGGAGACAGGGAAGAAGTTCTGGGGAAATAAGACAGAGGATGCAAGCCTGCTCTACCTGTTTAGGACTTCGTATCTCTAGGATGAGCTGAATATGTTGTAGAAGCATCTTGGGGGTTTACATTGTTAATGTGCTGTTAATACTTACTTAGGACGTGTTTATACTAAAACTTATATGGTATCATTGAAGAATATCAGGGCTCAGAATGAAAGCTTCTGGAAAGTAAACATCCTACAGAATATGCCAGTTTTGAGACTCAGTTCATCCAGTTCCCTTCTGCATTACTCCCCAGTGACGCACATATTGTTTCAGGTCATGCTTAGCTACTTACTATCTTTTTTTCAATCTTAAAAAAGATATCCATACACAGGACACACACAGTAGGCACACAAATTGTGAAGTGTTGAGTTGAACTACACAGAAATACTATCATTCAATGAAAATGGAAGTACCATATAATGAATTCCCTGGTATGTCGTACCACAAAGACAGTGGAGTTACTATCAGAGAGTTATTTGGGGGAAGTCACAGGGCAAGAGAGAACCTAATTAATATTAAACATCAACAAGAATTTGGGCTTGTTTTCATAAGTTGCCTGGTAAAGAACATGCCAACCCTGGGTTATCAGTATGAATTAATGGTGGCTTATTGTGCTGCTGGTTAGAATCATTACATGCTGTTTAGCATACAAATTATTATGGATAATATTTTTGATATAGTAGAACTTGACTCATTCGTTTTACTAATTTGCAGATCCAATAATTCTCAAACCAACCTCAGCCATCTCTCTTTACTCTCAGTAAAGTTTAGTGTTAGTAGCAAAGAGCTGTCATGAAATCTCATATTATAGAGAATTCATTACTTTTATAAAAGATGCTAAAGTACATTTCTCAGTCTACTATCAAATAATCTAATAAAAAATTAAAATGCAAGTCTATTTACCAGGTAGAAAAACAAGTATACTTTTCTGATATGACATCATAGCAGCTCATCCTGTTTGTATGCACAGGAGGTACTTAATGGTTAATTTGGTTTGGCCTTTAATAAGGTTCTTCATTAGTATGATAGTAAAACTTTAGAAGAGCATGTAAGTAGTAGAAGAATTCTGTTACTATATTAGTAACATTCAGCAAAAGTAGGAAGAGTGGTAAGAAGAATATTCAATGGGTAGAGCAAACATAACATTATTACTTATGTGTTTAATTTTTATGTCCATACCAACATAATCCAGTACAATTTCTTACCAAATTTACAGTTCATATAACAGATCAGACTGACAGAAAGCCAATAAATGTCAAACTATAATAAATTTTCCGTATGAATGATGGGTTAACTCTCTGGGGGTAAAAAAAAGCAACAGGCCAGAATAACAGTGATTTGAGCTAGGCACGAATATTCAGTTCTGCCTATGATGTGAAGTTACATTAGTGATGTGAGGATTTAACTGACAAGCAAATACTGAAAATGAAATCCTAATGGAAAGAGAAATATTTTCCAGAAACCCACTGCCAATAATAAGTATGTTATTCAATAATATTCAATCCAATTTCAATAAAACATGATTATGACATACCAGGTAATTCATTATATGGTACTTCCATTTTCATTGAATGATAGTATTTCTGTGTAGTTCAGCTCAGCACTTCACAATTTGTGTGCCTACTGTGTGTGTCCTGTGTATGGATATCTTTGTTAAGATTGAAAAAAAAATCCAATTCGTTTCTAAGAGCTCTCCATCTTGTTTTAATCAACTGAGGGATGTGCTAAGTAAATGCATTAATAACACATCATTCAACATGTATCTATGGAGTACCTGCTGAATTTGCCCTCATTGTGACTGTGTAACAAGATGTTAAGCAGGAAAATTTGACTCAAGTACCAAGATATGGTAATAGATAAGCCAGCAGGAGGTGTACCACATGATAATGCATATTTTCAATGGAAATGATAGAGAACTGGCTTTAGGACTCCTGAGGCCCTTGATTATTTTGAGCACATAAAAAGATGGAGAGCTGAAAATTTGAGATGATTTGGTGAGTAGCATTTCTTTGGAAAAGGCTACTCCCCTCGAGGGGTGGGGAAGTGTTTCAAAGTGTTTTCTGAAGTTGGAGGGACACAGTAGACTAGTCTTTCATCTGAGAGAAAATTTAAAAGCCTTTGGTAACTATATAGAACCCATGTGTAGGGATCTTAACGCAGTACTCTTCCCTTCACCATAGACAAATGAACTTAAAAGGAACAGATGTGGAACTTTCAGAAGAAATGTTTACTGGTGACTTTTAAATAAGAATCTTGCCAAAGGGAGTTCTTGCAGCAGGAGACTGTGCACCTTACCACCTAGAATCTGTAGTTGAGGCGTAATTCTAGACTCCTGGCCAAAAAAGGAGGCATATCTATGACAAATGGGTGATATTCTGAGGGGCTTGGATGGGAAGATTCTGGAGAACCTGTGGAGTACCCTTAAGGGAAAGAGTCAACTTTAAATGTTCTAGAGAGTATGATGCTATTTTATCTTTCTTTCTTCCAGTGCCTTCAATCACAGAGGGGCTAGGAACTGTGGCTATCCAGCTGGTGAAAGTATAGAAACCCCAAGATAGGGAAGGATAGGCAGATAGATGGATGGATAGATAGATAGATAGATAAATAGATAGATAGATAGATAGATAGATAGATAGAAAGTATGATGAAAGAAAGAGAGAAAGATAGAAAGAAAGAAAGAAATCAACCACTCTTTCTTTCCTGAATAAGACCTCTCGGCTGGGCAAATGAAAAATTATATAATTTAATTGATGTATAAAAGTGTTGTGACTTGGAGGACTTCCTTTCCTGGAAGGTTGTAGTAGATATTCTTTTCTATATTCCTCTAATTAAGTAGAACTAAAATCTTTGGACGTTACATATAAAACAAATATAAGTAAACTCTGAATGTTGGAGAGATGAAGGCAGACCAGCTAGAGATCTTGGGACCTAAGGGAAGACTTAATGGTGAGTTCCCTGGGTTTTTCTTTTTGCTTCATAGATCTCAGACTGAGTAATGGAGAGATCAATAATCCAGAAATGCTAATGGGTGTAGAGGAAAAAAAAAAAAAAAGCAAAAACACATACAACAAATTCCTGCTCTTTCTCACCAAAGGACTAGACTGCATGACAAAACCTTTTAAGACAATAACTTCCCTACCCAGACAAACTGACAGAAAAATCTGTTGCCCCCCAGCACCTAAAATTAGAATTGAAAAGCCTGAGGAATCTAAAGAAAAGAAACTCTTAGCAATAATAAATGTATTCAGTGAGCTTGCAGGATACAAAATCACAAAATCAGCATAAAAAAATAAACTATGAATGAACACATGAAAATTGAAATTAAAAGTACAATGACATGTAAAAAGGAGAGAATTACTTAGTTGTAAATTTAACAAAACATGTTCAGGACTTTTATGTTATAAACTGCAAAATTATGATGAAAGAAATAAAAGAAAATCTAAATAAGTGAATTGATATGCTGTGTTATAGCTTGGAAGACTAAACATAGTAAAGATACCAATTCTCCCCAAATTGATATATAGGTTTAATGCAATTCCTAACAAAATTTCAGCAAGATTTTTTTGTAGGTATAGACAACTTTTTTCTCAAATGTATATAGAAAGGCAAAGGTTCTATCATAGCTAAAAATCTTTGAAAAAAAAGAAAAGAAGAATAGAGTGGGATCAATCATTTTACCCAATATCAAGAATTATTAGGTAGCTACAGTGTAATACAGGCAGAAAGATAGACTTCTGCATTAACAGAACAGAATAGAAAGCTCAGAAAGCCCCACAACAATCTGAAGGCCATGTAATATTTGACAAAAATACAAAAGCAGTTCAATAGAAGAGGGTAGTGTTTTCAACATATGGTACTGGACCAGTTGGCCATCTATAGTTAAATATAAAACTTTCAAATGATTTGATGGAAGAAAATATTTGGGACCATGGGCTTGCTGAAAAGTTTCTAGACATGACACCATGGGCACAATCCATAAAAGAAAAGACTAATAAACTGAATTTCATCAAATTTAAAAAACTTTTGCTTTGTGAAAGATTCTGTTAAGAGGATGAAAAGATAAGGTACAGACTAGGAGAAAATATTTGCAAACCATATATCTGATAAAGGATTAGTATCTGGAATATGTGAAGAACTCTCAAATCTCAACAATACGAAAAGTTCAAAAAATTTAATAGAAAATGAGTAAAATATGTGAAGAAAGATTTCACTGAAGAGGACAAATGGGTTACAAATAAGTACATGTAAAGATATTGAGCATAATTAGACATCAGGGAAATGCAAATTAAAGCCAAGTGAAATATCAACACACACCTATTAAAACAACAAAAAGAAAACACATTGACAACACTAAAAGCTGTCTAGGATGAAGAGAAACTGGATTTTCCTACATTCCTGTTGGGATTGTAAAATATACCTATTTTGAAAAATAGCTTGGAGGTTTCTTAAGAAAATAGACATTTGTTATATGATCCAGCAATCCCAGAGAAATGGAAATCTATGTCCACACAAAACTTGTGCATGACAGTTCACAGCAGCTTTATTTATCATAGTCAAAACTGGATACAACCAAAATATGTCTCAATAGGTGAATGATTAAACAAACTGGTATATTCATACTCTAGAATATTCCTCAGCATTAAATAGGAATAACTATTGACACACACTACTTCAGTGGATCTAAAGGACACTATGCTGAGTGAAAAAAGCCGATCTCAAAAGGTTACAGGAAGTATATTTTTGAATTTACAGAACTATGGAGATGGAAACATATAAATAATTGCCAGGGATTAGAGGTGGTGGTTGAAGGGCAAAGGTGTGACAATCAAGGGGTAGGTAGCTTAAGAAAGATGTTGTGGTAGTAGAATTGTTTGATCCCTTGATTGCAGCGGTGGTTCACAAATCTATACATGTGATAAAATGATGTAGAATTTTCCTGTTGGGGATACTGTACTATAGTTATATAAGATGTAACCATTGTGGGGTAGAGAACTAGGTGAAGGATACACGAGACCTGTCTGCAACTTCCTGTGAATATATAATTATTTAAAAATAAGTAGTATAAAAGAAGTTTGTGACTTTAAGTGATTATTATAGTGTCTTACCTGAAAGTAAGCAGAAAATCATAGGACTTCTGAATGTTTACCCAGAGGGGTAGAATTGATACATTCCCTGAGCAAACTTAAAGAACAGAGACAAGACCAAGTTGCTTATATGATTACATCCTGTGATATCCCCTTGCTCAGTGTATCCATTGCCTATAATATCCTCTTTTTTTTTCTTGAGATGCATTAGTCTCTTGCTTTTGATGATATTTAAACAAACTGGTATATTCCTTCTTATTTTATGCTTCCTTATTTTACCTTTTTCTTCTCTTAAAGTCCGTTCTCTTTTTAGTACTCTCTTTCATTTGATGAAGACCTAGCCAGCTAATAACGCAAGTCATAGATCTTTGCCCGTTAATCTTTGTTTCTTTCACATTTTCACCATTCCAATTCCCACTCCTCCCCCATATAACCACTCACCAAATCTTGCTGACTTTACTTTCTAACATTTTCCTTACTACCACTTCCCTTCATTTTCTCTCCCCTGAATTACTATAACATCACCGAAATTCATTTACTTACTTGCAGACTTGTTCTATGCCATAACTCCGTTCTCCGACAACCAGCCAGACACATTTATCTAAAATGCATTCGACTTTGTCATCTCAAGCCTAAAGCCTTTCAATGGTTACCCATCGCTTACAGGAAAATTTGAAGGCCAAACAAGGGTCCTGATGGTCTGGTCTCTGCTAACTTCTCTAGTCTAACTCTTCGCCACAGCCTGACTCAGTTCTTACACAGATTCACATCTCCATGCCGTAATTGATGCTGTTCTCTGGCTTGAAAGTTGTCTTTGCTTGGAGTACTACTACACACATATACACTCCCTCTTACAGTTTTGAAGACTTGATCCAAGACCCAAGACTTCCAGGAAAACATCTCTGACCTTCTTAGGTTAGGTCAGGTACTCATCTCTGTGCTCCCCAAATTGCTCTATCAGTTAGACTGTGCTTATGGTTTAAGTGTTGTCTTACTTTGTACATAGATAACTGGATTAAATTATTTTAAAGTCTTTCAAGGTTTGTTTATTATGAACCCATAATATGCCTGTGTCATCTGGCATCTCCCATTCATCATTCTGTCACATTCAAGAAATATTAGTTAATTGCTTCTGTGGAGGAATTATATTAGAGATAAGAGATGCAAAACTAAGTGAGACATGACTGTTGCCCTTACTTACCTCAAAGTATATCACATGCATTTTACGTTTGTGGACACATGAGGAAAGCAGGGCATGACTCCTGAGTGAATCAGCAACCTGATTATGCTGTGTCGGCATCCAGATGGGCCCTGGAGAAGTGCTGTGTTGCTGAGTCATGCTGTGGGAGGCCTCGTGCTGGTGCAGAGATTTCCTGTGGTCAGCACATCTCTACCACTTCCATGTTTCAGAACGTATGGAGCCACAGACTTGGAGAGTCAGTTTGTGCCAGCTAATTCATCCTGAGCGTTCCAACAGTAAGATATGGTATGAGATGAGGCATTTGGAAGTCCACTCTTTCTCAGTGCACTCTCCACAGTGTAATAAAAGAGCTTTCTGGAGACCAAAAGGGTTTATGGCAGTAGTCAGTGGTAAAGTCAGAACTTAACATTTTTTTTTAAAATCAGAGAATCACTAGTTTTCTATCATTATTTCTAAACATTATTCTGTTTTTATTGTTGTTTTGGTTGTAAAGGAGTAAGAAGTGGTATAGTAAAATGTTGTAGGAACTATAGAAGACTGAAAGTGCTTGGGGTAATGCCTGGTCCTTTGTATTATTAAACAGTCAGTGTACAGAAACAAAAAGGGTGTCTTTGCAATTTTGCTAGATATCAAAAGAACCCTTAGAAGACAAATTGGAGAAGCAATGCTGCCTTTCTTTTTATAACATGACAAAGAGCTAATTCAGCATCTTTAACAGAAACTCAAATAAGCCCAGCCCTTTCAAAAAGCCTTTATATTCAATGTAAAGGAAAATGTGTCTTCAAATCCTAAGAGTTCAGCTTCGTAGCGCCGGTTTCAATGGGAGCTGTACATCCAGAGCCAAGGGCTAATTTTGGTCTATGTGTTTCCCCAATAAGTTCTCTTGGGTGATCATTTTAGCTTCAGCAAAGTGTTTCCTCTAGCTATCAGAGCCAGTGTTTAAAAGTTTAAAGCAATGCGAATAGGCCAAAATTTAAATCAATATTCTGTAGAACAAATAGAAAAGAGATTTAGGCGGTAGGCACGTGGTATGTGCTCCAATTCCCTGGTAGGCAGATCAAGGAGGTTTCAACAAGAACTTAAATATAAAAGAGCCTAAAAAACAGATATTAACAAAACGATTCTCTTCCCCTCAGTGAGAAATGACTGGTTAGGTTTTCAGATCAAGGCACTGGGGTCACAAAGGGAGATACCACTGTGTAGTGTCAAGTGAGGTCTGAAGGGCAGAAAGGAGTCAGATCAATAGGCAGTACTTATTTATCTTTCTCAATGCTAATTATTTTAACAGAGTTTGTGCTGACTTTGTTTAGCTTTTAGGAATACTACCTCAGTTCGTGTAGTAGTTTATATGGGAATTACATGGTATGAGTGCTATGTCTTCTCTTTTCCACATCCCCTTCCTCCTGTCAACCCCCACTTAGAAGTCAGCTTACTAATAACATTGGTGGGAGGATGGCCTGCCTGTTGATCTCTAGGGCTCGGAAGATTACTCATTGTCTTTTGCCCTTTGATAAACTTCAGTGATTCTAGCTTCAAACTGATGATTGGAAGGATATATATACTACATTGAAAGAACACCCAAAGGCAAGTTCATCAGAGGCCCAGGTTCTCATAGCATTTGATTTCACTGTAACAGCAATTTGAGATGCCAAGGCAGGAAAAAGGCAGGAATGCATACAGCCTTCAGTGCTCTTTACAAGAGGGTCTAGTTTAAGATGGTTTAATTGCTGAGATGCCAAATGCATTTTATTATGAGGAAAAACCACCTTTTTAAAAAAAAATTTTTAATTTTGGTATCGTTAATGTACAGTTACTTGAATAACATTATGGTTACTAGACTCCCCCCATTTTCAAGTCCCCCCCATACCCCATTACAGTCTCTGTCCATCAGCATAGTAAGATGCTATAGAGTCACTACTTGTCTTCTCTGTGTATCCTGCCTTTCCCATGTCATCCCCCCCACTACATTATGTGTGCTAATCGTAATGCCCCTTGAGGAAAATCTACTTTTTAAGAATATTCCCTAGTAACTGTAACATAATGAAAAAAAATGGAATTTGTAGTGACTTACATTCCATAGCATATTTTTACACCTAGGATCTCATGAACCTCTAAGCCGTTTATATAAGGATTCCCTAGTTTTTTCTAAGATCTGTTCCTATTAGGCAAGTACAAAAGTCCAAAGAAATAATTTTTCTTAAGTGAACAAGAAATATCCAGTGTGGAAAAACTAGGGAGGTCTGAACTGCAGAGTAGCCACTCTTAAAATATGCAGTGATATATACATGTATATACATACATATGTATATATACACACATACACACATATATACCAACACACACACACACGCACACACACACACACACACAAAAAAAAAAAAACCTGAAAGAAAAATGCAGTGATTTGACTTTAAGTTACAGAAAACATACCACGGCAGTATTTCAGGAGATGGGTCCTTCTGAAATAAGTAGGGTTTACTGAGTCATTGAAAGGGTGTTGTAGGTACCTCACATGCCAGTTCCTCTGCCCTTCTATTTTCTTTTCCTGTGGGAACTGAGTTTCCTGAATTTTTTGGCTCTATTTGGAGATACTATTACTCTATTCAATGAGAAAATGCATGTGAAAGTGCTTAAAAAAGCAAGTTATTTTTCATTCTAGATGATATCACGTACCATTCTCAGAGTGTAATTCTAATAATTTTTGAAGCTTTTACTTTCTTCCATTTTATCACTTCTCAATTTGTGTATTGTGTTTGGAGTTACAGAGGCTATACAAAGTATAAAGTCCTATGCCTATTCTAGAGGAGTGTGTTGCCACACTAGGAAGAAGAAACACACACATGAGAAGTTAAATTACAAGAGAGTGTATGTCTGGAACAATAAAACATAGTAGGAAATTCAGAGGAATTCTTCATGTGGGGCTGAATTACTATTGAGGTCTGTATAGAGGTTTCTAGAAGATTTTGATAGAAGGAATGGAGAAAATGTTGATGCAGGAGTGAGTGAGGAGGTAGAGGTGATAGTAACAGAAAGGAGGAGGCAAACATCACCTCTTATGACATGGAGGCCATATGAATGAATGTGCACATGAGAGACAGAGGTTGATTAACTTGTGGGTTAGCTTGACAGGAGAGAAAGGTTTGTTAAGGGGGCTGGAGAGAACCATAGTTGAGAAGAAGGTTGGGGCCCATCTCTGGAAAACAGAATGGTAAGCTATGGAGTTTGAAAGTTCTTTAGCATGATGAGCAACTAAGGCTTCTGAGAAGGGACATGACTAGGTGAAAAAGTATTTTAGACAAATAAACCTGGCAGGAATGTTCAGAGTGGGGGTAAGACTAGAGAAAGAGCAATTAGGAGGTGGCCCCAGGAAGTCAGGGGTAAGAAAGTTCTGCACTTACTCCAGCTATGTATGAAACACATATTTTTGTGTTTTGGGAACACAAAATTTCCTAATGTTCCCCAGGAGTCCATCAGTTCCAGTACCTTTAAACCAAATAGAACACTTAAAAATTTGCCATAGAGATTATGGATGTACCTACATTGTTAACTGAAGAAATATAACTGTTACAGACTCCAATTTAACTGAAATGTAGAATTGCACAGACTAGGAATAGCAGATGCTCAATTTACATAATCCTTGAAGACTGTAAGTAAAAATTACTACTTTATCTAGGAGGGAGAGGATTTTTACTTCAGGATTTTGGAGATTGCCCAGATTTGCCATGGCTGGATCCTTTTTACTTCGCCCTAGGCCTTTGCTTCCCTTAGAAATACAGAATTTATATTGCCCACCTCTTGAATTCCTTTAGTGGACCACTTGGTCAATGAAATGAAGACTTGATGTGGCCTTTCTTGAGAAAGCAGGGGGGCAGCTAATCTGTGTTCTGGCTTATAACTTGGCTAACTGGCAGCACATGGCTCTTTGTTTACTTCTCTGGTGTTTTTTTTTTTTTTTTAAGGAGCTGTCATAGAGCAGAGGAGTTTAAAAGGAGCTCTGGCTTTTCTAACTATTGGTGAGGTCAAATTCTACTGAACTTTGGGATTAGTAGTGATCTGGGTGTATTTTCCTTTTGGTACTTTTTATACCCTCTGCAGCTCTATTTTTTGTGGTCCTTACTGGTCCTATCTCTTTAAGTTAAGATGCTGTTTAAGAGTTGGTAGAGCTGGCATACTGTGACATTGCATGCTGTATTATCGATTGATGACTAGACTTCATATCTTCGGCAAAAATAAACATGATGTCCCTCAGCTTACTTCAATCCATTCAATATGCTTATGAATGGCTCCCTGTAACTGTGTGACTCCCTTAGAGAATGGAAGAAATAGAAGAAGAAGAGGAAGAAGAGGAGGAGGAGGAGGAAGGAGAGGAGGGGGAGGAATTCAGTATCCACCATGAACTACATGACATAATTTTTAGAAGGAGGCTGAATGGAACTTCATTTTGCAGAGAAGTGTAACAATCACCTTAGTGGCACTCTAAACAGAGAGTTATTTTTCTTCAACAACCATAGCTTTTCTTCCCAGTCTATCATTTGGAAGTCGTCATTTTTGGGTGTAGACCTCATAGCTAAAAACCAGGTGATTTTTCTCATTAAGATGGAGGAACCGATTTCTGGCCATGTTGGTTCATAAGTGTACCAGTAGGTGTTGCTATGCCAGCACTAATGTGGACTCTATAAAAACTAACTGGTCCCTTAGTGTTGAATGGGTCCCCAAATAATTCTAAATTGTGTATTCCTTCTCAAAGATCATAACAGTGCCACCAAATACTGGAGGCTAACTGGTATTATTTTGACTGAAAAATAAGTTTCTAAATGAAGAAGATCTATTCTGCTGTGTCAGTTCACAAGACTGAAAAGTAATTTCCTTGACTTCCCAGTAGATAAGGTATTTTGGACTTTGGGGGAGCAAGCAATAACCAATTTGAATAACTGGAAAAGAGATCCTTTCTTTCCATTCATTCTTTCTAATTTCTGCATTTCATTCATGATACATGTGATCATCACCCCAGTGTCCCAAGCCCACGTTAAAAGGAATAAAAAGTTTGGTGGGGGGATGCTCTCTGCCTGCTATAGCCTTTGAAGCATGCTCTTATTTGTCAGACAAGTGAGTTTACACAAGGCCTGCAGCTTAACTCTTCACAATATACCTCAGCATTCACAAGTATGTTTACATTGAAAAGTGTTTTCACATTCTTCTGTGTAGGCAGAAATAAATGATTTCCTTATGTTAACCTCTGTAACCCTGCCAGCTGTACTAATTATTAGGCAGAACAACAGACGCCACTACTTCTGTTTTTGACTTAAATTTGCTAAGCAAAAACTAAGACTTAGAAAAGAAAAAATATTAGCAATTTCTATATGCAAAGGTGAGGTTCTTAAAATGACAAAAAAAAAATCTGATAATTGATTGTTAGGCAATAAGCCAACCACCTCAATGCATGCTTTGATGAAAATACTGCTTTTGGATCTGAAGTTTCCTCAGTTGTACCGAGTATATGAAATTTAACAGTGAAAATCTGAACCTGTCAGACTGCTTTTTCTTAATTGCTAAACACAGCAGAAACCTATACACTTTAGATGAAAACTTGTGCTTTGATCTGAAAACAGTGTTTAAAGAATGTGAATGTATATTCTAATACCTGGTGAAAGTAACGACATTGGGGGAAGAAAAGAAAGAATAAAGTTCTAGAAGGAGATGAAAGGGAAGGCTATGGGAAATGTGAAGAATGAATGGGAATGGGAAGCTTTTATATTTTGTTTTCATAGTTGTAACTATTCAATAATATGAAGCAATAACAATGTATTGAGCCTTTACTAGGTAGGGCTGAGTCGCATGAGCCAAAGAGAGCATGGATTTTTCTATAAATTGCTCAGTGCTCATTTAAAAATAATCTTTAATAAAACACTGAAGTACTTCTGTTGTAGAAATCTCTTACCACCTTCTAAATAGCAAAACAATAAAGCATCTTGAAGACTAGGGTTCAGAGCAAAGTAAATAAATCTAAACATTTTCCTGTATTACTTCGTAATGAATTTTCATTGATTTTTATAGTCATATAATTTGTGATATATGATCTATCTCCCTTGCCTCCTTCCCTCTCTCATGCCTTTCCTTCATGATCGCTTCTTTCCATCTCTTTGTGATGTCATCTGGGGGCAACTTCAGTCTGTCAGGTAGCTGAGCAAGATTATACGAGGTGAAGGAAAAACACGCAGTTTTTCTCCCTGTAGAGTTTCATTAATGAAATGCTCTGAAGTCATGGGTGGTGAGTGTGAAGATGTAGTGATGTAGATTGGCTGGTAATCAACTCAATGTTTGTAGTAACTGGAGATGTAGCATTCTAATCATTCTCTGTACTATCCCATGGAAGCTGGATTTAATTCAGCTAAATGGCCCATGATATGGACTTCACTCCCCTTCAGTTTGGTTTCTCCCCTCTGGTGAATTCTTAATCAGAATTTCCTACTATTTAGTAACTAAATTAAAATCTGTAAATTGTAGGCCACTGCATATAGTGCAATAATATATCCATAAACATTGAAATTACTTAGCACTTTCCATGTAATGAACATTTTAACATAGTTAAGTTTTAGTATGGAGAAATGATCTGGTTAGGTATAGCATAAAGGGTAAAGGATCAGTTTTCTGTATTTCTGAAGAAAAGATTTGAAAGGTAGATGCTTTTTCTCAAGAAAGTGTTTATTTAAAAGGAGTTAGGTGTGAATTTTTCACACAAGTAATAATTATATTTATGAACTGACTGTTTAATATGTGCTAGTTGTTTAGCTAAACATATTACATACCTTATTTCATTTAATCTTCACAACAATTTAATGAGGTAGCTACTGCTATTATTCACTTTTAACATATCAGAAAATTGCAATTCAGAAAGGTTAAGTAATTTGCCGAGTGTCACATAACTAGTGCTGGAGCTAAGATTGAATTTCAAGTATGCCTGACTCTAGAATTTGGGCTCTTTGTATATGTTATGGCATTATAATCAGAATATATTTATACATTTAGTTTTTATTATTTTTATTTATTTTGTATGAAGTCTCTACCTTAAAGTGTGATCAAATCAAAGAGATAATTGAAGGTGTGGCATATTTACCAACTTTAAGTCAGACTTCCTGCTCTGCAGGTATTTGTAATGGAAAATCAGCACGAATACATGAAGCTGTGAAATAGTAAGTCAATAAAATGTGAGACTATAGAGAGTTAGAGTAGATAGAGTAGTGGGGGAAGGCTTCCTGAAGGATGTGAGACTTTTAACTGAATCTGTACAAATACAGAGGTGTTGGAAAGTTACCAAAATAGATAGGTAGAAGAACATGAAAATATTATAAAAGGTGAATGAATCGCTGTCAGGAAAAATGAGGCAAACACAGTAGCTCAAGATTTTTCACCCATGGTTGTACATTAGAATCATCTAGAGAGCTTTTTAAAAATACAGATGCCTAGCACCACCCTTGGCAAACCTAAAAAAACCTTTGATGGAGAGTCGAGCATGGTACTTCTTAAAACTCTATGGGAGGTTCTAATGTTCAGCTGGTGCTGAGAATCATTGATAAAGCTGTATTGGTATATTTATGTTGGGTTCAAGTACGACATAAAATCAAGTAGGCACCGTGTAGCTACAAAAGATGGCAAGATATTGGACTTTGTGGTGTAGACACATGCTTATAAGACATGCTTATGACTACATATTTCTGAGCAAGAGAGGTCAATTCAATTCAATTTAGCTAATAAGAACTGAAAGCTTATGTGTAAAGTACATGAGGGACATAATTAGATCTTGAAAGATCTTAATAATGAAGAAAAAATCTTATCTCTGCTCCTCACAGTTTCATAATATAGTAGGAGGGACACTGGTAAAAGCATGCACATATTAAAGACTATAAATGCTCTGAGATTACTTAGGAGCACTGTTTCTGGTTGGGAATATTAGATGATTTCAAAAAAGTGATATCTATTTGAATTTTGAACCCAAAATAAAATGGGCTTGTTCAGAGAGACATGAGCGAAGAACCTTCTTGGTATAGAAAGTAACCAAGCTCAGAGGCCCTGAATTTTGAGGTTGAGGGTGGGGTGGTGGACGTGGAAAGGAGTTGAGTGAGAAGCAGAGAAGGCACAGAGAGAAAAAGGCTGTGAGACCAGAGTGCCAAAATGTCCACCCGAAGGTCAACGTGTGACCTCTGACACTCATGTAATAAACTCCCTGTTCATCCTTAAACAGGTTATGTCCTGCTCCTGAGGGAGGTGCAGTGTAAAGATCAGGTGGTGGAGAAAATAGCAAGATGAGGGCTCTGCCACTGCAGGATGTGAATGTACTGACAGGGATTCTGTTTAACTTGCTATGCCTTCTTATGATTTTTATCCCCCTTTTCCTAGCTGCTGATATCCTATCCGTTTTCAATTCCATCTTCTCTGTTGAGTTTTTCTCTGAGGCTTTTTAAGAAAGACTTAATTTGAAATTTCATGCTAATCAGTACTTCATTTAAATGTGAATTTCAGCATTTATGAGGTTTTATTAGTGTGTGAGTATGTCTGGTTCTCCATTAGATCTTGAGGAAAGAATCATTTTACCAACAGTTAATGCAATGTGCATACATGTGTAGGAAATGGTTAGTAGAGTGGCTTCTCTGGAGAGAATATAAATTGCTTTCTAAAAACTGATATTTAAAAAAAAGTTATTGAGCTCTTATACACTAAACTCATTGTTCAAATTAATCCTTTCCATAAACCTGTTAGGTAGACATTATTAATTATAATTACTAGCTAAAATTATTAATTCTCTTGCAGAAAAATTTTAAAATATCCTTCTTTTTATGGAGTTCTGAAATATTGCTCAGACATCTGCTATGACTATTTTCATTTATTTAATGATTTTGTTGTTTTAGTATGGTCTTTGAAGCTGGAAACCAATCTTGTAAACTTTGAAAACATTTTATACTTTTTAAAAATAATTTCTTTCTCTCCATATGTCTTATTGTCTCTATTGTCACATGATGAGCCTCCTAGATCACAACCTTATATTTTGCATAGTTTTTCAGAATTTCCATCTTTTTGTTTAATCTTTTGATATTTATATTTATATATGCACACAATATTTGTTTTTAATCTTTTAATCCATTGTTAAAGTTTTTATTCCACTAATAGTTTTAATTTGCAAGAGCTCTTTCTTGTTCTCTATTACTTTTTTATAGTACCTCATTTATGTGTTATAGACAATATAATGATTAAAGGGTTTAAAAAATGTTTTCAGTATTTATTTTCTCTGTGGTCATTTATTTGGATTGATTTTTACTTTTTTTCTTGTATCTTGAGAGTTTTGCTCAAGTCTGATAATCTTGTCTATATTTAAAAGAGAGTTTCCCACCAAAATTGAATGAAAATCTGTGTTTTTGCATGTGGCTTTCAGAAGGAATTACTTTATAGTTACTGTTTGGGGAGCTGATGCTTATGCTAGAGAAGCTCTATGTGTCAGGATGTGGTGGTCTTTCTCAGGCTCTCTCAAATTTTCCAGAGGAAAAACATTCATTCTCCTTCCAAGGGTGTGGAAATGTAGTTGCTACTATTTTCTATAGTATATGGCAGATAGTCCAGAGTTTGTGGGAGCTAATTTACCTCTTTATTAACCATATTCTCTTGTGAAAGCTTCATAATCTGTGGTTTAATCTATATCAGTCATTATTCCTTTACCTGCTTATCTTCTTCCATAATTTTGTCAGAATCTCTTGTCTGCCAGCCGACTTTCTCCAGATTCTATGCCAGCTGCCCTGGGTAGCATGAGGGGGATCTTTGCAGAACATTCCCAGAGTGTGGTTTGGTCATTGTTTCTTAATATGTAGTACTGTTACAGACTCATAACTTTTCACTTATTTGTTGTTATATTAGTGAGGTCTTGGGAAGAACATAAATAAATTCATATGTGCTGACCCCATCTTTAGCCCAAACTTGAGGCCCAGTGGAATACTAAATTCTTCTATAGAATCTTCTTTTCTTTACTTCTTTATTTCGTGATAGATCCCTCCTCAATAGCCCTACTGTAATTAACTTTTTCTTCATTAATTGATTTTCACAATTTACTCATTTCACCACTTATAATTCTTTAATTTTTTTCTATACATTAATTTCAGAGTTTTGGCCAAATCATGGCTTGTACTTATTTTGAATCCTTGTCTCTCTCCAATCAATACTTATGCTGAACATTAGTGGATGACTTGAAAATAATTGTTGATTGATAGAATCCAGGAAATGAAGAAGAAAGATATACACATGACTCATAGTAGAAACCTTGGTTATTTGGTAAAATAATAATAATATTGGCAAAGATAGAGAAGTTGGGAAGGGAAGCTAGTGAGTGAATTTAGTGACATTTGTCAGACATTTTTCTTTGTACAGAATTCTTGAATACCTTTTCTGGTTTGAGGGTATTACTTACCTTATGAGACCCTCTCCAAAACTAAGGGCCATAATTCACTTTCCCAGCATCCCTTGAGATATTATACAGTCATGTAACTGATGTATCACTAATTAGATGCCCCCCCGAGAGAATTCAATTCAGAAGTGAGCAATGGGAAAAAGTAGTCACAATAAGTACATCATTTTAAATGAAGGTGGTTGCAGAGACATCTGGCCTTCCAGGTCAGTAGAATTTCTGGTGTCCTGTCCTGGGTGCCCTGGGCTATGGAGGTGGGTTAGTCCTTAGGTTTGGGTACTGTTCCTGACTAAGTAACCTCTCAGCCTGTCCAAGTGATCTTGGACACTCTATATGCAGTCTTTAAGAATACTTTTTGTGTCTGTTTGCATCTAAGAACACTGAATGATAAAGATGTAAAGAAAAAGTATATGTATGTGTGTGTGAAATGAAGTATAAAAATAAGACAAAAGTAGTTCTCATAGTTTTTTTCTGAAAAATATAGACATATGTAAAAAGTGATTCAGGAAAAACAAGTCTCTAAGAAAAAAGTGGAACCAAAAATAAGAGGATAATTGAAGGTTAAGTTTAACATCAACCATAGTCAAGGAAAGGAAGGGAAATAGGTAGCTTCCCATTTTATAGCAAAATGAAAATGGAAGGAATTAGGAGTCCTTGTCTAATTTGGTTCTGGAGTAAAATGCTTTTATAAATATATTCATCTAAGCCTGACTATTTGAGCACATTACTTCTGGGGATTGAGCATATTACTTCTCCCTCTAATTCTTGCCAGGTTAATGTAGGTAGTAAATTATGTAATTGCTTATTGACATTCCTTCATTTGTTCTCCCAACTACTTGGCACTACATGGAAGAAACTGTGCTCTGAGAAAGGGTGAATACTTGCTTTCCTGTTACCATGAGTTGTCACAAATTAAAGCAGCCAAAGAAATAGGTTGCTCTGATTGGGACTTCTGTTCCTACTACTATCTAGGAAGGCTTGGCTAACCTATATATATATATATAGAGAGAGAGAGAGAAGGATGGGAAGGTTAGTGTGCATATTGAGAGGGGAATAACTAGGTAGAATGTGGGAATGTGAGTATATATAAGGAAAATAAATGTAGTTTAGTTTTGGAGATGTTGGGATTTCAAGGGTACTATGGTAATGAGGTATAATGAAACTGAAGCTTGGGTGGAAATTTATGCCTACAGACAGATGAGAATCAGTCACAAGAGATGATAATTGAATCCAGAACTTATGCTATTTCCAAAGGAAGAGAGTAAAGAAGTGAAACAGAGGACCTGGTACTGAGCATGGGAGAAAACCCTGGTTAAAGAATTTTGGAAGAGGGAGAACAGCAAAGAAAGAAAATGGAATAACCAGAGCAGTAGTGTGAGAAGTCATTAATCACGGCAAGTTCAAGGAGATTCTTTAAAACAGTTCAATGCTAAAAAATGGTAAGACCTTTGTATCCCAACCCCTTTATTTCATGATGCATGGGAGAGGCTCAATAAGCATTTGTTGGATGTATAAATAAATGGGCCAACAACATAAGGATTTGGAAAATAGAATCATTATTTTTTTGAAATTTAAGTAGAATGGGAGGAGGCAGCCAAGGTTTTAGGGGTTTAAGGGGAGAATGAGAAAGTAGGCTTAGAGACAATGACCTAGACAACACATATGGAAAATTTGGCAAGAGAAAGGAATATGTAAAATAAAATAATCGGAGGAGCACAAGAACCCAATAAAGGGATTTTACAAATTGGAATAGACCTTTTTGTGACTAAGGGTACAGGGAAGGAGCCAGTAGAAAGAGTGCAATTTAAAATATTTCAAAGAAAGTATTAAATGAAGGACATGCATATATTAAAAGTCTCCTTACTGGGAAATTATAGAAACAGAATTTATAGATGTATTATCTTTTGATATAATGCCATGAAAAGTAATTGAGATCTGATCTACTTCAAGTCATAGCACAGTATAAAACCTTAGACCACAGAATTTTGTTCATATTTTTTAAAATTGAAGTATAGTTGATATGCAACATTACATATCCAATGTAATGATTTTACAGTTATTTACTTTATTAGATGCTCAATCCAACTAGTACAGTAATTACCTGTCAACATAGAACAGTATTACAGTATTATTGACTATCTTCTCTATGCTATACTTCTAAGCCATGACTAATTATATTATGATTGAGATTTTGTGCCTCTTTATCCCCTTAACCTATTCACCCACTGTAGGGAAAATGGAAGTTCCATGGCCAGGATCCTCACCTGACCTTAGTTACTTGCCCACTGTGCACTGCTTGCAGGTGCATGCTTGCACACATGTTAGCAATGAGCTATTATTGGCTCTATATAAAGAGCTCCTTTTGGTGGGTTGGGGCTGTGAGGAGGTGGAGGGACCTGGAGGTTGGAGATAGACTTGCTGCATGCAGACTTGCTCTGAGACAGATATCATTCTAGTGCTTGATTTGCCATCAAGAGAATAAAGTATGGTGTAAGACCTTGGCACCAAAAATGTTCCATTGTTGTTATTTCGTCTCTGAATCCAGAGTGAACTTGCCTGGGTATGAAACCCTCAGGCAAGACACCCACCCATCCTAACTCTGCCCCCATGGAGACCATCAGTCACTTCTCAGTGTCTGTGAGTCTATTTCTGCTTCTTTAATGTTGTTTAGATTTCACATGTAAACAAGTGGATGGCCATTTTGACACTATTATCAAACTCCTATCAGTCTTCCTATCCATGAGCATGGGATAGATTTCCCTTTATCTGTCTTCTTTAATTTCTTTCACCAATGTTTTACAGAGTAAAGTATTTCACCTCCTTTGTTTGGTTTATTCCTAATTATTTTATTCTTTTTGATGCAATTATAAATGGAATTGTTTTCTTGATTTCTCTTTCTGCTAGTTTGTTATTAGTACATAGAAGTGAAACTGACTTCTGTTTATTGTTTTTGTATCCTGCAACTTTACTGAATCCATTTATTCTAATAGCTTTTAGGTGGAATCTTTGGGCTTTTCTATATATAGTATCATGTCATCTGCAAATAGTGACATATTACTTATTCCTTACCAATTTGTCTGTCTTTTACTTCTTTTTCTTGTCTGTTTGCTGTGGCTAGGACTTCCGGTACTATGTTGACTAAAGCTGGTGAGAATGGGCATCTTTGTTTTGTTCCTTATCTCAGAAGAAAAGCTTTCAGCCTTTCTCCATTGAATATGATGTTAGAAGTGGGTTTGCCATATGTGGACTCCATTATGTTGAGATGTGTTCTCTCTATACCCACTTTGTTGAGATTTTTTTTAAAATTTTATTTTGGTATCATTAATCTACAGTTACATGAAGGACATTATGTTTACTAGGCTCCCCCCTTCACCAAGTCCCCCCCACATCCCCGTTCACAGTCACTGTCCATCAACATAGTAAGATGCTGTAAAATCACTACTTGTCTTCTATGTGTTGCACAGCCCTCCCCGGGCTCCCCCCCATACTATACATGCTAATCATAATGCCCCCTTTCTTTTTTTCCCGCCCTTATCCCTCCCTTCCCACCCGTCCTCCCCAGTCCCTTTCCCTTTGGTAACTATTAGTCCATCTTGGGTTCGGTGCTTCTGCTGCTGTTTTGTTCCTTCAGTTTTCTTTTGTTCTTATACTCCACATATGAGTGAAATCATTTGGTACTTGTCTTTCTCCACCTGGCTTATTTCACTGAGCATAATACCCTCTAGCTCCATCCATGTTGTTGCGAATGGTAAGATTTGTTTTTTTCTTATGGCTGAGTAATATTCCATTGTGTATATGTACCACCTCTTCTTTATCCATTCATCTACTGATGGACATTTAGGTTGCTTCCATATCTTGGCTATTGTAAACAGTGCAGCGATAAACATAGGGGTGCATCTGTCTTTTTCAAACGGGAGTGCTGCATTCTTGGAGTAAATTCCTAGAAGTGGAATTCCTGGGTCAAATGGTATTTCTATTTTGAGCATTTTGAGGAACCTCCATACTGCTTTCCACAATGGTTGAACTAATTTACATTTCCATCAGCAGTGTAGGAGGGTTCCCCTTTCTCCACAACCTCGCCAACATTTGTTGTTGTTTGTCTTTTCGATGATGGCGATCCTTACTGGTGTGAGATGATATCTCATTGTGGTTTTAATTTGCATTTCTCTGATGACAAGCTATGTGGAGCATCTTTTCATGTGTCTGTTGGCCATCTGAATTTCTTCTTTAGAGAACTGTCTATTCAGCTCCTCTGCCCATTTTTTAATTGGGTTATTTGCTTTTTTGTTTGTTGAGGTGTGTGAGCTCTTTATATATTTTGGATGTCAACCCTCTATCAGATCTGTCATTTACGAATATGTTCTCCCATACTGTAGGATACCTTTTTGTTCTATTGATGGTGTTCTTTGCTGTACAGAAGCTTTTCAGCTTGATGTAGTCCCACTTCTTCATTTTTGCTTTTGTTTTCCTTGCCTATTTCATGACTTACATTCAGGTCTTTGATCCATTTTGAATTTACTTTTGTATATGGGGTTAGACAGTGATCCAGTTTCATTCCCTTACATGTAGCTGTCCAGTTTTGCCAGCACCATCTGTTGAAGAGACTGTCATTTCTCCATTGTATGTCCGTGGCCCCTTTATCGAATATGAGTTGACCATATATGTTTGGGTTAATGTTTGGAGTCTTTATTCTGTTCCATTGGTCTGTGGCTCTGTTCTTGTGCCAGTACCAAATTGTCTTGATTACTGTGGCTTTGTAGTAGAGCTTGAAGTTGGGGAGTGAGATCCCCCCCACTTTATTCTTTCTTCTCAGGATTGCTTTAGCTATTCGGGGTCTTTGGTGTTCCATATGAATTTTTGAATTATTTGTTCCAGTTCATTGAAGAATGCTGTTGGTAGTTTGATAGGGATTGCATCGAATCTGTATATTGCTTTGGGCAGGATGGCCATTTTGACGATATTAATTTTTCCTAGCCAGGAGCATGGGATGAGTTTCCATTTGTTAGTGATCTCTTTAATTTCTCTTAAGAGTGTCTTATAGTTTTCAGGGTATAGGTCTTTCACTTCCTTGGTTAGGTTTATTCCTAGGTATTTTATTCTTTTTGATGCTATTGTGAATGGAATTGTCTTCCTGATTTCTCTTTCTATTAGTTTATTGTTAGTGTATAGGAAAGCCACAGATTTCTGTGTGTTAATTTTGTATCCTGCAACTTTGCTGAATTCCGATATTAGCTCTAGTAGTTTCCGAGTGGAGTCTTTAGGTTTTTTTATGTACAATATCATGTCATCTGCAAATAGTGACAGTTTAACTTCTTCTTTACCAATCTGGATTCCTTGTATTTCTTTGTTTTGTCTAATTGCCATGGCTAGGACCTCCAGTACTATGTTGAATAACAGTGGGGGAGTGGGCATCCCTGTCTTGTTCCTGATCATAGAGGAAAAGCTTTCAGCTTCTCACTGTTCAGTATGATGTTGGCTGTGGGTTTATCATATATGGCCTTTATTATGTTGAGGTACTTGCCCTCTATGCCCATTTTGTTGAGAGTTTTTATCATGAATGGATGTTGAATTTTATCAAATGCTTTTTCAGCATCTGTGGAGAAGATCATGTAGTTTTTGACTTTCTTTTTGTTGATGTGGTGGATGATGTTGATGGATTTTTGAATGTTGTACCATCCTTGCATCCCTGGGATGAATCCCACTATCCCACTTGGTCATGGTGTATGATCCTTTTTATGTATTTTTGAATTCGGTTTGCTAATATTTTGTTGAGTATTTTTGCATCTATGTTCATCAGGGATATTGGTCTGTAGTTTTCTTTTTTGGTGGGGTCTTTGCCTGGTTTTGGTATTAGGGTGATGTTGGCTTCATAGAATGAGTTTGGGAGTATTCCCTCCTGATCTATTTTTTGGAAAACTTTAAGGAGAATGGGTATTATGTCTTCTCTGTATGTCTGATAAAATTCCGAGGTAAATCCATCTGGCCCGGGGGTTTTGAACTTTGGTAGTTTTTTGATTACTGCTTCAATTTCGTTGCTGGTGATTGGTCTGTTTAGATTTTCTGTTTCTTTCTGGGTCAGTCTTGGAAGGTTGTATGTTTCTAGGAAGTTGTCTATTTCTCCTAGGTTTCCCAGCTTGTTAGAATATAGGTTTTCATAGTACTCTCTAATAATTCTTTGTATTTCTGTGGGGTCCATCGTGATTTTTTCTTTCTTGTTTCTGATTCTGTTGATGTGTGTTGACTCTCTTTTCCTCTTAATAAGTCTGACTAGAGGCTTATCTATTTTGTTAATTTTCTTGAAGAACCAGCTCTTGGTTTCATTGATTTTTGCTATTGTTTTATTCTTCTCAACTTTATTTTTTTCTTCTCTGATCTTTGTTATGTCTCTCCTTCTGCTGACCTTAGGCCTCATTTGTTCTTCTTTTTCCAATTTCAATAATTGTGACATTAGACTATTCATTTGGGATTGTTCTTCCTTCTTTAAATATGCCTGAATTGGTATATACTTTCCTCTTAAGACTGCTTTTGCTGAATCCCACAGTAGTTGGGGCTTTGTGTTGTTGTTGTTGTTTGTTTCCATATTTTGCTGGATCTCCATTTTGATTTGGTCATTGATCCATTGATTATTTAGGAGCATGTTGTTAAGCCTCCATGTGTTTGTGAGCCTTTTTGCTTTCTTGGTACAGTTTATTTCTAGTCTTATGCCTTTGTGGTCTGAACAGGTGGTTGGTAGGATTTCAATCTTTTGGAATTTACTGAGGCTCTTTTCGTGGCCTAGTATGTGGTCTATTCTGGAGAATGTTCCATGTGCACTTGAGAAGAATGTGTATCCTGTTGCTTTTGGATGTAGAGTTCTATAGACATCTGTTAGGTCCATCTGTTCTAGTGTGTTGTTCAGTGCCTCTGTGTCCTTACTTATTTTCTGTCTGGTGGATCTGTCCTTTGGATTGAGTGGTGTGTTGAAGTCTCCCAGAATGAATGCATTGCCTTCTATTTCCTCCTTTAATTCTGTTAGTATTTGTTTCACATATGTTGGTGCTCCTGTATTGGGTGCATATATATTTATAATGGTTATATCCTCTTGTTGGACTGTGCCCTTTATCATTATGTAATGTCCTTCTTTATCTTTTGTTACTTTCTTTATTTTGAAGTCTGTTTTGTCTGATACTAGTATTGCAACACCTGCTTTTTTGTCTCCGTTGTTTGCATGAAATATTTTTTTCCATCCCTTGACTTTAAGTCTGTGCATGTCTTTGGGTTTGAGGTGATTCTGTTGTAAGCAGCATATGGATGGGTCTTGCTTTTTTATCCATTCTATTACTCTGTGTCTTTTGACTGGTGCATTCCGTCCATTTACATTTAGGGTGATTACTGAAAGGTATGTACTTATTGCCATTGCAGGCTTTAAGTTTGTGGTTACCAAATGTTCAAGGTTAGCTTCTTTACTATCTTACTGTCTAACTTAACTCACTTATTGAGCTATTATAAACATGGTCTGATGATTCTTTATTTCTCTCCCTTCTTATTCCTTCTCCTCCCTTCTTCATATGTTGGGTGTTTTGCTCTGTGCTCCTTTTAGGAATGCTCCCATCTAGAGCAGTCCCTGTAGGATGCCCTGTAGAGGTGGTTTGTGGGAGGCTTATTCCCTCAACTTTTGCTTGTCTGGGAATTGTTTAATCCCTCCTTCATATTTAAATGATAATTGTTCTGGATACAGTATTCTTGATTCGAGGCCCTTCTGTTTCATTGCATTAAGTATATCATGCCATTCTCTTCTGGCCTATAGGGTTTCTGTTGAGAAGTCTGATGATAGCCTGATGGGTTTTCCTTTGTAGGTGACCTTTTTTTCTCTCTGGCTGCCTTTAATACTTTGTCCTTGTCTTTGATCTTTGCCATTTTAATTATTATGTGTCTTGGTGTTGCCCTCCTTGGATCCCTTGTCATGGGAGTTCTTTGTACCTCTGTGGTCTGAGAGGCCATTTCCTCCCCTAGTTTGGGGAAGTTTTCAGCAATTATTTCTTCAAAGACACTTTCTATCCCTTTTTCTCTCTCTTCTTCTGGTACCCCTATAATGCATATATTGTTCCATTTCGATTGGTCACACAGTTCTCTTAAAATTCTTTCATTCCTGGAGATCCTTTTATCTCTCTCTGCATCAGCTTCTCTGCATTCCTGTTGTCTGTTTTCTAGTCCATTGATGGTCTCTTGCATCTCGTCCATTCTGTTTTGAAGTCCTTCCAGAGCTTGTTTTATTTCTGTATTCTCCCTCCTTAGTTCTTGCATATTTCTCTGCAAGTTCATCAGCATCATTATGACTTTTGTTTTGAATTCTTTTTCAGGAAGACTGGTTAAATCTATCTCCCCAGGTTCCTTCTCAGGGGAAGATGTAGCAGATGTCGAAGCTATCTGGGTTAGTCTTGTCTGGATCAAATTTTTTTGCCTTTTCATGTTGATAGGTGCAGTGGAGTGCTATTAACGCATCTATCAGCTGGGAGAGTCAAGCCTCTTTCCACTTGGCTCCTGGCCTTTCTTTACTGGGACAACTGCGACCCCTAGTGGCTTGTGTTGGGCAGTTGCGTGTAGACTGGGTGTCTGTATCTTGCCCGGCAGGTATGGAGGAAGCTCCCTTGCTGTGGTGGTGGCCAGCCTCAGGCTGCTGCTCTGCTATGGCCGTGCCTCGGAGGGGTAATGGATGGGGGGCTGTTTGGCTGTTTACCTCCATGTGGGGTCTCAGAGCTGTTGCCCAGGGGGTTAGTGCGCCCGGAGTTCCCTGGATTTCCAGCTGCTGGACTGTGACCCGGGATGCTTCCGTCCAGTTGTGGGGTCCCTGTCCCTTTAAGACTTTCAAAAAGCACTCGCTTTTCTTTGTCACAGGGGCACCGGCTTCAGGACCCACTCAAATGTCTTACTGTCCTGTTTCCCTAGTATCCAGCACCCCATGCATGCACTGTGTGTCTGCACTGTGATGCGGATGGCTAGGGCTGGGTGTTTAGCAGTCCTGGGCTCCCTCTCCCTCCCCGCGCCGACTCCTCTCCTCCCGCCGGGAGCTGGGGTGAGGGGCCTTGGGTCCCGCTGGGCTGTGGCTTGTATCTTACCCCTTTCACCAGGCGCTGGGTTCTCACAGGTGTGGATGTCGTCTGGCTGTTGTCCTGTGTCTTCTGGTCTCTCTTTTAGGATTAGTTGTATTTGTTGTATTTTCAAAAATATATATGTTTTTGGGAGGAGATTCCCACTGTCCTACTCATGCTGCCATCTTGGCTCCACCTCCTTGTTGAGAGTTTTATCATGAATGGATTTTGACTTTTGTCAAATGCTTTTTCAGTATTTACTAGATGGTCATGTGTGTTTTATAATTCCTTTTGTTAATGTGGTGTATCACATTGTTTGATTTGCAAATGTTGTAGCATCCTTGCATCCCTGGATAAATCCCACTTGGTCATGATAAATGATCCTTTGATGTATTTTTGAATTCAGATTGCTAATATTTTGAGGGTATTTGCACCTGTGTTCATCAGGGATATAGTATGTAATTTTCTTTTTTTTGTAGTTTATTTTGTCAGGTTTTGGTATTAGAATAATGCTGGCCTCATAGAATGAGTTTGGAAGTATGCAGAGGGAACTGAAACTCATTGTGTGACAGAGCATGGTGACATGCTACATCTTCTTTGGAGTATTTTAAGAAAAATAGGTACTAGCTCTTCTTTAAAAGTTTGGTAGAATTCACCTGCAAATCCATCTAGAACTTAGGATATTGAAATTCCAGTAATGCTTATCCTCCTCATTTTACAACACAGATATTATGAACTAAGTTTGATCTTAAAGACTGGTTCAGGTTCAAGGATTGAAAGGCCACTTTCTCTTTGGTTTACTAATGAACTGAGCATTTCAAAAGACAACGTAAAATGAATGAAACAATGAATGGATGCAACTTCCTGATGCTCTCTTTGTTTGTATCCCCCCCGAACCAAGGTGGACTTCTATAACAGTGTTTTATGAGTGATAGTACTATATTTCTCTCTCATGGATAAGAATAAATGTGAAGATACAGGGTTGTCAGAGTATCTCTGTTACCCAAGTTTGCTCTAGTCATCACCATTTCACAACCAGTGTCAGGGGGACAGATAGAATTCAGGCAAACCGTCTATACACAGGTGACTCCAAAGTTGTGTGCATCCCTTCTTTCACATCCTGTGAGCCTAAGTTTAGTCATATGACCACACTTAGAAAACATAGAGGCTGGCAAAAATAGTTTGTAACCAGTTGCAGTTGCTATTACTGCATTAAAAAATTTTTAGAGTCTTGATTAAATATTCTTCCTCATAGCCTCATTTAGGTGTTTCAGATAGGAGAACTGAGGCAGTGAAACAGACAAGCAAAATGAATACTTAATGAAACATCACAACACATTGAATATGAGAGAGATTAAACACAAACTTACTAAGGCATCTATTTAAAATGACAATTCTATTTGGGTGCTGTTTGAGTTTTTACCACGAGGCATTTTCAGCCAGTGTGTGTCTATTGTCTCTGGGCAATTAAAATTATTCAGTATCAAAATCTCAGCTCTGGGACCAAAAGAAAGAATCTAAGATGCATTCACTGATAGTCTGATTCAGAACAACTGCATTTCCCTTTGGTCTGTTCATGCATATTTCAACCAGCATTAATGTAAAGTACCTCATGGGCTCTCCTCTACATGAAATCCTTGTTCCCAGCTTGGCAGCAATCCTGGCACTAGGTTCTAAATGGTCATTCTGGGATGGTAAATCAGTAATCCTCAGCTGATGGGTCTAACAATGAGGAGATTGCTAGAGGCAGGTGGTGTTGTGAGGCTTAATTCTGTTGGCAATAAGTGACAATTCATATTTGCTACAGGAGCAGTAAATTGCACTGTTTTAAAACAGGAAGTCTGAGTTAAAAGCTGTGTAAAACCATTATACTGTAGCCAGCACTCCAGGCTTTTCTAATTAGGTCATTTGGAAAAAGATGACCTTTTAGTTTCTGCGCCTCATTGCTGGAGACACATGTTTCTAATTATCATTTGTATTTTACACTGCCAAAGCTGTTGACAAGCTGAGCATTTTTTTGTGTGCATTCTTGAATGTGTGTGTGTGTGTGTGTGTGTGTGTATGGGTGCTTGCTCATGAAGTTAGTAACATTTCTGTGTTCTAGCATTGGGCAAACAGAAGATAAAAGCAATGTGTAAAGTAATTTTAATGTCAGAGCAACCAAAAATCATATGGGCTTGAGTGAAGAACATACTAAGGAACATTTCTGATGTCCCCAATGTTTTAGGCCAACTTGACTGCAACTTTGTCTGAAACTGCTGTATCGACATTTCTTCTGTTTTGACCTGACAAGTGTGAATACACTGTGTAGATGCAAGGGAGCAATGGACTTTGGTTCACACTGTTTCTGGAAACAGAACTGCTGGTCAGGCTTGAATTTCTGTTCAGGGCCCAACCCCAAAAACTCATGATTACTTTTTAAGGCTCACTTGTCCTTCTGCATGCTATTTTTGGAACGTTTATAAGTGCAAACAAATGCTGTCTTCTAATGACCACTTCTTCCAAATGAGGTTCTGAATAAAGGAACAACATGATTATCTATAGTTCAAAAATATATTCCATATTTTAAGAAGTGAGCCATTCCCTAAGGCTGGCTTTTCTACTGACTTCCTTTTCTGTTGTGGGGAAAGTTTCTCAATGTGCTATCAGGTTCTTCATCTGAAATCATAAAATCATAAAGTCACAGAACTGGCAGGCCTTTGAGAAGTCTTCTAGCTCACAGTCTGCCTTGAGGCCTCTTCTGGAATATAATGGTCTCCTCTCTATTTAGCAATCCCTCACAAGGGAGACTTGACAAGGAAGGATGGTACTATCTAAATGTTTAATATATAAATTACTCTGGCAGTTTGAGGAAAATGTATGGAAGATGATTTGGTTTATTAGGAAATTGCTAATAATTTATTCAACTCAATTTTCTCTTAGATGTTCTATAGTGGGTAATAATGGGTCTCTAATGGAGCTGTCCCAAGTCTGGAGAGGGAACTGGAAGTCATTGTGTGACAGGGCTTGGTGACATGCTATGGTGCCCCAGCTAGAGTTCTGAGCAGCACAGCCTGGGTCCATCCCAGGTGAAATTGTTCCAGATTTGAGCACTCTCTGAAGTCTACTTGTTTTCTCCTACTGCTCTGTTGACCTTGGAGAATTTGGCTTTCCTTTCCTTCAAGACCCTGTTGGTTGGCAACTATTGACCTGTTTATCAAATATTAAAGCATTACCTGTAAGTGGGTGAAAGGGTGGCATTTGAACAGATGATTGGGTTGAGGGTTGGTGTCCAGTAGACACCTACTCTTATTGGTTGAATAGCTAGTTTTGGTTATATTTGCGAGCTTCCATGAAAATACACCTCACAGACCTCTCAGTGCAGTGACTGTAATTGACAACAGTTCCCTGGCTCTTGCACTCTGAAAACTATTACCATGCTTGCACCAATGCCATACTGCCCAGCCAATAACGAACCAGGCAAGAATACTAAGGCAGACTCATGCCTGGGAGACAGACAACTCCTCTGACACCCACCTTTGGCTTGCAGACTTCGCCACTGCCTGCAGAACTTCCCTTAGGCTGTTAGGTGAGTCCCCCCACCGTTCCTTCTGTCTCACTCAAGGATGGCTTGCATGTGGATCTCATCATCCTCCAAGTCTCCCCCTGGCTCTCTCCCCAACTTTACTTGTACCTGCCCTAATGAAATCCTTGGCTGAGTAATCTTTATGCCCTAAACACAACAAGCTCTAGACTGTGGTATTTTACACAACTTCTTTGAAGGCTTTGGGGTATTGTAAGGGAATAATAATTGTAAAAGGAAAACTTACTACTGGCTCAAATCTCATCAATTCTAGATGCCATCTGCCATACACATCACAGGGAGCATCCTTTTAACTGGCTTTTCTTAGTCCCTTGCCTACTGTGACATTGCTGGGGGTCCTTTTACCTCCCATAGAAGAGAATCTCCTCAAATCTGTCCTTCCTGGAAATCTGGGCCATTTGTCCTTGCCTCCTTCCTCATTTCTCCTAGCCAAGGCATTTAAAAGGAAGTTAACAGCATACTGATTTCCACAGAGATGCTGTTCAATAGAGATGCTATTATTCAACCTTAGAGTCTGAAATTCCCCACTTTGGAATAAGACTTTGTCTGTTCTTTTGCATAAGACAATGGACCATTAAAATAATTTGCCTCAAACATGACATACTTACTCTCTAAAATTATATAGAACAGGGTTTTTCAAACCTGACACTATTGACATTTTGATCTAATAATTCTTTGTTGTGGGAGATTGTCCTGTGCACTGCAGGTGTTCAGTAGCCTGGCAGTAGCACAACCACGCCAGTCATGAAAACCCAAAATGTCTCCAGGCATTGCCAAATATCCCCTGGGGAGCAGAATCACCCCAGGTTGAGAACTGATGCTCTAGAACAACAGGGCACAAACTGAAGGTAACTTCTAAAATGGCACTTTTGCCTATTATATTGGATGACCACCTGCATTGCATATTAACTGTAGTGTTAACCAACAAATGCAAACTCCAAGGGAGGCTGTCTGTGTGTATCTGTGTGTGTGTGTGTGGGTGTGTGCATGCGTGCACATGCAGTGATTCTCCTCTATTATTCTAGGAAAAGTGAACTAATTTACCATCTGAATAATATTGTTGACTAATGCAGAAAAAACACTAAAAATTCCCCACTCTCTATTAAACAAACCACGCAGTCAAAACTTTGAAATGTGTATAGAACTATGTATTATCTTTCAAATGCTAATTGAAACCTACTATCTTTACTTTTATTTACAGTGAGAAACTTGCTTATATGACATAGGTAAATGCCTTTTCGAGATCCTATCTCCTGGATGCATCAAAGAAATTCCTGTGCTCTGTGGCCATCTTTGTGATGCATGCTATTTCTGGAGGTAGATTATACCCAGAGGGAATGAGGGCAGAGTCTGCAGCTGACAGTGGCTGGGTGTTGATTTTCTCTGGCTATGATACATCACTGCTATTTGCTGTTTTGTGAAATTCCCACCACCTGGCCTTAGCTGGTGAAGCAGTCAGTTTGCTACAGTGGCTCACCAGGGTCATCTGAGACTTGGCCTTCATTTTAGTATGACTCCAAAGGGCAAATAGTTTTTTGGTGTCTGTTGTGGTATATGGATAGAAGTGATGCACTATCTATATCCTCTGGTCATAATAGTTTAGACTTGGGACATTTCCGAAAGTGAATGATCTAAGAATTGGGCAAGATATAAAGATCTTATTTGCTATGTAGGTTTTTCCTGATGTATTTCATTCTTTAGTTTATACATATTTCCTCCTCTCCATGACCTTTTGATCAAATCAAAGAACTAAGGCATGCAATGAAACAGTTACATGATGACGCAAAGCAGAATAAGACTAAACATCCGAATGAATGGCAAGCACAGCAATTGCTGTCAGAATTTACAGAATAAGATTATTGTTGAGGGTAAATTTAATATGGAAAGTGCTTCGGGAAGCTTTGGAGCTTGGATAAGGCTTTGAAGGTTGGGGCTTTGTTAGCATATAGATGGGTGGAGAAAAGAGTTTGTGCACACAGAAATGAGGTGTGTTCGTGTGTTAAAATAGTATGAGTGAAAGCTTGGAAATGGAAATCAGCATAGTATGCAGTTAGGGAGGTGGCCCTGACAAAGAAGATTTTAGCAAAGAGGAGAGGGGAACAAATTTGGACAGATAGGATTAGGACCATCCTATAGTATTTAATTTGGCAGCTCTGACAATTTCTTACAAACTTTCTTTCTGCAGCTGCAATGACAATAGAATGACAGAAATCTGACTTGGGGTGGTACTCACTGTTTTAGACATGTTTCTTCTAAAGAACATCATAGGAAAAATTTGTTTACTGAGAGGACAACAGGGGAACAAAAACTCAATTATTAAGGTTTGTTCTCTAAAAATGAACAAGAACTTGTGAAAAGCAATTCTTTTGTGAGTGAGGTGCATAAGAAATGAGTGAGCAAGAACCTGAGTCAATGCTCATGGATATTGCATGGCATGGACTTTAACATCACTCAGAACATCTCACAATGCCAAGCATACAACAGTGTGTAGTGGGAGAAAATGGTCCCACTTAAAAGAGGTAGAACTTGAATATTGACTTTGATAAGCTGTTGAGCTCAAATTGTAATAGGCTGGTTTTATAGATACAAGGAATGTTGGCTAGGTTGCTTCTAGTTTCAGATCAAGTTATTAAGTATGTATTATTAGCTCTGAAAGACTGGCAGTGAGGGTGGGTAATGATTTTTAAATTATTTTGTTTCCTTTTCTTAAGAATCTGTTTGCTTTTCATGTGCTTTGAATTCTCCCACTTGAAAATTTGGGTTCATAAAATTCAAGAGGAGCCTGAGAAAAACTAAGTTCCAACTTAGAAAACATAAATGTTACTTCCAAACCTTACCCAAGATAATGATTTAAGTATGATCTGGTTATAAACTGAATGTTATTTATTCAAACCTTACCTTGTTCCAAAGACAGCTATTAAAGGAGGTTGTTTAGTATTGGGAAACCTTCTTTGAGGCATATTTTTTTCCCAATAACTCATTATATTTAGTTACTCTAAAGTAGTGACAATTGATTAGACTAAAGAGATCAAAACCTGGAAAATACTGGAGGCATGCAGTGAGGAGGAAGGCAAATCTTTGTCTCCCTTTTTTTGTTTGGTATCATTAATCTACAATTACATGAGCAACACTGTGGTTACTAGACTCTCCCCATCATCAAGTCCCCACCACATACCCCATTACAGTCACTGTCCATCAGCGTAGTAAGATGCTATAGAGTCACTACTTGTCTTCTCTGTGTTGTACAGCCCTCCCCGTGCCCCCCCTACATATGTCTGCTAATTGTAATGCCCCTTTTTCCCCCTTATTCTTCCCTTCCCACCCACCCTCCCCAGTCCCTTTCCCTTTGGTAACTGTTAGTCCATTCTTGGGTTCTATGAGTCTGCTGCTGTTTTGTTCCTTCAGTTTTTTTCTTTGTTCTTATACTCCACATATGAGTCTTTGTCTATTTTTAATCTTTCCTTTTAGATAAGGTGAGGAAGGGAGAAAGGAAAGAAAACAGTATACCTCTTTTTATTAACAAGTGATGGTTTGGTAGTGGAATCAGCCACCTTACTGCCACCTGCCTGAGGAATCACCTGCAAGTGAACAGTGAAGACAAGATGCCTGGTTCTATATGAGGATCTCTCGGTCCCCTTGTGTTGCTGAGGACACTAGGGAAATAATTATCCTTCACATTCAAAGGGTGGCAAGAAAAGTACTGGACTCAAAATTGGCCGACCTGGACTGTGTTAAGTAGCTGGAATACCTCCTAAATCACGTAGATTCTCTGTACCTTGGTTTCCTCTTCTGTTCCCTGAGGCTGCTTCTCTCAAAGGGGGCTTTTCTGCTCTAATTCATCCTCTAAACCTGTTTCATCCTCTAAACCTATGCTTCCCAAATATCCTGATGTTTTCCATTTTATCTTAAAAATTTATGATCTTTTGAACTCATCTGTGTATACATCTTAATATAAAAATAACATTTTGTTTTTTTTCCCTAAGAGTTACTCTATTTTTCCGTCTTTATTGAGATGGAATTGACATATAACACTGTATGAGTTTAAGGTATACAATGTGTTGATTTGATACACTTTTATATTGCAAAATGATTACTACCCTAGCTTAACACCTCCATCATGCCACATAATTACTGTTTTCTGTTTTATAGTACGAACATTAAAGATTTACTCTTTTAGTAATTTTCAAGTGTAAAAATAACATTTAAAATGAATGAGTCCATTGGATACTGTGATAATATGGACCCCTTTTACCCTGCAACTTCTATAATCCCTGGTATGTCACAGGTATGTAACAGTGTAACTCAAAGGTACCTCAATTAGGGGGCAGGGGATCAAACGTTATGAGCTTTTCTCTGCTCTCATCAGTCTGAATGGGGTGGTTGTACTATAGTAAGAAATAATCTCAAGATTTCAGTGACATAAGATAAAAAGCCTTATTTCTTCCACATGGCAAGTAGCTCCCACTGGTCAGCTGGGGAGCTCTGCTTATTCCTACTCGGGGACCAGGTAGGGGGAGGCTCCAGCTCTCTGCTTTCCTGACCAATGATGGCCAAGGCAGGACAACGGAAATAGGGTGAATTGTTCACTGGTTTTTATATTGCTCTCAATACATTGGCCAAAAGAAATCACAAGGCCATGCCTAACTGCAAAGAAGAATGAGAGAATGCCATGCTACACAGTTCCAGAAGGCAGAGAGCCAGAAAGATTTGGTGAACAGGACTAAAGATCACCACATCAGCTAAAATCAAGAATGGGGCAGAAAGGGGTGCCTAGGAGACAAGGGCAGTGTAGAGGTATCCCCAGAAGACTACCAGCTGTCCTGGAGTCTCTTCACAAAATGAACTCACACAGTGAGCTCCTGACTAATTTGTGTTTCCTTTTACTATTCACACACTTGGCTTCACACTCTTTCTCCAAAGAGTATGTAAGATTTTACAGACTACAATCACATTGTAGTCTTGCTTCCTTTAGATTACTTCTAGAGAATATCTTAATTGGAGTCCTGGGAATTTTTAGATCCCTTTGGCCATGCATGACAATTTCCTGTGTGGCTTTTTCTTACAACTGGTTAAACATAATTATTATCTGTGGATTTTGAAACTAGTCTAAGTTTTAAAGTGCCACCTTATCTCCAAGTTCTTAGAGGGTACGTCATTACTGAAAGGAGAGGGCATTCCCCTTCTTTTGATACTAATGCTTTTCTCCCCACAGAAGGAGGAACAGCCCTGAAGACACGACTGCTTTGGAGGTAGGCTCTAGCATGTCTCCTGAGAGTCCTTTGCAATCGCTCTGAATCTCTGCCTTCTGCTTGGGCCATAGCCAAGTGCTATGCCAGTTTTGAACTTCTTCCACCTACAGATTGCCTGTTGACCATTAGGGAACATTTTCTGAGCATTTCCTTTGTAGCATGGTGCCAGGCACTCCAGACAATCTGGGGTAAACTGAGCCACTTCTCTTTTTTTGAGGCTCCTGGGATATTAAAAAATAAAGTAATTCCAAGAAAAGATCATAGAAACTGTGATGAATTTAAAGTTGTTGGATGGAATGCTTCTTTTCAAAACTCTTGCCAGCATGTCTATGAAAGTCTAGGTATAATCTCCTTTGGAGATATCATCAAAAATCTAAATTTGAATCTTATTTTGAATATGAGGCTTATGCCAAGTGGTTCGCTTGGATCCCCATTTCCACTATCCCTGTGGTAGGTTCTAGGAGTAAGCATAAGGCATTCTGTCTGCCCTTGAGGCATTCACAATCAATTTAGGGAGTCAGTTTTAAAAAATACAGTACAGTGACTAATACAGGTAGGTATATAATAAAGTGCTCAGCTGGCAGCAGATGCTCTATGTATTTTTAGGAATTTAGAGACTATAGGGATCAGTTTGGGTTAGTCAGGAGTGGCTTCATGAAAAAGTTGCATGCATGACAATTTCCTGTGTGGCTTTTTCTTACAACTGGTTAAACATAATTATTATCTGTGGATTTTGAAACTAGTCTAAGTTTTAAAGTGCCACCTTATCTCCAAGTTCTTAGAGGGTACATCATTACTGAAAGGAGAGGGATAAAAGGATAAAGGATTTCAGGAACAACAGCAGTCAGAATTTTAGGATATTGACCCCCTCCTATACATTTACATTAAAATAAAACTGGTTTTACCAGTTTTACTTTTTGGTCCATCCTCAGTGAATAAAGCCTCAGATCCAAGCTCTTGTGAAATCCTGAATAATTTAAGCTCTGTGTTGCTGTCCCTTTGAAGCAAGCTAATATATGAACCAACAGCCACCAGGATTGCAGATTTGAGAGCACACAACGGACTCTGCTTGCTTTTCCCTTTGAGTCCAGAAGGGAGCTAATAACTCTCCTTCCCGGGCGTGTAAAGCCTAGCAGGGGATGAGCAGTTTGGATGGTGGAGTTGATGAAGGCAAGCCTTCTGGAGGGGCTTCTAAAGCTTGCTTCTCTTTGAAGTGAGTTAGGGTACCTCATGTAGAGCTATCCCAAGTGTGGTAAGAAGAGACACACACAACATTCTCACTGTATTGGGGCTGTGCGCATCCCCTAAGGCCTCCCCGTTGGACAGGAGGATCCTGGAAAGCACGCCCCATGCACGCCCCATGGAGTCACCGCGTCTGCAAGACGGGTGAGAATAGTTACCACCCACTGACTCCTGCTCCCTTTTGTGGCACTGACTGGAGGGGGTGCTCATCAGGCTGAACTTTCTTCCTTTTAAAAGGATTATTTTTCCTCTTAAAACCAAAGCTAAAATTTTTGTTTGGAAATGAATTCTTAGTCTCTGGTTTTAGTTAGGAATCTCCATAGGGAACAATAGAAGTATATTGCATTTCTAATTTAAAACTTCACATTGGTGATGAAGTCTTGAAAATAACAAGTCTGGGCAAGCAAACGTCTGTTACTTTCAATCTTTTCTCCCTTGACTTACAGCAAACTTGTGGCACTAGTCTTGGAATGTGGGCACTATGTCTGATCAGTATTTTGGAGGGTTTTGGAATGTACAAGAATAAAGATAAGAGTCTCTGCTCAAAATTTATAATGCATTGCAGATTGCACTGTGGGTTTCTGAAACAACAAAAAATCATGGTGGGTTTTAAAGCACTTGGAAGGAACAGCACAGCTCTTTGATGTAGGGCATTTAAATTAATGTAAGTCACAACACAAAGCTCAAGTTCAAAATTTGTGTCTTCTTTCGATTACCACACATCAAACTACTTGAAATGGAGACAAAATTTTGTATCTCTGGGGAGAAATGCAATGCTGTTTTGATGATCAAATGTGCTGGGTACAAAGGTTCTTGTTAGCCATATTGGGTGTGGTGCTGGGAAGTTTCATCCAACTTGGCTGTGGACCAGTTTTGGGGGCTAAGCAGGGTGACTGTTGCTCCCAGCAGCCTCTGGTGGGGAAGGTGGAGCCTGAGCTGAGTGGAGGCAGAGCCGGACTCCCAGTGCTCAGTGACCTGGGGTGCAGAATACACCCGCTGTCCCAACCATGTCTTCTGTGGAAACAAGAACTGGCAGTTCACTCTGCATTGGCTCAGGAGAATCTTAGAGATGCAGCTCACCTTTGGTGTTGGTAAAAGATTCACTCTATGAATCCTTTATAAACATAAAAGGCAGTTGAAATATATCCTCTGGTAATGGAATAAATCCTTCTGTGCCACAATTAGTATTCTTATTCCTTTGGTAATGGAACAAATCCCTATATGCCACAATTATTATTATTGAGCAAATAATAATTAATTTTTAATACTATATACATTGGGGTATCATGGGGGAAAAAAGTAAATATTCTCCAAAAATTGTGACATTTGAGAGCTTATATACTGTCTTAACAGGGGAAGGGGGAGGAGAAATGTAAGCACCCTAAGGGAGAGTAATTGATTTTTAGGAAAGATGAATGAGCTCTTAGAAGAATAGTTGGGAGGTACGATAGCTTGTGACAGAGTTTGTCTGGATATGGTGTGGACTTCTATCCTCTTCTGTGACAAGTCAATCTTCCTTGGTTGATGAGACTCCAGAAAGGGGATTTACGACAATTGAGTTTCTCGTTAGGCAAATAAGGGGAGTTCAGAGAACTTCTCCCTGAATTTGCTGTTTTTCATGTGCCTTCAGCTCAAACTAATCAATATACTGAAGTGGCATATTTTGGGGTGGCATGTCCTGACCTCACTCCTTCCGTGGCCAGAAGGTAGTCTTACCTGGCCATGTGCAGTGAGGGTCCTGGGCTGATCTGTGTGGGAGTGAAGGGTCAACGGGTGAGCAGGCTTGGTCTGGTGCAGTCTCTCAAGGACAGGGTAAAAAGATTTTGGTGTTTGAAGTTAAATGCTCTAAATCAGCTTGGAGCTAAGGATAGAAAAGCAAATGCTTCTAGGCCTGTGGGCTACTGCTGAAGGCTTTTCTAGACTGACCAGGTTCCCTTCTCCTCAGGGCTCTGTCCCTGGGGATACCTTTGGCTCTAAGTAGTTGGGTCTGCTCCGTGCTTCAGTTTCACCGTGCCCTAGTTTTTCACAGTGGGCCATTTGGTCTTGTTAAGGGGAATGTTGGTCTTCCTGGGAACAGCAAGGGAGGGAATGTTTTTTCTCTTTTTGTCTCCTACATTTTATAAGATGTCATTCTTGACACTTTGAAAAATGAACTGTTTCTTCTTGATTCCTGGGGTCTAGGGTTGTTTCTTATTTTCTTCTCTTATGAAATAATAAGCTTCTGATATATGTATATCATATTTCTAAACCAGAACTAAAAGCTGGATCTCTATTAGTTTCTAAATCTAGGGTCTGGTGCTTATACAGACTAAGTTGCTTTCATCTCTGCAGAAATTATCTGTTAGTATTCTACCATGTTGGACTTTTTCAGTTGTATTCTTATGATGTCTGTATCCACCTGCTAACTCAAACATGCATGATAGCCAGTGAGCCTACAGGATTGCTGTGTCAGTATAACAAAAACATTCCTTATCTCTGGTGTCAGTGTGAAATTTTTCCTACATGAGCAGCATCTCAAATATAGTTCACTCGTTTGGTACCATGTTTCATGACTAGAGAAGGTTGTTGAAATATAGGTTTGCCAGAGATTAAAGGGAAAATGACCAGCCCCTACTTTCTTTTGCTTTTTAACTAAAAACAGTGGCATAGTTGCATTGTTAATTGCAACCCAAACTACCAAAATTAAAGCCGTCTCCCATGCAACTTAGAAATATTTTAAAATGACTAATTTGACTTTAAAACGTTGAATTGAAAGGTGCAGAGAATCCCCAGTTTTAGTAATTGCTTGCAATCATTGATATATTATAGCTTATGTTTTCTTCCTATTCCCTCCATGTCTTCTCTCAAGAACATGTGCCTCTCCATCTTTGCACACCAATGACATCTTATATGCTCTAGGAGGATAATTTGAGGTCATTCCATTTTCACTTCCATTCCCATTATAATCTAACATCAACATTTACAGTATTTTTGTATGTAAAACCTGCTTCAGAGAATAATTTCTGGTGCCCTTAGGTGGTGGATGTCATCTTACTTGCCATTGTCCTCTTTGCCCTTAGTCCTCTCTCTTGGTTTTGCTCTCACAGATATATTCTCCCTTACAAGATAATATTTATGTAATATATACACATTCATGCACATACATCATATACAAATTAATGTACACTGCACTCAATAAAATTTTGTTGAATCAGATAATAAACATACACTGTAGAGCATGTGTTTGTGTACGTGCATTCATGTGCGTGCACATGTGAATGCACATGGAAGGAGGGGGGTAGTCTTTATTTTTTACCTCTGTTTTGCCTCTGTTCTATAGGGGCAGGCACTGAGAGGAATTTTCTTCTGTCCCTGAAGTTTTTATTGTGTAGCTTCTTTGATTTTCCTTTCTAGATAATTCCTTTTCAAAAAGTTTGAAGAAAATTTGCACAGCAATTTTGACTTACCTGTAGGTGGAAAAAAGGATAATTTTTACAGCAATTTTGCATTTTTCACATGTGGATAATTCTATGAGCTTTCAAAGCAAACACTTCAAAATTTCATATTCTTTAGATTGAGATGGTTGAACATAATACTGTATGTTTGTATTTTACTTTTATAATTATTACTATATATGCACACATATATTTATGTAATAAAAGTTATAATGAAGTTCTAATTGATTAGTTGCTTACTTTATTAGTGCATTTAAAAAATCTTCCTGAAATCTGTATATATCTTAGGTACAAAGGAAATAATCTTTTCTTTTTGAGTCTCTGGAAAATCCACTTATTTGCTTTTAGCACTCAAAAACATTTAATTTTTTTGTTCAAGTAGGCATTTATTTTAAGCTGAGAAGACTTTTTCCAAAAGCATACTTTCGTATCACCTGCAACTCCAGGCGATGGGGACTGGATCACTGTCTTCCTCACCCTGTCCACTTACCCCAGAGTGGTCAGCATTTAGGCATTATCCTTTATGTAGGTGACAGCATGCCCAGGAAATTTATGGTAGTGTAGAGCCCTATTGAGGGGATTAGAAATTCTCTCCCTTTGAAAGTGGAATGTCTTCTACTAACTGGTAAGAATGTCTTTTTTTTTTTTTTTGTATTGAGAGAACTTTGGGGTTCTGAAAAACTCTGAGAAAAAATCTTCACAGTCAGAGAATACTATGTTTAGGAAAATTTGACAACAGAGTGAAAAAAGATCCTGCCTTAGGGTTCTAAGGCTGGGAGTTAGCTGTGTTAGTGGGCTACTGAAATCTAGAGTAATCCCCTTTTATTTCTTGGAGAAATAAATCAGCTGTAAACAGGTAAGACTTTCAAGCTGTAATAATAAAGACTGAATTTTAACTTTCAATAATCCTAATTCTAATTATTACTCTCAAACTGAATATTAAGTATTATTTTAGAGAATAGTGAACAAAACATGTAGCAAGCACACAGTCAAAATATTCTTATTACCTGAACCTCATATTTGGCATTCCCATACTTCGCTGCATGACGTCTTAACTAGGATCTAACTATCAGCAGCAGCATTGCATTCCTGCACACATGTGTCCCCAGATTATCTGTGACAGGGTTGACAAACCAGGACTGCAGTCTGGACAACCTCCGGCTCACACCTGCTTTTGCAAATAAAGTCTTATTGGATAAAACCATGCCCATTTATTTAATTCTTGTCTATGGCTGCTTTCATGTTAAATAGCTGAGTAGTTGTGACATAAACTGTATCGTTTGCAAAATGGAAAAAAGTATGACCATTTAGAGAAAAAGTTTGCCAATCCCTAATCTAAGGATATCAATTTTCTTCTCTTTTGTTTCACTGATAATATCATATAAAACTTTAAATGCTGTATATTTACCCTCTTGTGACTTACACTCTTCTTTTTGAAGGCAAAACTGAAAACAAAACAAAAAGACTGAACAACAGAACCCCCAAAACCAAAAACAAAAGCCTTACAAAATTAAGAAGTACTTATGTAAATTAAACTCATAAGGTTATGAAGTAGGCTCATTAAAATATTCTGACATTAATGAAAAATTTTATTCTTGTCGGGCAACATATGAGAAAAGATGACTGGCATATGAATCAGAAGACGTGTTTCTGTGTTTGCCATTTTGTAACTCAGAGGTTGGCAAACTTCGGTAAAGGGTAAGATAGTAAGCACTAAAATATTTAGTATTTTGTGGGCCGTACTTATTTTATTTTATACAGAACAGGTGGTGGGTAGGCTTTGGTGTGCAGCCCGTAGCTTGAGTGCCTGCAGGAGCTCTCCGTGCGCCTGGTAAGCCACAACCTCCACGGGCTGCATTTTCAGGAGACTGAATTCAATCATACCTTCTGGTTTTAATACTTTTCTGTCTTGTTATTTATGTCAGAGCCAGTGTTTACATTTGCTGAAAATTTACATTTGCTGAAAATTTATATTTTCTTATCATGTGGAAAGTAGAGTCAGAACAGTATAGGCATGTGATATGAACCTCAAATTTTACATTTCTTAGTATATGAATTTCTATTGCTTTGTGTTAAGTAAGTTTGATTCCAAACTTTGAATAGTAACATAATGGCTATTTGATCTTACTCTTAGTTTTGTGGGTCAGAAATTCAGGAAGAGCTGGATTGGACAGTTTTCACTTGGGGTTTCTCATGTGGTTTTAGTTAGATGTCAGCCAGGGCTGTGGCCATCTCAAGGCTCAACTGTGTTGGACACCCAAGAGAGCTGGCAGTTGATGCTGGTCGTTAGAGGGGCGCTTACTTGGACTGTTGATTAGAACACCTATAGATCCTCTTCACTATGGAGGTTTCAGGGTGGTCAAACTTTTTACATGGTACTTGGCTTACCCCAGAGAGAGTATCCCCCAAGAATGAGGAAGGAGCTGCATACCTGTCCTGACCTTCCCTGGGAGGTCAATGCCTATTCGTTAAAGCAGTCACAGGCTTGCCAAGATTCAAGTGGAAGAGAGGTAGACCTTCCCTTCCAATGTGAGGAATTTTAAAGAATTTGGGACCATATTTTTAAGTCACCACACCTAGCTATGGTGATTTTTAAGTTTAACAATGAATTAATAGAATTCTTATGCTAGCTATTGTATAATTAACCACAGTTATTAAGGGCAAGATATAATTAGAATATTCTCAGATCTCAGATGAAACTGATACATTTCCCACATTTCTTTTCCCTAGTCATCTGTCAGTGGACACTTAGAAGGTATACACACACACATGCATTGCAATATTAAGCAACCTTAAGAAAGAAGGAAATCTTGCCCTTTGTGACAACATGGATGTTCCTGGAGAACATTAATCTAAGTGAAATAAACCAGACATAGATACATACATGATTTCACTTATATGTGGGGTATGAAAAAATAAAACTCAGAGCAGACTGGTGGCTACCAGGGCCTTGTGGGTGGAGGAAATGGGTAAATATTTGTTAAAAGGTACAGATTTTCAGAGATAAGATGAATAAGTTCTAGAGACCTAATGCATAACATAGTCACTATAGTTAATAACAATGGATTATGTGCTTGAAACTTGCTAAAATAATAGATCTCATGTCTTCACATCATACATAGAAAAGAAGAAAAAAGTATGTAACTTTTTAAAATGAATGTAATCGTTTGAAAATGTGTATGCATATAAAAACATCATATCCCTTAAATATGTGAAATTTTAATATGTCAATCATACCTCAATAAAGCTGGGAAAAAAACAAAGAAACAAAGATGAAGTCAGAGAAATGGTGGTGGGAAGCTTGTGCAGGCTTTGTCAGCCATAGGAAGGAGTCTGGATTTCACTGCACAAAGTGGCAAGGCATTTGAGTTTCAAGCAGAGGAGTGATATTCTCTGACTTAGATTTTTAAAATCACTATGACCCCTGTGTAGAGAATAGGGTATTTTGGGGTCAGGTGATAGTACACAAGAATAGAGGCAGAGGATTCAACTAGGGGTCTTTTGTTTTATTTTATTCATGAGATATTTGTGGGCTGGAATAAAGTTTTAAAAGCATAGGTGATTAGAAAAAGTAAAAATAGATAAGATACTATTCCCATGTTCCAGGTAAGTAAATGGAGGCTTAGAGAGTTTAATCCATTCTTATATAGATGGTAAACTGGTATTTAAATCTACATCTAATTTCACAGATCAATTTCAGCCAAATGTAATGTATATTTGTCACATTTAAAATTAATGAAGTCCAAATAGATGTAATTTTACTGTAATTTAGGTGTCTTAGACTAAATTAAGAGACATTAACCATGGTCCTATTTTTAAACATTTTCTATGATCATGCCTCTTCATTGTTTCCATGTAGAAAGTATTTAAGATACAATAAATTGGATGAAAGTTAAATTATATCACCTTCTGTTATATGACTTTTATGGAAAAATGAGGAAATTACTGCAAATATAAAATCCGCAGCTTCATACAACCATTCTATGTAATTCTGGTGACTGAGACCTAATAGTCAGCCAAAGAAAGTTTGTTATTACCAGTTGTGAGCATTATCAGTTGTGGGATAAATGATCAATGATATATTAGAAATTCTTTCCTTTATATTCAATAAGGATGGAAGAGAGTGCTGACAGTTATGTTGGAAGTAATTTGGAACAGTGCATACTTTTCATTAAAACATAGACAAGACTAGCACTATTCACTGTGGTACCTTAAACCATCTGGAGAGCCTCTTTTGATTAGAACTCTCTTCTTTTGAGCAAAGGATGAGAGGGAGACTCTTTGGTTCTATTTTTGCTGCAGTATTTAAAATAAATGTTTATTGAAGAAGGAATTGATTCCTCTATCATCAAGTTCAAGGAATCTTTTTTTGTATTTTCCTCACTATGTTAACCTCCTCTGTGATCTCTCAGAGTTATTGGCAAGGTGATTTACTTCTGGTTCTAAAACCTCTCTGTCCCTTGATTTATAGGTTACATCATGCTTCCTCTCTTCCACATGATCAGGATCTTCAAAGTAAGCATCTTTCAAAGGAGCAACAAGCAAAATACAGCTGCAGGATCAGCAACTCCCTGGTAAGCAGCTTTGCCTGCTGTCATTGTTGACTACAGGAGGTGGTGATCCATGTCAGTCACTAAAATGACACCTTGCCAAGACTGGAGTCTGCTCCCAGAGTTTTTGTGTATGGGAGCACTTTCAGATAGTGAGATTTTCATATATTCCCAGAACTTCACATGGTGCTTGGAACATAGTAAGTGCCCAGTAGGTACCCAGTAAATATTTATTAATATTAATTACAAAACTATATTTTGAAAGTTTTGCTAACATGCGGAAGGTAGATTTGTTGCAGAATAGAGCAATGCAAGAATTTCCTTATCACTCCTTGATACATTTTTATTAATACTAGAATAAATAACTCTCCAAGCAGGCAGAGACCTTTAGCAAGACTCGATGAATTGATATAAACTTATATTTTTAAGCCATCAAACTAAGAAGAGGTTAAGACTTAACGTTTACTTATTAAGATAATTTCCTAATCATTCTTATAAGATCTTAATGAGTGACAAACTGACGCTGGATATAAATTTATGATTTCCCAAAATAACATTTGATTGGTTTGAGTGATGTCTTACATCAAGTAATCATAGTTAATTTTTGCTTCTGGAGAGATTTGACTTTACCAGTCTATCATGTCATCAGATGTATTTCAAGAAAGATTTCTTTGTCTGTTGATACAGAGTTAAATAATTCCTATGGAGATTCTTGAATATATAACTTGTATTTTTATCAGGGCAGATGGGACAAGTTCAGAATAGTGGCAGAAAGATTACATCTTCATCTGAAATATACTGTAAACACATAAAGGATGATTTCATATTGAAAAATATTTTCAGTCATATAAATCAAGGGCAAAGTTAGGATTTTTCTCATGTATGAGTTATGGTGCAAAAAGCAATGGTCACTGATCTTAAGTCAAAGGCAGGTCAATAAATCCTGTGACCTCAATTCTATTGTAAATATAAGCAGTTACAATGATGAGAGGTTGGGAGTTATAAATTATATAAACTGCTAAAACAAAAGTGAAGATTATTTTTATTGTTGTATTTACTTTTTTGTTATATTTATTTCTTTGACATTCAATATCTATAATTAAGACTGATGTTTGATTTTAACTGACAAAGTAATCCAAGTCTGAAAGAAATTTCAGAGAATAAAAAAATGGCCATATAATTATGTAGGGATAAAATTGTAGGTTTGACATTTCCAGATTCTTTTCTGAAGGGTGAATTTTGAATGATTTACTTATTATTTTTATTATTTTTGGTAATGAACCAGTCACCCTAACAAACAAAGCCCTAACAACATTAACAATCCCATCACAGAAGGCACAATGAAAATTGCAAGTAGGGTAATCCTTACTGTCTAGAAACAGCTCAGGCAACATGTAGAGCTTCACCTGGGTAAAGTAAACAATGTTCCCTGTATTGTCCCAGCACTTGCTGCCAGGGCTCATAGGAGGAGTCTGGGTCTGACTGTCTCTTGACACAGACTCGGGGGTTTTCACTGGACCAGGCACAGCACAGTTCTCTCACAGGTCTTTGCTTTTCTCCGTAGCAGTGGTGGGCACTTATTCTAAGGGTCACTGTGGTTGCCCAATTTACCCTTGCCCTGAAGATGTGGCAGTTAGCCCAGCACACTGGTTCTCAGACTGTGCTGCACATTCGAAGCAGCTGGCCCCTTCTCCAAAGATTCTGATTTAGGTGGCCTGGCTGGGGCTTACTTAGGCTTTGGAGGTTTTGGAAAGCTCCTCTGGTATTTCTAAGGCACACTTAGAGTTGAGAACCACTAATCCAGTACTGCTTGGAAAAGGAAGAGAGCACAATCTGTGAAGTTCTGCCTTAATTCTCATCCTTAATTTTACATTTTTCCACAGGTCCCTCAGTGCCTCAGAAAATCCAGTCTCAGTTGATCCCAGTGATGGTGCTTTATAGTCCTGACTCTTCCCTAAACTGCATTTTGGATTCTCCTTGCCCATAATCTTTCCCAGGTGAGAAACTCAAAAGAGAAGCTGGAGAAAAATTAAGAATCCTGATGATATTTGGCATCATACTGTGACCGATGGTGGAATGAATTCTTTTTAAATGTTCAGTAAGTAAAGTAAGCAGAATTGGAGGGTAATGGATTGGCATGCCAAAATACATGTGCAGTGAAATTAATCAAAGCATTCTTAATTTTATCTAACAGTATGACAATAAATAGTAAACAAGTATTGGTATAGGGTTCAGAAAGTCTTAGATTCAAGTGCTGGCTTCATCATTACTACTATTTACCTGCCTTCTTTGAGCTTCATCATCAGCATTTTACCATTTTACATCATTCAACAATTTACCTGCCTTCTCTGAGCTTGAGTTTCCTTATCTATAACACAGAAACAACATCTGCTGTACATTCCTTACCTGGTTATTGTGAGGATCAAATTAAATTACAAAAGTAAAATAGTTTATATTGTTAGGTGATAAACAAATGGTATCACTTTGTGTTGACCTGATTTAATATGCATTATGTGAACACATTTCATGGTTCCCTTTTTAACCAAGGGAATAATTCTGGGGAATAATAGTTATAAAACTATAATTAAACCAATGTGTCCTAGTCTTTAACTGATCTGCTTGGGTGACAAGTTTATATAAAATGAAGGATGCATCTTTTGTAAACCTGATGTTTCAACCTCACCTAGGGTATAATTGGTTATTGGTTTTGAAAAACAAAGATCCATATCATTTTCTCATAATTTAAGCGTTTCTATCCCAGTAACTCTTAAGCCCATTGCAACTCTGAAAAGGAGAAAAAAAATAGGAATGGAAACGTTTGTGATTCCATTCGGTTGTGGAAGATGTCTTAATTTTGTCTTAAACTGTAGTGTCTCAGTTTGGACGACTGTAACAAACTACCATAGATGGGGCAGCTTAAGCAACAAACCTTTTTCACAGTCCTGGAGGCTGGGAAGTCTTATATTGGGTGTTAGCATGTTTGGGCTCCAGTGAGAGCCCTCTTTCAGGCTGCCTGCTTGTATCCTCCCAAGTGGAAAGAGGGCAAGCTGCCTCTCTGGCCTCTTTTTAAAAGGGTACTAATCCCATTCTTAAGGGCTGCAGCCTCATGTCCTAATTATCTTCCAAAGGCCCCTCTGCCAAATATCACTGCATTGGGGATTAGATTTCAAATTGTTAATTTTGGGGAAGCACAAATATTCAGTCCATAGTGTGAGCCTACTGTTACTGGAATGACAGCTAATGTCTGTTACCACTATTTACCAAACCAATGCTCTATGCTGGGCACCATGCTTAGTGTGCCAGACACTCCATCTCATTTAGGCCCCCTAAATTTCTGTGTGAATTACATTCTATTATTATATCAATTTTTTTTGTTAAAAAACAGAACAAATGGAGGCACAGAGGGGCTATCATTTTCCCCTTAAACCCCATTAGTCCAGATCATATCCCTTGCTTTTAATCACTGCACTACACTGTCTCCCAGTAATCACTGTTATAAGAGTTTTATCAGCATGTTGATTTGGGGGCAGTTGGTGAAATGAGCTTAGGAAGGGAGTGGGGAGGAAGAATAGTGTAAGGTTTCTTTCAGAAATAGTTCCTTTGGCTCAGTAAAGGACCCATGACTGAGCTGTATGGAGGGTGGGGCTGCACATACTATCTGAAAAAATTGTTCCCACAAGCAACTGTAGACGGCTGGGACTCAGTCATCCTGCTCCAGGTGATGGGATGCGACATCACTGGGGCTTCAGGGCCTTGGAGCTTTGGGGGCAGCATACGGCAACATCAGAAGCTCAGACGTGAACTTTTTCCCAACAGCAGTGATACTGGTCTTCTCAAGCCTTGGCCCTTAGATATAACTCAGGGCACTGGGTAGGAGAGGGAGAGCATGATGGATTCCAGGCTGTGGTAGACTGCACTTGGTCATGAGTACAGGCAGCAGTCCCTTGGGAGTTTTCAGAGGAAACCTGTGGGGTGTCAAGGGGAGATACATCCCAGTAAAATACAGCTGATTGCTGCAGTTGGGACCTCACATTAACTGCAGGCTAGAGTAACCTGAATAACAACTAGCAATAAGAATAACAACAATTAATTTACCATGTAACCTTCTAGCAGTTTGATGAGCTAGAGAGCTAGGTAGTATTAATACCACCATTTTACAGATAAGGATCTCAGACATAAACAATGCCCAGGTTCACACAAGTTAACGCAAGGTGGGATTAAATCAGATCTTTCTGATTCTAGAGCCCATAATGTATATTAAACTTTGTTTTCTCATAAAAAAGCTAGTTGAAGAAGGTGTTGTACATCTTCTATTAGACCTATCATGAGTATTGGAAGTGGTTGAATGTCAACTAGTCTAGTACACCAAGAACATGAACACCAGAGTTGGATTCATAGTATAACAGGCACAGCTGAGCCTTTTCCTTTGACCTTGTCCGTAGTTCCTTCTACTGCTCCTAGGCCTGTGGGAACTGTGCTACTCATTTAGGAACAACAAGTGAAATTGCCTTCTAAATGCAGATTAAGTTAGAAAGATGCTTTGAATAAAAGGGTTTTGATTGATTGTTTTGCACTAGGAAGACCAATCAGCAATTCCAAATTACAATCACAAAGTTGCTTGATCTTGAATATCAAAGAAGTAGGTCTCTAATCCTGCTGGAGGATACCTCTGTTTGAGATTTAGGTGTGGTTAGAAATATAAACAGATTCTACCTAATTATATAGGAGATGAATGTTGAAATACTGAAAGCCATGCATCTACAAGCACTGAGAATAATAAAAAGGCAAAAGGGATTCAATGGCTTTATTAGAATCCCAGGTTACAACCTAACCTAGCACGTCACACTGTCATCTATCCAGAATATATGGGCCTGCCTGATTCATTAGTTTCAGGAGCTGTCTTCTTTCATCATTAGGGTCCAATTGACTCATAGACACAAACCTCACCCAACATTCTGGCACTTGACATGAGGTCACCTATGCTACCAATTTATCTGTGACCTTGAGAGCTAGTTATTATTTAAACTTTTTCCTCATTCTTATGATTTTGTACTACTCTGTCTTCCAGCTCTGGTCCCCAAAGCCTGACATCTTCTGTGGTAGACTCCTGCCTTGGTAATTTGTCCAGTGGTTTTCTTGTGTAACTGAAATCTGTGTTAAACTCCAATGAAAACCTTTTAGTCAAGGTTCTCAATTGCTGACTATTTTCCTGTACAGACTAGTGACCACCTTCTGCTGCAGGACATTGGCAGCCACCCACATCAAGGGACTGCTTGCTATTGCAGTAGTTCTCAAATCTCAACTCTTTTCAAAATCACTTGAACTTTGATAATTCACAACTCCGGTTTGTACCCCCAAGATTTTCTGATTCAGGCAGGCTGGGGAGGAGCCTAGAAATCTGCATATTTAACATCTCCCCTAGGTGACACTCTGCAGGTGAGTAAAAGAACACACCTAGGTAGAGAAACACTCCTCCATTGTCTGTTGCTATAACAATGTTGGCCAACATTGGGCTTCCTATTCTACCAGATGGGTTGCTCTTCCCTAGTTCTAATCACTTTATCGTACTCCAGTTGTCCTTCAGGTCTCATTTTAGATGTTGCCTTCTCTCCCCACTGAAGACTGTTAGATATTTCTTGTATGCACTATTGTGCATTCTGTCCTTATCTATGGCTACCACGTATCTCACTGTATTTCTTTATTTGTTTTTTTACATGAACTGCTAGACTATAAACTCTGAGGGAAGGGCTAAGTCATGTTCACCTCTGAATCTTCACTACCTTGTGTAGTACAAGGCACAGAGGAGGAGGACAAAAAAATAGTTATGGAATGGTCAGGTTCCAGGTGGGGGCTGGTCCTAGTCCATCTTGGTCAGCTAGGCTACTTCTCAATTCAGATTACTTTAGGATCCTGGTCTAGACATGCCTCTGGGACATGAGAGAACTGAAGTCCAGGATGCAGTCTAGCCCAGCCTCTCCTGTTGATTACTAGACGATGGCAGGACTTCTAACACTGGTTCTCATGTAAGGTTCTGTCTCATGTAAATATATGAAACCAAGCCCATGTGATTTCTTAAAATTCAAAATATTCTAAGTTTCAGTGTGAAATACATTCTGGATGTGAGGCATTTAAACATTAGAGAAAATGGGAAGTCTTCATTTTGATTCTGAGATGGATCTAGTGTTTAGAGATAGTTGGTGATAAATTTCAGAAAGCAGCAGTTTCCTCATATTTTTTTGCCTTTCCAGTTGCAATTAGTCTCCGATTCCATGCCAGGGAAACCTAAAGTCTTAGAATCATTGCATGCTAGTTCTGGAAAGGACTTTTCAGATGATCGTTTTTACAAGATGAGTAGAGTTGAGTCAAGTAATTATTCAGTGTCTATAATATGCAAGAAAACTAAACTCAGACTGGAGGCTATCACATGCTCAGGTTCACACAGCTTAGTTTTACACTTCAGCTCGATCTCTGATCTCCTGATCTCCATGACAATTCCTGCTCTGTCTAGAAATTCCCATGCTGATGTAGAATCACGGAGGCCACAGTACATACTTGTCTGATTCAGTCCTGCCCTGCAGCCAGCTTATTTTACTCTTCACTGGGTTTTCATGAATTCTTTTTATAATGCATTATTTTTTCCAAGGTCTTGTATTATTTTAATAGTTAGCCTGTTGAGTGTGTATACTTCAGGGCTAATTATCTTATTACTTATTTAAGACACATATCTAGAATTGGCAATAAGGGAACATTTAAGTGGCGCTTAAGAAGGAAATGGAGGGCAGTTGAGAATGGCCATACTTAGGCAGTTAGATATTTTTTGGCTCATGTTTCATGAGCATAGATTTTATGTTTTTGTATATCTTCTAAAATACAATTAAACTGTTGCCAACTGCTGATGATTCTATCTAATGGAAGAAAGCTGAGGTTTGAGTAATTTAAATGGAGCATAGTCCAAAAATTATTAATATCTGGCATTCAAATGCTCTCTACTAATTTTTTTTCCAGCAAAATTTTGCTGAACATCTTTATGCAACAGGCACTGTTCTGGGCACTGGAGACATTTCTGTTCATCTGAATATAAACATGGAAGCCAGTTTAGAATTTCCCCTTAGACGTTAAAGGCATAATTTTAAACAGTAGAGAAGCTATGGAGAGCTCTTTTTCATCCTTAATTTCACTCCTACTAGAAGTTTACTCTTGGAAGGGACTTGATTTTTTTTCCTTAGTTATATGTAAGATTTGCTTTCTCTCAAACTGTCCTTGACAGAATCCTCCTGGATTAGCTGATAATTTTATATGCAAATTGCATAGAGAGATTAGGATGTCCACAGAGCTCTCATGCAGATTAAATGTTAGCTACTAATGTAATTTCTGAGATATAATCTAAATAAGGATTTAGATAGAACCAGTGTTTTCAATACACCAGGAGGCAAATTCTGCCTTTGACTAGCCATATTGTATGGTCAGGTGCTTAAAATTGAATTGTACTGTAAAAGAGAAATCTCAGTAAGTATGAAAAAGATTTAATGAGGTTGAATTTATGCTATTTTAGAATAGGAAGAAAGTAAAAAACAAACTAGTAAATGGTATTGGGTAACTATCTTTTGCCTCTGACAGTTAATATTTCTAAATCATTAGAGTAAGGATATCAGAATATTTCTGATGCCTTTAATCAAACTAAACTGTGACTACAGTTTTCTCAAAGATGGAAACCGAGCATGCCAGATATCCACCCACTAAATAATAAATAGCATATAAAAAATGCAAACTAATATCCAAAATCTAAATATAAAGGAAAACTCAGAGGACCTATGTATTGATGAAGGCTAAGAGTACAGAAGTAAAGACCTAGGAAATAATCAGTCTTAAACTAAAGAGATACATAGACACACAGAGAAATCTATATATTAGATGATAAGAGTGAGAGATGGTTAAGCTTCACTCCAGTCTATCCAGTTTACCTTTTCACTAGACAGACCTGATGGTTGAGTAAAGCCTATGATGGTCTAATGTCATTTAAGAGACATTCACCAGATCCTCTTGCTTAAAGAATTATTCTTTTCATTATATTTGTATTAACAAGTTATATTTATAAAGTCTCTGTCAAAATATAAATAGAAGGGCAACATATAGGGCAGACTATGAACACAAAGAGTCTCAGATTAACTCTGTGTTCCTCAGCATATGGGCAAAAATCTGGAATTCTAGAAAGATGAGCGAGTTTGGATGGAGGCTGAGGGGTGAGGGATGATGGGGGGCTCCTGAAAGAGGGAGCCTGAAAGAGGTCACCCTGAAAGAGGGAATGAAGGTGCTGGGGAGATGGGATGGATGGGAAGGCTGGGGCAGATAAAGCTCATGGAGAGACTCCTCCTTTCTGGAAGGTGGCGTGTCCTGTTGGGAGTCGGTTTTGGTAGTGCTTCACGCATGCTCTCTTGCTTGTATAAAGTGGGACATTTAAAACTGCAGAGCAAATAGTTCTACCTGCTTTATGTAGCTGCTTTGGAGATTAATGAGGTAATGTTTAAAAAGTGCTGGGGATGAAAGGTTCAATATAAATGTTTATGTACTCTGCCAAGAAGAGCTCGCTTTCAAAGCTGCTGTTTTTTAAATAAATGTAAACACCTAGTGTTCCTTGTGCCTTTAACCTGTTATTAGAGAGCTACTATGTTGGCACCTGGACAAAACATTGGTATTTGATCCTCTCTGATGTTTTTCTTACAGTTTCCCTGGGACATTCTGCACAGGGGTGAGCCATGTCAGGTTGGGTTAGTCACTTCATTTAGATGTGAAGTCAGAGGACAAGCAGCTAGTCCAGGAGCAGCAGGCACTGATAGATTACACACTGATGCTCAAGACCCCAGCACTTAAGAGCCCAGCAAAGAGACACAGACACAAACATACACACATTAGGAGATCTAGGAAGAACCTAATTTTACTTTTCATGAATAAAATTCGGTGTAATTTTGAAAACTATGAACTAATAAGTCATGGTTTGGAACTGATTTTGTTTCTAGTGCTGTATTAGGGTTAGGAATAGGGGTCCTGTAGAGTGCTTAGGACATCTCAGGGTCATAATCCTGCTCTGGTCAGGAGAAATAGTTGAGAGCCATAAGTAGTTCTCTTGCCTGAAGGGAGAGGTCAGTAATTCTAAATGAGAAAGATTTCCTGAGTGTAATCAGTAATTTTGTTCTTGACTTTTTCCCTCCATGTCAGAGACCTATGCTTGATCTGTAATTTATAATTGGGTGCTTGAAGAGAAACCTGGATCAAATCACCAGCTTGCATCTTATTCTGCATCGTGGCCTAATGGTACAGCAGTGGTGTGACTGGGGAATCACAGAAGTAGTAACTTGCCAGGGAGAATATAACACATGAGAAAGACCTGGACCACCTTCTTACTTTGTTGGGTTACATTGAGAAGAGGAGATTGAAGGCAAGAATAGGGGTCTCCATTTCGATAAAACTAGGAAATGAAGGTGTATTTATTATATATGGGGAAAGAAACAGAGTTTATAGACATAATAGTTAAAAGTCAGCATTTATTTTTTTGCCTGGGGGTGCGATCTATTTTCTCTACCCCTTGCATTTATTCTCTCAAATATTGGACATTGCATTTCAACATAGAATACCTAGGAATAATGTACCAGAAAATATCTCCAGAAGGAAATGTCTATATCTGCCTTGCCTGTGCAGGATCCTAGGTAATAATTTGGCCTACATATCTTACTAATGATACACTATAACTCCAAGCACTGGGTTTCAGAATGGGATAAAGAATTTTTCAGAGAGTGAAAGAAGATAAAGAGGGTAGTTAAACATGGGAAATGTCTTTCAATCCTGGGGTTTTTGAAAGAGGGAAAGTGGATCTCTGAGTCTTCCAGGGAACAAGACCAGAAGGCCAGAAGCACCTTTCCTTTGTTCTTGCCAGTGTGCAAGAACCTCTGCTTATCCACAGAAAGAAACATGACAACACTTTGGCCTATAAACACCGGCATACCAACTGTACTAAATTGCTGCCTAGCTATTTTGAGTAAGCTGGAGGAAAAATAGCAGACTGCATAGGAGGAAGTTTGGGGGCCCGCCAAGGCCATGACGTACAGGTTTCCAAACAAAGCTATGGCTGAATCAGAAAAAGCATGTCTGAGTCAGGCTCGGATACAAGGCCTCCTCTTCTTGAATTTCTCAGCTTGTCACATAGGAAGAAGAGGTAGGGATTCACAGTAACTCTCTACCTCCTAAGTGGATCCCATAGGCCATCAAAACACATTTTGTTGAAGTTTCATGAAACCTAGAAGGGGATGTTGGTGGAGGTGTTCTCTATATTGTTTTCTTTTTATTCTTCCATTTGGCTATCAGACAACTCATATACCCTTTTCTGTGAAGCCAAAGGTTCCCAGTGGAGAAATAATTAGGACCACTGGTAATATCTTAAAGTTTTTTGGGGTTGCAAAGCTCCAGTGAGTGGCTGCATGGTGGGAACATTCACTGATGTTAACATGAAATAAAAGAGACTTTGGAAAGAGTATTTTTGTTGTGTTAGGTAGTTGCCACTTTCTGGACCTGATGTGTGGATGAATGGTTTATTTTTCCTTTATCATATGTGGACGGAATTGGTAACAGGGTCAGTTATCAGATATTGAATAAAACAACAGAAATAAAATGTCACCAAATTTCAAATCCACATGTAAATAAATATAGGGGCTTTTCTCTCCTTTCTTCTTGTTTTTCATGGGAAAGATCCAGGTTACATCTGTCAAAATCTCTCAGCTTTTCAGAAAAATGGTTTTCTATCCTAAATGATAAATATTGGATGTGATTTAAATAATGGATGTTTTAAATATAAGCATTTTAGGAATGTGTTTCTTCTTTGCCTGGGAAACATCTTAACCAAGGCTCTGTAAGTTCAAAGCTGTTCAGTAATGAGGTGAATGCTTATCTTGAAATCATACTGCTAACATCTCAAAGTATGAAATTTGCACATAAAGAAAAGCCACATTAAGATTAGTTGTGCTAGTCAGCTTGGGCTGCCATAACAAATACTGTAGACGTGGTGGCTTAAACCACAGAAATGTACTTCTCACAATTCTGGAGGCTGGGAAGTCCTCAATCAAGGTGCCAGCTGATTTGCTTCCTGGTGAGAGATCTCTGTGCAGACTGCCACCTTCTCCCTGTGTCCTCACATGGTGGAAAGTGAGATATCTATGGTGTCTCTTCTTTTTCAAAGGCACCTGTTGTATGGGGTCAGGGCTCCACCCTTATGACCTCCTTTAACTGTAATCTCCTCCTTAAAGGCCTTACCTCCAGTACAGTTCCATAGTGGGTTAATGCTTCAACGTAAGTGTTTTGGGAAGGACAAACATTCAGTCCACAGCACCAACTGTGGGTAGTGTAAAACCTTTTGATCTAAGTAAGCCTTGATTCAAGAAACACATCATTCAAGGGCCACATAGAAGTAAAAAGCTATTTAGTTCTTTTGTGGGGGAAGAGACATAGACAGCTGGTCTATGGGTATGTCCTTCTCTGATAATGCCAACGCACTTGGAATTAAAAATGGGATACAAAATGGAGTCATCATTTTGAAAATTTATGTGAACTCCACATTCAGTTTGACTTCGAGAGAGAAAAAGAAGGAGGAAAGTCAGGGAGAAGAGGAGGAGAGAAGAGGAGGGAGGGAGAGAGAAAAGAGATGTGTTGAAAGAAGGAGACAAAAATGGTCTCAGAAAAGGAAAGACATTTAGGAGAGAGAATGAGAGATGCATGTAGAAGAGTAGAAGGTGAAGATACATAGAAGGGCCAATCAGTGAGGGGCAAGGTTGGAGGATGAGCCTGTGGTTGTCCAGCACGGGGGTAGGTAGAGGCTCTGGGATCAAGTACCTGGGTTCAAAACCTTTCTGATCTCAACAGTTAGTCACTGTGTGGCCTTGAACAAATTACTTCATCTCTCTGAGCTCAGTTTTCTAGATAACTTGCTTATCTCATTATATTATAGTAAGGATTAAATGAGATAATACTTGGTGACTGACAAATAGTTAAAGCTCAATATATGTTAGCTATTCCTATTACCACTTGTCCTCCTTTTACATATGATCTGTAGATGTTGTTGATGGTCCTTACATGGGGATCACATTCAGGTTATTTTGCTCTTTGACTTGGAATCTGTTAACCATGCTGGTTATAGACTCTGAGTTATCTTGCATATAATGTTACAACAGGCATCTTGATTTACTGGGGACCCTGCCTCCCCCACAATAGTCATTGAAGGTGGTATCCTTGATGGCAAGACTTTAAGTTATTAAACTCAATAAAGATCTCTTAAGATATAAATATCACTTGATATATCCATTCATGTATATAAGAGAATGATTTGGCTGTTGGATTTAAGGGGCTTTGAATCTATATGTGTTAATCATTTGCACAAATTACAGATTTTCTTGATCATAATTTTTCTCCTTTATTAAAGGGATACTCAAGATGTTTGTGAAATCTGATTCACCAAGTGAGTGGAGGCTCTAAATGTGTTCTTGTTTATCTTCCTCTCTTACCTTTTTTTAGCCCCAAATTCCTGTGTTCAGAGAGAGGCCTGACTGCAGCCCTCATTAATGGGCCCTGCGTGTGTTTGAGAATTTGTGAACGGGGTATAGGTGACTGGAGGCATGACAAAACCCTGGTTCTTCTGTTGACTGTCATTCCTTCTTACTGTTCTCATTTTTATTTTTTTCAGATTTCCTCTTATCTTTACTTTCTATTCTCCTGCTTACCACCACATCCCCAAGAACACGGCCCATTTGGATGGTAACGTTAGGTCTGAGGAGAGACTTGTAACAAGGGCAGTGGGGAGAAGGTACATGGACAAACAGAGCAATGGGAAGAAGGCAATTCGAGACATGAAAAACTCTGCTTCTGGTTACCTTCTGCCTCTATTTGAGGGCTTTTATAGCAGACACTTTGTAGTTTCAGTTTACACAGTGATTTCCTTTCTCTTTGATTTTTAAATTCTCTTCCTCTCTGCTCTTGGCCATATTAAAGGTTGCCTATTCATACACTATTACCAGTCTACATGAATTAATATATTCCAAACTTCTGTCATTGGACATATTACACTAGGAATGTCATCATTTGAATTTTATCTGGGGTTTGAGGGTGGCAGAATGGGAGGACACCTGCGGGATAGACTTTGCAAAAGTTATGGGAGGGCCGGGAAGAGAGTTCAGATTACAGAGCTCTGTTGTTCCCTTGACAGCTGTTTATCCTCATTATGACTCTTGGCATTCCCTGCAAAGCATCAGTTTCTCTCTTTCCACCTTTCTTATTTTTCACCTGCTCCACTGCTGGGCCTGACCTGGCTGTGGATTTCTAGGTCGTAGTTCTGTGCCCGTGTGCTTGTTGCAAGGAGCAGCTCCCTCGGCTGGCTTGGTGGCTCTGCACTCAGGGATGTGGCTGGCACACTTTCTCTCCTATTAGTATCCTGTTCAATTAGTGTTGCATGACAGGCTGAGGGAGTGTCTATAGCCTCACTGGGGAGTTACAGCAGGAACCTGCTTTTTGTCTGGTGACCCTACAGGGACTTCTCCATCAGGATTTGAATCTCTGGTGCACAACTCACTGCGTCTCATTCTCTGCTAATTTGCATCTTAAGCGAAGCATCTTACTTTCTAGTCATCCATATTTATGATCATAGCACATGAGTGACTCTTTTCAGTGCCATTTTCCAGCGCCGTTAATCTCTCTGTATTCCAAATTAGGGCCACCCTAATAAATAGGCAAATAGTTCAGCAGGTTTCAAACAGGAACTAGATAAACAGGGGTAAATAAGAATAAAATAACCCTTGTAATGAGACCAACTTAAAGAAAAAAATGCATATTTTATGTCAGCGTATGATCACCTTATGTGATATATTAATAGCAAATAAAAAGTAATAAAAAGTACCTTAATATTTCTATAATGTTTAAAAATATGTAAGAACTTTCATATGTATCTTTTCATGTCTCCCCTTTAAAAAACCCTTTGAAGTTTGGCAGAATGGGATTACAGGTGAGAGAACTGTCAGAGAGATAAAAGACTTCTCCAAAAGTTCCAGGGCAGTCCTTAAACCCTAATTTTCTGGGTCTTAGTCTTATACTCTTGTCATTGAAACATGTTTGATAGAGTAATTTTAGACTGGATAAATGTTTAGGAATTCTGTTCAGTCTAACAAACAGTAATTGAAACTCCTTGCTAGGCATTGTGTTAGGTTCCAGGTACAGGAAAATAAACTGAACCTTCATATGTCTTCTAAGTACTAGGTTCTGCCACCAATATTCGTGCAAAGAAATTAGCCAGGGATTGTATGGTCTAGATGCATAATTTAGCAACACCTCTTTTCAACAGCATTCCAAGGTGGAACCAACTCCTGTCCCAGACCTGGGGTTTCTGCTTTCTACTCAACCAAGAACTTGCATCCTAGTACACACTTTCTGTTCTTAGATTATCAGGGACAACTCTTTCCATATGTTCATGAAGATGAATACTAGGGGGCCCTGGATGGCAGTTTGGTTATCTTCATGTCCTGTGGCAAGTGCGTCAATGTACTCTTAACCTGGTAAACTTTGTCTTGCTTCCACCAGAAAAGTGTGGCTGTTGTGGAGGATGAGTGTGAGAGAGGGTTTCAAAGCAGGGGGAGAGGGTGAAGAAACCTGTGGTTTAGGCTGGTATTAAGAGATTCTTGATCATCCCTTATGGAAAGGTTCTCCCCTACCTTGAAAAATACACTTCTTGGCTTGTTGTAGTGACCATCTGATTTCTCTGTTGTTGACCTCTGTTATATGACCTCAATATAATAACAAACAGAAATCATTAAATTCTTTTTCTTAAAACTACCCTTTTCTTTGGACTCACACATTTCCTATTCCACATGTTTTTCTTTTCTCCACCTCACCATTCTTATTCCTGCTGTAAGCTCCTAAATATGGACACTGCTAGATTCAGTTCTCTCTATATACTGGTCTGTCGTCTCACTGGATATTTCATTTATATCTATTGATGGAATATTCATCTAATGACAATGGTTTACAGATCGGTAGAGCCAACTACATCACTTTAGATGATAAGCAACTTCCACCAAAATACCTGTATTTAAGAAGTCCCCCAAGTCCCAACCAAAAACACAACCCAAAACATACAGTAAAAAAGACGTTATCTTTCCTGAGCTAAACTTTTTTCTTCTTCCTGTATGCTCTTTCTTAATGTTATCACCAACTACCCCCAGTTGGAATTGAAACTGCTTGGACTTTTCTCTCCTACTCCAAAGGCAGTTATTTACTAAGGCTAATCTACTTTTAGGTGTGTCTCAAAGCTCCCTTTATCATTCCCAGTTTTATGTCTTTCTCTGCTCCTTCATCATTTCCTCTTAGAATATTCCAACAGCCTTCTAAGTGTTCTACAATTTATTTGTAACTTTTCATGTGGATGTGACTTTGTTTCCAAGTAGATAGCTAGAACTCTTGTAAAAATATCTTATATTTCCTGTGGTGACCAAGACAGTTCTTATACATCATAGGGACTCAATAAATATTTGTGAATTGGTTTTTTAAATCACAGTTGGGTTTCATTTTGTTTAAGATGGGCCTAGCAGCAAGCTGATTCTTTCCAGGAAGAATTCTAATTGAATTTTCCTCTGATTTCCATCCTGGGGGACCTGCTGGCGTAGAATGCTACCCAGGCTAGACCTGCTCAGGCTTCTTCAGTGCATCGGGCAAAGGCTTGTTTCCTGAGCATCTCCCATTGATAGTTAGCACTAACTTTTTGGATTTTACTAAAATATTAGGCAAATATCAAGTTGCATTATGGATATGCTCTAATTGTATGTGAGACCTCTGAGATTTAAATATTCATATTTATCAGCATTTATATATTCAAATCAAGTTGCATTATGAATGTGCAATGTATTATGGGTATATAATGCTTCAATGTGAGATATAAATATGCAAATATAATCTACTCTGCAGTGAGAGAAAATGTTTCTTGGCATTACTGAGAGAACTTGGGTATCTGTGATAATAGGTGGCTGCAGTGAGTTTAGGTACAGTGGCTTCTTTTAAATATAGGTCAGGTTTTTAAACAAACAAATGGGGCAAAAATTGCAGAATCAAAATAACAATAACATTCCCTTATGATGTTGTTACAGGAGAGATGGGTATCACTTGTTGTCTCCTTGAGTCCAAAATATCTTTATTTTCCTCCCAGTGTTGAAAATATTGCTCTTTCCTTAGTGAAACAGATGACTAGCTAACTTTTGCTTACAGGTCACATTAACCTGAAAATGTGTACCATCAAACCTCAGAGACATACTCAGTCTGATGGGATGCTCAGATTATGAGAGGCAAAATGAACTGTGATGACTGTGGGGACATAAAGTCGACCTCCCATTTGGAGCATCCTAGTCTCTTCTACTCTGCGTGCTCACTGAGTGTGAAAGTGAGTAAAATCACCTGCCCTTTTTATTTTTTAAATTGTTGAATGCATATAATTAATTTTGCACAAGTTAAATGAGCTTAGGTTTCGACTTCATTGAACATCCAATCATTTATGCATAGAAAAGATATTGGACAGCCTGATAATTTTTAAATGAAGTAATTAAATGCTATTTGCTGCTTGATTTGTGTTCAGAACACTTCTAACACCTGAAACAACTTTTAACTTTTTATCATTTCGAATGAGTCTTGAAAAATAGACATAAAATTTAGATTCTCCAGAAATTCAAGATTATACAGTATTTATTATTATTATCATTTTAATAAAGAGGGATGTGCTGCACTGACCCCTAAGGACCTTGGCCACATTAGCACAGGCATATAACATTTTACTCTAAAATATCTCAGCCTCATAATTTTGAAAAGGTATAACTGTTGAATTTACTTTTATTGTGCAGTCCAATTTCTTTTGGAATGTTGGAATTTACTGTTAAATTATGGGTATATCTTGTCTCAAATTTCTGAATGTATTTAAATAAATTCATGGGGCTCCTAAGGATGCAACATTCTCTACTAAGGAATTGCTAATCCAAGATGAGTTGTAATTATCTAAGTAACTTTTTAACCTGGTCAAATTTTCTTAAAATAAGTGTGTGTGAGGTTCAGCAGGATCAAAGGTAATTAATGTTTTCCAGAAGTAAGTGCGCTAAATACTTGCTTGTTAAGTCAATTACATCAAGACAAAACTTGAATGTGAAGTAAGGGTGTATTATAAGTAAATTGCAAATAGCATTCATGTGACAGATCCACTAATTTGCTACTTGCTATTCCAGCAAGATTTGAAAAATTAGATAGCTGAGTTTGCTGTAAAGAACACAATTTACTGCAGAGATGCCCCAAGAGAAAACTTGAGCCCTCCCTCAGTTATTCCCATTGACTTTTGCCAAGTAGTTACCCAGGGTCTGTTTTGAAACAATCTCTGATCATTCACACAAAAGCATTAATTGTGTAGAAAAATTAGAAAGAAACACTCTGCTTCTTGGTAATACCATTGCTATTTGCTTAAGATCTGCAAGTACTTGCTGCAGAGTATCAGTGATACTGGCCTAAAATACAAGTATAATAGGAAAGCCCATGGAAGAAATGATAGTGTTTCGCATTGAAGTGAAATTTAATGAGGGTGGTGAAGAGATGTAATTGTGTTCTACCTGACCCACCTTTTAATTTAACTGGAATCTGTAATATATGTTCTCAAGTTACTGGTACTTAGTAAAGCAAGTTACAATTTTTACTTCTCCCCATTTACTCGGGATTAAAAGAAAATGAACTGAAGTTGTAAAAATAAAAAACTTTTCTACATAGTCCATATGTTTGCATTCACACTGTCAGGTATTTATAAGATGAAAAATTCAATTTATTTAAAAATGAGATATGGTTGATTTATTATCATATAAAGATAAATATTCACATGAATAATTATTTCTTCAGTGTCAGTCCTCTTGATAGTGTAATATACTCTTGTTTAATATTTGGATGCCATCGTTTTCCCAGATATGGGTGTTTTCAATATTTGACATTTATTAATGGAGAAATTTAAAATGCCTAGGGAAGATAAGGAAGTATTTCATGATTATAAGTAGCTGAGTTTTATTTTAAGTTTGATTTTATGTCTCAAATATTTAATTTATTCATATATATGCATTTCTTTACTATCCTACTTATTTACTTGGTTTTATTTTTCATAGTTAACCTAAGTCCCCTCTTCACTTGGAAACTGTTTAGAGTAGGCTCTGGGAAATATTATAGTAGATTCCCAGCATGAGGAGAGCAATTTCAGTACTAAACTTCCCAGGAAAACGTTCTGAAATGGTGCATAGTATTAATGATGAAAACCAAATACATTTCTGGAGGAATGGGTTTTTCTGTCATGGAATAATGCTTGGACAGTTTTGGCTTTTAAGTTAAAACTGTTGTCTCACAGACACCTTTTTTCTTGTTTTCTCATGTTTCTCTCAACTCTTCTTTCAAAGTTCCCAGCATCCCACTAGAGGTAAGAACCCACACCAGCCCCAGGCAGACCTAGATTCAGGTCCTCACTGTTCCTAATAGTCATGAGACTCTCCTCAAGGTGCTCCATCTCTATAGCTAAAATGTATGTTGATAATAAAGGGGTGATGACAATAGTTCCTATTTTACAGGTGGTTGTGGGGATTAGCAAGAGCTAATGTTTGTTAAATACTTAGGACAGGATCATGGGAAGATGGCGGCATGAGTAGTTCAGAGGAAATCTCCTCCCCAAAACATATATATTTATGAAAATACAATAAATACACCTATTCCTAAAAGAGACACCAGTGGATGCAGTACAACAGCCAGGATACATCTACATCTGTGAGAACTCAACATCACACAAAGGGAGTAAGATACAAGCCGTGGCCAGGTGGGACCTGAACGCTCCCCCACCCCAGAACCCGGTGGGAAGAAAGGAGACAGAACGGGGAGGGAGTGAAAGCCCAGGACTGCTAAACAACCAGCTCTAGAAATCTGCACCCAGAGCGCAGACACAAAGTGCACGGGGTGCTGGATATTAGAGAAATGGAAAGCAAAACCTGTGGGCAGGTCCCCACAACTGGCGCCCCTGAGACAAAAGAAAAGTGAGTGTTTTCTGCAAGTCTTAAACAGACAGGGACCCCACAACTGGACAAAGTCATCCCAGCACACTTAGCCAGCAGCTGGGAATCCTGGGGAACCTTAGGTGCCCTAAACCCCAGGGAGGCAGCACAGCTCTGAAGCCCCTCACAGCACTAAGCAGCCTGCCAGTCATTCCTCCAACTGGCTCAGACCCTGACACATGGGCCCAGTAGTGGGAGAGTGGCAGCACATGCCGGGGGCGGCAGCGCTGGAAGGGACTGGGAGCAGATCACGTGTGCCAGTGGCACCAGAGGGAACAAGGAGAGGCTTGTGCAAGCCTGCAGCAACAGCGACCGAACAGCCTGGGTGTGGCTTGCACAAACCGGCGGCAGTGAAGCCAGAGGAGCCCAGTAGAGGCCCGCGCGGGAGAGCCCTCCAGCGCACCTGCAGTGGAGCCAGAGGGAGCAGGTGTGCTCCCAGCAGCTGACCGGAATCCCAGCCCAATGCACAGACACCCGGGACATACCCAAAGGCTGCTTCTGGCACACAGCTGCCTGGCAGAGGCACCACTATCATGGAGGAGCGCACCTGGTGTGCCTGCCACTCCCTGCGGAGCTCTGTGCTGCTCTGACAGAGACCCCACCCACAGTATCTTAGGGGACTAACCCTGTGGCTGCTCCAGGAGTGCGGGTAACCGACACAGGCAGCGGAGAAGGGCAAGGCATCCAGCAAGCAGGAAAGGACTTTCTTCTCCCAGCTGACACACCCACAACCTGCCTACAGCCACTGCAATCACCATGAAAAGGCAAAAAAATTTAGTCCAGTCCAAGATAGTTCAGACAACACCTGAGAGAGGATCTGCAGAGACAGACCTAACCAGTCTCCCTGAAAAAGAATTCAAAATAAAAATCATAAACATGCTGACAGAGCTGCAGAGAAATATGTAAGAGTTAAGGGATGAAGTCCAGAGGGACATTACAGACATCCAGAGGGAGATTACAGAAGTGAAACAAACTCTGGAAGGATTTATAAGCATAATGGATAAGATGCAAGAGGCCATTGATGGAATAGAAACCAGAGAACAGGAACGCATAGAAGCTGACATAGAGAGAGATAAAAGGATCTCCAGGAATGAAACAATATTAAGAGAACTGTGTGACCAATCCAAAAGGAATAATATCCACATTATATGGGTACCAGAAGAAGAAGAGAGAGAAAAAGGGATAGAAAGTGTCTTTGAAGAAATAATTGCTGAGAACTTCCCCAAACTGGGGGAGGAAATAGTTGCTCAGACTACGGAGGCACACAGAACTCCCGAGAGACAGGACCCAAAGAGGACAACACCAAGACACATAATAATTAAAATGGCAAAGCTCAAGGACAAGGACAGAGTATTAAAGTCAGCCAGAGAGAGAAAAAAGGTCACCTACAATGGAAAACCCACCAGGCTATCATCAGACTTCTCAACAGAAACCTTCCAGGCCAGAAGTGAACGGCATGATATATTTAATGCAATGAAACAGAAGGGCCTTGAACCAAGAATACTGTATCCAGCACGATTATCATTTAAATATCAAGGAGGGATTAAACAATTTCCAGACAAGCAAAGGTTGAGGAAATTTGCCTCCCACAAACCACCTCTACAGGGTATTTTAGAGGGACTGCTCTAGATGGGAGCACTCCTAAAAGGAGCACAGAAAAAAACACCCAACATATGAAGAATGGTGGAGGAGGAATAAGAAGGGAGAGAAATAATCATCAGACTGTGTTTATAATAGCTCAATAAGCGAGTTAAGTTAGACAGTAAGGTAGTAAACAAGCTAACCTTGAAACTTTGGCAACCACGAATCTAAAGCCTGCAATGGCAATAAGTACATATCTTTCAGTAATCACCCTAAATGTAAATGGACTGAATGCACCAGTCAAAAGACACAGAGTAATAGAATGGATAAAAAAGCAAGACCCATCTATATGCTGCTTACAAGAGACTTACCTCAAACCCAAAGACATGCACAGAATAAAAGTCAAGGGATGGAGAAAGATATTTCATGCAAACAACAGGGAGAAAAAGCAGGTACTGGAATACTAGTATCAGACAAAATAGACTTCAAAACAAAGAAAGTAACAAGAGATAAAGAAGGACATTACATAATGATAAAGGGCTCAGTCCAACAAGAGGATATAACTATTATAAACATATAGGCACCCAATACAGGAGCACCAACATATGTGAAACAAATACTAACAGAATTAAAGGAGGAAATAGAAGGCAATGCATTCATTCTGGGAGACTTCAACACACCACTCACTCCAAAGGACAGATCCACCAGACAGAAAATAAGTAAGGACACAGAGGCACTGAACAACACACTAGAACAGATGGACCTAATAGACATCTACAGAACTCTACACCCAAAAGCAGCAGGATGCACATTCTTTTCAAGTGCACATGGAACATTCTCCAGAATAGACCACACACTAGGCCACAAAAAGAGCCTCAGTAAATTCCAAAAGATTGAAATCCTACCAACCAACTTTTCAGACCACAAAGGTATAAAACTAGAAATAAATTGTACCAAGAAAGCAAAACAGCTCACAAACACATGAAGGCTTAACAACATGCTCCTAAATAATCAATGGATCAATGACCAAATTTAAATGGAGATCCAGCAATATATGGAAACAACAACAACACAAAGCCCCAACTACTGTGGGACACAGCAAAAGCAGTCTTAAGAGGAAAGTATATACCAATTCAGGCATATTTAAAGAAGGAAGAACAATCCCAAATGAATGGTCTAATGTCACAATTATTGAAATTGGAAAAAGAAGAACAAATGAGGCCTAAGGTCAGCAGAAGGAGAGACATAACAAAGATCAGAGAAGAAAAAAATAAAGTTGAGAAGAATAAAACAATAGCAAAAATCAATGAAACCAAGAGCTGGTTCTTCAAGAAAATTAACAAAATAGATAAGCCTCTAGTCAGACTTATTAAGAGCTGAAAAGAGAGTCAACACACATCAACAGAATCAGAAACAAGAAAGAAAAAATCACGATGGACCCCACAGAAATACAAAGAATTATTAGAGAGTACTATGAAAACCTATATTCTAACAAGCTGGGAAACCTAGGAGAAATAGACAACTTCCTAGAAACATACAACCTTCCAAGACTGACCCAGAAAGAAACAGAAAATCTAAACAGACCATTACCAGCAATGAAATTGAAGCAGTAATCAAAAAACTACCAAAGTTCAAAACCCCCGGGCCAGATGGATTTACCTCGGAATTTTATCAGACATACAGAGAAGACGTAATACCCATTCTCCTTAAAGTTTTCCAAAAAATAGAAGAGGAGGGGATACTCCAAACTCATTCTATGAAGTCAACATCACCCTAATACCAAAACCAGGCAAAGACCCACCAAAGAAGAAAACTGCAGACCAATATTCCTGATGAATGTAGATGCAAAAGTACTCAATAAAATATTAGCAAACCGAATTCAAAAATACATCAAGAGGATCATACACCATGACCAAGTGGGATTCATCCCAGGGGTGCAAGGATGGTACAACATTCGAAAATCCATCAACATCATCCACCACATCAACAAAAAGAAGGACAAAAACCACATGATCATCTCCATAGATGCTGAAAAAGCATTAGACAAAATTAAACATCCATTCATGGTAAAAACTCTCAACAAAATGGGCATAGAGGGCAAGTACCTCAACATAATAAAGGCCATATATGATAAATCCACAGCTAACATCATATTGAACAGCGAGAGGCTGAAAGCTTTTCCTCTGAGATCGGGAACTAGACAGGGATGCCCACTCTCCCCACTGTTATTTAACATAGTACTGTAGGTCCTAGCCATGGCAATCAGACAAAACAAAGAAATACAAGGAATCCAGATTGGTAAAGAAGAAGTCAAACTGTCACTATTTGCAGATGACATGATACTGTTCATAAAAAACCCTACTAAGACTCCACTCCAAAACTACTAGAACTAATATCGGAATTCAGCAAAGTTGCAGGATACAAAATTAACACACAGAAATCTGTAGCTTTTCTATACACTAACAATGAACTAATAGAAAGAGAAATCAGGAAAATAATTCCATTCACAATAGCATCAAAAAGAATAAAATACCTAGGAATAAACCTAACCAAGTAAGTGAAAGACCTGTACCCTGAAAACTACAAGACACTCTTAAGAGAAATTAAAGAGGTCACTAACAAATGGAAACTCATCCCATGCTCCTGGCTAGGAAGAATTAATATCGTCAAAATGGCCATCCTGCCCAAAGCAATATACAGATTCGATGCAATCCCTATCAAACTACCAACAGCATTCTTCAATGAACTGGAACAAATAGTTCAAAAATTCATATGGAAACACCAAAGACCCTGAATAGCTAAAGCAATCCTGAGAAGAAAGAATAAAGTGGGGGGGATCTCACTCCCCAACTTCAAGCTCTACTACAAAGCCACAGTAATCAAGACAATTTGGTACTGGCACAAGAACAGAGCCACAGACCAATGGAACAGAATAAAGACTCCAAACATTAACCCAAACATATATGGTCAACTCATATTCGATAAAGGGGCCATATACAATGGAGAAATGACAGTCTCTTCAACAGACGGTGCTGGCAAAACTGGACAGCTACATGTAAGGGAATGAAACTGGATCACTGTCTAACCCCATACACAAAAGTAAATTCAAAATGGATCAAAGACCTGAATGTAAGTCATGAAATAGGCAAGGAAAACAAAAGCAAAAATGAAGAAGTGGGACTACATCAAGCTGAAAAGCTTCTGTACAGCAAAGAACACCATCAATAGAACAAAAAGGTATCCTACAGTATGGGAGAACATATTCGTAAATGACAGATCTGATAGAGGGTTGACATCCAAAATATATAAAGAGCTCACACACCTCAACAAACAAAAAAGCAAATAACCCAATTAAAAAATGGGCAGAGGAGCTGAATAGACAGTTCTCTAAAGAAGAAATTCAGATGGCCAACAGACACATGAAAAGATGCTCCACATAGCTTGTCATCAGAGAAATGCAAATTAAAACCACAATGAGATATCACCTCACACCAGTAAGGATCGCCATCATCGAAAAGACAAACAACAAATGTTGGCGAGGTTGTGGAGAAAGGGGAACCCTCCTACACTGCTGGTGGGAATGTAAATTAGTTCAACCATTGTCGAAAGCAGTATGGAGGTTCCTCAAAATGCTCAAAATAGAAATACCGTTTGACCCAGGAATTCCACTTCTAGGAATTTACTCCAAGAATGCAGCACTCCCGTTTGAAAAAGACAGATGCACCCCTATGTTTATCGCTGCACTGTTTACAATAGCCAAGATATGGAAGCAACCTAAATGTCCATCAGTAGATGAATGGATAAAGAAGAGGTGGTACATATACACAATGAAATATTACTCAGCCATAAGAAAAAAACAAATCTTACCATTCGCAACAACATGGATGGAGCTAGAGGGTATTATGCTCAGTGAAATAAGCCAGGCGGAGAAAGACAAGTACCAAATGATTTCACTCATATGTGGAGTATAAGAAGAAAGGAAAAATGAAGGAACGAAACAGCAGCAGAATCACAGAACCCAAGAATGGACTAATAGTTACCAAAGGGAAAGGGACTGGGGAGGATGGGTGGGAAGGGAGGGATAAGGGCGGGGAAAAAGAAAGAGGGCATTAGGATTAGTATGTATAGTGCGTGGGGGGCATGGGGAGGGCTTCTCTGTGCAACACATAGAAGACAAGTAGTGATTTTACAGCATCTTACTATGCAGATGGACAGTGACTGTGAAGGGGTATGTGGGGGGGACTTGGTGAAGGGGGGAGCCTAGTAAACATAATGTTCTTCATGTAATTGTAGATTAATGATACCAAAATAAAATAAATACTTAGGACAATTCTTGACCCACAGAGTCAAAGCATACTAACAGTTCCTTCCAGGATCAAGAGCAAAGGCTCCACTTGTCTCAGCCTCATTGGTCACCCAGTGCTCATCTGTACCCCAGTGAGAATCTGCTCCACATCTCCCCGTTTGCAATGTAGGTGGAAAAAATACACCCTCCGCATATTTTTATTTCCCTCTTCAATGTTATATCCTTTATCTGAGTCCCAATTTTTCTTGCCTAATGGATGATGATAATGTTGAATAACTGAAATGAAGATGATGAAAGCAGTCCACTTTTAGGAACACTTATTAGGTGCCAGGAACTACGTTAAGCATTTTACCTTCATGATACCATTTAATTCACAAAGAATCTTGATCTAAAATTTTTTTCATGTATTTATTTTATAAATGAGTCATGTATTTATAGAGGTGAATAAGCAATCTTTTTCAGCTTTTTATGAATAAACTACCAGTATTGGGTATTATGTAACAACAAGAGTGGAAATAGGATTGGAATTCAAATTTTTCCAAAACTAATCCAGGAAATCTATTTCTAAATAACTACAACATCAACAGTTACTTTTACTCAGTGCTTGTACCAGGCATTGTATTCAACACTTTTCATGTTCTTTCTCAGTTCTTCTGCCAACCCCATGAAGTAGGCACTACTATTATTCCAGTTTCACATAGGAAGAAACTGATTTAAGTACCTTGCTGAAGGTTATGAAGCTGGTGTCTGGGAAGGCCAGATTTTGACCTCAGCTAATCTCATTCCACCCTTAACCTTTATGATGCCCTATCCCCCAGTATGTGTGAGAATATAGATACTTAGTGGATAGCATTGGGTTTTGTGTCCTCATAGCACTAAGAAAAATTTCAACAGCTTCCAGAAAAATCCTTTTTCCTATGCTTTCCCAATTATGCAATTACTGTCCCTGTAATCAGTCTATTTCCACACTCTTCTCTGCCAAAACATGTCTCTTTTGTTCTTCCCTGTACAGTTTGAATCTTGACTCCAGACAATCTTTCTGGACAGATCATAAAAAGAATAATGTGGCCCATAACTCTCATTACCAATAGCCCTTTGCCCAAATTCATGAACTTAAGTCTATGTGTTTGTGATTTTTGCTTATTTCTGTGCATAGCTGCAACATGCATAATTGCTTCTTTGCTTTACAATTTGTGTAAATCTTGAGTTCAACCGGGGTTCACAAATAGGTTACCTCTTGGTGTCCCTCTGAAGTTTAAAATTGCATGCAGTAGGAGTCCAGTAAATAGTTTTAGATAATTTTATAAATCTAAGAGGAGCATAAACAGAAATGGAAACTGCCTTAACGATTTAAACCTGTGTGAGCCATCTGCATATTGTCTGTGCAGAATTCTGCATACTAAGTGTTAATTTTGAGATTCCCTCTTACTCTGGAGGCATAGTCGAAATGATTAGGTTGAGAATCACAACCCTGATAATTAGCTTAGAGATTCTGAATCAGGATATGTGCTACGAAAAAAGTGATTTTTGTAGCATTTGGCCCTAAGGGGTTGAATAGCCAGCTGTCTTAAATTTTATACCTGCCAACATCTGGTTTGGCCAATAGGTATTAGGAAATGTAACAGAGCAGGAGGGAGTTCTTGGCCTAACTCTGTCATGACCTCTGGAGAGTAGGACAAGGCCCTGATTCTCTTTTGGGAACAGTTGGAAAAATTGAGAATTATTTATATGTATAACATTTGCAAAGTGCTTTACAGGCATTTTTTTAAGCTTTTGCTCTCAATCCTGCTTGAAATGAGTTTGTACGTTATTCCCATTTTATAGAGTTTAGTAAGGTGCAGAAAGATGTAATTTCTCTGCTTTGGTACCCAAACGAGCTAATAGCAGTCTAGAACAAATACTCATATATTTTCAAGGGCTGTTCTGTATTTATTATGTTATCATATTTCAAAGGCAAATTAAACCAAGAAGGGAGGAGAATGGAAAAGAAAAATAATAGAGTGACCATACAGGAAAAGTTAAAAAAAAAAAAGGCAATTATTTATGTACTTTTCTTCTTTTGAATCCCAAACATGTGTTGGTCCTGTAGTAGCTTACAAATGTGTTCATACTCCATTAGATATCCAAAGAAAGCATCACTTCCTTATTCTACAACTCATAAAATCTTGCTCCCCCATATCTCCCCCATCTGACTCCAGCTGTGCTATGTAGTGGAGGAAAAACAAAAACAAAAACCGTAACCTATAACTTTAAATTTCTAGGGTTTGTGTTATTTCAGACTCTGGTGGTTTAATTGATCTTTTTGATTAGTCCACAGGCCTTTTCCCTTTTTCCCAAGGTGGCTTTTAGATTCAGGAGAAAGATCGGTGATCTCAGTGTCCTGGGTTACAAGAGGGGAACCTTGATCTTGTGCTAGTCTTGGCTGCAGGGTAGCTGTGTTGCCCTTGGGTGAGTATCGGCTCGTCTTTGCTGAGGTGTGGTTGATGACGCACTGGGTGTCCTGGTCCCCTGCTGTAGTTCACAACTGGTATACCTCCTGTTTTATTAATGCCATAATTGTGTGTTCACATATTTATGTATATAATTCATATATATTTATAAAACACATATACACATATGCATGTCATATAAAATACACAAAACAAACATACTCACATATATATACAATTTAGAAAATCTAGTACAGTATGGAAATCCAAGTTCATAAGTGCCCTAAATTGTGGGGCTGCTTTCTTAAATAAATGAAGTTGGTATGATATATATAGATTTCTCTTTGGTAAGAACTTCTTTCTTTTCTGTGTCATTAAGGGTCTTCTTCATATTTTAAGTCACTTCTTATTTGGAGGTTTGTCAAAGCACCCTAGCCACAAGGAAACGTTGTACTTAGCTGATCTCTGTAATGCTAGCTTCTAGAGACTCTGAGTTCCCAACCCAAAAAATTTTGCTTGACCTTTTACAGATAGAATCACTTAGTTTGTGTAATGGAGAAGGAGAAATCAGAGAGAAAGACAGTTATAGCTAGATTGCTGTGATGATCTATATGATATGATGCATAAATATATATATATATATATATATATATATTTTTTTTTTTTTTTAATGTTAATCTCTGTATCCATAAATCCCTGAAGATTATACCTTGGTCAAAGGTAGTGGTCTAGGAAAAATATTTTATTTAAATATCTATTATAAAATCCATAGTACACTTCTAGGTAGACTTATTTTCAATGAATGAAAATGGTCTTAAAAATGAAAATTCTCTAAGCTACATACATACGCATTAGTATATCTTTGAAATGAAGCTTTGAATGTGTGCATTAATTTTAGAATTGTACCTAATGATGTTGTGAGAACTAAGAGAAAAACAAAAGTAATCAAGATGGAGTTTGCAAATAATATTGTTTGTTGAAAGAAGTCACAGTCATGAGCGTCCGGTTTAGAATTCCTGACATTCTTTTGAATTTGTAGCAATTCGTACTATATTGTAATATAGGGGACTTGGTTTCAAATGGCCTGAAGATCTATTTTACACTAGTCTTCCAAAGATGGATATTTATAAACAGGAAAAGAGCTTCACCTAATTTTGGAAGCATCATGGAAGATACCCAAAATGAATTACCAGGCTTCAAATTCAGAATTTCTTTTTGAAATTGAACCAAAAGGAAGTTATATATTGCCTGCATAATTTTACCTGGAGAATTCCTCTAAGATTTGTTGTATCCCTGAACAAGCGTAATTCCAAGATCTATCGAGGTTAATAGTAAAAAATATGTACTGGGTGTCAGCACTGCGAGAGATGTTGAAATCTAGTATGTCTTAATATTTGGTTAAAGGGAATTATTTTTCATGATGGTAAGTTAGGTCTATTTTTTCTTACTGAGTGGAAAATGTAGCAGCCTCATAGGTTAAACTAGGAAAAATGCCAGTTTTACACACATGCACAACTACCTTGGGGGCATATTACACATTTTGCAATCCTTCCTGATTTCTTTGGACAGTTTCTTTCTTTGGTTACCCAACTTCTTCTTTGATGTTATCTAACATAAAAGATATGGATTTCTTGCACCTTTCTTCTCAAACATTGGCCTGATCTTAAAGCTATGTGAAGGTACAGCTTTACAACAGCACCTTTCCTTTGGCAACATTCTTTTTCATTTTCTTTTCCCCTCTCCCTCTGTTTCTTCTTTTTCTCTCCTTCCTCACTTAATATTCTTTTCTTCCCATCTGGAATCTCCCCACTCCCATGAAAAGTAGTAAAATCCATATTTTATTATTTAAACATTTGTGAGTCCTGCAATTCAAAATTTGTCAAAATATTTGAGAGCTTTTTCCTATTACCTATAAAAAGTAAAATACATTTAAAAAGTAACTTCCAATATTCTTTTGAGTGCTTTCTAGAGCACCATCAAATCATGTCCAAACAGTGTTCTGCTCTGGACCAGGGGTGGATATTTCTTCCATTAGATGCCTGAGACTTGTCAGCTCAGAAAGCAGTTAGGTCAATTTGACATGCTGTGACTTTCTATAGTTTACTCATAGCAAAATCTTAAGTTTTTACCTTGATTTTTAAAAGTATTACTCAGAAAGACTACATTGAGAATAAAATTGATTCAGTGTGTTTAAAAAAAGTAATTTTGTAGCTCAGTGAAGTTGTATAAATAACTTCTACATTGGCGATTCCAGTCAACTTTCCTCTTTATTGCCCCACACCCACCCAGACCCTTCATCTCTAATTTTCATAGTACAGATAATTATACTGAAGAATTGCTGGCCTGGGAAAATTGTGAAACCAGTGAAGATTATCGTTTATTCCATCTTCTATCAAACTTCTGCTCATGTTAATTTCTAAGGAAATTAAACCTTTAGAAACAACGATGAAGCTTCATAAAGAAGTATGACAGACCATGGGACATTTTGGAACTACACACTAGAGTGTTTTAACTAAAGTGTTGAGTATGGATGAGGGAGAGGAGGTCACAGAGTCTGCTAGTATTATCATGAAAGACCCATTTTGTGCCAGGTGAAAGTGTTTGGACCTCCTTCTAAAAGCAATGGAAACCTGGACGATTTGAAGGGGTGAAAGGGTGAGGGTCGTGACCCTTTGGATTTGCCTTTTAGGAAGTTCTTTCTGGCTGCAGTTATGAATGTGCAGTCACGAGTCTCTCAAGAAGCTGTGGTTGTGATCTAGGTTAGAAGCAGTGGTGACCTGACCCAAGCTGTGGCTGTGGGCAGGGAGAAGAGGGAAGCTACAGCAGAGATGCTAAGTCCCAGGGCCTGGCATTGTGGTCACATTCTTGGGGATTGAGAGTCAAGTCATTTTTATTATTAGTTTAAGTGTGGATGCATTCTCCAGTCTAATATCTGGGTTTCTAACTTGTTTCAGAAGCTTAATCTCTATCTTACACTCCAGTTCTGATATTCAAGTATTATTATATCTTCAGTTATATGAGATATTTAGCTCATCTAATTAGCATATTGTGTTAAAGAAATAAGGGGGAGAGCATGCCCTTCACAAGAATAAGCTTCTTTTACACCGAATACACAGCTTTATTGCTGCAGACTAGGCTTCTAATTTTTAGAGGGCACCTCACAAAAAACTAGCACTCTGTAGGTTATAGATCAGGCTGGACAACAGATTTTCTGAGGGCTTGGTACAAACATGTCACCATCATGGAAATCAATGAAGTGAGCTCAACTAAACTATTCCCAAAGTGTCAGGGGCTGTTGAGAAGTTAGTAGCATTGATGTTCATTGTCAAAAACAGAACTTGGACATAGTCTATATTTTTGGACTTGTACTAGAAATCTAGTGGGAGAGTTCTACCCCAAAACAGATTCCTATACAAATTAAACTCAGAAGGTAGATAGTCAAAAGATATCATTTCTTGAGTTACTTGGTAGCCTAGAACTGTTTGAAGCATGAGGAAGTCAGAGATATTGTAGGATCTAAGGACCCTATCCAGGATTTATTGTGGAAGAAGTTCTTGTCTGTCCTGCACAGAACTGAAAAGGGCCTGCCCAGAACTCTCCCTAACTGCCCAGAGTTGCCTTGGTTCCCTGAGTGGACATTGTCCTGAGGACAGGCTACAGCTTGCTCAGTCAGGCTCCTCTCTAAGCTCTCTTCTCCTCATGCTGGAGGCATTGCAGCAGCTTTCCAATAGGGAATGAAAAAATTCAGATCTTGTTTGCCTAGTTCTTAGAAACAAGTGGTGAGACTAGAAATGGAAGAAATATTGGTTGTCCAAGATAGCAGTGGTAGCGTTTGTTGGTGTTTTTGGATGTAGAGTTTTGATCAAGGTGGTGTTAGGGAGTAAAAGTAGTGAAGGAGAAAGAGGCTGTGTTGGCAGAGCAGAAAATACCTTTGCAGGAGCCTGAGTCTGAGAGATCCTGTCCCCGTGTTTGCTGGAGCAAGAACGTCTGTGTCCTTTCAAGATGTGTCACAGTGAGACCTCAACCCCCTGTGATGGCGCTTGGAGGTGAACCTTCGGGAGGTGATTAGGCCAAGATGGGGAAGCCCTCATGAATGGGCTTAGTTCCCTTATTAAAGTGACCCCTGAGAACTCTTGATACCATGTGGGGATAGTCTGTGAGCCAGGAAATGGTGTCCCAGCTGACACCAAATCTGCTGGCCCCTCATCTTGGACTTCACAGCCTCCAGAACTGTGAGAAATAAATTTCTGCTATTTCTAAGCCACCAGTCAGTAATGTTTTGTTATAGCAGCCAGAACAGACTAAGACAATGCTGGCATCAGCAGCTGAAATGGTGAGACAGCAAGGGCTGTGGTAGGTGGTTGGAGAGCCTTCAGTTGGTATATTCAGGTGAAGTCTTCCTTGTGTGACTGAAGGTAGTTGAACATCAAAAGAGACTGAGCATGGTAACCACATGAATTAGTGTATTAGCTCTAATTGTTCCAGGATTGTTTTTACTACCATACTTTGTGCTATACCTTTAAATCTAAATTTTAACTTTGTAGCAGTGCTCATTGTTATAGTTTTGTTAGATTGATGAAATGCCCATTAAGTGCTTAGTTCTAAGCTGGCTTTACTTTATGTTCAGAGTAGTAGGTAGAAGTAGGCTTTAAGCAAATCACTGGAAATTGCAGAAAATATTTCAATGTGTCTGGTGATTTAGGTTGTCAGGAAGGATCAGAGATTAGTTCAGTTACTGAATTTCATGCTTTTTCTTTTTCTTTGCCAAATAAAACTGGAAAACAGAAGTTAGCTATTACTCTTATTTTAATACTTCTCTTCTTGATTGGAATTGACGTTTTTATGGGGATCACAAAGCATACAAAATATAACCATTTTCTTCTTTTTCTAAAAACAGGGTTACATCAAATAAAATTCTAAGCATACACCTTTTCCTATTTCTTCTTCATTCTGATACTGACAACAGAGGATCTGTACTTATTTCTTACAGAAGATAGTTTCAGTAATCCCTCTTCATGCTGCTGGAATACACTAATTTAATGGTTATTTTTGAAAGTCTACCACGTGCCAGACAGTGTCTTGGTGGTTGGGATACATTATTGAATAAAATAGACCAGGATCTCTGCCCTAGAATTTACATTTTTAGGAGGGGAAGGCAGACAATAAATAGTCAAATAGCAAGTAAGTAATTTATAGTATGTTAGAAAGTGACAAGTGTTATGTGTATAAAATAAAAAGAAGAGCAGGGTCAGGAGGATGGAGTTATAATTTCAGATTCAAGCTAGTCTTCACTGAGATGACATTGGAAAAAAAAGCTTGAAGAAAGTAGAGAATATAGCCTTGAATATATCTGTGTAAATGTCCCCAAAAGAGAGGTCCATGCAAATGTGTATTTTTGAAAACACGGGTTTCACTTTGTCCAGCATTCCCTGTGAGGCATTTGACAGAGTGGGGAGTCAGGCCTCTTTCCTGACTTCAAGAAATACACAGTGAATGCCTGCTCAGCACCAAGCACTCTGCTAGGCTTTTGAGAAGATAAACATGTATCCTGACCTCTCAGAGCTTCTATAGGGAAGATACGCATCTTAGAAATAAATACATAAAACCTTAATTATAACTGTGAAAACTTTCCCAAAATGTAAGGATGCCACAGAGGAATGTAATAGGAGAATTTAACTAAACCTGGCACTCAGCATAATTTTCTTGAGGAAGGGATTTTTCTGGTGAGATGTGAAGAATGAAGACTGAAGGGAGGCAAGGAATGAATATTATTTTTGAGGCAGAAGAATTAGCCTGTGCAAGAGGGACTGGAGCAGGAAGGAGCCGGCAAGTTTGTGGAATTAGCAAAGGGCTGTGTGACTCGAGCATGGAGAACAGGACACGTGGCCTGCATTGAGGCAGAGGTCAGATGATGCAGGTTCTTAGACTGTGTTAAGGAGTTTGGACTTATCCACAGGGCCAAATGAAGCCATGGAATGAGCTGGATGGGCCGTTGGCCGTACACACAGAGCAGCTAACTAGGAATCTGCAGACTGGGGTTCTAGTGCTGAGTGTGGTATTAACTGCTGTGTGACTGTGAGTAAGTGAAAACAACCTCTGGGCCTCAATTATTTTGTACATCCATATCTGTATATCTATGCCAAATCTATACTCTTTTCCATATTCACACCCAATCTAAGTTCATTTGCTGGATCGCCTTGTCTCTAGGCTGCTGTGACAGGTTCAGTTGTGTCTCCGAAAAGGTATGTTGACGTCATAACTTCTAGTACCTCGAATGTGACTTTGGAAATAATGTCATTGCAGATTTACTTGGTTAAAATTAAGTCATACATAAGCCAATATGATTGATGTCCTTATAAGGAGGAGGTGATTTGGAGGCACACAGAGAGAAGACAGCTGTGTGAAGACAGGCAGATCAGTGATGGAGCTACGGGGCGAGGAGTGCCAAGGATTGCCTCCTTAACTCATCACAGTGCAAATACCCTTTTTCCAAATAAGGTCATAGTCACAGGAATCAGAGACTGGGACTTGAACATACATTTTTTAGGGGAAACAATTCAACCCACTACATTACCTACTGTTCCTATTCTCTAGAGAATCATCTATACTCAAGGTTTTGAATTTCTTACTGTAAGATTTAATCCTTGATAGTTTGATTTCTATTTCCATTACTAAACTAGCTGCCATGACAGAAATCAAGAATGATCTCCTAATTGCCAGATCCTTTAGATAATTTTTAATCTTCTTTATAGTTGACCTCTAGTGCACATCTGAATCTGTTGGCCACTTCTTTCTTTTTAAAGCTTCCTCATCTCTTAGTTTCAAACCCACATTCATAATTTTCTTGCACTTTGCTAAATTTTTTATTTTCTTTGTGCCATTCTCTTCCTCTGCCTGCCTTTAAAGGACTGGTTTCCCAAGATTCCTGAGCACATTTTCTGGTTCATTCATTCATCCTTGTGTCTTCACTCACTGAGTGCAAGTTGATGACTCTCAAATTTGTATCTTTAGCCAAGCCCAACTTGAGCTACAGATTACAATGTTGAAATGCCTATTGCATAGCTCTGCTTAACTTATTCAAAGCTGAACTCATTGTCTTTACCCCCTAACCTATTCTGCTTACTGTATTCTTTATGCAGTGAGTAGCACTGCTTTCTACTTATTCATGTGAATCAGATACATAGGAGTTGAATTAGGCCCCTCTGCCCCTGTCATTCCTCACAATCATTTAGTCACCAATCCTTTCTATTCCTTTTCATCTCCATGGCAGTGGCACTGGCTCTTGAAACCTAGCTGGTCCCCCCACTCCCAACTTTGCACTCTCAATCTGCTCTCCACTTCACCATCAGAGGGACCATTTTTACCAAGAACCTCAAGATGTAAATCTGCCTACCCCCTTGAACTGTCTTTTATTGCTTAGAGAATAAAGGTTATACCCCTTATCATGGCATCCACTATCAGCTTTCTGCCTGTAGCCTAGCCTGTTTTTACTTGCCAGCCCCTAGATTATGCTTTACTCACACCCAGGTGGCTGCAGTTCTCCAAACATGGCAGGTGTTTTTTTTCATAGCAATGATTTTACTCATACTCAGGCCTATTAATAAAAGCCCCCTCCTTCAACCTGCCTTGATGAACATCCTTAGTCTTTCTTCAAATCTAACCTCTAGCATTATATTATCTATGAACTTCCCCTGATTTTCCCCATTCCCCAATGAAGTAAATTGCACTCTCTCTTCTTTGAGATTTTCTATCATATCATCTATGACACTGTCTGGATTTTGTGTATATGCATCTATTTACCTTCTGCACTGCAAATACCATGAGGGCAGGAACTATCTTAATTGATCTTTTTATTCCCAGAACCTAGAGTGGTGCCTTCCCCAAACTAATGCTTAATGAATGCTTTCTGAAGGCATTGCATATAGTTTCCAAGTACTTTATTTTTAAAAGGAGCCACTGATTTTAGCATGTTCATTTCTCTATGTACCAAACTATTTCTGAGTTATTTAAAAAAGGCAAAACTTAAAGAACATCCAGGAAAGGAAAAAAAATATCCAGCCAAATATGAAATCACTTCATAGAGTAATAGATAATGAAATACTCTACCTTGCAATTTGCCATGATCTAAACCCCGATATGCTTTGTGGTTAATCACTTTTGCTTTAGAAATTCTAAATTGATCAAAAGGTCATCACTCAATTCTCAGTAGACACCTTAGGAGATAAAGTATTTCTTTAAGTCAGCAATGGTGGTGAATTAGTATGCATTGTCTCCAACAGAAAGGAGTTGGTCAACTTTTCCACATGTTACCATCTTGGAGGACAGAGGGAGGGTAGTGGCTGTTAGCAGTAAGCTCTAAGTTCTGCTTAAAGAGGGCCTGTCAATAAAGGCTTCCCCACAGTGAGGAGGCTGCTCCCGGCTCGTTTTGAATGCTTCGTGCTTTATTATGTTGTTGCCTCCTGTCTTCTCTCACTTCTTTGGCCCCTCCTCTAGGGCTCAGTAACACGGTAGAGATGCTTTTTGACAGACAAGAGATAATCTTACACTTGACTTCGAATATCAAGGCATTTTAACTGGCACACTTTATATTGAATAATTCATGGGTATTCAAGCTTTACTTCATTCCACAAAGAGAGTGCTTTCTCTTAGCAGCCACAGTAGATATGAGCAGCTAATTCATTATTTAAAGAGATTAAGTATTAGCAACTGGTACTGACTCTTCAGCGCTCTCTTTATTCCCTTTGCTCATGTTATCCCCAGCCTTTCAGCTGCCTAGAACAGTTTTTAGATTGATTTTACCATATTTAAGTCTTTTAAAAAACAGATCTACCCCCAAACCTCACTATTTTCAGACTGCTTTGTCCTATTTTAAAAATGTACAGCAATGTCTGTTAGAACTCTGTGAATCTCTGCAGGCTCATGGGAATACATACAATTGCAACACGTTCTGCTTTCAGTTAAGAAAATGTGGCAGGTGGGAGGAATGTAAGAAATCTGAGTTTGCTCAGATTTACAGACCACTGGCTGCAATAGGCCAAGGAAGGCTTGGGTGTTTTACAGGTGGTGAAAGTGGATGAATCCTCAACTTTCAAGTATTGTTATTCTGAAAGGAAAAGTCCCTATGGAGAACTGTCCTCTTTATATTTTCAGAGAAAAAGAGAAAAGGTTTGAAATGTCTGTTTCTCTTTTGTAGATGGATACTCAGGTTGGGTCTCTTTCAGCACAGATTTTCACTCTTTCATTACCAGTCAAGAAGAGAGGAAAATTTGTCAAGAGGTTATGAAGTTTCACTTTCTATAGACCTTGCCAGAGGGTAACACAATGACATAATCGAGTCTGAAATGGCAAAATAGTGAGATACATACATATATATATGAAACTTCTTTTAAAAAATGACTGATTCTAAGGAACTATTTTTCTAGGATTGAAATGAAAGAAAACATTGGCCATCATGTTGCTTAAAGCAGTAATAAATGCTTTTCTTAATTTTATATTTTAGAGTTAGACTTTTCTAGAAGTGTTTTAAAGTAGATATTTCATTAGAATGATAAAATAAGTGATAGTTTTATTTTTACTCTATATGGCCTGAAAAACTGGGTGCTCTGAAACTAAGGAACTTTTAACTTCCATAGTTTTCTTTTTCCACTTAAATCATGGAAGGTATGCATTGTAAATGAGCTTTCTGTATCTCTAGAATGCACTTGAATTTTGAGTATCTTTTACTGACTCAATAGGGAATATATTATGTGCATTCTTCATTCATTCAAAAATTTCTTGAATGAGGAATCAGAAAAGCATATAGGAGATGATCAATAAAAATGCATTTCTTGAATGACTAAACCTTAAATAAGCCCACAGTGTGAAAAACCTTGCTTTGAAAGGTAGAAAAATGAGTCCACATCAAAGATCAATTACCCTTTTATTGTGTTAAAGGCAAGATCCTGTGTACTGACAAAAAACAGACAGAAATAAGACACTATCCTCAACTCACAACACTTAGAGTCTGCACAAGTGTCCTGCCGATGGGTTTCAGCCGTGGGCAAGTTCACTACAGATTCAGTGAGACTGAAAAAATGACAGTGGAGCGTTCTTGGGGTGAAAGAGTTTATACCCAACTTTATTCCCACAGTGGCAGGTCAATCACTAGAATCCCATCCACCTCAGAGCAAGTCTACATGCAGCAAGCAGGTCTCTGCCTCTGGGCCCCTCTGCCCCCTCAGCTGTCTCAGTCTCTGTCCTCGGTGCTGCCACCACTCCAGCTTCTGCTCTCCTGCAACCCTGCAGCCTTGGAGCCCTGCAGCAGCCCAGAGCACTGGGTGGAGCTCTTTACACAGAGTCAATAACAAATTATTACTCCCAGTAATGAGTAAGCCGACCAGGGCCAGGTGAGAATCCTATGGAACCTTCACTTTCTCCACAACGAGTCTTAGATCTATCAGAGAATGGAGGAAAATCATAGGAGTCTAGGAGATCACCCAAGTTGTTCCTAAGCAGAGGTTCTATAAGCTCATCCCTATCTGATATGCAAAGAGGAACCCAAACTGAAGATTTTTTCATGCAGAAGAGTGCACAATGGTAAGTAGATTGAGTTTTGAAGTTAAAATGTCCTGTGTCTAAAACATAGTTCTACCATGTAATAGCTGGTATGACCTTGGGCAAATGGTGTAATCTTCCCCAAACTTCATTTTCTCATCTGTAAAATAAAGATTTTAATAGTATGTATTTAATAGGTGTGAGAATTAATGATGTAATGTTGAAAACCACTTAGCATAAAGCTGAGCACATAAGATTCAGTGAACCTCTTTTCAAAAGAGTACTTCTCAAAAATTATCCTGACATAGAAATTTAATTTGCAGTTGAGATTATAGAAGTTTAGGAATCTGCTGCATTTTGTGAAAGTGGGACTTTTATGAAATGCTACTGCATTTTGTCCTTATTTAAATAGGTAGCCCAGATTAATAGTGCCAAAAAGGAGGGAAAACATTTTCATACTACCCTGGGATATAATTATCTACAGCTATCAAAGGAGACCTGCTCAGTACGGTCTAGTAGCTACTGCTTCCATTGGGGTGCTGTGGGGAAAATGTAAGTTCCTATGCTCAGGATCCTCACCTGACTCTAAACTACTTGATGATGTGCTTGGCCTACTGCTAGGCTAATGCTTCCACACCTGTAGACAGTAACCTATATTGACTGAGTTACTATATAAAGAGCTGGGTGGAAGCAGAGACAGAGGTGGATTATGTACCTGCAGACTTCTGGATGCAGATGTGATTCTAGTGCTTGCCTTACTGCCATGAGAATAAAGCTGGGTATAAACCCTTTTGCCCCCAGACATTCTATGGTCATTTCTTGGTCTCACCGAATCCACAGTGAACTTGCCTGCGGCTGAAACCCTCAGGCAAAGCTGGAACTTTTACATATCTTCATTGAGGTAAAATATTTCTTAAAAGAAAAAAATGTAGACTTATTCCTTTTGCAAAGTTTTGTAAACATTTTAAAGATTTGTGAAGGTTTGGTATTATGTATTTATTGTCTTGCCAATGGGTTTCAGCACCAGACAAGTTAACTGTGGATTCAATGAGAACAAAGAATGACGATTGAATGTTCTTGGGATGAAAGAGTTTATACCTAACTTTACTCTTCTGATGGCAGGTCAATCACTAGAATCCAGTCCATTCGGAGCGAGTCTACATGCAGCAAGCTGGTCTCTGCCTCTGGGCCTCTCTGCCCCCTCAGCCATCTCAGTCTCTGTCCTCGGTGCTGCCACCACTCCAGCTTCTGCTCTCCTGCAACCCTGCAGCCTTGGAGCCCTGCAGCAGCCCAGAGCACTGGGTGGAGCTCTTTACACAGAGTCAATAACAAATTATTACTCCCAGTAATGAGTAAGCCGACCAGGGCCAGGTGAGAATCCTGACCATAGGAACCTTCACTTTCTCCACAATTATGTATTGATTATTTTAAGCATTCAACTGAGATAGACATGGGAATTGAAAATTATGTTTCTTGAATGGGAAAAAGGATTAGAGAATGAGGGTACATTTATTATGAGCCAACATTATATCTATTATAGTAATATTCCCTAGTTTTAAAAACTTATTTAGGAATCTGAATTGTGAGAAGCCTGCATTGAAACAAAATTTGTTCCTCAAGAATCAGAATTTAAATTGTGAATTCCAGGTTTTAAGATTTACCTATCATGTCATCATCCATCATTTGAAATCTACATCTTTCTTCTACTGATTTCTTCCAGAGACATTTTTAGATGATGTTACCTTTTTCTAACACACACACAAACACACAAGCATACATTTATAAACACAAAACTTTTCAAATTAGGCAGCCACCCCCACTTCTGCATTGATGAAATCTCAATAAAAAGGAGACAAAATGGAGAAGACTAAAATATCATACATTTATTAAACATTTATAAGTCGCTCCAAAACTTTATAAAAGGAAGCTGTATTTTTTTCCTTTGTAAGCATGCTAACTTTAATATGGATTAAAAGTGCTGACAGCCAGTCTGGAGGAACAAACTGTCTTTGGCAGTTCTCATTTGCAATTAGTGAAGGAAGGCCATTTCTCAGTGGTAGGGTCACCCAACAGATGCCAAATTGGATCCCACCCACAATTATTGAATGCTGACAGTGTGCCCTCTTTATACCATATTACCAGGATCTAAAGTAGGAAACAAGGCTGGAAAACTCAAGAAGCTAAGGATCTCATGAAGAGGCTTTCAGCTGAGGTCAGATACTCGAATACTTGTATAATTTTAAGGTGTGTAGGAAGTTCTCTGTGGCTAATCATAGTCAAAGATCTAAAATTTGGAAATGATATTAATTTCCCATCTAAGAGAAGTCAAGGGTGCTCCTATAATAATATCACTTAAACTCATGTAGTCTGATATGATTTTGATGAAGGTGAGTTAAATCAGAAGTAGAGCCAGAACAACACAGATGCACCAGCCTCTGGTGACCAACCATTACTGCTCTTTGGCTAACAATTGTGTGCTTAGAGTCACCTATAGAATTCATGAATTATGGTATTACAGTTACTTCCATTGTCTTTTTAATTTTATCCATGAACACATTTTTAATGAAAAGAAGGTGAGACTAGATAAAACAAGAGTGCTTAGAGTTTATATATATGTCTTATTGAGAATAATGTTCCTTGTATAAAAATGTTATAGCCTGCATATTCTATATATTTTAATAAAAATGAATTATATTTGTGAATATTCCTTAGTATTACATAGTTGGTCAACTTAATAGTACTTTTTTCTAGAGAGTTTTAAATTCATATTTAAGAATATGTAGTTTAAAATTAATTATTAGTTTTACTTATTTTCCTGTATATAAATCAGTTTTTTGAGATCTTTAAAAGTACGGTTTAATTCTCATGCTTTAAAAATACTTTATGAATGCTATGCTAGTGAAAATAAGACATCAATACTATTTGGTATATTTTCTGATTTTTGCTTGTCTTTTTTTTTTAATCTACTTTTTTTTTGTTTGTTTGTTATCATTAATCTACAATTATATGAGCAACATTATGGTTACTAGACTCCCCCTACCACCAGGTTTCCTCCCCCATACCCCATTATTATTGAGGTACTTGCCCTCTATACCTATTTTGTTGAGAGTTTTTATCATGGCTCCTTTATCATATATTAATTGACCATATATGTTTGGGTTAATATCTGGACTCTCTATTCTGTTCCACTGGTCTGTGGGTCTGTTCTTCTGCCAGTATCAAATTGTCTTGATTACTGTGGCTTTGTAGTAGAGCTTGAGGTTGGGAAGAAAGATCCCCCCTTCTTTATTCTACCTTCTCAGGATTGCTTTAGCTATTTGGGGTCTTTGGTGGTTCCATATGAATTTTAGAACTATTTGTTCCAGTTTGTTGAAGAATGCTGTTGGTATTTTGATAGGGATTGCATTGGATCTGTAGATTGCTTTAGGCAGGATGGCCATTTTGAAAATATTAATTCTTCCTAGCCAAGAGCATGGGATGAGTTTCCATTTGTTAGTGTCCTCTTTAATTTCTCTTAAGAGGGTCTTGTAGTTTTCAGGGTATAGGTCTTTCACTTCCTTGGTTAGGTTTATTCCTAGGTATTTTATTCTTTTTGATGCAATTGTGAATGCAACTGTTTTCCTGATTTCTCTTTCTTCTAATTCATTGTTAGTGTATAGGAAAGCAACAGAACTCTGTGTATTAATTTTGTATCCTGCATCTTTGCTGAATTCAGATATTAGTTCTAGTACTTTTGCAGTGGAGTCTTTAGGGTTTTTTATGTACAATATCATGTCATCTGCAAATAGTGACAGTTTGACTTCTTCTTTACCAATCTGGATGCCTTTTATTTCTTTGTTTTGTCTGATTGCCATGGCTAGGACCTCCAGTACTATGTTGAATAACAGTGGGGAGAGTGGGCATCCCTATCTTGTTCCTGATCTTAGATGAAAAGCTTTCAGCTTCTTACTGTTAAGTATGATGTTGGCCATGGGTTTTTCATATATGGCCTTTATTATGTTGAGGTAATTGCCCTCTATACCTATTATGTTTAGAGTTTTTATCATGAATGGATGTTGAATTTTTTTGAATGCTTTTTCAGAATCTATGGAGATGATCATGTGGTTTTTTCCTTCTATTTGTTGATGTGGTAGATGATGTTGATGGATTTTGAATGTTGTACCATCCTTGCATCCCTGAGATGAATCCCACTTGATCATGGTGTATGATCCTCTTGATATATTTTTGAATTCAATTTGCTAATATTTTGTTGAGTATTTTTGCATGTATGTTCATCAGGGATATTGGTCTGTAATTTTCTTTTTTGTTGGTATCTTTGCCTGGTTTTGGTATTAGAGTGATGCTGGCTTCATAGAATGAGTTTGGGAGTATTCCCACCTCTTCTATTTTTTGGAAAACTTTAAGGAGAGTGGGTATTATGTCTTCTCAATATGTGTGATAAAAGTCAGTGGTGAATCCATCTGGCCCTAGGGTTTTGTTCTTGGATAGTTTTTGGATTACTGATTCAATTTCATTGCTGGTAGTTGGTCTGTTTAGATTTTCTGTTTCTTCCTTGGTCAGTCTTGGAAGGTTGTATTTTTCTAGGAAGTTGTCCATTTCTTCTAGGTTTTCCAGTTTGTTGGCATATAGATTTTCATAGTATTCTCTAATAATACTTTATATTTCTGTGGGGTCCATCATGATTTTTTCCTTTCTCAGCTCTGATTCTGTTGATGCATGTAGGTTCTCTTTTTCTCTTAATAAGTCTGGTTAGGGGTTTATCTATTTTGTTTATTTTCTCAAAGAACCAGCTCTTGGTTTCATTGATTTTTTTCTCTTGTTTTATTCTTCTCAATTTTATTTAATTCTTCTCTGATCTTTATTATGTCCCCCCTTCTGCTGACTTTTGGCCTCATTTGTTATTCTTTTTCAGTTTCAATAATTGTGACTTTAGACTATTCATTTGGAATTGTTCTTCCTTCTTTAAATAGGACTGGATTGCTATGTACTTTCCTCTTAGAACTGCCTTCGCTGTGTCCCACAGAAGTTGGGGCTTTGTGCTGTTGTTGTCATTTGTCTCCATATATTGCTTGTTTTCTGTTTTAATTTGGTCATTGATCTATTGATTATTTAGGAGCCTGTTGTTAAGCCTCCATGTGTTTGCGAGCCTTTTTGTTTCCTTATACAATTTATTTCTAGTTTTTTACCTTTGTGATCTGAGAAGTTAGTTGGTAGACTTTCAATATTTTTGAATTTACTGAGGCTCTTTTTGTGGCCTAGTATGTGGACTATTCTGAAAAATGTTCCATGTGCACTTGAGAAGAATGTGTATCCTGCTGCTTTTAGGTGTAGAGTTCTGTAGATGTCTGGTAGGTCCATCTGTTCTAGTGTGTTTTTCAGTGCCTCTATGTACTTCCTTATGTTCTGTCTTGTTGATCAGTCCTTTGGAGTGAGTGGTGTGTTGAAGTTTCCTAAAATGAACACATTGCATTCTATTTCCTCCTTTAATTCTGTTAGTATTTCTTACACATATGTTGGTGCTCCTGTGTTGGGTGCATATATTTATAATGGTTATATCCTCTTGTTGGACTGACCCCTTTATCAGTATGTAATGTCCTTCTGTATCTATTGTTACTTTCTTTGTTTTAAAGTCTATTTTGTCTGATACAAGTACTGCAACACCAGCTTTTTTCTCCCTATTGTTTGCATGAAACATCTTTTTCCATCCCTTCACTTTTAGTCTGTGTATATCTTGGGGTTTGAAGTGAGTCTCTTGTAAGCAACATATGATGGGTCTTGCTTTTTTATCCATTCTATTACTCTGCATCTTTTGATTGGTACATTCAGTCCAATTACATTTAGGGTGATTATCGATAGATATGTACTTATTGCCATTGCAGGCTTTGGATTTGTGGTTACCAAAGGTTCATTTGGTTACCAAAGGGTAACATTTTACACTCTAACTGTCTAACTTAACTCTCTTACTAAGCTATTCTAAACACAGTCTGATGATTCTTTATTTCTCTCCCTTCTTATTCTTCCTCCTCCATTCTTTATATATTAGTTGTTTTATTCTGTGCTCTTTTGTGTTTCCTTTGACTGCTTTTGTGGATAGTTGAATTTATTTTTTGCCTTTAGTTAGTATTTGGTGGGTCTGCTTTCTTTGATGTGCTTTTATTTTCTCTGGTGACATCTATTTAGCCTTAGGGGTGTTCCCATCTAGAGCAGTCCCTCTAAAATACCCTTTAGAAATGGTTTGTGGGAGGCAAATTCCCTCAACTTTTGCTTGTCTGGGAATTGTTTAATCCCTCCTTCGAACTTAAATGATAATCATGCTGGATACAGTGTTTTTGTTTCAAGGCCCTTTTATTTTATTTTATTTTATTTTTTTTATTATTGAAGGGTAGTTGACAACAGTATTGCATTACCTTAGTTTCAGGTGTACAACACAGTGATTCAACATTTATATACATGATAATTCTAGGTACCAGGTATCACCATACCAGGTTGTTACAATATTTTGACTATATTCCTTATGCTATACATTACATCCCGGTTACTTATTTATTTTACAATTGGAAGTGTGTTTATATATATATATATATATATATATATATATATATATATATATATATATATATATATATATATATATTTTGTGAGGGCATCTCTCATATTTATTGATCAAATAGTTGTTAACCACAATAAATTTCTGTATAGGGGGGTCAATACTCAATGCACAATCATTAATCCACCCCAAGCCTAATTTTCGTCAGTCTCCAATCTTCTGATGCATAAATAATAAATTCTTACATGGAGAACAAATTCTTACATAGTGAATAAGTTACATGGTGAACAGTGCAAGGGCAGTCATCACAGAAGCTTTCGGTTTTGTTCATGCATTATGAACTATAAACAATCAGTTCAAATATGAATATTCATTTGATTTTTAAACTTGATTTATATGTGGATACCACATTTCTCTATTATTATTATTTTTAATAAAATGCTGAAGTGGTAGGTAGATACGAGATAAAGGTAGAAAACAGAGTTTAGTGTTGTAAGAGAGCAAATGTAGATGATCAGGTGTGTGCCTGTAGACTATGTGTTAATCCGAGCTAGACGAGGGCAATACACATCCATGTATGCAGAAGATTTCTCTCAGAACATGAGGGGGGAGGTTCTAAGCCTCACCTCTGCTGCTCTCAAGGCCCTTTTATTTCATTGCATTAAATATATCATGCTATTCCTTCTGGCCTGTAGGGTTTCTGTGGAGAAGTCTGATGATAGCCTGATGGGTTTTCCTTTGTAGGTGGTCTTTTTCCTCTCTCTGGTTGCCTTTAATACTCTGTCTTTGTCTGTGATCTTTGCCATTTTAATTATCGTATGTCTTGGTGTTTTCCTCCTTGGATCCCTTCTGTTGGGATATCTGTGGGCTTCCATGGTATGAGAGACTATTTCCTTCCCCAGCTTGGAGAAGTTTTCAGCAATTATTTCTTCAAAGACCCTTTCTATACCCTTCTCTCTCTTCTTCTTCTTCTTCTGGTACCCCCTATAATGCAAATATTGTTCCATTTGGATTGGTCACACAGTTCTCTTAATAGTCTTTCATTCATAGAGATCCTTGTATCTCTGTCTGCCTCATCTTCTCTGTATTCCTGTTCTCTGATTTCTACTCCATTTACAGTCTCTTGCACCTCATTCTATCTGCTCTTAAGACCTTCTATTGATTGTTTCATTTCTGTTATCTCCCTCTGGACTTCATCTCTTAGCTCTTGCATATTTCTCTGCAGGTCCATCAGCATGTTTATGACTTTTATTATGAATTCTTTTTCAGGAAGATTAGTTATATCTATCTCACCAGGCCCTCTCTCTGGGGTCGTCTGAACGATTTTTGACTGGACCAGATTCTTCTGTCTTTTCATGGTAATAGCAGTAGTTGCAGGCAGATGGTGCATGTGTCAACTGGAAGAACAAAGTTCCTTCCTGCTTGCTGGTCACGTTGCCTTTCTCTGCTGCCTGTGCCATCTACCTGCACACCAGGAGCAGTCTCTGGGATAATTTTCTGAGCTGCTGTGGGCAGAGCCACCCTTGGGATAGCCTAGCACCCTGCGGGGGGTGGCAGACACATCAGGTGTGTTCTCCTGAGAGAACGGCGCCCCTTCATGTCTTCCGGATGTTGCTCTGTCTTTCTCTGTCTTTCTCTGTTAGTTGCATGCTGAGAGGAGACTCTGTGTGGTTGCTGTGGGTGGGGCTATTCTCTGACTGCCCCACAGCTGTGGTGGGTCAGCCAGTTTGCTTGTAGAGCTGTCAGGGGCAATTAATGGCAGGCTGCTTATAGCTGTGAGGGGCTTCAGGTGTACATTACTCCCCAGGGGGTTAAGGACCCTGAAGTTCCTCAAGATTTCCAGCCTGCTGGGCTGAGTGTGCTGGGATGATTCTGTCCAACTGTTGAGCCCTTGTCCTTTCAAGATTTTTAAAATTTGCCCACTTTTTTTTGTCCCAGGGGAGCCAGCTGTGGGGCCCTGCTCACAGTCTCCATCTCAGATTTTACTTCTCCATTTCTCTAATATCCAGTACATAAGGCAATGTGTGTCTGTGCTCCCAGTGCAGATTACTAGGTCTGGTTATTTAGTAGTCCTTTGCTTTCACTCCCTCCCCACTAATTCTTTTCCTCCCACTGGTGAGCTGGGGTGGGGGGAGTGCTCGGGTCACGCCAGGTCACAGCTTTGTATCTTACCCTTTTTGTGAGATACAGAGTTCTTTCAGACGTAAAGGTAGCCTGTCTGTTGTACTGTATCTTCTGGTTTCTCTTTTAGGAATAGTTGTATTTGCTGTATTTTCAAAAATATATATGGTTTTGTGAGGAGATCTCTGCTGTGCTACTCACACTGCCATCTTGAGCCCCTCTCTCCAAATCTACTTTTGTCCCTAAATTGTTTTGCTTTTGTAAGCATCATCTGACATGTGGGATATAATAGAAAAAGAAAATTGGGGGACAGCGGCCTAGTAGATTTCATTTATAATTTCAAATGTTATTGTCCTATAAAGACAATGGCAACAATGCCTGAGGTTCATTCACTTTCAATACTGGGCCGGCTACAGATCTTGCCTGTGATACTGTCAACCTGTCCATTTTCTGAATTTCCTGTTTTTTGTCATATTTATGTTGATGTTAAGATTGCCAACTTCTCTGAGATACTAATATTAGGGTTGAGAAACTCTTCCCGATTATTGACCAGTTCTGTCCAGACAGGATAAATGAGGACCCTTTCCAAATGCTCTTTGGAAAGAGAGTTATATTTAATGTCTAAGATTTGATTTATCAATCTTACTTCTGTTGACTGCCTCACTCTCTAATTCCACATTTACAAGAAACTGAATTAGCATATATGGGGTGATTCAAGAGTAGTAAAATATTCCAAAGTCTCTATGAAGAACAGGTGTGTTTTGAAATAATGTGAGCCTAACAGGGCTGAGCAAGTTGAATGTATCTGGTGTTAAACAGACTCATAAGAAAATAAAGATATATTGCTGGCCAAATTTGGTGCCAAGATTGTGAGTTCTAAAAGTTTAGTATCAAGAGAGACATAATAAAACCTTAGAAATTATGTTATCAAAAGAGAAAAATGAGATAAATGAATCACCAAAAGTCTTTTGGTAATTTTTAATTTATTACACCAATTCCCTCTCTAAAGATAAAACAAAGAATAAATTCAACAAATAAGAATGGGTTATAGAAATCTAGTGTCTTTGGGGTGACTCTTTATGATATATTCTATCATCAACCTATTAATATGTACATGATTTAGGTTTGAAAAGTATTTCTTTCCCTTGAACAACTTATGACTTTTTGCCACCTTAACTCTAGAGAATATTTTGAACAATTGGAAACCATTTTTGTTTACTGTCTCATGGGTATCATCTTTTAAATACAGGCTTAAACCATGGATTCTAGAGCACTCAGATCAAAACAAAGCAAAATGTAGTATACTCAACTTTTGTGTCAAAAGGCTATGTTATTATTCAACAATTCAACTTAATGTAGATAAGTTTTGGGCATTTTATCTCTGAAAAATATTGTTTGACACAGTAAAAATATCTAAGAAAGCTGGATTAGAATTACTTCAGAGTTTTATTATTTTGATGTTTGTTTTTGTGTTAGTCAACTATACATTTTGAAAGCTAAATTAACTATTATCTGTCATCTTGTCAGCAAAAAATAACAGGTAAAGTGGAATACAAGTATGCAAAATATAGTATGGTTTGGGAAGCATCACATGGATTTCTGTTGATTAATTCTATCTATCATCTATTTATAAAATTTCCTTCACATATGATTACCAGATAAGAAGCAATAATAGACCAAGATTAACATTTGGCCATGTATAAGCCACAAGATAAATCATTCTCCACATGGGAAATCCAAAGTGATTTCTTGTGTGAGTGAGATACAACACATAGGGAGAATTTTATCAGACCCTGGGCAGCCATGCTCATAGGGTCCAAGGACTCAGATTGTAAGAAGAAACACTGTGCCTTCCAGAAACATTAAATAGGGAATATGGCAAATGAAGGCAGTTGTAAGGTAAAAAACTGAAGGTTTTAACATTTGAATTCTCTTTAGTTTGTTCCAGTTCCTGACAATGACTGAATTAATCTGGAAATTCGGCTACTTGCAAAATCCTATCTGTATTGTCTACCATCTATCCTCTATTCTGTATCTACCACAGAAACTTTAAATACATACACATACAAATTAATTATTATTGTCAGGGCATATATTATTTCATATAAATACATAAATGACTTTCCATATCACTGAAGCATAACCCTATGAAAACCTCACTTAAAAAATTAACAGTTTGCTACTTTGAAGACATTCTTTCTTCAAATACTTCTGGAGGTTCCTAAAAAGAACACAAGGGGCAATAATTATTTCCCACTTAGTGTTAGAAAGTGTTATGGCTCCTAATGCACCAAAGCTTGCAAGAGCCCCAGAGGTGATTTGCTTCCCCACTGAGTAGTTTACAGGGCTATGTTCTAGGGCACTGCTATGTCTACTTTTATACTTTACTCTGTTTCAACCAATTCTCAATATTCATTGCTGTCCATGAGCCTGCCTTTCAAATGGCTCTTCTATTGATCTTCACTCTTCTCTCTACCGTCATTTGCTATTCTATACTACCTTGAGCTGAGTCTTTGCTTAATAGAATGTTCTCTAAATACTGGTTTAACTAGGTGCCAAGGAAATTCCTGGGGAACTACTCTATGTCTTAAAAAATCAAAACAATTTTTATGTGTAATTATGTGAATGGACCCTTATTGAAACTGTTTTGATCAGAGCCCAAAGAAACAATACATGTAAATGAGATTTGGGGCCTTCCATGATGAAATAGGCAAATAATTCACACTTTGCTTTGTTAATGTTGTTGAAGACATTGCTTAGGATGGGGCAAATAAGACAGGATTTGAGCTGAAACTATAGAGATCTTCTACTTAGCCTAACATACTGTTATGAGAGACACAGACATTCTGTTTTGAATTGCTAAGCTATTACTTTTGGATTTCATGTAGTCAGATATCCCAGGGTTTCTATTTAGCATTTACTAAACCACTTATAAGATTTTCTTCTGGACTAGTAGAACTCAGCTCTGGCAGGGACCTGATAAAGTTCTAGCCCTAGATGAGAGTAAGAAATAAAATCTCTTTGCAATCCTGTCTTTAAGGGAAGATAGATAAATAAATCCCATAAAAAATGTATGTCTATTGTATTATTCTTTTTAAGATGTTGGTTAATTTTTTTTCTCCCCCATTGCAATGCATTTTGAGGCCCTAATACCAGCTGCTAAAAAAGTTATGCTGTTCTAAAAATAGAAGACATTTAAAAACCTCAAGGAGTAGGTAGTATTCAAATGCTAGATTAATTTGAAATTAATTTCAATCACATGAACATCTAAAGAAACTCTTTAAACAATGCTCAAGGTTTAGGGAGGCAAAAAAATAGCTATATTCAGTTATGTCCCTACAATAACTTTGGCTTGAAACTATTAGCCTATGTGGCCAATTCAAATAGCTGGTTGGAGAACTCGGGATGTCAAGATATCCCTCCTATTGTAGCATTTATATTATTTTAGCTTTGTGGAATTCACCTATTAATAGAAATACTCAGAGCTAATGTCTTATATAAGACGTTTCTACTATACATTTATTTTGTATCAAATAAACAGAATTATAGAATTTGAGATTTGCAAAGAATTTCAAAATTTACCTGTTAAAGTTCTCTCTGCTTTTAGATAAGAGCATTTCAATCATTTGGGACAACTGTCTACCTTAAAAAAAAATTCTTTTGAGAAATATACTTTGTTTCAGTTGTTTCCAACTAGCATATCAAACTGTACTAGGAGGCTTCACACATATAGTGGATTGTTGCCATTACGATTTCTTAAATTGTGAGCAGAGATTTGGGAGGGGTTCTGGGGGTGTGTTTTGGAGGAGTGATCTTTAGCTTGCTTTTAGTCTATTGCTTTTTTGGCAATACCTTCTCTAGCCCAACCTGATAAAATTTAGGGAAATGGAAGTTTTCCTTTCCTTTTCTCTCATTTTTATAAAATGCAAGTATAATTGACATACATTATATTAGTTTCAGATGTATAATGATTTGACATTTGTATACATTAGGAAATGATCATCACAAAAAGTCTAGTTAATGTCTGTCACTATACAAAGTTACAAAATAATTTTCTTGTAGTCAGGACTTTTAAGGGTTACTTTTTAGCAACTTTAAAATTTGCAATACAATATTGACAATAGTCACCATGCTGTAAATTACATCCCCATGATTTATTTATTTTGTAACTATAAGTTTGTACTTCTTTGTCTTTTTCACCTAACCCTACTTCCTTTCCCTCCCCTCTGGCAACTATCAGTCTATTCACTGTATCTATGAATTTTATTTTATTTATTCATTTGGTTTGTATTTTTAGTTTTCACGTAGAGTGATATCATATAGTATTTGTCTTTGACTTATTTCACATAGCATAGTATTCTCAAGGTCCATCCATGTTGTTGCAAATGGCAAGACTTCATTCTTTTTAATGGCTGAGTAGTATTCCAGTGCATGTGTGCACACGTGTGTGTGTGTGTGTGTGTGTACTGCATCTTTAGTCATTCATCTATTAGATGGACACCTAGGTTGTTTCCGTATTTTGGTTATTGTAAATAATGCTATAATGAACATAGGTGTGCATATATCTTTTTGAATTAGTACTTTTTTTTGTTTTCTTCTGATAAATACTCAGAAGTTGAATTGCTACATCATATGGTTCGATTTTTAATTTTTTTTTTGAGAGGGCATCTCTCATATTTATTGATCAAATGGTTGTTAACAACAATAAAATTCTGTATAGGGGAGTCAGTGCTCAATGTACAATCATTAATTCACCCCAAGCCTAATTTTCATCAGTCTCCAATCTTCTGAAGCATAACAAACAAGTTCTTACATGGTGAACAAATTCTTACATAGTGAATAAGTTCTTACATGGTGAACAGTACAAGGGCAGCCATCACAGAAACTTTCGGTTTTGATCACGCATTATGAACTATAAACAATCAGTTCAAATATGAATATTCATTTGATTTTTATACTTGATTTATATGTGGATACCACATTTCTCCCTTTCTTCTTCTTATTTTTAATAAAATGCTGAGGTGGTAGGTAGATGCAAGATAAAGGTAGAAAACATAGTTTAGTGTTGTAAGAGAGCAAATGTAGATGATCAGGTGTGTGCCTGTAGACTATGTGTTCATCCAAGCTAGACAAGGGCAATAAAACATCCACGGATGCAGAAGATTTCTCTCAGGACAGGGGGGGTGAGGTTCTAAGCCTCACCTCTGTTGATCCCCAATTTCGATTTTTAATTTTTTGAGGAACCACTATACTGTTTTCCATAGTGGCTTCACCAAATTATATTCCCATCGGTAGTGTACCAGGTTTGCCTTTTTCACATCCTTTCCAACACCTACTGTTTGTACTTTTAATAATAGCCATTTTGATGGTTGTGTATTGATATTTCAATGATCTCTCATTTTGGTTTTGATTTGTATCTCCCCAATTAGTGTTGTTGAGCATCTTTACATGTGCCTGTTGGCCATCTGTATGCTTTTTTTTCTTTTTGTAAAAATGTCTGTTCAGATCCTCTGCCCATTTTCTAATTGGATTGTTTGTTTTTTTTATTATTGAGCTGTGTGAGTTCTTTATATATTTTGGATTTTAACCCATTATCGGATATAAGATATTTACAAATATCCTCTCTGGTTTAGTAGGTTGCCTTTTTATTTTGTTGATAATTTCCTTCACTATGCAGAAGCTTTTTAGTTTGACATAGGCCTATTTGTTTATTTTTACATTTGTTGCCATTGCCTTTAGAATCAGATCCAAAAAATATCAACAAAGTGCTATGTCAAGAAGCTTACTTCCTATGTTTTCTCTAGCAGTTTTAAAGTTCCTGGTCTTACATTCAAGTCTCTTTACACCATCTAGTGTATGGTGTAAGATAACAGTCCAACTTCATTCTTTAGCATGTAGCTGTCCAGTTTTCTCAACACCATTTATTGAAGAGACTGTTCTTTCCTCACTGTGTATTCTGGTTTCATTTGTCATATATTAATTGACAATATATATGTAGGTTTTTTATTTCTGGACTCTATTCTGTTCCCTTGATCCAAGTGTCTATTTTTATGCCAATACCATACCATTCTGATTAGCATAACTTTGTAATATAGTTTGAAATCAGATAGTGTGATACCTCTAGTTTTCTTCCTCTGTTTCAAGGTTGCTTTGGCTATTCAGTGTTTTTTGTGGTTCCATAAAATTTCAGGATTGTTTGTTCTATTTCCATGAAAAATGTTATGGGAATTTTGATAGGGATTGCACTGAATCTATAGATTGCTTTAGGTAATACGGACATTTTTGCAATATTAATTTTTCTAATTCATGCACCTGGAATATCTTGCCATTTATTTGTGTCTTCTTCAATATCTTTCATCAGTATCCTATAGTTTTCAGTACACAGATCTTTCACCTCTTGGGCTAAATTTATTCCTAGGTATTTCATTCTTTTTGATGCACCTGTAAGTGGGACTGTTTTCTTAATTTCTATTTCTGATAGTTTGTTGTTAGTGTATTATAAAGCAACAGATTTTTATATATTGATTTTGTATCTTGCAACTTCACTGAATTTGCTTACTATTCTAACAGTTTTTTGATACAATATTTTGTGTTTACTCTATATAAAATCATGCCATATGCAAATATGATAGTTTTACTTTTTCCTTTTCAATTTGGATGTCTTTTATTTATTTTTTTGCCTAATCCCTCTGCCAGGACTTCCAGTAGTATGTTGAATAAAAGTGGTGAGAGTGGGCATCCTTACCTCATTCCTTATCTTAGAGGAAAAGCTTTCAGGTTTTTGTCATTGTGTATGATGTCAGCTGTGGTCTCATCACATAAGGCTTTTATTATGTTGAGGCACATTCTGTCTGTATTTACTCTGATGAGTTTTTGTCATAAATGGATGTTGAATTTTGTCAAATACATTTTATGCATCTATTGAGCTGATCATATAATTTTTATTATTCATTTGTAAATGTGTCTTATCACATTGATTGCTTTGCAGATGTTGAACCATCCTTGCATCCCTGAATCAATCCCACTTAATCATGGTATATGATCCTTTTAATGTATTGTTGAAATGCTAATATTTTGTTGAGGTTTTTCCATCTGTGTTCATCAGTGATATTGGCCTGCAATTCTCTTTTTTGTGGTGTCCTTGTCTGGTTTTGGTATTAGGGTAATGTTGACTGTGTAAATGAATTTGGGAGAAGTCTCTACTTTTCAGTTTTTTTGGAGAAGTTTGAAAAGGATCAGCATTAACTCTTCTTTGAGTATTTGGTAGAATTCACTAGTGAAGTCATCTTTTCCTGAACTTTTGTTTGTTTTTATTACACTAAATTTCCTTACTAGTTATCAGTCTATTCTTATTTTCTATTTCTTCATGATTCAGTCTTGGAAGATTGTATGTTTCTAGGAATTTATCTCTCTCTTTTAGATTGTCCAATTTGTTGGCATAAAATTGTTCACTATAGTCTCTTATGATCCTTTGTATTTCTTTGGTGTCAGTTGTAATTTCTCCCTTTTCATTTATGATTTTATTTATTTTCACCCTCCTTTTTCTTCTTAGTGAATCTAGCTAGAGGTTTGCCAATACTATATTTTTAAACAATTTTAGTTTCATTGATTTTTGTGATTGTCTTTTTTTGGGTATATTTCACTTATTTCCACTTTAAATTTTATTATTTCCTTCCTTCTGCTAACTTTGGGCTTCATTTATTCTTCTTTTCTTAGACCCATTAGTTGTAAAACTAGGTTGTTTATTTGAAATATTTCTTGTTTCTTGAGGTGAGTTTGTATCTAAATGTCCCTCTTAGAACTGCTTTTGCTGCATCCCATAGATTTTATATGTTGTATTTCCATTTTCATTTGTCTCAGAGTATGTTTTAATTTCTTTGACCCATTGTTTGTTCATTAGCATTTTGTTTAATTTCCACATATTTGTGATTTTTCATTTTCTTCTTGTGATTTCTAGTTTCATAGTTTGTGGTTGAAAGACTCATTAAATATTTTCAATCTTCTAAAATTTATTGAGATTTGCTTTGTGGCCTTGCATATGATCTGTCCTTGAGAATATTTCATGTCCACTTGAGAAAAATGTATATTCTGATGCATTTTGATGGAATAATTCTATGTATATATTAATTAAGTCCACCTGGTCTAATATGTCATTTAAGGCTGATGTTTCCTTTTGATTTTCTGTCTGGATAACCTATTGATGTAAGTGAGGTATTAAAGTTCTCTACTGTTGCTGTATTGTTGTCATTTTCTCCCTTTAATTCTGCTAATATTTGGTCCTATGTTGGTACATAAATATTTGCAAATGTTATATCTTCTTGTTGGATTGACTCCCTTCTTATGTAATGCCCATCTTTGTCTTTTATTATAGTCTTTGTTTTAAAGTCTATTTTGTCTAAGTGTAGCTACCCCTGCTTTCTTTTGGTTTCCATTTGCATCAAAAATCTTTCTGATCACTTCACTTTCAGTCTTGTGTGTTCTGACATCTGAAGTGAATAGCTTATAAACAACATATAGATGGGTCTTTAAAAAAATTCACTCATTCTATGTCTTTTGATTGGAGGATTTAGTCCATTTAAATTTAAAGTAAATATTGATAGATTTGTACTTTTTGCCATTTCATTCATTGTTTTCTGGTTGTTTTGTAGTTCCTAGCTGTTATTTTCTTCTCCTGCTTTCTTCCTTTGTGGTTTGATGACTTTCTATAGTATAATAATAAAATTCCCTTTCTCATTATCTTTTCTGTATCTATTTAGGTTTTTGCTTTGTGGTTACTATGAGGCTCACATATAGCAGCCTGTATATATTAAGTCTATTTTAAGTTGATGACAAGTTTTGTATACATTCTGAAACTCTACATTTTTACTACCATCCTATGTTTTATGTTTTTGATGTCACATTTTACATTTTTTTATTTTGTATATCTCTTAACTAGTTATTGTAGATTTACTACTTTTGTCTTTTAACTTTCATACTAGCTTTTGTAATTAATTAATCCACTTCTTTACTATATATTTACCTTTACCAGTAAGGCTATTACTTTAATATGTTTTCTTTTTACTAATGGTCCTCTTTCTTTTCAGCTTAAAGAAGGTGCTTTAATGCTTCTTGTAGGACTGCTTTAATGGAGATGAACTCCTTTATCTTTTGCTTGTCTGGAAAATTCTTACACCTTCAATTATGAATGATAACCTTGACAGGTAAGCTGAGGGACTTTTTGGGTTCCTCTTGTTTTGAATTTTCTGGGCTTCCTGGCTCTGGATATCTGTTTCCTTCCCCAAGTTAGGAAACTTTATAGCCAATATTTCTTCAAGTTAATTTCTCGGCCCTTTATCTTTCTCTTCTACTTCTGGGACACTTAAAAGCGAAAGTTATTCTGTTTGATGTTGTCCTGTAGGTCTCTTAAGCTATCTTTACTTTAAAATTTTTTTTTAATTTTTGTTTTTCTGTTTGGGTGAGTTTTATTGCTATGTATTACATATCACTGAATCTTTCTCCTGCTTCATCTAGTCTGTTATTGAAACCCTCTAAGATATTTTTCAGTTTAGTTACTGAATTCTTCAGTTCTGTGACTTTGGTTTGGCACTATCTTATATTTTCTATCTCTTTATTGAAGTTTCATCTGTATTCATCCATTCTTCTCCCAAGTTCAGTGAGCATCTTTATAAACATTACTTAGAACTCTATCGGGTATATTATCTCTGTTTAATTATTTTCTGGAACATATTTCTCTATTTCCTCATTTTGCTTGACTCTCTATGTTTGTTCCTATGTGTTAAATGAAAGAGCTATCTCTTCCAGTTTTGAAGGGGTGGCCCTGTATATGTGATGAACTTTATTGTTTAACCTTGCTTTAGTTCTTGATCACCTCTTGAACTGTCTCTGATTGTTTCAGACCCAATGGTCAAAATACAGTCTCTCCTGGCTACCAGAGCCTTGTGCTTAAAGGTGTCCTTTGTGCGGTATTTTTCCACCCACTGGCTTTGGGTAATCATTGGCAGAGGTGAGACACTCACCTGCCAGGTGCTAGCAGGTTAGAGTAAGAGTGTAAAAATGATGCTCCTCAGTGCCTCTGTCCCTGGAGAGAGTCTCAGTGGGCTTTTTCTCCTCTGGTAGATGCTTGATAGTAGAAAATAAATCTCCTTCACATATGGTCTAGCCACTTTTTAAGCTGCTGTTTTTGTGCTGTCCTGCTGTGAGTGAGTCTGTGTGTGAACTCATCAACAGCCGAACCTCTGTTCTCTATCACCCTGTGGTTCTCTTGGAGGTAAGCCCCATTAGTTTACAAAGTCAGAGGTTTTGGTGGCTCATCTCTCTGGTGCAGGTCCCAAGGGTTGCTTTGTCTGATATGGGGCACAAACCCCTCACTTCTCAGGGAGGAATTCTGTATTTGTGAAATTCCTTCCAATTGTGGATTGCCATGCTCGGGGTGGGAATTTTGGCAAGACCACATCTCCACCTCTCCTATCTTTCTTGATATGGCCCTTTTCTCCCTCATTGTGGAGTAGCTGTTCAGCTAGTTCTCAGGTTCTTCTCAAAAAGGGATTATTCTATATGCAGCTAGGGAGATTTGAATTGTCTGTGGGAGAAGGTGAGTTCAGGAACTTTCTATGCCACCATCTTGAACAGCTTAATCCTTTAAGTTAAAAAAAAATTAAAAATTGGGATGACCCCCACTTTATGTTACCACTAGGCAATTACATTTTCTCATAACTTTTACAGACTGTTCTTATAAAAATCCATTCTAAATTTTTTGTGTTCCAAATGAGTCCTTTCTGGTCCTCAAAAGAAACAGGGAAAAGCTGCTCTGAATCACTGATAGCACAGCTCTCCCTGTACTTGATGACTTTTGGCTCAGGGCTGATCTGCTGTGACAGAAGCAATGTGTAACTCATCAGGGGCTGCTCTTGAGTCAGTGAGTGATAAGACAACTGGCTGTATCTAAAATACTCCTCAAATCTGATGCTCACACTCACTGGCTTAGGAGCACAAGATTGCAGAAGAAGATTTTTGGCCTCCTCTGAGTCTTAACATTTTGTTATTTTCAATTCAACACTCAAAATGCATTTCTAAATGTTCAATGCACTTGCTTTGTGACACATAAAGGTGACTTCTAAGTAGTACTATATTTACGATAGAGAGAGAGACAGTACCACATGACGAGTCATGTGAGGGATGCCACAAAGGTCCTTCCATCAATAAAAAGTCATCATGATCAGAAATTCCTTGGAAAGGAGCAGAGATTAGTGAAAAGAGCTTTGGAGATAAACAGCTCTGGATTTGAATTTCTTCTCTTCTACTTAACAGCTGATAGAAGCTGGGAAGGAAAAGGTTAGAGATAATAGAGCTGAAGTGCTAAGGACTGAGTGGGGGCACCATCTGCTTGCCAGGCAGGCTTTGAGTATGTATGTGTATATATTGGGAAAAGATGAAGAAGATCATAGCAAAGATGAGGTGAGGCAGCACCAAAGATAATACTAAATACTTTCATTAAGTATTTAATAGCAATAAAATAGGAAGTGAGAGAGAAATTTCAAAATTTATCAGCTAACTCTATTGATATCCAAATGCAGTTGTTAGGTTTATTCATCCCTCTCCATCGTTTTCTTTCTTTCCATATATATATACCTTTTGCATATCAGGTATTGTGCTGGATGTTAGGAAAACAAAGACAAATAAGCTGTGGTTTTACTACCTTAAGTTTGTATAACCTTTTGTATATTCCAGGGTATTTTTGTATAGATTATCTCATTCTGTATCCTCAGCAAGTTCTGACAGGGAGATATGTAGTCTTCCCAGGGAATGCAAGGTTATAAAGTTTGTAGGGTAATGTTGTAAGGTGTGATGTCCTATATCTTGATCTGGCAGCTTTCTATGTGACTTTGGAAAGAGTCTAGCACTATACAGGCTAGAAATACCATGACTTACACATGTAAGGATTATGAGGTATTAGAAGGTATAAATTATGCAGCCTTGTGAGTGTTGAAGAAGAAATCATCTCCCTTTATCCCTTTTATGAATGTCCTGTGCCCTGACAAAAGAATTCTGCTCCCTTGAGGAAGTGCCAGGATATCTGAGAGGCCATTTGCAAAATCACATTACCTGAACAATTATGAGGCCCACTTGCCTCCCAGGCACCAAAATCAGGATTTTTCATAGCAGTTCTATGGACTGGTTATGTAGGGGTTGCAGGGTGAATGAGCGTTTACATTCTTTAAACAAGATACTCCGGGAAAGCATTTTTCCAAATGAAGGGGAAATGGAGAATGAATTTTGTAAAAAAGTCATTAGAGATATTATCCATTATCATTAAATATAGATACACAATATAGAATGTAATTAATGTTATTTTTGATTCCTGGCAGAACTTGAGACAGTGGTTTGTCTGACTGCTATAGGATATCAGTAAGTGGGACTGGGCCTCATTAGGGAGGTGAAAGGAAGAACAAAAACTGCCAGCACAACAACTGGAGCCCCTTGGTGCAGACGGTTAATGCACTTTGTCATAGTACAGTGGGAAGGGTAGATCTCAGTGGTCATGATGAGGATAGAGGGCTCCTAGATAAGATGTTTAAAGACCTAAATGTTGTGAGTTTTATGGAAATTCAGAAAGGAGTGTCCTATGGAAGTCAGCCATGAAAATTGAGTTTCACTTTAGCATTAACAGGTTCAAACAATAAAGGCTGGTGAAAACTTTATTCCAAGTGCATTATGGAAAATTTCAGAGTGAGTCAAACGTAAATTAGCAGTATTTATTTAATTTAGCTTAGGAGCTAAGAAAAATATATCATATATAACTAGGTCATATAAGTCCCCTCTTTAACACCCTTTCAATGGCTTTTCAATGTTTTTAGGGGAAAACCTTACTCTTTATTATGGCTTCTCTATTAAGTCTCAGCCATCCCAGTCTTGTTGCTATTCCTTAACATGGCAAGCTCCTTCCAGCTTCAGAGGACCATTTTCTTCAGTCTCCTTTCAACCAAAATGCTGCAGAATTTTTCAAGTTTTAGCTTAAATGTTCCCTCTTTGGGGAAGCCTTTACTGATTCCACCTCCCCTCCCCTGCCCCTTCTGTTATATTATTTCAGCCCCATAATTTTCCTCCAGTATTTTTTACAATTTTCCTAATTTTCTTAATTTTGTTGCATTCTTTGGGCCTATCTTCGGTACCAGAGTATGAGGTCCATGAGAGAAGATTCTGCATTGTTAACACCACCTCTGTGTTCCCGTTGTCTAGTAGAATAACTGGTAAGAGTAGATTCTCAATACATGTTTGATAAAGAAAGGAATGCAAAATGTCAGTTACTCATATTAAATGTGCAACACTGCATGACTGCAGAGGACCCAGGTTCTGAAGTTTCTTTCATTAGATGTATTCAAAGCAGACATAGGGTTTGAGGAGGCAGAATAGGCCAAACATAATAGTCTGTGTCCATAGCAATTAGTAGGTACTGGTGTGTTTGTTGAAATGCCTAATTCTATCGTCACAATAACTGCAGTTTTCTGAGCAGATTAAAATAAAACATATAATGCTACTTTAGATGCACAGAATCTGTTACAATAAATTACGTACAAGAAGGGAACTGTTTACTTGCTTCAGCTGTCATATCTCCTTAGTTCTCTGGATCACTGAGAGAATGAGAAGAGTCCTGGTGTGTAGCGAGCACCCACTCCGTGTCCTAATTTTGCCTCATACAGTCTTTTTCCACAGGACAGGCATTGGCAATCCACTGATGAAGAGAGACAGGGTCCACGGCCTCACAGAGTTTATAGTCTCAGTTTTTATTGGGATTTTCCTTTTAAGCCTGTATCATTACCTAAAACAAAACTTCCTATGAGTGCCTGAGGGCATTTCCCAGTGAATGTCTTTAAGCATTTCTAGTTTGATAGGTCTCCAGATTTTTCTCCAATGTTTACTTTTGTCATCTTGTTCCAATACTACATGTTTAATAAAATTTGAATGGAAAGTCAGCATTTAGAGGGAAAAAAAACAGGACTTTGAAATAATAATATTCTTATTACAGCATTTTTTTAAAATTGGAGAACTAGAATAATTAGTTATGTGACATTATATCTTGGGAGAAAAATGATTCCGGTATGAATATGTCCCTCAGTTTTCTTACATGACTATGTCCCTCATCTCCCCATCCCCTATTGGTGGGAAGCATCCTTATTTTAAACAACAGCAAAAATAAAACAAAAACCACTATATTGTTTACATTATAAAATAAAGTATATATCCTATAAATTAAACTTGTTGATACCAGAACATAGAAATCACTTGGTATGTATTCCCCTGTATTTAAAAATGAATATACTGAACATATCATTATAAGCATCATTTATCAAAATGCTTTTTTAATTCATGATAGCCTGTAGGAATTTGGGATATGAAGGAATTTTAATTATTTAACATTACACTCATTTTTCTATTTATTTATAATATTAATGTGCCTGCTTTTTATGTTTCTTTTCTGGATCTTTCCATGTAACTTCTTATTTTCAATATATTGCCAATATTACCTACAGGGGTTCCTCTTTTACTTCATATTTGCTATTTCTAGTCTGTGGTGATTTTAAGATATCAAATAGTCAAGTATGGTACATTTCCCTTAAAGTAAGAGTGAAGTCTTGAATGAGATTATTTTGTGCCTGAAGTATATAAAATTGAAGACATAGATATTGTAACACTAATTTTGTTTCCTCAGAGAACTTTTACTCACTTACTTTTTCTGGTACAGCTGTATTCTGGATAGTTGAGCTCATTAGATAGAAAGGTTCTATAAAGGAGGCACACAACTGTATTTTTAGCTCTCTATTTCTCTTTGTTTGGTTTTTTTTCCTAATCATTTGAACTCAAATTAGCTTAGTAGTGTTATTCATATCTCATGCGAATGATTCCAAATAATGTGTGAAATAATAGTAAATGAAACTAGGAGTTCCTTCTCCTTAATAGTCCTCTAAAACTAAGCAAATCATCTTTGCTTTGCCTCTTTTTTGGATGTATGAATAAAAGTAAAAAGAAAAAGGATCTAATCCCAGAACTTTTAAAATAATGTGGATATACTTAACACCACTGAACTGTACATTTAAAAATGGTTAAGATGGTAGATACTATCTTATGTTTATTTTACCACAATTAAAAATTAAAGAAAAAAGTAACAGGGAAAGGAAAATAATTATAAAGGAAAAAGAAAAGGAAGGAAAGAAATCACTTGAAAGTTGCAATGATCCCACTCTAGGAAAAAAAGAAGAAAATAAACAAACCCAGCACATTCCAGGGATATGTCAGCATTGCCACAGGAAGACAAAAATAAAGAAAAACAGAACTAATAATAAAAGTTGCATGCAAGGAAGACAACTCTAATTATTTAATTATAGAATTTAAAATAATGCTTTAACTACATTATTCTGAGTAGCTATCAAGACAGTAGCAATTATGTAACCACAGTGTCCAGAATCACTTTATTATAGTATATCAATGATGTTGGAAGTTTATAAGATGTGGTACAATACAAAAATATGACAGAAAAATAAATAAGAACTTCTTTCTTCTAAGGGTTTAAGGGGAGAATAACATAATTCAAGTTTAAAAGGAGAGAAGAAACTTATTGGAAGACGAAAGGGTGAGATTTTATTTCATATCATGTAATTCTTGATTCCTTTTGCTTCTAATAGAAGCATTAATGCTGTAACAAGAAAAGTGCTTAAAAAAATGACAACTAAATATAAAATAGAAACAAATTTTGGATGAGAGTTTGGGAGACAACAAAATTTAAAAATTGCCCTATCCTACATTAAATATTTTTTTTAGCTTATAATTCTTAAATTTTTAGACTTACAAAATTCTTGCAAAAAATGGTGTAGAGTTTTTTCACCCATTCTTCACTGTATATTAATATCTTATATAACCATGGTAAAATAGTACAAATGATCAAAGCATGAGAATAAGATAGTGGCTCTTATACCCACAATATGTATTTAATTATTTGCTAAGTCCTAGACTTTACACAAAGTAGTTTCACAATTATTAATCTATACCCTTATGAAAAACAAATTTATTACCTAAAATACTATATATGTGTCTTTCTTCTAATATGTATATTAAAAGTACTGTTTCCACAGGTACTTCCATTAGTTATCTTACCTCCAATTAAGTTAACACAGTATTTCATATCAAATAGAAAAATTGCATTTTGAGAAAAAGAGAAAAATGTGAATGATCATTTACATATTAAAACAGTGGATGCACTGAGTGATTGGGACTGTGGCAATAGACAATGCTTCTTTTATGTTTTATTTGGTTTTTAATTTATTCACTTACTGTGGTATCTATATTAGATAACTTTTTTGACAAAATATAAACTCTACTGGGCAAAAGAACATTTTGTTATTATTTTTAAATTTGATTCATTTAATTTACAAAAGACATTTTAAGAAATAATGTGGAGAACCATGGGAGAAAGCAAGAATACAATTTATGTGTTATTAATTCATTAATTAATTTGTTTTTATCCTATTTTCTTTTTTACTGTACCTATATTTTTAAAAATTTTGGTATCATTAATCTACAATTACATGAGGAACATTATGTTTACTAGAGCCCCCCCATCACCAAGTCTCACGCACATACCCCATTACAGTCACTGTCCATCAGCGAAGAAAGATGCTGTAGAATCACTACTTGTCTTCTCTGTGTTGTACAGCCCTCCCTGTGCCCACCCCCACATTATACATGCTAATCATAGTGCCCCCTTTCTTTCCCCCCCAACCCCATATCCCTCCCTTCCCACCCATCCTCCCTAGTCCCTTTCCCTTTGGTAACTGTTAGTCCATTCTTGGGTTCTGTGAGTCTGCTGTTGTTTTGCTCCTTCAGTTTTTTTCTTTGTTCTTATACTCTACAGATGAGTGAAATCATTTGATGCTTGTCTTTCTCTGCCTGGCTTATTTCACTGAGCATAATACCCTCTAGCTCCATCCATGTTGTTACAAATGGTAGGATTTGTTTTCTTCTTATGGCTGAATAATATTCCATTGTGTATATGTACCACATCTTCTTTATCCATTCATCTACTGATGGACAATTAGGTTGCTTCCATATCTTGACTATTGTAAATAGTGCAGCGATAAACATAGGGGTGCATAAGTCTTTTTCAAACTGGGCTGCTCCATTCTTAGGTTAAATTCCTAGGAGTGGAATTCCTGAGTCAAATGGCATTTCTATTTTGAGTTTTTTGAGGAACCTCCATACTGCATTCCACAATGGTTGAACTAATTTACATTCCCACCAGCAGTGTAGGAGGGTTCCCCTTTCTCCACAACCTCGCCAACATTTGTTGTTGTTTGTCTTTTGAATAGTGGCGATCCTTACTGGTGTGAGGTGATATTTCATTGTGGTTTTAATTTGCATTTCTCTATGACTAGCAATGTGGAGCATCTTTTCATGTGTTTGTTGGCCATCTGAATTTCTTTGGAGAACTGTCTGTTCAGCTCCTCTGACCATTTTTTAATTGGATTATTTGCTTTTTGTTTGTTGAGGTGTGTGAGCTCTTTATATATTTTGGATGTTAACCCCTTATCAGATCTGTCATTTATGAATATATTCTCCCATACTGTATGATGCCTTTTTGTTCTATTGGTGGTGTTCGTTGCTATAAAGAAGCTTTTCAGCCTGATATAGTCCCATTTGTTCATTTTTGTTTTTGTTTTCCTTGCCCAGGGAGATATATTCATGAAGAAGTTTCTCATGTTTATGTCCAAGAGATTTTTACCTATGTTTTTTTCTAAGAGTTTTATGGTTTCATGGCTTACATTCAGGTCTTTAATCCATTTCGAATTTACTTTTGTGTATGAGGTTAGACAATGATCCAGTTTCATTCTCTTACATGTAGCTGTCTAGTTTTGCCAACACCAGAATCCATCTGGCCTGGGGGTTTTGTTCTTGGATAGTTTTTTTGATTAACGATTCACTTTCGTTGCTGATAATAGGTCTGTTTAGATTTTCTGTTTCTTCCTTGGTTAGCCTTGGAAGGTTGTATTTTTCTAGGAAGTTGCCCATTTCTTCTAGGTTTTCCAGTTTTTTGGCATATAGATTTTCATAGTATTCTCTAATAATTCTTTGTATTTCTGTGGGGTCTGTCATGATTTTTCCTTTCTCATTTCTGATTCTGTTGATGCGTGTAGATTCTCTTTTTCTCCTAATAAGTCTGGCTAGGGGTTTCTCTATTTTGTTTATTTTCTCAAAGAACCAGCTCTTGTTTTCATTGATTTTTTTCTCTTGTTTTATTCTTCTCAATTTTATTTATTTCTTCTCTGATCTTTATTATGTCCCTCCTTCTGCTGACTTTGGGCCTCATTTGTTCTTCTTTTTCCAGTTTCAATAATTGTGACTTTAGACTATTCATTTGGGATTGTTCTTCCTTCTTTAAATATGCCTGGATTGCTATATACTTTCCTCTTAGAATTGCCTTCGCTGCATCCCACAGAAGTTGGGACTTTGTGCTGTTGTTGTCATTTGTCTCCATATATTGCTTGATCTCTGTTTTAATTTGGTTATTGATCCATTGATTTTTCAGTAGCATGTTGCTAGCCTCCATGTGTTTGTGAGACTTTTTGTTTTATTTGTACAATTTATTTCTAGTGTTATACCTTTGTGGTCTGAGAAGTTAGTTGGTTGGTAGAATTTCAATCTTTTTGAATTTACTGAGGCTCTTTTTGTGGCCTAGTATGTGGTCTATTCTGGAAAATGTTCCATGTGCACTTGAGAAGAATGTGTATCCTGTTGCTTTTGGGTGTAGAGTTCTGCAGATGTCTGTTAGGTCTATCTGTTCTAGTGTGTTGTTCAGTGCCTCTGTGTCCTTACTTATTTTCTGTGTGGTGGATCTGTCCTTTGGAGTGAGTGGTGTGTTGAAGTCTCCTAGAACAAATGCATTGCATTCTATTTCCTCCTTTAATTCTGTTAGTATTTCTTACACATATGTCGGTGCTTCTGTGTTGGGTGCATATATTTATAATGGTTATATCCTCTTGTTGGAGTGACCCATTTATCAGTATGTAATGTCCTTCTGTATCTCATGTTACTTTCTTTGTTTTGAAGTCTATTTTGTCTGATACAAGTACTACAACACCTGCTTTTTTCTCCTTGTTGTTTGCATGAAATATCTTTTTCTATCCCTTGACTTTGTGTCTGTGTATGTCTTTGGGTTTGAGGTGAGTCTCTTGTAAGCAGCACATAGATGGGTCTTGCTTTTTTATCCATTCTATTACTCTGTGTCTTTTGATTGGTACATTCAGTCCATTTATATTTGGCGTGATTGAAAGATACGTACTTATTGCCATTGCAGGCTTTAGATTACCAAAGGTTCAAGGGTAGCTTCTTTAATATGTAAAGATCTACCTTAACTTGCTTATTAAGCTATTATAAACACAGTCAAATGCTTCTTTATTTCTCTCCCTTCTTATTCCTCCTCCTCCATTCTTTATATGTTAGGTGTTTTATTCTGTACTCTTTTGTGCTTCCTTTGACTGCTTTTGTGAATAGTTGATTTTATATTTTTGCCTTTAGTTAGTATTATTTGGTTGGTCTGCTTTCTTTGTTGTGATTTTATTTTCTCTGATGACATCTATTTAGCTTTAGGAGTGCTTCCATCTAGAGCAGTCCCTTTAAAATACCCTGTAGAGATGGTTTTTGGGAGGCAAATTCCCTCAACTTTTGCTTGTCTGGGAATTGTTTAATCCCTCCTTCATATTTAAATGATAATCGTGCTGGATACAGTATTCTTGGTTCAAGGCCCTTCTCTTTCATTGCATTAAATATATCATGCCATTCTCTTCTAGCCTGTAAGGTTTCTGCTGAGAAGTCTGATGATAGCCTGATGTGTTTTAGTTTGTAGGTGACCTTTTTTCTCTCTCTGGCTGCCTTTAATACTCTGTCCTTGTCTGTGATCTTTGCCATTTTAATTATTAGATGTCTTGCTGTTGTCTTCCATGGGTCCCTTGTGTTGGGAGATCTGTGGGCTTCCATGGTTTGAGAGACTATTTCCTCCCCCAGTTTGAGGAAGTTTTCAGCAATTATGTCTTCAAATACCCTTTCTATCCCTTTTTCACTCTCTTCTCCTTACGGTACCCCTATAATGCAAATATTGTTCCGTTTGGATTGGTCACACAGTTCTCTTAATATTCTTTCATTCCTAAAGATCCTTTTATCTCTCTCTGCTTCAGCTTCTCTGTATTCCTGTTCTCTGATTTCTATTCCATTAATGGTTTCTTGCACCTCATCCAGTCTGCTCTTAAAATAAAATTATTTTATTTCTGTATTCTCCCTCCTAACTTGATCCTTTAGCTCCTGCATATTTCTCTTCAGGTCCATCAGCATGGTTATGACCTTTATTTTGAATTATTTTTAAGGAAGATTGCTTATATCTGTCTCCCCAGGCCCTCTCTCGGGGGTTGTCTGGGTAATTCTGGGCTGGACCAAATTCTTCTGCCTTTTCATGATGATAAAGTTAGTAGTAGGCAGTTGATGCATGTGTCAGCTGGGAGAACAAAGTCCCTTCCTGCCTGCTGGTCACCCTGCCCCTCTCTGCTGCCTGTTTCAGTCACCCTCACACTGGGAGCAGCATCCGGGTTAATCCCCTGAGCCGGCCATGGGTGGGGCAGCCCAGAGCTCTGTAGGGAGAGGCAGGCATGCCGGGTGTGCTCTACTGCGGGAACGGTGCCCCTTCGTGCCCTGCCTGGGCTTCCTCTGCCTGTGCTGGGCAGCTGCGCGCCGGCAGCGGCCCCTGGGTCTTGCCGGCGTGGCTATGCACTGGGAGGAGATTCTGGGCAGGTGTTGTGGGCGTGGCCCTCTCAGGCTACTTGGTCACTGTAGCAGGATGTGCCATTGGGGGAATGAATGGCAAGCTGTTTATCACCTGAGGGGTTTCAGAGCTGCACTGCCTCCCATGGGGCTGGGGCATCCAAAGCTCCTCAGAATTCCCAGCCTGCTGGTCTGAGTGTGCCAGGACAACTCCGTCCTGCTGGGTCGCCCCTGTCCCTTTAAGACTTTTAAAAAGCACTCGCTTTTCTTTTGTCCCAGGGTAACTGGCTGTGGGGACCCGCTACAGGTTTTACTGTTCCCTTTCCCTAATATCCAGCACACCATGCAGTGTGCATCTGCGTTCCTGGTGCAGATGGCTGGGGCTGGGTGTTCAGCAGTCCTGGGCTCCCTCTCCCTCCCCACTCCGACTCCTCTCCTCCCGCCGGGAGCTGGGGTGAGGGGCACTCGGGTCCCGCCAGCCGCGGCTTGTATCTTACCCCCTTTGTGAGATGCTGAGTTCTTGCAGATGTAGATGTAGCCTGGCTGTTGTACTGTATCCTCTGGTCTCTCTTTTAGGAATAGTTGTATCTGTTGTATTTTTTAAAATATATATGGTTTGGGGAGGAGACTTCTGCTGCCCTACTCATGCCGCCATCTTGGCTCCCTCTCTATGTGTTTATTTTTAAAGTGCATTTTTTCTGTTTGTGATAGTAATAAATGCTCATTGTATGAGATTGATAAAAAAATTATAGAACCTAGTAAAAATCATTTTTTATGGCAATATCTAAAATCCCAATACATGTCCTTCAGTTTTACATATAGGTATAGAAATAGCTTAATGTATTTTTTAAAATTGTGCTTTTTTCACTTTTTATTACATTATAAGCATTTTCCTTGTCACAGAAAATCCAATAATTTGTGGAACATGGTACAGGTTAGAAAGCATTATCCAGTTCTGGAATACCAAGATCAGAGTAGAACCAGAAGTAAATTTGATTCTCAGTTCTGGTCCAGCAAATTAATGCCATAAAATCTTTTTTTTAATCCTCCTTTCTAAGAACAAAAGGTTGACTTCCATTATTAGAGAGGCATGGGAAAGAAAAACATCAAGAAGGACATTCCCTTGGGATATTTGTCAATGTGTAACACTAATCTCAGGTGCGTAACACTAATCACATAAGATACTAAATTAGCCAAATATCACCTTTCCTTTTTCAATCACTTGTCTCTACCCTTCCCCCCAATATCAAATAGGAATAGTCAGTTATTTTATTACTATTGTGGCCAATATTGCTGGAATACTGATGTGTAACCATTTCTCTACATGACTTAGTTCAACTACTGGACTCTTCATTCTTTGAGGCCAAGGCTTTTATTTATCTTACTTCCCCATTGTACGTGACAGTGCCTTGAACATAAGAAATGCTTAGCAAATACTTTATGAATATGTGAAAGAAGAGGTTAGTTAATTCAAGTAAGGGACTTTTAAGCTTTGGAAACTGAGATCTCAAAAGAGGACTTAAAAGAAAGATACTCAAAATGTATGAAATATCATTTGTTTATTATCATTAATAATGCCCCTATTCAAGTCTTGTTCATTTAAAAATTGGATTGTCTATCTCTTTTATTGACTTATATTTATATATCCTGGCACCAGTCCCTTGTCAGATATATGTATTGCCAATATACTCTCATCTTGTGACTTGTTTTGTTTCCAATCTCAAGACATACATAGTATATTCTGTTTTATGAAGTTCAAAAAGCATGCAAAACTTACCTATTGTAATAGAAATCAGGCTAGTGCTTGCCTTTGGTGGGTGGGGGGAGTGACAATGACCAGGGAGGTGCAGGAAGAAGCTTCTGTGGTGTTAGTGTAGTCCACAGTTTGATCTTGATGGAGGTTCTGTGGCATATGCTTTTCAAAAATTAAAGCTGTACATTTAAGGTTTCTGCACTTTATGTTGTATCTCAATAAAAAGTAAAAGGAAAAAGGAAATTAACGCATGAAAAGCTTTCAAAACAATGTTTGCTTTTAGTCACTGTCAAAGGAGGGAAGCTGAAGACATACTGCCATTCCATGAGGACAAAACACAGACTTCTGCCTTGGTTAACGTGATCCAGCCCAGCCCTTGCACACTTGGGTATTTCACTCTCTATGTGATGCTCTGGCATATGTATGGTCCCAAATTAACCAGCCATTTTGGATCACTTAGGTGTTATTAACTATCATCATCTCCCAATCATTCAGATTTGCCACTTAGGGATGTCTAAGTAGTCTGTTGAGGGGATCATATCAGTCAGAAGACCTGTCCTTGCTGGGTTTTGGCTCATTTGGCCTCATCAGTCATGCGGTATGAACAGATTTCAGTTGTTAAACTACTTCCAGTTGGCACTTTGCAGGGAAATCTTTTTTCTCCCCATTTTACTTAAATTGGATTTGAAGCTTTCTACTATTTATTAGATCCAATGTGGTTGCAAATGGAAATGTTCTTTAGCCTTTGCTATTAGATCTCTAAGATTTGTCTAAATGGAGGATCTTGTTAGGTTTCTTTTCTCAGCGACTGCTCTTATGTTTATTTAAAGAAAAGAAGATGCAAAAAGTTTAAAAATGATCACCATTTTTTGTCTTGTATGGTCCCTATATATACCATCCCTCAATATTAAACTGCTGTCTAAAATTTTTCATTCTAATTTTAAAGACTTGCAAAGGACATAATTTCCAGTTTATTGTAAATATTAACATTATGAACTAAAACAATAGCATCACTCTTTTAAAAGTATTCAATGAAATATAAATACTACAATGATATCACCAACATCATCCTTTCCCCCCAGAGGATATTAACCTAATATAATACATTTTATGCTTGAAAATATTATATTGTATATATTTTCTTAATTCTTGGCAGCAAAAATACATAAATTGAAAATAAAATCTCTATTTACTCTGGCCATAAAGCTGTAAAAGTTAAATTTTTCCTCAAGATTGAATTACCATTACAACTATTGTTAGTACATAATCGGCCAAACCAATAGGCAAATTTACAAATCATGAAAAAATAATTTAAAAATTTAAAGGTTTTTTTTGTATGAAAGATATTATGTATTTGTGGATATATATGAATTACTAGAATGAAACAAATTTTACACCCATTCTATTTATATTTTTTGTTTTGGTAGTTGAACACATTGATAAATATTTCCACATAAGTAGATGGAAATAAAGTTTATTTTTTATAGGAATGTCACCATTTTTAGTTCTTTGTCAGTCATATGTCAAATATCATAAAATGATGCAGTATAAAAATTATAATTCAATTGTCAATTTGATCAGAGCCTCCTTCAATTTCATTGTAAGTAAAGCATTAGAAGTCATCTTTCTTTAAAGGGCTTATTACCCAGATGTTAGTCAGTTACCTTCTTAACAGCATAAAGGCTTTCCCAAGGCTTTTCCAGTGACAGTCACTCCTGTTACTTTTTTATATAAAGGCACCTTGTTTAACTCAATATTCACAGAAAGGGTTGGTGAAATAAAAATACCACTTGTTTCAGTGCATTTATGCCAATGTACATTTTTTGATAAAGCACTTCCTTCTTATAAAGTATTTTATACATATTTCCATCAAAACTTTTAACTGTAGACTTAACTCTTCAACTCATGAAAAATACTCACCTTATAATCTAATTGGAAAGTTCAGTTTCACTGTTAATCAGTCAAAGCCAACTTACTTTCTGTCACAAATGTCTACCTTTGTTTATCATTTCTAAAGGCATGTTTTTTTCAACTTAAAAGGATGTTTTCATATGATAATCATGCCACTTCTGACTTCCAGAAGTGATTCTGATGGATAAATCAGGGATGGAGTCTTAACATGGATTTGTCCCTGAATTCATTACGGTGAATACACCCTTGGTATTTAGTGTTAAACACTCCCAAGACTCTCCTTCAGCAGCAGGGTCAGTAGGCAGGGGAAGAACAGGAGGGAGCAGGTGGCAAATGGTCTGCACTCCTGCTACCCCATTCACAGTATATCTATGTTCACATCTTCCCAATGTGGGCTTAATTATCCCATCTTTAATTTCACTCTTAGCTCTTAATGGAAATAGATATAATAATCGTAAGAACAGACATTAAGCCAGATCATGCATTTATTGGCCTTGATTTAAGAAGTCTTCACAGACGCCAATATTTCAAATTGTTCCTTTGATGGGCACCAGGGAAATTTATACTTCAAGGCAGCACACCATGGTGAGATTTTGGATGAATAAAGACAAGTGAGCTTTTTCTTTTCAAAGTGGTAAAAGAGTGATTATCAAAGGGCAAGTGGGAAAGGAGAATGTTTGATTCCTGGACTGATTTTTCTAAAAGTTGACTATGGTGTTTCTTATTTGAAAATAGTGTATGTTTATGCACAAATGTATATATGTGTAGTATGTATGAAAACTAACTAAAATGATTTTTTTCACCTTTTATTTTTAGCATTTAAATTTGTCAGATGAAAGACAAAGCTTTATTATTATTTTTAAATAGACAAGCATGAATTTACTTATATTTCCTTTATTTCTTTTACCTCTCCTTTCAATTTTTTAAAAGACTGTGTTTTTAGATTCACATCAAAATTTAGAGGAAGCTATAAAGATATATGTATACAAATACACCTTCTGTCCCCACACGTGCATAGCCTCCCATTATCAACATCCCCAACCAGATTGGTGCATTTGTACAAAGGAACCTACGTTGATACATCATTATCACTTAAAGTCCACGGTTTTCACTGTGGTTCGCTTGCTGGTGTAATGACGTGCTCTGTCATAACAGCATAGAGTACTTTCACTGCCCTGAAAACCCTCTGTCCTTTCTCTATCCATCCTTCTGCCCCTTCGCCTCTCACAACCACTACTTTTTTAACTGTCTCCATAGTTTTGCCCCTCCTTTCAATTCTGTATATTCCCGAAAAATCATAGGAGGCTGTGATATATCAACAGATCTGAAAGTTAGGAGGTGACTTGCAGAGTTAAAATTAAAAATCCTGTCTTTTCTGAAAAGGTTACCTACTGTCTAGCTAGAGAATAAGGTGGGAGAATTCATGGAAAATAGAATCTGTTTGAAACTAAAATAAGAAAATCCAAATGGCATTGAATTTAGTACTTTGAAGAATTTATATTATGAATAAAAGAGAAAAGAGCATGGATGTAACGTTTGCCCTTTTTTCATTTACATTGTTTTGATTTATAATACAAAGTCTTAACTCCAAGGAGTCGTCCTGTGCTTGACTAGAGGAGGAGGAGAAGAAAGTTTCAGAGAGAGATAATAAAATATTTGTATAAAAACATGGCTTAATTCAAATACATAGTACTGTTTTTAAAAAGGATGTTATTTTGAAAGTAAAAGTTACAGAATCCATTTAAAAATTAAGAAAAGAGCATAATAAAAAATAGATATTGCTAATATCTGCAAAACTTAGAAATAGTTATATTATTCTTCTTTCTAGTCATTTGTCAATGCATGTATTTTTTCATATAGTTGAAATCATATTATATATGTAATGTGGTTTGTAACACCTTTCACTTATCATAATATTTTTCCATATAACTAAAAATTTTAGAAACCGAATTTAATGACTATAGTATTCTATTATATAGATGCATCGTAATTTAAGTCATTTCTAATTTTTGATCTTATAACGTCTCCTGTGATGAGTCGCTTTTTGTATACATCTTTTTCTACATTTCTGTTTGAGGGAATTTTACAAATGGAATTTTTAGAGCAAAAAAACATGAGATTTTTAAAGCTTATATTGATGAATTGTATTTCAGAAATAGAATGCTCAAATTTTCACTTCTACCAGTGTGAGAGAGTGATCATTTTTTTGTATCCTTTCAAGCACCCTGAATATCAGCTTTAAAAATCCTCTACTAACTATGTTGGGTGAAAAAGGGTACTCATATTAAAATACATATTATTCCTAACTCAGTCACAAATCTCTTTCTCTCTTGATTGGTTAAGTTTTATAAATATTGATGGATATTACCTACAAGAGTATGAAGCGTGAATAAGCAGAACAGCATACCTAAAACCCTCCAGATTTTTGGCACAGAAATAATATAAATCATTGATTTTGAAATATTCTCTTTTGAAATATTATTAAGTTCAGTCAAGTTTGATGTTGAAATATTTTCATAGTTTCCTTCTTTTTAATTTTAATTTGTCTTTCAATGCATGCCGTAGTTACTCCAAATATCTTTCAATGATAAACTTGTATTACCCATGGTAAGAAGAATGATGTCCTCAAAGATGTCCATGGCCTAATCCTACAACATGTGCATATGTTACTATTTATAGCAAAGGGGAATTAAGGTTGCAGTTGGAATTAAGGTTGCTAACCAGCTGACTTTATAATAGGGAGATTATTCTGGATTACTTGGGTGGGTCCAGTGTAATCACAAACATCCTTATAAATAGAAGAGGGTGGCTGGTGAGTTCAGACTAATGCAATGTGAGGACTCTATCTGATGGAGGAGGGGGCCCTGGGCCAAGGATACAGGTATCTTCTCGAAGCTGGAAAAGACAAGGAGACCTACTGTCCCTGAGCCTCCACAGTGGAATACGGCCTAGCCAACACCTTGATGTTAGCTCAGTGAGACCTGTGTCACATTTCTGACCTACAGAAACATGATAATAAATTTGTGTTGCTTTAACTCCCTAAGATTGTGGTAATTTATTAGAGCAGCAATAGCAAACTAATACATAAACAACTACTTTCTTGTGATTCAGTGTTAGTCTGGAATATTTAAACTTTCCTTGATCAAAAAATGTTTTCTTATTTCATTATCATTTAAATTTCAATTTTTTCCCAAAACACTCCTATTTACTACAATTAGACTATTTTTCTCAACTGACCTTAAAAATATAAAGCAGATGTTTACTTATTAATGTCACTTTACATTTTTCATGCACATTATTTGTGATTTTCATTTCATGTACTGAAGAAAACACATTACCTTTATTACTTCTGTTATCATTTTATGGGATTGTCTCACAGCCTCAAATTTTATTCTTTTATCTTTTATTATATACAATTGAAGACCATATCTCCAAAAATACAGGATAATAATTCACACTTTTATACTCTAGTGAATCAGCCAAAATTCTTTTTTACATGAATATTTCTGTTAAAATATTTGTGATATTTGGACCTCTTCAGAGTCTGAATTTCTTTAAAAGTTTGTGCAAGTAGATTTATTTATAATATGTTAGTAAACATTTATTGAGTGCTCTAGTATGCCAAGTTTTTTATAAAATATTGATAACAAATAGGTAAAAGGCCACTTTCTTCTCCTAAGGAGGTCACAGTTTTATCAGGATAATGGCAGACTAGCCTTATAGTCAACTTGCAAAAGGAACACACAGGGATCCTTTATTATCTTTCCTCTAACCACTGTAAAATTTTAACTGCTCTGCTAGCTTCCTTCCTGGTCCCACTATGGTCCATTCTTGGGACAGAACTCAGAGTAATTAACTTAAACATAAGTTTGATCATGACACCCTTCAACTCAAATACCTACCAGGTGGCTTCTCAACTCACTCGGTAAATGCTGGAGTCCTCAAGGCCTACAAGGTGAAATATACATATGCATGTACATGATGGAATACTCTAAGTAAAAAAAGGGCAAATGTTACATCTATGCTTTTTTTCTCTTTTATTTGTAATATAAATTCTTCCAAGTACTAAATCCAATGCCATTTGGATTTCCTTATTTAAGTTTCAAACAGATTCTATTTTCCATGGATTCTCTTCACATGTCTGCCTGTCTCTTATCACACGCTGCCCTCAGTCACACAGCCCCAAGAATGTGGACATCCTTTCTAGTTCCTAACACATACTGAGCACGTTTCTGCCTCAGGTTTTCTGCACTTGCTGTTCCCTCAGTCTGGAGCATCCTTCTTCTGGACATACACCTGGTTTGTCCCCTTACTTACTTGAGACTGCTGCCTAAATGCTATTGTACCATGAAGGTTTTCCCTGACTACTCTATTTAATAGCAAATACCCTACTGATCAGCCATTACCCTACCCCTAGTCTGCTTTATTTTTCTCCCATCCTGTGTTACTTATATGTATTACTGGTCCCTGTAGCATATCACATGTTTTGTCTGGTTTCTTTCTCCCGCCATTAGAAGTTAAGCTCCCAGAGGGATTTTAGTTAATGTGATCACTGCTGTATTGCCAAATATAGAATAGTACCTGGCACATAGTAGATGCTAAAATACTTGTTGAATTAATGACTGAATGACTGAATGAAGGGAATCTGATTCAGTCTCAGGATGTCAAAAGGATTTTTCTGTGGAAGTTACCCATGAAATTGGTTTTGAAAGATGACCACGCTTGATACTGAAGGGTGAAGAAAGAGTATTCCAAGCAGAGGAAAAGGCAGACAGCAAGGCAGGAGGCCACCAGACTTCCACTGTCACAAGTGTAATTATCTTCCAAAGTGATTAGACTCTAAATGGATTAAGGTTATATCAAGGGTATTGAACTAATCTCCAAGAGAATTTGTAAATTGTCTTCTGTGCCTATCTTATCTTCCCAACTCAGAAAGGCAAATTCTTTCCATTACCAATGAAAAGAAGATGAACAGTGAAGATCGATAGACAGCTGCCCATCCAAGACAATGGAGGCACATGTTTTATAGGATGAATGAGAGCACTTAACATGGCCATTCATGTTTCTAGTATTATGATCTTGGTATGTAAGGACCTTAGAGGGATGGGGCCTCTAACTTGGAAAAGCTTTCATATTATTTGAGCAAAATATTTGTTCTACTTTTCACTCAGTGTTTCTGTTTTTTATTTCAAAGGACATTTTGGTGACAGCTATGCTTTAGGTTGACTTCCCTTGTAAGTTTCATAGACATTCAAATCTAAGGAATGTTAGGTAGACTATGTAAGTAACTCATGTAGATGGTAAAGGAGAGGGAATCTCTGAAAAGCAGTCATTCAAGGCTCAGAGTGGCAGTTGCATTGTTGGATGAGTTAGGAAAACATATATGGTGTGATGATTTCCTTAACAATATTTATAATCTAATGAGGAGTAAAATAAACAATAAAGTTGCTGTTATCAAAGCCAGCACTTACTGAGCGCAACCCATATCCAAGAACAATAAAAAGTTATTTCATAGAATAATTATTTAGTTTTCACAGCAACCTTATGGGATAATTACTTTTATGTTTACAAATGAGGAAATTGAGGCTTGGAGAGACTAAGTAACTTGCCCAAAGTCATAATACTTGAAAAAAGTAGAGCCTGTACTTGAGCCCAGATCTCTGACCTCCCAGCTCCTACTCATATCATTTTTACCTGAAAACACAAAATTACATATTTAGAAGAAATGAATAGAGTTTCATATGGGAATACATACATATATATGTATGTGTATACACATACACACACACACACAAGCAATAATATAAGCCATACAATAATAAAATAAGCTTGGTATATATATATATAATTAAATTAGTCTTTGCTCTTGTGTACTTGGCTAAACTCAAATCTCAAAGTGCAGAAATTACTAACATTCCTTTGTATTTAATTATATTTTAGGCAGTGGGTGGAAAGTTTTAATGGTTTTATCAGAATTTTATTTTTCCTGAGAAGTCAGAAAAATCAAAACTTTTCTCAAAAAGGGCTTACTTTTTTTCATTATTTTATACAGTTGAGTAATATCTGTTATTGAGTATTCTAATATATATATATAGTACTCTGGTTGACATCTATCTTTTAAGATAAACCACTTTGTAAAAATTTGGCATTTAGAGAGGTGCATTAACTTTTTCAGACTCCCATTTACTGCTCTGCTGGTGTAATTCATTGGTCTGTTATACATCCTGGAGTACTTTGCTGGCAAAATGAAGAATGTCATCTGTTAAAGCTCCAGAGAACATGCTGGCTTCTGTAGAAGCATAATAACTTAATAAAAAAACAACACAACTCTAGAGATTCCATTGAAGTTTTTGCAAATAATCCTCAGTGCCTCTGTAAAGATCTCCGTGTTTCTGAAATTCTTAAAAATCCAGTAAGATCTCATTAACTTGATGCTGGTATTTTAAAATCAGTTCTGATTTGAAGAATAATTCCCAAGGCACCTAAATTACATTATCTGTACAAATACAAAAGTTGAAAGTTTGGCCCAAGTGTCCTAGAAACAGTTAATATCAAGTAATTGTTTTTAAAACTCTGACAATAGAGTCAACTCACAATTTGTAAAGCACTTAGCAAAAGGCAGAAAGGAGAAGGATTAAAGCATGGCTCACATTTTTTTTCCTTCAGACTCTTTTTTTCTAATCTCTTGCTGAATTGTAATTTATGTCAATAGCAAGTGTTGTGCCTAGAGGAGCAATCTCTGTATGTGCTTGCTTAGTGCATTTAAAATCAAATAATGTTGAATTTATATATTTTTAATTTAAGGTGTTTCTAGTTGGTCTCTGGTATTTAAAATCATTAGAACGTAACTTTCTTAAGGTAGAAATAGGAAAAAGTATTTATATGAATGGAAAATAAACTACAGTTTTATTTCACAAAATCAAACTATTTTAAAAATCAGGATCTCCTCCTACCACTTTCTCTTGCTAGCACTCGGGTGAGCCAGTGAACTCAAATTCAAGGAGCTTCAGTCTTCTTTGAATCTTACTTTGTCTTTCTTCTCTTCTTCCATCTAATGAGTGGCCAACTCTGACTTTTCTTGTGCAACACTTTTCACTGTTTTCTGTTTTTGCATGGCTATTGCTGCAAAACAAGTTCAGGTCCTTATGGTCTAATACCCAGAAATATTGGCATGGTGCTCCTGTTCCCACCCTGGTTGCAGTTTTCTTTTGCACATCCCATTCAGGACACTCTGTTTGATTTAACCTCCTGCTCAGGAGCCAATGATGATTTTCATTTTAAGAATCGTATTTGAGTTCTTGGCACTCAAGTCAAGGGTCTTTTCTAGACCACCCCAAACCTACCTTTCTAGAATTTTTTCTACTTCTTCATTTTACCATATATACTCTGAAAACTACACAATAGTGTTCTTGGTATATGATCTGGTTTTCCTCTCTGGTTTTCTTTGCTCATGATATATGGTAAATCATTTTTAGCAATTTTGTACGATCAGCCTATATAACTTGCTCTAAGTTCATATAGGTCTGGGATACAAGCATAAAAGCAGAGATCTTGCTTCTAACTAATATGATATTATCCATCTTTATTTGTTTAATGCTCAAATGAATGAATATTACAATTTTTTCTGATAAGTGAACTGCTATAGCATCCTGGGAATAATCACTTTGGGATAAATATATTTGGGGAAAAAAAACTGTTATCTGCTAGATAAACTTATGAGGTAGCTTAACAGAGAGTGCATAGGGGCATGGACTCTGGCCCCAGACCAGGATTCAAATTCTGACTTTTGCTTGCTAGCTCTGTAAACTTGAGCATGTTATCGAACCTCTCTGTAACTATCTTTTTATTAATAAATGATACCTACTGTACATGTTTATAAGGAGGATTAATGAGTTAATGTATTTAAAGCACTTAGAAAAGTACCTGGAACTGTAAACTAATAGAAAGAAAAGTAAAAACTAGTTATTAAAAATGGTATGCAACAAACATATTTCAGAAATCAAAATTTAGAAACCTAAAGTGTGGTATTCTCTCTTGCCTCTTTAACTTTGTGTCCAAATTTCTTTACTGGTTACATTTTCTCCAGTGAGTCCCAACCTTTGGATATTATCAAATGAGAAGACTCTCACTGTAACCCCAGTGAAGGAAGAGCTGTACCTATATACACCTTGGAGTAAGCTGTCCTTCACAGTTAAAATTGCTTTGGCTGACCTACAGATAGTATGACCCCACAACGCTGCCATGATCTTTGAATATGCTGAAGGTCAGAAGTGCACAGAGCTTTTGAAAATAATTGTAATAGCTTATTAAAATAGTTAAGATCATTGATTAATACTATATGCCAGTCACTGTTCCTGGTATTAATCATTTTATCTAATTTAAGACTGATGACAAGCAAATGAAGTAGACACCATTATAATACTCTTTAAAAAAATGAAGGAACTGGAGTACAGAAAGAGAAATAACTTGCTTAAGTTCATATAATTAGAAGGAAGTGAAACCAAATTTGAACAGAGAAGTCAAACTCAATCAGTCTGATTCCAGGAAATCACCTTTTCCCACCATTTTAACCACTAAACACATTGCCCCTGGATAGCTAATATCAGTATTTTACTCTTGCATTAAATACTTGGGCTGTCATAACACACCACAGACTGGGTGACTTAAACCACAGAAAGAAGTTTTCTTGTAGTTTTGAAGGGTAGAATTCAAGACGAAGGCGTTGGCAGGTTTGGCGTCTCCCGAGCACGTCCCTCCGGCTTGCAGGCGGCCCTATGGCTGTGCCCTCAACGTGGGCTTTCCTTCGCTCATGCAGCGGGTGTGCTCCTGTGTTCAGGTTTCCTCTTCTTGTAAGGGTGCCGGTTGGATCAGATTAGGGCCCACATTCTGAGGTACTGGGAGTTAGGGCTTCAACATAGAAATTTTGGATAGACACAGTTCAGCCTGAACACCTCTGTAATCTGTGGCCCCAGAAATCCATTCCTAGAATGTGTTGCATTGAAATAAAATCTTTCAGGAAAAAATGTCAACTTTTATTCATATCTCTATCACTTAATCATCTGATGATTTTGTCAACACTCCTGCTTACATCCCATCCTTTGCTGTCTTTGAACATTCCTAAGTCTTGGGAATATCTCACACTCTCATCCCCTCATAGCACCCTCTGTGTCCACCTGTCCCTGCTATTTTGTTGGCTAGATCGTGTCTTCTTTCAAAGAGTAGAGGCCCTTTGTTCGCTTTAATGGTTTACTTTTGAGCATTTATGTGTACTAACTTAGTTCTCTTATGCAGTTCCCCACGAGACAGGCAAAGAGAGAAAGGGGAGGTGTGAGCCTTCTTATGTTCACAGCCCCATCCTCCCATATTAACTTCCATTGAGCAGTTGTTTGACCAGGCACTGTGACAAACTGTTTTACATCCATCATGTTCTTCACTTTCATCTTAGTTTATGCTGGCTAAATTACTATCCCAATTTGCAGATGAGAAAGCTGGTGTTTAATCAGATTATACTGTTTCCTAAGTGTCACACAACTAGTAAGGGGAAGAACTGGAATTCACACTTCAGAGCTTGCCTTCTTCACCCTGGAAAAATATAATGTCCTGGCTTGATTATTGATAAACTTTTATCATTTTATAGAACATTGCTGAGGAATTCTCCCTATTTATGGTGATGAAGAATTTGTAGGAACTCATTTGAAGGGGATTATTATAATTATCTAAGCGTAAGACTTTGATCTTCATGATTGCCAGGTATTAAAGAGCAGGGAGATTATCAAAATGAATACATTTAAGTTACAAAATGACTTTATGGCAAGCAATGCATACCCACATATAAAAAGTTCTTAGAGCCCCTGGGCTGCATGCAGGTGCTAAACATAAACAGAACCCTGGTATGATCTGAGAAAAAGATTCCCATGTTCCAAGCATAAGTAGGAAAGCCAAATATTGCACTGATTCTGGCTGTGGGAAAAGTACATACTGTTATATTCCGGCACACCAGAATTTTCCAGGGATGTGCCTAGTGTCCTGGAGTAAAGCCAATGTGATTTTTCTGCCATCTATCTTGCTTCTTTATAGGTCTCTTTGCCATGTTCATTATGTAAATGATAGTTTCCTGTCCCTGAACTGTGAGACTTTTCTCCTTCTCTATACAAATGGAAATACTTGCACCATTTTCCAGGATCTTGCAGATATAATCATGAATTTGTTCCTTTATAGCTATAGGCTTTTGGTTTTACAAATGTATGAAAGATAGAACTGATAAAGAAAAGTCAGTCATATGCTCCCAAACTATTCAATAATTAATATTAATTAATTAATTATTATTAATATTTAAATAAAAACCCCTGGGTTGTTATTTTTGGCAGAGGGAGGAAGATATTACTCTTCTGCTTATACTTAGAAATTTAGATGTAGGCTTTACAAGAAACTAAGGTGTTATGATATGCAACGACAAATACTTTCCTGGTCCTCAGTCATAGTTTGGCCTTAAAAATCCTTTTACGATCTTTGAAGAGGTTTTGTGATTTTTCAATTAGCTTAGAAAAATCAACAACTAAGTAAAAATAGAAATTAATGTAATTTAGAATCACTGAAGGCTACATATTTATGATTTTTAAAATGTTATTTAATTAGACTAAATGATCAATATTGATTTATTTTCAGTGAGACTTTAGGGTCAGCTTTTACTGTTAGGGATTCATTCAATTGAGTCTGAGTAAAGTAATATATGAATACTTAACATTTAAGAATAAAATCAAGAGAGAAAATAGCTTACAAAGTTCTAAGAAGCATGTATCCAGTTGAATTTAAGTCATTCAGAAAAATCTCAATAATGGTTAAATAACATAATGGCTATTTTATGATGATAAGATAAAATGATGGCTTTTTATCATTTTATTTTATGATGGCTGACTCTCAGCTTTAGAGGGAGAGAAGAATTTTTCTGAGTCAATGATAAGGTGCAGATTCTTTAATTCTAGCTGCAATGAAGATTTTTGGTGGGATTTATATATCTTAAAATTCCCAAATCTTAGTCTCTGTAAATTTATATGCTCTTATCTGTAATCATTCCTGAATTAGTTTCTGAAGGCACAGATTTATTCCCAGTGTTTTTGATACTAGACCATCTCTTATATCAGCAAGTTTAGGCATCAGTTGTACCACAAAATGTGGACTTTGGCAGAGAGAGGATTATGTCAGCAGGCTTGAGGAGCATTCAGAGAAGCCTGCAAAGTGCTTGGGTGGGTCTCTAAATCCTGACTAGGAATCCCAGGGCAGATTAATGGGGACCTGATTGAAATTAATACATTTATTTCTTTTGAAAACCAGCAGCAGATTTTGTGTTGAGAGGCTCCAAGACCACCCTCAGGCTTAAGGATTGAAGAGCTCATAGGACTTAGAAAAGCTGTTATATTCACACAGTTATGGTTTATTACAGTGAAAGGATACAATTAAAATCAGCACAGTGAAAAGCTGGTGGGGCACAGCACAGGGGAAGCCACTAGCAAGCTGGCAGGCCCTCATCCTCCCTGGAGTTGCACACGGGTGTGCCTCATTCTGAAATGATGTGTGGCCAAGTGTGCAAAGTGTTGCCAACCGGAGAAGTTCACTCAAACCTTTGTGACCCAGGTTTTTATAGGGAGTATGTCATGTAAGCATCCCCATGACTGACTTCAGCTATTCAGACTCCAACACCCCTTCCCTGACTACCTCAATCAAATTGATAAAGAGTGGCCCAAGGCTTCAGACATACAAAAACATTCTTATCAGGCAGAATACTGCCAGGGCTCAGAGATCATCCCCCAGGAGCCAGGCCAAGGGCCAGCCTTGAAGACTGGTGTCTCTGGAACGTGCAAGGTTTGAAAAGCCCAAGCCTGATGAGTTAATTCTGTCCTGTACAAGCTACAGAATGGTAGATGAAAAAGTGATTTTACTAAAATTTTATTCAAGCTAATTTCTCAAAGTAATTGAGGCAGTTGTAGGGCTCACGTCAATGAGAGATCTACCTGTAGGAGAAACTATTGTTCTGCATGTTTTATTTGTGTAGAATTTAGTAAATAATCTAGAGTTCTAGGAGCAGATCTATGTAATTCAGTATCTTTAGTAAAGGAAAGTGTATATTTTGCTTTAATTCAAGTATTTGTACCTTTTTCCTTCATGGGAATTCATATTTCTTTGGAGGAGCCAGAAAAACAAGATATAGAACCTCAATAATTTCAAATAGGAGTGTAATATTTTTCACAGTGAGCACTGATTTATAATCTCAACCCCAAGAGGTGCAGGTTTATCATCTAGCTATAAATGTCTAAATGCATAATGGAATACAAGGGCTTATTTCTAAAATGTATTTGGATGATGCATCACTCATTGATAAATGCAGAAGAAGCCAAAGGAAAGAGTTCAACTGGTTTTTAAAGGTTGGTCATACAATGCATCATTAAAGCTTTTAGATAAAAGGCACCAATATTATCCAATCTAGTATTACAAAGAAAGATGGAGAACATTAGGCAAATTTTCTTTATTTTCTGCTTTTGCTGTTTAAAACTCTAATAATCCCTTTCAACTTTGGAGCAAGCACGTAAGTTGTGGAGACAGAGGGCCAGTAGTTACTACTGGAATCAGTTTACCATGAGAAATGTATATTACAGTTTGTATATTATTATCTTTTGTCAATAGCTCATGCTCACACTAATGAGCTCTGATATAAAAATAATAGAAGCCATGCATCCCTCTTAGTTTTATGCTTACTTTGGAGGTTCTATTCTCCCATGAAAATGATTTGTTAAGTTTCAGTGATGGCTCTAACACCCTCCATTGTGAATTCATAAATGTGTATATGTATATATACTTAAAAATAGCCAAATCACTTCTGTTGTTTCAAAAACCATAGAACTTAAATAGACACAAAAAGAATATGACTAGTTTTAAATAAATTGTAGCTGGAAGAGGGAATGTGATATGGATTTTTGACAAACAGCAGAGCAAGTGAATGTGGGGATAGTACTAGATTCCACTTCATTATAGGGTATAATGATGGGTATGGGATTGCCATAATTGCCACATTTCTCTAAAAAAAACCACTTTCATAATAAAAGACTGCAGCTTGAGACCAAGAAGTACTGAGCTCAAAGTTTGAGATTCAAGAGGAAAATTGTTGAATGAGTTTCAGGTAAGAAAATATAGGCATCAGAAGTACCTATAGAACGTTTCTTAAGGAATCCATTTTCAAAAAGCTATTTTATTAGCTGCTTCCATGGTTCTTATTAAGTCTCTTCTTTTAGCAGTTTTTCTTTTCTTATCAAACTTTACTGTTCCAGATAGATAAATGGCAATTTGGTAGCTTGATATCACTAGATAAGTTAATTCACTTTTGGAATGAATTCAATGTCCAGTGGCTCAGAGGGCCACAGGTTGAATATGTCAGAAATTGGTTGTTATTTTTAATAAATGCTTCATTTGTTTCATTAACTATAATCTAGAGAACTAGAATTAGTGAGACTAATTCTATGATAACTAGTTGTTTGGACTGTTTATTAAATTTGGGTATTTTTAAAATCCAGGGTCAGTGGAAACTCTGTTCTTCAGTAGTATCTTCTGAAGTGATTTTCCGGGGAAGACACCCAATTTGCTCTTTAAGGAATCCAGATTTCCAAATGTATAAATGTACAATGATTCTTTTCTTGGAATTCAAATGCAATATATGAGTCAGTTTACCTTCAAATGAAGACTTGCCTTCCAATTTGGAGAAGATAAATAAATAAAATTCCTTACTTTATTGTCAGCATCCCTCTGAGTAAAGTATAACTCATGTATGTGACATAAGCTTTTGCCAAAACAGTTTGATCATAAAAATTCTAACAACCATCTTCTAATGCTCCCATATATAGAAGGTTAGCAAAAATCCAACAAAAATTTATTAAACTCAAGAAATACTTACTGAGGTTTTACTTAATGGAAAACACAGCGTTATATCCTTTGAGGGATGTCAGAAAAACTAAAATCAGTGTTTCAATACAAAGGAATTAATGATTTTATCAAAGTAGATAAATATAACAGTTATTGTTATACTTAGAGGCAATGAGGGGCCCAGAAATTCCTTATGAAAAAGAGGAAGCTAGTGTCGGCTCAAATATCTGGAGACAACTCCATTCAGGAGGTGTTGAGAAAAACTGGTCTTGGATAAGGGATACAATTTGGATACACAGAGGGAAGAAAACAGGGAGGTTTGGGGGAAATTATAAACAAAACAAGATGTCTGGAATAAGTGAGTCAGAGCCATAAAGATATGTTTATCAGACATCAGCAGTTTGCAGGCTTGGATGTATGGGATTAGTAAGGAGTTCCATAAAACACAGTGTTTTGTATTTCCAATTTGCAAAGAAATTCTGAGTATTTGTTTACATTTCTTCTACTTTAGACTCTCTTGCCTCCTCTTTTCAATCTATTTTCACCCTAAATATTTGGATGTCTAAGATAACTCTTTAGGATTTAAGGAAGCCACCTACTGAAGAATAATTGAAGGAATTCAAATATATAATTTTGATATTGACATTCTAAAATTTCTAGAAATATTGCAAGTTGAGGAATATTGGAAGAACTGTAATGAGAGTGTTTAGTGAAGATCCCTTTTTCCAATCCTTTTGGGAGACTTTCAGAAAAAAATTTCAGGCTTTCCTTCCTAGTGTCCCAGCATAACTGTTCTCAGTGTATCTTTACTTATCTATCTTCACATCCATGGAACATTTGTGATAGGGAATACAAGGTATTGATTAATCCCTAAATGTTCACAAGTAAAATGCATTATATCCCTGCTGGTGAGTAATTTTCAGAGTAGTATTAATTAGCATTTAAGATCAAGACCTGGAAGCATTAGAAAACAGGTAAATGGCTTATTTTTTTAATGTTTCTTCAACTCCAAAGGCCTGGTGGGTCCAAGATGTGATGGATGGGGATGAAAGAGGAGAGGAAGAAATAAAACAAACCATAGACAGTACTTCTAAGTCTTTCCTGTGGTTGCAAACTGCCACTGTATCTAAGTTACATGTAAGATAGTAGATAAGAGTCTCTGTAATAAAGTACCTGGCTTTGAATTCTTGACTTGCCCATTACTTAACTATAGCTTTAGGACAAGTTACGTAACCTATTTATCTGTAGAAGTAGAAAATCCTAGTACCTATCTTAGAGTTGTATGGATTAGTAACTCTGTGATACATACTAGTCTGGACTTAGTAGATATTTAGAGTTGTGTCTGGCTTATAGTAGGTGCTCAATAAATTCTAGAATTAGGTTAGTGGACTTTATAATTCTAAAATATTTTCAGATTTGGAATAATCACCTTCACTGGTATTTTACACAGTGCCACATTGGAGGCATCTGAATTATGCTTGCATACCTAAGTAGCCTGTAATTTACAACAAAATAAAACAGTTGGTTCATGGAATATCAATCATAAAAGTATGTTGTAACACGGATTACTGCAGAAGACAGAATGGACATTAGTAGGCAGGACCATGGAAAGTCAAGTTCTAATTGCTTTTGGCATAGGCCACATCAAGTAATGTATGTGATAGCTAAGATTAACAGATAAGACAAATATATTTAGTTGAAAATCTTAAAGCTAATAAAAATTAATAGTCACAGACTAATAAAAAGTCAACTGAAAGACTAAAGGATGTCAGAATGTCACCCATACTGTAATTATTGGTAACAATTTAGCATCCTACATATCTCTATCAGCATACAATTTGGCAAATAAAGAGGGTGCTTGCTATGAAAATTCACCTTTAACATAAATGCTCAAATTTCTTCTAAGAAATTGCTTTTTAAAAAATATTCTTATTAAAAATTCTAGAGCCATTGCAGATTACAAATACTACATTTTATGCTGATAGAAGAAATCTAGTAACACTTTCACCCTTTGCTTTTTTTTTTGGTATGCATAAAGATTTCCACACCACCCAGTGTAGGGTGAGTGGATCTTAGAAAGATTCAGACTGTTAGATTTTCCAGTGTGGATGTCCAAGAGAATACTCATGAAATTACATAAGTGTTTCCTTTTCTAGTTAGATTCGAACTGAAATAAATTGTGATGCACCTCATTATGATTTATCAATATTTGATTCTCTTTTTACTTCTCAACAGGCTATACTTACTAGTTCACTTGGAGATAAGAGGGACTAGTTTCTAATTCTAACCAATGCTATGAGAGCAAAATGTGAGTTCACATGTGATAACTCCTGGTCTGAGGCAATGCAAAGGTCCTATTGAGTTCTCTTGACTATTCTGCCTGAGGGATTGCGGAGGCAATCCCTGGGATCCTGAGGAACTGAAATGGTAAATCACAAAATCAAATCAGCCTAGATTTCCAGGTCTTTGACTGGAGGATAGTTCCATCATGAGCAGGTTGGGTTTGTAGCTGGCCTAGCATAACAAAAAAATAAACTTTTGTTGTATTAAGATTGATACAAAACTGAGATTTTAAGATTGTTATCATAGCATAGCTTTTCATATCCTAACTAATGCAGAGGGTTAAATAGTATTTGTCTTAGAAAACAATGACTTTTCTTTAAATATATCTCCAGTTTTTGGAAGTAGTACACAATTAGTGTAGTTACTGTCAACAGAGAAAAAAATAATCAAAAAATTTATAATCATAGTATCACACTATCTGTCTTTCAGTTCCCCGCTGATTTCAAATTATTGTTACACATATGGGTGAAGCACACCTTCAAGGAAACAGAATCCAGGTTGGTAGGTAGATATGAATTTCTATTTATTGATTCTCTTTTTTTGTGGAGGGGGGCTGCTCCCTCATAATCTACATTTTAGATATCTTTTCCACCTTGCCAAAGATTATTTGTTTTTTTCCACAGTTTTTAAAAGAAAACTTCTGCAAACCTAACACACTATAGCACAGTGATATAAACTAAAGAGAGAAAATGAAACTGAGGCCAGGAATTACTAAATACTTGTTTTCCTGTCAGGAATTTTAGATACTTGTGCAAAGGAAGTGGTGTATAGAGTGTAGGTTTGGGGTAGAATGTTCAAAGAAAGAAGTAGGAAATATTTTGTTGGCATCACCAGAAAGTTGGTTCAAAGGAACCGATATTTCATTTGATCTTTTCTGCCCAACTGATTGCCTTAGTTACTTCTATACTGTCATATGCTCTCCCCAGAAGATGAACACATATCAATATAGTAGATTTAGATTTCTTATAATAACCAGTAAGTATGGTGTGGCAAATTTCATTTTCCAAAAATTGTTGCACCAATATATATTCCAGACCACATGATTTTACAATGATACTCTTGCACTGAGAGGTGGTTTCTATGTACCTGGGCCAGTCTGTATAGCAACTGTTTCTACAAAGAGAATGTACCAAAAGTAATGCAGTGACTTTTGAGACACAAAAGGCTAAATACCCGTGTCCCTCTCTTGGAATATGTCACCAGAATTGCCATGTAGGAAGTATGGCTTTGAAGCCACCATAGAGACAGAGGGTCTCCAGCTGTTGGAGCTCTTCAAGATTCAGCCCAGGCACCAGACACATGAGTGAGTGAGCCTCTGGATAATTGTAGATCTCAGACCTTAAGCAGCACTAGTCAACCCTGATTTCACACAAAGCCCTGGCAAGATAGCAGATTCATGTGGAAAATACATCTTTTGTTTTAAGTCAAGTTTTTCTTTTTTTTTTGGAGTATAGTTGATATATGATATTATGTTGGTTTCAAGTATACAATATAGTGATTCAACAGTTATCTACATTATTAGATGCCCAGCACAATTAGTGTAGTTACTGTCAACATAGAAAGATGACAGATAATAATAATTCATAGAATTATTGAATATATTCTCTATGCTATACTTCCATCCCCATGCTTAATTTATATTATGATTGAGATTTTGTGCCTCTTTATCTCCTTCACCTATTTTAACCACCTACTTCATCTCCTTCCCCATGGTAAACACCAGTCACTCCTCAGTGTCTATGAGTTTATTTCTGTTTGTTCATTTTCTTTTGTTTTTTAGATTCAGCTTGAAAGTGAAACCATATGATATTCTTTCTCTGCCTGGCTTATTTCGCTTAGCATAATACCCTCTGGATTTCCCTATGTTGCAAATGGCAATACCTTTCTTTTTCATGGCTGAATAATATTCCATCTTAGGTATGTATCACACCTTCTTTATCAATTCATCTATTGATGGATACTGATTGCTTCCATATCTTGGATATGTAAATAATGTAGCAATAAACATGAGGTGCATATTATCTTTTCAAATGAGAGATTTTGTTTTCTTTGGATAAGTTTCTAGAAGTGAAATTACTGGGTTGTTTGTTATTTCCTTTTTAGTTTTTTGAGAAACCTCTCTACTGCTTTCCACAGTGGCTGCACCAATTTACATTCCCACCAACAATGTAGGATGGTTTCCTTTTCTCCACATCCTCTTGTTATTTCTTGACTTTTGTAGTGGCCATTCTAACTGGTATTAGGTGATATCTCATTGTGGTTTTGGTTTGCATTTCCCTGATGATTAGTGACATGGAACATCTTTTCATGTGTCTGTTGGCCATCTGTATAATTTTTATTGAGATATTTTTATTTGATTGTATTATATTAATTATATTATTTGAAGTATAATTCACATACTTTAACATTGACCATTTTAAAGTGTACAATTCAGTGGTTTTTAGTTTATTAACAAGTTTGTGTAACCAACACCACTATTTAATTCCAGAATACTTTTGTCACCAGAAAAAGAAACTCTATAACCATTAACAGTCTCTCTTCATTTCTTCCTCCTCCTATCCTCTAGCAACTACCAATCTACTTCCTATTCCAAGGATTTCTCTATTCTAGGCATTTTATATCAATGAAATCATATAATATGTGGCCTTTTGTGGCTGGCATCTTTCACTTAGCATAATAGTGTTTCCAAGATTCATCCTTATTGTATCAGATATTGCTATTTCACTCATTTTTATGATGGATTAATATTCCATAGTATGGACATACCACATTTCACTTTATATTTTATCAGTTTATGGACATTTGGTTTTTTTTTTTTCACTTGTTAGCTGTTAATTGTATTGTTGGGTCATACAGAAACTGCGTTCAGTGTTTTGAGAGAGCTGCCAAACAATTTTCCAAAGTGACTGCACCATTTTACATTCCCATCAGCAATATATGAGGGTTCTAATTTCTCCACACCCTTAACAACATTTGTTATTGTATGCCTTTTGATTATAACCATCTTAGTGGGTGTGAAGTGAAGCACTAATTTTGGGGTCACTTATTACAGTCATGCTTACTGGAACATATGGTTTGATTGAAAAAACTAAATTGGAAATCAGAAGATATGAGTTCACTTAATAATTTTATAACTTGTAACGTGACCTTTGCCTAGTCATTTGCCCTCTGGGCCTCACTTTTTTCATTTATATGTTAAAAGGTATTTCTTCCAGTTTATTAAGTTTTAGTACATTTTTTTCCCTCCATACCATTGAAATCAACTTATTTAAGTGTCCACTGAAATTTAGGAAAATCTTGTAATGGATAGTTATATCATTAAAGTGAACCCAGATTAATTTCATTTTTTAAACAATCAGTAGATTTTGTTCCAATAATCAGTGACCAGTTACATGTGGTCCTGATTTAGAAAAGACAGATACATAATAAAAACAAGATGAATGAGAGTCTTTGTACGGGGACTTTGGCCTTATTGGTAACCTGAATGACTTGAGCAGTACATACCCACATAACATATGATGGATAAATTGATTATGGAAAGAAAACTCAGTTACCTCACATTGCCTGCCTGGCTCCTGTGACTCTGAGAAAGAAATTTACGGAACCATTTTGTGCTGCATGGCAAGTACATTGATAGGACTGGTTGGACTAGACTAGGTTTCCTTTGCAACTTTTAACTGATGTCAAGAATTTGAGGTTATATCACAGAAAATCATTACGGCATATTAGAATAGAATAATATCAATATGAGAAGTTGCGATCAGATGCTAACTCTGCCTCAAATGGCTTTCTCATGCACGTGTCTTATAGGTATCAGTTCAGAGATCAGGAAAGGGAGAGGGGGAAATCAATCTGAATGAAATCTGAAGTATAGACTCATAGTTGATTTATATATATTTAAAATGAATAAGTAAATACAAGAGAACACAGGAGAAACAGGGATATGGGATATTCCAATTAGCTCCCTGTGGCTCTTAGAGTATGTGTGGTTTTATTCATTTCTGGATTAGCTGAGTTACTTATAGCCAGGGTATTGGCTTTTTTTTTTTCGGTCTAGGGTTGCTCAAGTGACATGGTCGCTATATTGTACAAGTGTTAAAAAGATTTAAAACTAACCATTGAGAGCTTGTCCTCTTTCAATTTCAGAAAGATCCAAAATAGAATACACCTGCAGGGGAATGTAACTGAATGTCATTAAGCAATCACCTGCCAATATTTGAATATTGAAAGGGTAGTATTAAAAGTCTTTTAACTATTGTTATAATGCAAAGTTCTGAAATTCTGCTGAAATAATTTTAAAATGAATATGAAATAATTCAAACTAGCATCAGAGACACATAGAAACATAAATGACAAACAGCACATGACTCTATGTAGCCTGTTTATATCACTTTGGAGATTTATATGAAGAAAAACAAACATAACCTTTTCAGCTGTTTCTCACAAGGGAAAAAGAAATGAAACATTTGATTATAATTGTTTTAATGAGCTGTGATTCAAAATGATGAAGTTATAATGGTTTGGGTAAAAAATATTCTGTTAATGAGCTTTTATTTCTATCAAAATCTACAAGATATAAAACTCTCCAAGGATAAAGTTTAGTGGCAAACTAGTGTTTGCTTTCTGAAAATTAAAATCCCTAATATTTATCTGCCTTATTTTCAACAAACATAGATACCAATTATTGGTTTCACCCTAGAAAAGAGATATTTTCAAAGAACACAAACAAAACTGGCCAAAAGCTATAGAATATTTTTATGTTACTAGTCTTTATATTGAACTTGGGCAAAAGGTAAACTTCTTTGCCTAATTTTAGGGACTCTTCTAGAGTTTTAAAAATATAAATTATATTTCCTATAATTACAGGCACAAGCAGAGTAGTCAAAGAAGTTGTTCCACATGAAACAGTAAAACCATCATGTCCATTTAAAGTAGGACATTATAAACTGATACTTGGTTTGGATATCCACTATCTCTTCCTCACTAATGCATATTTCCAAAATGAGTACTCTGTTTAAAGGAAGTTCAGTATATGATGAGTAGATATCCACCATTGACTGTAACTGTTTAACATTGCTTAAGATAAAACAATGTAGAAATTAACATTCACTCTTATTATTACAAATTACAAAAGATTAAACCTGGCGATTTAATTTATCTGTATATTAGAATTATAAGTAGTTGTCTATGAGAAACAGAAAGGACAGATGTGATTATGAAGGGCTAATGAAAGATTCTATTTAGGTTATCAGGAAGGTTGGTTACACTACCATTGAGGACCACTGTCTTTCCAGTGGGTTTCAGCCCTGGGCAAGTTTGCTATGGATTCAATGTGACCAAAGAAATTGACAGCAAAACGTTCTTGGGGTGAAAGGGTTATACCAATTTTATTTCCAGGTGGCAGGCCAGTCACTAGAATCCCATTCACTCAGAGCGAGTCTGCATGCAGCAATCTGGTCTCTGCCTCTGGGCCTCTGTCCTCGGCGCTGCCACCACTCCAGCCTCTGCTCTGCTCTCCTGCAGCCTTGCAGCTGTGCCACCATGTAGTGCCCAGAGCACTGGGCGGAGCTCTTTATATAGAGTCAACAGCCATGTATTGCTCACAGGTGTGCAGTGAGCTAGTCAACCAGGGCCAGGTGAGAATCCTGGACACAGGAACTCTCATTTTATCCACAGCCACCGATTTGGGAAGGTGTCACTCTTCACAATGCAACCCTAAACCAAAGTTAATTCTTATCATACAAAAAATAGCTTTGAATTTTGAACTTCTACACATAGTCAATTTAATTTAACATCTAAATTTCAATTGGCTAATGGCAATTTAATGGCTATTTGGTATAGCATGCACACACACAAAAATTCTTTTTTTATTTAGCTTTGTAGTGTGATACAGAACAATTTGAGAAAATGCTAAGAAGAAAAGGAAGCCAGAGCCTCAAAATTTCTTAACATAGTTTCTTTTTCCATTTTAATCTCACTTTCCCAAATTTAGGCATACTATTAGATTCCTTGTCATTATAAATGTTTAGCTACTGAAACAGTTTACTTACAAACCTAACTCACTGCCAAGAAGCTGACAAATATAAGAAGAAATTTTATATATTAATTCATGTAGGTATATACATTATAATTCATGGGCAACACAATTAGAAAATAGAGTTATCTATTCTTTAAAGTACAGATAAGGAATAATAGCAATAATAATAATAATAATAACAATAACAGCAATAATAATTGCAGCTCAGTTGTTGGTTGCTTACTTAATGCTACACCCTGTTTTAAGCACCTTACAAATATTATGTGATTTTATCATCACAAAAATGTTATGAAGTAGGTGCTGTTTTAATCCTCATTTTGCTACTGAGGAGACTGTAGCCCTGAAGAATGAAGTAGCTTGCCTGATGTCAATAGCAAGTGTCAAACTAGAATGTCCTAATAAAGGGAAAGATTAATGTGGGGGCTACAAGGCAATTAAACTAATCTCATAGTTACTTTACTGAGCTGAAATAAGTTAACAGAATGATGTTTGCAGTACACGTTAACTTTTTAGTACATATATGAATCCATAGATATATGTAGTGTGTGATATATTTTTAAACTTTCCAAAATAATAACCGTTTCTTTATCCATTTAACAAATATTTACTGAGTCTTTACTATCACCTACCAGGATGTTCTAAGCACTGGGAATAAGATAGTGAATTTCCTGCCCTGACTTTATTTTCCAGCATTATCGTATACGTATCATTAAGTAACTTGCTTCTCTCAAAGTTGTGTTTTTCAGGATTAATCTATACACATGTTAAATTCCTTGTATTTTCAGTTAGTATATTATTGTATAAATACACAACTGATCAATCTCTCTACTTATAAATATTGAGATAATTATCAATTTTGTATTATTGCAAAAGATGCATCTTTGAACATGCCTCCTTATATATATGTGTGTGAGAATTTTTTTGTGGTGTCTATATTAATGGATTAGTCAGGGAAGCTATCTGAGCTGTCTCATAAGTAGCTACCTCTAAATCTCAGTGGCTTAATACAAAAGTTTGTTTCTTACATGAAATCTGTTATGGGTTCAGGGGACTCTCCAGGCAGTTCCCTCCATGTGTTTGGCTCAGCCTTTCCCGAGCTGCTTTCATCTTATGTTCCCTACACATCAGCATATGCTTCCCAGATCATCTTGGCAAGGCAAGTAAGTGCCTGAGGGTCTTACTGTGGCAACTATACACCCAGCAAAGCATGACACTCATACTTCCGTCTCCCAACCACTGACTGGAACTGGCCCCACCCAGACAGGCCTGAGGAGTAATCCTTTTATGTACCCAAAGAGAAGAAAGAACAGTTTATTTTTCCTGACCTAGCCATGAAATTGCCCTGTCATGGAGTAAGCACATTCTACATATATAAGACATTGGGAAATTCATGCCCAAAGTGTTAACTTCAGGTTTACGTTCCCATCAGGTATCTAGAAGAATCCTCATGTCCCCACAGACTCACCAGGGCTTCGTATTGTTAGAATTCCTACTCTCTGGTCAATCTGATATATGTAAATTGTTATCTTGTGATTTTAATTTCCACTTCCCTGGTTCTAGTGAGGTTGAGTATTTACTAAAGGTTTCTGAAGTAGAAAAATTTCTCTCTCTATAGTGTTTGTCTCAAGAGAGGGAATGAGTGAAATGGAATTAAAAGTGGGTATAGAGGACTGTAAGTTTATCTGTCTTCCTCTATTTCTTAAAAATATGACCTGAAAAAATACAGAGGAATGTTGGCAATTGTTAAATTCAAATGAAAATATGTTAACAGAAGCCTTACTTTTTGCTTCCCATATTAAAGCAAGTTTAACATTTTTAATTGCTTTTTGACTCAATGACTCTCACCTCTGTGGATGGTGCTGTGTGTTGTCCTCTAACCCTGGTGACATGTTCACATTCCCAATGAGGACTCTTGAGACTTGGTACCTCTGTCCAGCTTCAATTTAACTCAGCCTCTTGGGATTGGCCATCAGGAGTTAGAACATATTTACTTTAATTTGAATGAAGGTAAAATCACATGTGAGAACCCCTAAATCTGAGATTCTATGGCAGATAGTATGGTGGAGCTTTCTGAAATCATGACTAGAGAAGGAACATTTACAAAGAAAGTAGATCACTGTATTTGCCCTTATAAAAAAAATCATATAAGGGGATTTGAAATTTGGATAGTTTATGTAGGTAATTATTTCTAATATTCTTTTGATTTACATGTATGTTTTTAGAAGGAGTATAACTGCTCAATTTCAACATTACAGGTTAATTCATCTCATGCTATTTCCCAGGTAAATATGATCTTTATTCTTTAGTTGTAATCTCTTGGTCATTGAGAAGAAAATGGACCTGCCACTTATTTTCCCTGGAGAATTATTGCTTTAGTAATAGATTTCTTGTGAAACATACAGTCATACCAGCTGATCTTGAGAGTTTTCTTTGTGTTTTTCCGTAAACAATATACTCTAAATTCTTACTAAAAAATTCATTTTTTTGTTTTCCTCTGGCTTTTTTTTCCCCTAGGCTTTCAATGTATGTTGTCCATATGTGATCAGAAGAGTAAATTCGGCCTCAAATCTCAGAGTTTAAAGTAGTTAAAGGCGCTGTATTTTGGAATTAAATTGTCCTTTCTTTTTTCCTTATCTGTGAACATTACCAGAGTTTAGTTTTTGGCCATTTCTTGTTCCTTTTTATATGCTTTCCCTGGATCAACTGTGACTCATGGTTTTGACTTTCACTTCCATGTTCACGGGCCTCCTCTTTACAAAACTTCTTCTATTTATAATTTGGTTAGGTTCCAAATGGTTGGTTCAAGTCTGTTTGCAAAGTGACACTTAAAATGAGTAACTGCTAACACCCTCTGATGGTACTAGGCAGAGTTGATTATTTTTTTCCTCTCTTCTGGCTCATAGCTTTGTTTGAGTCCAAAGAGAAACTTTTGCTTCATGTACCCCCGCTTCAAGGGTCTGTGTCTCATCTGTTTTTCAGACTTAACTCTGTTGGTGGACTATCTATCTCCTCAAAGTAAACATATTAAAATTTGAGATAATTTTCTTTACAAATAAATTTTGCCTTTCTCCTTTATTAAAAAAAGATAAGTCACCAGAACTCCAAGCTCTGAAATGTCTATACTCTCCCATCAATTCTATCTCAGACATTTATATTCATCAAATCCTGTTGATTTTTCATCTAAACTTTCTCTGAGGTCTGTACATTCCCTGCTATTACCACTATGAATAAACAAGTTTCAAAACTGATCATCGTGTGCTTTGAAGATTACAGCAGAGCTCTCGGTCTGCAAGCTCTGGGCCTCCCTGCTCTGGGTCTCCCAGGGCTCCCGGGTCGGCTGCACACGCTACTCCTCTCATCTGCCTGCAGGGCCAGTGCCATAGGCCAGTCCTTGGCTCTGTAGCTCATCCTGTGCCACAGTTCATTACTACATAACATTCAGACTCTTCAAAATGGCATCAAGTTGTGCAATAATCTGGATTAACACTAATTGCTACAATTTATTTTCTATCTTTCCAAAGGGAATCCTGCACTTCATAAAATTAAGACATTTGCTTGATGTGCAGCCTGCACATTCTCTGCCCCAAGCTTTTACTCCTTCTGGTACTGGCCTTAGATTGCCTTTTCCTCTTTCCTCATGTGTATCTCGTTGATATTTCAAAATCCAAGTTAAGTCTCCCTATCTTTTGAAATCCTCTTCAACATCTTCAGTTCTCAGTGATCTCCCACTTAAAACATCTTTTTTATTATAAACATAGTACAAACTTAAAAAAGAAGATTTCAAAGGTAAGAAAAACTTCCAAAGTTGAAAAAAATTTCACCACAATCTCATCTAATGCTGTCTTGTTTACTTTGATTTTCATCATTATTTTGATAATTCTCCTTTGGAGCTTCACCCAGTTTGTCTTATCACCCAGTTGCAGGCTCATACTTTCAATTTCATATAAAACTTTCTACTTGGATGGCCATAAAATGAAACAACTATTACAATTTGGCATATTTTCTTCCAATCTTTTATTCAAAGGCATTTGATGTGTTTAATACTTCTATATCATAATATTAGTATGAACATTATGGCTATATATCATTCTAACATATAAATTTGTCTTACATTCTGCTGTAATCATATATATTTAATTTTAAATATTTTTCAGTTCTTAATAGAAGTGATACTGAAAAGAGCATTTTTGGATATAAATTTTTGTCTAATTTCAGATGATTTCTTTGGGTTAACCTCCCAGAAATGGAATTATTGGGTTAAATCTATAAAAATTTTATAGTCAAAAAATTCATATGATCAAATTGCTTTCAAGGGAGGTCTTACTTGATTTGTAATCCCAAATCAAGATTCTGTAAGAGTGTCTGTATTTATAGTGGTAAAATATTGACTTTATAGCCTGTTTTTTCTAATGAGATTTTAAATGGTTACACGTGTTCTAACTTTAAGAAAGTTATTTAATCTCTCTAGTTCCTAGGACCCTCTGAAAAATGAATTTAATACTACCTAACAGGTTTGTTATGCAGATTTAATGTACTAAAATTTTTTACATACTGCCTGACACTAAACACATAGTCAACAAGTGGTAGTTATTTAGTATTACAATTGCCTATGTATTACACAAGTTTTATATTATTCCATTTTATTACTTTACCTTACATTTCATACCTTTGCTAGCAAAAGAGAATTTCTCAATTAGTTTATTTAACTTAACCCTAAGAACTTTCACTGAGTAAGACCAATTTATAACATAGAGACCCCAAACAGTAAAACATAGACCCCTTTAAATTATTAAGGCTTCATCACTGTATTGCTGAGCCCCCATTTCTTCTTTCCCTTGAAGAGTCTACAAACCTTCAGCACTGCTGTTGGTGAGTTCCTCACCATTCTTCTTGGAATAATTCCACACAGAAAAATATGCATGTCTTAAGATGCTTCCTTTAAACTTCAGTGGAAGACAATAGGATGCACATCTAGGTTTGTGGAGCCTAAAGCTCGTACAATTTAGAAGAATTTTAAAAGGAAAATGATAAAAATTATGAATTAAAAATTTTCCAGAGTCCCTGCCAGGTCCTTGCAAGGGGATGGAGAAGCCCTGAAGTTACATAAGCTTCATGGAAAATTTATTACTGCTCCTTCGCGTGCCCCCACACTTTGTAAAGTACTTTTCATACAACAGATACTCAATACACATCTGTTGATTTGAGACTTGAAGAGGAGTCAGAGAATTATCAGAGATGCTTCAATATTGTGTACAGATAAAAGTGTTTTCTGCATTCACAGTGATCCCTACATAGCAGGGACTTAGAAACAAATCTGCTGACAGCATGTTAAACATATAGGACAAAATCCATCCTTGATTTTTCTTCTGATAGTCCCTTGATGTAGATATTACAAAGAATTCACATGCAGCTCTAACAAAACTTACTTCATTCTGCTAGCCTCACAAGTACCTCACAAATACCTGCTAGAGGTATTAACTTACTGTGTTCCCTTTTTATGTTCAGACTCTCTAGAATTATTCTAGTGGAAATGGAGAAGTTGGTTGCCAGTTTCATTGATAGAATTAAAACTGATCACAGATATGTGGTTCAATGGTTACCCATATTATTAAATCTTCATCCCAACTAGTGTACTTACTATCTGTCAACATAGGAAGATGTTACAGAATCACTGGCTATATTCTCCAGGCTGTACCACCATCCCTGTGACCAACTTACATTATGATTGAGAGTTTTTGTGCCCCTTTTTCCTTCTTACTCTCCCTATGAACCCACCCCTTTGCTCCCCATGGTAACCACCAGTCACTCCTCAGTGTCTATAAGTCCACTGCTATTTTGTTTTGTTTTGTTTTTAGATTCCACAGATAGGTGAAATATGGTATTTGTCTTTCTCTGCCTGGCTTATTTCACTGATGTTCTCTAGGTCCATTCATATGGTAGGATTTCTTTATTTCTTTATGGCTGAATGATATTCCATTGTGTATATATGCCATATCTTATCCATTCTTCTAGTGATGGACACTTTGGTTGCTTCCATATCTTGGCTATTGTAAATAATGTGGCAATAAACATAGAGGTGCACATATCTTTTGAATAAGGGATTTTGTTTTCTTTGGGTAAATTTCTGTAAGTGGAATTACTAGGTCATATGTATTTCTAGTTTTAGTTTTTTGAGGAACCTCCACACTGCTTTTCATAGTGGCTGCACCAATTTACATTCCCACCAACTCTGTAAGAGGGTTCCTTTTTCCTCACAGCCTTACCCAATTGTCTTTTGGATGGTTATCATTCTAACTGGTGTAAGGTGATATCTCTGTGGTTTTGATTAGCATTTCCCTGATGATTAGCGATGTGGAGCATCTTTTCATGTGCCTGTTGGCCATCTGAATTCTTCTTTGGAGAAGTGTCTGTTCAGGTCCTCTGCCCATTTTTTAATTGGGTTATTTGTTTTTTTAGTGTTGAGTCATATGAGTTCTTTATATATTTTGGATGTTAACCCCTTATCAAATGAATCATTTACAAATAAATTTTCCTGTACTGTAGGTTGCTTTTTTTGTTCAGTTGATGGTATCCTTTGCTATATAGAAGCTTTTTAGTTGGATGTAATCCGACTTGTTCGTTTTTTATTTTGTTTCCCTTGGCAGATGTGTCCAGAAAAAAAATTGCCCATGCTTATGTTTAAGAGATTTTTGCCTATGTTTCCTTCTAAGAGTTTTATGGTTTCATGGTCATTTAGGTCTTTTATCCATTTCAAGTTTACTTTTATGTATGGAATCAGACAATAATCCAGTTTCATTCTCTTGCATGTAGCTGTCCAGTTTTCCCTACACCAGTTATTGACTGATGGTATTTTAATGGTAAAAGAAAAGAGACTCGGTCTCTTCAATAAAGGACCACTTTTCAAACTCTTTTACTGATTTGGGACAACTGATGAATAAGAGTCTATGGGATCACTGCCAGCCAGCTTAATCCCTGTCACTAAAAATAAAAACAATTGTTCCCATGTATTATAAAATCCAGAGAGGTCAAGTCCTGTTTTAACTTTTGATTTCCAAAGGACAACAAGAAACAAGTGAATAATACTGGTATGTGCTAAATTTGATGATTGTAAGGATCAAATTCCTTGAAGTTGAGGAGGGTCTGTTTTTTGCACCAGGCTGCTGCTCCTTTCTAACTGTAAAAGATTCTTACTTTGGAAACTAAGGTTTTAGCCAGCTACCCTGATCTACAGTCATCATGGCTTTAATTATTGCCCTTTCATAAAGTCCTCTTCCTGTTTATTCCTTAACAGAAAAAACTTTAGATTAGAGAATGAACCTGCATCTTTCAAAGTTTCTGAACCTCTTTTCCACGTGAACACCTTATGGAGAACTATTTAGGGGCCTGGCTTTATACTTTACAATGAAGAACAAAATGTTCCCGGCATAATTCTACTTAGGAATGGATACATTCTCAAATACTTAAATTCTGAAAGGTACATGAGATGGTCTGCTCTAAATGCCAGGTTGCCATGGTTACATTCTTCTGTGGCTCAGATGGGGATGGGGCCAATTATCAAGTTTTGTTTGGTTGATTTTAAGTAGTTTGTTACCTGGATACTCAACAAATAAGAAAACTGAAAGAAAAAAAAAAAAGACTTGTTTTCTTCTATCCTAGAAAGGAAACAGTCATCGTGGGGGAAAAATATATATAAATTTCCAAACAACACGGTAAATTATTTAGTTCAGATAGAGAGTTTCTAAACTGTTGACTTTTAGAGACCAGCACAAGGCCTGTGAACTGAGATAGCTTTAACACTATGAATTGGATTTTTTTGTTAATTCTGTTGATCCTATAACAGCAGCTTTAAATAATTCTCCTCCTTTCCAAATTTGTCTGGTGTTTTAAAAATTTGTATGTGTGTATATTGTAATAGTTACTGCTTTTATCAGTTTTGCTGCTTGGGCTTCCCCCTCCCTCCCATGGTGGAAGTGGGATTGTTAATTAATGATATTCCAGAGGCAATTTCTGGAGTGACTGTTGGAAAACCCTTCTTAATTAACAAAATGATAAATTCCCCACTGCAGCAGCGCCGCAGCGAAGTTCATCTCTGTCATTCAAAATCCATGATTCTAAAACATCTCGGACATTTTTTGGGAGGATGCTGGGCACTCAAAGTCTGGACCTTTTATTAAAGGTTCCACAGCAAGCCAGAGAAGGAGAAAGGAAGAGTGGAAAGGAGAAAGAACCGGACAAAATTAAAATGCTATTCTGTCATTGTAATAGTTCAGATGGGCATTGACAGGAGAGCATTTTAATTTTGTCAAGTGTGTCTGCTACTCATTTATTCCATCTCCTGCTTGTTATCGAAGTTTCAGATTAAATGTAAAGATATGAATGTATTGCCATAATAAATTTATAAGTGGATATTTAAAGAGCAAAGATTTGAATGACACAAATGAACCTCAGTGTAGCAGTAAAGTGGATAGGATTTGCAGAAAGATGCCACAGAAGTCAGAAATGACTGCTGGAATCTCCTTAATTAAAAAAAAAAAAGGAAAACTTGAGCTGCAGGAACCACCACAGAAGTTGTCTAATATGAAATTAGGCTTATTTTGCATTATTTATGCACTTTAAAATAATCTAATAAGAGCTTTAGAAAATCTGATTAAACTGTATTTTTCAAAGGTAAGGCAAATACTTAGACAATGGAAAACTAAACTGTTAAATTTGGGGGCAGAATATAAGATTCCAGATAAAGTTAAAACAGCATGTTATTTTAAAAAGTATGGATTTATTAATAAGATATCTACAATATAAAAAATTATAGAGCTAATACTCTCAGGGTGCCTTATTTTACTTCCTTCATAGATGGCTTAGTATTTGTTTAGATATCACAGCAAAACCACATAACCTGAGACACTCTGTGTTGTTTGCATAATATTGGTATTCAAAATAAGAGAGAAAGTGATGTGAAGAGGCACCCAGCTGCTATACATGATGCATGATTAGGACCCAGAGCACATGGCTGGGAAGAAGCAATGGCGAGTTAAAATAAGGACACAGGGATAAATCATTTGACATAATCCTGAGCAGACCTGACTTTTGTAATGATACTCAAACAGTGGATAACCCTGAAGACAATCTGAGAAAGAAGAATAAGGTGGTCATGCTAGCAGATATGAAAGGAGATGAGTAAGCTTTTCAGAAATGTCTGAACCATATTGAAAAGCATGTCCTTCGATTGTGACCACCACTTCTTTTTTCTTCTCAAGCCTGCTGCCTTCCGGCTAGTATAAGGATTCACTGTTGCTTGTCTGCTGTAACACAGAAGAACCCCAGTGAGGATAAAGTTATAAGGATTGTAAGTAAGAGGGAAAGAAAAATGAATACAAAAATAGCAGTGGAATTTTCAGAATAATAGCATGAGAAAGACCTTGTTTAGGCTGCTTTTCTGATTTTATCCAAATAAATATTACTTACAAAATAATATCTGACTTGAGCTTAAATGGAAAAGGAAAAAAATGAAAACGTTCCTCACTAAGCCTGTTTTCAGCTGAGTATAGATAGTATGTCTTAAGAGCAGTTCAGTCAGTTTAATACATACAAAATTACTTACAGGACTAATAAAGCTCATGCTTTTAGTAGACTCACTCAATAAGTTGCAGTGAAGGAGAGAATGTTGGGCATTTTAGCAAATGACTAACAGCATCAGATTTTGCCTAATAAGTAGATTGCATATGTAGATCCCCTGTCAAACTCGCAAACAGTTAAATTAGATTTTATTGTAAAGTTAAGCTAATATTAAGCATTGTTACTTTTTAAACTAGACATTATTGGTTACATAACTGCTCATACAAAATGATAAAAGTCATGTTAATGTATGGAATGGACCTTTGATTAATGATATATAAAACTGGATTTCCAACCTGAGTGTATGTAGCAGGGTCACAATTTATAAATTACAACTGAAGTGTGCAGTCTATAAGTGACATCTTTCTCATGACCTCTCCAGACATTGAGTAGTGTGCAGGCAGGGGTGGTGGGAAGAAGTCTCGACTACCAATGGTTTCCCAGCTCTTCATATTTAAAACAATCTCTTTTATAAAAATGCTAGTCCTTTGGATTTCCTTGTCCACTCCCAGAGAGCATCTGCATAAATTGGTTGCAGAAAGCATAGTGTGACTAGTCCCATGTAGCCTCTCTGGCTGTCATGAAGGCAACCACCTCTGAAGACCATGGTTCCAGCTGCTTGCATGCAAGCATACTAAAAGCCCACTACAATTTCTTAAACTTGATCCCAGGCGTTGCCTATTTCACTCGCCCCCTGCCCAGAACCTCCCTAACCCCTTACTGACACCTGCAGAAACTTCCAAGCACCCCCACTCAGACCAGGGGTAACTAGGAGCAGGTGTCAGGCTTAAATCTCTAGTCACCTCCCTGTACCAATGCTACACTATCCTTCCTGCTCCAGTAACCTCCCTCCCCAAGACTATTCCTAGAATCTTCTTTCAGGCTTTGAAGAAAGAGGTTTCCTGCTATGACGTCCCCAAATTTCCTCATAGCTATTTAGAGTTTCTATAGCCCCTCCTCAAGTTTGTCCACTTTTGCTCTATATCTGGTTCTCATCTTGATTCTCACTGTTAGGCCACCAGGGGAGGGCTTTCTAATTTTTCTTCATATAGAAAGAGTTTACTCTAGTCATTGTATTAGGATTCTCCAGAGAAACAGAATCAATAGTGTTTGTTTGTCTGTCTTTCTCTGTTTAGCCATCCATCTATCTAGAAAGAAATTTATTATTAGGAATTGGCAAACATGGAGTATGGAGGCCAAGAAGTCCCACCATCTCCAGTCTGCAAACTAGGGACCCAGGGAAACTGGTTACAGTTGCATTCCTAGCCCAAAGGGCCGAGGACCAGGGGAACTGATGTATAAATTCTTGTCCAAGTCTGAAGGCCTGAGAGCTGGAGTGCTAATGGTATAAGTCTCAGTCTGAGGTCAGAAGAACAATGTCCTGACTTGGTAGTCATACTGAGAAAATGAATTCTCCCTTCCTCTGCTTTTTGTTCTGCTCAGGCTCTCAAATACATTGGATAATGCTCACCTACGTTGTCCAGGACAATCTGCTTTACTAAATCTAGCAGACTCAAATGTTAATCTCATCCAGAAATACCCTCACAGACACATCAAGAAATAATGTTTAACCAAATATCTGGGCACCTCGTGATCCAGGTGCATTGACACATAAAATGAGCATACTCCTGTACTCCTTTTTGGTATCACTGCGTTCTTCCTATTTTATCTAGCTCAAAATGTAACCCTCCCAATGCCTACAATTTACACTGTGTCCTTTTAGGCATCACACTAAAACACAATTCATGAAATAAATTCATTGGCATTTATCAGCCTATTATGTCTCCAATAAACATTAAAGTCATGAAACTGAAGAAAGAGGCTTATCAATACAAGAGTTCAACTGTTGAGTAAACCCGTATGAGCCTATTTTGTAACTTTGGGCTCTTCATCCAGGAATAGATTCTTCTGTTATCAAGGGAATTTGATGGACTCCTGTTATTTCTCCTAGGGCAATGCTTTTCAAATATTTCTGCAGAAATACTTATTACTGTATGTATACAATGGTAACTGTAGAAGTTTCTGGTGGAAGTAGAATGGAGGGGAGAACTACATGAACATTAGAGATATAAGAAGCAACTGAAACTCTTGCTCATGAAACTATTTGTTATATTATTATGTTATGTATATTTTCCCAATCCCTGATCAAAACTAATGTCCTGAAAGATGTGTCTTATTTATGTGCCTTTGATGAGTTCCCAGCAGTGTTCTGTTATCCCATGGTTATGAGTATCTCAGTTTGATAAGCAATATCTGAGGGAATTGAATTAAGACAGAGACTATTTATATCTCTATGCTCTCTTCTGGAATTAAAAAATTTTTTATTTAAGTTATGACATATCATAAACAAGAATTATAAAGATTAATGCAATGAGCACCCATATACTTACTAGACAAATTTGGGGCATGTTAATATTTTGCTGTTATAGCTTCAGATCTTAATGAAATTTCTGATAAAACTGATGTCCCTTTGCAGTCCTTACAGAAGCTGTTGATCTCTTCCCACTGAGTCACCACTCTCATCAGGTTGGTTTGTATCTTTCCTAAAAATGTTTCCCACCTTTTTTTCCTTTTATTAATTATGTATGCATATATGAAAATAGACAATATTGCTTGTGTGTTTAAATATTTTTGTGAGTAGAATAATGTGATATGCATCATTCCGTAAGTTCCTTAATTAATAGAATAATGTGATATGCATCATTCTGTAAGTTCCTTAGTTAATTCAACATTATGTTTTCATAGTCAACCCATTTATTTAAATACATGTAGATACATTTTGTTAACCGTAACCCTTTATAGTGTCCTATTTAAAAATGTACCACCATTTATGTGTATCATTATCCTTCTAAGAGATGTTAACTAGTTTTCAATTTTGTCTATTATTAAAAAAAATGCTGCAATGAACATCATTGTTTAAGTCTCCTTGCACATATATTTAGATTTACTTCAAGTATATATGCCTAGCAGTGAAATTATTGGACCTAAGGTATATACATCTTTAACTTAATGAGATATTGCTGAATTGTTTTTCAATGTTATATATTACCTGCATTGTATACTAGATCTTCTTTACCACCCTCTCACCATTTAAATATTTCGGTCAATATTCTGCGCAAAATGTTATGTTATTTTAAATGTGAATTTTCCCTAATTCAAGTGGAAGAGGTGGAGTATGTGTTCAATATATTTATTGGCCTTTGGCTTGTCTCATCTGGGAATCTTCATAATTTTTGCCCTTTCTTATATTTGGCAATTACAATTTTCTAATTTATTGTACTTTATATATATTCTGAATACTTTCACCATGTTTGTTGTATAGGATACAATTTTATTTTCCAAGCGTGTGTCTTGAAATGAAATGAATGAGTCTTAGCTAGGTTTCTGGAATCTGTCATCATAGCACAGTTTTAAACATTAGTATCATCAGCTTACTTTCTCCTCCCTTGTATGTCTGTTATTTAAGACATATTCTTCTCTACTACAGCCATAAAATATTCTCTAAAATTTTCTTCTAAAAGTTTTAAAGTTATATCCTCTATATAATAGTTTCTTAAGATACCTGGAGTCAATTTTGTATGTCGTGTGTGGAGGAATCCATTTCCCTTATTCTACTTGGATTCTACTAGGATTTTTATACTCATGGATCCTCTTATCTCTTCATGGATCCTCTTATCTACAGAGAAATAAGAAATTGCTTTCCATATAATTAGCAAAGTGACCCAGAATTTTGTATTAAGTAATTTGTTCTTTCTCACCAAAGTGCAAATATTTAGCTGTATGTAAAGTTCTCGTTTATGTGTAGGCATGTTTCTGGGCTCTTTATTGTGTTTTATTGTCTAGTAAGCTCCTCAGCCACTTCTCTTTCTTCTGCAAACTTGTCATAGTTATTTTTGGCTCTTTATCCTTAGATACACATTTTAGAATATGTTTTTAAAGTTTCATAAATAGTCTTGTCTGGTTTGGGAATCATACTTTGCTAATTTCATGAAATGTATTGGGTAGCTTTTTCTCTTTTCAGGTATCTTGAACAGATTTCATAAGATAGGAATTTTCTGTTTATTAAAGGCTTTGTACAATCATTTCTAAAATTGTCCATGGTTCATATCTTTTCCATGGGAACTGGGTTGGATTAGTGATTTCTGTTTTTGAATATTCGTGGTCCTTTTAGTTTTCCACTTATTCTTTAGTCAATTTTAGTGATGTATATTTTTCAATAAAAGTAAATGTATCTTTGCCATTTAAAAAATACTGTCATTTGTTCATTTATAGTATTATGATTTAAAAAATCTCCACTCCTGCAGTGGTATCTTCTTTTTTTAAAGTTTCTACTTCTTTTAATTTGCTTTCACTCCTTCTCAATTGGTCTCTTAAGTGTTTTTCTGCTGATTTTTTAATGTACCAACTTTCATTGATAGTTTCTGTATTTTTTTTCTATTTCCTTAACTTTTACTGTCTTATTTCTTTTTTTATTATTATTTTACTCTTATCTTTTGCTGGCTTTCTGAGTTCTGTGCTAATTATTTTGAACCATTCTTATTTTTTAATAAGCCTATTTCAGGTGATAGACTTATATCTTAAATTTTGCTTTAGGTGGTTTCCACAATTTTTAAAAATGTAATTGTCAATTGTCATTTAATTTTAAGTATTTCATAATTCCCCCTTTACTCTTTAAGCAATACATTGTTTAATGATATGCTCTTTATTATGTTTTGTTTAGAGATTTATTCTCTAACCTAAGATCTACTTAGAAATCTATTTTCAGTTTCCAAACATACTGTATTATAGTTTTATTATCCATATTTTATTTAACTATGCTCATAGAACAAGGTCTGTGGGGTAGTGATATTTTAATGTTTATTGAGATTTCCTTGTGACCTAACACTAGATCAATGTATGTAAAAATATCTACCTCTGCTTAAAAAGAATGTGTGTTTTATATTTTGGGGAGTACAGTGTTCTAAATATATCTAATGAAGAGAGTCATATAAATTTGTTGTTCAAGTTTTATGTATCTTTTACTTTTTTTGTCTGTTTATTTGTCAGTTTTAGAAAAAGGAATACTGAACTACCCATTTTGATTGAGGTTTTGTCAGTACTTTTTGTGTAATTCTGTAAGGTTTTTCTTTTATCTATTAAAAGTTATCTTTTTAGGTATATGTAAAGTTAATTATAATATCCTGTTGGTGGTTTTAATATTATGTAGGCTCCCTTTTTATTTCTGTTAATGCTATTTGCCCTTAATTTTATTTTGGCTGCTGTCAATCTTGCTGCACCAGCTCTCTTTTGTTTAATATTTACTGTGAATTAACAGTATGACTTCTTTTGGAGAAACTGGCACATTCTCACATTTATCTAGCAATGGGGTGGGGTCCTAATCCAAACTAAGATATCACTCACCATCATGATCTTGCCAAAGAGAATTTTTCAAATATTTCCTCTTCCTGATGTCATGGCCCCACTCCGGATGTGAATTCTGGATTGTCTCTTTCAGGGTCAAGTTCTACATTTGGATTTGTTCCTAGGTTGGTTCTAGATTTTTCTTGTGGCTCACTGTGGAGGTTCCTAGATGGTTTATGGTTGAGTTGGCTAGATGAGACACGGGACCTTTAAACATCCTATAACCAACATTCACTTTCATTTGGAGATTTACTAAGAAACTGAAGAATAATGTACAGGAAGGAGAACTTGCAGGTTGATTACAAGAAGTTTAAGGTGAAGCTTCCCTGCAGAATTTGGAAATGAGGGGAATCAGATTGTCCCTAGGAGGTTAGGCTAAAATTTTTACATAACTGTGTCAAAGCTGAGAAATGTTAAGTTGCTTCAAATATACACTGTAACAAACTCTGTCCTAAATAAAGATATTAAAGCAAGAAAAAATTTGTCCAACAGTAAGGAGAGTAGTTGGCTATGAAATCTAGAGAAAGGAAAAGTCACAGAGATAAACTTTGGATGCACCCAGGCAGCTTTCTTAAGGGAGAGAGGCTTCCTTAGCTCAAGGGCTTTTTAGCTGAGTGGCCCCATGATTTCTGAGGAAAAGAGTGCAGTGGGCTGTAGCAAATCACCTTCAAGTATTCCAACTGTAATGAAAAGACCGTCTCCATTTTCAAGAAATGGAGACCATGACTCTCTCATCTGATGCCATTAAACATTAGCTAACTATAACCTCTTGTTCTAATTCCATGCTCATGGAAGAAGCTTTTGATTATTATTTAGTTTCCCATACAGGGCTGCTTTTAGGGAGAAAACTGGTCATCTGGACATAAGTATTCTGATTGTTGAAGTAAATGAATTTCCCACTGTAAATTAATAACTTAGTATTCTGTATATGATTTTACTTCCTATGTGTCTTTTTTTTTCTTTAAGCAATATTGCATAATTTGAAATTTGTGACATAGAGTCATTTCTTAAATGATTATATCGTTTTCCATTTTATTATACTTTAGCAAGCATGTCATTAATTTAGGTTGTTTGCTATGTTTTGCTATACAAATAATGCTATGTCTTTTACCTACTTGGTGAAACATGCAATGATGTCAGTAAGATAAATTGAAGAAATTGCTTCCCATTGCTTTCTTAACTTCTTAATTTCAAGAAAAAGATAACCTATCAGGTTCACATGAGGATTCTGGAACATGTGAAGGTATATTGCTTTGGGGTTTATATCACACTGTTTATTTATATATCGGTATCTGTAACTGTATGTGTGTGTGATGTTATATTGTATCAGAGCTTATATGACAGCCTCATGACCAATTAAGTTAGCATGAATCTGCCTTGGAAAGATAATTTGCTTTCAGGCTCTGAAAAAAATTAAATATTTGAAGCTGCAAGTAAAGGAACAGGGCCTTGATTAAGGAAATTTCTCAAAGACAACGTATGTGACTCTAAGGCTTCCTGTGAGAACTTTCCTAGGTTTCACTCTGACATCACTATGTACTTTAAAATGTGTACTATCTCTTCCATTATTTATTTAAGTAGCTGACAGAAAATTTTGTAAGACTGCCTAATCTTCCCCACCATAGTTTATCTCTCAGTTCTCTGATTGCTGCACAGCTTTCCGACTTCCTGCTTAATCCAGATCTAAACAGTTGATCACGTCATACAAGTCACAACAACTCCCTCATCCCTTGTGATTGCTCCCTGGCTGTACTTCCCATTCACGTAGTCTTTGAAATCTGCCTGGTGCTCAAGGACTATGGTTGAACTTATGGCCTGCCACTTTTCTGAAGATTACCATTCCCCTTGAGTTCACCTAGAAACAACAGAAAATGACCATTTTCATATAATGTGCTTTTATTCACCTTGCTATAGTCAATTGATCCAAAGTTAGATCTCTTACCCAAGTCAGGCAGTCACGTTTTATGAATATGGACTTGTGTTTAATACATTCTAGCTTCACTTCAGCTGCTCTTTTATAAAATCAAGAACTTGAAGGAACTTTTTTACAAAAAATGACTTAGGAAGCAGAGATGGTTGGTCTAGATTAAGATCTTGACAAGAATAAATATATGGGTAAAAGGAGATGTGGGTAATGAGCGATCAGGAGAGAAGACTTTACAAATTACATATGACTCTTTAGTCCTGTCCTTGGTTTTAGTGTATTCTTCCTGTGCCTCAGCTGCCTCCATGTTCTTGAGTTCCTTTATCCTTGTACTAACTTTCACCTTCTTCCCATGAGGCTAGCTGAGAAGGCTTTTTGTTAGGACTATATGAAGAATCACATGTTCCATTCTATTCTCTTCCTATTGCTTTGTCATGAATACAAAGCTCTGACCCTGAGTCAAAATTTTCCTCTTAAGTCTTCCAACCCACACACCCATCAATCAGTGTCAAGTTGGTTTATCAAAAGTGAAATTCCTTGTGTCACTTGTGAAGCTATTTGTTTCACAAAATTAAAGCTTGATCACTTTCACTGAAAAATTAATTTCCATGTAAAATATTTGATGCATTTTATACTCATATTTTTTAAAGTAAAAACTACACAATTGTTAAATAACTTGGCATATTACATATTTACCTATTTCTATAATACATATGCACATGTGCACACATGCACATTTTTTTCTCCCAGGTTAGATTTTCAGTCAATTTAGTGTGAATCTTGATGTTCATAGCAAAAAACTGAAACTCTTTTCTACTTAACAATTATACTCTTACCTTTTTAATGTTCCCAATAGAGTTTCACAGAATAAAAATGATTCTGTTATAGGAGGAAAAAAGTCTCTTCTCCTTTCATTTTTATCTGTACTATAAATGTCAATTTAGTTCCCATGGAAATGCAACCTCAAGTTTAAAATATCTGTGTGCATGTATTTGTACATGTATATGAGGAAAAGCATGCTCTGAGTAAAACCCCCAGTCACACAGGCCAGTATTCTGTTTCTTGACAATGAGATCAAATGACTTGGCAAGATCTTTTGTCCTCTATCAAGCAAGCTCAAAGGGCTAGGGATCTTGGGAGCTGAAGCAGAGTAAGGGAAAGTTCTCCAGAAAACACGTGGTTTATTTGAATTATTTTAAAGCATTTTCTGAACTTTTCATTCTGTGAAAAATCCTGTATTATTTCCTTCACTAGAAACTTCAAAAATGAAAGCATTGGGTAGAACAAAAGAAGAGCCAAGCAGATGCCTGGACAGCTGCAAGCCCAGCCACGGGCGCTGCTCAGATCCCAGACCTCTCACGTGAGGATGGTGTCTCAGCCCTAAAAGACTCACTGTGATCGTCTGCAGTCTTCAAAAGCCCCAGGGACTCCATGGCCATAGAATCCTGTTTAGATTCTCTACCAGAACTCTAAGAGCTAGAATCTTACCAGATAAAGCTCTAACCACTATTTCCTTGACTTCTTTCTGGGATGGTAGCACGGCCAAATTCAGACATTAAGTTCCAGCTAGGGTCAAAGAGTAGTTAATATTTTCAAATAAAAAGACAATTGCTATAGAAATTACTTTTGTTTAAGACCATATTTTGGCTCTTCGCATCTCCAATATCAGGGAATTTAGTAAGTTAGAAAGCATTCTGACTCCAAGAGAGTTTCTTCCTTAGAGTGAGCTGTTCTTATTTTCTGCATAATCAAGTATGTGTTATTTCACTTGACACAACTTGTTACACCACCATTGATTCACCTAATCATCTCAGATGCTTAAAATCATGTAGACAGTGTGCTTTCAAGCAGAGAAATGAAGAAAAATCAGCTTCTTGCTTTTGGTTAAGATCCTTGTAAGTTTTTACTTTGAGCAATAGTGCACCCACAAGAAAGCAATGTTAGATAAAAATTGATTAGACAAAACTCAAAAGACCTTGCCTTTCTCAAAGGTAAGCATTCCAAAGAGCAATGTGGCAGATGGTGCTAAAACCATGAGTTTATTGGGTCCAGTGCCTCCCCAACAGATGCAAACAAATGTACAAAATAAGACTAACAGTGCTCCTGTGCAAGGGAGGAATAGGAGTCAAACTCACTGGATAAAGTTTGAGGCTGGCACAGATTTTCCCTTCACTGCTTCTGCCCAATCTCATAAAAGACAAGTAAGAAAAAAATGACCCAAACCCCTTTTATCCTTTAGATCAATCAAAATTTAATTCTATGCCTTTTCATATTCCTTTTCTAACTCTACAGAACTTCTAACTTCCTTTTCTGTGTCTCACTATATCCTGCATAGTGTTGAGCACACCATCTTTAATGGGGCTGCATCTCCTGGCCAACCAGTTTAGCAGCCTCAGCCAGGTTGTGACAGCTCCCTGATGGCAGACACCATGTCTTCTTCAACTGTCTTCAACATAGAAGGTAGCCTAGTTCCTGACACTGAAGAGGTACTCAGTTTATATTTATTGGGAGGAATGAAAGAAGGAAAGGAGAAAGAACATACTTTTATTGCGAGATACCCAGTCCTTTTTCTAAGAATCCCTTTCTCCCAGGTAGTAACTCACCTTGGTTGACTTGAACTCTGCCGTTCTTCCTGCCCTTCTATTGCTGAAATTGTGTCTCTCAGGGCCCCAAACATGTATGAAATGTAAGTCAAATTCAGTAAGTAGATAGATCCTAGAAGTAAGGAGATATGTTTCATTATGCCTTGTTTTAGGACCATGATTTATTGTTCTCAGTAGCAAAAGAGTGAAAGAATGATACAACACATAGCATATAACCATTACCGTTAAAGCAATTTGAATTGCATTCTGTGAATACGCTGTCACTGATCTGATTTTTCACTAAATGTTAAGCAGGTTTCTGTGCTAAAAATATATTGAGCTGAAACAGTGGATTAAGAAAGATGTTGTTCTAAATCCCATCTTGTAATTTTCATTTAATGGGTCTAAATTCCTTGAAGTCTCAGACTTTAAAATTGACTTACAGAGAACTTAAGTTATGGCTCTGAATCCCTTTGGAGGAGGTGCTTATGAATATTAACTGTACTTTAGGATGCACTGTGTTGGTACAAGACTCATTTGAGCACAAAATTAGTGAGAGGTGAATGATGAATAATGGGCTCACTGTGTGGAGTTTAAATATTCGAAAGAACAGACTCTGTATGGTGTTGTAAAATGTCTTGTAGCTTCATTTCTGATTTTGAAATGTTACAGTGCTTGCTTATTGTCACAGCATGATCTTCAGCACAGTTGGGTAGTGCTTTTTTAAAGTAATGCAAATGCATGAATGTCAGAAATACCTTCAGATATTGGGGACTGCATCTTTAAGGAGTGCATTTGGCATTAAACAGCCTTTTCCAGCTAATGAATTTCTCAAGTTACAAGAATAATGGCCTTTTTAATCTTAGCAAGAGTAATTAAACAGACATTTGTTATTAATGATGTTGTTAATGGCAGAAGATATTGAATTCTCACTTTAGATATTATATTGCTTGAGAATGATTATTTTGGATATCAGACATATGAGTGTATGATGGTTTTAAAAGTACAACAACTCCTTAGGAGCATTGTAAAGTACTAGTTATTTAAAATGGAAAAACTGCCTTAACTTTTAATACCAAGAAAATTAAGAATTTCAAAACTGAGGCAGAACTAACTCTTAGGCACAAAGAACATTTGATTAGTTCTACTCATCAGTTGAATTTTTTTTCTTCTGTAGAGATAGATATGTAGCAGCCCACAGACTGAAAAAGAATTACTTATTCAAAGTCTGCTTTAAAATAGAAAGGCATATGATACTGGTTGGCTATTCCATGTCCATTTCCCTTTCTTAACAAGTCCCTCATTTCTTTTCATAAATCCATCCTATCCCTGCACTCAGAAAGGCATCCTAATTAGCCAATTAATCTCTTCATTTAACAAATATTTACTGAGTGCCAATTATGGCCAGGCACTCTTCTGTGCACTGGAAATATAGCTGTGAAACAGAATGAAACAAAACAAAAATATCATAAATAAGCAAAAACAATATACAAAAAGACAAAAATCTCTGCCTACTATGATGGGGTTAATGAATTTTAATCAAGGTAAAGCCACTCAGGTCACAGCAACCCCCAGTACATCTCATGGTCCAGTGCCAGTGGTGGGCATGTCGACCAAATGGCTCCAATCAGACCAGAGAGCAAGGCTTTTATTTCTGCCTTAGGAAGAGAAAATTTTTTCTCTCTCTCTTTCCTACTAAGTCCAGTCGCCACTGGCAGCCATTCTGTGACTGTGAGGGAGTCCAGGCTTAGAATGAGACAGAACCTAAGGGCAACCATGGACATTTCTACTGCCTGCTCAGATAGTGAACAGATATAATTTTTAGAATTAAAATTAAATTAAATTTAATTTGGACTGTGTGTCTGAAAGCTGACTCAGGTCCCAAAATGGGGCAAGAGAATGTAGTTTTCTTGTGGAGCAATGACTCTGATATTTTCTCATCCATTCTTGTCTTTTTATTGTATATATTAAGTAGCTTAATATATTGTATATATTAAAATAAAAAAAACTTGTGTCATAAATAAATGGCTGTGTTCATTATTATAAACATATAAGTAATGGCATATTGATGCCACTGAGGACAACTGAAAGATGCTTTAAGAATTTGAGAATTAAGGTGAAGGCATATGTACAGCAGTCATATTGAAGGAGCTGCCAAGATGAGCTGGCACGTAATGATGGAAGGCATGAGATTGGATTTTGAGGATGCTTGATCAAGGGGGCTTGGGGAAGATTGGAGAACAAGACGTAATTGACTCAAGGGCATTATATTTTCCCATGAGATTTAACACCCTGTCAAGGCCTACAGGGGAAAAGGAAAACATTGCTTGGGTGGCTCTTTGAAGCCTGGAGATAGTGACGGTCCACAATGGGTGAAATAAAATGTTGAAATGCTGTGATAGATGGTAGAAGGAGGGGTTAAAAGTCTCAGGGATGTGGGTGTGCTGGAATGCATATGTTATGTGAAACAAAAAGATTCTCCAGAAGATTACGTTGCAAAGACAGGCCAAGGGACACCCCACTCACAAAGGTCATCAAAAAGTCACTGATAAGAGGATATCAGCATCTCTGGAAAGTTTAGTGGTGGATCTTCTTTGCAGGCCAGGGCTATGGGCTAGAGTGGCACTCACTGAGCTGGATCTTCATGAGTTCATGAGAATGATGGGTCTCTGAAGCAGTGACACTGAAACGACAGTGCTTAACCATTAAAAGCCAGGGGTGGAGGGTTACAATTATTTTAAGAACTGGCAAGAAAAGAGGGACGGCCAAGGATGTGGTCCATAGGGAAGTGTTGTGGTTAATAGAACATGGCTTTTCTAAATGAAAAGAGACAGATATAATGTGAGCTACTTAATATATACAATGAAAAGAAGGCAAGAATGGATGAGAAGCTCTCGGAAAGTAATTGCTCTAAAAGGAAACTACATTCTCTTGCCCAGTTTTGGGAAGTGAGTCAGTTTTCAGACACAAAATCCAATGACTAACGAGGTGGATGGGTCTCTCAGAGAATCCTTGGCAATTCTATGTCAAATATACACTGTATTGATTCCCAATCTTTCTGAAAACAGATCTACGGATATTTAGCTGGGTGTCCATGTACTGGGGAAAGACGAATATCCAATTTCCAGGGCGGTTTGACAAGAGTTGGAACTGGCATTGATACCTGGAGGTCTGAAGGGTTATCGTTTCCCTGTTGGAGTAGGAAGAATACAAGGGCCAACTATTTAATTGACTACTGGCCAAAGTCCAGCATAGAGCAAGTCCACTAAGTTTTTGGCCACATGTAATTGTCATTTACCCAATCCCCAAATGTAAAACGTAGAATCAAGACACTCAGCCATTGAAATAACACCAATTGAAACCTTGGACTGTAGAGAAGGAACTATTAGAGTGAAAGACACCAAACCAAAGCCTTTGGGATTGCCTAACTCCTCCACCAAGTTAGTGAATCAAAAATAATATTGAATTCTGGGAGGAAGTGCAGAGATTAGATTCACCCTTAAGGATATTAAGGATGCAAGTTTGGTGGTCTCGATCATATTTTTATTTAATTCACAAGTCTAGTATCAGCAGAAACCAAATAGACCTCTGAGAATGACTGTAGACTGCTCTTAGTTAGACCACATAATACCCTGGATTGCAGCTGTTCTGCTGGATATGGTATCTTTGCTTGAGTAAATTGGTAAATTATAAGGTTTATGGCATGAGGCTTGAAGGAATAAATCCATTCTTTTCTACTCTAATCAGAAGAAAGGATCTGCAGTAGTTTGCACTTACATGTAAAGGACAATATACATTTAAGGTTTTGTTCCAGGTATATGTTAACTCTCCCACTCTGTCGTAATATAATCATGGCACATCTGGCCCATTTAGACATCCCCAGAGCACCACACTGATCTATTACCAATGTGATACTAATGTGAGGAAGAATGAGAAAAAGGTGGTAGGCATGTGGGAGGTCTTGGTAAGATACACGTGCCCCAGAGAGTAGGTAGGAGATAAATCCACCGAAGGTTCAGAGACTTGAAAATTCCATAGTTTTTAGGGATCCAGTGGCCAAGGGCATTCTTGGATATTTCACCTAAAATTAAAGACAAATTGCTACTTGCATCCACTACCACAAAAAAGGCATACCATTTGGTAAGCCTCTTTATGTTCTGGAGGTGATATATTCCATACTTAGAAATATTGTTTTAGCTGATACGCCAAATGATACAAAAGACTGTTAGCTTTGTGTAGGGCCTAGGGCAGGAAAGGACTTTGCAGCAGATTCAGGCTATTAGGCAAGCAAACATCACCGTCGGGTATACTGTCTAGCAGACCCTAAGATATTGGAAGTGTCAGTAGTGGGAAAAGATGCAGTGTACAGCTTATGGCAAGCCCTTTGGGAGAATCACACCAAAGGCCCTGTGGTTTCAGAGCAAGGCCATGTCATCTGCTGTGAGGTAATGGCTCCTGTCATGTTATTAGATCCTGAGAGAGACCCATGTGAGCTGGATTCAGTTGGATTCCCCAAAGCATTAAGTTGGTTAGAATCAGCAGCAGTCCTTCATAATAAATGATAACTTTGCATTGAGACTGAGCAGATCAGGAAGTGCAAGAAAACTGCATGAGCATGTAGCTTAGCCCTCTCCGCCTTCTATGTCAACCACTGTGGTTGCACAAGCTTCCTTCCTCAGCTGATGTCTATGGCTCTAAGAGTGTGTCCCTTATGACTGCAGAAGGAGGAGAAAAAAGCCCAAGCTTGGTTTATGGATGGGCCAAATAGTCAATGGAGTCCTTGCCAAATAATTAAATACATTAGTTCATTGTGTGGGTCAAACTAAAAATGGATGTGGTTGCCTTATAAACTATACACTTCTATTGTCTGAGTTTCTAGTGGTACTTCTGAGTACCTACTTTGTGTGGAGGAAGTGGCCAGAGGTGAGGATATATACAGTCATGAGTAATTCAAATGACCTGGATGACTTCTTGAGGGCTGGGAATTTTGGAGACTGGACTGCCTCAAGTAGAAGTTATAGATGGACACAAGGGAGGGAATACAAAGTGTGAAGATCTTTGTATGGCTTGTGGAGGACCCACAGGAAAGCATCACTGTGAAGGAATCATGGAACTATAACTAGGCATGCACAATTCAGTGGCTAGACATTAGTCTACCTTTGTCACCAGCCTCCTAGAATTGGTGTAATGGGCATGTCACTGGAGAGGACCCAGCAGCGCGAGTGGAAGGCTTCCCATGTACCCAACAAAGCAGCCTTCACTTGCTAAGGCTGATTGAGCTTGTCTCAAGGTGGAGCCTATGATATGTCTCTGTTCCTTGGAAAGACCAAACAACCATTAACAGCAAGTTGACCACAGTGAGTTTCTTTTGTTCTGGAAGGCCCAGTGGTTTGTTCCCACAGAAACGGACAACTTGAGTTCATCTTTCTTGTGCTCCAAGTCACCACCATCAAGGGACTTTTAAAGTGCCTTATCCACAACATGGAAACTCATAGTTCATAGAATACCAATTCATAGTTTAAAAGGTTCAGGAACAAGACTGAGTCCACAGGATCTGCAGGTTGGATCAAATATCACAACATGCAGAAGCAACCAAGTAGATATGGTATTAGAAAGGCTTGGTGAATGAAGAGCCGAATCACAGGCCTGAGGCTGCACCCTGGAAGGATGTGGTGCTCTGCTGCAGCCAAAGTGGAGACTTGTATGCGGCATTGTGTCTGAGAGAGAAGTTCAGGGGTCTAGGAATTTGGTCTCTATCAAGGTGAGGAGGCAGGAGTCATAGTTACCGTCATTCCTGATGATCTACCGGAGGACTTTGTACTCGCTGTTCTTGCAACTCTGAGCTCTCTAAAACAGAGCTCCTGGTTCCTCAATGGAACACACGCTCTCCAGGCACACACAGAAGCATGAAAAGAGAAAAGCCACCCATATTCCCATTTTTCTTTATGATTGAATATAATAACCTTAAACATGACCTATCATTAAGTTGTAGCAGGAGCTTTATCTTCTCTTGTGACACTCTGAATTAATTTTCTGCATCAGGAATAAAGTGGTCATTGTTAGCTGTAAGAAATAAGGGAACATGATACTGACTTTACCTTCTCTCTCTGCTCCATACTGTGTCCCTGGATTGTCTCTGTGGCCTCAAAAAGGTACAATTCGGGAAGCTATGGATCCAACAGCTCTGCTTGTGTGTGGAAGTGGCCCAATTCCTTGATCAGAGAGATTGAGGCTTACGCTTTCACAGATCAGAGAACCGTGCTCTGCACACAGAAGGTAGCAAGCATGTATGTACTGTACTGACTGAACTCAACTATATGAGGTGGTGTTGCTGAGAAGCGATTGTCTTCATTTCAGTAAATGACTCTGAGCTGCTGTTTAGTCATTCTTATTACAAACATGAATTAGATCATGGAGTGATTTGGCATTCTCAATGAGATTTCTTTCAAATGAGATTTTCAATGGAAAATGATTTTTCAGTGGAAAGGAAGCACTTGAGTCAAGCTTTGGGGCAGCTCTCATGGTGACATGTGATAGTGTAGGCTTCCTTTGGTTTTTAAATTTTTATTTCCCCCGAGGGAAAAAAAAAATTGAGCAAGCTTTAAAAAATCCACGAAGATCTAGAGAGTAGAGCTTACAGCGAGCTACATTATGTGCCTCTGAATCCATGAATTCAAGCTCTCCTGTCTGCAGCTTCCAGCTAACACCTTCCAAGAAGCCCAGGCCTGCACTGCATTTTCTCATCAGGAAACTCAGCCATCTTAGTTTCAGGGTCATTTGAATTACATGGTTAACCTGATTCTCTTTTCATGTTCCAAAATATCACAAATAGGGTTTTTTGTTTTTTTTTTTTAAGAAGGGGAAAAAAAATCTGGCTTCAGTTGTTAATTTCCTCTGTTCTGTCAAGATTAGGCTAGTAGTTCTGAGTAATTCTGGTTCATTTTCTCAAGGGACTAGGCCTGAAATAATCCAGTGTTTATTTTTATACAAATTCTCACAGTGCTACAACATTTCAGTGACTTCCTGGGATGTTTCTAGTTTTTCGCAGGCCAAGAGGCCATTCTCAGAGGTAGCTCCTTCATGTAAACCTAAAAATGGCACTTTCCCACATTATAGTTTATCAGGAAGTTTAAAGTTCAATAGTCCTCATCTCTTTTCTTTCTCGTTACAGAGAAAGGAAAAAATAAGGGGCAGTTCCAGCATTATAGCTCATTCCAGCACAGTCATTCCATTTCAGTACTTGGGAACCTGGGAAAGAGGCAGGGGGATTGTGGTGTATCTTGGCTGAGAGATGGCTGGACTGGGAAACAGGACTCTCTGTCATTCCCTGTGTCACTCTCTGTGTGACCCTGACCTCTTCCCAGCATTCCTGACCCCACCTCTAAGCTGGGGAAAATGATGCTTGTCATGTAACCCTCACAGCATTCTCCCAAACTCATGAGATACTGCGCTGAAAAAAATGGGAATCGGGTTTGGAAGGCTAGCCCTATATTCTGCACAACTGAATCTCAACCTGCCTTTCTGGGGGTGCCCTCCATTACTGTATCTCAAGAACCCTTGCTTTCTGCTCAGGTGGTGGACTTGCCATCTGTTCTACATAATTTACAATTCTCTACCTCCACGCCTTTCCTCAATGTCTCCTGCGGCTGCTTCTCTGCCTTTTTAAACTCAATTTTAACCCAGTCTTTGAGTTCAGTCTCACACTTGTCCTTTCTCTCAAATCCTCACTCTTTTCACTTGATATTTCACTTGCATACAAATTTCCTGCTGTTGTATTTGTAGAATGTATAATTACAATTTTTTGTAACTTTTATCTCTTCTAATATAAGTACTCAAATAATCCGCTGCGTGACCAGTCTTTACATCAGCTCCTTAGCCCTTCAAGTTGGGTTTTAATGACATCATGACCCTCTGCAGGCACATACACATTGTTGAAGTTGCACACCAAAATATGATTATGTATATTCAGGCATATAAAGTAGACAGTAGAAAAATCTGCCTGAAATATTTCGTCTAGAGTGTTATATTTGATCCTAGAAGGCAAAAATCTCGCTTTGCTGTGTCAGGTCAGAGCTATATTTAAGTTTATTGTTTCATACCAGGCCTGGTCTATTTCAGTGTATTGTTCTCAGTACAAGGTCTCTCTGTAGCCATGCATTATGATAGACTGCTGCCAGCATTCTCAAAGTTTCAGAGATGGATTCTTGATTACTTGCTTCCTGCCCCAGGGATTCTTGCTGTTAGGATAGTCATTAAACAAAGCAGCCTCCCTGGCATTGTATTCTGACAAACAATTTGCACCTTTATAAACTGATTAACGGAATGAGTTTGTTTTGATAATTGATCCTTGACTTGTGTCTTAAAGGACAGCAAAATTTTAGAGGACTTCTATATTTGTTACAAATGCTTTTACTGGAATTTTAAAAATAATTTAAAAACTCCATTAAAAAAACAAACACCAAGAAACAAATTAAGACTAGAGATCATTATTTGAATTATTATGGATGTGAATTACCTCAGAGACCAGCCCAGCTCCAGACTTTATTTTAAAATCACCCACCCTGCAACACAAAGTGAGTGATTAGATCTTTGGTGCAGAGGTAATGGCCCAAATGCAGTAGAACACACAGAACAAATTTTATAGTCTAAAGTATTATTACTGTGATCTAGTCTGTAGACCAACATAGGAATCTTTGTAGATTAACTGGGTTAAAAAAATGCTCCATATTGACAAGTGTTCTTCATTTCATTACCCAAGGCAATAATTCTGTCAGTCATACAGCCTTTGGCAACTAAGAGGGAAAGTTTCTCCCAATAAATCTATGTGATCATGGGATAATTTGACAGCCATTCTCATGTTTTCTGGTGTTTAATTACATTTAGTTTCTTTTTTTAAGAGCTTAGAGGAAATTCATACAAATATCAACAGATGTCACAAGTTCCAAATAAAAAAGAGATGCTAAAAGTAAGGGAGTGATTAGGGATAGTAACTGATAAATTTAGCACAGGTAAAGAATTTTGGTGACAGGTTTTAACTCCGGGGGAAAATTCCAGGGCAAAATACCTTTGAAACAGAAATCAGTCAAAGGAAGAAATAAAGTGGGAGCAGCCTGTTTGTTGCTTCCAAGCAGTCATCCACATCTGCTCTCCTGTGTCTTGCACAGCCTGGCCGCAGGCAAAAGGGGGCCCCACCCAACCTCTCCAGTCCAGATTTGTCCTGCTCACCCTTGTAATCACCTAATGATATGGAGATGGACCACTTCTCTCCAGCCCTTGGAAACACCTATTGATATGGAGATGTACTAAGGCCAGGAGAAAGATTCTGGAAATATTACAGTTTTACCTAGACTGGTCATTCAGTGGTCTACTGAAATTTAGTGTATAGTTGTTATTGGTAAAAAATATTTAGAAAAAAATATATTGGTACAGCACATTTTAAAAATGGGTGGGAGATTTTTAAAGCTATTGAGAGTTAACAGTGTGACACTAGCCCTTACATTAAAAAGACTACTATTTCCACTTAAAAAAAATTCTAGGATTGGATCCTCCTATTCAACAAACAGTAGGGAGAAAATATGACTGAGCATAGCTGTCAACAGACTTAAAATGAAGAACACTGTACGACACAATGAATTTATTTTCAGTATTTCTTGAGGTAACAAAAAGAGAAAAAGGGAGAAGAGTAGATTTTCATTTTGTACAGTATAACATTTTTATAAAGGCTGGAAAATACATGAATTTGACATCTGGAACTCTTACAATTCCCCTAGGAAATGGCCAGAGATGGATTTTGATAGAAACAAATTCTCAGTTTAAACTTTTTATAAACATTTTTATTATTTTTCAGGTAGTAGTCGTTTGGGCATGCTGGAGAATGCAGAAAGAGGCTATGTCCCTAACTGGTTAATGAAAAATTGAGATAAACAAGAGTTTCTTAAATATAGATTTTTTTTTCTCCTCACATAATTTGTCTCATTAAAATGCTTTTAATATTCTGTATTCTGATTTTCCTTGAAGGAAATATTGTTCTACAAAATTCCAATGAGACATGCTAAAAATAATGTCTGTGACAGGAATGTTAATTTCCTATCTAAATAATTAAATTTAAAACTATTGCATTTTATATTTCAAAAAAGATCATTAGATCCTTTCCCTTCAGGGAAAACTGAGACCCAGTGAGTATAAAACACTTGCCCAAAGTCACAGAGCTAAAGATTGATAGGGGTGGCTTGAACCCAAGTTACTTATCTCTACTCTAGTTCTCTTTACATTATACATCACTGCTTATTTGAAAGTTGGCTTTCTTTGCTTCCATTCCAACAGGGAAGTCTTGTTGAAGTCTGCAAACAGGATAGGCAGCACAGGAACTTGACAGAATATTAGCTGCCATTTTAGGAGTCCAGTAGGCTAGATTCAGGTTGTAGGACATTCTGATTTTTGTTTAGTAGATTTTTTATTTTATGTAACTTAGAGAATGGTATATGGGCTGGGAAATACATGATTAGAATATTTTTCTTGTTCTAGGGAATTCCAAAACATGACTGGCTTTATATCAAACTGAGATAAATAACTTTTCTTTTGAGCCTTCAATTTTTCTACTTAGTGTCATTCCTTTCACCATCTCTATACTGTATTTTAACTCAGATCTACTACCCTATTATTTCTATTTGATCATGTCACTTCAAAACCTGGATATCGTCTATTTAAATTTTTTATGAATTTGGATGAATATGCTACCTCTCCTTACAGTATTTTTATTTGACATTTTCATTGTAGAATAAAAGGACATGTCTCCAGTTATAAAAATGATTATGAGGTTAAAAAAATTTTATATATGGATAAAATATTCTGTTGTCTTGAAGCCATGCAATCTATGTAGTTGTTCTATTTTCTCCTCACCTTAAGACTTCTGATTTTGACATTTGCTTCCTAGAACAATAACCACTAGCCCCTCTCCTTGTATCAGAAGAGTCATTAGGATTACATTGATTAGATTCAGTTCAATTCATGAACATTTATTAATCTACTCTGTATAGATACTATGCTTAACACAACAGGAAAAGAAATATGAGTAGGACAAGGGACTATTCTGAAAGATCTGAAATGTTCCATAACATATTCTTGGGTAAAATGTGACTTGAACACCACATTTTCTAATTTTCTGTCCTTATAGCTCAAAACATGGGTTTCTCAGTCCTTCTCCACCAGTTCCATGCAGCCATTACCTACTGTATTCTATTTGAATACCAAGTTTGTATGCTATTTGAAACCCATTTGTCGTCTCTACTTGATTAGCATAGTATAGTTGTTTTTAAACTTTTTGGACTCAGGAGCTTTTTATAGTCTTAAAAATTATTGAGAACCAAAAAGGCCTGTGCTTTTTGTGAAAAAATATTTATAAATATATACCATATTAGAAATTAAAGCTAAGAAAATTTAAAACTGTATTTATAAATTAATTAAATGGCATTAAATCATTATAACATTAAAACAAAATAACGTTAAAACCATTATTTTAAATAAGTATAAAGTACACAAAAGACCCTACATTTTCTAAAACACACACATATCTAATGAGAAGAATGGCATCTTAGATATTGTAAATATCTTTAATATCTGGTTAGAAAACATGACTACTTCTGCATTCCATTTGTTATTTTGGTTAAATAAAATGAAGAAAATGTAGTCTCATACACATATATAATTTAAAAAAGGAGTATATTTGAACAGCATTTTCAGGTAATTATGAATGATCTTCTTTGATACTATACCAAAATTCAACAAGTAATAATTATTTCTTAAAGGTTACTTACAATGTAAAATCTGAAAACATGCCAAGGACTTTATATACTTTTTACATTAAAATCCACTGATCTAAATTGTACTCTAAATTTTAATCTTTTATTCATGTATGATTTTATAACATCATTATTGATGATTTAGAAAATGTTTGTTTACTAAGTTATGCATATCTATCAAAGGTTGGTATATTTTATTATATAATATCATAAAGCACATTCATTAATGTCACTAGTAATTTAGCAGAAAAGACTTCAAGTCTTGGGAAGATGTCACAATGACAGATCCAAATTTACCAAAATTCTAAGTTCTGTTTGAAATTTTACCTTTGGCAAAAAATACCATGCAGATAGTTATTACCCAGGTGGCAGAGTCATTTTTGTCATTTTCAAGACAGCATGTGCCAAATTAGTGTATCTGAATAACTGAATTTTATTCTTTCAAGTAAAAACTGGGTTGTATAAAGAAAAGTGACTAGTTCAAGTAGAAATGAATCATCACATAGTGCTTTTCCAGAAGGTGCCCCTTCAATATGCTTTAGGGGTATTTCCTATTTTGTCATGCAGAACTGAATAGATTTGCACTCAAGACTTGAAATTTAATAAGACTTTTTATTTTTATTTATCATTTATAGTGAGCACAGTGGTGATGAAAACAGCAACTACTAGTACAGTTTGGCACCATTGCTTTGATTCACTCAAAGGTGCCAGTAGTTTTATCCTCTACGTCTTTTTCATAGTTAGTGCAAATGTCAATAGAGTTAATAAAAAATTACATTTTAAGATTATTCAGAAATTAGTTTCGAGCTTATGGATCCTGAAAGAGAATCGGGGATCTCCTGAGCTACCTATGCTAAACTTTGGCAATTGCTAAAGTAGACAGGATGCTATATTAAAATACAATCTAGTCTAATATTTATTAGCTCAATTGTGATTATTAAAAAATACTTGCTTTCCTGGGCCTCAGTTATTTCCAAAATGAAGGCAAGTGGAAATCTCTAGTTCTTAAATTCTATTATTTTCTAATTTCCTTTTGTTTGCATCTATATTGCCACCATATGACAGGGCAGAGCAATTCTAAAATCTTGAAAATAGTCATTTGCCCTCTGATCAAGCTACAATTTGTGTCAAGTAAGAAACTAAGAAAGTTAAATTTAAATATATTCTTTCTGGTATACCATTTGGGGATAGGAATGTCATTTCTTTTTGTTTTCCCTATTAAAATTTGAAATAATTCTTTTTACTTTTGTATGACTACAATTTTTATACTTTTATGTTTTTGTATTATTTAAATTTTTATGCAAGAATCTCAGACCTGCTGACTATAATCATAGCAACCATTTGTTGAGAACTGTGTTAAGCACTATGCTAGCTACTTTATGGGCATTATTTTTTTTAACATTGTGAAGCAGTCAACAAATACTCAATTCCACAAGGTTCTCCCTGAAACTAATGGAAGTGAATCACTAATTGTGGGAAGAAAGATGACTTATTTTTTGAAATTGTAAAACACAAACCCTTTACATGTGCAATTCTAACATGAAATATGTGATACTGTGTTTCAAGACTATTATCATTTGTTACTTGAATGTTTAGGAATATTTGTGATACATATACAGATATATATATATATGAAACACACAAACACTTAACTATGCTTTTTTTAAGCAAAATATCTTCAAAACTTTTGCAAGATAGGCGGTAGTAAGCAGGTAGGCAGAAGTCAAGATACTCAAGAAAGGATCACTACAAACAAATTCGGAAGTAATTTAAAAAAGAGTGTGCTTTGCTTCCAGTGTATGCGGTTGTGTTTATTGAGGGGCATGATCTTTTTCTTAGTCCCCAAGGAAACTGACATCTGTATTTGATTTAATAAACTTCTGTTTGTTCATAACCCATGAAAAAGAAAAGACCCTAATGCATCAACGAGCATAGCCAGCTTTACAACTTTGGTTCCCAGAACTCAGAGCAGGCACTCTGGGAAAGAACTCATAAGTTTCTACATGTTTTGATAGATTGAGTCTCTTGAAGTTTCTCCCTTTTGAATCTACATTTATCTTTAGGTTAATGAAAAAAGTTTTTTGTTATATTTTATTATTATTATTTTAAGCAAAAATGAGAATCTTAGCATGAGCTTGCATTAAATTATGTCATTCAAACGTAAGTCCTGCTCCTTTGTTGGGTTGGCCTGAATTCTGAATAAAGATTTAGAAAGACCATCATAGTTACAGCGGCATGTAAGGGAATCAAATGAGGTGTGATTAGATCAACATCAATCCTGTGCAAATGCCTGCTATTGAATTTTATCCTTCTACCTGTAAGGGATAGCTAATGCACTGTTAAAAAGCTCTTTAGTAGGAACATTTGAAAATGTAATTTTGTGCTGATGCTAAACTTTAATAACTAAGGCTTCTTTCCATGTTTTTAAGTCCTGACAATAATGGCTCAGTAATTACTGAACTAATGTTATCAATTCCAACAGATATCACATTTATTAAACAGAAAATGCTATGTTGCTGTTCATCAGTTAGAAATGTGTGTAATTGAAATATGAAAATGAAGTCTGTTGGAGTATGTGATTCATCATGAATTCTGCAAGCCCTACACTAACTCTCCTTTTCCTAATTAAACTGTCAAATTGAAATCTTATAATTAATGCAACCACATGCCTTACACTAGGTTTTCCACCCCCATGTAAAGCTCAATTCAGCAGAAACTTTGTAAGAGCTTTCTCTAAGAGAATGCAATTTTTTGCTCTTCTGATCTCTTGAGCAGAAATCCTGCCCCCCTTTGGTCCCCACCACACAATATTGTGTGGCACGAGATTTCTGTTCTTTGCATGATTAGGAGTGGAGTGGGCTGATGGGTTTGTCAGGGGAGCTGGTAATCCCTGCTTTGTTTTTCCTGATGAGGCAGTAGAGAGGCAGTTGAGAGCTGGAATGAGGTCTTCCACATTCCTTTCAGCATTGCGTATTTTCTACACTTCTCTGTTGTTAAAATTTAAAGACCGAAGTGGATTTTTTTTCGGATTAGAGCTTTGAGGACATAAATTTGCCTTTCTGTCCTGTAACACTTGGTTACAGAGTGATTGACAGGGATTTATGTTGTTATACTCAGAATAAACACTATGTATGCATAATGTGCACTTTGGCCAGAGTATATACTGAATTCTGCTTTGGCAAGGAGATATCTGGGAGGTATCTTACTTAGAGCTTATTTTTGTATATCTCTATCCAATCACTTGCATGGTAAAAAGATTTCATCTTTTGTGTTAACTCTGATTCACTCATAATTGCTGCCTATACTGGTATCTTAAGAAGGATTGTGAATTTATCTCTGCTTACTTGGGCAAAATAGGGCTGGGATCAATTAGTAATGTCTGTTATGGTGAGGCAATGGGTAAGGGCAGCAAAGTAACTCTTAATCCTATCCCTGAGTCTGTCAGGTCCTTATAGAAGTCTTTGTCAAATGACTTTTCATGATCTGCAATGTCTCTAGTTTTTTGGGTTTTTATCAGATTCTGTCTCTGGTCAAACTTGAGCTTGTTTTAAGTTTTCCTAAGAAACAGATTATCTGCTTAGTTTCTGAATTTAATAATCACCCACTTCTGATCATCTGGACTATTCTTTTTCTCAATTTCTACAAAACTATTTTACTCACTGGCCTCTTTTCCTACATAGAAGCAGTTCTCTTCATTCTCTGGTTCAATTGAACCAATAAGCCTAATTATGTTTTAAAAATATCTAGTTCTCAATCCAGTCAATTAATATGCACAATAATTTTCATTTTATCTATCTAAATATAGATAACTAGATAACTAGTATGGCACTTGTGGTGCATCCTAGTCATGCCAGCAGGGTCTGACGAGGGAGTCATGAAGCATCTACATTAATGATAATAATGGTTTAAGTCTTCTCTATATGTCAATGACCATTTGAGTACCTAGAACACTGAAATGTACTAGTGAGCGGGACTGACTAGTGGAAGTCAGTGAAAAGTGGTTTTCTTTTTATTGTGTGAATTTTTTTTATATCAGCACATATTACTTTTTTATTTTTTATTTTTTATTAAGGTATGATTGATATACACTCTTATGAAGGTTTCACATGAAAAAACAATGTGGTTACTACATTCACCCACATTACCAAGTCCCCACCCATAACCCAATGTAATCATTGACCATCAGTGCAGCAAGTCAGCACATATTACTTTTGTAATTTTTTTTACAATGAATGTTGTAAACATTATACCATTACATTTAAAAACATGTAACCTGCATGTCAACTAGGACATCTCTGCTCTTTATGATCTAAACAAGATATTATTTAGCCTATAGTAAGAATATGCCACCTCCAAGATTTCTGAAAATTACTGATAGGCTTACATTTCCATGGCTCTGGCTTCCTTCATTTGATTTTTCCTCATTTTTCTGTATCCTCTAGCTGTTTCATTATCTCTGCCCTGGCTCCACCCAAGGCATAGAACTCAGACCCTTTACTAATTTGCACACACACACACACACACACACACACACACACACAAACACACACACACACACACACACAGTTATTGTGTAGAGCAGATGTTTCTGAAACTTTAAGATGGAGTGTTTGACATCACAGTACCACAAACAATTTAAGATGAAATTATTCATTAATAGTTCCTTTGGTCATTTCTCCATCTTGCTCTATCTACCTTTCTATTTTTTTCTCTCCCAAAAGTAAAAATTTTATTTTCAGGAGGGAAAAAAATCCTCTGATTTTTATTATTTAGAACAATTTCATTTCCTCCAGTTCTTTCTTTGATACTGAGAACTGAGTTTTTCTTTGCATATGAAAAGCTACAGGAATGCATTTTGCTACTCAGGATACTGCTGAACAATGGGTTTAATAAACTGGGTTTCATCCTTTCTTTGCCTCACAGTGTAGAGATTATACTTACCTAGACCTAAGCTTCAGTTTGGGGCTTTATATTTGTATTTATTAATGTGCATACATATAACTGAAACACATACAGACACACATAGATCTGGCTTTAGTGTGTTCATGGTGTATATTTTGTTTAGCTATTCCCATGCTGATTCACATGTAGTTTAACTACTAGCAACAATGCTGTATGCATACCTTTATTAATTATGAGGTTTTTGGGGGGATGGATGCCTAAAAGCATAATTACATTTTTGATAGACAATATTATTCTGATCTTCAAAGTAGATGTTCAATAATCCAGTATATGGATATCTTCATTTCACCAAAGCATTACCAACTCTCAAAATTTTCAAAGTAAAACAATTTTTGTTAATCCACTGGGAGAGATAGCGTATCTTGTTATTGTTTAACTTGCACTCACTTGAGTACCAGTGATGTTGAATATTTTCTACGTTCATGTATTAGCTATCTGTATTACTTCTTGGATTGCCTAGTCATATCCTTTGCTCACTTTTCTATGAAAAAATTTTCTGTTTTTCCTTTCTATTTTTCTTACTGCTTTGTGGGATCTTAGTTATCTGCTAAGAAAGTCAGTTGATTTTAATGCATTAACAATTTCTCCAAAAATGTCACTTATCTTTTGTATCATTTAAAGTGTATTTTGTATCTCAGAAATTTTAGATTTTTTATTTTTTAACTGCTCACTAATTTTCTTGGAGGTTTCATGTATGACTTCAAAAGTCCTTTCTACTTTCCACTACTTTGTTCCAGTTATTTTATAATTGGTTCCATACAGGTGAATCTTTACCAAATTTACTTTGGTGAATGGTGTGAGGTAGAAGTATAATTTGTTTTTACTTCTTTTCTACATGAATGTCTGAATACCACTTAATAAAGAGCTCAACATTTAAAGCTGATTTGAAATGCCACTTATTCCATAAGCTAAATAATCATATATGTAAGGATTATTTCTGCCCTCTCTTATGTAGCTTTTAAAAATATTTTCATATTCTGCATGGATGGTGCCTCTCATTATATTTCATTTTCAATTAATTTCTGGCTGTTTTCCAAGTCACTAACGTGTATTCAGTGATTACCTTCCTGGGCGGCTTGGCTGTCTTCCTCTGCCCATTCTCTACCACACAGGTGTTGCTCAGGTGCTGGCTATAAATAACAAGTGCCACATTTGTTCCCAAATTCCATGGAGAGATGAAAATAAGAAATTTCCATTATTTTAAACTCATGAAAAAAATTTTTTCTACTTCTGAACAAATGCCAAATCCCTAGGTATACATTTTCATTAGAATTGTTTGAAACAAATAGTAATCTTGTTGAAAAATGGAAGAATTTATACTCTTCATGCAAGGACATTATGGTAGCCTGTTTTTTTTCTTTCAAATTTCTCATACTGAAAGTAATACATGTGATTTTTAGAAAGCACATATACAAAAAATTAAAAAATATAATCCCACCATGTAGTGATAATGATTATTAACTTTTTAATGCATAATTTTTCCTCTTTTATATATACTTATGTACATCTTAGTAGTATTTTGTGAAAATAAGCCCACAATGTACATGTTATTTACTTACTGCTTTTTCACTTCGTATATTGTGAACACTTTTTTAATGAAATTAACAAATTTTTTCAGATATCATATCATGCCTTTGTATTGATGTACCACACTGACTTGACCAATCTACTATGTGGAGATTTGTAGTTCGTTTTCATTTATTTTTAATGCTATAAAAGAACACTGCAACAAACAACCTTTTAACTAAATTTTGTGTACAATTTATGATTATGTCCTTTGTAGAGCAAATGTTATATACTTAAAACAATTGTTATAGTCTGCCAGATTACCCTCAAGAAACCCCAACTAAGGGGGCATTTATGTGTCTACACAGAATAACAATGTTTTTTAGTCCCTGTGTATGTATGGGAATAGACTTCATTTGACTATAATCCCAGTTGGGCATCTCAGAAAGAACACAGTGAGGGCATGCAGAACACAAAGCTGGAAACTGTGGGCATTTCTCCAGTTCACACTCTTGGAACTGTTCTGTGACTTGGCATGGTAATCTGCCCAATATTTAAATGGGTTGACTTAAAAATACTTGCTGGCTAGTGGCCAGTTTTGGATAATGTTAGATGGGAAGGGATTCTCAAACGAGAGACTATAGGAAGAGGAAAGGAATAATAATTTTCTCATGGGACTCAGGAAGATGCTAATGCTCTCTGATAAATGAAAATGTTACTTGTGCATAATGAATTATTATCAGTTTCCAGTCTGTTTCAACTTATTCTAGCAGAGTAGTTCAGACCATAGCCAATGCAGTCAGAAAGGGCAGGTTCTCGGTTTAGCTCTGCCATCTATGTCTAATTCAAGTTGAACAAATGAGCTTCACCTTTCTAAGTCTCAGTTTCCTAGACTAATTGTCAGATTGAAGTGAGATTATTCATTTAAGCCCTTTGGAAAGTGCTTGACAACTAATTAATGTTAAATAACTGTCAATATAATTATTATTAGCTAATGATGGAGTAGAAAACCAATTTTCTGGGTCATAGAGTAGATAGAAGCAACACCTCTTATACCACTGGTTTTTAAATTTGCACAGATATTTTATATTCTTCCTTTAGGATCTGCTGAGCACAGGAGAAATCAGCTATGTCAGGATTATTATGCACTCAGATTTAATATGGAAGTAAGCTGCTTATTTGGACAGACAGGTAGAGAATATTAGCTGAATGTAGAGAATTAGAAAAGAGTGAAGCATGTATTTATATGCATTTGTATTAATTTGAACTATTTATGTAAACATATATCAATTTGTATAAACCTTATATTGCGCAACACATTCCTTAGCCAAATGAGGCCATATGGGAATTCTAGTGATGTCCACATCTCATACAAGTTATTGTGCATATATTCAAAATAGATGTTGTCAACTTCTGTCAGAATTTTGGCACCTATATTCCAAAATCACTTTTAATAGCCCATTCTATTGTGGCCAAGAGAATCTTAGGTTCACCTTAATTATCTCCAGCTTTAATTTAAATCTGTTTCCTTTTCTTTCCCCTTCACAGACAGATAAAAGCTTGACATTTTCATGATAAAAATATCTTTATATATGTGAAGACAATAATTAACTAATCTCTTTGGTCTCTATTTGGTAGACTAAAATGCTTGATCCCTTTAAACTTTCCTTTCAGTTCATTTGTGAAAGAATTGGTGTAAAGAGCTTTCAGGCTCTGTGTCTTGAACTTTTACCTCTTGAACTTGGCATTTCAGTAGAAAAGGGTGTGGTTTTTCTTTCTCTAGGCTACAGTGTGATTTAATTATACTACTGTTTAACAATAATGGAATGATTATAGACATCAACATAAATTCAAGATGTTAACGTAACATAAATAGATGTTCATCCATTTAATACACATTTATTGTTTACTATGTGCCAGGCTAGGTACTAGGGAAACAGAGTTAACTAGGACATAAATAGTCTCTACACTCAAGAAGTCTACATTCTTGTTGGGGGAAAGAGACAATAAACAGAAACAAGATAAATGATATGACTTCGGATAGTGATGGTGACCTAAAACAAACAAACAAACAAACAAGTGCAAGGTATGATAGAAATTAGAGGGAGGAAGATCAGGGATTATTTTTAAAATGATGGTCAGAAAAGAAATGACATTTTATAGATTGCCAAATTATATTAAGGAGCTGGCCATGTGAGGTCTGGAGAAGAGCACTTCAGGCAGAAAAAAGGAGTAAAGTGGTGCTCAGATGTGGAAGAGATTGGGGATGAGGCAAAGAGTGGTGCCACCTAAGTTCAGAGAGGTGACTGGGGCCTGGTCAGATGGTACCTCCAAAGTGATGGTACTGAGGATTTTACTCCAGGTATGATGGGAAGGATAAGCTTCAAAGGGTCATAGAAGTCAGTTATTTTGTCTGAGAGATAATTCCATTCATCTTGTGCCCAAAGAGGGTTGCAAACTACAATAGGTATGGAGAGTGAAATAAAACTATTGGAAGATATGGTCCAATCTCTTCAAAAAGGAAGAAGACACATGGAAAATAAATATATGTGTTGATGATGCAATTTACAATTTATCAAGATATAATTGGTTTGAGTTTAATACTTATGGCTTTTGTAGCTTCAAAGCCTAGCCATTAAATTTAGGTTCCTTTTTATGTAGAAGCAATGATTCTTGGACCTATCCCCAAATCAGTATTCTTTAATCATTTTGATTTTCAGCTTTCCCCTTTGAAAAAAACCAAATCAACAGTATAAATTTTTTCCTGTTGGTATAATTATTAGCATTTTAAGAATATTGAATTCTATAATTTCCACCATCAATATAAGGCTCACTATTTTATATACATCAAAGTGAAATTAACTTTCCTTGGATAGCTTAGGAACCTAACCTCCACAAATTATATTTTTACCCTGTGGTAAGACAAGTTTCTGAGCTCAAACACTGATGCACAAATGTACTCTTGGATTTCAAGCTATTTGCAGAGATGGAGACTGCATTGTGTGCACTGCGTGGAGGAAATCTGACGTACAGATAAAGAACTGAGTGGGGTTGATTAGGAGCAATGAACTATGTAATGTGTTCTTTCAGTAAGAAATGGTTAATGTTTCACTTGAACCTGACTCATCTGCTGCTTAATATTTACAGGGACTAGAGGAGGGTTTTTTTTTTAACCTTTTGAGCAAGTTGGCTCTGTGTGCAATTATGCCCTAAAATGGAGTCCTTAAACTGTGTTTTGAGGGGTAAAAATAATCACAGATGAACAGAAGTGATTCACCTCTCACTTAGCCAGAAAAAAGCAGATGAAGAGGGCAAGGGAGTGAAAAGTTATTCTGACCTCTGAGACAGAGGCTTGTTGGAGGCAACAATACTCAGTCAAGATTTTTTATATCCCTTTGCTTCTTGACTAAAACATCAATCTTGTTAACATATATCCAGGAACCTGCCTCAGTATTTTCCCATGATGATTTACTTCACTCGTCTCCCTTAAGAAAAGGAAGCCCATATTTTCCTCAGCTCTAGCCACCGTTAGAAGTGACTTCACCCTCCTGGGCACTGGAAGCTGCTTTCTCCTCAGCACAGATTCCACGAGGCTTTCACCTCCCTGGACAGAAGGGCGTTGTTGCTGAGCAGGCCCTACTGTACATATTACTATAATCATACTGGATTAAATGGCAGTGTAATCACATAGCAAGTTTACTTGGCTAAGGAAGAAAAAAATGCAACTTATAGAGAAGTCTGATTTCCCGAAGGGCTAACAAAGCAGAGGAAGCATTTGTATGGTGGAAGCAGAGATGAGAGTGTTTTATTCCACAATCCCTGGGATAGTTATAACTCACCAATAAATAAGAGCAATTGATGTGTACTCCTCATCAAGATACTTCTACCCATTTTGAAGTTTGATTTGGTTTATTCTTTCATTTGTCAGTAAGTGGTAATTGACCAGCTTCTTATTTCTATAGCTTTAAAAAATAGACATCCCCTTGTGGGACTTACATTGTTTTCTCCTTTTTACAACAACTAAAACGCAAGCATACACCGAATAATTTCCATAAAATACTATTAGTTACTCCCCAGAGATACCACCTATACTTCCGTTCCCTTTGGGGTTATTATTTCAGAAGTCAGCTGTGTCTCATCCCTGTAGTGTGGGAAACAGTCCATGTGCTTAGTGCACGCAACTCCTTAATGCCAATTGCTAACCGCCGAGTGCACACCAAAAACTTGAGCAGGACAGTGTGCCATCAAGAAGACACCAAATCTCTCTTCAACCTGTACTTTGTCCAAGTAGATAATTTTTCCCCAAAGAACTGTCAGGAATAATATTTTAGAGTAGGAGTCTTCTTATTTTTCATGGTTGGGTTGCTAGATCCAGGAATTACCCTGAAACAACTCTGAAAAAAGCCAGAGATGTGGTTTTAACTTTGATTGCTGGCAATAGTTCATGATGGGGAAGCATTTTCAATTTGTACGGACCTACCATTCTATTTTCTTTTCTTTGGCTTAGAAGAAATGCAGATCTTATTTCTTTAGTACTAACTACATTAATTTCTATGATCATTACCTGAAATCAGTGTCTTTTGCTTAAATGGAAATCTGCCATCTCATAGGGTAATATTTCTGCATTAGAAATTATACTAACTTTAAATGTGATCCTATGGAAACTTGAGAAATCAGCTTGCTATGCAGGTTTTTTTTTTGACAGCTGTATTTTGATGAATCTTGTCCAAATATCTGTTTTATTAGAAAGATTCTAATAGAAAGGGTTGATACCCTCTCTTTAAAAGCTTTTCTATGCTAATAAAAAACTTTTATTTTTGTTGAAAAATCCATGGTTTTACACAACTAGCAGTCTCAGAATTAATCTTTGTTTTTCATTTTCTGTAAGTCATAACACCTTACGAGGTGTGCTTCTGCAGGAAAGAAAATGAAGGGAGGGAAACAAAAAGATAATAATTTCCTCCTTCAGCACATTTTCTTTTTACTGAAACATTTGTGGAAGTGAGACTATGTCTGTGTTTGGAGCATCAGGCTTCGGTCACAATGGCTTTGTGCTCTAAGAACCTGCTTCAAAACCTGCTCTCTGTAGCGGCTCAGATGGAAGGAACAAAAGCGTGCAGGACTGCAGCGCTCAGCTACTCCTCCTGTAAAAGGCTTCAGACTAAAAGTTGTCACCCCAACCTTAGGGATCACCAGGGTTCCAAAGACCAATTGCTATGATTCTAGGCAAAAATTTAAGTAATATTTTGGATGTGTTACAAAATGGTTCCTATCTCTCTCTCTCTCTCTCTCTCTGCCCTTTTCCTTCCTCTTTTTCTTTCTCACACATACATACACACAAACACACTTTTCACCTACTTTATGAAGTATTATCCTCTGAAAAGAGAGTAGCAAATTGTTCAAGATACATTTCAACATTCTGTGAACAGCAACTCTGACTTATATTAAAGGATATTCACAAATAATCCTAGTTTGAAAATAACCCGCCCAATTCTGAGTATTTGCAAAACCTTGTTTATCCTGAAGCATGGGATATCTTGACGGTACTGCCTTTTCTCCTTGCTGCGTTTTTTTCTTTCATTTTACATTTTATTAGCACATTTATTTGAGGAAAAGAGTGAAGAAAACAAGTGCACAACTCAATGTAAGACCAAGTATGGTTGCTTGTTGCTTGTTTTATAAATATAAGATGGAGACGATTAAAGTTAATGTCTAGCATAAATGTTGGCAGCACAAGATTTCATGATTTCCTTAACTGAGAGTTGACTCAGAGTTGTACCATTTATATTACCATTTCAAAGGAAATCACTGAAACAGTTTGTATTTTATATCTGATATTAATTTGTTCTACCCTACCTACCTATCCTGAATGCCATTTCCAGAATTACCCTACATAACACCAAATAAACATTCTCTTGATGCTTAAGATTTCTGATTGATTTATTCTCTACCCAAATCTAACATGTGCTGCACCTCACCTTACTGATTCTGTAATCCATAGGTTAGGCCTAGATAAGTGACAAAGACATCTCTAGCTACATGCTTGTAGAGAAATCTCAATCAGCCGCAGTTCTCTTTCCCTGATACACCAATAGGCAGACTTTTTTGTCTAGTAAATATGTTTGACACTCTAATTTAGGGCATTTGATGTAGGAGACATTCATCACCATTATATCAGGTCACTGTGGGGCATTTTTGGCTAAATTAATACTGATTCCTCAGTATCAATATGATGGCAGCCTTAAGATGCACATGAGCTCAGCCCTAGCTACATTCACATACTTGTCCAATAGTCCTCATAAACATCAAATGTCCAGAAGAGAATTCTGATTCCCCACTCCCATAACTCAATTTTCTTCTTTCTCATCTCAGCAAATGCCACCACCATTTGCCATCTTTGATTCTTGCCTTCTCCTCAACATTCATTAGCAGGTCCTTTTGATTCTATCTACAAAAAGTATTTAATATAACCACCTCTCTTCATTTCCATTACCACTTACCCTGATCCAAGCCTCTGTCATTTCTTTCTTGGACCAGAAGAAGCTTTCTGACAAGTGTTCCTATTGTTTTTCTTGCAGTTCTCTCATTTAACTTTCTTAAAAGACAAATCAGGCCATTTCCCATCCAATGACCTCCAGTTACTCCTACGATAAAACCAGCTCCTCCCCCATGGCCTTCCCAGTCTTCCATCATTAGCTCTTTCCTGTCTTTCCTACTCTTCATGTTCTTCTAACACACCACGGTCATTTGCATGTGTGACAGCTGCCTTTTCCTTCAGTGCTCCTTCCCAGCTCTGCATGTGGCTGGCTCCTTCTCTTATTTGTGAGTCAGTTTAAATGCCACTCTTTAGAGATCATTTCATGCCTACCTATGTGCAGCTCATCTGTATGGCTCCATCCAAACCCCTTCTCCTAGTGTCAGTCTCCATCACTTCGCTGTTTTCTTTTATCTTTTACCCTTATACAATCTATTGTTACATATGATTTATTGTCTACTTCCGCCAATGATACAAGCTGCATGAGGACAAGGACTTTCCCTTTTCACCATTGAATATCCAGTGCCAAGAACAGTGCCTGGCACAAAGCAGATGCTTAATAAATATTTGTTGAATTAATGCTGCTATAATTAATAAAGTTTCATATTTTGGCATATAGCAATGAAATTCATGAAGACATAGTTTTTCTTATAGTTTTGAAAAAGTTCTACAAAACGAATAATAAAAATAATAATAAAAGAAAAAGTAATAATTCCTCTCTGTGTAAGCACAGTACTACTTGCCTCTATATGCAAGTAAAATAGAAAAACTCATCATATTTAACAACTCATTTATGGAATTTCAGAATGAAAAATTAATTTGTTTTCCATTTTTAAAGGATTTAATTAGTATACAAGCTTATTAAATGTCAAGTATTCAAGAGCTAAGCCAATAATTAAAAAATCTTACTAAGACCAAAGTTCATAAATCATATTAGCAAGAACTAACATTCACTGAATCCTTTCTGTATCAAATGTTTAACATCTATCATTTCATTTGAATTTCACAACAGTACTGGGACTTGTGCACTATTATTTCCATTTTGCAGATGAGAAAGCCAAGGCTCAATGAGGTAAATGTACCAAAAGTGTCACTGCTCATAAGTAGAAGACTGAAAAGACTGAACCCAGTATCCTTGTGAAGAGTCTGAGCTCTTCATCTGCCCCTTTGATGTCTTTTTTCTTTCTCTTTTTGCACATCTTTCTAATATGAGAGATTTGCTGAAAAAAATGAAGCCTCAACATTTTAAATACAGTACTAAAATGTGCCTAAGTTTGCATTTAAGATGCAGGGAACAAACTTTGGCAGCATATCAGAATAAACTCCTATCTCATTCCTTAGCTGTGGCTTGTTACTGCTGTCTTATAGGCTAGAATTTTGATCAAACTGGATGATAGGAAAACCATATATCCTTCAATAATTGGTAAGAATAATAAATGTCCAGAGCTGGCATGGGACAATGTGGAGGAAGGACCATAACTCATGCCAAATCAGCTTATGAAGGCAAGCTGAGGCCAAAGAACCGCAGCTGTCATTTGGCTGTGGGAAAGAGTTCAGAGGTCCCTTCTACTGTTCATTCCCATGAACTTGAGGTTCTCAGAGGGGCACTCCAGGAGGTGACGCTCCATTTTCTGTAGTAATGTGACCCAGAACATGACAGATTTCTAGTAGTTAATCAACAGGTTATGATTAAAGTCCAAACCTGATTTATTTCTTTTGCCTGAGATTGGCTATATTTTCACATACACACAAACACATGTATGCAGCTTAACATCTCTAACAGAAACCAGTCCAAGCTATCAAATTGACATTGCCAACTAATATTTTACTCTCTAGAAAATTCAAGAAACTATGAAACATAATTATTTCAAGTTTCCAAATAGAAGTGACCTCTACAAATGTAATTTTTATTTTTGTAGTTTAAAATTTATGTTAACATTTGCAAAATAAGTTCAATTTAGGAGAAATTTCTTTTGCCATGGAAGGTTATGACTTAATCCAAATATGGAATATTAAAGATGATCATGAGAATGGAACTCCACCATATGCAGGGATCTAGTATTACTGTCCAGATCTTTTGGGGTTCCGTGTTCTTGACATATTTGATTAATTTAGGAATGTTATGATTGGTAATTTGTGATAAAATCTTTGTGATGTGAAATATGATGATGAAAGCAATAATGATGAAAATAAATATAAAGCACTAACAATTATCAAGTGTTAATGCATGCCAGGTACTTTTCTGAGGGTTTTGAACTTACTAATTTTCTAAAGAGTCATTATAACAACCCTATAGCATAGGAACTCTTAATATCTTCCTTTCATAGGTAGGTAAATTGAGGCACAAGGAAGTTAAGTAATTTGCCCAAGGCCAAAAAGCTCACTTGTGATTACAAAAATTATTTGATGATAATTATGATAAAGAAAATGGGTTTTACTATTATTCCATCAGGGAAAGAGCTTGTGGGAGGGTCCAGTTAGTGGAGAAAGAAAGTTAGGAATGTTAGTTTTGCCACTAGATTTGCTGAACAGTTGATATCCTTGAGGCCAGAAGACAGAAGCTGACAGAAAATAAAGAAAAAAGTAGCACACACTTTTTCACATTTCTATTGCATATTTGTTAAGTCCTTTAGGTCTTGATATAGTTCATATATACATACATACACACACACACACACACACACACACACACATACACACACAAAAATATACCTCTTATTTATATACTGTTTTGTGTCCCATTTTGGCATTTGATTTACCATTTTTAAAAAGCCAGGGATCTGGTAGGACCAAGAGCTTATTGATTTGGAGAGGACATAAATGAGAAAGGTGCCATATTCTCTAGGGCAATGGTTGATTTATTTTGGCTGTTTTCTTCCTATCAACTTACTGTTTTTTGTACCATCTCAGGATTGGAGCACCAGGAAAAGGTTGACTTTTTAATGCTACTCAAATAGAAGAACAGTAACAGCAGAAATTAGAGTGCAGTTTCTAGCAAACAGTTCGAAAATTTAATACAGTGTCAAATGAAAACAAACTTCTTGGTCTTTAAATTAGAACAATAGTGAGAGAATCAGAAACAGCTGTGGCACTTCAGGAAGACGAAAAATACTCAGCTGTAGTGTGGAGAGCTGATGCTGAGCTGTAAGAAATTGTCACTGAGTTTTATTACATGCTAGCTAATTAATGATAATGAATCTTATTTTTTTCTTTGTACATTTTGAACATATTTCAAGATGATTAGGCAGACTACTTTGTGTGCAAATCTGTGCTAACCTTGGCATGTGCAATAGTTCCTCTTTTAATTCTGTAAAATCCAGTATAGGAGGGACTCTCTTCTCTTTAAGCCAGTAGTGGGGTTGCTTCATAGGTTGGCTCTTATCATTATTATTAAATTCCTTCATCATGCAAAACTTTTCATGATCCCCCATAATCATCAATAATGCCTGCAATAACTCTCAGTATTGTGGGACCAAAAAATTAAAGTGAAGAAACTTTTATACTCCATGACTAGACAATTATTTTAGAATTTATATAAATGTTGGTTACATTGTTCTAAGCATACATAGTGAACATGATTTCTGTCTCTAAAGTTAAGCCACTTTCTGTGTTTTATTGGTATGTTTATTTGTATTTTTATATTTATGGCTTTGTCTTAGAACAGCAAACAGTCAATTGGTATTTTGGGAAAGTGTTCACTGAAAATGTCATGGGGCTGCTTTTGCTGTTTTTCTGTATGCATATTATATAGATGGTTGGGAATACATGCAGCTTTCTAAATTCGAAAACCACATATGGGGCTTTGGGCACTGTGCTCCGAGTCGTGGGATCTAGATGAGTAGAAAGACACCCAAAAGTCCTCCATTCTGTAGTTTTCTTTAGTGACTGGGCTGTACATGTGTCTATGACAGTGATGACATGACTACACTTATTAAAATACAGAAAGCTTTTATGTTCCTGGACTTCTCCAGTGAAACCACAGTGATACCTTAGAAAGAGACAATCCCCTTGCCCTTACCTCAGCTGCTCTTTCATTTGCCACAACCTCAGGGACACCCTTGATTCCTTCTGTTCATTAAGAAAAAGGTATAATTGTTCTTTTTTACTTATCTTTTGAAAAATATTAAAGCATTAAAGAGCTTTTCTAAAATAAACAAATCCAAAAGCTAGTCTATAAAATGCTTCAAAATCAATATGGAACCTCTTGACACAAAAGGTTAAACCAGAACTATATTTGGCCCTTAGACCGATACCTTAACACAGAAAAATTAACAGTTCAGTGTGTTGAAGTTGGTGTATAATTAAGGGTTAGAGGATAGAAGAATCACCAAAGCTAACAAGCCGACAGGTCAGACAATAATTGTGTTAGGAAAGAAAATGACTCCTTTCTTCCCTACTAGTTCTTTGGCTGGTCTAACAATTAAATTAACATAAGGCAAATTAATAAGAGAAAAAAATTTAATTTCATACATAGGGATGCTCATAGAAATATGAGACTCAAAGAAGTGACCAGGCAGGTAGCTTTTATATGTTTTACACAAAGAAACAGTAAATTTGTGAAGAATTGATAAGAAAAGTTTGGGCTTTGGGTAGTAAATTAGTGAAGTAGGACAAGGTTTGTTTATATACACTTTGGCCCTAAATTCTCTATCTCTTGTGATAAGGATGTATTTCTCCTGGTACAGGAAGGGTACATTTCACATGAAAATTTTATATCCTACTTTTAAGGGGACAAATGAAGTTTGGTACGTGCCCTTCTTAGTTGGCTGTTTCTTCAGTAACTTTGATTCAAAATAATATGTCAAAGTGGCATATGTGGGGGTGGCCTGTTTTGAACCCCATCAATGTCAAAGATTCCTTCTTTTCCTTTCAATTTGCAGGGACATTAAAACTTCAAATGGAACAGAAACATTTTCATATTCTGTTGCCCCTTGACCTCTAAGGTCGAATACTTTTAAATCTTTGAAAGTGCATTCAATTTTGTGGGCTGGTCTAAGAAATAGTTAATATCTATGTATTCATTTATTTATTTACACCAATTCTGCATCCATGAAGATAAATTTCTATCAACCTCATAATTGTTAGACTTTAAAACAAAGAACAGGGAAGATCAATTATTGACAAATATGGCACCTGAAAGGGGAAGCATGTATATGTACATTATAAATGCTTTCCATGACATAATTAGAATAGAAAAAATGGGACATTAAGGATATTGGCAAGAAAAATAAACTAATAATGAAAAATGTAGCATTAAGATAAAGGTGATAGTGTTAGCAGAATTGAATAGTAACAAAACTGCTAGTAAAACCCTGCAAATCAGGGTTTTGTGATCTTTTGGGTGGGGCTAGATAAGCTCTACTTTTGCTTAGCAAGAGATAGTTGGAGCTAATAGTATTTACAAATTTTGGAGGGTGATATAATGCTCATATTGACTAGAAGTAAAATGCTTTGAAGCATACTTATGTATTTTGCAGCATCTTTTAACATAAAAAACACATCTGATAATGTTGATTATAACTTAGTCCTACCCATTTGTTAAAAAAAATCCAGTAAGGAAGCTGTGTAGATATTTATTAAAATGAGAAATGTACATTGAGATTTAGATTTTTACCACACAGAGTAATCATTTAGTTGCTAGGGAAAGATTAGCTGTTCATTAAAAAATACTTTTGATAATTCAAAAAGTATTTGATAAAAATATTTTTGAAAAGATGCCTATTAATAATCCAAATGCTGTGAATTTTAGATGAAAAGTTATCTGAAAAGCAAGTGTTATAATAAATGCAAGGACCCTATACTTACAATGTTATCATCTTTTATAATGCTTATTATAGTATTTCATATTTAATTAGTTCCTTTATTGCTTATAAAAATTTCTCCTAATTTAAAAGAATGTATCTTCATTTTAGAAAAATTGGAAAGTAGAGGACAGAGAAAATAGTTTAAAAATTACTTATTATTCCCTTATATAAGTAATCACCTTCTGGACTTGCAGAAGTTTTAGTGTTCTTAGTTTTCTATGTGTATATGTATGTGTGTACATTCATGTATCTGTCCATATATTTTTTAACAGTTCACCTTACATTTTATATGAGAGTTGTCCTTTTATTTATTTATTTTTCCTTAAGTACAGTTGATATGCAATATCATATTGGTTTCAAGTATACAGCATAGTGATTTGACAAGTTATCTACATTATTAGATGTTCACTCCAACTATATAGTTACTACCTGCCCACATAGAAAAGTATTAGAGTATTATTGACTATATTCTCTATGCTGTACTTTCATACCCATGACTAAATTTATGTTACGACTGAGATGTTGTGCCTCTTTATCTCCTTCCACTTTACCTATTTTACCCACCCCCTTCCAACCCCTCCCTCATGGTAACCACCAGTCACTTCTCACTGTCTGTGAGTCTACTGCTGTTTTGTTTGATTTGTGAAAGCTGTTCTTTTAAATTAAAAAACACATTCTCAAATGTTTCTTACATTTTCTTGTCTTTATAAAGAAAATCTAATGAGAACAGTTAAGAAATTAATGCTTTGCCCAAAGGTTATCTTTTACTTTTAGGTGGGATTGTAGCACTGTAGACAAGTCAATGGGGCTAATCTGAAATTTTCAGTCAGCACAAGCATGTAGAACAAGACCCAGTGAGGCTGAAGGGTTTGAGTAGGTTCTATTTACATATAGCTCTGCAGTTTATTGTGTCAGATTCTTTTGTCATCCTTGGACACAACTAATGGAGTGTTTTTTCTTCCCCCTTCTTCCTGTGGTGTGATGCTGTTTACATTTTTGCCTCTCCGAACATAGGAGCCTCTGGTTATAGTAAGTGTGGGCTGCAGTGGAGCTAAGAACAAGTGTAAAATTGATTTACAAAGCAACAAAGGTCCTGCTAAAAGGTCTAGTCAGTGCAGTAATTACCTTGCATGCTTTTGATCCAGTTACTGTTTCCTACCTGTGTCTTGTTTTTACTGTAAATCATTGCTGATGAGAATGAAATTTCCTATCATCCGCTACCAATGATACTTCTTCATAGTTTACGACAAAAATGTGTGTGGTAAATTTCTGAGTACACTCTGTGTAAGCTGAGAGAAATTCAGGAATATGTCTATCAAATGGTACAAAAAGGCTATACTAACATAATAAATAAACCTTGAAAATGAGGTTAGGAAATCTGAGGCTTAATAGAAGGAAGGTTTCTTTTGCATTCTTGCAAAGTCTGATTGCAGTTCAGGGGATACTTCCGTTCTCTGTCTCAGGGATGCAAGCTGCTTCTGTCTGTGGCTTTATTTTCTTAATATATGCCTCCAAGGTCATCACTGAAAAAGGAGAGACAAAGGAAGTCAGCTTTCATTTCAGCTGTCTCAGTCCACAAATGACACTCATCCATTCTTATAGTACATTTGCTGAACTAGTCACATAGCTTCACCTTAATTGCAGGGGAGGTTAGGACATTTTGTGGGGTATGTTTGTCAGGATTCAACTAGAGAAGCAGAACTAGTTGGAGATATATGTATTAAGAGATTTATTTTAAGGTATTGGTTTCTGAATTTGTGGGGGCTGGATAAGCATGTCTGAAATCCATAGAGGGGGCCCCAGAAAAGGGAGATTACCAGCAGGCAGGAATTCACAGGCTCAGGCTGGAGCTGCGGTTGGTAGGAGGACTTTCCTTTCTGTCTTGGGGAAACCTTGCCTCTGTGTTTAAAGCCTTTCAACTGATTGATTCAGGCACATGCAAATTACCCAAGATAATCTCTCTTGTTTAAAGTCTACTGATTGTGGCCTTTTAATTATACCTGCAAACTTTCTTCACAGCAAAACCTAGCTTAGTGTGTGGTTGAATTACTGTAGCTAGCCAACTGACGCGTGAAAAACAAACAACGAACAAACAAAATCGCAAGGGAACATGTGGAGTAATAGGTGAGCTCTAATGGTCTCTGCTAGAGCACGAGAGCATTATCCTAGGTCTCAAAACGAATTACACATTAACAACTACCACAACAAAAAAGGGATGTGAAAGAAATGATCAGATCATTGGCCCTGTGAATTTATGTGTGAGAAGGACAAGAACCATCATTTAATTGTATCATATGTACATTTCATCATCAAAGCTGAGTTAATAGATTACTAAAGACATTTAGTTTGGAAAAATTTTATCCCATTCTTAGAAACCTTCTAAGAACCAGCAAACACCTCATCATACTAACTTTTCCTAGAAGAGGTTGTTTTGATATTTTATTTAATTGTGGTATTAACTACATTTTTATGCATGTTTTCTTGTTTTTCCATTCCATCTATTTTTGTTATGCTGTGCTATTATTGTTACCACCTAAGCATCGCATGAATATTTCTTAAATTCTTGTTATTAGTGAGTCCAAACTGGCCCATATCCTTAATCTTAATGCCACAGAACTTAGATTTTACTAGAAGTTTAAATGCTCTCTCTTAATTACCTTCTTTCCTTTTCTTATACCTCTTGGCATTGCTTTTATATTCCTCTTTTGCTTCTCGTTAGCATCCCACTGAGCTGCATCATCCTCTCACAGTGACAATGAGGAAGACAGCTTTGGTTTAGTGACTGCATTACTACCAGCCAGTTGGTCCTCCCCATTGCCCAGATCACAGCTTCCATCCCTGCTGTGTCACCAATTAATGGCTGATGGTGTTTCATGTGTCTCCCTGTCCTCTGAAAATACTATTTGCCAAGAGTCAGCCAGATACTGTAGTGGACAGAATCGAGCAAGTATTTTATGTGAGGCCTGCATTTGTTCTGTGTATACCTTGCATATTACCTGCACGAAACAAAAGACTTGCCTCCACAGACATCAGTTCTACCAGGTGAGGAGCCAAAAAAAGCAAGTCCTTTCTGGCCAAGTGGTGCTAAGCCTTTCTCTGTTGGGAGTTACTCTTTGCCAGTCAGGCAAAAAGTCAGAACTAAAAGCTGCAGGAGACAGACAAAGTGATGCAGAATTAATGACCTTCTTTGTGCCAAGGTACATAAATAATATTTGGGCTGTAAACATTTTAGTTTTAGGGTCAAAGTTATTCCACCTTGGGACCACTATTAGATTAGTGAGTGATTTATCAGGCACAGACAGAGATGTTTTAGATGGTCCTAAAGTGAAGTGATCATGCTCCCTAAGATAAAGTGTATACATTTCCTTTATTATCTATCGGGTCAAAATCGCGCCTTATCCTAACATACCTAAATATGGATTTTCATTGTCGAATATCATTAGTTCATGGTCTGAGTAAGCAATATGCATTTTAAAAGTTGTCTAAACACCTCTTTACATGCCAACTCTGGTGATAATTACCAAATGTCTATGTCTAGAAAAAACAGGCAATTCAGAAATATCAATTTGTGCTATTATTTATGATACACATGTGCTCATGTTCCCTAAATATAGACATTTGTTAATTATCACTGGGACTATTTGTTTCAATTTCAAAGTAGTTACCAATGAGATAGAGATATAATTTATTTGGTAAAAATGTAAAGGCTGAAAAATTCTCATTATCTTTTTACAGAGTACAGTTCTTAGTTTCCTATTCATATATCATGTAATAATTTTGGATTAGCCATCTGGTTTGTTGAGGGTTGAAAATCTGTTTAACACCAACGCAGAATTTTTGTTAAAAAAATAAAACAAGTCACACAGAAATCACAAATGTTTTTCAGGTATTTCACAATGCTAATAATGAGTAACTCTTAGGAGATGGCATGTAAATTTGCACTTTTATCTTTAGCACCTTCCTTTTTTTGTTTTTCTTCATTTGTGCAATTTGGATTTTTAGATTCACCTGCAGCAGGCTTTTGAAACCTAATTTTTAGGGATGAGTCAGTCTAACTGGTTGAAATATAACAATCCTTACAGCAAATATATGTTTGCCCCACCCACATGATTCTAGTACCACTAGTTTCCTTGTCCAAATTAATTCAGCGAATTAGATAGAACATTTTCTCAATGACTCCAAGCTGATATCTTTAAGACTGAATTACCTCCTTTCTGCCCTATGTCTGCAAGCTGACTCCAACCCTCTATCAGTTATCCTAGATGGGTGTGGTTGGTCCACACTGGGAGACTGGGAAGCAGAGTATGGATTTATCTGCACAGAACCATCCCGTCATGCATGTAAAAAAATCTTTACGTGTGTTATTACATGAAAACTGGGCCTATAGTGCTGGCCTTATGTTTCATAGACAGTGTTCTCACTGGCCAGACCCCTTCCATCTATGGCAGGCAATAGGCAACAGTCTGCTACTTATGAATACGGATGTCCTTACTCTATCCAAAATCATAAACACCCACACAGCAAAGACGTATTCTGATGTATCTTGCCAAATTATTTTTGTAGCCATGCATTGGCCCCAAGGTGTTAGAACATCTTGATAAAGCATTTCACCAACCCAAGTATCAAATAGGATGGATGTGGGTTGATGTGTCTCTGGTATTGGACTCTGAAGGTGCCATAGGAGACATTGGACTCTGATTCACTTAGCTCATCCAAATATGTTGTTAGAAAATAATCTTAGGAGGGAAAAAATACTTAGGGCACAGATTTGGAATACTGTTATTTCAACACAGATGTGGAATGCTCTTAAGTACTTCAAACACTTGTTAAGCCTTCAAACACCACCTGTAAGAAATGCAACTTTGTAGAGAAATGCTTAGTAGAATTTGAGAAAGATTTTCTCTGTTTCTATCAGGACTGGGCCCAAAGCTGAGTAAGATAACCACAGAAAGAATTGCTCTAGATGCCCAGAGGAACAACTGAAAAGCAACAGCAGGTTGGTTTTCCATGAAGTTTTAAAACAGAGCCTGATTTTGTTTTGATAGGGAGAAAATAGTCATTTTTGCTGCATGATCTCTTATTGCCTAACTTAGGACAAGAGGCCAAGGAGCTGCTTCTTTCTTACAGAAGCACTTTAAGCTTTAAGAGTGTATGCTTTAAGAAAATGAATAGAGAGGTATGAACTCCATTGAAAAAAGAGATTCAGAATACAGGCCCTAGGTACCTTCAGTCTTTTCTTTATTTCTGCTTTAAACTTTTTAATCTGGAAAGGAATGAAGAATGATCCATGTATTCCTTGCAGGATCAACACTTATAGTGCTCTCAGAAACAATTCGTTTTTGTTGATGTTGATGTTAATTTGACTAAGGTGGAAAATAAAGAAAGAATATACATGACTTAAGAGGTTAATAAATAAATATATATGCAGACAAAGCATTCCTGCCCAAAGCTACATGCAGGTCCTAGTGAAGTGTGGCAGGCAACAATGACTGTTTGACTGAGCAATTAGCACTAAATTAGTCTCGTGCTGCAGGTAAAGATGCAGCAAGTCCTACAGGCCTATCAAAGGCACACAGTGCAGTGTAGCAGAAAAATGCCATGCAGTAACCTTATGCATATCAAATAGGAATACTCAAAGAACTACAGAATGTTCATATTCTAATCACTTTTCACGAGAAAAATGACTCTTGTCTCCATTGCTTTTTTGGGGGGTAATTCCTATGACTACTTGATTAGGGATATGAAGATAAAACTAGTGATGAATGATGATATGATCAAGGCTTATAAAATCTCAGGTAGTGCTTATAATGTGTTTAGCAATGGATCTGAAATGGATTCTGCCTTCATTCTTGTCTGTTTTATTCAAGGGATAATACAAGTTTCCTGTATTTGCTGTGGATGATAGCATTCTTTTACCTAGTTGGTGGAAGAACTATAGTAGAAAGGGATGGAAATTGCGCGGGGGGAAAGCAGCGCGAGTGCTTTCAGACAAGATCACTGCAGTTTGGAACACTGTGATCTAATTTTCATGGGCCCAGTAATTCTGAACATTTATTTCAAGACTGGATTAAAAGACCCAGGCTTTTATCATGCACAGAGTTGGAAGTGATTCAGGGATCCTGTCTTCCCGATGTTCTATTGTTTCTTATGTCTGTTTTCTACCCTCTTGTTTGATATTTTAAAAATATAAGTACAGTGTTTTGTACATGGTAAGTACTCTATACATACTGGTTTATATTAATGCATAAATCAACTAAGAGTATTTAAAGTTTAAGTCACTCTGTTACCAAGTCTAAGGTGCTTAATTTGTGTAACTCTTTCATATTGACTCCAGTATGTGCCCTTTTTGTGGTATGTAGTGTCTGCCTTCAGTTAGTTCGCCGGGGACAGGAGACCCTCAGCAAAGTAGCTGGCCCTACAGCTTCTGCCAGGTTAAGTCTCAGCAGTCAGCTATGGAGGTTCTAGCACGAGAAAACCTTTAGAAGTATTTATATGCTAAAATGTATTTTAAAAACTCATTCTATTTATGATCTACAATCCTTCATCTCAAGGATCTCAGGCACTACCCTGCTTTGAAAGCTGTCCTTTGGAATGCTGGTAGAACCAGTCTCAAAGTGTCCCCGAAGCCACTCTTTTCCCTAGCTGCCAGCTCTAGGGTTAGTTTTAACAGCAAGCCAATTGTATGTTACTGCACTAGCTACTGCAGGCTATGGTCAATTCAAAACAATAAATAGGACTGGGAGTCCCATTTGGTGTGGTTACATCATAAGCCAGAATTGTCTGCCTTCACCCATTCCTGTGCATAGTATTGGTGTTGACAAAAACAAAAACATAATACCCTTTTCACAAGAAATGCTAAGCTCTTTCAAATGGTCTCACTACAGTATCCTTGTGAAGCATTCCAGTAAAATACCTTCAACTGGGTTTCCCCAACTGAAGACACCGATCTTCCCCAAATCAAGCATGGAACACGTTCCCAGAAGTCAGTTTTTAATCTAGAATGAGGGGTCACTCCACTTAGAGCAACTAAATGAAAACTAGGTAATAACACAATTGTGTAATACTATTATTCTAATATTATAGTAACTTTTATGTTATTTCCAGATTCCTTTCTGAAAAGAAATACTGTTTTTTTTCCCCCAAGTCTATTTCAGTGTTAAAACTAAAATCTAAATGAACTCTTGAAGCAACAGCAAAACCTCAACTAACCTTGAATGATACTGGTGTGTTGTTTAATCAGACACAAATGCTCTTTAACTTTATCCTGTTCCTCTCCATTTTATAGATGAAGTTCTACCTGTTTATGATTCAAGTGGTCAATTCTTGGAGCTACTCAGGCAAGTTAGAGCACAATATAAAGAATAGTCCTTTGAGGAGTGGGTATGTTCAGATCAAGTTATCAGAATGTTCTTTATCCTCAATTGCATCTTTAAATTGAGTGCCATTAATGCCTAGAATTAGGAACCTCAAGAGGCAGCCTGCACTAGATAGGGATTCTACTCCCAAGGTACTGCATGATTATGTTGTGAGATATTTGAAGAGAGGTTTATTTTGGGCTGGGTGAAATTAGCATCTTTGTTTACAAGAATACCATCTCACTGATCAAGTTAAAGTACATGCCTAATACCCAGCATTTCTTAGGCTTTTATGTTGCCCTTAATTAGACTCTTCAAAGTTAATTAGGGGAACAAATGGTACTTTTTGTTCTTGTAAGTCTCCTTTAACAGCTTTCTCATAGTTAAAATGTTCCCACATTTATAGGTAGCTTGGCTTCTGTTTTTAAACTACTGGTTAAGTGCTCATTGGTTAACTCTTCCTTCATTCACAGAGTACAATCCACTCTATATTCTTGTGTGCCTTTGATCCATTCCTCCCCCCTACCCACCAATTTTCAACTGTTAATATAGTTAATTTTTAGATACAGAATAAGTCATTAAATTTTTTTGTTCCTGTTTGGAAACAGGGTTTTGCTTAAGGCTTAGGAACTGGCAAAACGAAATCCAGGGAACACTGGCACACACATGGAGGCTAGGACAGCTTTTACCTTAGAAAATTGCACAGAGAAATTGAATTTCCACATCCCCACCCCTGGGTGTGGGGAAGTGATGGTACAGTGAGATATAGCACTCTTTTCATTTGAATTAAAATACAAATGATTGTCCTTATTTTGATATCAATTTAAATTTGAGTATTTTTCTTTATAAAAATATTTTTCTTTATTTTTCATTTTAATAAAGGGCTATTGCACACAGAAAGCTGGCCCTCAACGTAATAAGCTAATCCCAAGGATGTGAGATTTTTCAGCCATGATGTCTGTCTGCTTTGTGCCACTAATGGTAATATAAGACTATTAGAAGTGAACCGAGTAAATGAGAAATAGTCTTTGCATTAGAGCAGGAGTCTGTCACTCTTCTGGCAACCCTGCCGAGAGCTCCACATCAAAGCCACCACACTGTGCTAATAGTGTCACTTATCCCACAGCCTTTACACTGTCCCATATGCAGTTACTATGCAGGGGGTGTGCACATGAGGGTGAGAGGGGAGTTGACAATGTGCTAGAAGAAACCGTAGGATATAAACTGAATGTGATTTATCACCTCTAATCCTTGCAATGGAAAACATTTAGGAAGAGCACATAATTGAGGTCTTTCAGAAATATGTTTTTATTGGGAAAAAAACCCTTGGATTGATTAGAAACCTAAAAATGGAGGAATAAAAATATATTTTTTAAAAAGTCATGAGAAAATCCTTAATATGTTTATATAATTAGAAGACAGAAATGACGCTTTGAAACAATCTCCTTCGAACTATTTGGTTTTGATTATGTGCCTGAAAGGATATTTAAAAAAATGCCTTCATTATTGTTTTTTGATATGGCAATCACAATCACAGATATCTACATAACTCAAGTTGCTGAAACAAAAATATTTCTATTAAACTGAAAGCAATCAGTGATAATGTATCTATATTTCACTTACTGCTTTCTTCCTTACCAGCCTAATGTTTTTGTTGTATGTGATTTTGTTGTTGTTCATATATTTAGCAGTCACCGAGTGGTATCAGACTGTAGGTGGGAGGGTGAGAAGCATGCGGACAGAGTCAGAGAAAGCCCTTCCCTGCCCACCACAGTAGGTGAACTTCCCATGCCCCTTAGGCAAGCTCTGCAGAAAGTCCAGGGCTAATAACCTGCTCCAGATTCCCACCAGGCCTTGGACACATACACCAGCCTTATTTCTAGGTCAGTCTACTCAACTGTTCTCCTAAGAACTGAGGTAGTTCTAAATGCTTCTTCTGGAATTCTTGAAACTATGCTAAGGGTTGGGGGGACATTTAAATGGCAACATTGATGTTGGCTTTTCTATTTCAATCATGCACAGAGTTGGTATAAAATATTTTCCAACAATGTTTGTGTGATCTAAGAGAATAAAAAATAAGCATTTAATGGAAGAGAAAAGCCAATAGACAGAAGGATTAAAAACAAACAGTCCCTCTCCTTCAAACTACCCCAAAGCCTATTTTGTAGTTAATGGCAGTTATATTGCTTATTTGGAGGTTAAATCTGACAATTTCAGCTCCTTGAGATAGAATCTTTAAGCAGCCAAAGAAGAAACCATAGCAGGGATACCCTGAAGTTCACACATTTTAATCTGGAGGAGTCTCTGAGGCCATCCTTTCGTCCTTCTTTAGTCTTATACCTGAAACATATAGAATGATTTGATTTACAGTCCATTTCAAGGCTGCGACAGCACAAAGATACTACAAGTGACAATCTCTTGACAATGACCAGGACAGAGAAACTTTAAGAAGGGAATAACTGCAGACTTTTGGAGGCCTTTCAGTGTTGGTTAGCAGCCCTGCAGGCTCACACTGTGCTTCCATGGAAGAACAATGTCACAGAAATGAAGTAAACTTTGCCAACTCCAGAAAAGCTGTTCCTCATCTCATCTCAGTTAACAGCATCACAAACTACAGAAGCTAGAAACCTCTGGGTCAGCCTCAAACCTTCCTTTGCTTTTCCCTTCCCTTCTTTACCCAGTTAGCCAAGTCTTAGTGATTCTTGTGTGTTTATCTGGGGTCCCTGTTCTCATTGCCACTATTTTATTTTTGAGGTTACTACACATTTGAGACGCTGCACTTCCTTCTTTAGTTTTCTTGCCCAGTCCTGTAAGTTAGAGGCAAGAAGGAAGTTCATGTGTAGGCTATCAATGCTTGATGGCAGGGTCCTTAAGCTTCATTATTTTCTGGGTACAACTACCTATCAGTTAGCCTCCGCAGTTCTAGTTTGTCCATGCTGCCAGAAATCCTCTGTGGAATCACAAGGCTGGTGCTAGAGTGTGCCATGCTGCCATTATGTAATCCCCATTGCCTTCTGGGGGAAGAGCATTCATCATGATCAAAGCCTCCCCAGGCTTTCCCTCCACAAACCCTGCCACCTTCATCTCGTCTCATCTCCCACATACCCCCTACGCTTTAGCCACAAGGAACTTCTCGCCATTCTCTGAATATGCCACTCTTTCAAACACTGTGTTTCCCCATATGCTGTTTCTTTTCCTGGATTGCCCTTCCCTCTTTTCTCTGCATGGTAAACTCCCACTCATGCTGTAAGACCCAGCTCAAATGCCATCTCTTCTCTGGAAACTTCCCCATTCCTACAAGAAGAACTGCCATTCAGTGATCCACTGGCCTTTTGTGGACACTTCTTTTAAGATAATTGTAGCTAGTGCTTCCCCCAGACCTGAGAAAGAGGGTCCCCAGTTTAAAGTTCTCTAACGCTCCTCCAGCTGGGGAGAGGTCCATGTGGTCAAAGGGAAGTGCTACCCAGAATGTTAGCCTCCTGCTTCCTAAATTATGCTCTGGGTAACTAGTATCATAAAACTCACTACCCAAATTGCCCTAATCCAGTTCTAGAAACTGCTAAGGGCCCTTTCCCTGGGTCCCTGCATCTGAGAGTAGTTCATGAAGTTGGTGTGAGCACCACTAGGTCTGAGGGATAGGGGAATATGGTTGGAACTTGGACTTGTTGCTAGGAGCCCAAGCATGTGTCCCAGGCCCCTCATGGTAAAAGGCAGAGCTGAAAGTTGGTGAAAGAAGGATTATAGGCTTGGGGCTGGAGGCCACATTCATTTATGACATTAATTTCCAGCCCAGAACTCTGAGGAATCCAGGAATTCTAAACTTGAACCTGGTAGTCGATGTTGTTAAGGTATATTTGTCAAGTTGGAAAAACAAAACATTTTATATAACTAGTTGTAGCTTAATTTACAATTTTTAAAATATTTAGACATCTGGTATGTGGTTCCATTTATATTCTTGTTCAGGTCCAACAAATGTTACGAATGGACCCATTTATAGCATAATTATTTCTTGACATCCTTATCTACCTAAGTAGACTGTGAGTTCAGGGAAGGCTTGGATTCTTTTTTTTTTTTTTCTTAATCTTTCAGTTGTTTCCTTAATATTTCAGTTGTACAACACCTTGCTTTAAAACGTCTTTGTTGATACAAAGAATTTTATTCATAATCCTTGGTTTATGAAAACAGAAACATGTATACTATTTCAAAGAATAGTACTTAAATTGGTTAAAGGAAAAAAAAAATCAGACTCCCAAGATGAGTAACAGAGTCCTGAGCCTTGAGTAATCATCAACCCCTAGCAGGATTAAAAGAGAAGCAAAGGGTTTGGACTGCACATTTAGTGCACAGCTTTTAAATTTCCACCCAATGGTTGGGCCCCCTAAATACTTATTTATGAAAGCCAACAGGGCTTGCCTCCATGACCTACAGGACTGTATCAAGCAAAGAAGCAGCTCTTAATAGGTGTGCAAACGCTCCCTATGACCATCCTCCCAGGACTTAGGGCAGAAGAACCAGTCAATGATGCCCATCTCCCAGTCTTTCCCCGTAAGGGGTTTGAGTCCATACTTTATAAGCTGAACCCTGAGGGTTCAGCTTCTAATCTGCAAACATCTTGGGTCTGGCTGTGATTCTTCCCAGAGATCGGGGAAGCCAGTAGACACTTCCCTGCCTTCTTCTTCTGGCTCACTCCAACAATAAAAATAAGACACCAGTATGACTTTGTCTAAACATGTAGCATTCCAACTTTTATAACTGCCAGCCAAGGGATGGCTCCCTATGTCACCTAGTTCTGATAGCCTGTGGGGCTTGCATTCATGAGCCTCATAGGACTATAGCAAAAAAAAAAACAAACCAAAAAACATACTGGTTTTTAAACAGGAACAGAAACACCCTTTCCTTCACTCCTCTGCAGCTACATATGTGGGCTCAGCACAGAGGGAGAAGGCAAAATTTCCCATCTCCCAGTTTTTTCCTGGGAGGGGTTTCACTACATTCTTTCCCAGCTGCTGCCTGAGAATCTGACTTCTAATCAGCCTACATCTATGGGCTGATTAAGATCTTTCCGTTTGGGATAGTGCTGGATCTTAGTACATTCTTATTTATCAACTCAAAATAGGCTGTTAAATTATAGGAGGGTTTATGTAAGCCTCATGGTAACCACACAGCAAAAACCTATAGCAGATACAGAAAAGGTAGAAAGAAGGAATCTAAGCATACCACAGAAAATCATCAAATCATAAAGGAAGAGGGCAAGAGAGGAAAACAAGGAACAAAGAAACAAGACAGCCAAAAATAATGAACAGAATGGCAACTGTAAGACTATACCTATCAATAATTACTTTCAGTGGACTAGATTCTCCAACTGAAAGACCTAGAGTGGTTGAATGAATTTAAAAAAGACCCGACATATGCCTACAAGAGACTCACTTCAGCTTTAAGGACACATAGAATGAAAGTGAAAGGATTGAAAAAGATATTCTATGCAAATGGAAACCAAAAGAATGCAGAAATAGCTATTCCTGTATCAGACAAAAAAGACTTTAAGCCAAAGGCTGTAACATGAGACAAAAAAATTCATTATATAATGATAAAGTGGTCAATTGATATATCAAAAGGATATAATAATTGTAAATATGTATGCACCCAATTTGGGGATTTGAATTAAAAAATAGACTAGAAATCAATGGAAAAGATCAATTAAATGAAAAACTGATTTTTTTTGAAAAGATGAGTAAAATTGGCAAACCTTTAGCTAGAGTTACAGTTACCAAGAAAAAAAGAGAGAAGACTCAAATAAAACAAGAAATAAAAAAAGAGATATACCCTATACCACAGAAATACAAAGGATAGTAACAGACAATTATGAATAATTATATGCCAACAAAATTGGGCAACCTAGAAAAAAATGGGTAAATTCCTAGAAACAGAAGTATCAAGAGTGAACCATGAAGAAATAGAAAATCTGTGTGGACCAATTACCAGTAAGGAGATTGAATCAGTAATCACAAACCTCCCAATAAAGGGAAGTCTAGAATTCTACTGAAAATTCAAAGAATAATTAATACAAATCCTTCCGAAACTCTTCCAAAATTTTTTTACAAGGCCAGTATTACCCTGAGATCAGCTGGACAAAGGAACTAAAAGAAAAGAAAACTATAGGCCAATATCCTTGATGAACATAGATGTAAAAATCCTCAACAAAATATTGGCAAACTGAATTCAACAATACATTAAAGAGATCATATGCCTTGATCAAATGGGATTTATTCCAGAGATGCAAGGATGGTCCAGCATGTACAAATCAATGTGAAACACCACATTAACAAAATGAAGGATAAAAATCATATGGTTACTTGATAGATTGAAAAAAGCATTTGACAAAATTCAACATCCTTTCATGATAAAAACTCTTGATAAACTGGGTGTAGACTGGATGTGCCTTAAGGCCATATATCACAAGTCCACTGCTAACATCATACTTGATGGTGAAAAAGCTGAAAAATTTTTTCTCTGAGATCAGGAAAAGACAAGGATTCCCACTCTCACCACTTTTATTCAACAGAGTACTAGAATTCTGCCCAGAGCAATTAGGCAAGAAAAAAGAAATAAAAGGCTTCCAAATCAGTAAGAAACAAGTAAAATTGTCTCTGTGTGCTAAACAACATGAAATTATATAGAGAAAATCCCAAAGACTATTAGAACTAAAAAATGGAAGTAAACTTTCAGGATAAAAAATCAGTATATAAAAATCAGTTGCATTTCTTTACACCAACAACAAATTACCTGAAAGAAATTAAGAAAATAATCTCACTTCAAAAAGAATAAAATACTTATGATTAAATTTAACCAAGGAGTGAAAAACCTGTACACTGAAAACTATAAGACATTGATGAAAGAAACTGAAGAAGACACAAATAAATGGAAAGATATACTATGCTCATGGATTAGATTTTCTATTGTTAAAATGGCCATACAACCTAAAGCAATCTACAGATTAAATTCAATCAGTATCAAAGTTCTAATGACATCTTTTTCACAGAAATAGAACAAGCAGTACTAAAATTTTTGTAGAATTGCAAAAAACTCTAAAGAGCTGAAGCAATCTTAAGAAAGAAAACCAAAGCTGGAAGCATCACATTTCTTAATATCTAGCTATATTACAAACCTATACTAATCAAGACAGTATAGTATTGGCATAAAAATAGCATATAGATCAAAGGAACAGAATAGAGAGCCCAGAAATAAATCCATGAATATTTGGTCAATTAATTTGACGAGAGCCAAGAATATCCATATTGAATAAATGGTGTTGGAAAAACTAGACAGCCACTTGCAAATGAATGAAACTGGATCCCTATCTTACACCACACAGAAAAACCAATCAAAATGGATAAAAACCTAGAATGTAAGACCCAAAACTATAAAACCCTTATAAGACAGAACAGTAGCATATACTCCTAGACACTGGGTTTGGCAATGAATTTTTTTGAATTAATGCCCAAAGCAAAAGCAACAAAAGCAAAAGTAAGTAAGTGGGACTACATCATTCTAAAAAGCTTATGAGCAGTAAAAGAAACCATTAACAAAAGGAAAAGGCAACTTATGGATGGGAGAAAATATTTGTAAACCACCTATCCAATAAGGGGTTAATATCCAAACTATACAAACAACTCATACAACTCAACAGCAAAGCAACAAATACATAATTAAAAACTGGACAAAGGACCTGAGTGGATATTTGCTCAGAGAAGACATACAAATGGACAACAGGTACATGAAAAGGTGCTCTACATCACTAATTATCAGGGAAAGACAAATCAAAACCACAATGAAATACTAACTCACATCTATTAGGATGCCTATTATCAAAAAGATAAGAGATAACAAATGCTGGTGAGGATGTGGAGACAATGGAACTCTTCTACACTAACGGTGAGAATGCAAACTCAAACAGCCACTATGGAAAACAGTATGGCTGTTCCTCAAGAAACTAAAAATGGAACTACCATATGATCCAGCAATCCCATTTCTGGGTATATATCCAAAAGAAATAAAATCACAATCTTGAAGAGATATCTGTTCTCCATATTCATGACAGCATTATTCACAATAGAAAAGATATGAAAACAATCTAAGTGTCCTTCATCAGATGAATGGATGAAAAACCTTTACACACACACACACACACACACACACACAGGAATATTTTTAAGCCATAAAACAGAAGGCTTAATCCTCACAACTGAAGTCAGGAAAGAATCTGAAACTCATTTTAATAGCAGTTTCATCTGTTCATTCATTTGCTTATTTACTCATTCTTATCACTCTATAAAAGATTTGTTTTAATAGTATTCAAACTAAAGAAGTTACATTCCAGAAGTGGAATTTCGTATAATGTCCAGTGTGGGGTATGGGAGTTGGAATAATGAAGGTACGCAAGGAGACTAGTTCATGGACTAGCAAATCTATTTGTGACATAGTGATGTTCCAAGGTATAAATGGATTACTATTCTGCCCAATGAAAGGGTGTGCCATGTACACTGGATGACATCCTGATTTCTTTAAAATTACATGTTCATACATGATCCAAGAGTTTTAGGAGTATGAAATTGCAAAATATATTTCTTTCCAAAATATATTTAGAAGATATATTTCTTTTTTATATTTCATTATATTAATAGCAAATTACTGTAAATGTCAATAGCCACATACAGGAATCAAAGCAATTGAAAATACAATCTCATACCTTCATCTCACAATGTGCAACTCTGGTAGATGACCCCAGTAGTAAAGTGTTTTAGAGGATTTTGTCAATAAATTTGAGAGAAAAATAATTCCTTCTTACTAGACACTTAAAGCCTAGAAAGGAAATAAAGGCATGTTTTATTGGGATAGGATTGAAGGGAGAAATAAGAATATTTTCATTTTGTTATAACCCTTTTCCTCAAATGAATTTATGAATAGATTTCCCTGCCCTTGTTAAGTTTAGAGTCAACATGATTCACACTTTTATAATTGAGGATATCATGGTGCCTAAGATTACCACTAACATGATATTATCCTTAGCCAGGAAAGAAGCTATACATGCAGCAGGGATAAGAGATTGAGCTCACTGATTACTGACACCAGAACATGCCCTGGAAATTATGTGCTGATATCATTTGGCTTTATCATTATTTGCCCCCTTTCTCATAAAAATAGAATGCTTAGGCATAACAATTGAGAAATACATACACACATGCTTATTTAGGTGTGTGTGTGTGTGTGTATAATCAATATATTTATATATTTCTTTTATAGCTCTTTACAGTGCCTAATTTGGTGTTCATATAGTATACATGCAAATTGTTTCTTGAAAGATCCCATCAATGTAGGCACAATCCTTGTCCCAATGGCACCAAAAGCCTTAAATCATGATGGTTGAAAGTGTCCAAAGCAAATTCATGTTAATTCATGGTTTTGACAAGCTCTGGTCAAAGAGCATGGCCTTTAGACCTGGGTTCAAATTTTGGTTCTACCACTTACTAATTTTGTGGGCTTGGACAAATTACTGAAATCCACTGAATCTCAATGTACATCTATTAAAATGGAGAGAATAATACACACTTCAGTGTTGTCCTGAAGATTAACTAAGATAGCATGTACGAAACAACTGAAATGGTGTGTGTACTGGGGTGGATGTTGAACTGTTATTCTTTCCCTTTTCTGTATCCTTTCATGGAGATGGCTAAATATGCATCCTAAGGCCTCATGGCCTTTATTCCTGGTATGCTGTTGTAGATTTCGTGCAGTAGAGCATTTTTGGGCATAGGATCTGACTAAGAGTTAATTAATTGCATTTTTTATACTCTTACTGTTAAAATCGTGTTTTGATCTTGCATTGGCAGAGAAAAATTCCATTAATAATTTCCTGAAGTTATCATAAAGTCAATTTTTTTTCTTTTCTTTTAGCTTTATTGAGGTATAATTAATAAATAAAATAGTAATGCATTTAGAGTGTACATCATGATAATTTGATATACACATACCTTGTGAAAGGATTCCCACCACTGGGTTAACATATCCATCACCTCATATATTTACCATTGTTTTTTCTTTTTTCACAAGAATAATTAAGTTCCATTCTATTAGCAAATTTTAATTACAACACGGTATAATTAAATATGGTCACTATGTTATACATTCTCTTCTCAGAACTTAGTCATCTTATAATTATCTTTTTTCTCTTTGGCTTATTTGACTAGCTTAATGCCCTCTAGTTTCATCTGTGTAGTTGCAAATGGCAGGATGGATTTCCCTCCTTTTTTAAAAAAGAAAAAGAATGCAGTTTCTCAAAATAAAATAAGTCATACTGAGAACATTTTTAGGGGACATAGATTCACAGAAAGGGCAGTTTGAAAATTGTTTAAAAAACATCTGACCAGTTGCTAAATTTTTTAAAGCTGTGACTTAAATGACCATTTTATGCTATATATGGTTATATTAAACATTAATTGTGGCAAATATATGTCACAGGAGGGAAGGGGTATCTTCTAGAAGGGAAAGCTTCAATGTTGGTGTCTTGGATTAGGACATCTATCCTTTGATAAACCCAATGTCTCCACCTAATTCTGTCCCTCCACTGAGTCTGCAAATGGCTTTGATGTTGTTTCTCTCTTGGGTGCAGTAGGGAATATGTTGAAGGGAAAGAGCACAAAATGGAGGAACCTGTGTAGCATCACCTTCTTGAAATCTCATTTCAACTTCCTCTTCTTCCCTTCTCCCATATCTTTTATTAATATGGAATTTGTAAAAAGTCTCTCAGTCTCACTCTTTCTCCAACCCCCCCCCGAAAAAAAAGGTCTTTGGGTTTAAATTCATCTAAAAATGACCTTTCTGATCCAATGGCTTGTTGAATGTGGCAATGAGCACGTCTTAGTATCGTGGGCCACTGTAACACAGCACCCTAGACTGAATGGCTCACGGTTCTGGAGGCTGAGATTTCCAAGATCAAGCTAAGCGGATTTGGTCCTTGGTGAGACCTACATCCTGGCATGTAGACTGCTCCCTCTCACATGTGGAGAGAAGAAGATGTTCTTATAAGGGCATCAATCCCATTATGGAGGCTCCACTCCCAAGATACCTAAACCCAGTTACCTCCCAAAGGCTCCATTTCCTAATACAATCACATCAGAGGTTAGGATTTCAATATATTAATTTTTTGAGGAACACAATCATTTAGTACATACCAGAACACAAGTCCTAAATTCTCTTGGTCATTAGAATTAGTAATTTCCTGAGAAATATGTCTCATTTCATATTACTTTTGCTATTATTAAGAGGACTTTGTTTCCCAAGTGTTGAATTATATGGATTTCTTCCTTTCTTGTTCTACTCTCAGCATCCAATAGGTAGTTTTGGTACCTACAGAATGATACTGTGCTATGGATTTTGTTTTTATTTCATTTTTGGCCCTCTTTATTTCTTTTTTTCAAAAATCTCTCCCCATTTTGCTTTTCCTTGTCCATTTTTTCTTTCATTCAATCTGCTTCCCATATGGAACAATTGTCAGTCTTGAACAGCATTCTGTTTGATAGTGTCACCAAAAGATAGTAAGTCATGGACATGGATTTATTATACAAGAATCTATTTCAAATTGTCTTTGAATCTACTTAAAGTTTAAGGATATGTTTTTAAATCTTAAATAGTTTTTAGAAGTTATCAATTCAACACACTCTCTTTGTATAGATGAGGATACTGAGACTCAGAGAAATAAACTTTCAACTTATCATGTACCAGGATTAGAACTCAGTTCTCATGGTTCCAGGGCAATATTCTTTGCTTAGTTGTTATTGCAGTATTTTTGTTTCTCCAAAACTTTTTTTTCCTTCCAGAATTGGCTTCCACTTCCATTAGGAAGCATTGAATTAAGTCTGAGGTTTAGGTACAGTTCTGTTTGGGTAGATCAAGTTGGACTACATTAGTTATGAAAATTAGCACTTGTGTGTGCCTTAAGCTTAAAATAAGTCAAGACTAATGGAAATCATCCAATAGACCTAAAAGCAACTTAGCATCCCTTTCTGTTTTTGCTTTGGTTTTTTAAAAAAAATCTGTACATGTGGGTAGTTCTGAATGGACCTAAAATAGGCAAGTGCTTATATTTTCTAGAGCTTATTCTAAATATCAAACATCTAATAAAATACAATCCATCTTGTTTTACAGTGGGTGGGGTATGGGACACACACACATTTCTATTTATGTAGATAAGGGTGTGTGTATGTGTATGTGTGTATATTATATACAATAGCATGTAATATTTTATATACATGTATAGTTTATGATACTAAATACACACACACTCACACACTAATATATGTTTTTAAGATCTTGGGCTATGTTTGAACCAACTTGACTCTGACTCTATAGAATACAGCAGAAATAAAAGGTAGAAGAGATAAGTGGCTATGCAAATTCATGTAGCAAAATTAAATATGGTGGGCCAATTAATAGTATACGGGAATTAACCTGGACTAGGAGTAGGTTTCAGTCCCATCCTCTCTCTTACCCTCAATCCAAATTAGCTCCTCATCTTTGATTAGAACTGCACAATTGATTAATTTTGTGACAATGAAAGTGGGGACTTTTGAGCAAAAATCTAAAAATCCAAAAAAGCATTGCTGAAATTAAATGCTTAAGAAATTTTGATATAGCAATGGTTTGGAATCTAATAGGTTTGGTGACTGTTACAGAACGCTTATGCATACTGATAACTTTCCAGTGGTAGGAGATGAATATAGAAATTGTTGAATTCATCATTTTTTTCTTTCATTTATTACTGACCTCATTTTCCCCCATGCCCCTCTTGCTTACTGCACCCCGTATAACTTGGCTCTCCTACTGCTGCCTGTTCCCTTGTCTGGGACCCTCCTCTCCCAAAGGTCACATGGTTTACAGTTTCATTTTCTTCAGGTGTGTGCCGAGTGATTTCCTCAGAGAAGCCTTTGTTGGCTGAACTCTCTGAAGGAGGACCCCAACACTCTAATTCTTCCCTGTGCTTTATATTTTTTCATAGTATTTTTCATTGACAAGTTTTAATATATGGTTTTGTTCATTTGTGTTCCTCTGTCTTTCCAGTAAACTGTAATTCCATGAGAATGGACGTTGTTTTGTTCTCTGCTTCTCTCCAGGGCCCATAACAGTGCCTGTATTGAGTGCTCCAAAGGCCATTTTAAACCAGATGAATGATTTCATGCACTCGTATTATCCATTTCACCTTCATAGGGCATCTGCTGCCTGTGGAGAAATGGGCCTTTGAAGGAATGCTGGTTTTAAGCTACATTACCATTCTTTTTCCAAAACTTCTTTTTCTTTCAAAGAAGTTGAATCTGAAGAATTTTGTAACTTTGGATTCAGTTTTTTACTATCAAATTAAAGCTAAAAATGCTGCCAGGAAGGAGGGAAAGCCAGATTGGAGGGGGAGGAGGCGAGAGGTAGAAGAAGGGGAAGCAGAGAGTTGGGGGAGGAGAAAGCTGAAAGATCCAGGAAACCTGAGGAGAGGCAACAAAAACCAATTAAAGTTAATGAACTACAGCTAAGCTTTTTATTTTAGTTGTTTTTTTTTTTTTTTTTTTTTTTTCCCCTCTCACAGCATACCAGCCTCAACTTGGAACTATTTTTCTTGGAGAGACACTTGCAAAAAGTAGATAATTTCCTCCCTACCCCCATGCTCAGAAAAAATAATATGACACTCTAATCAACAAAATCGTGAGGGTATGTTTTGTGCAGCTATCTAGTGGATCTGTCACTTGGCCTTCAGCCTTGGTCCTACCTCCCACTAAATTCTGGCAAAATCCCAGAATGTCACAAATCTTGTTCTCCTCTGTCTTCACAGAAGCGGAGAGAAAGTCAGCCCTACTGAGTAGTTATCTAGAGACAGGAGGCGGAGGTCCAATTGTAGTATCTAATATTAGAAATAGAGACGCCTCCAATGGTTTTTGGCAGACTGAGCCTTGAAAGAGTGGCTCTGGCTCTCCCACTCAAACGTCTTAAATAGTTTACATATCTGTTTGATTAATTTGGCTGGAAACATGATTGCAGTTAATGTATTAGGTATAAAAGTTTAGAGAAAGATTCTTATCTCAGTTATACCCATTCTCTAGAATAACTTATTCTCTCAAGCCAGCTCTGTTTAAACGATGAGTGTGAATAATAATGAAACATTGTCATATTTATTGATGTGATGATATCGATATTATTGACACGATAATGGCTCATATGATGCTATTCTTTATTACCCACAACCTCCCCCAATTTAAATATGAATGAAATGCATTTCACTGACATTTTCTATTCATTCAACATTTTGGTCAAATCACACATTCAAATTTATTATTCCATTCTAAAATGCAAAAGGTAGTGTAAACTGATCTAAATCACTATAACACATATTTAAAATCTGAGTTCCCAGTACTCAGGTTCCCCTTTGAGGTATGCTTTCAAGTACCGTGCTTTTCACGATCATCTCTTCCTTGACCTGTTGCCTTCACTTCATGTTTGAAGTCAGTATTTCTGTCTATTTTTTTCCCAACTTCCATTTAATTCTATTCATTCTTTTTGGCATCCTAGATAATATATATGTGTCTTCTTTCATAGAATTTAAGAATCACAGAAGAGTGGCTTTACTGAGTATGTGGCTGCATGCTAACTTATCTATGTCACCCAATTCCTTCTCTTCTGTGCTTGAAAATCTTGGGGTGCTTCCTGTTGCTTGAGGCAGTCCATCTTTTGTTGGTAAATCCTACTGAGTAGAAAGATAATCTTTGTGTTGACTAAAAACATATATATTGGAACTCCTATTCATTTTAGCCCAACAATTTGCTAATTTGGTGGTTCATGCATTCATTCACTCACTCATTTATACATGCACTCAATAATTATTTAATTATTTGCTAAGATTCTACATGCATAGTATAGTGTTCTATCTAGCTCAGAGCCCTACAGCACCACATTAGTCTATTATGATATACACCATCTCTCTTTTTTTATAATTGGAAAGGTAAAAAACCTACATTTGTAAATATAGATATCCTCACTTCTACTTTTGCAGACACAATATAATTTTAAACTCTATTATCTTTCTGGTTACTCTCTTCCTGAAAAGCCTTTGTATGTCAATATTCATCTTAAAATGTGCAAATATGAGTGGATTTTTTTACATTTAAAAACTAGTAAAACTGTTACCTCCCACACTTGAACAACATACCTTTCTCAATATTACTTTTTTCTTCATATGTGTCAGTGTTATTACTTCCTATATTTCAGTAAAAAATTTATTTTTTGTAATATTTACATTGTCTAAAAATTCAGATTGTGATTTTTAAGATGAAATACAATTAGGTTCTCCATCTTGTGCTTAGATATGTGTGTGTGTGTCTGTGTGTGTGAGAGAGATAGAGGTTAATTCAACTTTCCCTTTTACATTTTTCCATATTACAGTTTATCTCATCAAAGAACTATTCTTTTTACATATATGAAGAGTATTTGCAAATAATGTAAACAAGATGAATGTCTACATACTGACAGAAAAAAAGATACGGCAGACAACTCACAAAAAATGAATTAAGATGTGTAATAAACAAAAATACAGTCTCCAGCTTACAATAAAAGTGTAAATTGAAACTTTCATGAAATATATCTTTTAAGCCATCAAATTGCCAGATGTTAGCAAATTTTAATTTTTCAGTTTTCTATTGTTTTCAAATTTTAATTCAATATTCATTGTAAAGATACAAGCATTCATTTATTACTTGTTTAGGTATAAATACATATTATAACTTTTTCAAAAGCCAATTGGAAAATTTAGAAGAAAAGTTGAACATTAATAATGTTTCCTGGATCCTATTATAAGGAAATAAATGAGAAATGGGATTCATGATTTGTGCACAAAATCATTCTGTGTTTTTCATGACAACAGAATTTGAAATTAGACATCCAACAATAGGAAAATGGTTAAATGACTCATAACACTACTAATGAAACATTACACAGTTGTTTATTACCATTTAAAAAAATATTTAGTGACATAAAGCTTTCACTGTAATTTAAGTGTAGAAAATAAAGTATTCAATTATATTTGGACTAACTTTTACGAGTTCAAGAGCATTTGTCTATTTTATTTAAAGCTGACTGTCCCCAGTGCCTAGAATAGTGCTAGGCACTGGCAGGTATGCTGTACATATTTGTTCAATGAAGTAATGAATGAATATGCAATATGTTTCCACTTAAAAATACACACACAATTTTCTAAGAAAAACCATCAAAATCCTAACAACATCAATGTCTCTGTTGGTTATTACAATACATTTTATTTTAATATTTTTAGTACTTTCCAAATTTTCTATCTTTTATAATCAGACAAAACTTAATGAACCTTTAGCTTTCTTATCTTCAACTAATAATTCTGATTTGTGGAAAGACTCTCCATTTCTGCCTTTGTACCTTGACTCTGAAGCCATGCCCAATAAATGTGGTATATTTATCTTCCAAGCACATATTTTTGGAACAGAATGGAATTCTTTACGGTGCAAGATCATTCTCTTCAGGGTGAACACGCTTTGGAAAAACGATCTAAATGATTTGAAATCCACCTCCTATCAACTGTATTTGAATTGGGGATCAACCCATGCCCTTCTTGATTTGTTGTTAAATGTTGCCAGTGGCTTCTCGGTAGCAAAGTACATCCTTACCTGCGTCCTGACCTAAATGTTCACTAATCTTCTCAGAAAAAGAAATGGCTTGGTTTGATCTTGGTGATCCTTGCAGTGGTTGTCTGTTTTTCTTAAGTTCTCATCACCCAAATATTTGAAAATCAGTTCCAGAATTTTGTCTGTATAGCATCAAACTTAACTTTCTCTTTTCTCTATGAGCTGCATTTTTGAAGATGAATAAAACATCTGCTTATCTCCTGAGTAGCACCTGCGTACCTCTCTTTGACGCTGTGGTCTCTGAAATCATCAAGGATAGATTAACTTTGACATCTGCAATTGTTGCTTTTCCCAGATAACTTTAGAGATGACTTTCAGTTTGCTATGATGTTGTTCCTTTAGATTAGATGTTTAAATATATATGAAAGAGCAAGTGCTTTCTTGCTATGTCTTTGCATTTTTCTTTTTCTAATTAAAAAGTTTTGCATTTCCCAATAGAAAATCATTTTCCTTGATAGAGAGGATTAAGGAACCTTTATTTTTGCTTTCCTGTGGAAACTGAGAACACCTTTATCTCCTGAGATTATTTTTTAACCTCCCAACTGAATTTTCTGTGTTGTTTCCTACATTTCCACCAAACTGGAGGAATATGTTTTCTTTTAACTTTCTGTTTTAAAATAATTTAAGAATTGCAGAAATGTTGAAAAATAGTACAAATATTTAACTTTAATCTAGCATCCCTAGTGGTAATCTTCTGCCATCCCCTTTCTTAAATGAATAGAGGTATGCTGCCACTTTATATCATCTAAATGTTTCCCTGTGTATTTCTAAAAAAAAAAAAAAAGAATATTTTTATACAAACAGAGAATAGTAATATAAATCAGGAAATCATCACTGATGCTAATGGAGTTCAGGACACAGTACTACAAAATACGGCACCTTGCATATTGATTATCTTGAGCTGAAGGAGTTTGAGAAAATGGTGGGAGCAGGAATGTCACTGCAGCTTTCTCCTACTTTTACCTTCTTCCTGAAAAGGAGATAAATCTTTCTTGTGAAAAGTACCCTCCCTTTACCAGGAGGAGGAAAGATATTCTTACCACCAGAAACAGGGAATTAACAAATCTTACTAAACTATTGTTTGTCTTCCTCACTACTTCTTCACCATATCCCTAACCCAAACCCTTTTGTCTTGTCAAATCAATTCAAATCAACAACAAATTGATTGTTCCTTTGTCTAAAATGTATAGAAGCCTCAGCTCTGGTCACTTCTTCCATTCTCATTCTCTTGTAAAGGCTCCCATGTACATGTAAAAACTTAATAAAATTAATAAGATTTCCTCCTGCTAATCTTTGTCAGTTTTATTTTCACACCCAGCCAAGGACTCTATGAGGGTCAAGAAAAACTCTTTGCTACCTGCAATGCAGTACAATATTATTATAGTAAAAGGTATATGTAATAAGTAATAGTAAAGAACTTTTTCAAATGTTGCCAGGTTTTATAGTAACGTCTTCTTTTACATATATATATATATATTTTTTTTTTTTTCTTTTTCCTGGTCCTGGACCACATGTTACATTTAAGCTGTCAGATCTCTTTAGTCTCCTTTAGTCTGGAAGGTTTTCTAATCTTTCTTTGTTTTTCATGACCTTGACATTTTTGAAGACTACATGCTAGCTATTTTGTAGCATGTCTCTCAATTTTAGCATTTCTGATATTTCTTCATGATTAGATTCAAGTTATGCATTTTTAGCAAGAATACCACAGAAGTGATGTTGTGTCCTCAGGAGTACATGACGTCCATTTGTGCCATTACTGGTGAATTAACTTTGAACATTTGGTTAAGGTGGTGTCTGCCAGGTTCCTCCCATAAAGTTACTATTTCTACCTTCATAATTCATAAATATCTTGTGGAGAGATACTTTGAGACTTTCTAAATATCCTGTCTCATAAAATATTCACCCTCTAGTTTTAGTAGCCATTGAGGAAATGTGCCTTAATCAAGTATTACAGTGATTATTCCCACACAGTGAAATTCTAATTCCATAATTGTTTCTACACTCATTACTGTTGTATTTCTGTAAGGATGAGGTTTTCCTTTTTCCCTTTCAGTTATGTATTTACTTACTTATATTAGAATGGCCTGATGGATTCTTATATTCATTTAATTCAATGAGTTATAAGCTATCACTATCATTATTTATTTTGATGTACAGTTTGTCCCAGTTTGGCCAATAGGAAGCCATTCAAATTATTGTTTTGCTATTTTGATATGTACTCATTTTGGGAGCAGAGGGAACAAGTTCTTTCTGGACAAAAGATATTCTAAGAACATTTTGTATTTTCTCAGCTCCAACCTTGGCACCAGCCAATTTTCCAAATGATCTGTTTTCTTTTAGTATAGAACATTGTTTAGAAACCAAGGTAAAGGTGCTATGTGTGGTCATTGCTACTGAATTATTGTTGCTTCCAGGTTGTTTCAAAAGACACACATACCACACACATACACACATATATACATATGTACACACAGCTATATATTTTTCATTTTATCTATCATGTATCTATCATGTATCTATATCTATCTATCTATCTATCTATCTATCTATCTATCTGTCTATTTATCATCTATCATCATCTATCATCTATCATCTATTTATCATCTATTCATGTTGAAACCTCCACTTGAAATCAATATTAGAGTTCCTTCCTTTCCATAGCTGTAACTCTCTCTTCAGACACTGAAAATTCTGGTTGGTTGTATTTTGGTATGTCAGAGAAGGCTTTTCTGCTTAAAAATGCCTGGAAAAGGTTTTTGTTTGCCAATTAAATCACTGAGAACAGGGCAAAATAAAGTTGCAGTAGTACATGGTAGAGAATTATGGATAATACTGAACTTAATACTGTGCATTTTCCACTTTCTTTTACTTTATTGTCCCCTTCATTCTATGCTATACTCTTCACCCATCAGATAGATGGACAGATGATAGAGAGGTAGACAAATAGATAACATAGAGTTTTTAAGCATCCATACACTTGTACTATTTTCAAGGTTATCTTCAGATGGTGTTCTTTACCACTGATGGTCTCTGCCTTGTTGAATAGCTGGTGTGAGTGTTTGAATTGAATATGCTGTGAAGTCAGCAGTGATGTACACAAGCAGGCCAGTGGAAGCTTTTTAGGTCAACCCAAGTAGAAAGGGGAGACATGTCTGTAAAGAATTTAAGAACAATAATAAAATGAAATAAAGTCAGTCTGACATTATATTATAACCATGCTTCAGTAAATGTAAACATTTTTATTGATAAAATATTCTTCCCTCGAACATCTGCAACAGTTTGAAACATGTTTTTCTCAGCTTTTTGCTTTATTCTTTCTGTAGATATCAAACATTCTCACAGATTCTGTGATGTATTAATTTTACTGAAAAACACCATTTATGCCTATGTCTTGAGTAGTGTCAGTCCGAATTGAACATGTCAACTTTGTCATCATCCTTAAATTTTTCTTTTAAAATTATGAAGAGTCCATTAAAAGAGATTGGGTCATGATAGAAACCATTTTAGAATAAGGGACTGTGATTAGTAAAGTTTTGGAAGAAATACACTCAGCTAATGGTCAGAAGCAGGTCCAAGTTATATCTATCTATCTATCTTCCTGATAGGAAACAAAAATTCCAGGAAGAAGATTTCTTATTTTGTATGTTGAACATTGGAGAATAAATATTCAAACATGATTGAATGAATTCCTACAAATGTAAGCTTTTTTCTACTTTATGCTTTTATGAAAATAGAATTCTCTGAGGCCATCTGGGCTCCTTAACTATTTTTTGCAATAGAAGCAAAAATGAATGATTGTTCTGTTTATTGATAAGAACTTAACTAGGCTTTGGTAGTTAAGAATTTATTTAATTTAATTTTGGTCTGAGATAGAACTTAATTTGAGTATCTATAATGGATGTGTACAGTGTAAACTAAGATTTTTAACATTTTTTTAATGCTACTTAGTTAAAAATTTGTAAAGAGCTCACAACATCATTTGGGTGCCAATGGGTATATGTTAAGCAATCTCTACTAATTCTAATCAACCTTCTTTACTTGGTAGCAGTATACATGTTTTACTACCTGATGATCAGGATTCTAATATAAATCTCCTATTAGCTAGCTTTGTGTTGTTGAGGAATTCACTTAACCTCTCTCATACTCAATTTAATCTTATAAAATAAAAACACGAGTGCCTCCCCAGTCCATTTCATAATGGATGAATCAAGTGAGATGAATGCATTTGAAAGTGCTTTGTAATTTGCAAAGCACCTTAAAAATTTAAGTACTATTTTTATTGCACATGCAAAATATTTGTGGATCTTTCTATATTTAAATTCACTATATCCTAAAAATAATTATCTAGAACAATGTTTTTCAAACTTGACTGTACATCAGAATCACCTGGAGGGCTTGTTAAAACAGTTTCCTGGGCTTCCTCCCAGAGTTTCTGTTTCAACAGATCTGGGGTGGAGCCTCAGAATTTGCATTTCCAACAGGTTCCCAGGAGATGTTGCCATTGCTGGTCTAGGAACCACACTTTAAGAACCACTGATGTGTAATTCTGGAATGTGTTTTCCCATACGTAACAGGGACCTAGCAAAAAATATCATTAAAAATTTGAAAGTAAATGACGTTTTCTCCACTTAGGTACTTCTGTTATGCTTTTCTCCTCAGTTTCATCTCCATTTCTGGTAAAGAAATAGTTCTGTTGAGTAATATAGCCTGACAGCCCCTCAGAAGTGTTAATAATTTAGGATAATCTGCAGCATGTTTTATGCTACAGCTTGTTAGTTCTGATCATTAAACTGTTCTCAGTTGAGCAGATTCCATGGATGAGTGTGTTTGCCCCAATGGCTACTGCCATCTTAGTGCAGAAGTGAGTCTGTACGTATGTGCTTTACTTCCTTTGTGTCTATGTGAATTTTAAGTTAGAAAGGAAACTCATAAAGACTCAGTCTTTTCCTAAAACTCAAATAGTCTCTGAAACAGGTGCTTCAAATCACAGCAGAGGAGAGAGCAAAATTTTGTTTCTCAGATTTGTTACTCAAGTGTAGTTTTCTACTCATGTACAAGGAACGTATATGTTGTGAATTAAGTTACTTTCAGAATATCTTGCCTTTTTACACTTTGGAGAGGCCATATGCATCTTAATAAATCTCTGGGAAGATTATGGTAAACCTCTCTGAAAATAGATTTATGACTGCAATAGAAATTATTAAAAAGGAAAAATATGATGACCGAGGAAAATGATATATATACCTGAGGCTATGCAAGGAGGAATAGTAGACTTTAGATTGTGTGTTTCATTGACCTTAAAATTAATGTAAATGTATTGTGTGTATTTTCCATAAAGTAATCCTAAATGTACTGAGAACAAAATGACTTGGACAGCGATTTTTGCTTTAAGTTTTCTATTTAAAAGCTAGATTCTAAGACCAAGGTTTCAAGAAGTTGGCTAAATTGGATGATTTCTTTTTTCCTCTCTGTATGCATTGTTTTACCAGGGACAGATTCCTTCTTAAATTAGACTAGGTCTTTTCATACAGTGTCTTCAGGAAGTATAGTTGGACCAAATGGCAAGAATATCAGCCAGAGTGTTTATGCATGTTGAAATGTATGGCTAAAACAAAAATACATTTTGGCTATTTTTATGGCTCTGAAGCAAAATATCCCTTCCGGTTCTCTACCCTTAGCATGAATCATCAAAGGGAGTGGAAAAGGTAATGGTGGGAAATGTAACAATGTTCACAGAGCAGGTGATTGTCCCTGAAGGGTGTGCCAAGGTTTTCTGGCACTGCCAGGTGCATGACTACCTCACAGAAATGTTATGTAAAACACCTGGAAGATAAAAAGCAAATTTTCAAAGATTGGAAGAATTCGAAGTGATTTTGACTTCATTTCAGTAATTATATTTCATAGACAAAAGGCCTACATGATTGTAGCTTAGGCAATACAAAGGCCGAGCTTTGTTTTTTGAGAAACCTCAGACTACAAAGATTAGAATCTGGTAATTTATCTTTGTTAAACCATTTTTAAAATGATTTCAAAAAGTATCTGTAAGTATACTACTTTCATCTATGGAGCAGTTGCTATACTGTAGCAATACATCGCTATTTGAATTGTAAAATGACAAAATGCATTCTTCGGAAAAGATCTTTCTCCCCTCCTCCACTTTATGAAGTAAAAACTTAGTTGTTATATCTCCAAACCTATAATATCTCTAGATTTCTCCTGCTGATAAAACTACCCCTTATTCCAAAACACTCAACTTAGTGAAAGTCTGCAGGTGAAAATCAAGAAATATATTGAAACTCGGGAGAATGAGCCACACTGAGAATACCAGGCAGACTCACACAAAAGGCACACACACCGAAGAATTCCTGCTGAGTCACAGAGGAGGGGGATCTGGCCTGGGGCTCAGGTTAGAAGTGAAAAATAAAACAGAAAAAGAAATATCATCTGCTGTGTGATAATGAAGAAAGAAGTTATGTAATGGCAGCTGAAGACTGTTTTTATTGTTCTCGCTTAGATATTGGGTCCAAGATTCCCAATCTGTTCTTGAATATTTTTCAAAATCAGGTAATTGCTAGGACTCATGACCCTCTCTGTTTACAGAGTGGCAGGATCCAACAGACGTCAGTCTCTCCCAGTGGATTCTTGTTTGCAAAGTAAACTCTTGACTCGAAGTTGAGTTTTACTCTATTTCTTTACATGACTTTGTAAAACATTTGTAGTATCTGTATGCACTTATCTGGTACCTAAATATCTTTGGATTTTCTTTTCCACAAAGAAATGATTCCCTTCTGTATGTGTGATTAGATATTACATCTTATGACATATCATTTGAAATCTCACAGTTTGAGCATATGTCTGCTATTCCTCTTCTTGGAGTCTCTTTTCCAAGTAATTCCTTTTTTTAGTTTGGATTAAATATATTATTGCCTGGTTTACAAACTGAAAGACTTGGAAAGGCATCTTGATTACTACATAAAGATGGATAAAGGTCAATGTTCGTACATTTTTATTCAGTTTTTGATGATAAATGTCAAAGGCCCATTTTTTGCTTCTCTCTGAACTAACGATGACGGCCATCAACTTTCTGTACTTAGAATTAACCTTTAAGGCAATTTGTTAGGGGAATCAGGAATACCCACTACTAAGGCTCTATTGATTAAACCATAACCAAATTGGTTTAGGGCTTTAAATTCAATTACTTGATTGGTAAAATTTTGGTTTAGCTTCATGACTACTTATATTTATAATTTACTAGATGCTTGTGAAAAACAAAGAAAGTTCAAAAGTTGACATTTAAATACTCCAGCTTTCAGTAGCCTCAAATTTTGTCATTGGGTCATTAATATTCTAAACATCTATTACATCAAATGTAAATGGGCTTCATTATGTCTATTCTGAATTGACTCTGTAATTTCCACTTCTATTTTTCTGTCTGCACTAAATTGGGTTTATATATACACCTCTGTTCTTCCTCACACTTAAATTAAATCCCTTAATTACAAAATTTAAAATTAGGCCTGTCTTATTTTTTATTTTAAATGTCAGATTCTTGGGAAGACATTGGACTAATGGGCCTGTTAGTAATCACTCAATCAATCAATACAAGTTTCCCCCTGTTTTTATTTTGTCAGTTTAGTTCAGAATATTAGAACTTTTCCCCTTCTTTGAGGTTTGGTGGCTGTTGCAGTGCGTTCAGTATGATCTGTGCTTCTTGTGGCATTTGAAAGGGACCACGGAGTGGCAATTAGATGACAATCCCTCAACTGTAGTCAGAATGGATCAGGTGTTCATGGATTACTGTGCTCCTGGTAATGATTCTCAGAGGGCGGGGCTCATGGTGTGAGTTTTTCCTCAGATCCTGCCAATCATTGTCAGGAGCTTTTAAATAGAAACACTTTTCAACACTTCAGAAGCTCCTGAAAAAGACTTGCACATATTTCTTTTGTTGTCTCTTCAGGTTTCTCGCTGCTAAGGACTAGTGCAAAGATGTATTAAATGGAACAGTTCCACTAAGAGAAGGATCTGAGATTTGAAAAATCTCTTGCCCCATGACAATTTTTCTCTCATTTTGTGATTGAGTTGGGACAGAAAATACAAGATAGAGGAGCAGAGGATCTCTTTCAGCTAATACAGTTGAACCTTCTGAGAGCCATTGATTCCTTAAGACCACTTTCCTGACAGTCTTATGATTTGAGACCCAGAAACTCAAACACTTTGGAAAAAGGGAATTTGGACCTGCTGAGACTGAATATGAATATCTGAAATTCTTAAGAACAGATCATGCCTGTCACCATAATTTGGGGAAATGAAAAGAAAATGAATTCTGGAATAAGTACCCATATTTTAGAATTTGCAAGGAACTGAGGCTATCATATTAATATCTAAGAGAAAAGGGGTAACTAGGCCTAGTTTAAAGGAACTTTTTGGTTTAGCACTGAAAGTCCCCTGTTCTGGGAGACCCCTCAGTCCAAGGCAAAACAGAACAGCTGGTCACCCAAGAAAGGTATGTGAGAATACTAGAGACAATTTTCATTCTCTTTCTTTCATTGGGCTTCCTTTTTGAATAAAGTGTTCAGATATGTGCATTAAGCATTTCACTATCATACATTTATGAGAACAGACATGCATATTACATTTCCCTTTCATCCAATTGATTTTTAAAAATGGGTTGGTAGATATATTAAGGGAGAGGAGAGGAAGCACATAATATTCAAAACCATGGACTCCAACAGCCATTTTCATGGATGAAATGGAATAATTCCCACTCAGAGATTTTTGGAATGTAGGTCAAGGCATACTTAAAATAGAGGATCACTGATATTTCCAGACTCATGCTTAGACACAGAGTTATTTCCTTAAAATCAGTCTTCTATTATCAGACACGCTAGTAGGCAATGGCAGGTGTGAATTTGTCTTGAGGAATCCATAGAGTGGATGAACTACCTTGAGAGTTCATTTTATATGTCTATCGACATGGATGATATGTAGTTATGTTTACGAAAGTTGGCATATAGGCAGAAACCAAGATGGGAATTTGAATCTCTCTGGAATTTTGCTTAAGATCAATTTAATAAAATATTTATGAAGGTACATTTTCTGTGGAGCTCCTGAATGGGTTGAATTGAGTTGATGCAATGCACTGTTACATAAATTCCAGAGGAACTGAGCGATCAATATTGAGGAAGTACTGGAGCACTGATATTCAGCATCCAAATAGCTAGGACTCAAAAGTAAAACTTGCTTTACATAAGATGGTGTCTTATGTAATGCTGTCAGCATAAGAATAGTGGGGCTGTGGTAAGTCTACAGAGTCACATAAATTATGGTAGTCCATAAAAGAGGATACTTTTCAAATACCTATGATGAAGGTGGAAAAGGAAATGGAGAGAGTTAAGGAAGAAAGATTCTTTAGTACAGAAGACTGATTATGCTATTTCCATACACCAGTTCATTCCATCTGTTTAATTTTTATTTTCACTAGTCTTTGCCATCAAATAACATAAGTTTGTAGTAACTCAAATAAGGCAAAGGCATAGCTACAACAACAAAAAAGATTTTAACCAGTGCTCTGACAAAAAAATCAAAATTTGATTATTGCTGTAAAAGAGGTTCCAGTACCATTTGGTGGGCTTAGGAAAGGTTTTGCTGAAGAAATATCTAATGAAATAGATCTTGAAGGGTGGGTAAACTTATCAGTGGGAAGATTGGGAGAATATTTTGGCCAAAGGGGATGGTAAAGCAAGAGCCCTGATTTGAGCCCAAGGAAGGATGAGCAATCCAATATTCAGAAATGTAGGATAAAATAGGAGAGAAACAAGACACAAAATTAGAAAGTTTATAGTGAGGAAGATTTTAAGTGACAGAATGAAGATGTGGTATACAGTAGGCAATGGGGGAAATCTGATAGATTTTAAGAAACAAAATTACATAATTGGTATATTTATTAAAAAGAAAAATCTGGTAAAGTTTTGAGGAATGTATTGAGTAAGGAAAGAGTGTATGGAGGGAGATTAGTTCAGTAGCTCTTAAGAAATCAGTGATGAAGGGCTGATTGAAAATGAAGGTAGTGAGAATGAAGAAAAAGGATTAGAGGGTCCAAGTGATGAACTTGACTTCACCCTGTGGTTTGTAGGGTGGAGGGAGAATAATTAAAAGATAATTCTGAATTTTGCACACTGGGTGATTAGGGGGATTGCTGATTTAGGTGAGTAGAAATGTTAGTAGAAAGAATAGGCTTTTAGAGATAGATAGGTGTTAAGCATATTGGATTTGAAAGGACAGTGGGGTGGCCATGGGTAGCTCTCCTAGAAGCAGCTGAGGAGTTTACTGTGGAATGTTTTTCTGAACAGAGACTAATTCAGGACAATAATAAAATAATTTTTGTAAGTGAATATATATACACACATATGCATATATGAAAATATATTTGCAACTAAATTGTACTTAAGCATTTTTTTTTTGCTATTTCTCTATCATTGCTGGAGGGTTTTTGTTTGTTTCTTTTGTTTTCATTACATAAATGAGACCATATATTGTGTGGATGATGAGAAGTGGTATTGTAAAAGGACAAGGTAATATGGAAAATTTGAAAGTTTAAAGTTAATTTGGCATGAACGTTTGGCTTTAATCCAAAGCTCAAAATATCAGCCCCATTAGAAGAGACCAAGGTGCTGGGTAAAGACCGAAGGGACAGAGCCATTAAGGCTGCTGGCTGGGGAAAGGAGACTCCTTGTTGATTGTAGGGAATGTGACAGCGTGGTCAGAGATGGGAGGAGCTGTGGATTCAAAATATTGTATAAAAGACATAGTGCTCTTTTCCGACACCAATGAATATATTATTATCAAGCTGGAACATACATGGTCATCACTTTTCAGAGAGGGAAGTAAGTGTGTGTGTTGAGGGGAGGTCTCCTGAAATCTTTACTCCAGGGTCTGTTTCTCTTTCATGTCTTTGTAATATACTATCTAATGAATTCTAAATGAAACTCTAAGTATATCCACCAGCCCTCAGCTCTGTGTGTAATCTGCACTCTTTAGCAGTGGCATGTTTTCTAGTTGTGAGTGGTTGTGCTGATGGTGGAACTCTTGACAAGAGAACTGTATTAGGAAGGATAGGTCAGTCCATGCTGCAGTAACAAGTATACACTGTAATTTTAGTGGCTTAACACAACAAAGCCTGGGAAGGGCAGCAGAAGTTCTTTCCCAAGCAGTGACTGAAAGATCCAGGATCACTCCATTTTGTGCCTCTGCCATCTCAACACACGCTTCCAAGGGGATCATCAAAGGAAAGAGAGAGATTTAGAAGAGGCACTGTGCTCTAAAGTGCCTCAACTTTAAAGTGCTTCATTTCACTTCTACTTACAGTCGATGGAGGCCAGATTTAGTCATATAGTTTACTATAACTGTAATGGAGGCTGGAAATGTAGGCGACCATATGGGTATTTGATAAGTAAGTGATTCACCCATCATCCGACCTTCTAGTCACTGAGCATTCCCTTGCTCCTTTTGTTCCATGCATAAACTCGACCTCTCCCCATGGAGATGATCTAAAATTCATTCAGTCACTAAATCCAACTCAAAAGTTCAGGAATTCTGATCTCATGATAGCCTCTGAATTAGATCTAATTGTGTCTTCACTTTTTCCAGAGTCGCAGAACTTTAAAAATAAAGTGTATATGCCCGCCACTCCAAGCATAACAATGGAATACTCTAATTAGGAAAAGAGGATTGGAAACAGTCCATAGTTTTTGGTTCACAGCAGAACTGAAACCCACTATACAAAGATAAAGTGAAGGTCCCTATCTTGAGGGAGTGGAGAGTGAGTAGTGTCGGTGTGAGTTTCCTTAATTAGGTCATGATTCTATTCTGTTCTATTCCTTTGTCTATTGTTCTCAGTGGTGCCCTGTGAAGTGGGTGCTGAGGAATGTGCTTTCTTTAACTTTAGCACCTTTTTCTCTGCACATTTCCTGCTCTTGGAAGGCTGGGAGCCAAAGAGTTGTTTTAAATTTTGAGCAGAGAGATGATTTTTCAACAAATGATGTGATTTCTTTGGCGATGCAGTTGTTCTACAAACTTAATAGGTTTCAAATCTATTTGTTTCCAGTGTTTCATGTTCCAGAAGCTCACTGCACATTCTTTTCTGTAACAGTGTCCTTTCATCTGCTATATGTTCTTGCTCCTAATACTGTTTTCTCTCTCAGTTTTATAGAGGCTACCTTGAGGCTACTCAGCTTGAATTAAAAGGCCGTATCCTCAATTTGATCTCTGCAATGAATCACTTTATTTAAACTCAGTATTTGAGATATCAAAAATTAGAGGCTGATACAGGTTTTGGAAGAGATGGTTGGAATCATCTACATCCATGGTTCTTACTGCCTGCCAAAAGGAGATTGTTAATGTCTGTATGCATTTTTAATTTTTATGACTGGAGGGATGGGTGTGCTAGTGCTACTGGCATTTAGTGTTGTAGGGTGAGGGATGCTGCTAAAAATCCTAATCACAGGGCAGTACCAAGGAACAAAAGATTATCTGACCCAAAGTGTCAAGAGTGTCAAGGTTCAGAAACCCACCTCCCAATACACCAAGACATACTCTGGAGACTCCCACCTTCAGTTCCTCCAGAATTTTTCAATAGTTTTAGATAAATTGACAGAGCCATTCACCTTCTTCAACTTTTTTAGAATATCCAAGATTGATATTCTGGGAGATAAAGCCAGTATTCAATGAAAGTTCGCCACCTTGGAGGAAACCAGCCCAAAACTATACTTATTTTATATATTTTGAAATAGATATATGAAATGTGTCCATAACATAATTGTAATAATATTTCAGAATAAGTTATCCCCAGTGTTTTTTTTTTTTTCCATGAAAGGGGCCTTCTCCATTATGTCAATGTTTAGCTTATCCTTTAGAGCAAATAAGAACTAAAATCTTGGCCAAATATATTCTTTCTGGAGGATGAAAATCTTTATGGTAAATTCTAGAAATGTAATTGACCAAATACTTAGTTATTATAGGCAAAAGAAAGTAATGAGACAAACATTTCTACAGTTTTCATGAGGAGCAATCTTAGAATTGTGTTCCTAGAAAATTAGCGACATTTTGACATCTTTTTCTCTCTCTTTTTGAAATGGATTAAAGCAACTGATAACTAATCAGTGATTTCTTCAAAAGGAACTAATATTGTTGTGGAAGGTTAACTTCCATTTTAGAGTGTACTACTTAGTGAAAAAGACCAGGAAGAGGCTATAAGATGAACTGCTTTCTATTGATGAGTTACTGCTTCTGTTACTAGTCTTATCTACAAAAATATGCTTTTTAATTTTGAGGATTAATATCATCTCAGTCTTCTTACCCATTATCAATACTTCCTCTATTTTTATTATATGTGTTTCCTTCTGGTGCTCATCTTAGATATAGAGGAGAAGGAATGCTTGAAGGAAATGCCTTTGGAGGGGTTACTCTGCTCCCCAATGTGTATCTTCACAATAATCACAAACTTACGTTGCTCAATAAAAATAAGGGAGATTTATCACAACTTGTTACATTTCTTGCACTCCCTAACCTTATTTCCATTTTGCCTGTTTCGTTATTTTTGGATTCGAGGCAAATGGATTACCACTTGTTTTAAATGATATATTCATTTTCACAGAGAGAGAACAGCCAAAAGTTATAGAAATTATTCAATTTCTTATAAATGTGACTGTCACAAGTAGAATGCCAGATTGTTTACCTATACCTTGACCTAACATCAAAGTATTCTATCCTATGTCTTTTTCTTTTTGTAGTTATGAGTAATACCCCAAATATTTTATGGCACAGTGATGAGTCACAAAGTAAGGAACTATAAATACACTTGTTCTCAAGAAACAATGAAGCTAACTATTCTTTCACATTCGCCCACTGCATATGCTGTTCCATTTAAGGTGAGGCTTTTTTAAAAAACAGTTTTTTCCTACTTTAAACATTTAATCTCCAGTACAAGTTATGTTTTCTAGTAAACTGTTCCATTTTATCTGATGCTTCAGAAATGTATCTAAATCTAGCTCGTCATGCAGTTACCTACACCTAATTGTACACACAGGTCTGAATTACTCTACTCCTATTTAAAGAAAAGAACAAAAAGTAAGAATGGCAGATATGTTCATAATTAACATCCTACTGGGTTAAGCAGCAGATATCTGGGAATGCTCTGAGATTCAGAAAATCACTGCCTTGATGTACAGACCACTCTTTAAACACATATATATAATTGTTAGAGGTGTTTGGAAGATGTGATCCTTCCAAATTAAGGTAGTAAATAACATCAAGTCACGAAGTTGTCCCTTTGAATAACCTAATTCCACAACTTGATTTTGAATATTTCAGTGAGGCATTTATGTCTGAAATTTATAATGAATATTATATGCAAGTGTTGCCATTTACTAGCATTGAGTTCAAAATTTCTTGTAGGTACTTCAAACAATATGAAGTACAGTTCCTCTTAAACTAATTAAACACAAACATAAGTTTTTTTTTTAATGGATAATTCAGAATTGTTGAATTGTTGAGTAGTTCTCAATGTGAGGACACAGAGGCATGGTAATTCTTTGAAGGAGAGGAAGAATAGAGGGAGATGATTTATAAGAAAAACTGCCTTTATGGTGAGACAATCTGAGTTGAAAGCTTGGTCTCCTATTATGCAACTCCCCCAGTTACCTATCAGCGCTACTCTTTGGTTACCTCATCTACGAATAGGGAATAAAAATATCTCTGTCTTAGGGTTTGAGTTGTTAAATAATATGGAACAGTGCTTGGGACATTTAAAAATGCTAAATTTAAAAGTTCGGTTTCATGATGAGCATGAAACTCTAATTGAAAAACACTGTGTGTATAAAACGCTAAGTTTTAGTTATGTTGTGGTTTGCATTTTAGTTTTGAAGTTAATGTATTCATGTATGTGCCTGGCACATGGTGGGTACTCAATAAATGTTGAATGAGAAAATTCTGGCTTGAACAGAAATCTTGAAATTCAACTAGAAATTTAGTAAAAGTAAAAAAGAAATAACAGAATAGGAAGAGATTCATTGGCTCTTTCTTGATTATTTTTAGATCCAGGACTTCAAAAGTATGCCCTGAAAGCAAAAGGGTTACTTCATGATCATTTTAGATGTATTATACCTTGGTAATTATGTTTCAAGTACTTTTATTTTATGTTTGAGTAGTCAAGGAATTACCTTTGCCATAACCTAGCTTTTCCTTTGAAAATGATAATATTAACAGTTTTTCTGAGTCAGAGAACTTACATCCTCTCAGTCACAGAGAGGGTCGGTCAGTGTGGGAAGGTGAGGGGGTGGGCTAACACTCCCATGTTTTGGGTTAGGGCATCCCAATGTGCTTGCCTGGCCAGAGGGAGTGAGACATTAAATAGCAAATAACACCATGATAGATGGAAAGAGATTGAGGAGAAAAGCAAAATGGGTAATATTTCTGTATTTTAAACTTCATTTCCCCCCATTTTTTTAAAACAAGGAACTCCACATTTTCATTTTGTACCAGGTCTCACAAATTATGCAGCTTATGCTAATCACTGTGGCTGAATCTCCAGCCAGTTGGTTTCAGCCTGACCGGCCTGTGCTTTCCTCTCAGGCTGCATCCCGTAGGACTCATCTGCCTCACCCGGCTTTCCAGCCTCACTGACCTGTCTGTTTCAACGTTTCTTTCTCTTTCCTGCCTCAGGAACGTTGCGCTTGCTTTTGCTTCCCCCCACTCCCACCCCGCCCCATACCCTTCCTCCGCCTTGTCCTTTATTCCCCAACCAGAGTATCACTTCTTCAGACAGTCCCCTCCAAGAGCTCTAACTGAAGGAGACTCTCTCCCACGTCAGTCCTTGTCTATCACTCCCCTTTTATTTCTCTTAAAAAAAAAAACCACCATCTGCTCATTTATTCATTGACCATTTTTGCTTAACAAACATAAAACTCCATGAAGAGACATCATATTTGTAGCATTCAAAGTGATACACTTATACCAGTGGGTAGAAAATGTCCTGGTGCAGTGTGTGCATAATAATTCCTTGTTAAATAAATAACATGCTATCCACTCATCCTAAAAATTTATGAAAGATCTGCTTTGATAAAAACACTAGGATTTTAAGGGGATATTAATATGACTTCTCTAGGGGACTTTAATCCAGTTGGGAGGATAGAAGCAAATATATAATCAGAAATAATACATAATAACTTGAATGGTCAAAATTATGTTAATTAAACTAGTGTTATATAATACTATATCATTTCATTAGAATATGGCAGTTTGGAAAAGTTTAGGGCACCCAAGATGGCAGGAAACCAGTTTCTTTATGGCTGTATTCACAGCAATGAAGTCACATACTCAGGGAAAATAGCCCATGAGAGTCTTAACCAAAGAGGACTAATCACAGGTTCATGGTAGCAGAATGGTTAAGAAGGGCTTAGTTTCCAAAAGTGCATTCTGGGAGTCAGAAGAGAACCAGTAAATTAGTCTCCACGAAGGTGGACAGAATCTCAGCCTCCAGGTAAGCGAAATCCCACACAGCTCAGTTGTAAAAGGCCATGAGGGTATATGCTGTGTATCAGTGCTTCCTGCGGCTGCAGCAAGCTTGGCCTTGGGGCCACACTCTCAGACATCCATGATTCATTTCTTGATCCTATTGTGAACTCTTTGTGTTGGGATTTATTTTTGCCTTTTTAGAGTTGATTCATTCAGATTGTCTCTTTGTTTCTGACCTTCATTGTACCAAAGATGCTTTCTTCTGTTACCTATAGGGCCACAGCATCCACAGGCCCACAGGTCTTGAGGCCCTGAATGCCTAACCTTAGCAAAACCACCAGGTTCCCCTTTGTTACAGGAAATTGGCAGGTACACCTAGAAACTTGGCCAAGATATGAAGGGGTGGACAGGCAATGTTATGAAATTACCACCCTTAATTCCAACACCCCGTTTCAGATCCAGTTGGATGCAGCAGACAGTAACAGATTTTAAGAACAATATTCCACAGTCCAGAAATTTGGAGTCACAACTCACTGAACTGGGTTATGGCCATCGAATCCCGAAAGAAAGAAAGACAGAAAAAAGCCACATATTCTCTATTTTGGTTATAGACATAGGTTAAGATCAGTTTCCCTACATGTAGAGTCCCACCTAAGACAATGCCTAAAACTGGGTAAGAGAGTAGGTAGGTGTTCAGGACAAAAGTGAGGGAGAAGGATAGGGGAAAGGGAAAATAAGGGTAGACTTGCTTTCAGGTGTCCAGCTTTAGTCTGATCCCACAAGGAATCACTGGAGCGCAAATTGCTTCATAGAGCCTGTCCCACCTTGAAGAAGTAGGGGTTTTTGTATCCAAATTAGTTATTCACTGGTTCAGAGTCACCCAAGGTGGGGTGTGTCTCTCAAGTACCTTCAATTAAGTGATTCTAAGGTCTGGGGGATTATATGTCTCAGAAGTTTGAAGATATGAATAGCAGCAGGTAAAGGGGATGGATCCCTGTGTGTCTAAGAGGGTTACTGTTAATGCCTTCAGTGGACAGCCAGCTCAATGAAGTAGACATAGATAAAGGTAAGTGATCGCAGCCAGAGAACCAGGGTCTTCACAACCTCTGGTAGTTGTCCATTTCAGATGACCCAGAACACAAGACAGAAAAAGAGCAGGGAACATGCACATATTAAATTCTATAGAGACACTAAGGAAAACAAGCTAATGATCTTGGGAATTGAGATATTGGAAACTAATACCCACAGATTTATTAGCTTTGTAAGCACTCATTGCAATGCCTAAAGGAGGATAGGGGTAGTGAGAAGCTGAAGCAAGGGAGTGAGACATCCACAAGAGTAGTCCTCAATTATTCATTCACGTATTTGAGCACAAGTTTATAGAGTGAAAACATATTTGAAATTGCTGTGATCTCATTGCATCGCATGGCATGTTACTATGAATGGGAAATTTAGGTTTGATTTTCATATAACTGCATGCACTATTCATCATTATCACGTATATCATGAAATTTAGTCTCTGAATGGAAGAACAGTGAGAGAACATACACAGATAAGGTTTATTCCTGAAAAGAACAAAAGGAGTTTATTAAGAAAACTTTGGCTTTTTTTAAGTAAGGTGTGTAAAACATCTAATATTTTTTTTTTAAATCACCACTCATTGGGTGAGGAACAAAATGTTTCTTTGTAGCAGCTATTCAAACCAACCATTTGAGAAATGGCTGTATGAGAACTTTCTGAAAAAGAAGGTTAAATTGTCATAGACAGAGGGAGAAGTTTAAAAGATGGACCGGAAGAACACACATAATTTGATCATTTGATAATAGCCTTGACCAGTATTTATAATGCTGATCACACTGAAGGCATTGTGTTTTTGAGAGAGGGTATACTTTGGATTCAGTCACAGTTGGCTTTGAATTGTAGGTTGGCTGCTTGCATGTTTGTATGACCTTGCATAAGTTACTTAACCTCTTGGAGTTCATTTTCTTCATTTGTCCAGTGGCTCTTGACAAATTTTTATGTGGATAAATAAAGGCACATATATACATGACCTGACTTATAATCAGAAGCTGTTAGGATTCTTTTTCCCATTCCCCAGTACTTAAGGTCTTTTTTCTTTGCTCCACAAGAGATATTCCATCTTTGCGCTGAATTGTTTATCTCATCTCTGTTTGGTGGCACAGGGTGTACTGTAGCCTCCACCTTGGAACTGGAGGTATGGAGCAGAGGATGAATGAGCAAGGATAGATGTTTTTATCACTCCTGGATGGTGTGTGAGTTAAGTGAGCAAAAGAGGGAGCAAGTGGATTAAGGGTGCCCAAATGTTAGGGATACAGTAAGAAGCACCATGATTCCCAACGAAAGAGCCCACCAAGTACCCATAGCTTCATACATAATGCATTCATTAAACAGATAATACAGTTATAATGTTAGGGTAGGAAAGAAAATAGACTTACATGTTATACAGAATTTTCTTTTTTCACTTGAGATCTAAAATACATGATATAATCTCTAATTATACCTTGCCATTTACATGCAATCTTCAATAATTTATCTCCAGCATTTTACACAGGGTCCTTCATCTAATATTTTTCCTTCATTATTAAACCACAGTTGGCTGGGCTTAAATCTAATAAGAGCCTGATTGGGGTTAAAGATGTGCCATAATGGGAATGCCTAATGATTTCATCTTTTGTTTCAACTATACTAAGCTTGTGAAACCTACGATTTTTATCACTATTACCAGCATTTTCAATGTTCTTTTTCCACTCATTTTGACAAAATAGCAAGGGCAAAGAGCAAAAAACATTCAAATAATTACAGGAAGCATGCTCTTACAGACAAAGATGGCATGACTGCCCAAACAGAACTCTTGGCTGTCAGGCGGTGCCACCACACATTAGTGCAAAATGTTCGTTGATCTGCTGATGTATGAAAGTCTGGATTTGGCATACAAAAGGCACTTTGGAGTGTCGATGTATAATGCATGAAAGTGTTGGCTGTTTAGAAGCTGAAAATATGAAAGTCAGGGACAGCCTGTATGTATATGAACAAAGAAAAGGAGGCAGATATAGTAACCCATGGCTGACTTTGTCCTATGGGTGCTAAGGAAGACTTCCTAGTGGAGATGGCTTTGAGAGCAGTCCTTTCAGCTGAGCGGACTTGGATCAGGGATTGGCCCACAATCTAAATGTGCACTCGTCTTGGAACTGTCAAAGAACATGGTGTATTCAGGAAGAATGAGTACAGAACATAGAGTGTGGGAAGAGACACAGGAAGTTAGTTTGGAAACAGAGTTTGAAAAGGCCTGTATCCTATATCAAGGAGTTTGTACTTTATTTTGTAGAATAGCAGGTCTTTTTATGGTTTTGAAAATAATTGAAAAATTAGGCGATTTCAATAAAAATCCAGATTTCCTGCCTTTTCTTAAGAAAGAACAACACAGCCTTCTTCCTATGAGGTAATACTTGGATGGAACAGACTCGCTGCTGCCTTTTTTGACAGAGACCTTCTGTTCTGCATCTTTTGTCTCTCCTCTGGCAGGCTTCACTTATCTAAACGACCTGACTAGCCCTGGTAGGCATTTAAATTTATGGGCCCTGAATGTGATGGGAACCTTCAGAGACTTTCAAGGAAAAGAACGATCAAGATGAATCCATTAAAGACTTTCATCATAGTGGAATATTATATTAGGCTCTATAGTGTAGAAATATGGGAGAGGGTAAAATTGCAGTATTTCCAGAATCTCTCTCCTGGCCTTAGTGCATCTCCATATCGAAAGGTGTTTCCAAGGAGTGGAGAGAAGTAGTTCATCTGTACATCAATCGGTAATTACAAAAGCAAGTAAGGGCAGATCTGGACAGGGTGAGGGCCCTTCTGCAGCTGGGTTGCGAGAGACACGGAGAGCAGAAGTGGACGACTGCTTGTAAGAAATAAATAGGTTTCTTCCATTTTATTTCTCCCTTTGACTGATTTTGGTTTCAAAGGTATTTTGCCCTGGGATTTTCCCCGAGTTACAATGGGTCTGTTGGTCACAAGGAAGATGCCTGGGGTGGGTTTTCTGGAGAGAGAAAGAAAGAGAGAGAGAGAGACCAGGTTATTGAGAAATTCCAAGTGAGAGAAAATGTGAACATATTCTGTATTTTTGTGAATTCCACGTACTAGACACATTGCCTTGAATATGATAGGTACTCAATAACTGTTTGATTAATATATATGCTGATAACATTTAATCATTGTGTGGACTTTTTCATGCAGTCTCTGGGCCCTAGTTCATCATTTGCTAAGTGTAAGGAAATTACTTATAAATTCAGTTACTTAAATTCAGTGATAGCTCTAAGTAGAGACTAATACTAGAGATTTTGTTTAAATTGTTTACAATATTTGACATAGTACAGATTGATGCATTATTGAATCTTCTCCAATTTCTATTCTTTACTGATTTTGTACAAGATTACCTTCAAAGTCAACTGTATTGAATATGTGAGGGTTTATAAAACCCCTCACTTTATATTAAAAATTTTAATTATTTTATAAAATATTGAGTAGATTCTGTTAAAGACAGAAATTTAATAGAGTAAATTTGAAGATCTAATTGGTTGTATTCAACAATTCAAGAATCAGGCAGTGTCTCAGCTAGCAAGTAGAGAGATTGTTGAGGATATGTACAAAGTGGATGGTTTTTATAAGGAGGAGGGGGATGGAAGGAAGTTATTAGCAAAAGAAAATAAAAGACTATTTTAGGGAAGGTCACCTTCCCTTAGGGGGAAGCATAGACCTTATCATGCAGATTACTTCACTAGTGCAGATCAGGAAATTTCAGATTGGTTTAAAATTCCACTCCTGGGACAGGCTGAAACTGCAATTAGGTTAGGTATAAAGTCTTGGTGGTCTTAATATAAATGACTCCATTTTGCACCTGTTTCTTCTGAGTAAGTCCAAGAAATATTTATAAAATATTTTTAATGGACAAATAATCATTGTTCAAAGAATGCTTATGTATAGATCACAAAATTAAGAAACAGAATATTATCATTTCTTTGAAATCTTCTGTGTTCCTTTTTTCTGAATCCATTCCATCCCTATGTACCTCAGAAAAAAATCACCTTTCTGAATTTCTGTTTATCATTTCCTTGCCTTTCTTTATATATTTTTTAACCATACGTTTCTAATACTAAACTACATATTGATGGCTTTCCATAAATGGAATAATACTATGTATATTCAGTGACTTTTCTCATTCATTATTGAGTTTCAGAGGATTTGACATTAATGCCTGTAAACAGAATTAATTGACTTTCCATTGCTTTCCAGCATTCCATTGTATGATTACATCCTGATTTATTTATCTATTATATTTTAATAAGCACTTGCTGTTATAAACAGTGCTATTATGAACGTTCTCTCCTGGTATGTATATATAAGTGTTCCTTTAGGGTGTAAATCTAGAAATGGAATTTCTAGGTCAAAAGAAATGTATGCATTCAAATTTTCTAGATAATATCAAACTGTTCCAAAGAAGTTTTCCAGTTTACACAATGACAAGCAGTGTGTACATGTATAAATATTTGGTTTTATTACATGCTTGGCAATACTTGGTATTGTCAGACTTAAATGTTTTGCCGACCTATATGGGTATGTAATATTATCTTTTTGTAGTTTTAATTTGTATTTCCCTGAAAAATAATGTGATTTATCACTTTTTCATTAGTTTATAACCTATTTGGATTTCCAATACTTCTTTTGTGAATGTCAGTTCAATTCTTTGTTTCCTCTTCTGTGTTTTCTTATTTGTTGGTAGAATTTCTTTCGCAATTCTGGACCCTAACCTTTATTATATGTGTTTAAAACATTTTCTCTTTTTCTCTGGTTGGTGTCATTTGTTTAACAGAACTGCTTTATTGGATATTGTTCAATATTCAGTCCTACATCATATGTGTTGCACTTTTGCATGGGTTGAATAAGTTCTTTTATTACTGAGTTTATAAAATAGTCTCCTATAATATCTTATAAAAGTTTTAAAGTTGTGCTTTCCATACCTAGGTCTCAAACACCACTGGATTTTCATGTGAAAGATATTATGTAAAAATCCAGTTTTATTTATTTTTCCATATGGATAGCCAATTGTCTCACACAATGTTTTAGAAATTCCATATTTTTACCACTGATCTGAAATGTTAACGTTGTCATAAACCAAGTTGCCTTGAATGTGTGGGTCTTTTCCTGGCACATTTTGCTTGACTGGACTATTTTTCAGTCTCTGTGGTAGACTATACTGTCTTAATTTCAACGATTTAAAAATAATTCTTGATATCTAGTGAGAGATACATTCTAACTTTTCTAAGGGGAGCCTTAGAAATTCTTAGCTCTTCATTATTGTTTGATCAGCTTGTCAAATTCCCCTTAAACTTTTTAAATTTAGAGATTGTTTATTATTTTATAGTAAATTTTATGTTAAATTTGGGGAGAATTGACATCTCTGTTATCAAATCCTCTCATCTATGAACATTTCTCCATTTGTTTTCTTTAATTTTTAATAAATTTTATAATTTTCTCTATAAAATTTTTATAGATTTTTTTCCCTCAGACTTCATATATTTTTATAAAACGTTAAATAGCATTTAGAAATACTGCACATTCTAAATTTGTGGCTGGGGTATAAAACTGTAATTGATTTTTGTATGTTATTTTGGATCTTGCAAGCTTGTTAAAATTGCTTTCTAATCAATTCTAATAATATACTCTGTTGATCTTCTGAGGCTTTGTAGATAGGCAATAATCTATCTGTAATTAATGAAAGTTTTCTTTTCATTTCCAATGCATATTCTTTGATATCTTTTTCTTGTCTTACTGTGCTGGCATGGCAACTAGTGCAATCATGAACAGAAATGATAACAGGCACCATTGTCTTGTTATTGATGCAGTAAGGGAAGTTGTCATTGTTCTGCTATTAAAATACTGTTTATTATAGGTTTTTTCCAAACACTTTTATCCATTTAAGGAGGTCCCTTTCTATTTCTTATGCTCTAAGAGTTTTTCTTTTTAATCATGTGTGATTTCTGAATTATTAAACAACTTTTAACATAATGATAATGTAATCTTTCCCTTTACTCTATTAATTAATTATAGTAACTTGTTTTCAAATGTAAAGATAACCATACATACCTAGCATAACCTAACTCAGTCATGATGTTTCACACATAGCTAGGTTTAAATTGTTTATATATATTTAGATTTATGCATCTGTATTTATAACATCCCCTTTCTGTTATTATCCTTGTCGAGGTTTGTATTCAAGGTATTCTAGTCTCATAAAATAAGTTGTGGAGTCTTCTTATTTTTTACTATACCCTAGAATAGATTTTTAGGTTTTTAATTATTTGGTCTTTAACTGCTTCATAGAATTTATTGGTAAAACTTACCACACATGAAGTTTTCATTAGGCTTTGTAGATAGACACTAATGTATCTGTAATTAATGAAAGTTTTTTTTAAAATTTCCAATGCATATACTTTGATATCTTTTTATTGCCTTACTGTGCATTTCAGGAAGAATTTATCTACAAATTTAATTTCTTTACAGGTTGGTTATAGAATTCAAGGTATTCTATTTCATCTCTAGGCAGTTTTGTTAAGTTATATTTTTATAGGAATTTTTCCATTAAATCTTGGTTTTAAATTCTATTCACATAAAAACCACTTATAATCTCTGTAAAGTTGTTTCATTCCTATTTTTTGGGGTTGTATATACTTTTCTATTGTTTGTGCCAGATGATTGGCAGCTTTATTACTGTTTTGAGAAGTAAGAAATTTGCTTTATTGATTCATTCTATTGCATGTATATTTTATTTCACTAACTTGTTTTTTATTTTTATGACTTTTGTGTTCTTAATGTTTATTCTTATATTATTCTCCTATCTTACTTTATTTGATCATCTGACTTCTTGATTGAAATAGACACATAATATAAATACTGTCTAGTTATACCTCACAATAATGATACATAATATTCTACTATCAGTTGGATTTCAGTATATTATTATTTTCATTATGTTTCCTTTTTTGAATCATGATTATTTGGAAGTGTGCTTTTCAAAATTTTAAATTTTGTGGTGATTCTGGCTATCTTTTTGTTAATTATCTCGAATTTAATTACACTGTAATCAGCAACATGATCTGTGCTTCCAATCACTATAATTTTCTAATGAATACCCTAAACATTTTAACATGAATATTTAATATGTAGTTGACTCTTGAACAATGTGGGAGTTAGGGATGCTGACTTCCTGTGCATTCAAAAATCTGAGTATAACTTTTATCTCCCTCAAACCTAACTACTAATAGTTTACTGTTGACTGGAAGCCTTACCAATAACATAAACAGTTGATTAACACATATTCTGTATGTTATATGTATGATAAACTGTATTCTTACAAAAAAGTAAGCTAGAAAAAGAAAACATTTTTCAAAGTGTCACAAATCTCAAAAAAAATTCCAATATATTTATTGGAAAACTCCATCTGTAAGTGAACCTGTGCTGTTCAAACTTGTGTTGTTCAAGGTCAACTGCATAACTAATATTAAGTAATATCTTTACCCTTCCTCCAACAATACGAGGACCTCAGTACTATTTAACTTCAATATCTCCTATCCTAAATTATATGATTTTGGTATCTTATTTTTGGGGTCTATATTTTCTAACTGCTCAATAAATTATTACTACTATTATTATAAAAATTATAACATTGAATTCATAGAATTCATTGTTCAGAATTAATTTCCCCATCACATTGAATATATGATTCCACTGAATTCTGTAATTCAATGTCAAATTAAATCAACTGTCTATCAGCCCATCCTTCACCTTTTGGAAATAACTTGACTTTTAATTCCCATAACATTTTTCTCTTTATCTTTGGTGTTTTGCAGTTTCACTATGGTGAGTCTAGGTGATGATTTCTTTTTCATTTATCTAACTTGGGAATTTGGGGTTTTTTTTGAATATGTGGATTGATGTCTTTCATTGATATCAAATAATTCTCAGAAATTTTCTTTACACATATTGCCTATACTTAGTTTTTCTCTTTTTCTGTATATGTTTCTGTAAACTCAAAGCTTGAGTATACAGAACATTCAAAGTGTGTGAATTAAGGCTACAAGACCATATGATACCTGACTTTTTTAACTTATGTTTTAATTTTGCTTTAATTACTAATTTTTGACCTTTGAGATTCTCAAATTTTTAGGGATTTTTCTATTAGACTCCTCATCAGTTTACTGATAAATCCCTGATCTAATTATTTTTATATATCCCTGATATATTATTAAATATATATGCTGAAATTTAAATTTCAGTTATTTTTTTTTATTTCCATTAGTTCTCTTTGGTCCTTTTTAAACCTGCCTCATCATTTCCTTTAGGAATATATTGATTTTTACTTACATTTTGATATTGATTTTATTTTTAAAAATACACTAGATGTGTTTATTTAATATTTTATACTGATAAATCCATTCCTGCTATTTTTATACTTGTTTTCTCTTTTGATGTATTTGGATTTTGATGAATGGATTATGCATTTTGGTCTCTAACCTTATGTTCCTTAGAATCTTATTTGTGGAAAATACTTCAGTCCAGGATGAAGGCAGGTGCTCAAGAGAGAATTTATATTTGCTTCTGTGTGGCATCTGTGTGTATTATCTAGTTTGGAACCAGTGTAAATTCTTTTTTTTTTTTTGGCTTGAGATTTTCTAAATATCCAGATATTTAAATTTAGGCTACAAACCCATGTGAAAATTAGCTTTTGCTTATGAAATCTCAAGGAAATATCTTTAACTCTCCTTTTTCTATGAAGGCTGGACCTCTGGGGTCACAGCTATTTAAGAATTTCCTCTCAGACTCCTTGCCCTGAGCAGGCCTTGGTTTTTGTCTCTTGCCCCTTGACTCCTTAAAAGCCATGAAAAGGAAACTTTAACTTTACTTTAGTAAGTCCTTCAGCATGCAACCTAACTTCAGAGATCCTTTTAACACAATTTTCTACCCTCATGTAGATTTTAGTCTGAGTAATTTCTTTTAGTCTTTTATTAGCCTTTACCTTAGTGCGAATATTTTCTTTTCAATTAAAGCATATAAGAAAATATCATATTAACATTTTTAGAAGTTCTTCAGTGGAAGAGTGACCATATTGCCTGAAACAGAAGTCTATGCTTTGACTGACAAATACTGAAGTAAAACTTAGAAAGGAAAAGATACTATTGGTTTTAGTAATTTCCTTATCATGCGGTGATCTCAGTTCAGGCAGTCCAGGAGAACGATTCCTCACTTTGCAGAGTAGTTCAGAAAGGAGGCCAAAGAGAGCTGCTCCCACGGAAAAGGGAGGTCTGGAGGGAGTTTCACTGTGCAAAAGGAGAGAGACAAAGTCAGTGCGCGTATCCCACATAGTGTTGCCATATTAAATATAGGACATCTAGTTAATTTGAATTTCAGGTATACAATGAATTTTGCTTTTAACATAGGTCCCAAATAGTCTTTTTCATCCAGTCATCTCTTACCTCAAATATTTAAGGTGGTGTTGGATATGGCATAGTATATGATTTACAAGCCCTCTATTATGACTAACTGAAGCTTTAGAGAAATTCTTTGCAAACTTTAGTATGCAATACACATATCCAGGAGGATCTTATCAAACTGTAGATTTTGATTTAGTAGGTCTCAAGTGTGGCATGCGATTTGGCATTTCTAACATGAATGGGTTCTGCTTTAAGTGTAAACATGGAACCTACCCTTCAAATAAGAGAAATTTCAAACGATAATCCCTCTTCACTAGGGAAGAACTTCTGCTTCTTCCTCCTGGAAACTTCAAGGCAGAAATATTTTTCTTGGCTTTTAAACTTTCTTGTTAAGCATGCTTGTGAATATCAGTAATTAAAATGTAGCTATGTGTTCAGTAGGTTCAGTTCTTACAGCTAGCCCATCCTGAGATTTTAGAACCTGCTGCTGTTCCCTTGGCCACTCACATAGAATACTGAGCTCAGGATGTTTCAGACAACCAAATCCGTATCAGTTTGCCATATATGATATGACCTAGAACAATTCAATAGAAATCCCAGAGGGAGGAGTTACTTTGAATAAACAAATTTCCAAAGAGTTCACAGCTTATTGCTTTATGTCCTCTTATATTTAAGGCAGAATCTGGACTAGTGTTAAGGAAGTACAGTAGCTTCCATTATACCAATTACATCGAGGGGAATTTTATACCTGCTGATTGCCACGTGAACTGATGTAGCTCTAAATGGTGAAAACTGTAGAACAATAGAAATAGAGTGACAGAAACATGCCAGAATAATTTCTGTATATACTTACTAACCTCTGGCCCATTCCAGGCTACATTACACAAAGGGTTGGGAATGCCTGTAATTAAGTGGAGCAAAGGCCTGGGGATACAGTTTCCTGCACTTTAGAGAAATATTCTATTCCTCCTTTGGAATGACTATTCTCAGTTTTTCTTTGAGATGAGTGTATCATTCAAATTCATGAGAAATTTGGAATGTTCAGGATGGTATAACATGACTAATGAGTGTGAGTTCTGTATCACCTTATCATCCTGGCTTTTTTTATTTGCATGTGATTTTTAAATATGCTTCAATCCCCATGTTAGTTCAATATTGGTCACTGTTTGCCATTATTCTGAAACTTTGTTTATTTTTTCTTCGAATTGCTGTGAAAATAAATATGGATTGTGATATATTTAAAAAGCAACAATTAAAAAAAACTTGCTCTTTTCTCCTAATTCATCAAATGTCATTGCTTTTGCATGTGAATGGTTTTATCTCATTAATGGCTTTTGTGGTGTAATGCTGTAATTAATATTTATATATTAGCCACAGTATCTATTCTTATGGAAAATGAGTTATATAGTATAAAATGGAATGTTTTAAAGCATTCAAGTAAACCAAAAATATTTCCTCAAAAATGTGTTGAAAGGATGTAACAATCCAGCATGTGATTTTAATTAATGTCCAAGTAACTAAAAATGTATTTAGTTCATAAAGAAAACATATTGACATCTAATTATGGATCATAGAATTTGGTGCAGTGAAACCGTAGTGCATCTGTTCAGTGAAAACATAATCATGGAGAATACTAAATGGCACAATATATAATGAAAAATTGAAATAATGTACAAATAAGACCATTAAAAAATCACAGTGTGAAACCAAATAGAGTTGGAATTTAGTAAGAGAGGTCTGGTAATTCGAGATTGACTGATAACTGAGATTGTCATATTCATATAAAACTTACTCACTAAGCTAATTTTAATGGTTGTAGAGCAGAATTCCACTTTTCTCCCTTAGGAATTTAAAGTTTTAAAGTAGGAAGGGAAAGTTAGCACCATTAGCCTACTTTCATATTTTCAATCCATAGTAAGTATGGATTTAACTAAAAATTATCTTCTTCATAAATCATTTTTCTTTATTAATGGTGGCAAAGACTAACAAATGCCAAGAATGTCAACTTTATTTTTTATGATATTGTTGGCTCAACCCCTTTGCTCCATGCCCACTGGTTTAGTTCAGGCACTTGCTTCCCCTCATGGGATATCAATAGCTTCCAAAGCCTGCTTTTGCTTTGTTCATGGACCTAAGACTTCCCCATCTCTTTCCCTTCCAGTCTATTCTATACCTTCCAGCAGTGGTTCTCAAATTTCAGCTTGCATCTGAATCACTTGGAGGACTTGTTAAAACACAGAACAGTGGGCTGCATCCCCAAACAGTGTTGATTTGGTTGGTCTGTGAAGAGGCCCCAGAATTTCCTCTCTAATAATTCTCAGGTGATGCTGATGTTGTGGGTCCAGAGAAGACATTTGAGAATCACTGCCTTAGAGTTTTGCGTATCACCTTGAAGCCCGTCTTGCTCCAGTACTACCATTTTCACAGCCTTTTATTGGTTCCTCATAGTCTTCTAAATCCAGCTAAAATTTAGCAAGGTATTTAGGTATCTCTGCCATGTGCCTCTCCCCACCATCTATCTTTTATGCAAGTATCCAAGTTGTTTCTCCCTGGATACTTGATGCTTTAGCACACAGAAGAATTCACTGTTAAAGAACATACCCAAATACTTCTCTACCTTCATGAATTTGTTATGCTACTCCAATCTCTGGAAAGCCCTTCCTTTTTATCTTCATATCTCAGTTATTCAACTCTAAAATGCTCCCTCTGCCATGAAGCTTCTCTGATTCCTTCTCATTTACATAGTTCACAAATAATGTCACACTTCTCTGAACTCTTTCCACATTTCATTTCTCTTACATTAATTTCTGCTTTCTCAGGGAGATATTTATTTCTCAGAAATAAAAATACTTTTTATTATATTTACATTAATTCTTTTTAAGATTCTTCTGTGGGCTTGTAAGGGACTTTGGAGCAGAACTTGAGTTTTGTCCTCTTTTCTAGCATAATGTCTTATAAATAGAAGTTACTAATAAATATTTGTGGATTTTTAGTACTTACATGAAAATGATAATGATAAAGATTATAAGGGTAATGAGACCAACTAATATCTACTGGGCTCTTAACATGTGGCTAGGCAGAATTCTAGCTTCACACATATGATTTAATTGAACTCCCTTATTATCCTTATGAGATATTTCCATTTCTGTTTTATAGGTGAAGAAACTGAGGCACCAAAAAGCTAATTAATTGTCCATAATTACATCATTGGCAAATGAAATAACTGGGATATGATCTTGAGTAAATCCAAGAGCTCAGTCTTCTAACTCCTTATACAATGAAGCTTTTGTACAGTAAAAATGTAGACACTTAAAACTTGGGCACAAATGGACAGATAATTCTGCAAAACTTTATTGTGTGGTTAGATGGCCAGTATATTTCCAGTGGGTTTCAGCCCCGGGCAAGTTTGCTATGGATTCAATGTGACTGAAGAAAATGACAGCAAAACATTCTTGGGGTGAAAGGGTTATACCCAACTTTATTTCCAGGTGGCAGGTCAGTCACTAAAATCCCGTTCGCTCAGAGTGTGTCTGCAGGCAGCAAGCCGGTCTCTGCCTCTGGGCCCCTCTGTCCACATAGCTGTCCCGCACAGCCATCCTCTGGGCCTGTCTGCACACTCATCCCGCACAGCCATCCTCTGGGCCTCTGTCCTCAGCACTGCCACCACTCCAGCCTCTGCTCTGCTCTCCTGCAGCCTTGCAGCCCTGCCACCATGTCATGCCCAGAGCACTGGGCAGAGCTTTTTTTATAGAGTCAATAGCCATGTATTGCCTATAGGTGTGCAGTGAGCTAGTCAACCATGGCCACGTGAGAATCCTGGCCACAGGAACTCTCATTTTATCCACACTCCACCCCTCCAGGATTCTCTCCTCTCAATCTATGTGCCCTTAGTCCTCTGCAATGGTCCCTTTACAAGGAAGCTCGAACATTGTTCTCCAGCCTCTCCAGGATAAAATCTTGCAGACACACAGGCCAGACTCATGGCTCTGTCTCTGACCTCTGCCTCTTTGGTGTTAATGGCTGGAACTGCTTCTCTGGTTTCAGTTGTTGCCATAGCTCTAGTAAGATCCTATTTGGCTTCCCGTCTAATTTCCTTCTATCTACTCCTGCCCATATCAAATCAACCCACATCTGGGTCCTTGTAACCCTCATGGGGCTCCTCAAATTCCTCCTGTCAGTAACAGGCCTTATTTCTTTCTGGGTTCTTGTTGCTTCAGCTACTGTACATGTCACCTCACATTTTGTAATCGCTGCCTCAAGGTAGGCTGCACTGTCAGGGAAGCCAGCTTTCCTCTCTCTGATCCCGACAGAACAATTCCATCCACCCCTAAGTCCCACAGCCACTGGCTCAGCTGTATAGGGGCGGTCCATAGAGTGCTCCATGACCTGGGGAGGGGCTGCTCCTCTCCTTGGGGAACTTTCAGCTGCTGGGTCTTTATTTTCTTTACAACCACTGGGGGTGCTTTCAATATAGGAGGTGCCAGTACTTCTGGCACCACCCCTTCATCCTTCCCCAGCTCCTCCATTTCTGGGGCTGATGGCACCTTTCTCTTCCCTCCGCCAAGTGCCTCATCTGCTACAGTGCCTCACAACAATGCCAGCTCAGTCTTCAGAAGCTCTCTTACCTTCAGCTCAATGCTTTGCAGCTGATGTTCTCATACCACCTCTGCCTGTGCTTCCCTCAGGAGTTCGTCTTTTTCCTTGATGGCCTCTTCCTCCTTCAGAACACCTGGCAGCACTGCCATCTCATTTCCAATGGCACCTTGCTGCTGGTGCTCTCATGCTGCCTCCTCCTGCATCAATGCCATTTCCCTCCTCAGGGCATCCACAGAAGTTTGCAGCTTGCGTTCTCATGCTGCCATTTCTTGGGTGTCCTCTGTAGACTTTTTCAATACTGTGAGAAGCAGCCAACCCACAGTCCCCACTGCCTCACAGGCACTCTGCTTCTCAAAGGCTCTGCTTACTATACCAAGGGCCACCCCTACTGCCTCAGGTGTCACCTCCACTTGCCTCCAGTCCTGGGGTGGGGCCCAGTCCTCTAGGAGGCAAGCCATCTCAGACCACATACCCATTGAGGGATGATCCACTGTCTCCCCATTCACAGGGGCAGCCCGCTGAAGCACTCCTCCCATAAGGGCAGCCTGTCTTTTTCCTTGGTCAACAGTGAATCCTGTCAACTATGCCAATTGTCTTGCCAATGGGTTTCAGCCCCGGGCAAGTTCGCTATGGATTCAATGTGACTGAAGAAAATGACAGCAAAACGTTCTTGGGGTGAAAGGGTTGCACCCAACTTTATTTCCAGGTGGCAGGTCAGTCACTAAAATCCTGTTCACTCAGAACAAGTCTGTATGCAGCAAGCCGGTCTCCTCCTCTGGGCCCCTCTGTCTGCACAGCCGTCCTCCAGGCCTCTCTGCACAGTCGTCCCGCCCAGCTGTCCTCTGGGCCTCTGTCCTCGGCACTGCCACCACTCCAGCCTCTGCTGTGACCTCCTGCAGGCTTGCAGCTGTGCCACCATGTCATGCCAGAGCACTGGGCAGAGCTCTTTTTATAGAGTCAACAGCCATGTATTGCCACAGGTGTGCAGTGAGCTAGTCAACCAGGGCCAGGTGAGAATCCTGGCACAGGCACTCTCATTTTATCCACAGTCACTATCCTCATATTCACTAGTAGAGTGGCCCTAAATATTCTTCCAGTTGTAACTCTCCATCCATCCCATTTGTCTAGTTGTTTATGTATATTACACAACTGCAAGGAATCCAATATACCCTCTGTCTTATTTCCATGTTTTTCTAAGTGTGGACTTGAGACCCACTGTATCAGTACATCTTGGGTGCTTGGGGAAAATGCAGTCTCAGAATTAACCAAGATTAACTAAATCAGAAATTCTGGGAGAAGTGCCTGAGAACCTGCATTTTCCATAAGTATCCAGATCGTTCCTATGTACACTTAACTTTCAGAAGTACAGCTTTCCCTGGATCATCAAACCAGTGAATGTGACCCATCAACATTCTTTTAGTGTGTGTCACGTAGGCATATGGGGAAGGGGATTCTAGCTGGTGACAGCCCTGAGTTGGGCTTCACAGAGGGGCCTAGTGAAGGTGCAATGTACCAAGTGAGGATCTGTTCAGATGACCAGGGCTTCTTTAAAATTGTTGGTATTGTTCAGAGAGTCAGTGTAGGTTATTTTAATCAAGTAATCAAGCTACTTTCCTTTTAACACAAAAAAGGGTCAGTTATTCTGGTGTTTCTTGATCTTAGATAATTTGTCACCATATTTTAAAGAAAAAAACAGAACAAAACAAAAAAACACCTCTTTGATCTCTAGAATTGACTGAAATTAAATTCAGTATAAAGTTTCTTAAATATTGTGCAAAGTATAAATTTAATCAACTAGAAAATTCAACATAATATATAAATTAAGTTCAAACAGAATATAAAAACATAAAATTTAAGTTGTTACAAACAAAAAAAACAAGGATTTTATTGAAAGTCTATTTCTTGTGTTAGATTTTTAAAGTAACAAATATACCTCCTTGTTTACTGTGTCACTTGTCAATGGAGTTTTCTATGCTTTTGAGCATAAGGGACTCTAATGTGATTCATCATTGTGATAATTATTTCTCCCTTTTAAATGAATTCTTAATTTTAACCAGTACTCTATTATTTTCATGGGCCAATCAATTTTAAAACATGTACAAATACAAAATACAATCATAAAAATGATAATTAAATGAAAAATCCTCCAGAGCATATTTGTTATTATGCACACTGATAATGAAACTTTGCAAGACACTCTGCATCCAGACTAGGCTGTGCTGTCTGTTGAGCTTGTTTTCCCTGGCCAGTATATTTCCACAACTACGAGTTTTTTGATGACAACTACTGTTTAAGATTCCTTCAGAAAGTGTGCTGGACTTCATTTGGTTTCAGTCCTTTATAATGTGATCAAATATAAACTTAAGTACCTTGTCACAAAGTGGTCCTATAGATGGGATGGAATATGCTAATATTAGTGTTCTAAAATGCTTTTAGAAAAGAAAACATAACATTAAAAACAACAAGAACAACAAATAATTTCCAGAGCTTCATAACCAAAATGAATAGATCTGTGTTCTTGGGATCCTTGAAAACCTGGAACCATTCTTTGGAGCAGCCTGTCTTTGGATGGGAGTCCAGAATGCATGACAAATCAGAACAGAAGAAAACTTTTGTATCCTGGATACAAACTTCAGCAGATTGGAAGTTAGTTAGATACTCACATAACAGGATATGAAGAAAGGAAGGCTATTTCATGGAGGAAGTTGGAAAAGAGAGGATAAATCATTGGCACTCTTCTTTCATACTCTGTGCCCTCTACTGGCACCACTTCGCTTGCAGACCACTCAGGCACCTCTGTATTGTACAAGAGGTAGGTTATGACACAAGTAAATTGAACCCAAAAGCTTGATGTGCTCAGGTTGAGTGTTTGGTCTCTCCATTCTGCTGCAGCATATAGTGACAGTCTTGCATATATAGCATCTATCATTGTGCAGTGTTCATTCTGGATTTCTCATTGTTTAAGATCTTTGGGATATCTTTATTGTATCAAATGACAGCACTTGCAGGAACAAAGAAATAACATCCACCTTCCTGACTTTAGGAATAATTCCTTCTTAAACATCTTTTGCTGCTACAAATCTGAATTAGTTCTAAAGAGTTCCATATTAAGAGAATTTTAAGCTATTTTCCTGCAGAAATGTATTCCATTGTATAACACCTCACATTTCCATGTAGGCATCCATCTCCATATCTAATCTAAACCCCCTGTATTGCATTTTATTCTTTTTCCCTTTGTCTGGCTTTAGCATCAGAAGAACAGATGGCCATCTTTTGTCAGTACTTGAAGAGTGTTTCTAAGAAACATTGCCTGCATCAGACTTCACTGGTTAGACAAAGCTCCTATTCAGGACAGAAGCTGGGACAATCTCTGAATTCATCAGGTGTGTCCTGAAGCCCTGGATCCCCTTTTTCTCATTTTCAGTCACTTAATAGCTTCAATTTTTTTTAACTTTTCTCATCTTTATCTTCAGATATATAACTGTTAAACTTACTCACATTGAGGTGTAAATGACTGGTAAAGCTTAAAATGTAGGCCACTGGGGGAGGTTGCTTAATTTTAACAAAGAGCATTTTTTCTTAGATGGAAGTTTTAATCTCAGGGTTACAATGTCTATAAAATGAATAAAGGAATTTGGGAGGAGGGTCAATATCACTGAAATCATCTTGTGCAGGTGATCAGTTAAAATGCTTTATGTGTGAGTAGTAATTCTCTTCACTCATGGTTCATTCATTGCAATCATTCACTAAGTGTCTGGGGGAATAGGAATCCAGCAGTGAATTAGACAATGTCTTACAGAACTTGTATTCTTTTGGGGGGAATAAACTAGCAAAAACAAGAAAATGCCAGGTGTAAAAAATATTAGGCACAGATTTAGAATAGGGTAAGGTGAATAGAATGACTGCCTGGCTACCTTAGGTTTGGGAGTCAGGAAAAGCACTTCCTAGAAGAGGTGACTTCTAAGTTGAGATCTGAAAGTAAGACAGGGCCAGTGCTAAGCAAAGAGGGAGAAGAGGACTCCAGGGAGGGTACAAACAAGTGCAAGAACTCTACAGAAGGGCATAAATTTAGTATGTTAATGTCTGCCTTTCACTCAGGGTTAATGGTTTGTAGAGAAGATGAAAAGTTCCTATGGCCAGGATTCTCACCTGACCCTGGTCAGTTTGTCCACTGCACATGTGTGGCCAATATATTATTACTGACTCTATAAAGAGCTCCGCCCAGTGCTCTGGGCTGCACGGCTGCGGGGACAGAAAGGCCCAGAGGCAGAAATCAGCTTGCTGCATGCAGACTCACTCTAAGTGGATGGGATTCCAGCGCTTGACCTGCCATGGTGAGAATAAAGCTGGGTATAAACCCTTTCACCCCGAGAACATCCCATTGTTATTTCTTGGTCTCATCGAATCTAAGAGTGAACTTGCCAGGGGCTGAAACTCATAGGTGAGACATGGTTCCTTTGTTGTTATGGGGAAAAACTAGGGAGAAATAGGTCTAGAAGTAAAACCAAGATTTTATAGTGTAAGGTGCAATAGTAGTTAGAATAGACTTTGAGGTTAGGTACTAAATAAGATCTAAATCCTGGCTTAGGTATTTTCCACCTCAGTGATCTTGAGCATAAGTGGCGATCAATATAAACATAGGATTGTGAAAACTAAAAAAAATAGACATTTCATAGATGCACTTAAGTACATCAGCATTAATACTAAATTTGAGGTTAGAATTTGAGATCAATTTTTTTTCTATTTTCCAAATGTTAATATTCTTGGTTAATATTTTGTGCCATGACTCCAAGATATCATCACAAATTCTAAAGTTTAAAAATTAGAAACTGTATTGTTATTGTTTGACCAAATCATTAACCAAGGTTGCATTCCTTTAAATATAACAGTTGTGTTGTTTCGACCATAGTAATATGATGCTTCCTAATGATTAATTTGTCTCTTAAGACCCATGGATATTTATACCATTGTCCGGGACACACATTGGTCATCTCCACATCTTTCATTATCCTATGTGATTTTCTTTATAAAGACTAGGAACCAGCAATTATCTACTTTACCCATATACTTTTAACCTTTCATTTTAAAATGTCATGCTATATTTTGGCCTTAAACAAATACTACTCTTCTGTATTTAGTGTCTTTATCAAATGTAATTCATAGTGTCTCTTGCATTTTTCCAGGTTTCTAATGAAATGGAAGCCTGGATTCTGGACATATTATCATGGCCAACTTTTTTGTGGAAAGTGTAGTAAAAGAGATTAGAAAGTAATTTTTTTTTTCCAGTTGTGAGGGACATACCATAGCTCTCTTCTTTAGGCCACCTTATGAGAAGTGGCATGGCTTAGAGTTGGGGGTGGAGGCAGAGTGTGGAATAGCACTAGGTCATTTTAAAATCATCACTTGTACAGAATCCTTATATAGAAGAAATTTTTTAAAGTTTTGAATACCTAGAATTGCTAAATGCTATTGATTGGTCATTATTCTGTGGTCTCACATTTAGTAGCTGCCTTGGACTTTCTAGAAAGATAAAGAAGAAACTATCACTTTTACTGATTAAGGGGATGCAAGACTTTGAGGAAAAATAACTGGCGATTAGTAGTTTGTATAAAAGTTTTTTTAAACTTATTAATGAAATGCTGATGAAAGAAGAATCAGAAAGATAAGTTGCATGTACCTCTTCCTCACAAATAATAATATTCTTAAACATGTTATTAATATCTAGCCTGCCAGCAGTATTGATGACATAATACTCCTGTGAGAGTAGCCTTTGCATTCAACACATTTTGTTCATTCATGTTTAACTCATTCAATAGGATCAATTTGTCAATATGAATGAAACCATCAGAGAGCCTATTATAGAAATATGCATACTTTGATACCTAATGCATATGCTTCTTTGTTGAGGTAGAAAATGATTTTGGTGGACTAACTTGAGAAATTCTAATGAGAGTACAAACTGAAAATTCCCAAAATAAGCAAGAGTTACTCATGGTTGAAAGCATTATAGGGCCCAACATTATGAGTAAAGAAATAATTTTGTATTTACTTCAGAGAGATGCTATTTATCTCTGTTGGCCAACATACTTTGAAACAACTATTTGGTTTTAATGGATATATATCTTGCCACTCTGCCATCAGTAATTTTAACAGCTTGAAATACTGTATGTCATCTTACATTGCTTTCTCTTTGAAGCAAACACAATCACTGGATTGTTTTTCATTGATTTAAAAACATTGACTTGCTGACGTATGAGCCTGTGTGTAGTCATAATTCTTGTCTTTTCTTCCTCGGCAAAGCCAGTGATTATTCTTTGAGTTTCAAACAGGTGTCATGCATCAGATCCAAGTGCTTAATAAATGCACCAGAAGTATATTTTCCTTAAGGCTCTGTGTTTATCCCATTTCCATTTATCTTGTGAAATATCTTCAAACGCTTTTCTGAAATCCTGGGAAAGAGCAGGTTAGCATTTCCACTTGGCAAGCAGAGCTAGTAAGTGTAAGGCTCCCCCGTCTATTTTGACCTTAATCAACATTGGTGATTCCTAGCCTGTGTGCCAAGGGACTGTGAGGCGTGATGGAGTAATTGAATGGGGCCCACAATTCCATATGTGTACCAAGAATTTTTTTGGTAGTTTAAATAAATATCTCTAGTATGAAAAGGTACTGATTTTTTTCTAAATACAAGTAAATGTTGCTGTGATCAATAAAATACAAATACATTTTAAAGTGATCCTGAATTCATGGTGGCTTTTTGTCGTTTTATATTTTCTCAATTAGTGGATAGTACAGGGTTACTTGTATTTTTACAATTATAATTGACAGTACTCAATGCATTAAATTTTGAGAGAAGATGGCATTATTGACCATGTTAGTCTCTGATACCAAATTGAAATGATATTTTTATATCTATACTGTGAGCTGGCCATCAGCAATTTCACATTGGTTTTTATCAATAACATACAATAAATTAATAATATAACCAACAGCAATGATAGTTACTGTATTGTGTGTAGACACAATACACCAACCCTATAAAGTCATTATTATTCCCATTTCACTAGGAGGAAGGCAAGGTTTAAAAAACTCAAGGATATTACCTTAGGGCCCACAGCAGACTGATAAGTAGTAAGGGCTCTAAATTCCAGCCTGGACATCAGACACTAAGCTCCTTGCTTTGACTTTATCACACTGCAGAGCAGTATGACATATGAGACACACATATCAAAGTTATGCTTGATTCTAGAAGGCATAGATTCACAGAAGGGATATGATTGGACTTGTCTTAAATCATGTTGAATCGAATCAATTATGATTTTTCAAGAACATTTAGTCTAGAAAGATTTGTCTGTGAAATCCATGAAGTCATGTTACACAAACCAGGCAATTACAGCAACTACCCTTTACTACTAACCCAGCAACTACCTGCTAGATATGTCCCATTTTGACCAACTATTTTAAGAGACTAAGGAAAGGAAAGGAAAAAATTAAGCAACAATATAAAATTTTAAAAGTTAAAAGTGTAGGGAAGAGGTCTTTTTGTGCAGTTCATGGACTTTAAAGACTGGGGCTTTATTGGTAGAGTCCCTTTTCAGCTCATTCTTTGAATTCCTAATTCTTCTGGTGAACTTGACGAATTAGCCTCACCTACCCCCCTCTTCTGCATCCTTCATCTCATTCTCCCTTCCACTGTGGAAAATCCTACTGTTTGTTTACAATCCAGAGTTTTAAAGAGGCTGAACTAAAATTGGCTGCTTCTGGGGCATCCCTGCCAATGGATGGGATCCAAATTGGCTCTGCCATGAGGAGGCAGCTATGCCCACATAAGGATATTTTGGCTTGTTGCTTCTGTCATCTTGTTGCCAAGCAGACAATCATCCAGGAGTGGGAAAATACAGCCATGGCAAATGTTTACAGCTAGAGTGGTCAGCCAGTTGAAACACTAGTCTGAAGTAAAGTCTACGTGGGTATCATGCTTGACTCCTTCTGGGAAGCACTCACTAACGTTGGACAAGTCACTTAGCCTCTTAGCCCCCATTCTGATGGACAAGGACATATACCTCCTATCTGCCTGTGGGTATTTTCTTATGTATTTGGTTGCCTGAGGATACATATTTTTTGAGTATTCCATTTATGTCTTCTGGTTCTTGACTGTGCAGGAGATAACTTTTTTATGCTATGAGAACAGAGAAGTGACTTTTTCTGTACCTTTTCTAGTTTTATAGTCAAGTTTAGGAGAAAGAACAGTTCTCTCAGCCATGGAGGAAAGACTTCCCTTTAAATGTTTCTCATGGGCTAATAGAATACCTGAAGATGGGAAGACAGGGTATGTGTATAAAAATTACATGTGAAAAGTTTATGTGTAAAACATAGACGTATGGACAGTATGTAAAGATGTCTTCATCTACACATTCTAGCATAGCTCTTAGTCAAGCCACAATTTTCATAATGGGAAAGCAAATCAGGTTTGACTACATTGGCTGTTTAGCTGAAGGAGCCACACAGATGGGAAAGAAGCACAGACAAATTGCTTTTGGCTCTGCTTTCCTTTATAACAACATCAGATATTTTTAGTTTCTTGTTCTTTATGCGTTGTGCATGTTTCTGCCTCATATAGAAAGTCATTGCACATTGTCTTCATCAGTTTTGCCTCCCTCCACTGACAGGACTATTTAGCATTTCATTTACCTTTTAAATTTCTGAGATCTGAAGATACCATAGAAAAGTTCATTTTTCAGATGTAGATGATGGGCAAGTCATGATGAAAACAATTCTTATTAGTAGGAGAGAAAATACATTTTTGACCTCATGGAGGATGCACATTTTTAGTTAGGGCAAAACACCTTTCCAAGCTGGATGGGCCTCTATACACCTTAGTTCCAAAAACTGGAATAATTTTTTTTGTTAATACAGACTCTGTATTAATGTAATGAACTGTGAGATTCATTAAAAATAATCAGATAATGTCCACATGAACCTTCCATAAGTTGCCACCTGTTCTCACTCTCTTGAACTTTCCTGTTTTTAAATGGCAATAGTTGCTATTTTCATATCCAGGTTCCTTGTGATGTTACAGTGTCAGGTTGGAAAGAGATGAGTAGAGTATAAGTTCTGTCAATTATTCCAGATAATCTGTCATGATTATTATTATCCTCCAAAATTATAAGCAAGGAATTAAAAACATATGACTTAAACTATGTAGCAACTTCTTAAAAACTAATACTAGAGTTAACACAGGGCCAAGAGATTTCACTCCTCCTATCCACCCCAAACTGGTGTTCAGATAAAGACTTGTTCATCTATATTTATAAAAACATTAGGCATAATAGCCCTGAACTGGCAATTGTCTAATTGTCTATCACTGTTTAATGAATAAGGAAAATGTGGTTTATCTATATAATGGTAAAATAATTCAGAAATAAAAAGTAACTACTATTTGTACCTGAAATAACAGGAACCTCCCACACATTATGCTAAGTGAAAGAAACAAGACACAAAGACTACATATTGTATTATTAAATTTATATGAAATTTCTAGGAAAAAAACTAAGAAGAAAAAAATGCAGATCACTAGTTGCATGGAGCTAGAGATAGGAGTGGAGGTTAACTACAAATAATATGAAGCAACTTTCTGGGTTGGTGAAAAATGTTTAAGTGGTTGGAGGTGATGGTTGGAACAGTTGTATATATTTATTAAAAATCATTGACTGGACAGTTATAATAGGTGAATTTAGTGGTATACAAACTAACCTTAGTAAGGCCATGATTCCTTTTGTTCCCCTTCTTTTATTTTTATTTTACTAAGGTTTCACTGATATACAATCTTATAAAGGTTTTACATAAGCAACATTGTGGTTATTATAGTCACACATATTATCAAGTCCCCCCTCACAGACCCCACTGCAGTCACTGTCCATCAGCATAGTAAGATGCTATAGAGTCACTACTTGTCTTCTCTGTGCTATACTGCTTCTCTGTGCTATACTGCCTTCCCTGTGACCCGCCTACATTATGTGTACCAATCATAATGCCCCTTAATCCCCTTTACCCTCCCTTCCCACCCACTCTCTGCACACCCTTCCCTTTGGTAACCACTAATCCCTTCTTGGAGTCTGTGAGTCTGCTGGTGTTTTGTTCCTTCAGTTTTGCTTCATTGTTATATTCCACAAATGAGTAAAATTATTTGGTACTTGACTTTCTCTGCCTGACTTATTTCACTGAGCATAATACCCTCAAATTCCATCCATATTGTTGCAAATGGTAGGATTAATTTTCTTCTTATGGCTGAATAATATTCCATTGTGTATTTGTACCACATCTTCTTTATCCATTCATCTACTGGTGGACACTTAGGTTGCTTTCATTTCTTGGCTATTGCAAATAGTGATGCAATAAACATAGGGGTGCATACATCTTTTTGAATCTGGGATATTGTTTTCTTTGGGTAAATTCCTAGGAGTGGAATTCCTGGTTCAAATGATATTTCTATTTCTAGTTTTTTGAGGAACCTCCATATTTCTTTCTACAATGGGTGAACTAATTTACATTCCCACCAGCAGTGTAGGAGGGTTCCCCTTTCTCCACATCCTTGCCACTATTTGTGGTTCTTTGTCTTTTGGATGTTGGCCATCCTAAGTGGTGTGAGGTGATATCTCATTGTGGTTTTAATTTGCATTTCTCTGATGACTAGCAATGTGAAGCATCTTTTCATGTGCCTGTTGGCCATCTGACTTTCTTCTTTGGAGAAGTGTCTGTTCAGATCCTCTACCCATTTTTTGAATCAGGTTATTTGCTTATTGGGTGTTGAGGTATGTGAGTTCTTTATATATTTTGGATGTTAACCCTTTATCAGATATGTAATTTATAAATATATTCTTGCATACTCTAGGGTGCCTTTTTGTTCTACTGATGGTGTTCTTTGTTGTACAGAAACTTTTAGTTTGATGTAGTCCCATTTGTTCATTTTTGCTTTAATTTCCCTTGCCTGAGGAGACGTGTTCAGGAAAAATTTGCTCATGTTTATATTCAAGAGAGTTTTGCCTATGTTTTCTTTTAAGAGTTTTATGGTTTCATGACTTAAATTCAGGTCTATGATCCATTTTGAGTTTACTTTTGTATATGGAGTTAGACAGTAATCCAGTTTCATTCTCTTACATGTAGCTGTCCAGTTTTGCCAACACCAGTTGTTGAAAAGGCTGTCATTTCCCCATTGTATGTCTATGGCTCCTTTATCATATATTAATTGACCATATATGTGTTGGTTTATATCTGGGCTCTCTATTCTATTCCATTGATATGGGTCTGTTCTTGTGCCAGTACCAAATTGTCTTGATTACTGTGGCTTTGGAGTAGAGCTTGAAGTCAGGGAGCATAATCCCCCCAGCTTAATTCTTCCTTCTCAGGATTGCTTTGGCTATTTGGGGTCTTTTGTGGTTCCATATGAATTTTAGAACTATTTGCTCTAGTTTGTTGAAGAATGCGATTAGTATTTTGGTAGGGATTGCATTGAATCTGTAGATTGCTTTAGGCAGGATGGCCATTTTGACAATAATAATTCTCCTATCCATGAGCACTGGATGTATTTCCATTTATTGATATCTTCTTTAATTTCTCTCTTGAGTGTCTTACAGTTTCAGGGTATACATCTTTCACTTCCTTGGTGAGGTTTATTCCTAGGTATTTTATTCTTTTTGATGCAATTGTGAATGGAATTGTTTTCTTGATTTCTCTTTCTGCTGGTTCATCATTAGTATATAGGAATACAACAGATTTTTGTGTATTAATTTTGTATCCTGCAACTTTGCTGAATTCAGATATTAGTTCTAGTAGTTTTGGAGTGGATTCTTTAGGGTTTTTTATGTACCATATAATATCACCTGCAAACAGGGACAGTTTGACTTCTTTCTTACCAATCTGGATGTGTTTTATTTCTTTGTGTTGTCTGATTGCCATGGCTAGGACCTCCAGAACTATGTTGAATAAAGGTGGAGAGAGTGGGCATCCTTATCTTGTTCCCGATCTTAAAGGAAAAGCTTTCAGCTTCTCACTGTTAAGTGTAATGCTGGCTGTGGGTGTGTCATATATGGCCTTTATTATGTTGAGGTACTTGCTCTTTGTACCCATTTTGTTGAGAGTTTTTATTACAACAGGATGTTGAGTGTTGTCAAATGCTTTTTTGGCATCTACGGAGATAACTGTGTGGTTTTTGTCCTTTGTTTTGTTGATGTAGTGGATGATGTTGATGGATTTTGAGTGTTGTACCATCCTTGCATCCCAGGAATAAATCCTACTTGATCATGATGGATGATATCTTTGATGTATTTTTAAATTCGATTTGGTAATATATTGTTGAGTACTTTTGCATCTATTTTCATCAGGGACGTTGGTCTGTAATTTTCTTTTTTTGTGGTGTCTTTGCCTGGTTTTGGTATTAGAGTGATGTTAGCCGCCTAGAATGAGTTTGGAAGTATTCCTTCCTCTTCTACTTTTTAGAAAACTTTAAGGAGGATGAGTATTAGGTCCTCACTACATGTTGGATAAAATTCAGTGGTGAAGCCATCTGGTCCAGGAGTTTTGTTCTTAGGTAGTTTTTTGATTACCAGTTCAATTTTGTTGATGGTAATTGATCTGTTCAGATTTTCTCTTTCTTTCTGGGTCAGGCTTGGAAGGTTGTCTTTTTCTAGAAAGTTGTCCATTTCTTCTAGGTTATCCAGTTTGATACCATGTAATTTTTCATAGTATTCTCTAATAATTCTTTGTATTTCTGTGGTATCCATAGTGATTTTTCCTTTCTCATTTCTGATTCTGTTTATGTGTATAGACTCTCTTTTTCTCTTGATAAGTCTGGCTAAGGGTTTATCTATTTTGTTTATTTTCTTGAAGAACCAACTCCTGGTTTCATTGATTCTTTCTATTTTTTTATTCTTCTCAGTTTTATTTATTTCTGCTCTAATCTTTATTATTTTCCACCTTCTGCTGACTTCGGGTCTATTTGTTCTTCTTTTTCCAGTTTCATTAATTGTGAGATTATATATTCTTTGGATTGTTCTTTCTTGAAGTAAGCCTGTATTGGTATATACCTTCCTCTTAGAACTGCCTTCTCTGCATCCCACAGAATTTGGGGTGTTGAGTTGTGCTTTTCATTTGTCTCCATATATTGCTTGATTTCTATTTTTATTTGGTCATTAACCTATTGATTATTTAGGGGCATTTTCTTAAGCCTCAATGTGTTTGTGGGCTTTTTTTATTTCTTTGCATAATTTATGTCAAGTTTCATAACTCTGTGGTTTGAGAAGCTGATTTGTACAGATTCAATCCTTTTGAATTTGCTGAGGCTTTTTTTGTGGCCTAGTATATAGTCTATTCTGGAACACGTTCCATATGCACTTGAGAAGAATGTGTATCCTGTTGCTTTTGGGTGGAGTGTGCTGTGGATGTCTGTTAGGTCTATTTGTTCTAATGTGTTGTTTACTGCCTCTCCCTCCTTACTTATTCTCTGTCTGGTTGTTCTGTCCTTTGGAGTGAGTGGAGTGTTGAAGTCTCCTAAAATGAATGCATTGCATTCTATTTCCCCCTTTAATTCTGTTAGTATTTGTTGCACATATTTGGGTGCTCCTATTTTGGATGCATAGATATTTATAATGGTTATATTCTCCTGTTTGACTGACCCCTTTATCATTATGTAATGTCTTTCTTTGTCTCTTGCTACTTTTGCCATTGCAGGCTTTAGATTCATGGTTACCAAAGGTTCAAGGGTAGCTTCTTTCCTACCTAACAGTGTGACTTCACTCACTTATTATGCTGTTTCAAACATAATCTAAAGGTTCTTTTTTTCTCTCTCTTCTTTTCATCCTTGTCCACTTTTTATGTATTAAGTCATATTCTGTACTCTTTGTGTATCCCTTGACTGACTTTGTGTATAGTTGATTTAAGTTTGCATTTGCTTAGTAATTAATTGGTCTACTTCCTTTACTGTGGTTTTATTTTCTCTGGTGGCAGCTGTTTAGCCTTAAGGAGCACTTCAATCTATAGCAATCCCTCTGAAATAAATGGTATAGATGGTTTGTGGGTAGTAATTCCCTCAATTTTTGCTTATCTGGAAATTGTCTAATCCCTGCTTCAAATTTAAATGATAATCTTGCTGAGTAGATTATTCTTAGTTTGAGGCCCTTCTATTTCATTGCATTAAATATATCACTCTGCTCACTTCTCGCCTATAAGATTTTGCTGAGAAGTCTGATGATAGCCTTATGGGTTTTCCTTTATATGTGATCTTTTTTCTCTCTCTGGCTGCTTTTAATACTCTGTCCTTATCCTTGATATTTGCCATTTTAATTATTATATGTCTTGGTGTTGTCTCAGAGATCTGTGTATTTCCGTGGCTTGAGAGACTATTTCCTTCCCCAGATTTGGGAAGTTTTCAGCAATTCTTTCCTCAGAGACTTTCTATTCCTTCTTCTCTCTCTTCTCCCAGTACCCCTATAATGCTAATATTGTTACATTTGGATTGCTCATACAGTTCTCAATATTTTTTCATCCTCGAGATCCTCTTTCCTGTGTTCCTCAGCTTCTTTGTATTTCTGTTCTCTAATTTCTATTTCATTTACCATCTCTTCTACGTTATGTAATCTGTTTTTAAATCCCTCCATTGTATATTTCATTTCAGATACTGTATTTTTCAAAGTTTCTATCTTTTTCTTGAATTCCTCCCTGAGGTCTTGAATATTTTTCTGTAGCTCTGTGAGCATGTTTATGATTTTTTTTTGAAATCTTTGTCAGGAAGATTGGTGATTTCAGTTTCACTTAGCCCTCTTTCTGGTGTTTGAGGGATTTTGGTTTGTACCAGGTTCTTTTGCCATTTCATATTCCTAATGATTACTATGCAACAACTTTGTTTAGACAGTGCCCCCTAGTGCTCAGAACCTCTACTCTCTGGAGCTGACCAGTCCCTGGAGTGATGGCAGCAGTCACAGGTGCACAGCGTCAGTGCCTGGCAGGAAGAAAAAACACTTTCCTGTTTCCTGGCTGCAGTGTCTGCCTCCACTGGCAGTGCCAGTGGATCGAGTGTGCAGGGAGGAGCCTCTATATTCTGCCCTGTGGCTGCTGTAGGCAGGGCCACTATCCGGCTGGCCTGGCATGATGATGGGGCAGCAGATTTACGAGCTTTTGCAGGCTGTGAGGGAGGAGCTGCAGTCTGTGTATCACAGCCAGGGTGATGGAATGCTTGACACTCCTGAAAGTTCCCAACCAGATGGGCTGTGTGTGCTGGGATGATTTTTCTCCTGAGCAGCAAGCTCTGTGTAATCCTTCCCTATTTAGCAGCCCTCTTGCTGTTGGAAAATCTTTCAAAGTGCCCACCTTTCTTTTGTTCAAGAGCAGCCCAGCCCATTGTTGGTACCTATTCTCCACAAGCACCTGGAATCTCAGTCTCTCCGAGTGTTCTGCTCTCTTTGCTTTCCAACCCCTCTAATCTCCAGAGCACCATGTTATATGGGTTCATGCTCCTGAAGTAGATCTCAAGGGATGGGTATTTAGCAGTCCTGGGCTTCTACTCCCTCCTTGCTCTGTTTCTCTTCCTCCTATTTGTTAGGGTGGGCGGAGGGCTTGAGTATTGCTGGATCATGGCTTTGCTACTTTAACCTTTTCTGTGAGGTCTTCTCTTTTCCCCAGATGTAGTCCATCTGTTTCAGTCTTCTCTCCAGTTGCTCTTTCAGGATTAGTTGTGTTTGCTGTATTTTCATGTTATACGTGGCTTTAGGAGGAGGTTTCTGCCTCACTTCTCACACTGCCATCTTGTTTAATCCCTTATGTGTAAGGCCATGATTCTTAATGATTATCAGTTTCTATAGCTCTGTGTCCAGTTCATTCTAATTTTGCATGCTCTGTATTTCAGGAAATTGGAGAGAGAAAGTGTGTGTGTGTGTGTGTGTGAGAGAGAGAGAGAGAGAGAAACAGAGACACAGAGAGAGAGAGAGAGAGAGGGAGAGAGATGAGTATACTTCTTCCCAGTATATTCCAGCTGTGATGGAATTCTGTTTCTTGACTATGCCAAATTTTGCTCCACTGCAGAAAATTGTACTGCATGTGCTCTCACTGGAATGTCCTTTCCATAACACTTCTCAAGGCTGGCTCCTCCTCTTTCAGGTTGTTGCTAATGTTATTTCCTCAGAGAGGGCTTCCGTGTCTTTGAAAAGGAGATTCTCATCTCAGTAATACTTTCAGCTCCTTATAAATTTCTTTCATAACACTTAACCTAAGTTTGAGTTAGTTTCATTTATGTATACATGCACTCATGTTTATATGTATATATTTTATTTCTTCCCTAATAAAATATAAAGCCTGTAAGTGGAAGTATATCCCACTGCATGCTACAGTATGGGTACTTAATATTTTTGTGAGGAATTAATAAATGAACAATATGGTACTCCTATATTAAACCATGAAGGGTTAGAAAAATTCTGAATGATTTAGGTGGGTCTGCATTTCAGTTTACTTCAAGTATTTCCATAGTCATGAATGGACCTTGCCTCATCTAGCAAATATTGGTATTCATGGCAATTCTCTGGAATTAACATGATATTCTGAGGACTTCCAAGCATGGGTGTGAGTCTTGATTAGTGGAGGATTCCCACACTTGTGAGGGACACCCTAACATTCCTAGGTCTATGTTGTAAAACCTCACATGATTCAGGGAGACATAGAGGCTTGAGATTTATTCAGTGCCCTGGAATTACCAGTTGCTAAATATTGTTTTTTGACACCTCATCAAGCTCTTCTAAAAACCTATTTTTAAGATTGAATCAGACCTCTCAGTGTGCAAACCATTACAAAAATAATATACAGTTAACTGTGGCCTAAATAATAAGCCTTCCCTAAAACCTAATCTTCCTCCCAGGAAGTAGTTTATAGTTGGAAAAATCTCACTCATTACATAATCTGACAAAATAATATAGTTTTAATAGCTATAGTTAATACATTAAACATACGGTTCTTCAATAATTACTAATTTTTACATTTCTCACTACTAATTACGGTATTAAATCGTTCACCCCTTAATTTGTTCTGTCTTAAGTTTTTATTTATTCCAGACTGAATGGTGATCGACTTGAGACTTTTACACTTCTTCCATTAGCTTATCATCATTGATATAAAGCTGCTGTGTGTTGTAATGGTTTATTATCATATTGTTTATGGTGGCTTAATTTTCCTGTGACAATCATCTCCATTTGGCCATTCCAGATGTGAAATAGTTTCAAAGGATATTTTTAAAATGTATCAAGAATGTTGTTATTTGTGGTTTTATATTATTTTAATACAATTTTGATAGCTGTCAGTTACAATTACCAACTCTCTCCCACTGCCTGATTGCTATAGGACAACTTCACCATTACATCGTTGTGCAGGAAAATTGGACAGTTGTCCTGAGAAAAATCAAAACATTCCCAGGAAATACTCTGTGGGCTGAAATGAATTGAAATGAGTAACAACTTGTTACCGTGAGGTGTGTGTGTAAGTATTAGTTATCTGTGTCTCTGCATTAGTGAGTCAGGCTTTGAGAGGAACATGGGAATAGAAATGCAGTAATCATTCACTTTCAGAGCTTCTGACTGGACCAGGGCTAGGGTATGGGTGAGTGATGTACTCATCTTCAGCGTAAAATTTAAAAGAATATCCCAAACTCAGTTATTAAGTTAAATCACATTTTATTGCAATGTTCAAAAAAATCAAATTGACAAACAGACCTGTGGGCCAGTGCATGTGTTTGTAAATACAGTTTTATTGGAACCAGGGCTGGGATTAGGGTGAGGTGAGTAAGGCAGGGCCATGCACACTGAGAGTTGTGTCTTGTCTTTATTTAAAATCGTGATACTTTGTTGGTAACGGATTTTTGCATTAAATCTGATTTTTAATAATTATGATTAATCATGTCTTAGATCCTCTGAGATCTTCCCAAACAGTAGTGGCTATAAGAATACGTAATAATTTGGGAGAGATGTGGAATTTGTGTAATTTAAGATATATATTGGATCCCTGAAATTCCAATTTTATTTAAAAATGCCTGTGTTCAAGGGATTATTTTAAAAGGGTACTGCAGTAACTACATATTTTAAATACTTTCCCTAAACTGCAAATGCCTAGTGTTTTGTAAAAAAAAATTTTTTTTAACTGACCATGCTCGTGCTGAGAACAATTACATCTCAGGACAATCATGTTCGTGTAAAATAAATGCTGTGTTCTTTAAATGTTGTTCAAATATTTGCCTTTTCTTCTTGATTTGTGTACACTTTTGGATACAAAAATAAAATGTTAAGGGAATATAAATATATATTCCATGTATATATGTACATACCTATCACAGAGAAAATAGAATATGTTTTACCTTGAATGATTCTTACATCAATGTAAAAAAATTGGAAAAATCAAGAAAATAAAAAGTATATTTAAAAGCACATTCATATTTGTCCCACTATTGATGTTTACATTTTAGATATGGATCTAGTTGACTACTCTGAATATTTTTATGAAGCTGCCACTATTGCCATATCTCCACAATTTTTTGGACCCCGTTATTACATGTGTTGATATTTTGTTTGCACCATACTCTAATGAGGCATTGCATTATAGAGGTGGATGATGCTGAGGGCTTTCCTACTGAGTGTGGCAGAGTTAGTGGCCAGTTTATGACCTGGGAATATGCCCTTGACTCTTAGGAAGCTAGGTGGTTCCCATGTGTTCTGCACTCTATCAAATGCGGGCTCTTTTTCCTCCCATACCTAGTGTACTAGTTGGCTTCCAGGTAAGGCAGTATCTTTGCATCTTATCTCTTTGAACCTCTTTCGCCCCTCCCTCTGAAGGTCCAGCCATGAGATTTTTGCACACTCCCCTCCTTGTTGCAGTCATTTACAGGACCCTCTCATTCCTGAGTCTTTTTAGCTTCAGCTTCATTAGCTTTCTAATCAACACTACTCCCTATCATACTTCTTAGTGACTTCAAATCCACAGAGATGATACTCAGCCTTTTTAGCTTCTTGAACTCTTCTTTCTAATCTATTCCTCCACTTTACATCAGAAATTTACTTCCAAGGTCATATGAATTACTGCTCTCTTACCACAATCTCAATTTAGGCATTCTAATTTCTGACCACTCTTATCTTTCCAGCAATTAGTTTGACTCCAAAACAAAACAAAATTCCTCCAAACTGATCCAATCACATTTTCACTGTCCTCCCTTATCCCATTTCATATTCTTTCTTCCCTCCTTCCCCAGCTTAGATATGGTGATTTGTAATTATAAACATCACTTTGCATATGTCCTCATTTCCCTTTCCCTTCTGGCTTTTACTAAGACAGGAGTCAGAATAAACCCAATCAGACTAATTCCTATGTTTGAGCTCTTAATCACTACAGTATATATGTATTATCTCATTTGTGTCTTACAACCTACCTATAAAATAAATCAGAAAATAGAAGCTTGGAGAAGCTAGGTCTTCCAGGATCACAAAGCTTGTAAAATTGTAAAATAATTCTTTCACACGATATCAAGAAAAGCAGTCTTCTTGGTTTTACTTCTACCTCTCTGGCCACTCCTAAATATCAGTGTTTTGCACTCTATGCTTGAAATCTCTTACATGATACCCCTTTTCTTCTTGATCTACATTTCCTTCCTCACAATATGATCTATTCTGGAAGCTTAAAGAAATCCATCCTTAGTCAGCCAAAAACTTTGCATTCGTCTTTGATTATTTTTTTTCTTTACACATAAAGTAACCATCTATATGGAGCACCTACTGACTCTGTACGTAGGGTAAAAATTTGGAATTTGACCATATTTTTCATCCTTCGTGACTGCCACCCTTTCAGTTGGGAAGAAGACAAAAATGCAACATAATTTCTTGCCTGGATTATTGCTACAAACACCTACGTGGTCTCCCTGTTTTGGCCTTTGTCCTACAAATTATTCTCAACATAGCGGCCACGTTAATCCTCTTTGCAAAATCCTCTAGCAGTTTTCCATGGAATTCTGAGTAAAATCCAAAGTCCTCTGAAGCCTCATATAAACTGGTGCACTCTAACAACAGTTTGATCACTATCTATATCTGCTTTACTAGTCATTTATTAAATGCTCTTATTGTGAGCACTCCTCAGGTTAAGACATTCCCAATGTTTTTTTTTTTAACCACAAGCTTGACTTTCCAATCCCAATCATCCATTTTTATTAAATAGACATTTTATGAGCACCTATTATGGATATATAAAAATGAATAAAACATTTCCTGCTTTCAAAGAGTTTTATAGTTGGGAAAAAGACAAAAAATGCAATGAATAGTTACACAAGCAATAACTATTATATTATTGAATGTGTGCACAGAACACTGGGGAGAGGAGAATCAATTAAAGTTACCTGATGCAGACATAGAAGATCTCAGAGAAACTGCATTTGTTCTGGCTAATGGGAGGTGTGCCCAGTTCTTTGAATTATTTCCCAGTTCTCCATACTCCTTTAGACATGATAATGGACTTGATCAAAGGCAATATGCTGGAATCTGTATACAAAGATGATTATCTTTTTGATCTCTTTTCCAATAACAACTCCAGATTTCTTCCAGGTCCAGATCTTCACTGGTCCCACTTATGACAGAGTGTGTCTTTTTCTTTCCAGAGTATGCCTATTTTATTAAATTCATGCTTTAATAAATAATTGGCTACTTCTAATAAAATTAACCCTCTATTTACAATAGTTCTTAATACTCCATTTTGACCATTCAGCAGAATTTGGTAAAAAAAAGTTGAATATCATATAGATCCTGAGCTATTGTATAATTAGGTTTTGGATTGTGGTCAGTAAAAGAGAATGAAAATAGAATTTGTAACCCCAAATTCCTTATTTTGACCCCGAGGTTCTCACATGACACAAACAAGAATGCTGATGCCTCTTTGAGGTGCACCGTCACTGGCAGAGGCAAGGTCTGTGCCAGTCCTGGTCTGATGGCCACAGCTAGGACTTCATGGATGTTGTGTGCACCTAAGAAAGCATATTGGAATACAAGTGAGTCAGTGTGTGTGACAGATATATCTGCTCTAAGTTATAGAAAAAGTAGCCATTCCTGAACTACAGCACCTTATTAATATTAATAAATTACTTGTCACGCACATTTCAAGTGATCAAGATAAATTACCAACCTATCATACCATGGTTTTAAACAACTGTTATAATTCAGTGGATCCACTGGCCTTCCAGAAGATGGAAGGCTTCTTTTTTTTATGATTTCAGAATTCATGTTAATCTTTTTAAAAGTAGCATGATGTATTGACAAGAACATAACATGTAGACTCAAAGGATTTCTGTCTGGTTCTATGTCCCAAGATATATCAACTATATACCACTGAACAGTCCACTTAAGAATACCAAGCTTCAGTTTAATTATGTGTATCATGAGATTGTGTGGACTGCAAAATACTCAACAGTTCTGGGCTGTTATTTTAACAGCAGTGTCAGTGCTCAGTGTTTGCCTGTTTGTATTTTGCCCTTATTATCTCTTTCATTTTCTCTCCTGAATTGAGGTAGCGCCACAATACTTTTACCACTTGCTTTTTCTGCTTCATCATGAGCTTCTCCGGTGAACTGGGAAGTTTACAATTGGGTATTTAGAATACAGTGTATGATCAGGGCACTGTTGGATTACCTGGAGAATTCCACGGTGTTGGGTGACTCATTATTTCAGGAGGATTTTCTATTTTTTAAATCTTACAGGTGTGGTGAGTGAGAAAGAAAGACCAGGCTGATTATGATTTCTAAAAAGAAATGGAAAAGATGGGGGGAAAGAAGACAGCGGGGAAAAATAAAACATCTTTAGACAGTACAAGGGAAATATTCCCTGGGGAGAAACTCTGATATCAGGCACTTGTGATTAGATGCTTCATGCTGCTCTTGGAAGAGGAGGACATAGCTGTACCCCTGCTGCTGGGGAACTACTGGGAGGCCAGAAGGAGGACTGAGACTCTCTGGCACACTGCTGCCTCTGCTTCCAGGGAGAGCAGCTCTAAGGTTAAGAATGGAGTTTGCAGAGTTTGTGCTTCAGGTAGAGACTGGTGGTTGTGTGAGACTAATCTGTTCGTCAAGTCCATGAGTCTTTATTTAGTGTCTACTAGGAAGAGCCATAGACAAAACACCTAGCAATCCTATCCTCAGGGAGCATATATGGCAGAGATGTGTAAGCCTTTGTTGTGAATACAAATCTTGCCTAGCTCACTGGATTTTTATTCCCCCTCCTTACCCCATGAGGTTGTTTGGATTATCAATGTCATAACCTGAGCATTTTCATCATATTTCTGTTGATACAGGTTGCCTTGCTGGAGGCACTTCAGTGCAATGGAAAAAACACCAAGCTGGGAATCAGACTATGTAAATGCTGTTCCATCTGCCACTAATTAACAACATGAGCGACAGCCTATCACAAACTCCAAAGAGAGAGGTGGGTTCCTTGTTCATTTAGATCCCCTCCCTTGTACTCAGTCTACAGGATTCATGCTCTGTCAGGCAAGGGGAAAACATTCTCCGCTGAATTCACTTTAGCATTCAGTTACACTCCCTTCTATAGCTTGCTCTCATTTCTCTGCAGCATAAATGGTGGGCACAGCTAGCATCCAGACTTCTGTGGCACCCTGGATTTTTTGAGTCAGACCTTCTAGGACCTAAAAACAGAATGTACCAGTCTGAGAAAAACCTGTTAGAAAATAAAACAAAAGCCTATTGAATGTCTCCTAGGGTGGGCTGCTCCAGAATGTTTGTGATCAGGTGTATGGCTAATATAAGAGAAAGCATTTTCTACTTTTACAATAACAGCAAGAATGAACTTGGTTTAAATACTAAAATAGTTCAAAGTCTGACAGATCCTTGCAGATGTCCACATTATTTCTCCTTTTTCCTTAGTAATAGAACTTCCAAATTATAGTGGACGCATGGCTATACAAAATCGAGGCAACATTTTCCTTTTGCAGTTTAGAGTGGGTGGGTGACTAAGGTCTGGCCAAAAGGATGTGATGTGAACAACTTCTAAGTACCTTTAAAGAAAGGGCTTGCTCTGTTTTACATGCTCTCCCCCTGGCACCTTTCCCATGCTGGATGGAAGACACAGTGCGCATGTTGTGAGCCATCTTCAATGGCAGACGGGCAATGCCCTGGTAGGTGGTGAATTGACAGTGAAGAAGGATTGTGGGTCTCCAGCCCTGTAGAGCTGCCACACTGGCTTGAACATCCTATTGAGATCCTGATGTGTTTCTTAAGCCATTGCCCATTATGGCCTCTTTGTTTCAGCAGCCTAACCTATATCCCAATTAATACAAAGATAAATGACTCAGGTAATAAACAGACATAAAAATGTTACATTATCAATAACTTTCCTTCAACTTGTTCTAAAAAGGTGACTACACCAAACTAGTAATATTCTATGTGAAAATGTATATATAAAATTGGGGAAATTCCATATATATAGAAAGAGAGAGAGAGAAAGAGAGAGACACAATGAGGAGCGTTTTAATGACGAATATGTTTTAAAAAGTATTCATTTCTTTCTATTTTCTTTGTTACTTTTCTCTGGCAAAGTTTTAAAAAAGATGAGTAGAGAAACATTTGAACATTAAATTGGCATAATTTTGTAAGTTACAAATTGTGATTCTGTCATCATTAATAATTTTGTTATAAACCGTGATCACAGAAAGTCAAGCTAAAATAGAGAAGCCCTGGAAAGTGCATAGAGAAGGTGAAAATTATTGTGTTCTGGATATTCTAATATTGCATTTCCTGGTTTTAGACTTTTATTTTCTCAGCAATAATAATACATCCATGCTTGCATTTGGTTGCCAATTTTATTTGTAAAGAGGTTGTTTGTGAACAAACAAGAATAATTAAACCCCTCAATATTAACTAAATAATATCTTGATGAAGATTTTAAAACAGTTTGGCTAGCATTTTTTCTGCTTAGAAGTGATGTCGCTGTGAAATGTGAGGATAACACTTCATGTGTTACTATTTGTTGTGAAGTGATTTAATAAATGTTTAAACAAGTCATTACCACGTTGACAGCATTTCTTATCATGGAACTGTAATTCTGATATTGATTGTCATGCTAGGCTTCCCACCTCCTTCCTCTGCCCTGAAAATGTGAGGACACATGAGCATGACCCTCAGAGGGTGCTAACAAACTACATTTGTTTGCTATGATGTCTGTTCTTGAATTCTCCTCTATTCTACATCAAAGAAGGAAAGACAATCAGCCCTACTTTTCATACTGAGGTGGTAGTATGCGTGGAAGGAGTAAGTTGTGTTTAGTACGTACTCATCAGCTAGGAGAACACCTGGCTGGTATGACTGGAGGATAACGGTTTTTCTCATACACAAGTAAGCGTAAAAGAAACAGAAGCCAGGAAGCACCTACTCACCTTGTCTAATAGGTTTCAAATTTGCAAGCAAGGCATAAGTGCAGTTTAGCCTCCTGGCTTCTCCAAGTGGAGGTCACTATCTTAGCTTCATGGATAAGTAGAGCTAGCTTAAAGTAGTGTCATTTATCCATTCCTTCAGTAATAATTATTGAACACCTAGTATATGCCAGATAAATACTGAGCAAAGGAAGTGCTATTTCCATCCTCTTGAAACGTACAGCCAGATGCTGGACCTGCACCCTTGTTTTGGGCTTCCTGTGGTGCGTGTCTTTGCTGAGGGAGCTTTCATTCTTCTGTGATCCTCAGCGGGCTCTGCCAAGAACTCTTCCCCAGGAGTTTCACCACTGAGGAAAGGAGGCATGACCTGAGCATGGTGTAGTATCCTAAGTTATGCAGTCTTAGAGGTGCAAGGTCTCTTAGTTTATCTGTGATATAACTTTTATTGAAGAAAGACTCCTCGGTGGATGGCCATTCAGTTTCTGCACCAACACCTTTTAAAAGGGTATCATGCCTGATTTTATCAAATTTCTTATAATATAAATTCAGTATTTTCCAACTTATTTATATGACCATAAAAGGAAATGAAGTCAGTATGTCAAAATCTGATTTTAATGGACCCATGTTTAATCCTAGTGATTACTGATTTTTTTCCTAAATTCTAACAACTTTAGAAAATATTTCAAAAACCTCAGGTCAAGACTTCCAGGCACGGAGTTTTGGCTTCCACTTCTTGAAGATCAGTACAATTTCCCATCTCAGGTTTTCTGTCATCTTGCTCATTCTCCCTGTAACTACAAGACTGCACTTTTCTATGTCAGGGACATCCTTCCCATCAGAGTGTTTCTAGCATATCATGGTCTTTTTCTTCATTCTCTTTGAGTAGCAGATAAATAAATGGCTTTTTCTTATTTAGCTCAAGAAAACAAAATAGTCATTCTCAACCAGGGGTGATGCTGTCCCCCTTGGGGTCATCTGGCAATATCTGGAGACATTTTTGGTTGTCACAGATAAAGGAGGAGGTGTGACTTGCATCTAATGAATAGAGGCCAAAGACACTTGCTTAACATCATATAATTCACAGGATATCACCACATAACAAAGAATAATTTACCCCAAAATGTCAATAGTGTTGAGCTTGAGATAATCTGAGATGTTTTAAAATAATTCAAATACTTATTCATTTTTATTCAGGTATTGTCTTAAGGAAACTTTTTTTTTTTTTTACCTTTTACATCTAGTTAGAGAAGCCCCTGGTTATGGGAATAGTTTAGTAAGCTTTCTTGCTTCACTGATGTATTTTTCTATGAACATTGAAATACTTGCCTGTACTAGGCACTTCAGGTAATACAAAGATAAATCTTTGTCTCTAGTTTTAGAGTAAAAAAATCAGTATCTGTGAATTAAGATAATTATAGTTTAAGGTAAACCTGATTAATCATGTCAGAGCAGACAGAAAGTATTAGAGGATATTTGAATGGTTGTTTTTTACTGGCTGGAAGGATATGGAAGTCATATATAGATGGTAGCACTGGAACTGGGTCTTAAAGGATAATCATACATCAAACATACTGAGATGAGGGAAGTGCTGGGAAGTGAGAAGGGAAGAGGGCACATGGAACCAGGGCGGGCTCAAGAGACTGTCAGGAGAGGCCAAACTTGGCTTGAGGTAGAGTGCATGGAGAGATGGGGTTAGGAAGTTATTTATTCTCTCACTCAGATATTAATGGCGTAAGCCAAATTGTTGCTTGTTTTGAAAATATCAGGATCAATATAACAGTTATTTATTTATTTATTTTTACTTTTCTGAGCAAAAGTTACATCAAATTGTCATGTTGTTATTGAACAAATCAATTTTTAATTACAGTCTGAGCTCGTTGGGCATTGTCCTGAGTCGGCATGGGTATTTTTACTTTACTTATTAGTTCTTCCTAATCAGCAGGCAGGAATTCTTTACTTTTTCATTTTTTGAGTCTGAAAATTCACCTTGAATATGCACATTCTCTCAGCTTCAAGGGTCACAAATGATCCCCAATGCATAATTTGGAAGACGATTCAGTGATTCACTCCTACAGTTTGGATAACTTCTAGCCTGAGATAATAAAATTTGATATAGAACATCTTTGGAACTATCCATAAAAATGTGACATTACAATGGAGGGACAATATACAATTTTCTTCCTGTGGCCCAGAAGGGTCATCAGATTCCCCTGGGGGGCTTGATTTAAACTGCTAGTCCCTAGACCCCTTTCTTGGAAGGACACAAGGGGAAATTTTCTTTTTGTTTTTTCTTCTTGTGAGTGCCTTAGGGAATACTTGAGAAACTAAAGTTTAAAAATCACTGTTCTGGAAGTTGGAAGAGCAAACCAATCAGGCTGTGGTCAAATATGTTATGGATGTAATAGTAAAAAATGTAAGTAATGAACAGGATTCCAGAAAGGTTATGGATTTGTGTAAGTGAGGCCTAGGAGAATGGACTGAATTTTGTACACAAATAGGGTGGAGATGGAAGAAACTTATTAAATGGAGAATAAAAGTAAAAATATGCATTTTTCTGTGATTAGCATTACTGAGGGAGAATTACTGCCATTTAAAAAAAATGTATTCATTCTGCTGTAAAAGTAGAGACTTACACACCAAATCATTTACCAATTTGATTTTTAGGATCCGCCTGCACATGATTATAAAAATACCTTGTTGTTTTAGGATTCTCAGAACAAGGAAAGTTGAGGACATAAATGCTACTCTTTTCCTTTTATTGAGTTAGTAAAAATATTAAGAAATCATACTAGCTTTCATAGAGAGTCCACCTACCTTTGCTCTCTAATGATATAGAACTTTAAGATGACTGTAACCTGAATGACTTTTTTTTTGTTTTTCCTATTCTTATTCTCAAAGCTTAAATCTCATAATTGCTTGAGCTGTTTTATGGGGTATGAACATATATCCATTGATTCAAGTATTATATTCATGTTTTATTCTGTTATCTTTAAAAGTATGTATGTATTAAGTGTTCCTCTAAGCTTATCAACTCCAAAGGGGCTATGTTTACATGATTCCTAACTTATATAGATGAATTCTTAATAAATTTTTTTTGATGGTAAAGATGGCTCTTTGTATACCTGGATTAAAGGATCAAATTCACTTGTAATCTGCTAACTTATGGCTTTCATTCATAACGTTATTACTCCTTAGCCATGGATATTCTTTCCTCTGTATAATCAGGCTACCAGTGCCACGCTGTACTGAGATGATTCTATGGAATAATTCTGTAAAACACTTAGCCTGGGAGGTGCCCAATAACTACCACTCTTCCTTTCTTCTATTACCCATGTAATAGAATTGACTAAAACAATTCCTGGCCTTCTACCTCATGCCAATTAACAGGAGAGGTTACTTTGACTTAATCTGGAAGACTGGAACAGTTTTCACTCTATTCAGTGTTTCTATGGACCCCTCCTAAAAAAGGCCTACACAGTCCTGCACCGTTCAGTTTGGGCTCTGCCATGTGACTCGCAGTAGCAAATGAAATATGAGTGGAGGTGATGAGTCTCTTCCTAGCAGAGGTTACAGAGGTATGACTTAGTGCTCTTTTCTCCCTTTGGCACAAGGACAGGCAGTACTTCATCCAGAGGCTGATCCATCAGCTGAGGCCAGGGAGAAGGCTCTCTGAACCTGGAGCAGATATAAAGCTGACCCACAGTGAACACCAGTCATGAATGAAAAGTAAATATTTATTGTTGGAAACCACAGAGATTTTGTGGTTGTTTTATGTCACATAAATAACTCCCGCAAGGAATAATGTGAGGAATAAATAGCAAGGAGTACTCGATCCAAGACCATTTGAAGTGCCATCTTATGCCCTGTCGTAAGCCTTCCCAGCCATGGAAGTAGGTCACAGGAGTTCCCTTTGCCTCTTAAACCTTGCCTGGCTTCATCACTTGGCATCCTATTTTTACCAGCTATAAGATGTTATAAATTGTTTGAAGGAATGTGATGTCCTTTGTAATCTAAAGAGAGGGTAGGTACCAAACAGCTTCTGTGAACGTAATTATAATGTTAAGTAGATGCATTTCACATTTGAATGTAGGCCTCAATACATATTAAATATTTCTCCATATCATTAAGTGTGGATGAACTTACGGTTTCTCAAATAGCTTTTATGTTAGATTTTTGTGAGGAAGTACCTGGCCATATGAAGAAAGCCAATGCTCATTTTACAGAGGCTGATGAATACTATCCAAACTGGATAAATTCTTGAGACTGTGTCTTCCACTGTTTATTCATTCAGAAATATAGATTGGATTCTGACTCTGTGTCAGATGCCATGAACATTGTGTGTCACCATAGTGAAAGAACGGCTTTTTTCTGGGACATGTATTGTTTTCATCATTTGTGATAAAAATCTCTTGAAAGTTTTTTCAGCCTGGGAAGCTTATTTTAAAGTGGCAACATAGCAAAATAACAGTGGAAAAAAAAAAACCCAATAAACTGTATATTTTGCATTAGGCAGACCAGAAAAAATTGGTTACATAAATCTGTCACTGATTTAAACTGTTAAACCAAAACTAAACTTAGTTGTACTTGTTTATGGATACTGAAACCCTAAGTGAACAAAATGCTGAAGTAGCACCAGTATGAACAACAAACTAGAGTAAATATTAGGATATATTCTAAGATGGAGATTCTCAAATGGAAGAGATACAATCCATTTGGTCTGCATTAACCTCTCCCTTGGATTTGCTGGGAGTGACTCTTTATGATATTATGAAATCTCTACTATAACAATCTATTTTTGTAAGAATGGCTACCTATTAAGTAAACCTTAAATTCTGCTATAGATTGGAATGTCAGGCTTAAATTCATGTGCCATCTAACAATCACTAGCAACTGTCTGAAACAGAGACTATCGAGAATAACTGAGATACTATTTAGACTCAGCAGGAAAAAAGCGTCCTGATAAATTAGCAGTATTTACTGTGTTTGGGGATGGGGGTGGTGGCTGTGCCATATTGAGGGAATATCACAAGCATCATAAGTACCATGTATTTAACATTTTTATCTTAGAATATTGTATAATTAGGGAATCATTACATAAAATTAGAATTTTTACTTTTTCATATTCTCCAGGAGAAATTACAAGGTTATTTCTTTTTTGATTCACTACTACAGTCCTATTTAATATTGCAAAAATTCTTATTTAGTTTCCAAGGTAATAGTGCACCCCCATCTTGGGAGAATTTAAAGAGGTGGTTTACTAATGAGGCGTATAAGACTATCAAGACCCAAAGACATGATTGAAAGAAATCTTGAAGTAAAAAATACCTAAACTCATTCCTTGATAAAATTGCTTAGTACTTTCTGTGAATGTAAGTCATAATAGTGATGGGAGTTGGGGAAGGTTTGAAATAAAACTGAATTTTCAATGATGGCATTGTGAAATGGAAAAAATGTTAGATTATAGAAATTTATGTGCCAATTTATCCTACTCCTAAGTAAGATATCGAGATATTTATTCCTACCCTAACAATGCCAACATGCTTCATGAAGTCAATAAGGGCAACAAAATCTATGAGCAGGTTTGCATCTTGTCACTCTGGGACTCCAGGAACCAGTTCTAAAGCATCCCAAGTACTGATAATTCTGGTGATAGTTCATTCTCACTGAATTTTTAAAAAATACTCTATAATTTTCCACTTTTTTTAGAAGAAACGTTGAATTATGCAAGGCATGATTTATCTTATATTCCAGTTTTAAGATAATTCAGTTATGTTTATTTTTATAGCACTACTGAAGTCCTATTACTACTAATCCTAGTACTATTGATGTCATGATGAAATAGGGCTGTATGAAAGAAAAATAATACAAGGAATTTAGCCAAGTCTCTAAATATGTCAATATATTTTTCATTCAAAGAAGAGCTAAAAATATCTATTGCATACTAGTCCATCTGAATTTTTTTTCATTCCTACCTAATGTATATTCTATGAAAGTACTGAAAATCCATAAATAGTATGCAGGATTTATTTGTCAGTTTAATAGGTATATTTTAACAGCAAGTTTAATAGGTATATTTTAACAGCATCTCAAGTTTGTGACCAAAATTTCAACCAGTTATTTTTGTTTGCTCAAAATGTTGAAGAGAAAAAAATAGTTCATTATGTTCCTACTAGATGTTTGAAAAAGTTCAGCCTTCCTTATGCATGGCTTCTCTGCATAACACTTCGTAGAATTGTAATGCTTTTACTGTCACCTCTAAATATCATTACACCTTAGAGAAGCTGCAGAGTTATATAACACCGTGATTAAACAGAATCACACCCTTTTCATAGCACAGACTTTGAGTTTCGCTGATGTAGAAAATGCAGAATCCCAAGATCTCCAGCTGTCTTACCTCAAGTGTATAAGAAGGAAAGAGGATGAAATGACTGAAAAGAAATTAAGAAAAACCCCTCTGGCAGTACAAATGAGAGAGAATGGACAAAAAAGAAATCAGGCTCCCCTCACTTCACTTATGGTCTTTTTTAACCAACATTTTCTTCTGTTCTTGGCTTACTGCCATGTAGGAATTCAGAACTTGAATGCAAATTGATTATTAAAAAGATAGAAACTTAATTTGGAAATGAGCAAGGTAATTAAGAAAGAGCAAGAATATTTCTAATCCCTGAGATATTCAGAGGAGTGAACTAAACCAGATTTGTAGATCATATGGTGCTGCTGTAAAAAAAACCAAAAAAAAATGCACAGCAGAAAAATTCTTTGTTTCAGAGATAAAAATGTTATGTTTTTTGTAGTTGACATTTCTGTCACACTCAAGTTACTGAAGCAAACACCTCTTTCTTCACTAGCAATGAAAGGAGTTCGCATCAGAGCTCAGTTATTTTAGCAATGCAACAGACATCACTTATACAGGTCAATTACAATTTCTAATAATTAAAAACAACAAGGAAAAATGTTCATAGTCTCACATGACACCAAATAGTCTAATTTGGTGATTTTCACACTTTTCAAAACTGAGACTTGTAGTTGAGTGCAAAGAGTACCCAGGCCTGGCTGACACATCCAGAGTTCCTGTGAATGCTGCTGGAGAAGTCACTCACCTTCACCCCGGAGCTGACACCCCGCTTCCGGAGGAAGGCAAACTTACCTTGCCATGATTATGTCTGTGTTGTTCAATGCCTGGTCTTATTTCATGCTGGACAGTTGAAGGATATTGATGAATAATTATTTGCCACCTATTGCTTAAATTCCATTTTCGAGTTTCTGCTTTTACTTCCTAAGCCAGGACTTACTTTTACAGTCCTCTGCTGAGTATGTAGGTCATCAGATGCTCAAATAATGTAGGCAGTGACAGGTCTGCTCAGAGTTTAGGTGAACTCTTCAAAAATATCCTTCAAGTGCTTGGGACTGCTGCTACTCAACGTTTCAGTCTTAAGGATAGGGATTTGTGGGGAAATGTCATCAACTAGTATTTCTATTTAGAGATGACCTTCATTATTTATTTTATTTCATTCCTCAGTGTGTGGGTACATTTTTTCATGTATGTATTCTATTCCTCATAGAGCAATCAGTTCATTCAGCCACCCCTGTGCCCAGCACTATGAATAAGGCAAGGGATACTATGGCTTGATGAGCTCAAGTTTTATACTCTCAATTAGACAGATTACTGAAGCTTGGTTGAGAAATCATGCTGTTTTCTCTTGCTCATTTATGAGAAGTGTTCTGGTTAGTACTTTTTATCCTTCAGCCTGACCTCACTATTTTAGAAAGGTCAGTTTAACTTCTTGTGCATAAAATTTCTTTGATAATGTGCCTGTTTTATGCCTTCTGTCACTGGTGATCTGTGTGTGATTCCTGTTAGCTCAGAAATAGGAAGTCACCAATGGGAATCAATTTTATATCATGTGCTTCCCATTCTTACATGAAACTTTCCATAAATTGACTTAGACTTTTTGTTCCTCTGATGGGAAAACTTGTGGTTTCCTGGTATTTATGATTTAAGAAAAACATAAGACAGCAAATTAAGATTTAAGTGACTCCTGTGTTCTAGGCCCTTTCATATGTGATATCTGATATACACAACCAACTGAAGATGTATGTTTACATCTTTAATACATTATTTTGCTATATCATTGACTAGCATAGAAAAACTGAAGCTCAGAAAGGGACAGTTTGTCCAAAGTCACAGATGGAGTCCTCGTTTAGTATGGTTCCCTGACAGCACAGCCTGCATATATGTACAATTACTCCCTCCTCCACCACAGACAGCTAACATGGAGTGGCTACTGGGTACCAAGCTCTATGTTAAGAGCTGCATTATTTCATTCAATCCTCACAGCAGTGTGAGGATGTTATTGTCCTTACATGCATTTAAAACAAAAGAACTCAAAGCCTAAACCAACTTCAGGTTTCAAGAGCTTAAGAGATTTGAGTAAACTTACTAGTAAGAGGCACTGAAAGACTCAAATCTGGGCCCACATGAGGCCACAGTCCAGGCTCTTCCCCACTGTTTTAAGGACTCCACACACATCAGCAAGAATTAAAACATGTTCAGAATAGATCTAGAACTCTAGGACATGCTTCTCACTCTGACCTCATATTAGAATCCTCTGAGGTGTGAACTCCATGATGACAGATCATTTAAATTAGAGTCTTTTAGTGTAGGAGCTGGATATCATTTTAAAGGTCAGCAGAATATAATAAGGTAACTAGGTTGAAAACCATTGTTCTGGTTGTATTGAAGTCCTGTCTCGTTTTTCCTTTTGCTCTGCCACCAGCAGGTGAGTTCTGTCTGCAGACTCAGGCCTGATGCAATTCCTGTGCCAACCATGATACAGGTAAGGGCCTCAACCTCGGTGCTGTATTAGGTGACTTAGGTACATTCATAGATAAGAGATCCAAAGTCTGGCTCTTAAAGGCTTAGGAAAAATAGTGTTTATTGGCTCTGAAAGCTTTCTTGTATCACAGGTAGCTTAAATCGGGGTCCACACCATACCAAGTGGGCACATCTCTGGGTTTTACTTCTTCTAGAGTGGCACATTCTTAGGATATTTTCAATGTCCTCATCCAATAAGAGAGATGCTCCCAGTAGCTGAGATCCAAGTTCCAGGAGCTTCTTGGGTTCTGTTTGGCCTCATTAGAGATCTGTGTCCATCCCTACAGCATCCTTTGTAGACAGGGGTTCTCTGCATGTGAATTGGTTTATAGGCCTCCAGCTCCATCTCTGCAACCTGAGAAGAGAATCAGCTTTAACCTCAGCAGGGAGTGGGGGTAGGAATGAATGGATCTTCCAAAACAAAATGAACTTAGAATTGCCTTAAGAAAGGGGAAGAATCCCTTCAAGCTGCTACACATTGTATTTACCTGAGAACATTAAAAATTTATACCCAGGCTCTCCTTCAAGAGATTCTGATTGAATTATAGGTGTCCATCTGGCCTTGAATGGCACCATGTTCTATGTTTCCTCCTCATTATCTGTCTCCTTTCTGGGATTGACCCCAGCAATAAAACCCTGCTTCCTTAACTGGAAACTTATTTTGTTACTTAGATTTTATTAGCTCTTTCTCATAAAAAACAAAGCAAAACAAAAAATGTACTGAATTATCTTTTAAAAATTATCTGATTAACAGAACTACCAAGCCAAGTTGCTCTAGCCCATCCATCTACTAAGGTTTAGAAATCAACTTCTCCTTGAGAATTTGGTTAAATCATTTCAGCTTTCTGGGCTTCAACTTATCTGTAAAATAACAAAATGAGGCTGTATGATTCTCAAGTCTCTACCAGCTCTGAAGTTATATAAATTTGTCCTGACTTCAGTCCACTAAGTGTATTTTTTTCTGGAATAAGTAAAACACATATTTAATGGATTTAAATGTCAAGGAGAGTGATTATATATCTCTGTCTTCCTGGGACTGTCCAGGTTTTCATTTCTATCTTCAGGAAATTATTAATTGTGCCATGGTTATTCCCAGAACTTTCCTGGTTTAGATAATAAATTATTTGGTCAATGTAGGGACAATGTTATATGAGAAGACACACGTCCTGTTTACATGACTAATAATTAATATTTATCAAGCTGTTAGCCTGTTCTAGACCCTATTGTGAATACATTATTTATAAATATTTTAATTTACTTAATTCTAATAACAACCCTATGAGTCAAGCACTATTATCAACTCCATTTACAGATGAGAAGAATGAAATTCAGAGACATTAAAAAACTTGCCAAATATCAAATATTACCAAGCAATTAAGGGATAGAACACTATGTTCTCTTGTCTCTCACATATGTTATGTTTAACTGAATTAATTAACTAAATTAAAAAAATAGCACTAATGGAAGCACTAAATCAACATATTATCAAAGTTTTGGAACCTAAATAACACCTATGATTACCTGTTATAACCAAAACTGCAAACTAGAAGGTGCTAATCATGAAAATCCAGTGAAGGCAAAATCCTACAAAGAATAGTACAAGGAAATTTATGATATCACATATATAATGTGTTTCCTAAGAAAAACCACTTGTAATATTGGCTTTCCCATCCTGAATCATACAATTTTAGTGATAAAATTAGATTTTTTAATATAGAGTATATATATTAATGTAAACTAATTTCATCAGTAAAACTGTTTGCTACTGTATACATATAAATTATTATAGTAATTTATGTATATTTGCCTCCTCATGTATCAAAACTTACCTAATAAAGCATAAGTGATATGTATGTTTAATAAAGACTGTTTTTCTCCCTATTTTTGACTCTTTTTCCAAACTCCCCATTCTTTTTTCTTTATTTCTTGCTTAAAGAAATAGATATGGAAATAGCTCAATTATTATAAAGCTACAATTTTATTTTTTATTTTGCTGTTTTGACTTACATATATATGTTTTCATTGGTTGTCTTCAAGTAAAAATGCTAAACATGATTAGAATTGCATATAGATAAATGTCTTAGAAATGGTTTTCTCAGTTTTTGGGGGGTGGGGGGACACTGCGTGACAAATTTGTCTGATTCTAATTATTGCCTGGGGAGCCCCAATCCAAGTCTGCTGCTTTGACTTACTAGGGGTAGGACCTAGTAATTGCTATTTTTGACAAGCATCACAGATGAGTCTTAAGATCAAGATCTTGAGAACATGAATGTTTGGGAGGCACTGTTTCAACTAGGAATTATTTTTTTCTTATATTGAGTAGAACACAAAGTCTGAAAGAATCCTTATTTATAAGGATGTTGGGTCAAATTTTAAGTTGCACAAAAAATGGTCCATTTAAAATGTAAAATAAGTTTTTGTACTGGCAAGTATCTACTTTTAAACTCTGGGAGTAGACTTATATATTGGGGGACTGAGTTTACTAAAAAATAAACTTGAAAATCAAGTGCATAGTAAACTTGTTGAATTTCCCAGAAGGCACTCATTCTTTCCTGATCATCAGAATTTATTGGCATTAATCTTTATGGTAAAAAAACAGTGCCAGCTATATATGTTTTTGCTTTAATGATTTATATGAAATTGACTAGAACTATATTTACCTACTCTTTCAGTTTTTCTAATATTAAATATGAAAATATACATTCACTTTCATTAAACTTGTTAGAAAACAATTTGGAGCATCTTTGTATATTTTAACAACACAAATTATTTTGTTATTGATGTGATTCTCTCAAACTGCAAATTTTGTCGCTTTTACCACAAAGTTACAAGTCTGTCACATTTCCCTGTGATTGACGGAGAGCCTTTGATTTAGGCCAGCTGCTGGAGTGCTGTGCACTTTTTGCTAAAGCTTTCTGGAGGCCTTGGCTATCACATTTTCATTGAATGTGAGTTCCTTTTTGTACGTGTACATATTGTACAGAGAACAGAAGAGCTCACAGCAGCCCCTAAACGGCATCTGTTCTTTATAGTGAGATGAAGAAGCTGCAGAAGGTTTGTGGAAACTTGCTGAAGCTTGTTGTCACTTAGCAGGAAGTGTTTAGAAGTTTGCAAAGAACAGAATTACAATTTGTCAAATGTTGCAAACTTCACAGTGAGCACACAATGTTTGATTTCACCGTTGCTCTAAATAGGATTGCATTTTACATACTTTCAAAATGACCAACTTTCTTTTTTGGTGAAATACTAAAAATTCCAGCACAGGAATTCACAGTCACTCAGGTGAGACACATTCTTCTTTTACTTTTATTTTTCGGCATGGTGGGTGTGGGGAGGGTGGGAGGTAGAGAGAGTGGGACAGCTGGGGGGTGAGGGAGTGGAGGCAATATTGTAGAAGTCACAGTCACAGTGCTCCTGGTACCTGCCTCTTTGATTGGGATGAAGAAAGTTGTCGTTTTTTAAAATATAAACTTTACTTTCAGGCTTATAAGAAGCCAGTGAAATGCTGGAGTCTGTGCTTTATCATGTGAATGTGAGCATAAGGACACTTTGTTTGAAACTCTCCACACCTACTCAGAATTCATCTTTTGATCGGTATAGATGCTTGAACTAGCGAGAGTCAGTAAAGGATACATTGAATTCTGGAAGTTTGACATTTTTATTATAGCAACACTTCCTTTTCTCCTCTTATCCACCTGTGATTTCTAAATTTCTTATCAACTTTTCTTTAATCTATCCACCATGCATTTTTATCTTTGAGGGGGGAAAAGTGCTCTCTTCTCACTTTTCTATGATTTGGTTGATTTGGTTTGGATGGAGCAAGATTGTGTTGATTTGGTTAAAGAAGAATTTGATAAGTGTTTAGAGTTCATCAGAGATAAGTTATTACCAAAAAGCCCTTCAACTCAACCAAATGATTTAAGCTTGTGAGGTATAAGAATATTGGGTTATAAGCACCTTTTTCCATGATTAAAAAAGTTCTACATCAGAAGCTTGCATTAGACAGAAACATACAGTATCAAGATGAAAAAGTTTTGGTGAAATATGATTTCATTGTAAACAGATCCAGGTGCCATAATGAACTGTTTAAGCCCTAAGTCTTCTTTCAGTTCTTGGGCTGAGAGTATATACACATGGAATTTAACAGCAACATTTGGAAAGTCATCTGCTGACTAAATAGGCCACTGGAGTTTGGAAGGATTTCTAGTAGTTATTTTTTCCTGTTGATAGATGTTGGCTCTTTCAAAAGAACCTGGATGATTTAATAAATTCTGGATTTTCTCTTCATCTTAAATGTTAGGAATTGCCTACAATTTATTTCCAATTCAGAATAAGTGAGGCTTTCTCTTGAGATGAGCAAATAATATTTTCTATTGCCTTCAGCTCTTCTTGAAATATTGTCTGATGATTTAGCTGTTCTTACTCTTAGATTGACTCTCAAACTTTCAGAGAAAATTTCCTGCCATCAGTTTTGGAGAGAGATTTTCCTGTCTTTCAGGAATGCAGTTTGAGCAAAGCAATGGTATGTGCTGGAATGTCCTGGAAGCTGGTCCTCGCAGCACCCTCCTGCCATCTTGGGCCTACATCCATATGCAGGTTGCCTGAAATGGCACTTGGGCTCTTCTTGTGAGAGTTCAGGAACAGACTGAGGGCTCTGTCATCTCAACTTACCTTTCTAACAGGCAATGTAAATTTTTTTGAAATGTCTTTTTCAAAAGGGATCTTTTTTGATTATTCATAAGAAGAATCTTTATTTTGAAACTTGCTTAAAAATCTGCTGGTTTTTTTTCTGGATTAAACTGGGCCTGCTCACTTGTTTACCAGGGCAAACTGGAAAGAACTGGGTCATTTCTGTGGGTCCCTGGCATACTTGTAGAGTGGGTATAAATGACCATTTGTTGAATTGTTTCAAGGGAACTTTTTAAGCACCCCATGGACTGATGAAGAAGCTCATTAAATCCTCAGAAACATTACCTCCCTTAATGAAATGAAAACAGCCTGTTGGCTCTTTAGTAGTGATCAAGTGAAATGCAGATATGTCTAGGCTTTTATTTTCAATCACACCATTTATAGGAGGCCTCACTTTTCACCGTTAGGTCTAACCAGAAGCTGTTACAAAGCAATCTAATTGTTACCATGGATCTCCATTCCCTATAAAGATTTCATTCTAATTTGGGATTCCTTTATCAAAAAAATTCTGAAATCTTACCAATTGTCTATCATAAAAATAAACTTCCAAGCTACCAACTTAATGTCACTGCTGAGGAATGAGAAGAGCACATAACCGCCAAATGTACCATATACATACCATAGACAGTCTCAAGAGCATAGGAGATAGAAAAATGTAAAATACTTAAAAAGTGATGCATTTTGAGTACTTGTTACCTTTTTCAAAATATGGTTCATTTAATTTTAAGTCTATAAAATTTAATTTTAACAATGGCTCTTTAACAACCAGTAGCAAAACTTCTGATAATTTAACAATTGCTCTCACAAGCCTGCACAAACCAGGCACAGCACGTTATGCTTGCCCAGCTACCACTGCCTAATCTTTTTAAAGCTGGCCCTCTCAACTTCAAGCATTTGCTTTCATGAGACCCTGGTATCTATGGATAGCCTTGCTCACCACATAAATATCAGTATATTCCACTTAAAATAACAAAAGCTCGGGGAATTTATCATATGTTACAACTAATGTGTCAAATACAAGATCAGATTCACTATTTCCACTTTCCTTCATTCTCCTTCCTACCCAATATTAGTCCTCTTTTTCATTCTTCCCTTATACGTTAAATATCATCATCTTCCTTCCCATTCCAAATATCTTAGCTTTGTGAAAAGTCATCACATTGATGTTGCAACTTCTTTGCCTGATTCTCTCAAAAAAACAAAACCTGGCAGTCACTCTAAAAGAAACACTAGCCTTCCTCTTAAAACTTTAAAGAACGGTGCATATTTATAATATAAATGTCCTTAACCCACAATCTACCAGGAAAAAAGAATCATCATAATTTACCATCTATGTCCAAATGACCCTTTTATTTTTTTATGTCATTTCATGAAAAAATTACTGAAGAATAGGGGAAAAATGAAAACAATTTCATTAGAAATTTATTTAAGATTTAGATAAAACAGACCTCTTTGTGTCAAGTAAATTTTGGCATTCACGTTATCAGAACTGATGAAAACATACTGTTGTTTATCTTTTTAGCTAAACAAGAAAATTCAGATTCTTTTGCAAGTGATATGTGATGAAGCCCTTTCTGTTGAATGACCAACTGAATGAGAGTACCCTATTTCCTTTTTGTCATAGAAATAGATTGTTCATTGAGAATACCATCACTTAAAGTATGTTTTGAGATCTCACTCATGATTTCACCATCCCCATTTTAGTGTAGAGAGCTGTCTTTTCACTTCGATCTTCTGATTCATTCTGTGATATGTCTTCCATTGTACATCTTCTCTTTGCCATTCTGGAAAGAAAATGAAAAGTTCTGAATTTTCAACTGTGTTCAAAGAAAGCTAAAAACATTGCACAAAGGTGGGTGTCTCTATTTCCTTCATCTCTTTTTGAAAGATAATGCTGTATTTGGGATAATTCAGTAAGAAAACTGAAATGATAATTGATTTCTCTGTTGCATCATGTTTCTAGTTGATTCTGTTATTCTTGTTTTCTTTCTGATTGAGTCTTTTTGTAAGCATAGTTGAGAATAACCAATGAGTAATCATGAAATAATTACTAGGAAGCTAAATTAGCAAAATGTTTTGAAGTATAGGAAAATAAAGCAATAAAGATCTCATAATGTATCTTAGAATCCAATTGTCCAGTAAGTTTTATTCTATATAGTTTTTAAAAATAAGTAAGTTTTATCTTTGTTCTTTGGAAAAATGAGTAAGTCAAGTAATATCGATCCTGTTTAAAAAAGAAACTCAAAAACTAAGTTGGGCCCAACAGATTCTATGTTATGACAAATGCTGGTATGACAAATGTGTGGTGTGGTATGTTAAAATATAACCAACTCCTCTATGGGAGTTTCATACAGTTTCCCTGAAACCCCATTTGGACAGTGTCTCCCCAATCTCCCACTCATGGATGTTCCTAAAATCCCTTTTCTCTTTCCACTTATGTAGCTGCCCTGCTCTATCCTTTTTTCCTTGAATGCATTTCAGACCATGTTTTAGACATGAGACCCTTTATTCTGAGTGAGCCCTGAGCAAGTAATACTCACTTGGTACCCTCTGTTTTTCTTTGGCAAATCTTAACTCACTGTGTCCCACCCTCCTAAACACGCACAGCCACACACATACAGTTCTAACCAATCAAGTAACTTAACTCAAAATGTCTGTTTTCTCAGCCTTACAGGCACACCTCAGAGATGTTGTGGGTTTGGTTTCAGACCACCACAATAAAGCAAATATGGCAATAAAACGAAATAAATTTTTGGTTTCCCGGTGCGTATAAAAGTCATATTTATACTATACTTAGTTCATTAAGTGTGCAATAGCATTATGTCTAAAGAAACAATATATTGCCTTAGTTAAAAAATACTTTATTGCTAAAAAATGCTAACCATCATCTGAGATTTCAGTGAGTCCTTATCTTTTTGCCAGTAGAGCGTCTGCCTCAATGTTGCTGGTTGCCGACGGTATCAGGGTGGTGGTGGCTGAAGGCTGGGGAGGCTTGTGGCAATCTCCTAAAATAAGACAACAATGAATTTTACCACATTGATTGACTCTTCTTTTCACAAACAATTTCTCTGAGCATGTGATGCTGTTTGATAACATTTTATCCACTAGAACTTCTCTCAAAATTGGAATCAGTTCTCTGAAAACCTGCCACTACTATGTCACTTAAGTTTATGGACTATTATAAATCCTTTGTTGTCATTTCAAGGGTCTTCATAGCATATTCACTAAGAGTAGATTTCATCTCAAGAAGTCAGTTTTCTTTGCTCATCCATAAGAAGTGACTCCTCGTCTACGAGAGTTTGATCTTGGGATTGCAGCCATTCAGTCACATCTTCAAGCTCCACTTCTAACTCTAGTCCTTTTGCTGTTTCCACCACATCTGCAGTGATTTCCCACTGAAGTCTTGAATGTCTCAGTCGTCCATAAGGGTTGGAATCAACTTATTTCAAACTCCTGTTCCTGTTGATATTTTGACCTTTTCCCGAGAACCACAAATATTCTGAATGGCATTTAGAGCGGTGAATCCTTTCAAGAAGGTTTTCAGTTTACTTTGCCCAGATCTTTCAGTAGAATCACTATCCGTAGCAGCCATAGCCTTACAAATTGTATTTCTTCAATAATAAGATTTGAAATGACTCCTTGATTCATAGGTTGTAAAATGGGTGTTGTGTTAGCAGGCAAGAAAACAACATTCATTTCATTGTCCATCAGAGCTCTTGGGTGACTAGGTACACTGTTAATGATCAGTAATATTTTGAAAGGAATCTTTTTTTCTAAGCAGTAGTTCTCAAAAGTAGGCTTAAAATATTAAGTTAACCATGTTGTGAACACATGTGCTGTTATCCAGGCTTTGTTGTTCCATTTACAGATAACAGGCAGAGTAGACTTAGCATAATTTTTAAGGGCCCTAATGTTTTGGGAATGGTAAATGATGATTGGCCTCAACTTAAAATCGCCAGCTGCATTAGTTCCTAACAAGAGAATCAGCCTGCCCTTTGAAGCTTTGAAGCCAGGCATTGGCTTTGCCTCTCTAGCTATGAAAGTCCTAGGTGGCATCTTCTTCCAATACAGGGCTGTTTTTTCTACCCTGAAAATGTGTTGTTAGTGTAGCCACCTTTGTTAATTATCTTAGCTAGATCTCATGGATAACTTACTGCAGCATCTGTATCTGGCCTTGCTGTTTTACCTTGTGCTTTTATGTTGTAGAGATGACCTATTTCATTAAACCTCACGAACCAACTTTTGCTAGCTTCAAACTTTGCTTTTGCAGCTTCCTCACAACCTTCTCAGAATTCTCAGCCTTCACAGAATTGAAGTGAGTCAGAGCCTCTCTCTGGTTTTAGTTCTGGTGTAAGAGAATGTTGTGGCAAGTTTGATCTTCTATCCAGACCACTAAACTGTTTCAGCAATAAGGTTGTTTCACTTTCTTTTCATTTGTGTGATCAATAAAGTAGCACTTTGCTTTTCCTTCAAGAACTCTTCCTTTATACTCACAACTTGGCTAATTGCTTGGAGCAAGAGGCTTCACTTTTGGCCTATCCTGGTTTTCAACATGCCTTTTGCACCAAGCTTAATCATTTGAGCTTCTGATTTAAAATGAGAGATATGTGATTCTTCCTTAAACATTTTGAGGCTGCTAATTGGCCTAATTTCAGTATTGTTGTGTCTCAGGGAATAGGGATGCCTGAGGGGAGGGAGAGAGTTTGGAGAATGGCAATGAGTGGAGCAGTCAGAACACACACAGTATTTATCAATTTGCCATCTTATATGGGTGTGATTGGTGAACCCAGAATAGTTACAATAATAGCATCAAGGATTATTGGTTATTGATCACCATAACAAACATAGTAATAATGAAAAAGTTAGAAATATTGCAGGAATTACCAAAATGTGACACACAGACATGAAGAACCAGAAGAACACCTTTTTTGTTTCAAGGCTCTGCTGTTGAGGTCTTGAAATTCTCAGTAATTTCTGTCAACCTTCTAAAAGGCAAAGGTAAGTGATGCAACCAGCAAAATCGAGTTTGTTTGGGAAGAACAGGGAAATTGCAGTTCAGGACAGGGAATATCATAGTGAACCATAGGCAAGTGCAGAGAACAAAGGAGAATGTTTCTTTACAGAGGAAAGGGTGAAGTTGGGAGGGGTTGCTCTGAGCAAAAGTTCATTGGAGGAAAATGAGAGTTTGAAGCAGTGGCAGCTTCCCTCTGGTTGCAGTTGAGATCAACTTTTTGTTAGGAGGCTGAGAGGAAATCTTCCTTCCTCCTGTGGGACCATACAAGCTGTGACAAGCAGTATGTGCATGAGAGCCTTGTTCTCATGGTCTCCCAGCTCCCGTTTTGAGTTAGGTTTCCTCCACACCGTTTCACATTTTGAACAGGGGGCCCCATATTTTCATTTTCTAGTGAGCTCCACAAATTATGTAGCCATTCCTTCTTGACAGTGGGGGCCTTACTGGATTTCCCCCATCTTAAATAGGTTCCTTGCTAGTCTCACTTTTTCTCATTCTCACACCAAGTTTTGTTCATATTATTCTTTCTGACTCACATATAATAGTTGCATGGTAAGTATATGTTAAATGAAGGAAATATCATTTGAACAGTTTGCTATATAATTTTTTTAAAGGTCAGTTGTAAGAATTTTCTTTTCCATAGTCTTCTCTGAAAAACTGCATTTTGAAATCTTTCTCTTTCTTTTAATATCATCTGTATATATTCCTTATCAATTATCCTACCCATATATATGAGTTTATACTTGAGATAATTACAAATAGAGTTAGAGAAGTGTTTTGTCTCCTCACATCAAAGTTCTGTTCAGGCGCTTGAGCTAAATTTCTTGTCAGTTAGTAAGGAGCATCCAGTCATAACATCCTGTTTACTATCTAAGAAAGCTTGTTGCCTTTCCCTAGTTGTTAGGTAGGCAAGGTATAATTTGAATTTCATCTGGCCTCAGAAGAATCCAAGAATCCAAGGTTACTCTAGAAAGACCTGGATCTGTCTGTACACATAAGTGGATTGTTACCAGGTGGCAAAAATTCATCAGAGGAAAATATGAGCTATTCCCAAGATAAAGACAGCTGACTGTACATGAGAAAATAATCAAGGTTAGTTACCCTGTCTCTCCTCACTTCCTACTTCTTGGTCATGGGTGTGGATATTTACAATGTCCTATTTTGAAAGAGCTGAGATCTAGGAAGGGGCATGCAAAGATAGCCTGAAAGATTATTTTTTCTGGAGGCATATATCGAGGTAGATATTATTTCCACTCATGTCATCTTTTATAGAAAGATAACATTCCAAATTTATGGCCTATTACATAGGGCTTTACTTTTTTATTGTTTTTCTTTTCTTTATAGTATAACATATATATGTACAGATTATGCAGTATAACACATATGCAGATTTATTAGTGCACAAATTATACAATTGAATTTTCAGAAAGTTCTGAATGATGAATTTTCATAAATGGAATGTATCTTTGTAGCCCAGATCCTGACTAGCACTGATTAGCAGTCTAGATCCCCCTCTCTCCCATATCCCTTTGCAATTCCCTCAGAATTAGAGTTTTGGTTGCTAATATAAGAAATTAGTTTTTCCTGGATTTGAACTTGAGATAAATGGAGATACGTATTCGAACTGGGAGGGCTATTACAAATAAACTTGCTATGAATGCTCTTGTACATATCTTTTATGTCTTTGATGGACATATGCACACAATTCCTTAAGTTACACAACTAGGGTAGAACTGCTGGGTCATAGAGAAGAATTGTTGGGCCCGTGGGTATCTATGTTCAGTTTTAGAAAACATTATCTTTCAATCGTTATACCACATGGACTCTCATCAACAATGTATGACAACAGTCTTTTCCTTTCCAGAAGTTATCACAAGGTTTCAGAGAACTACAATTACTAAAGTGAAATTCTTACACCAGAAACAGTTATCTATTGCCTCTTCTTTATCCCTAAATAGTTCTATTTTTGTCTGTCTTGTCTTTCCAATTACATTTTGAAATATTGAAAGAAATCAAAGTAACTCTGCCTTTCTAATATATTCCACAATGCTAGGCATTTATTAAGTTTGAACTGATTCCAAAGTTGCAAATTTATCAAAATATTTGAGATAGCCTACTTAAACTTTAAAAAATGTGTAAGCAAAAGGAAACAGTTTTTTCCTATGAGGGAAAGTGAAGACTTTAAAAACATTTCACCTTTGCCAACATATAAACACTATATTGAGTTTTATTACTCTATTTCTTCTTCTTAAATGATTGTGTAAGCCTTACTCTCCTAAATTTCTATCTTTTAACTGAATGGCAAGGATACATTACCTTAAAAACCATAATTATCAATTATTCTGTCAACCATAGGTATTACTGCCTTGTGCTGTCAGACAGCCCATATGTAGACAATTGCTGTGGAGTTCTTAGGTTATCTACCTTCATTAAAATGATTCCGTAATTCACTTTTAAGCTGGCATATTAGGTTAGAGAAAATTCCAAGTTATTGTCAAAAATGTTTCTGACTTTCAGACAGACCTATGCTGTGAGTTTAAAAAAAGACACTGTAAGGAAAATAAGAAATGGTGCCTGGGCTTGAGTCATATCAACAGAAACAATTTTTTTTTCTAAGCTGTACTCTGACACAGGCAGTCTTTTTTGAAGTCAATGCAAACCATTGTAAAGTTGTGGGAAACCTTTGCTTGGCCATGAATGAAACCAGCACATGGCATTTATATGAAGAAAACAGAGTTTTAGAAGGGACTGAGAGCCAAGACCGGGCAAGACTGCACTCTGGGAAGTTCTGTAGTTTGTGGCTCATTTCCTCTCAAGCATATGCATGTTAACAGTTCCTTAAAACTTCAGAGAAGAACTTACTCGTGCTTTTCCATGCAAGTAACATGAGGTGCAGACAAAGCATCTTATGATTGCACAGGCACAAGATGCACAGTTTTTTGAAAATCCCAAGATAGTTTATGCACTTTTTATTTTCTTCACAGTAGGAGTTGAACTGGAAGTTCTGAATCAGGAGTGTAAATGCATTGCAGCGTAACAAAAATTTGAGAAATAGTAAAGGGAATACAGATTAATTACCAGGATTCTATTAACACATTCCACTCAAGTTACCATCAACCATAGCACTGCAGGTATTTAGGGTCTAGATACTCACTAGTTTAGAAAACTGAAAGAGATATAAACTATTTCAAATGTTAGATGGGATAATATAACGAAGTCCTGTTGTTACTGAATTATTCCCAAACTTGAATCAAATGTATACAAACACATGGGTCACCCAGTAGTGTGTAAACCTCCTCATTCTGCAATTCTGGAAGCAGAGGTCCAAATGGATTGATCCAATTATTCATTTATTCAACAAATAAGTATTGAATGTGTTTATCACAATTCAATGTTATTATAGCAAGAATAGATGCAATTGCTTGGTGTTCCTACCAAAGAGGAGAGATTAAGGGTCTGAGTTTGTATCAGAATTAAGCACTTTACTGACCCTCTTGGGTCAATAGCTTGTGAATCCAAACTCCTCATTGTATTCTTTTTCAACTCTGCCATATAGCTGTCATTATTAGGTTATAACATGTAGATTGTATTCTTTATTACTCGAAATGATGTTTTTTTAAAACATGCCCTTTCAGAGGCACTAGCTTAACCTTATTATGTATTGCTAAATCAAACTACTCTTAATTATAAACGCCTCTTAAAGAATATTCTTGAATTTTATTTTTCAATACCACTAAGTAAACAGTGGTCTACTGACATACGATATTTACTGTAATGAGTTCATAAAAGAAAAGGAAAATATGTCTATTCTTTTGTTGTTTGCAATATGTAAATATAGGCTTATTTAAATTGTGTGTGGCTTGCATGTTATGGAATGTATTTCAATGTGTCTTTCTCATATGAAAGAGATAAAGTTAGTAAAATGCATTTTTATTTACAAAACCATGTATATCAATTTATATCTTATTTTAAAACACCATCTAGTTTTTATTCTTTTATTTATATATTCTACTTTTTCTTTTTAAACTATCAAATAGATTTGCTCCAGCATATTTTTCTATTGACATGGTGCTCATAAAATAAAGTTGAAACATTTTTCTGTTAAATATAGCTCTAAGACCTGGGCAAGTGGGGTCCTGGACCTGTATTTTAGAAGGCCCCATTGATTATAAACACAAACACACACACAATTTATTAAGGAGCACAGGAATTCATCTACTTGGGAGTAGACACTTTGGCACAGACGTTTATATGTCCCTGTGAAAAACACACTCACTTGTGCAAACTCGGTAAGTGGACACGCAGACAAAGAGAACAGTGGAGTGAGGCTTTAAGGATGGCCTTGCAAGATCAGGTATCTGGTGAGCAGGCACATCTAGGGCAGTTGGTACGAGTAATTTATTTCCTAGTACGTGAGTCCCTCCCCTAGGTTCTCATTGGCTGAGTACTTCAGGGTTTTCATTCTTTCCTAGATGTCGCCTATGTAAGTTATATCCATGTTAGGCTTTCTCTTACATTTGTCTTAATTTTATTGGCAGGTTTAAAACTTCTTTCTTTTCCCAAATTGGTACAGCCGTTCCTTATCAATTCCCCCCCCATCTACCACCCCACTCTCAGCCTGAGCAACTTCGTGTCATATTTTTCAGCATGTGGCCCTTTGTTAATACCTTGCTGTTAAGACGTTTAAACCTCTTAGTGGAAGAAAATCACATTTAGGTTTTATGCCATTTCTAATATCCCTAAACATTTACTCTCCTGATGAAGATAGTTCAGGCCCCAAGGAATCACTTTTCCAAATTTTTGCCCTTTTTTAAAAAATAAAAGGTAACCGTGTCAAAACGACATGAAGGGTTTGTGAGTGGCATCACTGCCCAAGAGTAAGAATGTGGAAAGGATTTGAGTTGGGGTGTTACCTAAGGTATGAATAATATTCTTACAAAACAAAGTATTGCTTCCCAGTGAGTCAGGATCCATTTTCATTCTCTTTGTTTTTCAATTTGTGATACTGAAGGAATCATGAATTAGCATATGAGGACAAATTTGCAATTAAATTATTATTGAAAAGATAGAATAAATATAGTATATTTAAGAGGTTTTAGGTTAATTTATGGTATGTGGGTCTTATTTATACTCTTGCCTGGAACCCAATAGGCAACATGATACCTGACTATGGGATATATCAGGGACATGATACCTAAACTATGCTGAATACCTGAAAGAAAACAAATTTCAGTTAGAGACCTTAGTCTGGTATCCAAGACACTCCCTGGTATGATCCTGGGTATCTTTTCAGCCTTATCCCAGAATTGACCCTGAGACAAGGATCAGTTGTACATAGAACATATTAAAACAGAGAGAGAAGGGGAAGAATCAAAGCAAGGGTATATAATGCCGGGCAGGCAAAATCTCAGCCTGCTTCCACAAGGAGCACCAGAGTGTAAGTTACACATTCCCATTGGGGCTATGATCAGCAAGGGAACTGATTCTCATACTTTGGCACTCATCAGTCATGGCTGGGCAGGTGGCTGGAGAAGGTGTGGGAACATAAACACCTAGAAACTTCTTCTCTATCTCTGTTAGCAGAGTAGCTCTAATGATTTGAAGCCAGTTCTCCAAAGGTGAATGTGGGATCTGAGTGGCTCACTAATAGCATCTGTTTGGGATAAATGGCAGAATTTCCAGAATCTCCCACCTGGCCTTAGTCCATTTACATATCAATAGGTGTTAATAGCTGCAGCCTTCCGCAACATATGGGGCAAGAGGTGAAGAGATAATGGCCATTCTCTCCTCCCCTCCATTCCTGGTATATAACTGGTCTGGTGTCTGCCAGTCATGAAGGACCTGCCAATGGAGTTCCTCCCGGAAGGGGCAAGTGGGAATGAGAGGGTGCTCTGTGTCTGCAGAACATGTGTGGCGGCCAGAGGACATAGATGGGGCAGAGCCTAGTTAGTGAATTTGAGCAAGCTCTCAACCTACCGTTTCCCTTGACTTATTTCGGTTTCACTGGTTTTATAGGGATTCCCCTGGTCTGGGAACACACTTCCCCCTGGAGCTAGTCTGCTACCCCCAGTACTATCCCTTATGCCCTTGTGAGAAAAGCTCTTAGAGATTTTGCTACATGGGAGCATATTAGTTACTCTGAGAAGGTCACTATAATAAAACTATTTAACTCAAGATTTACATAAGCTAATACACCTAGAAACCATTTTTTTCATGTGTCTATCAGCATCTAGGGGAATGCCTTTTGAGAAATACTTCTCTAGGATTTTTATGATTTTATTTCTTATATCCCCAACAAACTGTGTGTCTCTTACCTTTCTAACTTAATTTATGCTAGCCCTTTTGTCTGGAATATCATTTTCTCATTAAAAGAAATGGTGTGGGAAGCTTTTTTATCTCTCGTATAACACATCACAAACCACAGATTTCTGTATGTGTGTGCTTAAGTTATCTTTGCATACATCACCTCCATGCTGTCCTACTTTCTCATATTACCCATAAAGGTAAAATAATATTTAGCCTTTCAAATACATTGTTTAGATCTACTGTAAGAAACAGCTAGAGATGGGTAAACTAATAATGTTAAATTATATTAAATTATCTTAACTAAACATTGCTTAAGATTTTATACTGACTTTTACCCCCAGATTTTCATCTGGATATCTGGAAAAGGAAATTTTGAAGTTAATATCTATACTATTTCCTAAACCAAGAAGAAATATAATCAAACACAGGGAAACTTCTTTAGTAGGTCATATGCTAAACCAAAGTGGTAATCTAATTCTGAAGTTATCAGTAGCAAACACAGGAGAATGATGCCTAAGAGTTAAGTATATACACAGATTTTTCACCACCTTTGAGGACTATCTATAATACCTGTTGAGGGAAGAATGGATTAAGTAAATATTAACTTTAAGATATCACTATCTGTTAAAAAAAATCTGAAATGCTTTTTTTCTGTAGAAATAATTTTATCATCAAATCATAAAAGGCAATGATTTTACATGCTAAATTCAATGATAACAGAGTATACAAATACAATTTTCAGTGATAAAATTTAACCGTATTCCTAAGGGGGAATGTTTTACCTTCTATTTTTATTTTCAGTTTATTGATGTGAACTTCATTAGGCCCTGATGTTTTTACTGAAGACTGCGTGTCACACAATCTGCAGGGATTTGCCTAAGAAATGGGATGAGAAGTCAGCAATGGCCTGAGGAGATAAAGTATACCAGGGCCTGTGAGGGGACGCTGACCCGGGCAGTGGTTAGGACCAGCCACTGCTCAGCCCAGCCCCATAAGTGCTGACCTGGTCTGCCTGTACCTTGAGGACCTGGCCCACTCCTGTGCCTTCACTATCATGTAGGTTGTGGGCCCCCATATCTGAATCTCTAACTCCAAACTCACTCATACACACGAAGTTAAAATAGGTGTTAAAATTATTATAAGTTTTCTGCCTCAGGTCTCTCAAATTTACTGTCTTCCAAACCAAATGCATTAACTTCTCTGAATGCCCTTTCTGCATTAATTCTTTTGATTAAATTTCTTGCTACCTATAGTTGCCCATGCTAAAAACCTTTTAAAAATGTCTGATTCTCCTCTCTCTCAAATCCCACATTCAATTAGTTTTATGCTCTTGTCTATCTCTCGATTTAAACACCACCTCTAGTCCAGGCCCTTATCTATTCTAAAATACTGTAAAAATCCTTTTAACTGGTCATTCCAATCCACTGTCTCTCCCCTCAGATAAGAAAATACCAAGTCTTACTGGTATTTTCTGAATACCAAGATGAGCTAGATTATGTAACACCTTTAGTTAAAATAAACATACCCACAAGCACACACCAAACACCTCTGATAACTCCTTCCTGCTAATGAATGTAATCAAAACTCTTCACAGTTGTTCAGTCCAGTTTTCTGCTTCTCATCCATATGATATTTCTTATGGCATATTAGAAATCTTTTGCACTTTTCAAATATTCCATACAGTTTCATATGCTCATATTAAAAATGATCTTCCATGTCCACTATCTCCACCTGGTGAAACCACACTTATTTTTTAAGATGCAAGTAAAATCTTGTTTTTTATATGAAAACTTTCCTGTTGATTCCATCATCTCTGATCCTAAAACATTTTGCTTGTACACTTAAATTGTACTTGATTTATATTAAAGTGAGTTGTATACCTGCTTGATCTTATTCATCTTTGTATCATTAGAGCTCAGCAGATGTTCAAGAAATTTTCACTGAGCTAAATTATTCAATTTAAATCAGAAGGAATCTGATTTAAGTAGAATACACTTGCAAGATTGTCTGAATTTTAGAAATAGGTGAGTGAATGGTAACATTTATATTTAGACTAAGGGATAACTCAGGTGACTTATTTACCCAAAGCCACAGGGTCTATCCCAATGTTCCTGCTGATGTCAAGTGAAACGCATACTTCAGATTTGCCTCAGTTAATTTCAACAAGCACTCATTTAATGGTTACAATTTATTGTGATTCTACCATTCATAAAATAAAAGCAACAAGTCTTGTCCTCTATAGTCCCAAAGACATTTGTGGGGACCCTTGTTGGAGACTTAATTTCTGCAGGAAAAAAAAAAGTTTCTATGCATGCTTTAGAGCAGCTGTCCTCTAAATTATCTTGTACTTATAGGTGCAAATTTGCATACAATTCTGGAAAAAAAACCCAAGTAACTACCCAAACATATAAAAACAGTAACAATCGCAGCTACAGAATAAGGCCTTCTTCCCCTGTACATGCTGCTGTTTTTTTTGAATCACATAAATATCAGAATAAAAATAACTCCTATTTTCCCTAATACATCAGATACAGTCACATCCTTCTACATCATTCAACTGTGAGTACTAGATCTTTAGATAAAATAGTAGGGTGAAGCCTTTTGCCGTATTAAAAAGACTGACACCATTCTTTCTGGCAGGCTTTGACCATAGTATGAAATCTCCTTACAGTGTGGCAATGTGACTGATCTGAGGATAATGAGGAATCTCGGACATGTGGGTTGGAAAGAAATGACTTTATTCCAAGTGAAATGAATCTAAATAATACAAATGCAGTGGGAGTGTTGCTAAACATTTCTGGAGACTCTTGAGGCGCTTTGGGAGAAAATGAATCATGTTAGTAATAATTTTTGCTTTTCTTTCTCCTGACTCGGCCAATTTAAAACTATCACACAGACAGGATCTGTGTTTTAAACTACCTGTACTTCCAGGAGCAGGTCCGCAGGGCTTCGCCTGCAGGAGGGTCACTGGGAGTCAATGCAAATCAGGCCTGTTGCCTCATCGGCAGCAGGTTCCCTCCAGGACCCTCGCGGCACAGGCAGATTTTAGAACAGCAGAAGCACTACCAATGTGGTGAAACAAAACGAAAATAAGGTTGTTTATTCTCCTGTTTAAAAGAAGGGCAAGAGTTTTCTCTTTAACCCTCTGCTCCTGCCCAACAAATGTGATCACTGAGCTAGCAGGCTGTGTCTGTTTGGAGTTCGTGCGGAGCTCGAATAAGCTGATCTAAAGGGAGGACAAAGTGCTCACTTTGAATTTCTGCCTTCTGTCCGACCTTTGAACGAAATCTTAGCATCCATTCTGTTTAATACTCTTTTGTCCAACAGACATAAATAAAGCATAAATATGTGTCTGACTGCAGTGAATTAGTTTCCTAACAGAAGGAATCCTTGCCAAGATTCTGCAGCGATTTGGTTAATGTAGATAATGTGGTGCATTAGACCAGAAGCTGGCAGTTCATTGTTCTATGAACAGATATAGATTTAGCATTTATGAGAGCCTTTGAATAGGATGAGACAAAGCAATGAGTAGCCGACAGTTTTTCGTGCATTTGATTTTAGTTAGTAATTTCACATCAAGTCAGTAAATCTCTTGTTAGTACTAAGAAACTTTGTGTTCAAATACCAAAGAGTAATATGCATTTCTTTGCAAGTATACTTTTTCCTAAAACATTATTAATCCTACACATAAATAACTTAAAAATAATTAAAAGTCCTATTGTTACCCTGTCCATTAATTTAGTTTAATATTTCCTTGAGTGAGGGAAGATGTTTATTTTGGGTTTCTCCTGGGAAAGTTAAATTACCTGAGATTATTGAAAAAGCATTGAGACTGAGACTAGAAATCCTGTGTTCTGGTCCTGCTGTGGCCTTTAGCTCCCCATTTAACTTTGGACGCATCACTTACTCTCTCTCAAGTTTACAGTTCCATCCTTTGTATTTGAAGATTTGAAGTCTCATCACCACCAGAGTTCCTTTTAGCTCTAGAATTTTATGAAAAAGCATCAAGGAAATGATCCTATTTCACTATCCTGATTTGGTTATACAAGGCATTCAGGCCTGTTCAAATATTATTGTGGATTACATTTATTAGTCATTCTTCTATGATACTTGATTTTAATCAAGTTTTCAAATTTTGATTAAGGTTTACTTGTGTTCTTGTTAGAGTTTAATAGCTGGTCTGATTTGTCCCTGTCTTCTGAACAGTTGTTCACTTTCCTCTTTTGCCCTCTTTCTATGGCCAAAGTTTGAGTAACTGCAGCACAAATGTCTCTGAATATCTCCTACAGTAGTCAGGACAGCCTCTACAACTGCTTGAACCACTCCTTTCTTACATCCACTTTCTTTCTATTGTGCTGTTTTCTCTTTTTTTTTTTTTCCATTCTCTTTTCTGTACTCTAAACTCCAAAGCTTCTCTGATTTTTCAGAAGCTTTGAGAGTACTGCTCAGCAGCAGAACCAGTACTTTGGAGCAGGAGTGTCTGCCACTTGCCCTAAGGTTAATATATTGAAATTGCTTGAATGGATAATGCTTAGCCCAGGACTTGTCACAGAGCTAGCAGTTAATAAATAGAGATCCCCTTCCCCTAAAGGTAGATATACCCTATTCTATTGTCTTAAATCACAATTTCACTGATCATGGCTTTTTCCTAGATTTACAATGAGACCATTCAGTCAGGACTCAAGAGTGGAAGGGGAGATTGTACCAGACACACTTGAGATCTTCAGTCCTTACTCTGTCTCCATTGTTCTGGCACTTGTCCTGTCTCCAGCACTGCTGAGGTGATCAGTTCTGCTTGGCCTCTGACAGGTTGCATGCAAGCATCACATGACTTTGAGGATTTCTCCTTCTGCCCTGGGGCTTCCTTGAAGATACTGAGGCATAAAACCACAGTAGAGCTGCTTGGCATTCACACAAATAAAATCCAGAAGTGCAGATGGGGGGAGAGGAGTAACAGGATGAGGAGCCAGAAATTTCCACTCTAGAGAATAAATTTTTGACCAATAGAGAATGGAACAAGTAGATAAAATCTTCCTCTTTCTTTGACCTAGAGAGATTTTCCACTTTAATAGTGAACGTGTAAGAGCTTCAAAGATTCAACAACCAGTTACACTTGATACCAGCTCCATAAAACACCCAATTTTTAGCTTGCCTGTTCTTAGCCTCATTGTCCTCTCTCTCTCACTTAAGCTACCCTGGGTTTGCATTCTCTAACAAAATATAATACAGAGCTTTTGTTTCAGCATCTGCTTTCTGGGGACCAAGCCGTTGGCCAATTTAGATAATATTTATGAATACATAGAATCATTCATCGTCTGATGGATTGTGACATAGTGGAATATAGGATAGTAGGAGATCATGGAGGCCATATGTAGTAACTAGATACCTATACCTCCTGCAATTTCTCCATGACTTTCTTATATTTAACACTCTATGGCAGGGTAGAAATGCACTGAGATGGAAAAGGCAGTGCATGTAAATTCTCAAGAGTTCTCTCTTTTCTATTTTGTAGATGAGAGTCTTTTTCCAAATAAGAGCAAAAAAAAAAAACAACAGATGTTTTCCAGACTTACTTTAAAAGATAGGAAAGATAGGCTCACTTGAAATGCTTCTTGTTATTTTGATAGAGATAGGTAGTAGGAAAGATTTTAGAAATACAATGTTAAATATGAAAAATGTTACAAAATTAATGTTGGAAGAAAATTCATATCTTTTGTTTCTCTCCTCACATTTTCAACTTCACATTTATGATCCTCATCTAAACAGATTTTTAGAGATGACAAATTAGACATTTATATTACTCAAAAAATATTTGAGTGTCTACTCTGCGTTAGGCACTGCTTTAGTTGCTGGAAATACACCAGTAAATAGATAAGGCAGATCCCCGCTTTCGTGGAGCTCATGTTCTAAAGGAGCAGAATAGATAAAAGTGAAAGAGTACACAGAACAATTAACAAGGTAACTTTTAAAGATGAAGAGTAGTGAACATAATATACAGAGTAATTTGGTATGTAAAGATTGAGGGACTCTGCTTTGAATTAAGTAGCCAGGAGCGACCATTTTGTGGAGGTGAAATAATTACTGATCTTTTCTTAGAAGCTGGCTGTTTCTTACCTAGGCTAGAGATTTCCAAACCAAGAGAAAATCAAGTTCAAAGACCCAAAATGGGGTGTGAGTTAGTACAAATCAAGACAAGATCGATGTTAGCAGGGCTTAAAGGTAGTGCCAAGAGCTACAGAGGTATGAAATGAGAAAGGAGAGCTTAGGAAAGTCCAGAGTTTCATTTTAGGGCACATTAATGAGTTTGAGTTTATTTGAAATGCAATGGAAATCAATTGAAGGGTTTTAATAACATATAAAAGAATGTATAATCCATTTCATAGCACTCTTGAAAACTTAGGTACTTATATAATAAAAAAATCTGTGAATGATTTTTTTTTTAAATGAGATTTTTTTTTTTTTGTAGAGCAGTTTTAGGTTCACAGGAGAATTGAAGGAAAGGTACAGAGATTTCCCATATAGCCTTGCTCCATACGTGCAGAGCCTCCTTATTATCAATATCCCTTACTAGAGGGGTACATTTGTTACAATTGATGAATATACATTTACGTACCATAATTACCCAATATCCATAAGTTTCTATTAAGGTTCACTCTTGGTCTTGTACATTCTATAGGTTTGGACAAGTGTATAATTCCATATATCCATAATTATGGTATCTTACAAATTTTCACTCTCCTTAGAATATTCTATGCCTTTCCTATTTATCATTCCCATGCCCTTAACTTCAAAGAAATGATTTTTTTATTGTCTCCATAATTTTGTCTTTTCCAGAAGGTCATAGGGTTGGAATCATATAGTACGTAATCTTTTCAGAATGGCTTCTTTTATGTAGTACTATGCATCGAAGCTTCTTTCATGTCTTTTCTTTTTAATAAGGTATTGTTGATATACACACTTACGAAGGATTCACATGAAAAAAAAATGTGGTTACTACATTCACCCATATCATCGAGACATCCCCATACCTCATTGCAGTGACTGTACATCAGTGTAGTAAGATGCCGTAGATTCACTATTTGCCTTCTTTATGCTACACTGTCATCCCCATGACCCCACCACACCATGTGTACTAAACATAATACACCTCAACGCCCTTCTCCCTCCCTCCCCACCCACTCTCCCACACCCCTCCCCTTTGGTAACCACTAGTCCCTTCTTGGAGGCTGTGACTCTGCTGGTGTTTTGTTCCTTCAGTTTTGTTTCACTGTTATACTCCACAAATGAGGGAAATCATCTGGCACTTGTCTTTCTCCACCTGGCTTTTCTCACTGAGCATAATATCCTCCAGCTCTATCCATGTTGTTGCAAATGGTAGAATTTGTTTCTTTCTTATGGCTGAATAGTATTCCATTGTGTATATGTACCACATCTTCTTTATCCATTCATCTACTGATGGACACTTAGGTTGCTTCCATATCTTGGTTATTGTAAATAGTGCTGTGATAAACATAGGGGTGCATATGTCTTTTTGAATCTGAGAACTTGTATTCTTTGGGTAAATTCCTAGGAGTGGAATTCTCAGATCAAATGGTATTTCTAGTTTTAGTTTTATGAGGAACCTCCATATAGCTTTCCACAATGGTTGAACTAGCTTGCATTCCCACCAGCAGTGTAGGAGGGTTCCCCTTTCTCCACATCCTCACCAACATTTGTTGTTGTTTGTCTTTTGGATGGTGGCCATCCTTACTGGGTGGTGGCCATCCTTACTGGTGTGTAGTGATATCTCATTGTGGTTTTTATTTACATTTCCCTGATGATTAGTGATGTGGAGGATCTTTTCATGTGTCTGTTGGCCATATGAATTTCTTCTTTGGATAATTGTCTCTTTATATCCTCTGCCCACTTTTTAATAGGGTTATTTGCTTTTTGGGTGTTGAGACATGTGAGTTCTTTATATATTTTGGATGTTAACCTCTGTTGGATATGTAGGATGCCTTTTTGTTCTGTTGAGTATCCTTTGTATACAGAAGCTTTTTAGTTTGATGTAGTCCCAAGTGCTCATTTTTTCCCCTAGCTTTTGTTTCCCTGGCTTGGGGAGATGCATTCAGGAAGAAGTTGCTCATGTTTATATTCAAGAGAGTTTTGCCTATGTTGTCTTCTAAGAGTTTTATGTTTTGGGAGATCTATGCACCTCCATGACCTGAGAGACCATCTCCTTCCCCAGACTGGGTAAGTTTTCAGCAATTACCTCCTCCAAGACATTTTCTATCCCCTTTTCTCTCACTTCTTCTTCTGGTACCCCTATAATGTGAATATTGTTCTGTTTGGATTGGTCACACAGTTTTCTCAATATTCTTTCATTCTTAGAGATCCTTTTTTCTCTCTGTGCCTCAGCTTTTTTGTATACCTCTTCTCTGATTTCTATTTCATTTATCATCTCCTCCACCATATCTAGTCTGCTTTTAAAACCCTCCATTCTATTCCTTAATGATTGGGTCTCTGTCCTAAATTCATTCCTGAGTTCTTGAATGTTTTTCTGTACCTCCATAAGCATGTTTATGATTTTTATTTTGAAATCTCTTTCAGGAAGATTGATGAGTTCAGTTTCATTTGTCTCTTTTTCTGGTGTTTGTACAATTTTGGTTTGAACCAGTTTCCTTTGACCTTTCATATTTGTATGTGGCACCCTCTAGTGCCCAGAAGCTGTACTTTCTGAACCTGCTCAGCCCCTGGAGCATTGTCAGGGGTTGCAGGGGTGTGGTGTTGATGCCTGGGGGGAGGAAAGAGCTATTTCCTACTTCCCGGCTGCTATGCCTGTCTCCACTGCCAGAACCAGTGAGCCGAACACACAGGTGTAAACCTCTAAGCTGTGTGACTGTAGTTGCTGTAGGTGAGGCTTCTCTCTGGCTGGCCTGACACCAGGGCAGGGGCTGCCGGTTTGTGAGCCAGGGGCGGGCTGACCAAGAGGAAGATACAGCAGGCAGCATGTCACAGTGGGGGGCCTTGGTGCTGTGTATCCAGCCAGCGGAATGGAGCACCTGAAGCTCCTGAAAGTTCCTAACCTGCTAGTCAGAGTATGCCTGGATAATTTTGTCTACCTGTCCTTTCTTCTGAGCAATAAGCTCTGTGCAATCCTTGCCCCTTTAGCAGCCCTCTCGCTTTTAGGAAGTCTCATAGACTGACAGCCCAGAGCAGGTATATATGGATCCCTGTTTTCCACAAGTGGCTGGAATCTCAGTCTCTCCAGGTATTCTGCTTGTCTTAGCTTTCCAACCCCACTAATCACCAGAGCACCATTCAATGTAGGTTTGTGCTCCCAGAGTTAGTTGTTCAGCAGTCCCAGGCCTCCACTCTCTCCCCATTCCATTTCTCTTCCTCCTGCTGGTGAGCTGGGGTAGGGGAAGGGCTTGCATTCTGCTGGATCACAGCTTTGGTATGTTACCCTGTTCCGTGAGGTCTGTTCTTTTCTCCAGGTGTATGCAGTCTGGCGCAGCCATCTTTCAAGTTGCTCTTTCAGGATTAGTTGTACTAATTATATTTTTGTATTATATGTGGCTTTAGAAGGAGGCCTCTGTCTCACCTCTCACACTGCCATCTTTCTTACTCCATGTCTTTTCATGGCTTGAGAACTCATTTCTTCTTTAGTGCTGAATAATATTTCATTGTCTGAATATACCAGTTTATTTACCCATTCACCTAATGAAGGACATTTTGGTTTCTTCCAAGTTTTGGCAGTTATGAATAAAGCTGCTGTTAACATCCATGTGCAGGTTTTTGGGTACATATACATTTTCAACTCCTTTGGTTAAGTACCATGGAGCACAATTGGTGAACCATATATTAAGGCTATTTTTGTTTTTAAGAAAGCCCTAAGCTCTCTTCTAAGGTGCCTGTACCATTTTGCATTCCCACCAGCAATAATGAGAGTGCCTGTTGTTGCACATCCTCATCAGCATTTGGTGTTGTTATTGCTTTGGATTTTGGCTATTCTAATAGGTATGTAGTTTATACTTGTATTTCTATGATGACATATGATGTAGAACATTCTTTATATGTTTATTTTCCATTTGCATATCTTCTTTGGTGAAATGACTCTTACAGTCTTTGGCTCATTTTTAATTGGATGCTTTGTTTTCTTATTGTTGAGTTTTAAGAGTTCTTTTATATTTTGGATAGCAGTCCTTCATCAGATGTGTCTTTTGCAAATATTTTCTCCCAATCTGTGTTTTTTTCTTATTCTCTTGACACTGTCTTTCTCAGAATGGTTTTCAATTTTAATGAGGTCCAATGATCAATTTTTTTCTTTCATGGGTTGTGCCTTTCATGTTGCATCTAAAAAGTTACCACAAAACCCAGGTCATCTGGATTTTTCCTATGGTATATTCTAGGAGTTTGAAAGTTTCGTGTTTTACACTTAGGTCTGTGATCCATTTTGAGTTAATTTTTGTGAAGGGTATAAGGTCTGTATCTAGATTCATTTTTTTGCATGATGATGTCCAGTTGTTACAGAAACATTTGTTGAAAAGACTGTTTTTTTACTCCACTCTATTGCCTTTGCTCTTTGTCAAAGATTGGTTAACTATATTTATGTGGGTCTATTTCTGGGCTCTCTATTCTGATCTCTTGATCTATTTGTCTATTCTTTTGCCAATACCACATTGTCTTGATTACTGTAGTTTTATAGTAAGTCTTAAAGTCAGATAGTGTCTGTCTTCCAACTTTGTTCTTCTCCTTCAATAATTGGTTGGCTATTCTGGGTCTTTTGCCTCTTTGTATAAACTTTAGAATCAATTTGCCAATATTCACAAAATGACTTGCTGAGGTTTTGATTAGGTTTGTATTGAATCTAAAAATCAAATTGGAAAGAACTGACATCTTGACATTATTTAGTCTTCCTCTGCATGAACATGGAATATCTCTTGTTTTATTTAACTTTTCTTTGATTTTGTTCAGCAGAGTTTTGTAGTTTTTCTCATATAGATCTTATACATTCTCAAAAGTTTTATACTTAAGTATTTCATTGTTTTGGGTGCTAATGGAAATGATGTTATGTTTTTAATTTCAAATTCCACTTGTTCAACCATACTTCAATAAAAAAATTCCACTTGTTCATTTATGGTATATAGAAAGACAATTGACTTTTGTATATTAACTTTGTATACTACAATCTTGTCATATAACTCCTTATAAGTTACAGCGTCATACTGGAAGTTATAGCTAACACAATAAGACAGGCAAAGAAAACAAAAGGTATACAGATTTGGAAGGAAAAGGTAAAACTGTTTTTGTTTGTAGATGGCATGATCATCTGTATAGAAAATCTAAAAAAATGGACAAAAAAACTCCTGGAACTGGTAAGGGAGTTACATTGTAACTGATAAGGAGTTATATAGTATAACAAGATTGAAAGATACAAGGTTAATATACAAAAGTCAATTTCTCTCTCTATACTAGAAACAAACAACTTCTTTACCAGTAGTAACTAAATAAGAATACCCAGGAAATTTCCTTGCCAGAAGGATCCATGTGAAAATTAGAATCCATCTTGAAATATAACTAAAGATTACATCCCAAAGTTGTTTCAAAATATTGAATTAAATAAATAGTATATAGGATTTTAGGATGTTACAAGAAGGTGAGGTTACTGAAGAGAAGCTTGTCCTAATTAATAAATATAGTTGAGGTAAGTAGGAAAGGCATAAAAGAATTTTAACTGTGTCTTGAAAGATTACTGGGGTTTGGATAAGGAAAAAAGCCAAAGGAAAGTGTTTTAGAGGGAGGATGAAGAGATAAAAGGAATATTTAGAACAGTGTTGTAGAATTATCTAGCTCTCATGATAGGTAGAGACAAAACTGGAAAAGCAATTTGGAGTCAAAGAGGATCTTGAATGCCAAAGTGAAGAGTTTATCATGTCCTCTAATAATTAAAGAGAGACTAAAGTTTAAACAGAGATGTTAATGAAAGTGGTGTTTTATAGAAATAATAATTAAAATATCTCCTCCCTTGTCCCTTGTCATATGAATATAAGGACTTACTATATACTACATTTCTGTATGACCAGGTGCCTTTCTAGTTGCATACCACACTCTGAGGAAAACTATTTGACCTATATATTTTCTGAATACACAGTATTGCAGATGAAATTGCATGGTCGTAGGATTAAATATAGCAGAATTTAAATAAGGTGGCCCTGATGCTCCCCTTTGCCTATATCTTTCCTTCTGAAGCCCCCTCCTCATGCCAGGTCACTCCTTCACTGTCCTTACTGGATTAGAGTGAAGGTATTTCATTCTGCAGTATGAATAGAGCTAACACTGCCATCAGATTCCTGTGGCTATACACAGAGCAAGGTGAGATTTAACATCAATGGAGTGCTAATGGAAGAAAGAACATTACTTTCAGAAAACTAAAAGAGCAACAATATTACAGAAGATAGGGCAGAGAGCATTTTTAACATTGCACTAAGTTTAATATGGAATTTTGGAAAATAATTTAGGGCTGAATAGAAAGTGTGTCAAACATGGACTTTCCTATAGTATAGATCTTGTGGTGTTAAGTGATATAAAAGCATGTTCAGTGATGGTTGGTAGGGTAAGCAATGAAGTCTGGTCACAAGCCCAAGAATACCTAGGCATAGTCCCAAGAGAAGTTTGTAATCAAATGCAGCTTGCATAGAGAGTTTCAGATCTTACATGATTTTCATAATGAATGTTTTGGATTATCACAGTATGTTTTCCTATGCTCATTTTCGTCTAGATTGGGGTGGGGGGTAGGGGTGGTTTCAAGAATCCATGCCGTATAGTTTTTATTTCAGTTACTTAAGGTACTCAGAATTTCCTTGCCAGAAGGATCCATGTAAAAATTAGAATCCATCTTGAAATTCAACTGAAGATTGCATCCCAAAGTTGTTTCAAAAAATTTGAGAGCTGAGCATATTGTAATCCTCAGAGCTGTCCCTAGACAGACAATATTGCAGAAGTTTTTGCCCATGTGTCTTTGTTTTTCAAATGAATATGCAACATTACATTAGAGCAACAAAAAAATTAATCTTGGAATCAAAGAAACTAACAAATGCTAAACTGAAAAATAAGTTAGTTAACCTTAGAGAAAGAGAAAAGAAGCATCTAGTAAATTGATTAATGCCTTAAATTTTACAGTAATTTTCCATTGATGGTCAAGGAAAAGGGGAAGGAACTTAAACTGCATATACTATTAAATGCTCTTTTAAATGAATATCTATTATTGTTCTTGTAAATGCCATATAATACAGCTAAATTATTCAAATACTACTTAGAAATGTATCCTTATAAACAGCACTAGGCACTTAGCCAGTATATTGCAAAACAAAGAGGAAACAAAAAATAAAATTGTACTGTTTACAGAAACCATGATTTAGAACACCTCCATGACTAGAATTGTTAGAATTCTAGTGTAAAAACTGGTGAAATTATTATTTGCATTATCATTCAGATATTGCAATGAAAACCCTGCTTTTTTAATATGGCATTATGGAGAAGCTGTGGAAAAGTTTATTGTACATCTGTTGTTAAGTCTTTATTTTTGTCTTTTTTAAAATTGCATTTTGAACAGCTTCTAGTCTTCCTTCAGATCAATTAAAATACCCAGGGTGCCTTTGATTTAAATGATAAAAAGTCATAACTTTATTTTCTACAAGTTGAAGACTAACAAAGTCTGCAAAAAGACTTGAAAAATCAAAGTAAAAACATTACTTTACTTCATAATTTAGTTTGAAATGTCCCAACTAAATGTTTCTCCTTGAGGGACATTATTTCACATAGTTTGAGAAAGAGATATTTTAATGAATAAGTTATATCTGGGTAGCTATCTACATTGAAGACAGTTGATTAACTGATAGTTTCACCTTCATAGTATAGTCTTGGGGAAGAAAACCATTACATTCTGCCTAGTAGTGTCAGACAACTGATGGTAGAAATGGTTGGTCTGAAAAATGATCTCCATCCTTTCCACACTCCATAATGAGGTCAGTGGGCTGTGAAATGTGTGTCTCTTATCCCTTCTCTTTATTCACTTCCCCTCATCTAATTTTTCTCATTGCCATGTCTTTTCTAGTATTTCTAACTATGGTAATGACATTTTGGACAATGAAGTGTGCTATTGAAATTTATTCATGTTTAATAAGGGATTCTTCTATAATTCATTCAACTTCCCAGTGTGATTTCACTACAATACATGGCCCATTACAATGAGAAAAATGGCAAAAGGGTCAATGTTTTCGCCCCAGAATTAGTGACCAGAATGTGATTGGAATTCAGTTCTCTCACTTTCTAACATGGCCCTCTTTTCTTGGTGCTGCCCAGAATTCAGCCAAATGAGGTCAATATGTTTGTTGGAACCACAGTTTTTTCCAGGGGAGGGCTTTAGATTCAGCTCCAACTGCTGTCCAGCAAGGCCACTCTTTTCATGTCATTCCTGGTACTCTTTGAGGCAAAACACCATTGACTGTGGCAATGAAGACCCAGGTTGATGACTCTGTTAGTCTGAGGCTGTTCTTCCGAGGCCTGAGAAGGGACTACATCTTGGTAGAGGCCTACATTTTGCTGGAATCCTTTGCCCTTTTAGCAATGACTTTCTTCTGAGTGACCAAGTTCTAAGTTAAAACTGTTTGAGAAATTTAAAGAGGAGAGAACTGGCAGGTTGTATATTTTAAAATATAGGTCTATATATCTGATAATATGCACAGATATGATTAAGAATTACATATCTTAGAATCATATATCCTGCATCACTTATTATAATATCTGATGTGAATGTGTTTAAAAGCTTTTATATTTATTCAAATTATAAGGTATCAAATGGCTTTAGAATATTTTCATTTTTATGAACTCCGTTGAATATTTTGGAAAATAATCCAAATTCAACTGAATGAATACAAGATATATTATTTAACTCCCATTATAAACATTACTTCAAAGTTAAAAAATCCTCCAGCTATTACCTGTAAACTCTTTGGGATTTACTAAAGTCTATTTTCAGTCTTTCCATATCCACTTTGCTTATGACTCAAAGAAAGTAAGGAACAAGCTCTAAGATTAACTTTGTGTTAGTGGATAAGACATACCATTCTTTGTTTCTTCTGAGTGTTTATCATCTTCTTTATTGTTTAATGATTTTTTTGATGTTTGATAACTCAATTTCTTCAGTTTTGAATTGTGTTGTTAAGGTTTTTTTGTTTGCTTGAGAACGTTTTTTAATTCTCTACTCTCAAATAAGAGTTTTTTAAATAGAGTTGTTTCCAAATTTTCTTATAACACCTAGTAATATTACTTGCATGTATTTTACTTAATTTTATTTAAAAAATCATAATTTTAGGAGATTAAGATTTGTCATGCTTGAAAACTTGCTCTTTGTGTTAAGGTCATTTGAAAATAATTATCTATAATGCTTATATGACAAGTTCTTAGTTCTACTTCTTATTTTTCTTTCTTAGATGGTAATATTCTGGGTAAATATGGTAAATTGCCTTTAGGAATAACATTGTGGATCTATCTATCTGCCTACCTATCTCCTAAATAAACTACAAATACCAGCTTTTGATAGACTCTTTAAAAATCTGTCAATTGTGAATGAGGTTTTCATCTTTCTAACTTTATATTCCTACAGAACATTTAGAAAGAAGTCTGAGTCTCATTTGGCCTGAAGATACTCTGTGGGCCCAAAGTTCCTACTTTCTTTATCTGGCATAGTATTTGGTGGCTGGAAAACTGATTTCTCTATAAGTCCTTTCTCCTTTAGAGTAGAAAGTTTTCCCCAAATCCTGCTACAAATGACAATTTTCCTTTAATGATAAAAAGAAACTTATTTTTATTGACTTGTCTTTAATTTTCTTCAACTCTCAAATTTAGCAGTGTAAAGTTATATTAACATACAATTGTTATCTTTTCCTTTTTCCCTTCAGATTTAAAATGGGGTTTGATAATAAGAAGCCTTGTACTTCCCTTCTTGAAGTGGAATTAGGAACTCAGAAACAGAGAAATGGTACAATTATCTAAAGATATTGACATATAACCAAGGATTACCATATTATCCTCTGGTATGAAGTACAGTAACCAAAACAAAACAATTATAAAAAGAGAGGAAACAGATGATGAAAAAGAAAATTTAAGAGAAGATAAAATATTTAAACTGTAAAACAAGAACAGGGTACTACCAAAATGGGAACACAAAAAGCAAAAAAAAAAAGCAGTTGAAATTAAAAATTTGATGGGAGAAAAATGTTAATAAAGAGTTGGAAGATAAAATTGAGACAGTCTCTCAAAAAGTAGAGCAAACTGTCACCCAGATTGAAACAGAAGAAAAAATGTAAGAAATTTAGGGGACCAGACAATAGGTCAGATATCTGAAAAAAAGGAATCCCCTAGAAAATAGGAAAAAACAAAGAAATAAACACTGATTATTTTCTTGGAATAAACTAATCCTTTTTTATTCAGACTACAGTGGTTCCCTGATTTTTTTTTTCACTATTATTTTCTTTTAATTTTTTTTTTTTTTGAGTGGGCATCTCTCATATTTATTCATCAAATGGTTGTTAACAACAATAAAATTCTGTATAGGGGACTCAATGCACAATCATTAATCAACCCCAAGCCTAATTCTCAAAAGTCTCCAATCTTCTGAAGCATAATGAACAAGTTCTTACATGGTGAACAAGTTCTTACATGGTGAACAGTACAAGGGCAGTCATCACAGAAACTTTCGGTTTTGATCACGCCTCATGAACTATAAACAATCAAGTCAGATATGATTATTCGTTTGATTTTTATACTTGATTTATATGTGAATCCCACATTTATCCCTTATTATTATTATTATTATTATTATTTTAATAAAATGCTGAAGTGGTAGGTAGATGCAAGATAAAGGTAGAAAACATAATTTAGTGCTCTAAGAGATTAAATGTAGATGATCAGGTGTGTGCCTATAGACTAAGTATTAATCCAAGCTAGACAAGGGCAACAAAACATCCACGGATGCAGAAGATTTCTCTCAAAACAGGGGGGGTGAAGTTCTAAGCCTCACCTCTGTTGATCCCCAATTTCTCACCTGATGGCCCCCCTGCGACTGTGCCTGTCCTAGGTTGTTCCTCCCTTGAGGAATCTTACCCGTCTCTGGCTAACCAGTCATCTTCCGGGGCCATACAGGGAAATGTAAAGTTGGTAAGTGAGAGAGAAGCAATATTCTTTGAAAAGGTTAGCTTTTTACTTCTTTGCAGATTTATGCCCTGTGGCTTCTATGCCCAGCATTTGTCTTGAGGTGTCTTTACCACTTGGAAGAATTATGATACTCGGTAATTTTCGATATGAGGCACGAATTCTACTAAAGGGCTGTAATTAGGAAGGAAGAAGAAAAGCTATAGAAGTAGCAGATGGAAGAAAACATGGGAAGATTGATTATTTCTTTGACATATCTTCTTGTAGAGTAACATAAGCATGTATAGGTTTTAAACTACTAATTAAATTGTGTACACACATTAACATAATAGGAATACAGCTACATAACAAAAGCAGACCAACAATTACCAGCCATATCCAGTGAAACCAAGAAAACCAGTTAGGCACCTTAGGCATTTGTGAAAACTTATCAATGATATGGTGGAAATTGTCCAACTGAACTTGAACAGCCTGAGAAAAATCAGACAAATTAAAACAACACATTCCTGGGAACTGTTCACATCCCATATGTTCTTTTAACAGTAAATAGTCTATAGTCGCACGATTTTGGAGCACTGCAACTTGCACTTCTCCTAATTCTTGGTTGAGTTGCGACAGTATAGATCCAGTCAAATTTGTTGTTTTACTGTATGCACAGGCCAGCTTAGATATCTCCTTCTTTATTCCAATGGCAAGTCCAGGAACCAGTGGGATGAATGCAGCTACAACTGCAACAGCGCCAGGATCTTTGTTGAAGGTTTTTGATGATCATCTTCTGGAATGACTCTTCCAGAGGATGTTGATGTTGGAAGTTCTTCTTCATATCATATCTTAATTCATTTTCTGGGTAGCCAAGTTAGGCTTTGATCCTCTGTATAAACACAAACAAACCCTTTGCCCACACTTTGATATGACCTTTATACCATTGTGAAGAACCTATTGGGGATCACCACACAGGAACTGCCCTTTTTTATTTTTTTAAGAGAAAGGAATATTATCAGAAAAATGTACTTCCATAGCTGATCATCTGACACTCTTTAAAAGATCAAAATTAAGGATATGTAAAGCATGCATTAATCGTTGATTTGCAGTTAGTTTTATCCTATCAGGGAGTAATCCCCCTTTTCTTTCTCTTCTTTTTTTGTTATCATTAACCTAAAATTACATGGAAAATATTATGTTTACTAGGCTCTCCCCTATACCAAGTCCCCCCCACAAACCCCATTACAGTCACTGTCTATCAGCATAGCAAAATGTTGTAGAATCACTACCTGTCTTCTCTGTGTTGCACAGCCCTCCCCTTTCTCTCACCCCCCACATTATGCATGCTAATCATAATACCCCCTTTCTTCTTCCCCCCCTTATCCCTCCCTACCCACCCATCCTCCCCAGTCCCTTTCCCTTTGGTACCTGTTAGTCCATTCTTGGGTTCTGTGATTCTGCTGCTGTTTTGTTCCTTCACTTTTTCCTTTGTTCTTCTACTCCACAGATGAGTGAAATAATTTGGTATTTCTCTGCTTGGCTTATTTCACTGAGCATAATACCCTCAAGCTCCATCCATGTTGTTGCAAATGGTAGGATTTGTTTTCTTCTTATGGCTGAATAATATTCCATTGTGTATATGTACCACATCTTCTTTATCCATTCATCTACTGATGGACACTTAGGTTGCTTCCAATTCTTGGCTATTGTAAATAGTGCTGCGATAAACTAGGGGTGCATCTGTCTTTTTCAAACTGGAGTGCTGTATTCTTAGGGTAAATTCCTAGGAGTGGAATTCCTGGGTCAAATGGTAAGTCTATTTTGAGCATTTTGAGGAACCGCCATACTGCTTTCCACAATTGTTGAACTAATTTACATTCCCACAAGCAGTGTAGGAGAGTTCCCCTGTCTCCACAACCTTGCCAACATTTGTTGTTGTTTGTCTTTTGGATGGTGGCGATCCTTACTGGTGTGAGGTGATATCTCATTGTGGTTTTAATTTGCATTTCTCTGATAATTAGCGATCTGGAGCATCTTTTCATGTGTCTGTTGGCCATCTGAATTTCTTTTTTGGAGAACTGTCTGTTCAGTTCCTCTGCCCATTTTTTAATTGGATTATTTGGTTTTTGTTTGTTGAGGTGGGTGAGCTCCTTATATATTTTGGATGTCAAGCCTTTATTGGATCTGTCATTTACAAATATATTCTCCCATACTGTAGGGTACCTTTTTGTTCTATTGATGGTGTCTTTTGCTGTACAGAAGCTTTTCAGCTTAATATAGTCCCACTTGTTCATTTTTGCTTTTGTTTTTCTTGCCCGGGGATTTATGTTCAAAAAGAGGTGACTCATGTCAATGTCTAAGAGATTTTTGCCTATGTTTTTTCTAAGAGTTTTATGGTTTCATGACTTACATTCAGGTCTTTGATCCATTTCAAATTTACTTTTGTGTATGGAGTTAAACAATGGTCCAGTTTCATTCTCTTACATGTAGCTGTCCAGTTTTGCCAGCCCCATCTGTTGAAGAGACTGTCATTTCCCCATTGTATGTCCATGGTTCCTTTATCAAAAATATTAATTGACCATATATGTTTGGGTTAATGTCTGGAGTGTCTAATCTGTTCCACTGGTTTGTGGCTCTTTTCTTGTGCCAGTACCAAATTGTTTTGATTACTATGGCTTTGTAGTAGAGCTTGAAGTTGGGGAGTGAGATCCCCCCTACTTTATTCTTCTTTCTCAGGATTGCTTTGGCTATTCTGGGTCTTTGGTGTTTCCATATGAATTTTTGAACTATTTGTTCCAGTTCGTTGAAGAATGTTGCTGGTAGTTTCATAGGGATTGCATCAAATCTGTATATTGCTTTGGGCAGGATGGCCATTTTGACGATATTAATTCTTCCTAGCCAAGAGCATGGGCTGTTTCCATTTGTTAGTGTCCCCTTTAATTTCTCTTAAGAGTGTCTTGTAGTTTTCAGGGTATAGGTCTTTCACTTCTTTGGTTAGGTTTATTCCTAGGTATTTTATTCTTTTTGATGCAATTGTGAATGGAGTTGTTTTCCTGATTTCGCTTTCTATTGGTTCATTGTTAGTGTATAGGAAAGCCACATATTTCTGTGTGTTGATTTTGTATCCTGCAACTTTGCTGTATTCCGATATCAGTTCTAGTAGTTTTGGAGTGGAGTCTTTAGGGTTTTTTATGTACAATATCATGTCATCTGCAAATAGTGACAGTTTAACTTCTTCTTTACCAATCTGGATTCCTTGTATTTCTTTGTTTTGTCTAATTGCCGTGGCTAGGACCTCCAGTACTATGTTAAATAACAGTGGGGAGAGTGGGCATCCCTGTCTTGTTCCCAATCTCAGAGGAAAAGCTTTCAGCTTCTTGCTGTTCAGTATGATGTTGGCTGTGGGTTTATCATATATGGCCTTTATTATGTTGAGGTACTTACCCTGTATACCCATTTTGTTGAGAGTTTTTATCATGAATGGATGTTGAATTTTGTCGAATGCTTTTTCAGCATCTATGGAGATGATCATGTGGTTTTTGTCCTTCTTTTTGTTGATGTGGTGGATAATGTTGATGGATTTTTTAATGTTGTACCATCCTTACAACCCAGGGATGAATCTGACTTGGTCATGGTGTATGATCCTTCTGGTGTATTTGTGAATTCACTTTGCTAATATTTTGCTGAGTATTTTTGCATCTACGTTCATCAGGGATATTGGTCTGCAATTTTCTTTTTTGGTGTGGTCTTTGCCTGGTTTTGGTATTAGGGTGATGTTGGCTTCATAGAATGAGTTTGGGAGTATTCCCTCCTCTTCTATTTTTTTGAAAACTTTAAGGAGAATAGGTGTTATTTCTTCTTTGTATGTCTGATAAAATTTCGAGGTAAATCCTTCAGGCCCGGGGGTTTTGTTCTTGGGTAGTTTTTTGATTACCGTTTCAATTTCTGTGCTCGTAATTGGTTTGTTTAACTTTTGTGTTTCTTCCTTGGTCAGTCTTGGAAGGTTGTATTTTTCTAGGAAGTTGTCCGTTTCTTCTAGGTTTTCCAGCTTGTTAGCATATAGGTTTTCATTGTAGTCTATAATAATTCTTTGTATTTCTGTGGAGTCTGTCGTGATTTTTCCATTCTCATTTCTGATTCTGTTGATGTGTGTTGACTCTCTTTTTCTCTTTATAAGTCTGGCTAGAGGCTTATCTATTTTGTTTATTTTCTCGAAGAACCAGCTCTTGGTTTCACTGAGTTTTTTCTATTGTTTTATTCTTCTCAATTTTGTTTATTTCTTCTCTAATCTTTATTATGTCCATCCTTCTGCTAACTTTAGGCCTCATTTGTTCTTCTTTTTCCAGTTTCGATAATTGTGATGTTAGACTATTCATTTGGGATTGTTATTCCTTCTTTAAGTGTGCCTGGATCGCTATATACTTTCCTCTTAAGACTGCTGTTGCTGCATCCCACAGAAGTTGTGGCTTTGTGTTGTTGTTCTCATTTGTTTCCATATATTCTTTGATCTCTATTTTAATTTGTTCATTGATCCATTGACTATTTAGGAGCATGTTGTTAAGCCTCCATGTGTCTGTGAGCCTTTTTGTTTTCTTTGTAGAATTTATTTCTAGTTTTATACCTTTGTGGTCTGAAAAGTTGTTTGGTAGAATTTCAATCTTTTGGAATTTACTGAGGCTCTTTTTGTGAGCTAGTATGTGGTCTATTCTGGAGAATGTTCCATGTGCACTTGAGAAAAATGTATATCCTGTTGCTTTTGGATGTAGAGTTCTATAGATGTCTATTAGGTCCATCTGTTCTAGTGTGTTGTTCATTGCCTCTGTGTCCTTACTTATTTTCTGTCCAGTGGATCTATCCTTTGGGGTGAGTGGTGTGTTGAAGTCTCCTAAAATGAATGCATTGCATTCTGTTTCCCCCTTTAGTTCTGTTAGTATTTGTTTCACATATGCTGGTGTTCCTGTGTTGGGTTCATATATATTTAGAATGGTTATATCCTCTTGTTGGACTGAGCCCTTTATCATTATGTAATGTCCTTCTTTATCTCTTGTTACTTTCTTTGTTTTGAAGTCTATTTTGTCTGATACTAGTACTGCAATCCCTGCTTTCTTCTCTCTGTTGTTTGCATGAAATATGTTTTTCCATCCCTTGACTTTTAGTCTGTGCATGTCTTTGGGTTTGAGGTGAGTTTCTTGTAAGCAGCATATAGATGGGTCTTGCTTTTTTATCCATTCTATTACTCTGTGTCTTTTGATTGGTGCATTCAGTCCATTAACATTTAGGGTGACTATTGAAAGATATGTACTTATTGCCATTGCAGGCTTTAGATTCGTGGTTACCAAAGGTTCAAGGTTAGCTTCTTTAGTATCTTACTGCCTAACTTAGCTCACTTATTGAGCTGTTATATACACTGTCTGGAGATTCTTTTCTTCTCTCCCTTCTTATTCCTCCTCCTCCATTCTTTATATGTTGGTTGTTTTATTCTGTGCTCTTTCGTGTTTCCTTTAACTGCTTTTAGTGGGTAGTTGATTTTATTTTTTGCCTTTAGTTAGTATTTGGTTGGTCTGCTTTCTTTGCTGTGATTTTATTTTCTCTGGTGACATCTGTTTAGTCTTAGGAGTGCTCCCGTCTAGAACAGTTCCTCTAAAATACCCTGTAGAGGTGGTTTGTGGGAGGCAAATTCCCTCAACTTTTGCTTCTCTGGGAATTGTTTAATCCCTCCTTCATATTTAAATGATAATCGTGCTGGATACAGTGTCCTTGGTTCAAGGCCCTTCTGTTTCATTGCATTAAATATATCATGCCATTCTCTTCTGGCCTGTAAGGTTTCTGTTGAGAAGTCTGATGATAGCCTGATGGGTTTTCCTTTATAGGTTACCTTTTTTTCTCTAGCTGCCTTTAAAACTCTGTCCTTGTCCTTGATCTTTGTCATTTTAATTATTATGTGTCTTCGTGTTGTCCTCCTTGGGTCCTTTCTGTTGGGAGTTCTGTGTATTTCCGTGGTCTGTTCGATTATTTCCTCCCCCAGTTTTTGGAAGTTTTCAGCAATTATTTCTTCAAAGACACTTTCTATCCCTTTTTCTCTCTTCTTCTTCTTCTGGTACCCCTATAATATGGATATTGTTCCTTTTGGATTGGTCACACAGTTCTCTTAATATTGTTTCATTCCTGGATATCCTTTTATCTCTCTCTGTGTCAGCTTCTATGCGTTCCTGTTCTGTGGTTTCTGTTCCATCAATGGCCTCTTGCATCTTATCCATTCTGCTTATAAATCCTTCCAGAGTTTCTTTCGCTTCTGTAATCTCCCTCAGGACGTCTGTAATCTACCTCCGGACTTCATCCCTTAGCTCTTGTATATTTCTCTGCATCTCCATCAGCATGTGTATGATTTTTGTTTTGAATTCTTTTTAGGAAGACTGGTTAGGTCTGTCTCCTTCTCAGGTTTTGTCTCTGTGATCTTTGTCTGCCTGTAATTTTGCCTTTTCATGGTGATAGAGATAGTTTGCAGAGCTGGCATGAGTGATGGCTGGAAGAACTTCTCTTCTTGTTGGTTTGTGGCCTTCTTCTCCTGGGAGAACGGCAACCTCTAGTGGCTTGTGCTGAGCAGCTGTGCGCAGACAGCGCTTCTAATTCTTTCCCGGCCGCTATGGAGTTTATCTCCACTGTTGCTGTGGGCGTGGGCTGCCTCGGGCTGCTACTCCAATATGGTGGAGCCACATTGGAGGGTGAGCGGCCGGTAGGCTGTTTATCTCTGTGAAGGGCCTCTGAGGTGCCCTGCTATCCAGGGGTTTAGGGTGCCCAGAGTTCCCCAGATTCCTTGCTGCTAGACTAAGTGTCCCAGGATGCTTCCATCCGGCGGTAGGGTCCCTGTCCCTTTAATACTTCCAAAAAGCACTCGCTTTTCTTTGTCCCCAGGGCACCAGCTGTGGGGACCTGCTCACAGGTCTTACTGTCCTGTTTCCCTAGTTTCCAGCACCCCGCACACGCACTGTGTCTGCGCTCTGGTGCGGATGGCTAGGGCTGGGTGTTCAGCAGTCCTGGGCTCCCTCTCCCTCCCCGCTCCAACTCCTCTCCTCCCACCCAGAGCTGGGCTGTGGGGTGCTTGGGTCCCTCCAGGCTCAGCCTTCTATCTTACCCCCTTCGCGAGGCACTGGGTTCTCGCAGGTGTGGATGTGGTCTGGATGTTGTCCTGTGTCTTCTGGTCTCTCTTTTAGGAAGAGTTGTCTTTGTTGTATTTTCAAAAATATATGTGGTTTTGGGAGGAGATTTCCACTGCTCTACTCACGCCACCATCTTGGCTCCGCCTCCCCTATTTTCTTTTAATTTTTAAGTAACTTTTCTTCTCATAGAAGTGATATGCACACAATTCAGAATCCCTTCCTACTCCACTCTCTTTTTCACTGAAGTCCTGAATTTCTATGTAAAGGTGGAAAACAGATACATACTAAAGCATACCATCACAAAATTTTATAACTGTGGGGATAAAGGAAAAAAATAGTATATAATTCCAGGCAGAAGAAGAAAACAGGTCTATTGAAAGTAATGAGAAAAACTCTAGACTTTCCAAGAGTAAGTAAAATAATAGCTGTGTTCAACAAAATTCTTAAGAAAAATAATTTCCAGCTAGAAGTGTACAATTATCCAAGCTATCATTGATGGGAAAATCCAGGATATTTTCAACCATTCACTTTCTCAAATAATATATTTCTTTATATATTAAGATATTGGAGAATGCATGCCACCAATCAAAGCTGCAAATAAAGAATAATGAGGACATGAGATTTGCAGACCTGGAGATCCAACACAGGATAGTGGAGGGAAGACCCCAGAATTAGAGTTGTTTACTCCTTGTATAGGGAAATCAGCTCAGAAAGGAGAAGGAGATAACTCCAGGGAAACTTCCTCTTTAAACAGATGAAATTGATAGAATACTTGACACCTCTGTAATTCTAGAGAGGAGATTTAGTTGATAAAGTGTTTGGGGTTGAATTAGTAATTAATGGAAAAAGAACAAAGCAAATGAATTAAATAAGAAATATGTGCTAACTATAGGAAGAGAAAACCTACCATAAATAGTAAGTCTATTGCATGGCTTTGCTTTGACTACAATTTATTTTGATTACAATACTGAAAACTAATCTAAAGTATTATAATTATTTGAAATGATGTTAGACTTGGTGAAATGGTTCTGAGTTTGGGCAGTGAGGGGGTGGGAGGAAAGAGCTCTAAAGGCTCATCTTGTTTAGTGTAAATAAATAAATGATCCTTAAAACTTACACTCAAAAATTAACAAAAAATTATGTTACTTAATGATATGATGAGCTATGCCAAAATAATCAGTTAAAAAGTAAAAATAAAAGCATATTAGAGACATGGTGACATATAATAACAACATAATCAGCTAAGGAAGAAAAAAGTTGTTGCCATGAGGAGGGGAAAATATGGGAGTAGGGGTGGGGGTCTGCTATTTTTCATAATGAAACTTGTAGAACTATTTGGCTCTTTTAAACTCTTTGGAATTATAGATTTTTTATTAAAATTAAAACAAAATGAAAATACTAAAACTAAACAAAACAAAAAACTGTTGAGTCACATATGTTGGAAGGTATTCTTAAAGCTCACAAGGAAAGTAAAGAGAAGAAATCAGATACATATGAGTATCTCAACCAGCCGAAATTAATAAGGTCCTTATCTGCTTACTACAGGTTTTTTAAATGTATTATTTATTTATTTATTTATATTTGAGGTTAGATAGCACTTTATATTCTTCTTCTAATTATTTTATTTACTTCCAATATGTAAACCAAGACCAACATATGTTCTTGTATGCCACATTGGGATTTTCAGGAAACAAAGAATGGTATAAATAAATAATACTGACATTAAAGCAATTAAGGACTACAAACTAACATATATAAAACAAATAGAGGAAAATGAGGTAGCAGTGCCAACTAAAATAGGGATTGGAAAATGGAAAACTCATTAGACTTAATAACATGTGATCTAAAATTACTTAGTTTAATCATTATTAATATCATTAATAATTACTTTATTTAATTCAATGGTTTAAATGACCATTATGTGGTCACTTTTGTGCTTTGAATTGTGTCAGGCACAAACATGCTCTTCTCTATGAAGGTAATTGAATTTGTGTATGATAAATTTGTTTATTATGAAATAACACAAGACAGAAACCAAAATTGTAAGAAAAGTGAGAAGGACAGTAGAAGGAATAATTTGTGCAGTTTGTAAGGAAAGTGAACACTTTAGGAAGAGCTATATTTGAGATGGGGCTTAAGGATGGGAGGGATTTTTGGTTGGAAAGTGGCAGGACACAGAGATGAACTCATCAAACTGGAGTAGAAAGCACATACTAGCAGGTCATAGAAAATAAGTGATTTAAATGGTGAAAATGATAAAGGTAGGGGAAGATTATTGGAGGGTATAGATTTTAACATGATATGTACCAGAAGTTATTGTAAGTTCTGGAAATACATGATTCAAAGATTTTTGAGAAGACTAACTTGACAAATGGGTATATGAAAATAAGAGGGGAAGTCGAGTGGCAATAAGATCAGTTGGAGATTGTATGTATGAACTGATGAAAGTCTTCATTAGAGTGGAACTGGCAAGATGGATGTAATAAAACATACCTGCGAATTTGTAATATTATTTATATTTTATATTTATGAAATATGATTAGAGAGAAAAGATGTTATCCCTAACTAAAATGAGTAATTTCAGATGGAGATTTTGATGAAAGACATTAGAAGAGAAATTTATAATTCCTGTAGCCAGTTAATATTGACATATCTGTAAGACTGATTCTCACCCCCCATTCCTCTGGAGAGCTAAATATATCTGACCAACCACTTTTTGGGAAACAACTCTAAAGATAGAGTCTGGGATGTTAGACAAGTTTTTCAGTGTAAAAATGAAGATCTACAACAAGGTAAAATTGGAGAACTGACATAACTATCCAGAAAATTCACACCCATTCCCAAGCAAATGGTTACTGAAAAATTCAAGTAGTTATAGCATTTCTTTAACCCTAGTTGCCCAGATAATGACTTCAGTTTGTATGTCTGTTTAAACTGTCATGGGTATGGCCAATTTTTCAATTGGTGAGTATTTGCAAATAAATTTTCGTTCAGTCCTGTTCAGTCTCCATGGATTTGTCATTTATAATGATACCTATACAAATAAATGCATTAAAGTGATTTCTCTACATATCGTTAAGTTGATTCCCCTTGTTTTTGTTGTTTAAAAATTTTTAAATTATGAGATCCTTATGACAAGCTAAATTTAGAGGTTAATTAAGCAGATAACTTAATCACATTACTACAAGTGAGGTTAGTGGCAGGCATGCGGCTACAATGCTACTTAGAATTTTAAATATTTATATTGCAGCCAATAACCCTAAATACTGTTCATGTTGTGCTTCTTGTTCAGGAGGAAGGGGGAGGTGGAGTGAAGGTGATATGGTCTGTGGGAAGTGTGAAGAGACAGCAACAGAAAGGCACCTCTCTATGCCTGGCATCTGGACTTTTTTAAAACTGCAAAGATATCGAGATTTTTAAAAAGTATTTGGCTGGGAGGCACAAATTTTTAACTTACAACATTGTGTTTCCTTTTATTTGGACAGTTTGTCTAAATTTGGTTTATTCAGTATAGCCCTAAACTATTTCCTCTCTTTTAACTAGATGAAATAATTACAGCTTTTTTTTTCTTGAACAATAACAAATCAAGCAGACCTGAAAGACTTGTGTTTTTCTATTTATTTCTTTTGTGCATTTCTGAAAAATATGAAACCAACTGCTGCTCTCCTCTGGTGGTAGCAAATATTCATAATTTCATCAACAGAATTGCAGAAGTTAGACTTGTTTTCATTTCATAGTCCAGTGTGAAGAGGGAATATGCCTGAAGGCCGCTCATCAGTGTTGCTGTGTGTTGTGGTTGTGGAAGGTTATAAAACTGGTCTTGTGACAGATGAAGGGATGGGGCTTGCCTCATTTCATATGTGTACAGCAAACCCTGCTTCCCTAGATTTACACTGAGGTCACCTCCAGCTCAACTTAACTAAACGTGAACTCACCTTACCCTTCCAACCTGTTTTTTAAGATGCTCTATTTCTATTAATTTTACCTCTACATTTCCAGCTACTGAAACTTAAAATTAGATCTTACTGAAACTTTTAATGTTTTGTGCTTAGATTATTTAGTTATTAGTCTTCCAATGGGACACACTATTCCCCATCTTTTCTTACTCCAGTCTCTCAGATGCAATCATCCACAGATTGATCTTCCTAAAACATGTAGTTATCGAATCTTCATAGCAGTCACCTCTACCAAATTAATAAAAAGCCTCATTCTGGCATTAAAGACTTCACCATATCGTCCCAACTTCACTTCTCTAAAAACCATAGAGGATGATTTTTCTAGGGAACTTACTCTATACTCCTTCCTAAAATGTGTTTAGACTTTCATGTTCTAATGACTGCTTAAAACAGCGCCATTTCCTTGAGTAACCTCTAATTATATCAACTAAAATATTAGATTTTTTCAAGTAAATACAGCACCTCCTCCATGAAGTCATTGGTCAGCCACAAACAATGTCCAATTCTTTCAACTCATACCATATATTAGCTACAGAGTCTATGGGAAATGTATATGCAGCCTTGTATTATCTGTATTCATGTGTTGGTAGATTCCTACTTAACCAAATAGTAGAGCATATAGTTGCCCCTCAGTAATATTAATTCTCTTCTTTCAGAAGATCTAACATTGTTAATATCTAATATCTCCTATAGTGCTCATGGTAAGTGCTTGGATAATTAGGTGAAATAACTAATTGGGACCTATTTAATTGGGGGTACAAACAGCCTATTCTCCCCTGAAATGTGCACAACACTTCTATATTAACCCCTGTAGTTCCAGGAGTAAGGGGAGTTCCTCATCCAGGGCAAATTCTCTATGAACCAATAAAACTGAAGCAGGGCACGGGGAAGGGCAGGATGGGAGAAAGGGTTTTTACTGCTCACAGCTCATTCTTTCTCTCAGCTTCCTCTGGCATGCTACCAAGTCCATCCTCTCTGGCCCCACTAGCAAAACCAGCTCCATCAGTCTCTTGTGGCCACAGAGTGTTCTCTCTCCCTGCCTGCCCGTTCAGGCAGAAACTCCATGGGTGTGTCCCTGGTGACTGGCAGGCACCAGACCAATTAGGTACCAGGAATGGAGGGGAGGACAGAATGGCCATTTTCTCTCCACCCCTTGCCCCCCCCCCATCAACCAGAGGCTCTGCCTTGGTAAACATCCATTGGTATGTAAATGGACTAAAGCCAGGTGGGAAATTCTGGGTGAAAACTTCCATTTATCCCACAACCCCTAAAACCCCATACTCACAACAAGTGAACATAACCCTTTGTCTAGAGATGTTATTTTGGGCAAGAAGTCTGCAGATTTCATGAGATCCAAGGGGGCTCTCTGAGAGCCTTCTATGAAGCTCCTGCAGAAGTTATCCCAGCAAAATTTCCCACACCAATTAAATATGCCAAAGAGGGCTTACATGGAGATTAACCTCTGGGTTTAAAGGAAAGTTGAGTTCTTCCTCTTATTTAAAATAAATTACTTTTCACTGGATTGGAAAGCCAAATAAGGTAAAAATGTTGAATTCACTAGAGGCTGTGTGTAAAGAAAGGTATGTGGCAGCAGCATCTATTCTCTAAAGGCTTAAATTTAATCCAATGATAGACAGTCACTTAAAAAAAAGTAAAATAAGTATTTGAAAGAGAAATAAAGGGCAGGAACAAATTCTCAAGCATGGAGAATTAATGATGATTTTATGACAGATTTTTATTTTATTTAATATTTATATTTCATTAGTGATTGTACTTAAATGTTCTGTTTCACAAATATTTTTTATCCACCAAGTACTCAGTACTAAGGGAAAGGTGTTTTCTAGCAATTACATTGTTAGTAATCAATCACTTTGAAGCTTTTTGGTATACTCAGTGCCTGGTGAAAATGCTTTCTCTTAAGAAGCCTGATTCTGCAGACATGGTTCAGGAAAGTGAAGGCTTTGGGGTTCCATGATAGGCCATTTAGTTATTCTCTGGACACTAAGATTCCAAAACCTCTGAGGCGCAAGCACGGTTTAGAATGTGAGAGAACCTCTGCTACTCCAGTGTCACTTCAACAGCCTCGTCAGGGTGGAGATTCAGGGATAGATGCAGCAAAGGGCCTATAGCTTTAAAGTCCTCTTCCAGCGTCTGTGGGTCTGTTGACAATGACTCTATTTATTATGCAGTAGAATTTGGCAGTTTTAATAATCCTTCTTTTTAAGAATTGCATCTACCCTGGATTTCAAATAATTCCTCTAGGCCTTTAACCTTAGAGATGGCTCCTCCTCGGTGCCCTTGTTTCTTCTCACACCCATGAAATCTCTTCTCTCCAATCCTTTCCTTTGGGAAACCTCACACACTCTTAAGGTTCCTCTGTTTGTGCCCTCATTTTTTATCCCTTTCCTGAGAAGCCACACATCTGGTAAATGGTGAAACTGGGATTTCAATACCCGCCTGCAGACACAAAAGCCTAAGCTCTTTATCATTATTTGCTCTAAACTAACTTTGTAGCTTAAACATACTCATCATTGTTGATGTTTATTGACTGCCTACTACGTGCCAGGCCCTGGGTTTAGATCCTTTGTATCTGCTGTGCTGAACTGCAGGATAGTGCTGTTCTTTCACAGATGAAATTTTATGCTATGGGAATGGTCCAAATAAGAACATAAGGACTAGTCATTTGCATTTTTGCATATGGGGTGTTATTGCTACTTTGACTTTAGTTCAATAAGATCTCAAAGGTAGACATAATTCAGGGACATGCTAATGTGCTGCTGTCTCCTTTTTAAGTTCTTTTAAAGTAGAGCACACAAACTCCAGTGTCTGCATGACGAGAGTGGGTAACATAAATGAGTAAATTGAACTTTACAATGGTAAGGACTAGTGAGGTTGTGGAATGTTGAGAGTTTATGCACTGCATGAGGTTATCCAGGTTTAATTTGTAGTGACATTGTGCAGGTATGTGTATATACACACACACACAGAGGTCACCAGATTACAACCCTTTAAACCATCACTTCTTTTCTTTCTTAAGCAGAAGTTCTTAGAATAGATAGATCAAGAAATATATAATTCTGTATTGGGGGTGAATGTGAAATAATTGGTTTGTATGTATTCATATTTACACCCTTATGACTAATCTGATGGATTCATGATGGTCTCTTTTAAGGAGTTACTGCTTTGATTGAACTGTTTCACTTAGGCAGTAATTATACACACCTGCTTTGATATTTTTTTCAAAGAAGAAAAATAGATCACCAACTTCTTTATTCTTTTATCAGATGGGTGTAATTCATAGCTTGAGGGCCTAATGGTTGCCTCTCCCATGGCCTGACTGCCCAAGGGTGGAGTGCAGTGCTAACGGCTGTGTGGACAGTCAGCAGGCGGGACAATGGGCTCTGGCCCTCACTGTAGAAAGCTAGAGGCGACTCTTTGCCACCTAGTTTTTCAGTGCTGGCAGATGGGGCTTTATTGTTTCAGTTTCAGTTTGGAAAATTCAGACATTAAGGGTTAATCTACATTTTAAAATAGCTGTCTTTGAAGGAAATTTTGCTATAAATGAGAAACCTGTGTGGAGTTCTGGGTTCTCTCTTTATGTTAGCTTTGGCAGGACCAAGGAGCCTGTTTTGATGATAAAGCCAGCATTCGAAACCTGTATTTTATATTGCAGGAAAACTAAGCGAATTTAAAACACTCCACATTTGCCTTTTGACACCCCATAACCAATAGATGAACTTTAATTTCTGGGAGGCCTCCCAGTGATTAATGCCTTTCCATTTATGACGTGAGAAGAATGTGCCGTATGTTAGTTGGTCTTCTGTCCGTTGCTGAAGAGCACCGTGCCAGGATTTTGATGTGCACTCGAGTTCTGGCACCAGGCTTCACACTTCTCACCCAGCTCCGAGCCAGCTCACAGATCCTGTTCAGCACTGCGACTCCAGACACGCAGCCTGAATTTGAAGGCAGCCTCCTAAAATGTGGCAGGCACCGTCTCCCTCTTCCTATTCAGAGCCTGTCATGTGAGGCTAGGACCTCTCTCAGCTGCCTACAAAACAGCCCTGGGAGAGCTACATTTGTTAGCTGCTCTCTGAAGCGATCTCCATGAAGGTGAGGCCAGGCGCTACAGGGCTGTTTCACAAACGTTTTCTCTTGCCTACACTTGCTCTTAAGAGGAAACTGTTACATTTCTGTTTTCACATTTCTATTGGACATCATATAGCCTATACTCCTAGAGGGAAGAGTATTGGAGCAAAGACTTCTGGGGCCTTCCTTAATTCCTACATCCTCCATGGAGAGGAGTGACATTCCTAAGCCATGTATGCTAGCTGTTAATGTTGTTCACCAAATAGTTTTGTTTCCCCCTTTTTAAGACACAAGGTAGGATTCCATTTTCTGCCTCCCTCTGTGGTCATGTAACTTGCTTGGTTAATACAAACTGAGCAGAAGCACTTTGCTCTATAAATGGTGATTTACAATTTTATTCCCCTTGCTGCTGCAGTGTTGGAAAAGCACAAACAGAGAAGAGAGGTGGCCTCCATCACCCTGAGACCTTGATTGACTGTGATGAATAGGCAACACCTGTTCACCAGTGTGAGGTATGTAGCATGAAGAAGAAGTACATGTGTTATACCACAGAGATTCAGGGAATTCCTATTACTATATGAAAATTTAGCCCATGCTAACTGAAAGGCCTTGTTAACTGGAGAGTAGAACCACTGCATTGAATCTCAAACAGCAGAGAGCCAGGTCCATCTCTTTCTTGTGTCACTTTCTCTTTTAAGTATCAATAAAACGGGTGTTCCCTTCATCTGGAAAAGAGATAGAGTCTGCTTTAACCTGTCTACCATCTTCCAACTTTTCTCCCCATGACAGGTTAGAGATACCAAAGTCTGAATCATGAAAAGAGGTAGGACAACCTGCTGTGTTCTCCAACTATCTTCACCATTATTGATTTTACTCTATTATGATCCCACTTATTTTTTATCTGTTTCTTCTCATATTGCTTGGAAACCATAAGAAGGAGAAGCAGTGACTCTTTCCAGACTTCTAACCCTAGACCTTAGGTATTTGTACAGCATATCACTTACTCCTATCTGTAGATAACAGATGTAGTCATGCTATTTTTGTTATTTCTTGAAAGTCCTGAAATGATAGCAGATTAATGGTTTACAGATGTGGTAGGCAGGATTCTAACACAGGCTCTAAGTTTCTAAGTTCCTGGTGTACATGCTTTGAATCTTCTTCCTTTTGGTGTATAAATAAAAATATCACTTATGTATAAATGACATATCAGTCCCATGGTTAGGTTACATTATATGGCCAAAGCTGAAGAGATTTTGCCAATGTAATTAAGGTCCCTAATCAGTTGAGTTTGAGGGGATTATCCTGATTAAGCCTAGCTTAATCAGGTCATATTTTTGAGGAGTTTATAGGTTGCAGAAAAAAGTGAGAGTAATTTTCCTTTTGGCCTTGAGGAAGCAGAGAGCCATGTTGTGAACAGCTGATGGAGGTGGCTACATGGTAAGGACCTGAGATTGGTTTCTAGTGGCTCAGAGTGTTTGCTGGCTGACATTGAAGAAGAAGATTAGGGACCTTAGTCAGAAACAAATTCTGCCAACAACCCAAGAGAGCTGGGAAGCGAATCTTTCCCTAATTGTTTCTCTAGATGAGAACATTGGTAGCCAGCATCTTGACTTAAGCCTTGGGAGACTAAGGATCCAGCTAAAATGTGCCAGACTCCTGATCCAGGAAATACTTTAATTATTGGTTTAATCTACTAAATTTGTGGCAATTTATTATATAGTAACAAAAAAACTAATAAAAAAGGAATGTCACCTGACATTTTTTTCTTGAAATATCCGGCTGTTGCTTTAATAGCAGATCACCTAGGCATGTCCTGCTATCTCCTTAGCTTTCTGAAATCAGTTTTCACTCCCATTATGGAGTAATGAGCCTGGAAGAGGTTCTCACAGTGGTTAAATGTGCCCCTTGATCTCTTTAGTGAGTCTCCATTAAACCATTATCGACATTAAACCATTAAACCACTGTGAACAGCCATGAAAAAGCTTCATGGCCCTTAGTCTCCTTTTGGTGCATGGTGTCCACCTTCTGCCCACCAGCAGCACTCTTGTCCCTGGCTGTGGTCATTCGCTAATAGTCATAAGAATCTGGGATGCATCAAGATGATTTGGGAATACCAGGGAGTCTGTGGTGTATCTCTAAAACCAAATGTTAGCCCCCTTTTGAGCATATCCATGGAAGGGAACTATGATGTAGAAACATCCAATTGACAGGTTGGAAAGCACTTGGTCTTAAAAGATAGATTTTAGCATCAGAATGTATACTTTCCTAACATGCAGCACATACAGACTAATATGAGCCTCCCTGCAAAAGGAGAGAAACATTTTGTTTGTTTGGTTCATTTTGGCACCATAATTTCAAAATTTATAACCAGAGAGAAAACAACCAGTTTCATAAAGCACTATTTGATGTAAATAACTTTTCTTTGCATGTGTCAGTGATTTGGCTTGTTATATTTTATATATACTATTTTAATAAAAAGAGATAAAAGCAATCAAAAAGGCAATATATGGTTAGTATAGATTAGCATGATTAGGTCTGTTATATAGAAGAACAGAAGGACACCAAGAGATTCAGTTTGTTATTCGAGAGAATCTATGCAGTTTTGCCAGGGAGAGAAAACAAGAAAATTTTCAGATGTGTGGAATGGGTTGTATCCTTTTAACCAAGAACAAAGAGGCACGTGCAATGTAGCCTTGAATGTTTGGTAGAGCTCTACTCCAGGGGAGTTTACCAATAGAACCCTACTCTTTGGTGGTAGCATTATGGGGAGAAAATTCAGAGTAAGTTCAAAAGTATTTAAAGCTGTGGCTTCCACTAAAAGAGTTTGTGAAGGCGCTTGCTGAAAACTTTGATGGCATAGGGTGAATAGAGAGGACTTGTGTGTAAAACTGTTTGAATGTATGGCATGAGAGTTTCTGGGGAATGCCGAATTGTTTCTTCTCCCACTGATAGACTAGATAAATGTAAATTTAAAAACATGTGGTTGATTATCCACATTGTTTCAGTAGCACTACAGATCATCTGTTTCCAGTTGAAAGCCCCAGCCAGGATTAGGAGATGGCCAACATTGACTATCTTCATGTGCTGCAGTCATTCTGCAATTTCTAGGTAACCTACTTCTTGGGATATTTATCCATCCTACCCTTATCATTGGCTGCAGACAGTGCATCAGCCCAGGGGAAAACAGACTTGATATTCTGAAAATAGTAGTCTTTAGTGCATCTTACTCTTGGGTGGTGTTTGGTGGGGTCAGCTAGTTTAGAAATTTGCTAATTAGATTTTCTTTAGTTCATGCTATTAGCCACCTGTGTTACTAGAAAAGAAGTTCTCAAAGAAGATGATTTTTCAGGTCTGGGTGATTTGAGTAGGAAGCTGAGATCACTAGGATACTATGAAAAGATGTAGGCTTGGCTGTCTTCTCGTTTTGCTCATTTTCCCTCCCCATCTTATTAAGACCCTCTCATCTTCCCAGGAACATTATTCTGCCCATTTACTCTTTTTAAAGAAGTATTTATACTGCTACTTAAAGTTGCCAGTCCAGCATGTTAGTTTGCCTTGATTAGAAGGATACACATCTGATTATTTAAAGTACATAAGTAGGATCACATTGGGAAGGTTCTATGAACTTATTCCTTCAAGACATATTTAAAGTTTAAAACATGGTGCTCATTAATCTAAACCACTCTGTAATTGAGCAATGGGGTAGGGACTTCTGAGCCTAGGTATCTCTGTGTACTTCTCTCCTAACCACATTTGCCATTGTCTCATATTTTTTCCCCTGTTAAGAATGGGGGTCTGTAACTGAGCTCTCTATCCCTGAGCTGCCAACCATCTGCAGTAGATGGAAAAGGCTTTTCTCCAGAGACACACAGTTCCCAATGGGGGTTATACCACTCTATCACCTATCTGAGTTCTAAACCAGGTGAGAGATACACAAAAGTTAGACAGCTGGAAGTAAAAATATCAGTTCCAATGCTAATAGCACTATTGGAAAACAATATTTAAGCATATGACTAATAGGTGCCTCAGTACTAGGCAGACCTGCCCCTCCCCCCACAGTTGGAGACGGCCTCAAGAACCAGGATCCTGCCCACGAGAACAACCTCTTTCCTACTAAGCTTCCTACGTGTAGGGACTTGACCCAAACATATGCTCTTTAAAAGCAGGCTGATCCCAAAGGAGAGGGAAAGGGTGGAGCTGCTCGTACATACATGGTTTCTGCTGCCAAACTTGCCAGTTCCCACTTCACTTCCATGGCTGGCTATCTAATCTGTAGGGCAAAATGGAAATTCAAGACACCTTGTTAACATTTTTTAAAGAACTTTGCTATGGTGACAGTAGGAGCACTGAGTCAAACATGAGCCCTTCAAAGTGTGGAGCCCTGTGCAACTGCGCAGGTCACACATGCCTGATGCCAGTCCTGTTCACTTCTTATTTGGGAGGCATGAATAAGGAATTGGAGGGAATATGAGAACATATTATGTTAATTCATGTCCATCTACTTGGACACACAAATCAAGTACAAAGGAGGTTCCCTCGAACAATGACAAGCCCATGTCTCCTGTCGTCTTTTCCCCTGGGCTTAACCACTGAGCCTGCTGTCCCTAGGGCAATGGTTCAGCCTAGGAGGATGGGAGAGCAGCAGTCTTACCAGGGAGTTCTTGCTCCGACAGCCATGCGCCCACTCTCATAGTACCGATCACTGTTGCTTGATTGATTCTTTTGGCTTACAGTGAAGAATTTACTTACGAAGGCTTTGAAATAGGTCAGAATCATATGATCATAAAATCAACTCCAAGGCTGCTTGGTACACAAGGCTGAAGTTTTACTCCTCTCTTTTTATGTATCCCAAGTAATGTCTAGCCACACTCTTCAATAAAACGACCAGAAACTGTGTGATAAAATCACACCTTAAAAATATTTCAATAATAAAATGTTAGCAATATGGTAGCCCATATTGAACTATAAACCCCTCCTGTTATCAGGTTTCCAGGGGAAACTAAAGTTTAAACAGTAGTGTCTCAAATAAATTAAGTTCCAAAATCCTTAAGCTAATGTAAAAATAATTAAAGGCCAAAATTAAAATCCTTGCTTCTTGTTAGTTAAATGTCCAAAGAAGTTAAAACCAACATAAATCTTTCCCAATACCTGATAGTTTTTGGTCTCAAATAGAGGGATTCTCCAAGAGAAATAAACCGGCTTCACCATTTTCATAACTCTGAGAAAAAATTTATTTCACATTTTAGGAAAGAAAACAGCCTTAGAACAGCATCACAGAGGAAATTTTAAACAAAATTTGCAGTAAGGTTACCATGAAGAAAGTTGAGCATCATTGACCATTGGAAAGTATCAATAGCAGGTTATTTTCTACTTGGGATTGTTATTTCAGCCACATGCCAAAAGTCTGTGGGTATTCCCCATTTATTCAGAGAGTAAATAGTAGAAACATGAACCTCGAGGAAGGAGGGCTCTCCGTTCAATCAGGAATGAGTCAGAGGGGCCATAAAGAGGCCTTAAAAAGGCCATGAGTCATTCTAAACTGGGAGTCATCTCTTCTTATGGGGTCAAGACTGAACCAGTGGTAACACACAGCTTCAGTGTGACATCCCATCCTCTCTGGGTGGTGTGGGACAGTGATGGAGACACAACATAGCCTCTGTGACAATGGAGTAATGATACCACATGGGGCTGCATTTTTTCCAGTTTTATTGAGAAATAATTAACACATGTCACTGTATAAGTTGTACAGCATGATAGTTTTATTTAGGCATACTGCAAAATGATTTCCACAGTAGGTTCAGCTAACATGCATCTTTTTGTGTGATAAAAATAGGAAAAAAAATTTCTCCTTGTGATGAAAACTCTTAGATTGACTCTATCACAACTTTCCTGTCTGTCATACAGCAGTGTTAGCTGTAGTCATCATGTTTTACATGACATCCCTAGTATGTATTTATCTTATAATTGGAAGTTTGTATCATTTGGCCAATTCCCTCTCCATTTCCCCTCCTCCCACCCTTCACCTCTGGGAACCACAAGTCTGATCTATTTTTCTATGATTTTATTTGTTTGTTTTAGATTCCACATATAAGTGAGATCATACAGTATTTGTCTTTCTCTATCTGACTTATCTCATAATACCTTCAAGTTGTATCCATGTTGTCACAAATGGTGGGATTTTTTCATTTGTTATGGCTAAGTAATATTCCATTGTAATACATACCACAATTTCCTTATCAATTCACCCCATTGATGGACCCTTAGGTTGTTTTCATGTCTTAGCTATTGTAAATAATGTTTCTATGAACATGGGGGTGCATATAGTGTTTTCAAGTTTGTGTTTTTATTTTCTTTGGAGATATTCCCCAAAGTAGAAATGCAAGATAATATGGTAGTTCTGCTTTTAATTTTTGAGACTAAGGGCTGCTTTTCAGATATGACAAAAAATAGTCTAGTCCTTCAGCTCCAGTGCTGGCTCTGGGAGAAAATGGAGATCTCTCCAAATATTGTTGTGTGACATAATGATGTGTGCTGATGTCTACCATGGCAGACCAGAGCAATATGAGGCAAAGCTTCAATTCCAAGGTCACAGGCATGCAGGAAAACCTTCTCATTCCTCTGGGGTGGGAGCAGCTGCAATGACTAGCAGTAAACAAAGGGGGTTTCTATTTAGTAGTACCCAGAGCATTTTTGTCAGCAGAATGCCTTTCTTTGGTCTGCTTTCCTAATTTTTGGTTGTGGCCTTTTCTTTTTCTTTTTTCTTCTTCTAACACTCTGCCTTTATAATGTTTCTCCTCTCAAACTTTCCTCCTTGCTAACTTTCTGAACTCATTTCCCTCTCTTACTCCCACCATTATTAATTCTTAAAACCAATTCTGTCAAAGCCTTCCTTCTAGGCTTCCGCATTAGCACTGGTTCTACAGAGCATCCTATTTTTTAGCACAATCTTAAGAACTAATAATAATATTTCTCTACTCACTCAAGCCACTCCTCTAATCTCTGCTTTCCTAGGTTGCCAGATTTTCTGAAAGAGTGATCTATTTTTGTTGACTTCATTTCCTCATCGATTAGCCATTTTCTAATCTTGGCAGACTACCATTAATTTGTTTCTTCAAATATTTACTATTCTTACAGAAATCACCAATGGCCTATAAGGTATCATGGAACTCTTAGTAGAGCCTCAAATATTTATTGAATGAGTAAAATTTCCAGTAATTCCAAGGACTTGTTTTTCATCCTCATTATTGATCCCAACTCCCTTCCGCAATACTCTCTTCCCTCATTATCTGCTATCACTTTCCTTCCTTTCTGTTACTCTCTAGTATCTTAAAAATACTAATGCGTACTCATCTTAAAAGATCCTATTCAAATAACAATTCTGAAGTCTTCCACAATGCCTCAAGCAATAGTCATTCTTTCCCTGAAGTTCCATAGCATTTTATACCACTAAGCACTTATCATATTGTATTCTGATTATTAGTGCCTCTTTCTCTCTCCCTTTTGTATTGGGTTTAGCAGATTCACTAGTACTTCTGGAGCCTGCTGACAAGCATCTGAATGAACAGTCAGCAAATGGCAGCACTAAGGCCAGAGGTCCTCTGCCTTTGCTCTCTGCACAGAAGATGGCTCAAAAGCAAAGGCTTACAGTTAAATTTCTAAAGTCTTACTCCATGAAAGTGATCAGGCCAGATCCTCAGGTTTAGTCCCTTTTAAAGTATCTTTCATTTAGGAGCAACTTCTCTACAAACCATCCTTTCAAAACAGAACCATCACCCAGGTAGTGGTGCCACACATGGTATAATTATGACTCTCCTACAGTCTGCCCATCCACTCTCTCACCATCATGCGGGGACACAGGGAGAAGGTGCCCATCTGCAAGCCAGCAACAGAGCCCCTGCCAGGAACAAAACCAGCCGGCACCTTGACCTTGGACTTCCCAGCCTCCAAAACTGTTGAAAAATAAGTGTCTGTTGTGTAATTAAAAAAAAAAAAAAGATTGTTGGCTTGTGGTAGCCAAAGGTGGTAAAAATACATGTCTCTAATATCAGTTGGGAAATCTTCCTTCTCCAAGTTGTAAAGTCTGAATTTTAGCATCAGTAGTGTGGTAGCAACCAGTATAATGGATCCCTTAGACTGGACCAAGGACACTGGTTATTTTAAAATTTATCACTGAAAGGCTTCTAGGAGAGAGAGTGATATTCTTCTGATAAAATGTGAACTCAGTCAACTACTAAAATACTAAACAATATATTCATTAATTACAAATAGAATTCACTTGTGGGGACTAATAATGAATGCCTTTTTCACCAACTCATGCTTATTCACCTAAGTGAATTTTGTCTTTCTGACAAAATTGTCAGCTGGGCTTCAGGCATTTCTGTCCTTGCCCTTTACCTGCATTTTTTCTCTGGAAAGAGAATGGAGATTGCTTCATTTCACCCTCCTGCATCTTTTGAGACAGGGCTGAGTCTCAAAGAGCCTAGGTCATAAAGGAGTCATGAGTACAGTGATTTCTCGTGCCTGATGCTCTGTCCTAGAGGCGAAAGAAATGTGTTCAGCTGGGAAAGTGAATCAATTCATGATGAATCCAGAAGCCTCTGTCCTTGACCCTGTTCTGTGTCACCCAGAGAAGTCATGATGTGACTAACAGTGATGTGGTAAAGAGATGAATGGGAGCAATCCTGTCCTCTGAATCTTCAGAAGATATCCTCTGTTGTAGAAAGGATACAATGTAGCTGATAATGTTTTTACTATTCTCAAATATAATTCTTTTTCTCTAAGAAAGAAGAAAATCAATGTGAGAGAAATGCTACTCCTTATGAAATATTAAGGCCTTTGTGTGCTTCTATATTCAAATTAGTTGATGATAACTACAGTTTTATTGATTAATTTTTACTGTTTTTATACCATTAGGAATGACCGTATACATTTAAGCAAACCTAATGTGTGACCATGAAACAAGAACAGTAGTTCAAATTTTTCATTTATAGAATTTCCTTTACAGAATTTTAAGATTCAAAAGATTTCCATCTTTGTTCTTCCTCCTTAAAGTTATCTCATCTTCCATAGAAAACTTCCTTCTTAAAGTTTCCTTCAAAACACCCAGAAAATGTAAATATAGGAAAAATAGCTAAATAAGATTCACAAGAAAATTGGCTGTAACTAGTTTATGATATTGTACCATCAAAACAAGCTCATCACTAAATTATGTTTAAATTAACATTTTCCTTACATGTGGGTATTAAGGTTTTCATCTGTCATTGCTCTACTTCCTCCACATCTGCCTTTTATATCTAGAATGACATCACTCCTGTCCTTTTCATTTCCCTGCTACCACTCAAGGCTAGGCCCTCATAACCTCATCTGTGCCCCATCATTTCATCTCCTAACAAAGCCTGGGTCTTTCAAGTGCTTCATCCTGGGACCCCACGTTCAGTTTGACTGGTGGGACATGATCTTTTCCTTTGTAGCAGACCCTGGATCCCCTGGGTACCCGCATCCCACCACACTCGCCTCTCCCTAGGCAGTTGTCAGTGTGTGATATATCATAGGAGTTCTTTTCCTCTAACTCTTGCTGTTTGGCAGCTCCTTTTCTAAAGCCCCTACATCATGAGCATAACAGTCTTTTTTATTTTGCCTGTGTGGTCAGAGAGAGGTTATAAGAAACAAGAAATAAGAGAAGTACAAAGAACTTAAGTTTCTGACTGCATCTGAGATGTTAACTGAGAGGCACATTTGACTTTGCGCCTTTTCTTTTATTTCAGAGGATGGGCTTCCTTAATTCTACCCAGGTTTCTATATTCTGCCTTAGTGAAAACCAATTTAAAGTTAGCTTCACATCCCCTCACAGCTAGATGAGGTGATTTAGGCTGAATTGCAGATATGCCCTAGACCTTTCCTGCTTGGTTATATCTCTGAGAACATCCAAACTAGGGCATGCTCCAAGCCCTTGTAACTGCCCTAAACAAGTGCTTTCAGGATGTCCTCACCCCTCACTTTGTATCTGAATTTTCTCTTACACTCTTCTTATGCCATGGCTTTCAGTCATGCTCCTTACGGAGCTGTGGGTGCTGCCAAGCCCCCATAGGTCTACAGCACAGGGAAGGGTGAAGTGGGACAGAAGCAGGCGTAAATGTTATGGGGTCGGTCCACTTGTGCTCCAGCCAAAGTGGTTGTGGTTTTTGTCTGGCTCTTCATTTTATTTTCTCTCTTTTATATATTGGATTTGAACAAAGGGATTTGGATCCTGCCATTTAAAGCAATCATCCCAAATCTTCCCGTCCTTCTACATCAAAATTTCTTGAGTTAAGTTGCTTATACTACCCTACTGAAATTGTCCCCTTGGTCATGAATGCCATCTGAATTTTTAAATTAAGTTTTATTTTTATCTTTTACAACCATCTCTGACACCAATAACCATTCTCTCTTCGATCAAGACTCTCCTACCATTTCCAGGATGTGGCCTATCTCTCTGACAACTTCTGTTCCACTTTTTTCTTGACTTTACTCTCCCTAAGCAGAGACTCTGTCTTAGTACATGCTTCCTAGAAGTCAAGTCTAAGATGGGAGTTATTCTTCACATGATTTATTGGAAATGCACTCAGGAGAAGGAGAGGGAGTGAGGAATGTAGAATAAGGCAAGAAGAAAAAAACTAAGCAAGAATCAGGCTTCAGATGGAGACTAATTTCAGTCTGATCCTATGGAATGCTCTGGAGCACAAATTGCACTGCTGTGTCTTCTCCTTGAGGCAAAGGGCTGGACTTCTGTGCCCAAGCTTATGGTCAACAATCACAGTAATAGGGAGATGGATGATACTACAGCTGGTTAAAGGATTTGAGTAGAGTCTCATCAGCATCCACTACATCATATTTAGCTGTGTTCTCTTTCCTCTTGACATGTCTTCCTTAAAGTCATGTACCCTCATAATCAATGTATATGTGAATGTCTGCCACACACATAATCAGCAATGTCTCATCCCAACTGCAGGCTTTCATTTCTTAATCCTTTTTGCCCTGGATGTCTTACAAAGTTCACATTTTCAAAACAAAATATTTTTATTTTGCTAAATGTACTGTTATTTTATTATTTTTATTATCATATTTTTTCTCCCCTAACCAATTTTGTTATATATTTATAAATGGTATTGTTAACCTCCATTATTAGAGCTCAAAAGACTTTAAAACTGTCTATCATGCATTCTTTCTTTGTCATCAAATTATCAGTCATGCTCACTTCTTCTTTATCCTCCACTTTCAATTCCTTGCAAATCACAATGATTCCACTACCTTGACACTTTTTGTTTCATTCAGAGCATTTTCTTCATGCTTAATGCTTTCCTGCCCACTGGCACATGTGCACATGGAAGGACTGAGAAGGAATGAGGGCCGAATGATGCTGGGCTTCCTTGCTCTGTCTGTTGCTTTCACTGTTCCCTTTCCCTTGGTCATTGAACATATCCTCGGCACACTGACTCCTCCAAGTGAAGTTTCTTCATCCTCTTGCCTCAGGCCAGTTCTTTGCACCTTTCTAGCTAGATGATCAGCCAAAAATCATCTATGTAAATATACTTAATAGAGATGGACAAAAAGCACATTAACATTTTGAATACAATATTTATTTTTCCCCCTAATCTATTGCCTTGATTAAGAAAATAGGACCCATGGAATATCCATAAAGGAAATATTTGGGGGCAAATTCTGTGGCATGTCTATATTCATCAAGAGTTCTCCCTCACAAAGTTGGCTCTCTCATATATTGCATTCCTACCATGCAGGATCGTCAAATTCTGTCTGACTGCATGTCCAGAGATCTGTGAATATATCCATAGTAATGACTGCAATTTCTTCTTAAGATGAAGACAGCTCTATATTGTTAGATGAATCTAACATTGTATATTTAGTTTTAGTCAAAGAGTATTTTTGAATATTTGTGTTAAGGATATTCTGTCAGATTCTTTCTCCCTAAGACCCCTCCCCACAGGCCAGCTGTACCCTGATAGCGTGGAGATTTGGTCAGTTCAGTGGAATCATTACATATTTCACAGCTGAACAAGAGATTTAGTATTTAGACATGAGTATTTTATTAGTTCCAAAATTGACAAAGCACAACTTCAGAGGGGAATGACAGTGGACACATTTAGTGATTACTCTCAAATGGCCAAGAGATACATGAAAAGATGCTTAATACCACTAATTGTCAGGGAAATGTGGATCAAAACCACAGTGAGATATCACCTCTTACCTGTTAAAATGGCATTGTCAAGATGACAAAAGACAACGAGTGTTGGCCAGGATGTGGAGAAAAGAGAACCCTGTGCACTGTTGGTGGGAATGTAATTGGTTTAGCCACTATGGAAAACAGTATGGGGGCTCCTCATAAAATTAAAAACAGAACTTCCATATGATCCAACAATCCCACTTCTGGATAAACAGCCAAAGAAAACAAAATCACTATCTCAAAAATAGGGTACTGTCCTCCCATGTATCTGTACTCCCATGTTTGTTGTAGAATTGTTCACAATAGTCAATGTATGGAGACAACCGAAGTATCCGTCATTGGATGAATGAAACATCATGACACCCCAGAAAATCAAAGACAAATTTTAGATCAGTTAGAGGACATTACCTTGAAAGAAACAATTGTTCCAATGAGAGCTTACTTCTTGAGTGTGACAATGGAAACCAGAAGACAATGGAATTATGTTTACAATGTACAAGAAAAAAAAACAGCTTCAAAACTAGAATTTTATGAAGGCGGAGCCAAGATGGCAGCATGAGTAGAGCAGCGGAAATCTCCTCCCAAAACCACATATATCTATGAAAATATAACAAAGACAACCCTTCCTAGAATAAAGACCAGAGGACACAGGACAATATCCAGACCACATCCGCACCTGAGAGAACCCAGTGCCTCGCAAAGGGGGTAGGATACAAGCTCTGGCCCGGCGGGACTTGAGCGCCCCTCCCCCCAGCTCCCGGCAGGAGAAGAAAAGGCAGAGCAGGAGGGAGAGGGAGCCCAGGACTGCTGAACACCCAGCCCCAGCCATCCGGGCCAGAGCACAGACACAGTGCATGCGCGGGGCCATGGATACTAGGGAAACAGGGCAGCAAGAATGGTGAGCGGGTACCAGAGGCCTGGTGCCAGAGGACATAAGAAAAGCAAGCGGCCATTTTGTTGTTGTTGTTTTGTTGAGGTGAGTGCTTTTTGGAAGTCTTAAAGGGGCAGGGTGGGACACTTAATCCAGAGGTAGGGAATCCAGGAATCTCTGAAAACTCTAATCCCCTGGGCTGCAGGGAGCACGGAGGCCCCTTACGGAGATAAATAGCCTCCTGGCAGCTCCCCCTCCAACGCAACTCCACCACTTTGGAGCAGCAGCCGGAGCCAGGCCACACCCAGCAACAGCGGAGATAAACTCCATAGCAGCCGGGCAGGAAGCAGAAACCCTGTCTGCGCGCAGCTGCCCAGCACAAGCCACTAGAGGTCGCTGTTCTCCCAGGAGAGGAGGGCCACAAACCAACAAGAAGGGATGTTCTTCCAGCCGTCACTCATCCCAGCTCTGCAAACTATTCCTATCACCATGAAAAGGCAAAGCTACAGGCAGACAAAGATCACAGAGACAACACCAGAGAAGGAGACAGACCTAACCAGTCTTCCTGACAAAGAATTCAAAATAAAAATCATAAACATGCTGACAGAGATGCAGAGAAATACAAAAGAGATATGGGATGAAGTCCGGAGGGAGATCACAGATGCCAGAAAGGAGATTACAGAAATAAAACAAACTCTGGAAGGGTTTATAAGCAGAATGGATAGGATGCAAGAGGCCATTGATGGAATTGAAACCAGAGAACAGGAACGCATAGAAGCTGACATAGAGAGGGATAAAAGGATCTCCAGGAATGAAACAATATTAAGAGAACTATGTGACCAATCCAAAAGGAACAATATCTGTATTAGAGGGGTTCCAAAAGAAGAAGAGAGAGGAAAAGAGATGGAAAGTATCTTAGAAGAAATAATTGCTGAAAACTTCCCCAAACTGGGGGAGGAAATAATCGAACAGACCACGGAAATACACAGAACCCCCAACAGAAAGGATCCAAGAAGGACAACACCAAGACACATAATAATTAAAATGGCAAAGATCAAGGACAAGGAAAGAGTTTTAAAGGCAGCTAGAGAGAAAAAGGTCACCTATAAAGGAAAACCCATCAGGCTAACATCAGACTTCTCGACAGAAACCTTACAGGCAAGAAGAGAACGGCATGATATATTTACTGAAATGAGACAGAAGGGCCTTGAACCAAGGATACTGTATCCAGCACGACTATCATTTAAATATGATGGTGGGATTAAACAATTCCCAGACAAACAAAAGCTGAGGGAATTTGCTTCCCACAAACCACCTCTACAGGACATCTTAGAGGGACTGCTCTAGATGGGAGTACTCCTAGAAAGAGCACAGAACAAAACACCCAACATATGAAGAATGGAGGAGGAGGAATAAGAAGGGAGAGAAGAAAAGAATCTCCAGACAGTGTATATAACAGTTCAATAAGGGAGCTAAGTTAGGCAGTAAGATACTAAAGAAGCTAACCTTGAACCTTTGGTAACCACGAATCTAAAGCCTGCAATGGCAATAAGTACATATCTTTCAATAGTCACCCTAAATGTTAATGGACTGAATGCACCAATCAAAAGACACAGAGTAATAGAATGGATAAAAAAGCAAGACCCATCTATATGCTGCTTACAAGAAACTCACCTCAAACCCAAAGACATGCACAGACTAAAAGTCAAGGGATGGAAAAACATATTTCAGGCAAACAACAGCGAGAAGAAAGCAAGGGTTGCAGTACTAATATCAGACAAAATAGACTTCAAAACAAAGAAAGTAAGAAGAGATAAAGAAGGACACTACATAATGATAAAGGGCGCAGTCCAACAAGAGGATATAACCATTCTAAATATATATTCACCCAACACAGGAGCACAAGCATATGTGAAACAAATGCTAACAGAACTAAAGGGGGAACTAGACTGCAATGCATTCATTTTAGGAGACTTCAACACACCACTCACCCCAAAGGATAGATCCACCGGGCAGAAAATAAGTAAGGACACAGAGGCACTGAACAACACAGTAGAAGAGATGGACTTAATAGACATCTATAGAACTCTACATGCAAAAGCAACAGGATATACATTCTTCTCAAGTGCACATGGAACATTCTCCAGAATAGACCAATACTAGCCCACAAAAAGAGCCTCAGCAAAAACCAAAATATTGAAATTCTACCAACCAACTTTTCAGACCACAAAGGTATAAAACTAGAAATAAATTCTACAAAGAAAACAAAAAGGCTCACAAACACATGGAGGCTTAACAACATGCTCCTAAATAATCAATGGATCAATGAACAAATTAAAATAGAGATCAAGGAATATATAGAAAAAAGTGACAACAATAACACAAAGCCCCAACTTCTGTGGGACGCAGCGAAAGCAGTCTTAAGAGGAAAGTATATAGTGATCCAGGCGCACTTGAAGAAGCAAGAACAATCCCAGATGAATAGTCTAACATCACAATTATCGAAATTGGAAAAAGAAGAACAAATGAGGCCTAAAGTCAGCAGAAGGATGGACATAATAAAGATCAGAGAAGAAATAAACAAAATTGAGAAGAATAAAACAATAGCAAAAATCAATGAAACCAAGAGCTGGTTCTTTGAGAAAATAAGCAAAATAGATAAGCCTCTAGCCAAACTTATTAAGAGAAAAAGAGAATCAACACAAATCAACAGAATCAGAAATGAGAACGGAAAAATCACGACAGACTCCACAGAAATACAAAGAATTATTAAAGACTACTATGAAAACCTATATGCCAACAAGCTGGAAAACCTAGAAGAAATGGACAACTTCCTAGAAAAATACAACCTTCCAAGACTGACCAAGGAAGAAACACAAAAGTTAAACAAACCAATTACGAGCAAAGAAATTGAAACAGTAATCAAAAAACTTCCCAAGAACAAAACACCCGGGCTGGACGGATTTACCTCCGAATTTTATCAGACACACAGAGAAGACATAATACCCATTCTCCTTAAAGTTTTCAAAAAAATAGAAGAGGAGGGAATACTCCCAAACTCATTCTATGATGCCAACATCACCCTAATACCAAAACCAGGCAAAGACGCTGCCAAAAAAGAAAATTACAGACCAATATCCCTGATGAATGTAGATGCAAAAATACTTAATAAAATATTAGCAAACCAAATACAAAAGTATATCAAAAGGATCATACACCATGACCAAGCGGGATTCATCCCAGGGATACATGGATGGTACAACATTCGAAAATCCATCAACATCATCTACCACATCAAAAAAAAGAAAGACAAAAAACCACATGATCATCTCCATAGATGCTGAAAAAGCATTTGACAAAATTCAACATCCATTCATGATAAAAACTCTCAGCAAAATGGGAATAGAGAGCAAGTACCTCAACATAATTAAGGCCATGTATCATAAACCCACAGCCAACATTATACTGAACAGCGAGAAGCTGAAAGCTTTTCCTCTGAGATCAGGAACTAGACAGGGATGCCCACTCTCCCCACTGTTATTTAACATAGTACTGGAGGTCCTAGCCATGGCAATTAGACAAAACAAAGAAATACAAGGAATCCAGATTGGTAAAGAAGAAGTTAAACTGTCACTATTTGCAGATGACATGATATTGTACATAAAAAACCCTAAAGACTCCACCCCAAAACTACTAAAATTGATATCGGAATACAGCAAAGTTGCAGGATACAAAATTAACACACAGAAATCTGTAGCTTTCCTATACACTAACAATGAACCACTAGAAAGAGAAATCAGGAAAACAATTCCATTCACAAATGCATCAAAAAGAGTAAAATACCTAGGAATAAATCTAACCAAAGAAGTGAATGACTTATACTCTGAAAACTACAAGTCACTCTTAAGAAAAGTTAAAGGGGACACTAACAAATGGAAACTCATCCCATGCTCGTGGCTAGGAAGAAATAATATCATCAAAATGGCCATCCTGTCCAAAGCAATATACAGATTTGATGCAATCCCTATCAAATTACCAGCAACATTCTTCAATGAAGTGGAACAAATAATTCAAAAATTCATATGGAAACACCAAAGACCCCGAATAGCCAAAGCAATCCTGAGAAAGAAGAATAAAGTTGGGAGGATCTCACTCCCCAATTTCAAGCTCTACTATTAAGCCATTGTAATCAAGACAATTTGGTACTGGCACAAGAACAGAGCCATAGACCAGTGGAACAGACTGGAGACTCCAGACATTAACCCAAACATATATGGCCAATTAATATTTGATAAAGGAGCCATGGACACACAATGGTGAAATGACAGTCTCTTCAACAGATGGTGCTGGCAAAACTGGACAGCTACATGTACGAGAATGAAACTGGACCATTGTCTAACCCCATATACAAAAGTAAATTTGAAATGGATCAAAGACCTGAATGTAAGCCATGAAACCATTAAACTCGTGGAAAAAACATAGGCAAAAACCTCTTAGACATAAACATGAGCGACCTCTTCTTGAACATACCTCCCCGGGCAAGGAAAACAACAGCAAAAATGAACAAGTGGGACTATATTAAGCTGAAAAGCTTCTGTACAGCAAAAGACACCATCAATAGAACAAAAAGGAACCCTACAGTATGGGAGAATATATTTGAAAATGACACATCCAATAAAGGCTTGACATCCAAAATATATAAAGAGCTCACACGCCTCAACAAACAAAAATCAAATAATCCAATTAAAAAATGGGCAGAGGAACTGAACAGACAGTTCTCCAAAAAAGAAATACAGATGGCCAACAGACACATGAAAAGATGCTCCACATCACTAATTATCAGAGAAATGCAAATTAAAACTACAATGAGGTATCACCTCACACCAGTAAGGATGGCTGCCATCCAAAAGACAAACAACAACAAATGTTGGCGAGGTTGTGGAGAGAGGGGAACCCTCCTTCACTGCTGGTGGGAATGTAAACTAGTTCAGCCATTGTGGAAAGCAGTATGGAGGTACATCAAAATGCTCAAAATAGACTTACCATTTGACTCAGGAATTCCACTCCTAGGAATTTACCCTAAGAATGCAGCAATCAAGTTTGAGAAAGACAGATGCACCACTATGTTTATCGCAGCACTATTTACAATAGCCAAGAATTGGAAGCAACCTAAATGTCCATCGGTAGATGAATGGATAAAGAAGAGGTGGTACATATACACAATGGAATATTACTCAGCCGTAAGAAGAGGGCAAATCCTACCATTTGCAGCAACATGGATGGAGCTGGAGGGCATTATGCTCAGTGAAATAAGCCAAGTGGAGAAAGAGAATACCAAATGATTTCACTCATCTGTGGAGTATAAGAACAAAGGAAAAACTGAAGGAACAAAACAGCAGCAGAATCACAGAACCCAAGAATGGACTAACAGCACTTCCTGTGTGGTGACCTTCAAAGAGTTCTACACAGTGGTATAAAGGGAAGATCGAAGTGTGGGCAAAGGGTCTGTTTGTGTTTATACAGAGGATCAAAGCCTAATTTGGCTACCCAGAAAATGAACTAAGATACGATATGAAGAAAAACTTCCAACATCAGCACTCTCTGGAAGAGTCATACCAGAAGATGATCATCAAAAAATCTCAACAAAGATCCACGCGATGCTGCAGTTGTAGCTGCATTCATCCCTCAGGTTCCTGGACTTGCCTCTGGAATGGAGAAGGAGATATCTAAGCTGGTCTGTGCATACAGTAAAACAACAAGTTTGATTGGATCTACACTGTTGGAACTCAACCAAGAATTAGGAGAAGTGCAAGTTGTAGTGCTCCAAAATCTTACAACTACAGACTATCTATTGTTAAAAAAACATATGGGATGTGAACAGTTTCCAGGAATGGGCTGTTTCAATTTGTCTGATTTCTCTCAGACTGTTCAAGTACAGTTGGACAGTATCCATCATATCATAGACAAATTTTCACAAATGCCTAGGGTGCCTAACTGGTTTTCTTGGCTTCACTGGAGATGGATGGTAATTATAGATCTGCTTTGGTTATGTAACTGTGTTCCTATTATGTTAATGTGTGTGCACATTTTAATTAGTAGTTTAAAACCTATACATGCTTAAGTTACTCTACAAGAAGATAAGCCAAAGAAATAATCAATCTTCCCATGTTTTCTTCTGTCTGCTACCTCTATAGCTTTTCTTCTTCCTTCCTAATTACAACCCTTAAATAGAATTCATGCCTCATATCGAAAATTACCAAGTATCATAATTCCTCCAAGTGGTAAAGATACCTCAAGACAAATGCTGGGCATAGAAGCCACAGGGCATAAATCTGCAAAGAAGTAAAAAGCTAACCTTTTCAAACAATATGGCTTCTCTCTCACTTACCAACTTTACATTTCCCTGTATGGCCCCGGAAGATGACTGGTTAGCCAGAGACGGGTAAGATTCCTCAAGGGAGGAACAACCTAAGACAGGCACAGTCGCAGGGGGGCCATCAGGTGAGAAACTGGGGATCAACAGAGGTGAGGCTTAGAACCTCACCCTCCCTGTCCTGAGACAAATCTTCTGCATACGTGGATGTTTTATTGCCCTTGTCTAGCTTGGATGAACACATAGTCTATAGGCACACACCTGATCATCTACATTTGCTCTCTTACAACACTAAACTATGTTTTCTACCTTTATCTTACATCTACCTACCACTTCAGCATTTTATTTAAAAATTAATAATAATAATAATAATAATGAAGGGAGAAATGTGGGATCCACATATAAATCAAGTATAAAAATCAAACGAATATTCATATTTGGCCTGATTGTCTATAGTTCATAATGTGTGATCAATACCGAAAGTTTCTGTGATGACTGCCCTTGTACTGTTCACCATGTAAGAACTTATTCACTATGTAAGAATTTGTTCACCATGTAAGAACTTGTTCGTTATGCTTCAGAAGATTGGAGACTGACGAGAATTAGGCTTGGGGTGGATTAATGATTGTGCATTGAGCATTGAGTCCCCTATACAGAATTTTATTGTTAACAACCATTTGATCAATAAATATGAGAGATGCCCTCTCAAGAAAAAAAAAAAAAATCAAGTTTCACATACATGCCAAAAGGCAGTGCTTGTTACCAAACTGGTGGTAATTTCTACCCCCAGCTCTAGTTTGTTTTTAGTTAAACAATTAATTTCCAGTGTCCCAGGGCATATCAAACTATGTTGAACAACTCACAGTCCACAGATTATTTCTCTTTATCTGTTCATTCCCAAGGACCATTTTGTCTTTGCTTGACTTAGTCTTTCCAATTTCTCGTTTGTAGCCAAATTTTTCAAATACTGTTCAGCACTGGTTTCTTGGCTAAACTTTTTTAAACCTAATTAAGTGTGGAAGAGACTTTAACCTGCATACATCAAACATGTTTTTTTAGAACAACTATCCCAAGACCAGTCTAAAATTAAGTGATGATGAGTACCTTTGAACAATCTATTCATCATATCTGAAATATATACTAGAACACTTGTAAATTTGAAAAAAATCCAAGACATATAGGTAGTTGCTAATTAACTAGTTTAGTCAAACATGTAGGATACACTCCTACTCATACAACTTTTCATTGTATAGTTTGGAAAGGAAAATGATAGTCCCTTCAGTCACTTGACTATTCTTGTTTTGGAGTTATCTGTTTATGAAGTTTCAAAGTGACATCCGATACTAAAGCACTTTATATTCTGTGTCGTCTTTTATTTCATTTTGAAAGCTTCTCAGGGTATAAAAAACAAAAAACAAAAAAAACCCAAAATTGTATGCCCAATGGTACAAGTATCCTTGAAAAATGAATGTAAAATGGCATTTTCAATGAACAACAGCAGAACAAGAGAATTAATCACTATCTGATTGTACCACGGAAGGTTCTAAAGGGTACATTTTAGGCAGAAGGAACAAAATCCCAGTAAGAGGTCAGAGATGTGATGAAATAGGGGCTAGTTAAAAATTAAAAAAAGGTATAAACTTAATGAATATTGGCTGGTTAAAACAACAATAGAAATAATAATGCCTATATTTGTTTTATTTTTCTGTGTTTAATATATTTCTGGCTTAATACCATTAAAATACCTGACAGCAATATCTTATAAATTAGGAATTGGATAAATGGATTTAATGTGTTCCAAAGTCCTTATGCTATCCTGGAGAAGAGTAAAGTTACTGAAAAATGCTAAATTTTGATAAATTATGAGTGCATATTTAAATTAGAGCTTAAGCAATGTCACAGATGCTATTGTCACCTTGAGCCATAATCCACTGGCCCACTTAAATATGCCAGTTGGTGTAATAGACTGCCCAGCATGCATATGGACAAATTAATAGCACAGGGGCCTGCATCTCTCTTCCTCTCTTCCTGAAGGAATTTATTACTATCTGAAACTTATTCCACCACAACAGACACAGTATACTTTGTGCAGAAAAGCTAACTACTCCAGGGGGTGTCCCACCATTAATAGGAATAGAATTTGGTGAGAAATACCCTGGTCACTCAGTCCTCTAGTGGGATTATCCTGTGATATATTCCACAGGTTCTCAGAGGATTCACAGTAGGATTGACTCCAAGTTGACCACAGCAGCGCCTCATTCATTCATTTACCCTTCACTGGCTTCTCTCCCTTCTGTGTATCATATCTTACACACTCCCAATTCTTCCTGGGATTTCTCTCAAGTGAATTTCAAGCATGTAAGTCCTGATTTTAAGGAAGCCTAATTAAGACAATTGCAGCAGACTTGGCTCTGGAAAAGAGACTTGCAGTACTTGATCCTGATATTGGATCCCTCGGCCATCAGATGACAAGAATCCAGCTGCTGATGACAGTAGATCGTGGGAGATCTTTTGCATATAATATTACCCCTCTAGTGGACTATGATAAGGAATAAATTGCCAGGGGAGAAGTGCTGGCTTTTGAAATAGCTCTAGCCTGTGAACAATAAAGTGCCATTGCAATTGTTAGCAATGTAGAGTTAGCTGGCATTCAACTGATCTGGAGGCCTTGAAGCCTTCTTCAAGTTACACTTAGGTTAGTTATGAAATCAAGAAGGTTTCCATGGAAGTATTCAAAAAATTCTTATCTCTTGCATTCAGAGAGTTGGATAGACTCAATCAGTCCCCCAAAGTGTAATGAGGATGTCAGAAGTAAAAAGAGGCTGACAAGGCTCCTCTGCTAAAGTCAGGGTCCTAATGGGGAAGGAGCAGGTCTTCTGACCTGACAGGGTATGAGTGAGGGATATGCTTGGAGACCTTGACTCCCCACATGTCCTGAATCATCAAGGCCAGCAGGAGCAGTGCTCTCTTGCTAGAGGAGAGCAACCTTACCTTGCACTTAACTATTAGAGACAAGATGGAAATAATTACTGAGCAATAAGGCTAGAATGACTGATCTACAAAGATCAATGGCTAATAGATCATAGAGTTCCTAGAGGCTAGATGGATAGACAGCCAACAAAGATGTTTCCTGCCTAACAAAATGATCGTAAACACATGAATAAAGGACTAATAGCCACTACAATGGAAGCCTTTTAAACCAGCCCATTAAAACAGCAACTTCTTCTTTCTATTAGTCTTTCACCCTTACTAGTTCTATTACCTCTCAGTTATCCTTACCTAGGTCTATTATCTCCCTTTACACTTACAACTTTCTAACACTATAGTTTTCCCCATTATGTTTCTTTTTAATCATCTACTTCCCCCTTAGAATGTAAATTTCACAAGGGCATTTTTGGGGGGTCTATTTTGTGTATTGATGTATTCCAAGCACCTTGAACAATGACTGTCACATAGTTGAGACTCAGTGAACTTTGGCTGATGAGTAAACCCATTCTCCTCACTGCAGGAGAGGCCTTTGTTTGGGTAGTACCATGATCAGTCAGTCTCAAGGCGTGATTTAGAAGAAACTGCCATGAATTTTGTGGCACTGTAAAGAAGTTCAGTCCTTTGGATGAAGCATGAGTATTCTCAGGAGGCATTCTTGGCAGGCTGGGCGTACAAAGAGTAGTTAAACCTTTTTCCTAGGTAATGGGTTTATACTTGTCTTGTGGACCCAGAACTTGAAGTTTGTTCTCTTGAAACAACTTTTTTTTGTCTTTATTGTCACCTTTCTGGATGTGATTCATTCTACTCTGTGCTATTTTACATGTCACTGTAATATCCAGAAATCCTTTAAGGAGAAAAATGGGCTGTATTTATAAGTATTAATTAATCGTATTTCAAAATGAACAGTCCTTGATATGCCTAGAGTTTGAAAGGGATTGGTGCACTGTCCAGCTTGCCTAACACACTCTGAGAGAGGGATATGTGGACCCCCAGAGACCTGGGTCATGATGCAATTGCCCTTTCCTAGCCTGGCTCTATACATCACTTCACCATTGGTGCAAGTGATTCTTTTTCCTTTCACTGTGACTAGCTGGAATTTTTATTAAGTGTTATTAATCAAAAGTGAAAAATTCTCTGAACAGGAAAAAATTGTCAGTGAAACTGCTGCTATATATGGAAAAAATAAATAAAAGGGTTTGATAATTATATATTAACTCAAGCAGTAATAGTCTTTTCAAATCATCATAGGTTGTAGCTCCTCTTTGATTTTAGGGGCCTAATTTTGGGGAAGACCTATTAATCTTTTTTCCATTTCTTTGCCTTTCTTATCCAGTAATTGAACTGTTCAGGTGTTATTGATTAATGTAGCTTTCTTAAATGACAGGTTGGTATGGCAGTGCCTAAGCTATTCTTTACACGATTCTTACTTCTGAAATGACTCATGAGATATTCTGGAATGTGGGGAAAGAATAAGGGTTTTACGTTTTCTTATACAAACAGATTTAGGCATCACTAAGGGGGGAACAACCAACTTTTCTTTGGATCAGGGGTGTTGGGGCCAATTGGAATGAACATTAATTTATATCAAGGATAAAAGATAACCTCTTATGAACATTTCAGATTTGGGGCAGAAATGGACCTTAGGAAGGTTTTTATTAATATATCCCCATAATTGTTTAACTGCAGGGACTGCAGGAGTAAAAATTCTACTCCAGATGTAGCATATTGAAGCTTATGCTGGCTGCAACAAGTAGGTGATAAGCTCTTCATTTTTTTAATAGGCTCACATCACGGAGAAAAAAGAAAACATCTTGAGAATGAGGGAAAAACAAGATCAGTAGAAAGTAGGTATTTAGAAAGGTAGACCCTATAGGATTATATCATAGCCCAAAACTGCCAGTATCATTTATTTTGTGGAATAAACATCTGTGCTTTGCAATATAACAGGGGGATACAAGTGCAATGTACGTTCTGTTTAGTTTGCAACTCTAGTTGTTCCTTCTCCCACACTGTTTGTGTTAATTGCCCCTTGTGGATGGGCTCCATAGTCTTTAATTTCATAGTGTGCAAGTGAATTTGTGCTGTGCTTCTCTCAAACACACCTGCAAGAAATTTTAATAGCTTTAAAAACTGAAGATGTTTCCCTAACTCCCTGTTGCATAACAGTCCTGACTACCTGAGGTATCATCACAAAAGATAATTTAATAATAGCTATAATGATGAAGGCAACTGAAATTCCATCTGGCCATATACACTATAGTGAGACATACATACATAAATAAATAAATAAATATATATATATATATAATAGAGTGAGAGAGAAGTTTCTGTAAGCTTGGCTAACATATTTCCACTGGTATATATACATGCTGATTGCTCTTGCTTGGACATCCAAAGAAAGATTTTAGCAATAGTTATAACAGTGAATCTATTTCAAGTTGTGAATGCTTTGACAAATTGTATCCTGTTTCATACCAGCCCCTGAATTTTTCTCTTAATGCTTAAATTTAGGTTACAATAAAGTTGTATAAACATAGAATGAGAAAAATAATCTGTTTCACTAGCTATAGTATTGTTGAAACTATGAATTCAAAAATGAAAAAATAAATGCTATTTTTACTAAAATGTGCAATAGAGTTTAAAGATTTTCCAAGCTTTCAAAATTATTTATTTACAGTATCTTAAAAAAGAATAGATGACAAGTTTTTAGGAAGGGGAATAATATAAATAGGAGCTAAGTACTTTTCCTAGAGAGATCAGTAACTCTGTTGAATGAATAAATGGATAATTGGATGGATAAACAAATGAACCAAATTAATGTAAATTGCTAAGACTAAAAATTACATTTTATTTATTTATTTATTTTAATTCTGTCCGTCTTAGACTTAGATAATATTTTCTAAGTGGACAAATTTATTGAATCCTGGATATCACTGTATGGCTGTATATCTTGTCATTAACCAGATATTTTGAAATTTGGGCACATGAAAGTTGGAAGAACAATGTGTATGCCATGGCTGTGAACCATTTGTTTTTTATCTGCTCTCAGATCATGTTGCTCTTTCACTGCCACCAAAAAAATGCAATAGAAGACACTTTGGGTTTTCCTATCTTGGGAAGTTATTTCTAAATTTAACTGGACCTCCTTGTAGCTAATAGGTTTTATGGTGTGTGTATAAGAGAAGGGTGGGAGGAGCAGAGGTTGAGTCTTGATAAGAGAAGAGTCGTTGTTGAGAATTATCTACAGTTTGTGCTTAGTTTTCTGTTTTAGATGCTGTCAGCTTATTGCTATCTTATTAGCTTTCTTTCATATTTGATATGTTCTAAAACTATTTTAACTTGTACTACTGTAATATGTTGCTTAATACAGCATATTAACCTTTATCAAAGGCAAAACACAAAAGCTGTTTTCAACTAAGATGGTTCGGATGCCACTGAAGCCTTCCCTAAGGGCTTGTCTTACCTGTATTCTTTCTTCAGAACATGTGTGTAACATTTTGAAACTGGGCCTGAAACTTTGATTCAGTTGAGTGAGGCATGAAAAATCATCTATTATCAGTCAGTTTCTTAAAAGAAATGATTCTTTAAGGTTGAAAACCTCAAAAGCTATCTTGAGATGACAAAATTTCTGTCGAGATTGAGTTCAAAATGCCAGATGAGCACCTCAGAAAACATTCTTAATCTGCACTGAATTGTTTTTAAACTTAAAAAATGCTCATTGTAATTTGCTTAGGATTTTAGGTTTACTCAGTTCTTTCTATTTTTTTAACCTGAGATTTTATCCATCTTATTAAAACACTAGCTTTTTATTAAGGAAAGAAACAAGCACATGAAATACAATATGTGGCATATCTTTCTTACATGTATAGATTTCCAGCAAACAAAACCGTCTGTAAATAGAATAGGTACTAGCTTGGAGAATATAGCCAATGATTCTGTAACATCTTTCTATGTTGACAAACAGTAATTGCACTAGTGGGGATGAGGATTTAATAAAGTATATAACTGTTGAATCACTATGTTGTATACTTGTAACCAATATAAGATTGTATATCAACTACACTTCAGTAAAAAGAATAGGTGTTATTTTATTAATACAAAATTAATACAATACATCCTTTGCAGAATAAACATAATTCTGCATCAGATAATATATTATCTGCAAGTAACAGAAAATATCACTAATGACCTAAGCAATAATTACATCAAATTAATGTACGAGGAAGTGTGATAGTAAGAATGAAGAAGCCTGTACATTTCCACCATGCCAAAATGCACTTCTGCTTCTTCTATCCTTTTACTTCACCCTGCTTGTCACTCCATTGCAAAATGACCACAGAAACTCCAATTTCAAAGGCAATAGGAGAAGGCATAGTGTTAGTAGAGTCCATCACTTTCTCCCCACCACCACATACACCCCAGGGGACTTCTGATTAGATTTTATTGGCCAGAACTGTATAACATGGCTACCTCTAGCTGCAAGGGAGGCTGGTATTCTAAGCATTTAGTTTTTGCAAAACAATGGAAAACACGTATTTAGCATTTCCAGAAGTCAACAAGAAAACAAAGGGTTGAGAATTATATCAACAGTGTCTATCTACCATGATTTCCCAGCAATATCTTACATCTAACTGAATTCTAGAAATTCAACGATAAAACAATTTAGGGGACAAAAAAGGAACTGAGACATCTCTTGAACATTTACTGCAGAGGGTATTACCATGAGGTAGGTGCCATTAGCTTGTAGGGCTAATACATACTGTAATTTCACTCAAAAAATGTCACTGGCTGTTTTAGAAAAATGAACTTCAGTTGTATGAAGTCTACCTTTAAAAATCAGGATGAAAAGTGGGGTTTTCTCTGTAAGCAACCATTTAATACCATCCCTTTTAAGTAAATCATGTCAGCTGACTAGGGATGATTAAAGATTTTTTGGTGGGGGTTTAGTTAAATGAGCACTAGTATCACTACTAAAATGAGTATTCATAACCACTACTTGTTTTATTCTAGAGCAGCAACAAAATGGCAGAGACGACAGCTGTCACATCATATACATACACACACTCCTTCCTACACAAACTAGGCTTTGTACATCAGATGCAGCATAAATACCATGGCATGTGGCAGTTGCTATGGTGACAAGTTTTTTTTTTAAATGAAGAGCAGATGGAATAAGCATGTAAAACTTGCATAAGTTGTTAGTAATCTGTGAGTTACTGCAGACTAGTTGATGAACGGAACTTTAAAATTCTAGTTTTGGTAATTCTTCCATATAACATGTTCAACTACTACTTTTCTCCTTCTCTTCAGTTCATTTTGCAGGGGGAAATTGTTTATTGCTTTTCCTGCACCATAGAGATTTTATATATATATATATATATATATATATATATATATATATATATATATTACAATATATATTCCTGTTCTTTCTTTGCCAAATATATTTCTATTGTGGAGCTTTTAACTCTTTCACTGAATACATATGCATTTCCAATGGCTCCATTTCATTTAATTCACACAATGCACATGATAATTTTGAGAATGGTTCCAAGTATGAAATGGTTATAACCAGTGACAAATAGGCTTGTTACACAATACAAAGTGCTGTACAATGTATAAGTGCTGAGAACATGTAATTAGTATTTTGAATTAGCTTTTGTTCTGTTTGTTTAATCATCCAATCTAGGCAGGCCTTGTTCTGAAGTATCCTGATCATCTGTACTTCTTAGCTGCTATATGGAAATGGGCAGGAGGAAGAAAAATCCTCAAGGAATGGCTTGTGGTTGCACTTTCATAACCAGTGATTTTTCTACATTCAATACTTTCTGTAATTATCTGTAAAATCAAATGGCAAAGGAGATTTCAACATAATTCAAGAACTCAGCGTGCGCGCCACAGAAGGCAATATAGGACAATACCTTTAGAGGTAAGGCATAGAACTGACTTCAAAGACAAGAGAATCATAGGGGAAATAAGACACATAAACAAATGTATCTGATGTGAAATAGACCCTAAATGTCATTAAGGTGGAAGCTGTTCAGGATCCAAGCAGGAAGGGATCATCATTGGTAATGGCTCTCTTTGATATCTCCTGACCATTGGACACTATTAGTTTTATACAAATCTTTCCTGCATCCTCTCTCTAAGCATCGTGATCCTGCATGTTCCTGTTTTATTAATCTTCTTTGATGGTGATTTCTGTATCAGCTATTCTGGGGAAGTTGGTTCACATGGAGAGAGAATAAAATGACATTAAACCCACTTTAATTATTCTTTGGATTTTTTCTTGAGAATTTCCTCAAAGATGAGTCAGGCTTATTGTTCATCTTTACATTTTCTATTTTTTGTGAGGATAAAATAGAGTAGAGAGATTTACAAGAAACAGTTCTTTTATATTCTCAGCATGCAAAGACATCCCTTTAGATTGCACCCCTGGTTGCCATTTTAAGTGCCATGAAGCCTTGTGCTGCTACTGCAACCGGTAACAAACCTCGTGATATGATGTGGCAGTATTTTCCAGCCAAGCTCTGATGTTTAATGTTTAATGTTTAATGAGTGGTGTACTCTGCCCTTATTGCCCAGGTGCTCTCACACAGGTCTCATGGCGGACGCTGATCAGGAGCATTCTAGGCAGAACTGATCCTTATCTTCACAGAGTATTCATTACAGGCTCTACTGTTGCATCTTCTGCAGATTGATGGCAGATTGCAAAAGATGGGGCCATAAGCCCTTATTCATTAATTCATTAATTTATCCATTTAACATCTATTTTAAAATGGATATCAAGCCCACTGCACATCAAGCCCACTTGGGCACTGGAAATACAAAGGTTAATGTGGCAGACTTCTGGTGCTTATACTTTAGAGAGGGCATCAATAATAAATATGTATGTTCTTTTTTTTTTAAGTGGTAATTGCAAATTTTATATGGTATAAGGTGAGAGTGTGGGTTGATGTGATAAAGCACAACTGGGGAGGGTAATTTAGATAAGGTGGCCACAGGCAGCTACTCTAGCAAGAAGTGTTTGAGGTAAGAGCCCATAGGTTCCCCAACTGAACTTCAAATGAAAATGGTAGCAGTTTCCATTTTAGGCCTGGGTCGTCTATGTTCGTGTGTTCTGCCACACTTTCTAAGTAGTCAGTGTGAAAAGTCCAAAATAAAAAAAATCTTTTTTTGTTGTGTTATCAGGATTATAGCTGATTAAGTACTCTATGCATTGAAATAAGCACAGTAATCATAGCATGTTTTTAAAAAGTATTTCATTTTATCGTTATTGTATTATAGTAAGCCTAAAATAATTATGTAATTACAGAGAGAGAAAAAAAACAAGTAAAAGTTCTTCTAAGGATTAATATCCTGAATACAGAATGCATTTGTTGCTTCTTCGTGATAAATTCAGTGTCCTTAATTTTTCAGGAAATCCATTAGTTCAAGGTAAATATATCCATAGTATTTTAACACATAAAAGATAAAAATGTACCTTCTAGAGGCCTAAGAGAATCATACAGAGGTACTATTCGTGCTGGATTTGAAGCTGGTGAAAGCCTTCCTTATCGAGAACCAATACACAATAATTATTGTAATCATACTGCATTCCTTAATAAATTAACCCTTCACTCCGTGGGAAGCTAAGGATAATTAAGCATGCTTTGACTTCCAGAGAGTTACATGTATTTTTATATTTCCAATTCATTACAAAAATAATTGTGGACTCTAATTTTGTTTAACTAGTGTGCTGCTTATAATTGCAAAATAGCTGTTAAACAGTTGCTGCAGAGGCTTGACTACGTAAGACATTAATGACTGTTCAACCTCTAGCAAGACACTCAATGTGGAAGGACGTGAGAGATTTGTAATTAAAACAATCTTCTCAATGAACTGTTAGCTCAGAAAACAAACAGCTCGCCTTTACCTTGGCACTAGTAATTGACAATTAATTGGCAGCACTGTTGATAGTGCATCTGACTATGCTTTCTCACTTATTAGAAATAGGATTTACTTCCACAATACTGTCACAGTCCTTGTGATGTTATTAACTATACCTCACTAGCAAAATATAACATATAATTGAACACTCTGTTCTTCTTATCAGTGCCATTAGAGAGTGTTAATCAGGGCAGTGGAGAATCCTGTATTGTTCCTAGTTTTGACTATCCTCTCTTTGTATTTCCACAAATGATGTCAGATGAATAGACATGGAAAAATAGAATCCACATACAAAAAGAGATTTAGCTATTAAAATCACAGCATAGCCCTGGGAACTTTTTCCAACCCAGTTCTTATCAAATGAAAGTAGATTAATCATCACAAATAAAAGTGGTCATATGCAAATATGATGGATACCAAAGCACCATGTAGTGTTTTCTCTTCAGAGGTGCAGAAGTTTTATGTTTTCTGATACTCAGGCACATAAACCTTTCACTGTGCTAGTCTTGTTGAGTAGCCAGCTCTGGGGCTGAGCCTTTGAGATTAGGAAGTAGGCGGGGGGCATGTGTGTTACTCCCTTCAGCAGCATTTCTGCGTCGTCCTTCCCTCTCTGCCCTCCCCTGTACACCTATCCTACTTTGGGGAAACAAGCTCTGTATTTGAAAAGAAGACATGAAATTGAGACCTAATACTGTCACTCAGTGTCATGGCTACTGGCAAGTTAGGTACAACTTAATGAACCTCAGTTCTCTTATGTGTAAAATAGGTAAATGAGTAATACCTGCTCTCAGTATCTCACAGGAGTCTCCAAATTTTTCGTGAAGGTAACTCACATATATTACTTGTTGATTCTTCCCTTAGTCCCTGTTAATGTAAATAATGTAGTCATTTCCTATTAATATTTGTATTTTAATTTTGCTTGCAGCCTTATAACTAAGTTCTTATAAGCAATATAGTACTTTAGGAAGATCAGTGGTTTGGAGTCTGAGAGATTGGTTTTACTTCTTGACTATTTTTAACAACCTGTGTTTCTTCAAGTCAGTTACTAAACTCCCTAAACCTCAGTTTTCTAATCTGCAAAATAGGGTAAAAACCTACTTTGTGGAGATAATGGGAAGATTAAATAAAATAGTATGTGTAAGATTACAGGCATACTGTCAGTACTCAGTACCTGCTAGTGATCACCAATAACAACGTACAAGGAGTTTTAGGAACTTGGTATATTCTTTTTTGTTTCTCTCTGAAATTATACCTTGTAGGCTATTAACCGATGTAGCCCTTGCTATACCATTGATGAAAAAGAGGAAATAATAATTTTACTTTGTTTTCTGCATGAAAGAGTAATCTTTTTTAGTACATGCTTATTTCTTTATTTTGTTATACATCATGTCCCCTTCTCATCATTTAGTAATAAAAGCATATATATATATAATATCTACTATGTATCTATAGAACATGGGCTTAGCTACTGTACTGTTGTTACTCAGCTACTGTTTCTATTGCTGCCATAACAAATGACTACAAAGTTGACAGCTTAAACAAGGTAAGTGTGTTATGTCACAGTTCTGTAGGTGAGAAGTCTGAGCTGAGTTCTCTGCTCACCAGGCTGAAATCAATGTATTGGTGAGACTACAGATGCATCTGAGACTTAAGGTCTTTGTCCAAACTCACTAGCTGGTTGGCAGATTTTAATTCATTATGTTTGTAGAGTTCAGGTCACTGATATCTTGATGGGCACTGATGTCAGCTGTGGGCAAGAGGATCCATCTCAGTTTCCAGAGGCCACCTGCCATTCTCTGCATGCTACTCTCTCCACACATGGCAGTGTCTTCTTCAATGCCACTGGGAGAATTTCTCTCTCCAGTTCTTACATCACAGGCCAAAGTGAAGTAGCAGTGTCAGAAACCATGGATTGGGAGGATGGCGCTGCATGAAATTCTATTTTATGCAATTATTCAAGTACCCAGGCCTCTTCCCTCTGTGACTCTACTTTCTTCTAAACTCCCTGCATTCCCTTAAGTCAGCCAAGAGCTGGGCAATAAGCCTTAGTCCAGATCTGGATGGTCATATATTGAGCTGGTTCTACATTTATCACAGTACTTGGGATGTTACTAACTACAACTCACTAGCAAAATATATTATTGAAGCCTCTATTCTTCTCACCAGTGCCAAGACAGTGTTAATACAATGGAGAAAGCTTTATTGTTTCTAGTTTTGACAATTTCAGGCCTTGTGTGTAGACCACTTTTTCCTGTTTTTAGCAAGTTATTCTCACCGCTCTCTTTCCATAAAAATCTAGGAAACCTTTATTAAAATATACATAATATTCTTGGGAAACGGTCATAGATTTATATAACTGTGCTCACTCACTAGTTTATCAGATTAGCTACCTTACTTTGGGGGCTTGGAGTGGAGGGAGATGAGAATGAATGTATTCCAATGATTGGAAAGCAAAGGTAGGTAGAAATATTTAGATAATGAGGTGTTTGCCATGCAGTAGGGACATTGTAGTCAGCAGTCCTGTGGGCAGTGAGAAGCCAGGGGCAACTGCAACACTAAAACTAGAAAAAGCATACCCTTCTCCTTGCCTTTGACTTTGATCTAGAAGAGAATTGTCCAACGGACAGATGAAATTTAATAATAATAATAATAATGATTGATATAATATTATTAATATAAGTGATATTCATAGTAACAAATTAACAAAATTTTTCTTAGCATTTTATTTTCATACATTTTTCCTTCAGGTTTCCTTCCATGTAGTGGTATCATCATACAGGACAGAGGAAACAACATGGAAGCACAATCAGTTTATTATTTATTCTGTGAGCAGAAAGTCAGCAGAAGATAGAACAGGCCTGCCATGCCTTGTGCACACAGGTCTGGTTTCAGTCTCTAATGCCTAATACCTACATAGGACACAAATTATTCTCTTTATGTTTGTATCCCTTATTGCATAACCCCTTCCAATTTCCTTTGCTCAAGTTGGAGCTAGCTGGACTATTCATTGCTCCATTCCTAGTGCACTTACATTTTTTCCCCCTTAAAATACTATTTCTGTTGCGCAGAGGTTAATTGCCACAGTGACCATGGCATGTGCACAGTTCAGTGTCATTGGATTTCTATTCATTTTTTGCCACACTCCAATTGTGGTTTTTTGCTCATCCTTCTCTTAAGGTGGCAGGAAAGCTATCATTCTGAAGTTCCTCCCTTCCTAGTTTTGTTTTTCTACTAAATCCTTGTGACCAATATCCAATATCCATCCCTATGAACCTAGTTATTTAACTCTACTAAACTGAATGTGGTGCATTTTTTCTCCTCCAATACACTGGGTTCCTCTTCTGAGAAATATCGTTGACTAAACACTTAAAATATTTTTTCTTTGATTTAATCCTTGCAATAAGCCTTTGGAGTAGTTACTATTATCCTGGTTTTGGATAAGAAAACCAAGTGCTAAAGAAAACAGGTGATGTACTCACAGCCACAAAGCTGTAAACAGGTGAAAACATGTTATTATTAACATGTTGTAGTTGCAAGTCCAATGTTTTAAAAAATTATACCACACTCTTCTCAAATCAGTTCTGTTTTCCTTGATATAAATATTAAGTGTTGGTCTGTAATTTTGAATTTCCTCTTACAAACCTCATTTTAAGATAAAATGAGTTTGCCAATTTATTTTATTGTGTAACTTTAAGAGAAATTAAAACTAAGCATAAAAACATTTAATTTTTAAACTATTAAAGCTAATTATTCCTCATATAAATAGAGCCAGATGAAACATACATCTGTGTTCATTTCATATTAAAGTTCATATTAGTTACATTTTTCAGGCAGGCATTTAGTGAATTATTCTAAAATATTTAGTTCATCATAATTCCAAGTGGTGATGTTTGGCCTGAGGTTCAGTGGCTTTTGTCAGTGAATATGTACTTTATTTTCTTTATGATTATACATGAAATAAATATTAATTGTAGAAAATGTAGAATATATAGGATACTATGCTATTAGTTATAGGAGCTCCTGATAGCTTTTGCTTTTCTCAATAATACATATTAGGGACCCAAGGAGACTCTTCTTTCACAGTGGAGTTCATTGAATGTCAGGCAAAGTCCACCCTTAATCATAGTCATACATTTCTCATTTATATGGACACTATATAATATCATTTTTGTTTAACATAGTAAACCCTTTCTTCTGGAGAAAATAAATTTGAGTTTTTGTTTTATTTGTAATAATTATGAAGAGAGATGGCTAGGAAGGAGGAGAAAAATTATATCCCAGACTAGGTCTCAGTCCTTGGTGATTCTTAAGTGAAACCACACTGCCCTTTTCTACTCTCTACTCTAGTTTCTGTGCCTAAATATTAAGTGGGAACCAATTGATCATTCAAAAAGTAATTATCAATTGAGTACTAACTTGTAGGCATTATGCTAGGCACAGCTTTTAGACTTAACTTTTTATCAGCCAACATAGGTATGGACTTGTGTCTTTGTTTACAGAGTGAAAACTGAGCAGAGAGCCCATGCTCTATTGAAGTAGAACTTCTAAAAGTCCTCTAGTGAAGAAAATATGTCTGTGCTACCCTTATTCATCCATTCTTCCCCTGGGTAAGCCCTGTCTTTAGGATGGAGAAGTGACCTTTACACTTTTGAGTGGGAGCATATTAAAGAATTCTTTGGAGTTATACTGATGGTCATTATTGACCCCCTCTTGAGATAGGGGAAACAGGGTCAGAGGGTGATTTATTTCTGAAAATCACATTATACATAACATTTTTAAAAGTAAAAAATACATAATTAACATTTATTTCAACAGGAAATTTTTATGCATTCCTGAGGCCGAGGGGGTACTAATTTTTGCTAAGACAATACCAAATTCCATTGAGAATAACAAAGTCACTTTAATAAGCAACATTAGCTATCATAACACAACCTAATAAATCATAGTACCTTCAGTTATTGCTTTATAATATAACTGTTTATTTGCTATCATTAAACTCTTTTGTGGCTATTAGCACCATATGTTTAAGACTATACTTGCAAACATAACCCACATTTGATACCAATTATTTATGTATTTCAACTTTTAACTCATCAGCAACAAAACAACAAAGCAAAAACAGTGAAAACTAAATAAACTTAAAACAATGAAAATGACATCAACAATGGGTCTTATACCTTTGAAGACTCTAACATTCTCAACTAGATTATTAGGTTGTTTTCCATAGTTTTGCTATTCTTAAAAATACTACCATAAATGACTTGTATTTAATCATATAGTTCATTGCTGACTATGTCCATAGAACAGATTTTTAGACTAGTTTCAAACAGCATTTGAATATTCTAAAGGTTTTTAGATATAATGTGTTCCAATTTGCTCACAGAAGTATCTTCTTAGTTCATACTCTCTGTGGCAGAATGTGACACCATCTATCTTACCAAATCCTTGTGATAACCGAACATTATTTTTCAAATATTTTCCAATTTGCTAAATATAAGAACATATGTTTATAATTTTCATTTCTTTTTATACCAAAGAGGTTAAGGATTTTCCCATATGTACAAGAGTCAAATGCATATGTATGTACATGGCTGTGCATGGGTGGGTGTGCATGTGCATGTATGCATTTACGGGTAGGGTGCTTATGTCATTTGCCACTTCATGGCCTTTACCTTTTTCCCTTTTTTTGGTATTTCCCTTATATTTTTGCTTATAATCTTTTCAGACCTTAAAAGTCTTTCACTGGCATGCAATCAAATCTTTACCATAAAATGTCTGAAAACCAAGATTTTACCTTTCTCTGTTTTCTTTTCCACGCCCCCAAACACTACCCCTATATTTTGCTAATATTTACCTGGATGTTTGATCTATATTTTTGTTCTTAAAAATTCAGTTGTTTATTTTTGCATAGCATGTTTTCTTTTTCATGTTTTTATATGTACATTTTATTTTTAAACTATTTAAAATAGTCATTTTAACTAAAATTTTACATATTTCAATACTGAGAGATTGCTTATATTGTTTCTCAGATTTTGAAATCTCATTATTTCTTCTATGAATTGACTAGATTATTTTTAATAATAGACTACTTTTAGGACAGTTTTAAATAAACAGAAAAATTAATAAGATACTACAAAAAAATCCTGTAAATCCTCATAGCCAGTTTCTCCTATTATTAACATGTTTCATTAGTATGATACATTTTATTTTGAAACTACATTCTTACAATTAATGAACCAATACTAATACATCATTGTTAATTAAAGTCCATACTGTATTCAGATTTCCTTAGTATTATCTGATGTCTTTTTCTGTTCAGTGATCCCATCCAGGACACCACCTTTGAGTTGTTATGTCTCCTTCAGCTCCTCTTGTCTGTGACAGTTTCTCAGGCTGTTCTTTATTTGATGGCCTTTGACAGCATTGAGAAGTGTTGCCCAAGTATTTTGTAGGATGTCTCTCTATTAGAATTTTCCTACTGTTTTCCCAGTGATTCAAAATGGAGTTATGGAGTTATGGGTGTTTTATAAGAAGACCACAGAAATAAAGGGCCATTTTCATCACATCATATTGAGTCAGGAATCGCCAGAGAAATAGAACCAACAGGTTCTGCATATAGAGGTTTAATGAATTGGCTCACATAATTGAGAAATCTGTAAGAAAGGCCCACAGGCTGGAAACTCAAGCAGGAATCGACGCTGCAATCTTGAGGCATCAAGAATTTCTTCTAGAATGTCTTCGTCAGTTTTTACTCTTAAGGTCTTCAACCGATTGGGTAAGTCCCACTCACATTATGGAGGGTAATCTCCTTGACTTAAAGTCAATTGGTAGTAGTTTTAAGTACACCTACAAAACAGCTTCGCAGCAATGCCTAGATTAGTTTTTGATTAAATAACTGGGTACTATAGCCTAACAAAACAGACATATAGTACTAACCATCATAGATACATGCCATGAACATGATTTATCACTGTTCATGTTGACCTTGTTTGCCTGGATGGTATGATATCTGTCAGACTTATAAAATATTTGGAAAACTACTCATTTTTTTCATTATGTGCAGTGTACATTTAAGGGGTGGGATTTATGCTTCCTCATTTTAAGGGCAGAATATCTACATAATTATTTGGAATTTTTTAAGGGAGTTTTGTCTAAGCCCTTATCCATTTCATTTTTTATTCAATCATTTATTTATATCAGATGGATTCATGGATATTTACTTTATACTTTGACTTATAATCCAACACTATTTTATTTATTTTATTTCTCAGATTTTTCCAGCATTAGCCATTGGAAGCTCTTTCAGTTGGCTCCTATGTCCCTTTCGCATACCTTCAAAAATGTAGGTTTTATTTTTGGACAACTCTCTTACTTTATGGAACTACAAGATACTTCAGATTCATTTTACGTATTTCCAGCCTGTCCATTGCTCCAAAGAGCACTGGTTCCTTTTACTGAAGAAACCAAGACCCGGGTGCCAGTGTGTTCAGTGTTACTGTGGTGAGGTTTCTTCCAGGTTCCCTCAGCTGACAGAGTAAGGAAACACATGTGTATATACAGACTCTTACAGATACACACATTTATAAATACTTTTATATGTAACCATCTCTATATCAAGCCAAGCATTAGTTCGTACCATTTCCGATTCTAATCCATTACCACACAGATCATTCTAGCCTCTTCGCCATGCTTATCTGTAAAGTTTTAGTCTAACAGTAAGAAATCTTTTTGCCATTTATTTACCAGACATTTAATTAATTGTTTGCTTTGGTATGCACATTAACCAGTGACCCTGTGGGAAACAACTTTATCAACGATACTAGAGTAAATATGCACAGTTCCTCTGGTTTTTCAGTTTTATAGACTCTGGTCATTTTCATAGTTATAGTTACTTAGGACAGGACCTTTTACACCAGTCCTCTTCTGTGAGGTTGTTCATACATTTGTAATGCAGTTAGGTTCTCTTGTCACAGTCTGCATTCCTTCCTAGAATCCCTTCATCTCTTATATGATTCTATTTCCATTATTTGTTCTGTAATGTTGTATGGCACGTGCATCATGCCATGTATCCACCATTACAATATCATACAGAACAGTTTCATTGCCCTAAAAAAGTGACCTATGGTTTACTTAATTAATGTTACCTACCCTGCACCACAGGCAACTACTGATTTTGTACTATCTCTATTATTTTGCCTTTTCCAGAAGCTCAAATAATTTGAATCAGATAGTATGCAGCTATTTCAGACTGGTGTCTTTCAGTTAACAATATGCATTTTAGGTTATCATGTATTTTCATGTAAATTGATAGTTTTTCTTTTATTGCTGAACACAGTAGTCCATTGTATGGCTGTAGCATGGTTTATCATAGATTATAAGTTTCAAGTAATCTGGTTCATAGAAAACAGGATGTAGTAAGTACATGTTTTGAGTGTTTGGTCATCTGAACACATTCTTCTGATGCCTTTCAAAAGAATTAAAAATTAATGGGTATAAGATCTTTATGAGCACAGACTTTTATTCTCAATGGTCTGTAATAATACAAACCTACGATATTTACTGAGTGTAGTTCATTAGTTCTAAAAGGTATTTTTTCATATTTTAACATTTCTGAAATTGTGATGAAACTTACAATTAATAAGCTCATAGAGTTACTTTGGAGTGGCCATGACAGTTTCGCTAGACACACACAAACTTGGTCACAATTCTTTATTTGTCATCAGTTAAGTGTACGCAATGGTGTTACTGCACATACTGAGTTTAAATGTCATCTCAAACAATTTCAAAAGAATTACACACTAATTCAGCAGTTAAAAGTTATTGAATATACAGAAAATGATAGATCAGAGAAGCATAAATTTGATGTTCATGTAGAAATATTAATTGCTGGAAGAATGATTATAATTCTAATTTTTTTTGCACATACTAAGCAAAATACTTAATGTTATCAAAGAAAGGACAAAACCCAAAAGGTGAGGACTAAATTTTATTAATGATTTATTTGTTACAGATTTTTGTGCACAAATATTGCCTATCACACTCAAAGGAATGCAAATGAAAGCATGAGAAACTGCCAAAAAACTTGGTGTAGCTGAAATTAATTTCAAAGCAAACGAGAGGCTGGTGTGATGGATTGTCACTTAGGATTATCATTAAGGCATTATGTCACAGTTTAATTGACAGTCTTGTGCTTCCTTCCTTAATAGTAGATAAAATAATGGTGTATTTTACAATCCTTGAAATCTTTTATTTAATAACATGTGGTATTTATGATGTGCTGTGCTATGTGGTTTATGTACTCAGTATCATTTAAGCTTTGTTATCACCCTATGAGGCTGGTATTATTTTCATAATTCATAGATGATGCCACTTATAAAGAATATATAGCTCAGTTGGTAGAAACTGGTCTTGAGTCTTTGTTAGCAGAGCCTCTGCTCTTACACTCCACTATAGTGCATCAATCCTTGCTTGTGTTTAGTGTTACTGAGAAGTTTGAAGTCAGCTGAATTTTATGTTTTTAAAAAGTCAAATATTTTTAACCAACTTTCAGACTATTTCTTAATTCTGCCTGCCTCCTTTTTCCACTTTTTTCTCATTCAGGTAGGTATCCATTAAAATGATGACTAAAGCTTTAAAATGGTAGGAGTGGGGAAGAATGCATAATATCACAAGAAATGTATGGCAATAAAATAGAATTTGAGAGTTTTAAAAAAATTGATAGATGGGAGAGAGGACCATATCAGAGATGTCACTGAGGCCTCTTCAGTTCTCACCTAAGAAGTAGGTAATAAAATATATTGTACTCTATTATCACTGACAATCAGCAATATTTTAAAATTGGGAAATTCTAGATTTGTGTGGCAAGTTTCTTAAGCAGAGGAATGTGGGATAGCAGGAGCATTACTGCTAGGTAGCATGTGATAGAACAATATCAAGTTTGAGGATTTTATGGAAAACCATATCTATACTACAGTAAAATTTAGAAACTCTCTCAATATGAAGAGGGAAGGAATAACGTTATAGAAGCAATGAAAGGAAGTAAGGAAGACTTGAAGGCAGAGTGAAGTATCCAATATATTTTTCAACTAAAGAAAGCAAGTCCTTCCCATGGAGAGTAGGTCATTGTTATTCAGAACTTTCTTGGCCTATTTCAATATAATTACTCATCCGGAGCCACGAAGGGACTATGTATATACTTGGAGATTGATAATTATGACATTTAAAATCAGGAGTAATATAATTCAGTTAATGGTGATGGGACATTTATTTGAACAATAATAGAATTAAAAGAGATGTTTACTTTTCATAATACATCAAAATTAATTCCAGATGGAAACATTTAATGTAAAAATTAAAACCCTATAATAACAACAAATCTATCTGTTCCTCAGGAAATGAATTCTTTATGCAAAGGAATTAAACCAAAGGGAGAACTCACAATCAAAAATGATCACAGTTCACTATAAAGGATTTTAAACTCAATCAAATTTATTTGAAAAGAAAAGTATTCAATAAACTGAGAAATAAATTTCTAATATATTTAGTAAATGATTACAACTCTGAAAAAGACAAACCTCTTGTCCTCCTCCCTTAAACCCCAACACTTTCTAAAAAAAAAGAACAAAGAATATGAATAAATAATTCATATTCCCCCAAAATGCTCAATCAGTACATTAAAAGTTTTCAACCTGTCTCAATAATTCTTATCCTTGGAGCTTACTTTAAGGAAATATCAGAGTTGTTTATAATGAGACATATACAAGGCTTTTTTACCATGGATTCTAGTGGTTCTAACTTCTTCTTAGTTAACACTGATGAGGTTAATAGTGACACTTGCAAAAACACCACATGATAATGTTTAATGAGGTTGTACGGATAATAGACTGCAGGTTTTATATGCTTTTCGGCATAAATCAGTGTAACCCAATACAGTGGTTGAAAACTGTGATGTAAATATCCAGATAGGAACTTGGTTTAACAAGTTGTCACAGAAAATTAGGAAGTCATTTATTTTAGTAATACTGTTCATAGACAAAGTGAAGGAAAAACAGGTAACAAGTATCAACAGAATGATCTGTTTTCTAAGAAGCAGAATTCGCTCACAAATATATTTCCAGTAAATGACTAAAACCTTGAACATAATTCTCTCCTGGCAGCGCTGTGATTATATGCGAGCACCCCTTTTTTTCCTTTCCCTCCTTCCTCCTTCCTTTCGCTGTCCCTTCCTCACTGTCTCAATCTCCCTCTCGCCATCGCTCTCTCTCTCTCACTTTCCAAACGTTTTCCACTTGTATTACTTGTGTTAGTGGAAACATAATGAATTGTTATGAAAGATTGCCACCATTGTCTAGGCATCTCTTTTCAACTCAGAAAAGCTTCTATTTCACCGCTTGTCATTTCCTTGTTGTTTCTCTTCCCTTCTGGCTTTTTTCCCCAGGATCCCTGTGGTTTTAGGTAGAATCTCTGCTTTCTTTCTTTCTGACTTCCTCTTTTTTGTCCTTTCCCTCTGCTTTTGGGAGAGCTTCACCTTTGTCCTCTGCATTAGCGATCTGATTTCAGCAGTATCTACTTTTTAAAAATATACCCTATAAAAGGATTTTAAAGAATTGTTACTTTATGCCTATCATTTTTCCTTTCAATCTTTCAGTGTTCTATATAATGTAAAAAATAAAATTAAAACTAATGAAAATGAACCCTAGATTGCTGGGGGTTTTTTCTTAAAGAATCTTTGTTTTTCTAAATTTCAGTATATGATTTCCTTATAGTGGTATATTCTTATATGCTAATGTGTATACCAAGTTGTTGGCTTAAAAAAAATTCTCTGGTTTTGAAATAAATGTGTTTTTATAGATATGGTTTGCAGGAGAGTATTCCTTTAAAATTGTTTTATAATATTTTTCTTAAGCCCATTGTTGTTTTTTATTTACTTATTCATTCATTGTAATCTAAAATTTTAAAATCTAATATTTACAAATATTTCATTGGCCTTCACTTCACCACCATTCACACCGGTGCACACTGAATGCCCACTGGGATCTGCAGTTGTAAGGCAGTTTGATAGGTATTGTCCAGGTGGCCAGTGAGCTCTCTTCTGGTACAGATCTATTGGACTGAACTGAAAATCTATCTACTCTATTTCCACTGCTTGATTCTTGTACATACTGGTCAACTCAATGTGAAACGCACTAGTATTTCCACAGAAATTTTATAAACCTGTCTCAACCTGTATTTTCAGGGTGCCAAAATCTAATGCCCATCTTTTTTATGCCCTGTTGTGTTATTGGAGTCTAGCCACTAAATGGAAGTATATGAAGAATACTTAAGGATATTCTAAGTTTCTCAGGAGAAGCATCCTTTAGCAGAGAAATGGATGCCTAATTTTCAGGTTATTCTAATTCTCTTGGTCTTCAGAGTTAAGAACTAGAATGTGTGGTGATGGGGAGAGAAAGGTTAACTAACCTTATTTCAATTGGGAGGTTTTCCTGTTTTCAGTAGCTAAGCATACAGAGTTGATTGAACTTGTTTATAAACCCTTTCCATCCATCATTTTTATGGAAATTCTTTCAAGATTCTGCTAATGGATTGACTATAGGGCTTCATGATGTGCTTGTAATCTTCAAAAAATATCTAGAGTTTTAAAATATATTTTAATAGATATTTTTAAATACCTCTGAAAGTTTGGAGGAGCTACATCATGGGATGTTAAAACTTTTTAAACAGAAATTCTAAGATCATGAATTTAAATGATTTTTAACTCTTACAATGTTACCAAAATGAGGGATTTAGGGAGAGAGTTTTCTCTGAAACAGTGAAGTTGTCATATTTCTTTCCTCTTTCTTTTGCCAAATATGATATCACTTCCAAGTTAGATTTATTTTCCTTTTCTTCTTGGATTTTTAAACTTTGATATTTCTGTATTCATAACCCTATTAGCCCCCCTTCCACTGTTAACTCATCTGATGGGCCTCCCAGAAATCCAGTCAGACCTTTCTTGTTAATTTTTAGCACCAATATTGCTTAAGTTTAGCAACAGTAAAAATCATGTATACCCTGATAATTTTAGACAAAGTTTAGGTTTCTTTCCTTTTCTCTTTGTCTCACCTTGAATCTCCTTCCCGCCCCTCGGCTGTCCTTCCTATTCACTCTTTCCCTATGTGTGTTCTTTCCTCACAGGTCACCCTGGTGTTTCTAAGTATCCCATTTTCAAATCAAAGAGTATTTTCTGATTGTATTTAAACAGACCTTTCCTAGCCACTGTATCCTTGGTTCGAAAAGTGCCAGACATCTTTCAGTTGCAGGTTGGATCAAAATAAAAGAAATGAGAAGACTTTGAGGATTTAAAAGCGCCTTTTTGCCTTCACATACATGCACAGTTTCACTCTATTTATAATGAGTTGAGGGAAAAGAGACCTGGAGTGAATGGGAACCAGCCTCAATCCTTGTACTTCCTGCCCTCACATCCTGCAGACCCTACGTGCCCTAAGGAGTTCTCTCAGTCACCGCCTGCCCAGCTGACAGAGTGTGTGCCGACAGGGCCATATGCTACGTCTAATAAAATCCTGTGTGGTGGGGGGTGAGATAAGTGCAGGTAGGAGGGGTTATATTCATGACAGCATAGCAATTTCTTATCATTAGATGAGTCAATAGACAAGCAAATCAAAGAAACACTATCGGCACTTGCTCCTATTAGTATCTATTCTGTCATCCTCCTCTTAATGATCTAAGAGAATAGTTCACCTATACAAGGATCACTACAGAATTTACCTACTCGATGATCATAAGTCTTAGAAAATGTCAACCATATAAAATTCTTTGGGAATTGTAACTGAAGATTAGACTATCTCTATTTCTAACAGTTCAGCAGATAATGTAAGAAGAGAGGCCTATTTAATTTATTCTTTACATTTATTTTAAATTCTGACAAGAACTGAAATTTTGAGTATAGAGAATTGACTTGACACCTACATATTGTCTGTGAATATGTTATAATTCCTGGGAAGTGGACCCCCATTCATTCAGGTATATTTGTTGGATGATGAAGGTATATCTTAATTTATTCTATCCAACTTATAGAATTCTTAAATCCATCAAGAATAGCAATCATAGAAAATTAACTCTTTGAAAGAAACAGTTTGAAATAATGCTGACTTACTTCTTTGAGTCCATTTTCTCCTGATTTGCACATTTAAATGTGGTGATTTCAATCAGCTGACCACATACTAAAATGCTGAGTGTGTATGTTCCTGTTATATGTAATTGTGATTCAGAAATCACACTATTTATACAGATAAACACACAGATACAGATGCACACAGACACACAGAGTCAGACACACACACATTCACATACATACACTCAGACTTCCAGACATAGAAGGCCATGTAGTACATGTATTCCAGCCCTATAAGAAAACTGTTTTATTCCTCGTGAAAGAATGATAGGAAAAAGTTGATTCACTACGTTAGTACAGACTAACAATCATATTTAAATAATACTTCTGGTATCTTACTTAAAGCCTAGATTTATTTCCTCTTGATTTATTTTGAGGAGGAAATGAAAACAATTGGTCTCTTAGGTTAGGTTCTCTGGAAGCAATTTTGAGGAGGAAATGAAAACAATTGGTCTCTTAGGTTAGGTTCTCTGGAAGCAGAGCCTAAGGAAAGGATTCAAACTGTACCCAACTTTAGATGTATCAGGTATGAGCTGTAGGAGGGCACCTCCTTGGTGAGGTGTCCCATGTGGTGAGGAATCTCCAGAGAAGAGGGCGGCCGTGAACCATGAGTAGCTAGCACGCACTGCCGCTGACGGCGGGTGTAACTATCGCTAAAGGATCTCAGTGGGATACCAACGCGTCTAAAATTGTATACGCTCTTCAGTGAAGTAATCAGATATATTTTGGAGTGGCTAAAACTTTCCTCAGGCGTTGTTATTTTGCTTAATAGTCTAATTTTGTATTAATACTTTATTATTCTTTAAAATGTTAGCCTTTCTTAAGCTTTGTTTTCACAGATTATTCGAGGGTCATATTGAAACTAGCATAAAGGGACAATGCCCAGGTAGTTCCACCTGTTGCATGACTGACTGTTTTGGCTTCTTGCTTCATTCTTCACTGGTCATTGAAGCATTATACTGGTAACTCATAATGTGGCCAGATGGTTATTATACTGATAATATATGATAATATTACTATTATGTCACCTGGAATTCATGAAAAATTAATATTTTAGTGGAGGGTATTTATATTAATAATTTTTAGGATGAATCTATTATTATTGAAAATCTTCAAAAGATTATTGAAAATCAAAAGATGAAAGATTTGTTAAGTTTATGAACTCTTCTATAATTCACTTAAGTTGCTTTAATTCTAAAGATCATAAGGCCCTTTTCACTGGAAGAGTTCAAGTTTGATACTATTATTTCAATGAATTTTGGACCTGGATTCATGCAGTGACTTGCCAGAGGTCTCATACCAAGAATCAGATAGAGCCACAATTCAAACACACACAGTCTAACTTAAGAATCGAATGCTTGCTCACTAACAAAAGCATTCTCATGAGTAATCTTACCCTTCCTTCCCAAGTTACAGTCCACATATACACAAGAAGTAGGCGGTATTGTTCTGGTCACACTAGCATGCATTGGAAATTACCAGCAAAGAGTTGTCCCTCGAACTAAACCCAGGATTAGTCTTAAAACTGCTGTGATGCTCTGATGATGTCACATAGGTGCTCTTATTCTTTCCCTCCCTTTCTCCCTGCCTCCCTCCTCTCTTTCTCTCTCCTCTCTCTTTCTCCATCTTTTTCTTTACCAACTATAACATTATTTAAAAAGAAAATTAACTGGTCAACGAATTGAAGAAGGCCCTAAAAGGCTGCAAATCAGAAAATGGGACAAATAATTTGATAATATGCTTATGAAAATAGTATCGTTTAAACGATAGTATAAAATATAACTTACGTATTTTATACTTAAAGTATAAATATCTTCTGTATGCCCTTTCATGTGTCTTTCTAGAATGTGAGTGATGCCAAAAGTGAGGTGTTATAATAAAGTCTTTATCTTACTGATGTCTACAATATTGCAACTCAATTTATTAATGTTATTGGTCTTAGGTGTTAAAATACAAATATTCTAAAATAGTACTGATAGTTGATATGCTGGAAGAAACCTTCTCACCTTATCATTTTATTGACCTACATTTTATTTTGGCATCTTTAAGCTATCCTCCTAGCATGAGAGGAAAAATGTGAATTTGTAATTTTCAGAATAAAAATTGGTTACGGTTGTTTTCTCTACTTATATGGGTTTTTTTATGTTCTCAGGTTTTTGCTTTTTTTAGAAAGTGAAGAACCTTTTGGTGTTTAACTCTCTCTTTGGAAAGGGAAATTAGCAGCTGTAGAGTATTATGCAGACTCAGCCTGATTGTATATCTAGAAATGAACTCCTACCTTAACTGTTTAATTAGAGATTGGAAGAAAATATTTAAGCAGGTGTTCATCAAGCCTTTAAAAAATATTGTATAATCCAGCCTTTCCAGGTGCAGTTCAAGTTTTCTTTCCACCTACAAAATAAAGCAGATACTAGAGAGAGAAAGTCTGCTTTGAGGCCTGGAAGTTTATTTCTTAAGGTTGAAGAATCTTATGATTACCATCAAATACATTGTACTGGTTCTTTTTAAAGTAATAATACATCTTAAACTTTTTTATAGCTTTATAATTGACATTGCATTATCTGTGATTGATATACATTAAATGACATATATGTCAAGCATATAACTTGGTAAGTTTTGCCACATACATATATGTGTGTGTTTGTGTGTATATAATATATCTCTCTCTCTATATATATATATCTCCATGAAATCATTACTGCAATCAAGATAATTATAACCTTTTTATTAAAAAATAAATAAAAATACAGAAAGTATACAAAACAAAGTTGTATAGCTCAATGATTTATCACAAAGAGAACATTCATAGTCACCCATCTGTTCAAGAAATAGAATACTGCAGTCCCATAGAGCCCCTGCCCCAAAAATCTGCCCATAAAATCTGGGGTGGGGCTCAGAATCTAGGACTGTGGAGCTGCTTCTCCCACGTCATTCTTTTTTCAAGTTAAATGCTCTTAGAGGGAATGACAAGTGAATTACTTCAGCTTCTCAAACCATTAATTTTTCACTTGCTCCTTCCCTCTTGTCCTTCTTTCTCTCCTTCTTTTAATTCCATCTTTACTTCCTTTTGTCACCTGCCATTCCCTTATTTCTGATTACTTCTGCTATCTCTTTTTCTTTCTTTTTTTTTTCTCATTATGGTGTGACTTCACAGTTTGTATTTGTATATTTTTCTTGAAAACACACACACACACACACACACACATATATATGTATGGAAGACACATGTATTTGATGTAAACACAAAATTTTTACATAATTACATGTTAACAATGGTTATCTCTACCTAGAAGTTGAGTATGCTGTTGTCTTATGTTTCATCCTTTGAACTCTTCTATGCTTTTTGAAGTTTTCTGCTTCAAATATGTAATCATTCCTATAAACCTCTTGGGGAAAACAAGTAAATTATATTTATTAGATGAATAATGTTATAGTAATTATATTAAACAAGTTAAACTAAATAAAATATGCCTAGTTAATTTAAAAATGTAGCAATTCAAAGATGCAAGAGAAATATTGAATGTAAAAATGTGATGTTTGTAGAATTTGAATTCTGAGATAGTTCTTGAGACTTAAAAGAATTGGAATAGAAAATATTATTTGTTCACACTTTGGGACACACCCAGCTATATTTTGTAACATTGAACAAAATGGAATCAGTATTTTTCAAACGTTTATGATAAGCTCAAACTAAATTGTATTATTCCAAGAACATTTTGCCTTAATTTTTAATACTATGTGTCATTCAATGAAAACTAATCCATATGTTTATGATTTATTTAGATTAAATTATCAAAATATTGATTTTAAGAGCCTCTTGATGTCTAAAGAGAAATTTTAGAATTTTAAAAACAGGTTAGTTTTTGTTCTAATGGTAAAAAGTCAACATGTGGAAGATTCAGAGTTATTTTTAACATCGAAAAATTAATTTTCTAGGTTGTTAAAAAATAGGGATAAATGTATTTCTTTGGAGAAGTAAAGTTATGGTCTATATTAATAAGGAAATCTGAATGGAAATTTCATCATATTTCTGCTTTTAAACAATTGTATGCAAATATGTACAATGTTTTTGTGAAAAGGCTCTTTTCAGAAATTTTACTGAATGTTTACCAGTTTTATACATATCACGTGACAAAACTTGATGGCTCTTTAATTCTCCAACATTTTGAAGATGATCTTTAAATACTATTATCTAAATTCCAGTTTTGTTCTATTTGTTTCTAATACTACTGGTGATTTTAATCCTTCCCATCTCTCTCTCTCTTTTAACTTACTGTAGCAATAAAGTTATAGTAATAAGAATTCTTTTCCCTCCCCCAAGATAACTTGATTCTGAATACAAAAGCTGCTCTAACACTTACTTACCCATGTGTCTGCAGACACATTCATGGGCTTTATGAGTTTGAAAACATGCAAATCACATGGGAAAATATTTGTCACAACACTTTCAATCACTATATACCTATTCACATCTGGAAGAGCTGAAACCTATATAGCCTGATTCCTGTAAAAATCTAGAGGTATAACTTCGTCAAAATGATGCTAGCAAACCTTTGTAAAACTACATTTATTTTGGAAATGCCAACCACCTTAATTATATTTCCTACCAGCTCGTATCATGTCATAACACTAGAACGCATGTCAAGCAATGTCTTTTGGTGTTTCATGTTATTAATATCAATATATTAAACACTAATATTACTTAAACATTATTTAAGTTACAATATATTTTAGTGTTTGAAGTATGCCAAACATTGCACTAACAGCTTTATATATTTTTAATAGTTTCACAGTAATGAAGAAATGCTTAACTCTCTTTACTTCTCATTCATTTTCTGAGTACCAAAGTGTCACCCTCCCACAAACTACTTTATTTCTTCCATGAAGATTTCCCTGCAAGTCTTAACATTTCTCTAATCATTAAATGAATGCTAAAGCTTACATATCATACTTACATGTATACCATATAAATAATCATATTTTTATACTGCTAGTTAATAGCTGTCTTAGATTATATCATATTCCCCAGATTTTCTTTGCATAATGTGTAGGAGCATCAGCTATAGAGTTCAGCAGGCCTGGGTTCCTTTCCTTCCTTCATCACATACTAGATGTATCACCTTGTGAAAAATCACAAAACTTTTTGAACATTAGTTTCGTCACAAAAATAATAATATCTATGGGGAAGGTTACTTGAAGATTAAATGAGATAACTGCATAGCATAGTTCCAGTCACAGAATAAGCATTCACAAATGTCAATATAGATGTCTTGGATTGCATGAGTTTTATACCATTTGCGCATATTTAATTTAAAGGCTTTTAAAGCAATGACTCTTACGTTGGACAGCACTATTACACCTTCCCTGAGGGGTGCATGACAGTCATCCTAGAGGTTTTGCAAGCCACCCGTTCTTCCTGGGATGCTTCTCCTTATCCAGCCCTAGATTTATCCTCTGATAGACAATTTTCAAAGGCCAATTTGATTAAAAAGCAAACACAAGTCATCCACATTTACTTTCTTTTAACTATTTTGAGCAAAATTACTGTAAGTTTTACTACATGAAAGTTTACGAACTATTACAGTTTCCCACAAAATTTTATTCAACAATTTTAATTTTGTTTTCCTCATGTCTCTTCTTGTTTTGTCTCTTCCTCACTACTTGTTTCTAAATCTGGGAAGAACTGAGATAAAAAGTAGAGACTCTTGTTGGGAACTAGAACTGCCATCACACAACAAATTCGACTGAAGATGACAGAGGCGGAGGACTCAAGAAAGAGACCACATAAGGTAATGTTCAAACCAGAATTCATTTGAGAAGGAAAGGGGACAGTAAAATATTTAGTACACATTATTTTATCTACCACAAGTGAAAAACCTGGAATGTTGTGGGTGGGCTGGTCACCTTAGTTAGGGACAAAATGGAGAGGAATTTAAATGTGAGAGACAGAGGGAGAGATTGATGTGTACTGAGAGAGAAGAGAGAAATAATATGATATAATAAAGGAGGCATGGCAGAGAAAGGGAAAAATCTGAGGATCACAAGAATATATTCATGAGACTGTATTGAAAATATATTTATATTTAAGAATATATTCAAATAACTGTTCAAAACAATATTTTGATTGTAAATATATCCATCATGAAAATGTTTTTCATGAAAATATTTTCCTGTTGGATATATTTTTAGGGATGTATTTTTCTACTGGGGCAGAGAGAAACTGAGTAGTCCTTAAGATGCTGTTACCAAAATAAATTGAAAAGTTATCAACTAAAACTTCACAGAAATCTTGAAAAGATGGTGAAACTATCCTATCCAGTATGGACTGTTGTAATTTATGTTTTAAAGTTTATCAGATAAAAAAGTACATTAGCCTTCAACAAATTAGCTTTCAATGAATTTGCTTACAGTAAATAGACTCTCATGTCCAGAGGAAAGTATTGATCATGATATTAGGAATTGAAAGTCCTTAGAATTGAAATTGGGATTGCTTTTAATTTTTCATCATTATGCATAATGGGAAAGGAAATAAATTCTTATATGAAATGCTAGGGTTGCTTTATCTCTTTTTCCATTGGCTACTCCACTGGAAATCCTCCTGGGCAGGGGATTAGCCAAAACGTAGGTGGGGAGAGGGTAGAAAGAGAATATGGAAAAAAGTGGGCAGGGGGAAGCTTAAATTGGATTGGAATTCTCTACAAGGTAGAATAATCAGGTCCTTAACACAAAGTTAGAGTTGTCTTCTGTGTTTTGAATTTAAGCAGTTTAAATATTCCTGGGGTTGGAGATATTTTCTTAGCATAATATACAGGTGCAGGTACTGCGCAGCCAAGGAAAAGCATTTGTAGACATGCGAACGTCCTTCCAGTGGCATGATCCAGAGCCAAACTCTCAGTTTGCCGCAGTGGCTTAAATTCCTCATCACATTCAAATCGAGATGCCCTGTTCTCAGTGTCATGAAAGGGCAATCTCGAAGTAACATGAAGAGTCTCTGTGCAAAAGCAACCAGGGCTAGACTGATCTTCAAGGGAGTTAGCTGTATTTGCTCAGCAAGAAGATGTTTTGAAATGGAAAGTCTTCTCTGGCTGTTTGTACTGGACAGTGATTTTTTACATTCCAGTCATCTCACTTAGTCTCATGGGACTGCATTTTCCCTTTTAAGTTAAGAGGTAGTTGGCAGAAGTCTCCTGGCTTAGAGGACAGAAGAAACTTTTTCTATGTTTTCAGACTTTTCAAAGCTCTGTGTTTAGGCCAGGTTATGACAGTAAAAGCTAAAAACAACAGTTACTTTAGGTTTTTGGTAGGTAAGTGAAGTCCACTCTTGCTAAGAGGTCAAATCCTGTTGCTTTGATAACAAATATTCTCATTTGTCACCTTTTTATGTTATCTCCCTGGACAGAAGTGCATGTTCTTATAATGTGGGCAACATTTTCTCCTTCCTCTCATGGCGAGTGGTCATGACAGCATCCATGTGAACCTTTTCCTTTTCAAAGAAGAGAAGCACTTATTTCTTCTTCTGGTCCATTTTACTTTTCTAATTCCTGAATCTTTATCCCTCTCCATTAGAATGTATGTTCCCAAGGACTTTGTGATCATAAGAATCATCAATATTCCTTCTTTCATGAGAATACATTCTGGCATCTAGAACATTTGTATGGGGGCTGCTGACTCTTCTTCCAATTCTGATATTTTTGTTGTTGATAAATATTTTGAGTTCTTTTAGAATTACCTTGCCTTATTTTTTGCCCTTGAGTTCCCATTTTGAAGTTTTCTCCTTTGGGGATATAGTACTGCTTTTACTGAGGCTGTGGCTTATCCAATATTTGCAGGGGGAGGTAGGAAGGTCAGGAAGGCAAAGAATGCTATGGAAATCAAATAAAACAGAAGTACCTTTACTTCTGAATTCTTTCACAAAGCATGCAATTCTGAGTCCACAAAATGTATATGATAATACTTAAAACGCTAGAGTACTGATTTAACAACAAGAATGACAAATTTCAGTTAAACATCATTGCTTTCTGGGTGGGACTGATTCACTTTTAACAGCAAGGAGGCTTTATGTCAATTCCAATTCACAGTTGCAAAGGACTAGCAAGGTCCCATGTGTCTAGTCATGTTACCATTTGTTAATCTGCTGAAGCTTTAAAAACCTTGTAAAATTTATAGAACAGGCATACTAAGTTGTTCTCAAGAGAAAAATCCAGTTCTTAAAATACCACTTGCCAATAAAAGTTTATAAAAGTTAGAAATCTATCAGGAAATAATTAATTAAGTTAGTTTTCTATGTACTGGTGTCATTCAAACAGAACAATGGAGTACTCAGGGCACACAATAAAAGGCAAAATGATAGCAGCACTGGCCTGCATGGGGCAGGACCTCTTCAACAAATTAGGGATTGCAGGGTGCAAGCTGAAAAAATTACTATCCATTCTTGTCAGGACGTAAACTCCAGCATGAGCTGTGATGGAGGTCCACAGGAAACCCTTTCTTGGGGGAAACAATTATTCTGGACATGTGGCAAGGCAAAGGAATTGGAATTTGGCAGGCTCAACTGCATTAATTTTGCTCTGGGTGTAAAATATGTTAATTTGCCACTGTCTGGAAGAAATCATGATGAGTCATTCACAGAACTACTTAGAATCTACTTCTAACATTTCTAAGTATTTATTGCTTTGGCCACTGCTTTTTCTCTTCAAAATCTAGTTTTTAATAACTTTCAAAAGAGTCTGAAAAAATATTTTATGTGATTCCACATTAAACAAATTTCTTGAGTTGAAAAAACAGCTGATCATATTGAATTTCCATTATGAAGTTATTTCGTATTTTCTGTTTGATTGTGAAATGTTTTATGAAAAGGAGAAGGATCATTCTTTATTCCCTTTGATAATATAAATCATTTCTTTCCAAATTGTTGGCAAGTCAGAACCATACTGTATCCATAAAATGAATTCTCCCAATATCAGATTTTACCTGCACATTCCAAGGATTCAGGATAATCTTGGGTAATCAGCTGTGTGTTAAAGCAAAAGAGGATTATATTGGGAAAAAAAATCAGTCCAGTGAGTTAAAAAAAGAATTTCTTTTATGATCTCAAAATATCTCCAGAATTTGAAACATAACACCCCTACTGTACGCATAACCAAGTTCACCAGATGTCTCAAACCTTTTAAAGAGAAGTTATTTTCCTTGGCCTTCAAAATTACAGCATCCATGCCTTCTTTTTCCAACAACATTTTATATCATTAATTTTAATCCTAAATTAAGTAATATGAATATGAAACATAAAAGTCCTCCTGGATTTATAATCAGTCATTAAACAATTGACATTAAACCACTGAGTTAAACAGACTCAATGCTTTACTGTTATGAAAGAAGTAAAAATAACAGAATAAAATCAGTATTTGGAAATTTTGTTTAGCTTTATCTTGGAGAGAAAACACTGGTTCTCAAAATGCTGCCACCTTCCTACCTGTTTTCAACTAGCAATGAGCATGGAATTACAAAAATTTGCACACATAGCATTTGTCTCTTAAAATAGCACTAAATGTGTGTGTGAAGTCTTCAAATTAAAGTTTTCTCCCACCCACACCCCAGCTACAGGACACTGTAACCACAAATGCCTTGAGATACTGGCTGAATCATCCCCCTTTCCAAAATTGTCCATCTGTCTGTGAGAGTTAGTTGTGATCTGGAGGTTCAAGTTGACTTACTCACTGAGCTGCCTGCCAGCTTAGATGCACTTTGTAGGTGGAAAATTGTTGGTCTTTGTCCCTCCCAGCTTGCAAGTAAAATGAAGCTGCCAAGAGATAAACACATTCTAAGTTTATCGTGCTATTCTTGGCCTCAAACTACAAGCCATAAGGCAACTATTGCTCAAGGTACCGTGTTTACGAGTGTTCAGTCCTCCGCTGTTTCAGAGACCCAACAAGATGCAATTTCTTCCTGCTAGCTTCTATTTTGTTTTTTTCTAAACTTTCACATTTCTCAATTCCTTTTTAAAAAGTGAGGAAAGGGAGCAGCTTCTTTAACAGCATCTGAAGGTTTAAAGTCTCATTAAAATTTTGATCATGTTTTGGGGTTTCTCGCCCCCAGATGCATCATAAGTTCCTAAAAAGATTAGAAGCTCCTTTCATTATTATCAGCAATATTATTATATTTATTATCATCATTATTGTTATTTTACTTAAAAGTGAACAAGATATATATTATATAGTATCTTTATACAGGCTATTTCAAGTTTTGCTGTTTACCCCTCATTTTTACTGCATTGATCTTTAACACATTTATTATTACAATATCCATGCTTCTCTTTTAATGGATATTTTTTCCTCTTAGGTGGCTATACTGGAAATTATCTAGGCTTGGTAATGTTCTCAAAATCCAAAAAAAGACTTTTTTGAGAGACAAAGTACGGAGTTAACTTCCTTCACAAATGTCTTCCTGGCTGCATTGGATAACAGGATGTATTGAGTTCATACATCTTAAATATGAAAGAGGAGTATAGCATATCACATCCTATATTGGCACAGTATATTGACATGTATTATGTATGATGTTACACTGTTTAAATTATTAGAAACCACATTAAAAGAAATGATAATAAGATAGGGCTTTTTACCAAATTTAGAGTATTTGGCAAAGATATGATAATCAAGTTCAATCCTCGATTTACAAATAAGACTGAGCTCTCAGAATTTTATAACTATATTCTATATCATGATTTCTTTGCAGTTGATTAAAAGTAACATTCTCCTCAGAGTTTAGCATATTATATGATTAACTTTCTATAGAATTAGGCCTTAATTGTTTTCTTGGACATAGTAGACATTAATTCACATCGTGGAAAATTTTTGTACAAACTCTCACGAATGTCTGTTTCTTCAATGGTTTAATGTTGCTTCAAATTATATTCACTTGACTACATGACAAATGAAAACAATATAATAAAAGACATTTTACTTGTTCTAATTTAAGTTCTAAGGGTAAAGAGGAAAGATTTGCAACAATGTACTCTGGGAGTTTGCAAGGAAAAAGTGTATTGTTAATTTGAAGCTTTACTTAGGATCACTCAAAGGATAAAAATCATATCCTCCCTAAAATGGGCAGAGAGGTTTCAGGACTGTCATGCCTAAGTGTTAGTATAGACTGCACAAGCCCCCAGTGGCCTCTGAAGGTCTGCAGATCTGATAATGGAGTACGATGGATGAGTACTCTATTTGAAAATCATTAATGTGTTACTGTTAGACTCTACCTGCAACACTCCACTAAGAACAACAACAAAAAAATGAGTTGTATTCTCATCCAAGTCTGTAAAAATGTTACCTTTCCCCTATACAACTTAAAGTAGGTGGCAAAACTCCGGTATATTATGAAGACCACCTGGCCAGAGGCATTTAATATCGGCTTTACAGATATTTTGTTCTTGATTTGCTACTGTAATAGTGTTTTTTAAATGTTCTTATGTAACATAGAGTAGTTAAATAGGTCATAAAATTTGCTATGATATTTCAAAACTCATTGCTGAAACATATAAAAGGCTTCAACTTTGAAAGTATAAGAAATGGCTTGGATTCTTGGAGGGCATAAGGAACTCACTGGTCATTAGTGCTGAGCAATGCTGGCAGCCACTAACCTTTCATTAGACTAATATGCACTTTCTGCAACCGGTGGAGGAGACTGTGCCAGAGCATTGTTATTTTGGCCTTGTCAAAGGTGCAAGACAGGTCGCTAAACGAGTATCTAGTATATTAGGAGTCATTGTGGAGAGATACTTCCTGAATAGTATTGCACACTCTTTTGCACTGTGCACACTTGCTTAATTCCTTACTGGTTTTTAAGTTTGATTCCTGGTTCAAGCTAAATGTAAGTCATCCCAGAATTAGAATTATGAAGTTTCCAGCATTCAGGGTCACTAGCAAGAAATTAAAGTTTGAAGTACCGGGAGCTCACAAATAATGAAATAATTAAACACACCCTCATACATACACAGACACACAAGCTTTTCATGAAAGGTTAAGAATTGTTTTTTTTTCTTATTATTCACATGGTTTATCCACGAATGGTATTTACATAGTTATAATCATAAAGAGTTGAGTAATGAATTTTGCCAAAAACTGTGATAAATTATTCAGGGAGGACGGAGAGAAAGGATGACACTGTGTGTGTTGGCACATGTGTATGTGTGTGTGAAAGTTAAACCATTAATAAAATAACATGGATTATGAGTAAAATAGAAAAATCAAGAACTTCTAATGCAAGCATATTATTTAGGCATAAACAGGTAAACAGAAGCAGCAGCTAAAAGAATTAAAAATACTTGCTTCGAGAAGCAGAGAGGAAGGGGCAGGAGACTGCTAGTTTTTTTTTTTTTTTTGAGAGGGCATCTCTCATATTTATTGATCAAATGGTTGTTAACAACAATAAAATTCTGTATAGGGGACTCAATGCACAGTCATTAATCAACCCCAAGACTATTTCTCAACAGTCTCCAATCTTCTGAAGCATAACGAACAAGTTCTTACATGGTGAACAAGGTCTTACATAGTGAATAAGTTCTTACATGGTGAACAGTGCAAGGGCAGTCATATCACAGAAACTTTCGGTTTTGATCACACATCATGAACTATAAGAATTGTTTTTAAAAGTAGTTTTCCATTTTTGAAATATTTTTGCACTGCCTACTAAGCCAGGATATTCGTTTAGTTTTCAATTTAATCTTCTATTGGAATCTTTGTTTTAGATTGAAACTTCTTGTCCATTTTGTTTGGTGGACGTCCTGGAGGGCATGTGTATGAGGTCATGCTGTGTGTTTGATGGTCTAGAAAATGCTATGATAACAATAGTCCCTAAATCACAAAATCTCAGTGGCTTAAACAAAAGTTTATTTCTCACTCACACTATGTTCAACAGGGTGAAGCGACTGTTTTCAGGTTAGTTGGAGACTCTTGTTTATAATAGCTACTCCACAACCCAGTGAACAAAGGCTTTATCTCAACACATACTTTGATGACTGTTAAGGTAGGAAATGGAAACAAGTTGAGTTACTCCATAGCTCCTAAAGCTTCTATCTGGAAGTGACATGCATTGCTTCCTTTCACATTTCTATAACCAAAGCAAGATGTATGATATTGCCTAGGTAGGGAACGCTCCTACCTTGTGTTATGAAAGAGAAGAAACGGAAAATTTCTGAACAGAACTTATGACTCAACTACCACAAGGGATAATGTTTATAATTCTTAAGGGAAATCATTTCTTCTTAGGCCACAGGAGCAGAAGGCATTTGACACAAAGTTCTATTTTCCCTGCCTAGCATTAATTTAATACTTGGGTACCATTCTGGTAGATTTTAAGACCTTGCTTTTTCCATCTAAGACTTACCTTATTGTGCCTGATCTAATTATGCTTTGACAATCACTTTCATGGAAATTTCAATGTTTCCATGTTCCTGCTTAGGAAGTCGACAAGGAAGTATCTGTTTCTATCTGTGAACTGTAGTGAAAAGGCAGCAGCTGCTTAAACCTGGTTGGAGACAAGTTGTGTCTTCACGTACTGATGCAGCCAAAGTGTGTAAAACAAGATCTAATACATAATAATATGATATCATATAAAGGCATCCAAAGAGCGGCAGCAAACATGATCATTGCTCGGAAGCATGCAATTTCAGTGCTTTTAGATCAAATTGAAATGGACAATATGTCCATTCATGTGGAATATGTAACATTATAGAGAGCTTGGTTCTTTAATTGTAAGCATTATACTAGAAACCCTGCTAAGTATTACCACTAGTTTAAAGGAATCAATATATTTTACACATAAATGCAAAATTTCAGTCAAAAACATCCCACTGAGGACTTTAAGAAAATCATGATATATCTTCATATTCTGGTGCCTTATTTTGATCTATCATTTCACTAGCAATAATGACATGATGATTGTCCCAGACCTTACATTTTACATTTTTTCCCCAAATAATATAGACAGCAGATACACAAAAAATGACCGAGAAAATTTCCTTGAGGATAATGTAGATTTGCATATGCTGTTACTGTTACCTTTTTTTGTTTGTTTGTTTGCATACTGTCTTCTAATAATTTGTCCCCCTTCAACCCTCATTAGCTTAAAAGATACTGGTGTGAATGAAAAGCTGGGTCATCATTCTTAGAAAAACTCATCAGAGCATGTTCACACAAAATAAATAGCAAAGGACCAGAGGCTATAGGTAGGCAGAGAGGACAATAGACAATAGAGAAACTCTAGAGAAAGAATCTAAGAAATCACAAGAGGGAGAATATTTGAGAATTGAGAGAGAAAGAGACAACAAATAGGAGCAGGTTTCTAGACCTACCTGGATCCTTGATGGTTTCCTGGTTCCACTTTGCTTTTTCTAAGTGATCTACACCTCTTTTCCTCACAATTAAAAGATTTTTCTAGAATGGTGGAGATCTCTTAATTCTATCTAGCAGAATCTAACATCTTGCTTAAAAAAAAATACTTAAATTGCACTTATTCTAACCATTTTCAGGTGTTCATGTTCAGGAGTCCAAGAGATAGTCTACTTAAGAATTTCTAGCAACTTGTTTACATCATCATAATAAATATTAAACAGGATTAACTTTTAATTAAGAAAACTGTTTAGCTATTTCAGAAATTAAACAGAACTTAAACTTTCTATATTACCGGTGAAAACAGTGATGTTATTTGGCCATTTATCTCTGGTATCTTGAGAGCTTAAAAATCCCTATAAGGTTCCCAGAGTAAGAATTGTAACTGTGTGGTCATACAGTTTAAAGCTTCCATTTCAAGTTACAACCATAGGTGGCTTTTCCTGAAGTAAGTACTGTACCACAGTGAGACAGCCAATACACAGTTTCCTATTTTTATCCAATATCTATACCTTTGTGACCAAAGGGAAAAATTTTTTTTAAACTTTACAGCATATGGATGCAATTGGTTGACTTTTTATGTTTGGAATTTAAGACAACATACAATTAAGCTTGAGAATTCAGCCCCCTGTGATACCAATTAAGAATGGTGGTGTTGGTATTACATCACAGTTGCATTAACTGCTTTAAGTCACCTGAAAAGATTTTTCTCTTTTTTTATAGACCTAGTTAGTTTGATGCTTTTGTTTTACTTAAGCAGAAAGAAATTACATTTACCTTCAAAATACTTCCTTAAATTGAGACAACACATAATTTTCATTAACTTTTAAGAATTGGACATGACAATAGACATCATAATGACTTTTATTAACAAAGTTGAGTCAAATCTAGATGAATAACATTATAGGTACTAATTTATGTTGTTATCCATTTGTATCATGAATTCACTTGACAAATGGTGCCAAGACTTAGGCTTTATCTATAGGACAGGTAATAACTTGAAAGTTTGACTCTAGCGGGTTTCAACATTTGATCCAAGTGGTTTACTTAAATATAATAGCATAACAAATGTAAGTAAACAGAAACAGCTCTCGACCAGAAGTTGGAATGACCCCTGAATGCTCACTGCTGGGAGGATCTGCTGATGTCTTCTGGGATTTCTATCCTTCCTCTGTGTAAAAATAAACAAATACCTGGATGTTCTAACCCACAGGGATGTTAAGACACTTGGACCAGATAATGCATGTGAAGTATTTTGTGAATTATAATATATTAATAAATGTTATTATTAGATGCATCCCATTCAAATTATCTGTTTGAAAATATATGTCACTAAAAGAAGTTAAGCCAGACACTAAAGCTGAGATCAAAAAACATGAATGTTAATGTTAGTCTTTAAACAGGCTGATAAAACCTGAAAGTAGATATGTACCCAAGTGGGTCTCCATACCTTATTTTCCTCAGAAAGAAGTTTTGACTCCTTCTCTATTAGCAGGATCAGAGCAAGGATGAAAAATAGATTTTTTTCCCCTTATTAATTTTATAAATCTTTGAGTGTACTTAATTCTTTCATTAAAGTCACTGTATTTGTTGGCTGTGATGAAATTTATGGAATTTACTTACCCTCTCTCCTTAAATAACTAAAAAAAAAAAAAAAAAAGCCAGACAAAATATATGAAACAATGGGCATCAGACAACAATGAGAACAGTGCAGTGATCTAGGGGAAGGGAAATCAGTGAGCTGAGCTCTGTGATTGTCCCAGCTTATGGCCTATGATTCTTCCAGCTATTGTCAGGTCCTGTGCAAGGACGGTGGAACCAAGCGGCCCAACAGTCTCCTTGAAGAGACGGGGGCCGCTGAAGTGGTTAGAATTTGCAGAATGGAGTGCAGAAAGGAGAGCTGTATTAAGAAGAGAGAGCTACAAAGATAAGAGAAAGCTCTGGAAATCTGTACAGGGTTCTCCTCAAGTCTTGTGTACCTGAGTGCATGTATTTGAGAAATCTACTCAAGGAAAGAGAAAGAATCTTTGGAAAGGAATAGTCGCAGCAGTCCTTGATGATCACAAAGAGTTAAGAATGATTTGTGTTCCCACAATGCAGAGGGGAAGCCCTTCATAATACACAGGACGTATGTTAGAATATAAAAAATGGTATTGCCTCAGTAGGGGGGGAAATTAGCCCTAGACTAAAGACTGCTCTGGAACTTCTTAGCAAAGCTTAGAAGCTAACTGAAAAGATCAAGTGATTTCCAAGAAACTTACATCCTAAGCCAAAGCTCAAATACATTTAAAGGAATAAAAAAATATATCAGCACCATAAGGTAAAAAGTAACCTGGCATCAAATAAAAAATTACCATGCATGGGAAGAATATAAGCCATCATAAGAAGAAAAAGCAATCAATAGAAACACAATGAAACAGAGGACAGAACTGTAGAAAAGGACATTAAAACAGTAATCAATACAATATCCAGATTTAAGAAGATAAAGGAATGAGCATGTTCTAATGTCCTTATTTGTGAATTATAGCGGAGATTTAATGTAGAGATAATATATTTCTTACAGAAAACTGAAGAAGGTAGAACCTTTCCCAGCTCATTCTACAAGTAATCCATGAAACTAGCATTATCCCAGTATTTAAAATAACAAAACAACATTTCAAAAAAAGAAAACTATAGGCCAACATCGTTTGTGAACTTTGATGTAAAAATTCTTAATAAAGTTTTAGCAAATAATATCCAACAATATATGAGAAGGATTAAACATTGTAAAGGAGTTATCACAGGAATGCAAGATTGGTTTATGAATAAAATTCAATCAATGTAATATACCATATTAAGAGACTTTAAAAGAAAAAAAGAAATATAAGATTATCCAAATAGATGCAGCAAAATCATCTATCAAAAATCCAGTATTCATTCCTGATAAAAACTCTCAAAAAATTAGAAATAAAATTTCCTCAATTTGATAAAGGCCATCTATAGTTAGAATGTAATATGTAGTTAGCATCATATGTAATCATAAAATATTGAATGTTTTCACCATGGGAATAGGAAAAAGACTAGAATGTCCACCATCATTGCATCTATTAAAGCTTCTACTGGGGATTCTTGTCAGTATACAAAGACAAGAAGAGGAAATAAAATCACATAGGTTGGAATGGAAGAATGAAAACTACCTATATTTGCAGATGATATGATAATCTATATAGACAATTTATAAGATCTACCAAAAAAACCTACTAGAACTTTAAATATATTTATCAAGTTTTCTTAGATCAAATGCAAAAATCAACTGTATTTCTATAAACTGCCAATCAACAATGTAAAAATTGCATATCACTCAAGATAGCATAAAAAGAATGAAATACTTAGGGATATAATTGACCAAATATTTGCAATATCTGTGCACTGGAAACCATAACACATTGCTAAGAGGAATTCAATAAGACCTAAATAAATAAAGAAACTATGTTCTTGAATTAGAAGATTCAATATTTTCAAGATGTTAATTTTCCCAAAAAATACAATGCAATTCTTATTAAACCTAATTAAATGATTCCTAGCATGCTTTTTTGAAGACAGTGAACAACTGACTCGAAATTTTTTTAGAAACGAAGGAAGGAGTGGAGGGAGAGAGGGAGAGAGGGAGGAAAGAAAGAATGAATTTTGACTTTTTCTTTATGTCATAAATATAAATATAATGGAAATGGACCATAGACCTAAATGAAAGAGCTAAAATTACTAAAATGCTGAAGAAAATGGGAGGAAAACTTTGGAACTTGGGTTAAGCAAATATTTCTAAAATATGATGACAAAGGCACAATCCATAAAGTAAAAATTTATAAATTAGACTTCATCAAAATTAAATCTTTGGCTTTTGGAGAGCCATAGACTTGGTAAAATATCTGCAAATCTCATATTTGATAAAAGACTACAAAATGAACCCACAAAACTTAACAATATGTAAACAATCTAATTAATAGTGGGCAAAGAATTTGGACAATTCATCAAAGAAGATAGTATCATTTTTCATTAGGAAAAACAAATTAAGCCACAATTAGTTATATCACATACCCTCTAGGATGATTGAAATTCAGCTGATGATGAAGCTCTGGAATGACTTGAATCCTATACACAGATATTGGGAATAAAAGATGTAACTACTTTAGAAAACAGTTTGGAACCTAAAAATTAAATGTATTGCTACCATATGATACAGACATTCTATTTCTGGATATTTTCCAGAAGAAATGATAGCATATTTCTACATAAGTACTTGCATAATATTCATTGCAGGTTTATTTATAATAAGCAAAAACAGAAAATAACCCAAATGACAACCAACAGGTAAATATATAAACAAATTGTGATATATTCATGAACAGAATACTATTCAGTAATAAAAAGGAACATGATTAAATGGATAAATCTCATAAAGTTATGCTGAGTGAAAGAAGCCAGACAAAAGAGTACTTATTCAATGATTCCACTTACATAAAATAGAAAGTACAAACTAACCTAGAATGACAGAAAACAGGTACGTCGTTCACTGAAGATGGCAGATGAGAGAGGAAATAGAGGGCTGGATTACACTGGGGCACAAAGAAATTGGGGGGAGTAATGTATATATTCATTATATCAATTGTGATGATGATTTCATAGGTGAATACATGTCAAAATTCATTAAGTTCTACCTCAGTATGTGCAGTTTCTTTTACATCAGTAATATCTCAATAAAGCTCTAAAATCAAGGGAAATATATCTGCACTGAATCAATGAAGACTACAGATACCTTCATTTCCATATGATGAATAGCAGCTTTTACACAGATCAAAAGGGACCATTTGTAAGTGGATTTTTTTTGTTAGTGCTTTTTTAATGTATGGGTTTTGACCATCAGACATTTTAACACATTTCCTACTGAAATGTGAAACTAAAGCTATATACCTGAGAAATAAATGGATCTGAAATGGTGCTTACATGCCTTACTGACCATTCATTTGACTGAAATAATCAATTTAGCTTTGATAATCAATTTTTAGATTAAAGATAGCTGAAATGCTCAAATCAACGATGTGCATGGCTTAGCCCTCCATGAACTATTGTGTTCTTAATAACATTATTAGAAGAAAAATGTCATTATCCAAGGTGATCTCATAAGCTACCACAATTTACAGCCACCCCTGCTTATTTTCTATTCTAAAGAACAACTTTGTGGCTTCTCTTAAAGAAAGTGAAGTCTTTTGTTTCTCCCTGAGGTTGTCATACCAACAATAATTATTTAGCTCTAATTGGTCTGTAGGAGGTCAGGATCAGCAGCCTAAAAACGTACTTTAAGGATTTCAGATTTCAGCTCAGTGGTTAAATTATAGCAATTTCTCTCTTTATAGTAATATTCTGAAAATGCCTGTTTTAGACCTCTTGTTTGCCTCCCCCAAACCCCCCGCCTTTTTTTTTTCTAGAGGAAGTTTCAGTACATGAATAAGAAAGAAACTCAGGGTGCTCATGGCTTTAAAATGGGTTTGCCTCTTCTTTAAACTAGCCTGCTCCACTTCTTTGGAACTCGATGTGAAACAATGCTTCTATGTTTTCAAAAGTATGCCACCCAGTTTGGGGTTTTATCGTATCTGAAAAATGAAAACACTGAAGCAACTTAAATATGATTGTTTTATAGTCACCTAAATGCCCATATTCCTCCCTGCATCTTCCCTCTTTTTCATACAAAAGTTTAATTTTATCTACTCTGTCTGCTTCATTATATAATACAGCTCTCACAGTTAAGGGCCTTAGCCATGTTTTTAGCAAGGATAATGAATTAGAAATGAAACAAAATGTGATTTGATAATTCTCAAGTTACTGATAAATTTTTATCAAGTCATTTATTGGATTCGACTTAAGACTTCCTTGTGGTCTTTAATCTGGTCTGTTTTTCACAATTGTGATACACTTTACCAAATCTAGCATTTTATAGAAAAGACTGAGTCAACATTTTCACGTTGATACTTGTAACAACAGCATAGTCTTCAAAAAACTATATAATATTTTCTGTTATAAAAGATATATAAACAGGTAAGTTATGAATATACTAATGGTTCTTTACACCAGAGGTCTAGAGTATCTGAAATTTGAGATATAGATATAGTAGAGATATAGATAGCCATGTTCTCAAGCTTTGGCTTGATCAGCTTTCTTTAATTTCACTCTGTCCCATAACCATGCATTGTACTGTTTGGGTACATCAGTTTCTTCCAGAGTATTTAACTCCTGTAACCAGCAGTCTAGCTATCCTTATTCCCTGTAATAGAATACCTAATTGTCCCAGAAAATATTGAATGAAAACAAATCAAATAAAAATGAGAAATCTTTATTCAGGTTTTGAAACACAAATCAACTATGACTCATTTTAGAAGGTATTAATTTTACTCGGAAGATCTGGGGAAGGTAGCTTTACAGAGGCATAACAATCTTGAATAATTACTTCAGTTAAAAAAATATTAATGAAATTTCATGTGATACAGTTTATTATTGTTAATAACTGTATAATGAATGTGGTTAAGATTATAACTTAACAGATAACATAATGTCCCAACCTTGACTTTGTTGCTTCTAAACTATGTGATTTAAATAAGTTAACTTACATTTTCAAACCCTAGATTCCTCACTTGTAAAATGGCAATGATAATTTCTACTTCAGTATGTGTGAATGGTTAAATAGGATTATGTATATAGGTACTAAATACCAAATAAGCATGCAACAAATAAATAATAGCAATAGAATGCAATGTGAATGAAACAATTGAACTATTTGAAAAAAGAATAATTGAATATTATACTTATGGGAATGATTGGACAAAAACAAAAGATTAAAAAGTAAGTATGAGGCTTTATCAACTATTTTCTTAACCAGCTTTATTTTTTAGAGTAGTTTTAGGTTCACAGGAAAATTTAAGGAAAAGACACAGAGATTTACCATATGTTTCTCACTTCTTCATGCATAGTCTCCTCCATTGTCAACATCCCCTACCAGAGTGATACATTAGTTACAATTGATGAACCTATATTGGCATACCTCAATTAACCAAAGTCCATAGTTTGCATTAGGATTCACTCTTGGGCTTTTATGTTCTATGGGTTGGGACCAATATATAATGACACATATCCACCATTGTAGTATCATACAAAGTAGTTTCACTGCCTTCAAAATCCAGCAGTTGGGTATGTACCTTCCTTCAGGTCAGTTAGTCTTTGATAGAACCCCAGCAATTAGCTTCTGTTTAAATAATTTCTCCTGAGAGCAGGCCTTGTAAAGAAGTACAGAATGCTCTGGTGTATTTCAAAATGGCTCTATTTTATCCTTCCCCTGCTGGAAGAATGAGGGGATTTTTGTCAAATATTCACAAAAGTGTTCCTCCCCCAAAAATGACTGGTTCCCCTGGAGTTTTAACTTTCAGTTGTCCACATTGAGCCTCCAGTAATTTGCGGATTACAGGCCTATTCCCCTCCTTGTACTTCCTCTCCCTCTCTGGTTCCTGCAGATGTTTCTTCTCACGGGTGTCTGCTCCCCTAAGTTGTGAGTCTCTGGTTTTGCCCGTCTGTCTCTCCAGTTTTCAAGATAGCAGTTTACCCACTTCTTTTAAGGATCTAACAAAAGTTAATTTTCAGTTTGTTAAGTTTTTTATTTGTTAGGATAGAGTGGTGACTTGTAAGCTTCTTACATGCCAGTTGAGAAACCAGAAGCTCTATGTCAACTTTTGATTATAACTTGAGATAGTTTATTACAGATACTTAAAATTAATTTTAAAATATGACTTTGAGATTTAGTACTTAAAACATTTATCTTTGAAATTAATATGCTATTTAAACAACTGCATCAATGATTTGTTTAGCTTTCATTAGAGTAGACAGTATTAGAAAGATGACAAATTATGTTTTTAAAGTATACACTTTATTTTCTTATGCCAAAAATATTTTCAAAGATGAATACCCAATGTACTACCAAGGATTGTGTTCTCTGGTGTGTGTGTGTGTACATTCTGTTTCCTAGTCTCCTCTAGTTTGCTTTTATTTGTGCCTATCTTGAAGTTGGTTCAATTTCATAAAAGCATTTAGCTTCATTAAGCACTGGATAATGTGAGAAAATTTGATCAGGACCGGGGCAAAAAAGATCTAAGACTGTGGTTACTGTAGCTCAAGAGCAGAATAAATTTTTGCCTGAGGAATCTCATGAACACCTAATATGGTCTATGTTGCCATCACTGAAGAGCATGTTTAATGAAAAGTATTAATGTGACTTGTATACCCCTAAAATTATTTAAGATGTGAAATGTAGAAAGAATATTGGTGATTGGAGCTTGTACACGAAAATGGAAGCAAGCCAAAACACTGGCATTAACACTCTGCTCTTGTTAAGAAAATGCCAAGGGATCTTTTCACGAGAGTAACTCACAGATTGCAACACAGTTACCTTAGCTGGCTCCTGATGTGTAGTATCACACCACATTTAAATTTCCATCTGTGGTGTCTGGAACTATTGTTCTCACTGAGAACTTTTTTCCCCAAAGTAAATTTACAGGATCTAAAAGACCACAGGACACACTTCCTTCAGTGGGACAACCAACTAGACTTAAGTTATAAATGATGTTTGTAGCCTCACTAGCAACCATGGAGTCATTTCATATTTCAAAACAAGTAAATTAGCATTAAAATTACACATAGAAAATGATAAATTTTGATATATGTGGAATCATTCATTTTTCTTGAAATCTCTTCAGTGTTCTATTGCCACATTGTTCCTCTATAGTAGGAAAAATGGGGTGCTGTGTTCTTGTCCTTTATCTGCAGAACTTGATCAACACTCTCAGAGTGAGCCCCAAGTAATTGATAGTTATAAAATAACTGAATTTGTAAAGGTAACTATTTAGCAAATTTATTTTTATATAATTTTATTTGTCAATGCAAGGTTACCTTGTATCCTAGTTAAGTTGTGCTGAAATTCTACATGCACTCACACACACAATATCTGGTTTGTAAGTGTAATAAATTGAAAGGAACATTAAAGGAAAGCTCATGAGCTGGTTGTATGACTGATCTTTCTGCTTTAAGAAGAAGCAATAACTATGTTCTTTAAGTTTTCTTCCCCTCCCCTCTTTTTTTTTCTTACAAGAAATATGTACTGAATTCAACTCTCAAATAACTTAGAAGAGAAAATGAAATTGTTTTAAGATCTTTGAAAGGGAAGCTTATATAAATGAAGGGTTCATATGCATTTTAACAAAAAGGTATACTTTTGTTGATGCCCTTTTTATTCTTGCCTTATGGATTAACCTCATAACCATTTTCTATTTCTTAATGTATTTTTTCATATATATTTCATTTTTAAAAATACGTAATATATGTATTCAATATATTTATAATATAATTTTCATCCCTCCATTAGCGTGTACAAAGCACTTAAGACAGTATCTAACAGTCATAATAAATAGCAACTAAATAATACTTGTTATTATAATATTACTGTTGAAGTGGTTTTGTATTCAGTATTTGAATATCAACATTATTCTCAACCTAAGTATTTATGGAGAGTTGCTGGTTTTAGAGGTTGCATGAGCTCCAAAGACCTTGAAATGATTAGTCCAAGAAGCAACATTAAAGCAAATTCTATTTCCTTGTTTAGCAATCCTGTTGCTAAGGAACTAAATTTGTTTATTCTCTCCTGTTTGGGTCAGAACTGGGGGTAATGAACTGATGCTGTATGTCAGAGAATGGAGTTAGTGGCTGAGGATGAACTTTTAACTTCTCAGCTTTGCATTGTTTTCCTCTTAGTGACCTCCTGGGTAATTCTGAGCACATTATTCCACTTCTTTAGGACTGTTTCTTTTAGATCATTTAATTAACAATTATATATAGGGGCCTTTAACAAAGTGCCTACATCCTGGTATACAGTCCAAATAATATGACAAAGCAATTAGACTTCAAGACAAATATTCAAACCTTTAAATAAAAATAGCACAGAAAAGTCCCCTCTGCCAAAGTGAAACACTTTTTTTGCTGATTTGTTTTCTATTTCCTTCAAGGAATGAATGGCAGAAGTGATTGACAAGTCACTATATACATTTCCAAAGCCAATTCTTATGACATAATATAGTGCTACAAATAAAAATGTCTATAAAGATGCATAAGTTATTTCTGTAGGAATAGAAGGGATGAGTTACATGCCATTCCATTTTAATGAACTTGAATCCAGTTTCTAATCAACAAGATTGCCCTATACAATAAACTACTGATTGTGACTGCTGGCGTTAACAGTAATAGGACAAGAAGATGTGTGGCACAATTTTCTCCATTCAGCTATTCATTTTCCTACTGCTCTGAAGGAGTCTTTATATCCTTATGATCCTTCTCAAAGTTAGCCTGATCAGTCATGCCACATGTGCCCAGCAGAGCCAATGAATACATGGACAAGCCTTGTTGATTGCTAAGTAGTGGCAGTTTGACCTCTCTTCCTCATTTGTCAGAGTTCTCAAAATATAAATTTAGTTTTAGGGTATTTTTGCACTCATTTAAGATAATGCTGTCTACTCAAAGCCCACTTAATTTATGAACACTACTAGATATAAGAAATAGATGTACAGAAGCTGATATCCTCAGGCCATACTCTATTTAGTGTCTCTGAACTCTGCAAATTCATATTTTCTCTGCCAGTGCTAACTAAAGACCACATGATGTGTTGTATTCAGTTGGAACACAAACTTTTATAAAAATAGTAGTAATAGGATAGAAAACATCAACAAAACCTCTACTTTTATCCATTTTCATAGTCTCTCATGCTGACATTTGAACTTGAAGTTTGGAGATAATCTATGAAGGAGAATGAGAATTATTTATTAACTCCAAAGGCTTTCATTTACAGGAATTAAAGTTCCCATTTTCATAGCCAGTTTATAACTCAACATAAATGTCAAGGTTTAAAGAACATTGATGCACAACATGGGTATTTATTTGAAAAAATCACTTGATAAATTTCCGAATACACAGTTTTGTTTATTTTTAAAGAACCTGTCAAACTATATTGTTGTATTAACTAAATAATACAGGTTTCCTGTGGTACACTGCTACATTCACTACAGTCATAATGTGCCTTTCTTCTCACTTTCATTTGGTATGTGCGGTAGCAGATATTTGTATGACTGCTGTTTGTTCAAAATTATTCTTACTGATGTTCTATTGAGATTACAGTGAGAACAGTTGCCACTATAACAAAAGTCCTCATGCCTAATTTATTATCCATTATCCATTCTTGACAGCTTAGCTATATCTCACGGAAGCTTCTCTATGAGTTCAAACAAGCTCTCTTCCAGAGTGTTGGCCAGATGCTACATGTATTTCTAACTTCTTATGATGTCAGTTGTTTTAGAGATATAATTAAATATTATTAACTGTTTGATGTAGATCAAAAAAATTGATTTTCCCTGAAAAATTCTATTAAAAATAAGAATTGGAGTAGATTTTCCTCCCTCATTGTTTTCTCTGTTCTCTGTTAGCATATTAATAATAATTTTAAAAATGGTTGGATTCTCGATTTGTGTAAGCTCTCTGCAAAATGCTTTATATGTTCAATTTCATTTGCTCTTCAAAACAGTCCTGTAAAGTAGAGGAGGTGCTATTTTGTGCCTACATTACTGGTAAGAAATATAAGGCACAGAAAGATTAAGTAACACAGGTCATGTAGCTGGTGATAGTAAGAGTTGGGATTCCAGTCCCGGCCGCCTCACTCTTCATCCCCTTCTGCTAAACTGCTCTCTTACTCAGCATTAGACCATCAGGAGGAGGCATCAACACTGAACGCAATTATATTTAAGATATTTCTCTTTGATGTTTTGTGTTAATTGGTGTTGATTATAGCCAATACTAATCTAAAATGTTTCAAAATGATTGAACCTTAGATTTTTAACATTGATTAGAGAGCCAAACTACTAAGCCTTGTAAGTCATAGACTACTACATCTTGGAGGGGCTTTTGCAGTCATTCAGTCCTACACATGCATTATATGAATTGGGAGTCTGAGGCCTGTGAAGTAGTTTTCTCAGCTCATACAGCAAGTTAGAATCAGAGCCCTGGTAGGAACTTGGGTCTCCTGGCTTCAGGTATGCTGATTAATTGTGTTGCTTTCTTAGTTATAAAAGAAGGCAATTTCTAAGGCAAATTCATTAGCTCTTTCTTCCGGGGGTATATTTTCTACCTGAGCACACTGTGTTCAACTGATGTTCACTGTGCATACACATGAAAATGAAAACTTGGGCAGGAGGTGCACATGCACACGTATATAGGTCTTTAAATTCCAACCACTTCCAAAAATGTCTTGAGGCAGTTAGATCACAGTTGTGGGTATGTGAGAAAATATTTGCAGGTAGCAGAAGTCTAAATAACTTGCTGATAGCTAAAAGGTGCTGTTGATGAGCAATGATGTGTTTGCTCGATGGAGATGCTAGGTATTCCCTGAGTCCATTAGAAAATACCAGTGAGAATTTCAGTAAGGCATTTTGAAGATATTATCTGGGAAAATTGCAAATAAATATGATACACTCCATGTCCTGTGGGCAGAATTTTTAACACACAAATGTTTCACATTTTTATGCACTAGTCTAAATCCACTTTCAACAGGATAGGCCAGCTATCATTAAGAAAAAAATGTTTCCCGAGATATTCACCAGTGTAGAAAGGAACTGTAGGTATTTTCAACAAGAGTTCAATTTCTTTGAACACTGTATCAGAGAGAAGGGAGCAATATCAAATGTCTTCACAGGATTCCCCAATGATCTCCTCCACCAGAGCATTGTAGAATACTTTCATTGCTCCATCTATCCTTTTTGTTCAGATGGAAGCAGATGCATAACATAAAAAATGCCTCTAATCTAGACTTTTATAAATTAATTTTTTTTCCTTATGAACTAGGAATATTCAAATTTTATTTGTCATTTATTTTGAGGATTTTTGAGAACATTTTTATGTTTCTGGTAGTACATTTTAAGTTTTCTTTAGAAAATTGAATGCCACCCTGGTCCCACTCAACAATTGATGTTATCTGCCAAAGAACAGGCATCATGGGATTCCTCAGAGGATGTTCACCTCTTGGAATACTTTTCTTCCATTTCATGGGTAAAGTGGTTATCATCTTTGTGTCATAGAAAAACATCTGTCCCATACCAAATGCCCACTAAAGATTTGTGAAACTGATGAGCTTCATTGGATTCTTTGCATCTAATCAACTGTTTGCTTCATTTTGAGTGAAGATCAAGTTACTTTGACGACACCGATGAATAACTGAATCATCCAGTGTTCAGTTAGTCCTTGTATGTATTGCCCTATGGATATTCATAGGAAATGACCTTGTAATATTTATCTTAATGTTCTTGATTGTCATAATCGTTATCATCAGAGGAGTCACAACAGCATTATTTAGAGCTGTACACTAGAGGGTGGTGTTTTACCTGGACACTAGACCTATCACTACATTGGCTTTGAGAAAGAAGGACATTTTTTTTTCAGGAAACATTCCCCATGTTTAATGTTACATAATTCTCAGCACATATGCCCCATTAACAAAGTTGATAAACCCCAGGGAATGGAAGCAAGAGACTGAGTCACTTGGCGGCCTTGCTATCCAGTTTCTTCAACACATTCCTGTAGGTGTTTGGTTTTCCTGAGCTCCACATGCAGAGTGTCACTTGAAAACCAACACTGATCACTGGGTGAGAATATATTTGACTCTTTCTAGCTACAGGGAATTGGAAAGCAAGGAAGGCAAATAGTAAATGTGGGTAAAGCTATTAAACTCACCACTTCAATCTTTTACATTCTCTGAATCGTTTACGTGTACTTCCACAACTGATCTGAAAAGAACAGGCACCATTAATAGTGGAGGGAAAAGTTACTTCTGGAAGAATTAATTTTCTGTACCCTGTCCCCCTCTGCTTTTTACTTAGTTCCAGAAAGAAAAAGAAAAAAAAAAACTTCCAATCTAGGGCAGCCCATCTTTCATAATCTTGCATGGGATGATCAAAATGTTGCTGCATGTTCTCCCCCTCAGTAAACATGTTACTGTTGATAGGTTATGGCTTTGGTTTGATTCATTTTCCTTCCAGCTGTTGCTTTCATTTTTGTATTTCTGTATGAACACTTCTGATATTAATGCAACATCTGCCCAAATGATGCATTCTGTCATATTTCATAACAAATACCGAAATTTTCATCATATTTAACCTGGACATGTGAATAAATACATCAAAGGGGGAAAAAATCTCAAAGTTATTGCTCTCAAATTCCCTTCAAGAGAAAGTTCTGGCCAGTGGAAATTTCCTTACAATGCAAGCAAACCTCCATCTGATGTTGCAAGTTTTCAGACCTATATTATTTATTATCCATTACCGCTGTGTGATTCAAAAAAACTGCTGGAATCAAGATCTCCTGGAAGAAATTAAAAAGCACAATTTCATATGATCAAAATAAAGTTGAATTGACTGGTTCCTATTAAAGTTAAGCCCTGTCCAATACTGCCAAACTCTCTGTTGAGGCTAGGTACACACTTGCCTTCGAATGTTCCTTAGCCTTCGGCTCTACTGTTTTCACGCTCCCCTTTCTTCAGTGATATGATAACATTGCAATAATACTTAAATGCTGACACAACAGAAAACCTTGCCAGTTTGGCTCTCAACCTTGGCAAGCTTTTTGTTATAGTCGCAACCCAGCTTACTCCTTGAGTTGCACAAAACTTCCAGAGCTCCTCCACAGCATGCCTTATAAAGGGGACTAAAAGGAAAAGTAAGAGAGATGCTAATTTTAGACAGAGAATAGTAAATAGGACAATAAATAAAAGCTCTGTTTTGGCACATTGGAACTTTCTTTTTTTTCCCTTTTAAATGTGTGATTCCTTTTCCCAAATGTTGTACTAGATTTATTTTTAAAGGTGTCATCTATTTCCATTCCAGTGCTATGTCATCTATAATTTAAATTTATGAGATAAATCTTGAGGTTCACCCGTGAAGCAGCTGGAGAATTCTAGCCACTTTGCCATTGAAAATGCAGATTTGCAAAAGGTTTTTGTATCTGAACAGCCCCATTGAAAGCACCTCACTCCCTTTCCTGACAAGCATCCATCAACATCTAATATTTATTCTTCTGTTTTAGTTTCTCTACAAATAATTGGCGGTCTCTCAGCAAGAAGATAGTTTCCTGCTGAGGCAGCACCACCTGTATAGCTTCATGGAGGCTGAGAACAAATGCTCTGAAAAGGAGCCTTTCCTAGAATTGATGGATACAACGAATGAAGTATTTACTAAGGGAGGAAAGACCAAATCACTCTTCTGGTTGCATCGTAGTTAGTTCTCCAATCTTCCTTCTATCACTATCAGACTAGCAATGGAATATTCATCATATATACATTTTATGGCTGATAAGAAAATATTCTTGTTGACTTATCTTCCACTCCCCTCCCCTCTTTTTCTTTCAATAGAATGAAAGAAAATATATACAGATATACAGATATCTATGTATCTGAAACTTTTAACTTCACAATGACCATCTTCTATGGCCTCAATCTATGAACTTCTATCGATTTCTGATTTTAACACCCAGCAAACATGAAACATTTACACCCAGCTGTAGCTGATGTGATAGCAAATTAGGTCAGCTGTGGCCTTCATGTGATTGTCATAACTTCCAACTCTCTTGTAACCCCCAGACCTAACCCTTGTTAGGAAAGGCGGTGTTCTTAAAGAATTATGTTTCTGTAAAATGTGCGTGGTTTACACTCTTAAAAGAAAGAGAATAACATGACAGGTAAATGAAAGAACATACAAATTGATATACTGGTTGTTTTTAAGTTAAGGACAAGCTAGAGGGACTTTTCAGATTTACCTTACTTTCTAATGCAGGAGGTTTCAAACTTTGAGCATCAAAATTGGTATGCCATAGGTTGCATGTTTTGCTTCATTACCAAAATCAAGCAGTAGGTGTTTTCTCCCAATTTCCAGGAAAACAAACAGCTATTTAGTGTTTAGTATTAATCTCATGATTATTTTTCAAGATTTTGTGTGTAGAATTACTCATATTCTAGTGAGCAAAATGAATGAATAACTAAGGGAGTAATATTAAAGTATGAACACACTAATGCCTACACAAATACTGGCTTTTGATGAATGGGCCTGTGTGCTCTTGGTTGTTACTCTGCATTCTATGCATTTAAACTTAAAATTAATAATCAAAGTAGAATTTTACACAGTACACACCAATGTTTATGCTCATGTACTGTGAATGAGATGGAACTGATTAGTATTTTGGGGACTGTCACAAAGGACATCATAATTTCTGAAGATCGTGTTCCCAGGGGAAGTCAGAACTACTACCCAATGTATTTCACTTATACTTCTAATAATTTTTCAACCTAAGTGAAATAATCTGATTAAATGGAGTAGATTTAGTGAAAACCCAAGAGACCATGTATTTCAGTTTGTCATTTCACTGGCAATCATTTTTTAAAAATGTATCCACGTAATGTGTTTGCAATAATTATTTGCTGATTATCTTAGTGATCACAAGAGAAATTAGTAGCTAAACTGAGATTAGGGTCCTAAGCGATGTGAGTTGTTAAAATATTTATTCAACATTCAAAGGGTATCCAGTGTTACAAAAAAAGGGTTAGGGGCAAATTAAAAATAACTGGTATAAAACCTTCCCTCAAGGAAATCATAATCTAAACAGGGGACATATTAACCTGTAAATAATTTACAGACCAGTTCAGATGTACTAAAGCTTCTATGACTCAGAAAGGAAAAATAAGAAGACCTTAGGGGTTACGTGAGACGGGGCTGCTGAATCAGCACATTTGCCGTCCTTGATGTATGCTTTCCCTGGACTGGTCTTGGAATCAAGAGCCCTGAGGTTCCTGTTTGTTTACATTCTAGCTAAGTCTCCAGTTGGCTAATCTTTTCTGGACATTAATCCCTTCTTGCATCAGAGATAGCTAATTCTACCTACCTCTAAGTGTTTTATGAGGATTAAGTGGTTGACCAACAGCTTGTTATAACATGTAAGATATCTTTATGATCATTTCTTTGTGCTAGCAAGAGTAGGGAACAAATCTAGGTGGAAAATATAGCAGGAAAAATATCAAGATATCGTAATGATAAAATAATTACATTAAATAAGATGTATGAGGATTTTTTTATATGCCAGGCATAGTTCTCAGTTCAATGTGTTTTAGCTCATTTAATTCTTATAATACTCTTAACTTATAGCTATACATGGCCAAAAGATAATGCAAATACATATAGTATTAAAAAATAGGTACCATATGCCATTTATCAATGCCAGATAGATTGTCAGGAGATGAAACTTGTGATTCTGAATAAGAAGAGATCATTATGAACCATGAAGGTCAGGAATGACTTCATCAATGAGCTTGGATATAATTTAAACTTTTAAAGAAGGGAAGGATTTTGATAACTGAGAGGAAGGAAAAGAGCATAGCATGCAAGTGTGGAATGCAGGGATGAAAATGTCATTCATGACTCAAGAAATATACTTGTGCCCCAGATGTGACATGTGTTAAAAATGACTTTCAATTTAATACCTATAATCAGGGCATGTGGTTGCTAGTTGGTATCCTGGCATCATCATTTCTAGGCTATTGTTATATATTTTGCAAATGCACATTTTAATGCCATCTCCTCTGCCTATGAAGTCATTTGACTTGGAGACCCCCTTGCATAAAACAAGAGCAGGTTTACAATTGACAACAGGAAATTTCATGACCAAAGGCGGTCATCTCCCATGGTTTACAAGTCAGGGATTGGTGGTTTAGATGTAAAAAGTGACGTAACAGATATTGTAATAGAAAATAAGAGGATTTTAAAACAGGAAGTCATGAGGTCATGAAGAATGTTTGGCCCATTTCTGAGGAATGGAAGTAGCTTTACAGTCTCTAAGGTACTTGCAGTTGGAATCAGCCTCCGTTTTACAGACGAACAAGCTGAGACAGGAAGGCTGTAACTGACCCAAAGTCAGGCTACCAAGAAGCAGCAGCTTTGATACTGAAATATTACTTGTTCATCTATCATGTGTCAGGTACTGAGAGACACTTCCCATATATTTTCTCCTTAAATCTTCACAACTAAGTTTGTGTGTGTGGCATTAATACTTGTGCTTTTGCAAAGGTTTTCTTACTACACAATTTTAATTGGAGCTAGTCCTGTTGATATCACAGCACACTCCAGTAATCCTAAATTGCAGACCCTGAGGATGGACACTTTTGCTCCTCTATGTCAACATGTTCAAAACCTCAGAACCTAAGCAATTCAGTGCCACAAGATGCTCACCAGCCCTTAATTCTGATGTGGGTTACTGGTATCTCTAGCCAAAGCCAAAAGGGCCACTCAACCCACTTGTGGTAGAAAAGCCACAAGTACAGCAAATACTAAGGGGAAACTTCAGACTTCTCTGGACTCTTAATTTTGTTCAATAATTTAAAGAATATCCTTGAAAAATACATGGTATCTTGTCTGCTTTCTTTAAGAAAAGTAGACCGAGACTCATTCCACACCTGCTTCTGACCAGCCATGCCCTCTTGGGCTTTAGAAAAATGATTCAACTTTTCTCAGGCCTATTTTGGTTCCCTGCAACAGAAACCTGAATGAAATATGTCTCGCTGTTGAAATTCTGCTTCAAATCTACTTGGTGCCTCAAACAGCAGGGTGTCTAGAAATACTAGTCTCTGCTACTAGAGCAGAAATCTTAAAGAGCCATGCAAATTGGATCCACCCGGTCTTTAACGTGGGCCAATTCCTCCACGGTATGTGCAGACACATTCTTAGTTGACTTGACTGCATAATGGAGATAATTATAAGCACTTACTTATCTCACAGGGGTCTACTGAAGATTAATTAGTTAATGTTGGCAGACCAAAGGTGCAATATATGTGCTAAGTATTATTATTACTACTGTGCCACTTATCTTTAAGGAATGTTGTTTCTGAAGTCATAGTGCCTATGTGCCATCTGCTCACAGCAGCCTTTACCATCTCTCCACTCAGAGACTGAATCCGGTATCTGAATAAATAGATGTGCTCAAAAAAAAAATCTATCACACCTCCATCTGTGCTTATGGAATATGAATTCAGACATAGGCAGAAATGCAAATCAATCACAAGTGGCGAGGCTTCTCCAGTGCCTAGAGTCCCATTTTGAGATGTTTCTCTAATATTCTTGCTTTTCCTTTTAGAATCCGCTAACTCACGATGCGATGCTTCTGTGAAATTATCTCTCTTCTGCCTCTGAAATGGGGTGTCATGTTAGAGCCCTGAACGGTCTTCTCTTTTGTTCCCAGAATGTTGAAAGAGAAAACTTCCCCAGAACACGTTCACTACTGATCTTTTACAGAAACAAGCTCCATGATATGAGTGCTTTAGATATTAGTATAATTATCAAAGCTAATGAGTTTTTAAAGGTTTCTATATGAAATCGTGCTTTTGAAACTTCCCTCCTGCCAGAATTATAACTAGGTTACAGACAACATGACATGATCTATGACCCATTTTTACTAAGGACTCAAAGAATGAAGGTGCAGCTTCTCATGAATAAGCACCCCTTCCTGAACATGACAAGGCCCTGCAACCATGAGAGCTCAGAAAATCAGAAAGATTAAAACCTTAATGTAAAATTATCCAAATGTTTCACAGATATCACTACAGCAATATAAATACCATTCTTTGCCTTTGAGATAGTTCTTGGTATCACAATTATTACAGATATTTAATATACTTGCACAGTGGGTAGCTTAGGAATGATTTCTTCCCCCATCATCCTACTAGCTCTTCCTCTGGTCACCTGCAGAAAGTACACTTATCTTATATTTGAAACTCACCTCACTTGATCCATATACCCGGGATAATTCCGGTAATAGTTGTGTTTTATTTTGTATCCAATTTGTTCACAAATTTCTCATCTAATCCAAGGGTATGCTGCCACGTCTTTCATGGGGTCTGTGGAATTAATCAAGTAGGGAATAAACTCTGGTTCATTAAAGCTTCTTTGACCTGTTTTATGCATAATCTGATCTCATGGAGGATGCAAGTAATATTTGAATTCAATTCATCTAATCTAAATTATGCATCCACCTTATGAACTGGTTAAGTTTTAGGGATATAGAGAGGAATAAAATACCACACCTAGCCTCAAGAAGATAAATCTATAGCTAACTATATTAAAATGATAAGCTCCAAACTTGGCAATTTGAACAAGTCCTGAAAGAGCTCAGAGGAGGGAATGATTTATTCTGCTGAGAGTCAGGAAAGAGAGTTTCAGAAAGGTTCAGATGGATAGTATTTGAATTAGGCTGTGAAGAATGAAAACGGCATTGGTAGGAGGCTCACTTGGCTGTTCTGGCTCTATTTTCCAGCAGATTGATGTTTCTTGAACTACACTGTTCTATCTAGTTAAAAATGAGCCTTGAACACTCTTCTCATTTTTAAAAATTTTCTTCTTAGACTGCTGAATTTTGCTCCCCTCTTAAATCCCAGTTTCCTTGAACTTTTCTGTTGCTTGCCCCTACACTTGAAAATAGGTGTGTTTTCCCAATTTTGAACTTCCACTTGTACCTAGCTTTCACCCAACTTACCAAAGCACAATGCCCCAAACACCAACCACCTGATGGCTCTGCAAAGTTCATAGTGGACACCTAGAGGAAACTTGCATGTTCTCAAGCAGATGGAACTACTAGGAAAAGACAGAGCAAAAATCAGGACATATGTGACAAAAAGCAAGCTGTCTGGTTGGGCCAAAGCTCTCTGTTCCCTCATGCGTGAGGACATTTGACAGAATGATGTAACCAGCACCACAATAGCAGTGATATTGTGAAATAGCAAAGGTAATCCTACCCTAGCAATGTTGCAGCCCATCCCTCAGAAAATGCTAATTATAGATGAGGTATGTACACAAATAGGCTAAACTCCCTAAACAATCATGACATCATTTCTTCTTAAAGAAGATGGTCTAATCTGTCATTCCTTGAACCTAGATTCTGCACATTAAGGGGTACAAGTCTCTTAGGGGGTAACTTTTAGGACCATTTCGGAAAGTTAAGTATTTCATAAACTTCCTGATTACTAATTTGTGATCATAGGGTGAGCACAAAGGTAGTCAGTGGCTGGAATCTTGGGTATTTTAGAGCCTGGTCACTTTTGCCAACCCATCCTGTTAGATGATTAAAATGTCCCATAAGATGGGAGTCAAGGTGTCAGCTAGATTTTCTGATCTTTAATGGTCCTTATATTATTGGACAGACTAAGAGTCTGAAACCCTGATGTCCCCTCAGGAATAAAGATGTGATGGAGTGGAGCTAGCTCAGAAGGCTCACAGCATGACAACTTATGCAATGCATTCTCTGTAGACTAAAAAAAGGGAGTCTGGACTCAGGGCTGTAAATCTGGCACTGTCCATGAGTTCTAAATTGACTCTAAAATGAATGAGGTAATGGAATACTCAGACAGAAGGCTCATCCATTATAGAAATACACCTCAAATTGGTCCTTCTTTTGGTAAAGGCTAAGGAGTACTTCTAGTTAAAACTTGGCAAAGCTATTTGCTTACCAGGTCTTGCTGGGATTTGAATTAACTGTCACTGTGATAAAATTTTCCTAGAAACTAAATGAAAAGGCCAACATAAACAAATGTTACAGAAAGTCTTCAAAATTTTCAGAATTAACTGTTTGATCTAGTTAGCACCTCAAGTTCTATTGGTATAGTCCATTTAAAACAGATTTCTGTAAGGGGATAAAGAGTGAATTTGAAGCAAATTATACATATGGCATGGGTCTATCTATTTATGTAATGGAAGATGAGGCAGAAAACAGAGAAGAAATTGGAAGAAAAGAGATAGTGCTAAGGAACAATAAAATGGTCCTTTATTAGGCCCTAAAAATTCTCAATCAGGTTGTTAAAAACAATTAATTAAAGAGTATTTTGAAAGTATTCAAGTACTCCTTTGTATTTGAATCTAGTTGAATATGACCCACATGCTTCTGTGATCTTTTCAGGTTGGTTAGAAGTGGCTTGATGAATTGAAGCTCTATTAAGTTGCATGTGGTTTCCATTCTCTTGTTTTTATAGCTTTTTGGAACTTGCTTTAGGTCTGTTGGGACCTCTAACCATTTTCTGGCCTGAAGGTGCTGTTGTAGATGTTATCACAAGATAATCTCTTTTGTGTTACTACTCAGCACACTAAAAGTACTGGAATCTTTATTCAGCATTCATAGGTCATAATTTAATGCTCACAACTACACTATAAAGTTGTTACAAGCATCTATACTTTGTCATGCAGCTGAAGCTTTTAAAGATTGAATAACTTGCTCACCAGCATTTGTTATTTCTTGTCTTTTTGATGCTCACCATTCTGAGTAGTGCAAGGTGGTATTTCACTGTGGTTTGATTTGCATTTCCCCGATGGTTTATGCTGTTGCCATAGGGGAGCAGGGTGGGGTGACGGGTGAAATAGGTGGGGATAGAGAGGTAAAAACTTCCCATGATAAATCAATCAGTAATTTTGTAATGACTTTGTATGGTGACCGATGTTAACTAACTTATAGTGGTGAACGTTTCATAATGTATACAATTGTTGAATCACTATGTGTACAACTGAAACCAATATAATATTGTATATCAACAATATTGTATTGTATTGTATATCGACTCTACTTCAGTTTTACAAAAGGATTGAATAACTTGCCCAAGTAAGTGGTACAGCTAGCTTTAAACCCAGATTATCTGGATACAATTCCTGTACTCTTTCCTCTAAATCACATGTATGTTATTAAGTTCTTAGAGCCTCAATTATATGTGTGAACTTTTTTGCAGTTCTATTATCAGGATTTAAAACGACTATGTTGCTTGCTCAATGTCTCTTTGCCTTCCTCTCGCCCCCAGGATTATTTTTGCCTTGAGGGAACAAACAGTAAGGTGAGAAACTGGGACATGAAATTTTGTTATCAAACTTGTAATACTTCTGCGAAATGTATTGGTCAGTGTCAAATCAGGAAAATACAAAGTTTGTGAAGAGCCTAATTAACACTTTCTTTAACTTCCAGGTTTTTTATTTTACTTTTCCTTTATGTTCTAAATTTAAAAAGTAATATATGTATGTGCAAAAAATTCCAAACAGAAAAGAAGTTGTAATCTGAAAAGCAACTCTTCTTCCCACCTTGCTCTTCAGTCCCAGTTTTCAGGTTAAAATCTTTTGTGTGTATTTCCAAAGACATTTTACATATACATGCAAATATAAAATACTTCTTTTCTTTTTTAACACTTTATTTTGCTGATATTTTCATTATCAGCTCTATAGCTTCCCTTGCTTTTCAGAGTTGCAGAGTATTTCATTAATGGGTAGACTGAAATTGATTTAACCTATTTGTTACTGTTTGGCTTTTAGAGATTTTGCAGACTTTTGTTCTAAGTATGCTGCAATGAACATCCTTCATTTTTCTTTGTTCATAGATACATGAATAATGCTGGATAAATGCCTCAAAGTGGCATTACTGAATCAAAGGCTAAACTAAATTTATGAGATATGTATCACTAAATTTTCATTCTATATGTGACTATTTTACAGTTATGATTTATTTTTTAAAAAGGTATGTATGTTTAATATAAGTAAAGAGAATTGCCCTATTTTATAAGTTTTGTAAGTTATTAAAATATTCTTCATATTGTGAGGTTTGGGGCATAGAATATTTAAATTTTTCTGTAGTAAAGTTTATTAATCTTTTCTAATGCTGCTTCTCGGTGGTTCCTCTTATTGAAAAAGGGTATTTCCATATCAAAACAATCTTTTTGTGAATGTAATTTTTTAGTATTTTAAATTTTTATTTTTACATTTAAATCTGATACATTTGGAATTTATTGGGGTCAACTTAAAGCTTTTTTGTTTTTTATGGCTAGCTAGTTGTCCCAACATCAATTATTGAGAAAGCTGTTTTTTCACTGATTTGAAATGCCAACTTTATCATACGTTAAATTCTCATATGTATTTCTGTTTATTTCTTGACTTTTTCCTCTATCCAAATGATCGATCTGCCTTATTCAGACACCAGCACCAAACAACTACAATAATATTAAAATATATCTTACTATCTTACTGAGGTATTTTTACTACTTTACTACTTTTTATTTTTTCAGAAACATACTGCCAATTTTTCCATGTTTATTTTTACATAAGAAATTTAGAATCAGCTAGCTCAACTTCCAAAAATAAGGCTGTTGGTGTTTTATTTCGATCATATCAAATCTGTAGATTTAGTTTGAGCTTACATTTTTACAATACTGAGTCTTTCTGTGCAATAATTAGTTTTGTCTTTTAACTTTTGAAGCCTTTTAAAAACACATATCCCTTTGTAGAATTCATTTTTTTTCAGAGATCTTTCACATAACTTCATATCTAGATATTTATTCTTCTCATTTTAAAGGTGAGATTCTTATATCTCTATGTTTTAATAGCTGGGAATGTTTGGAAAGCAATTAGCTTTCATATATTTATTTGTGTTTGGCTTCCTCAGTAAATATGTCTACTGCTTTTACTTTAAATTATTTTAAGATTTAATGATAATCATCTGAAAAAAAATGTTGTATCCTTTACATGATCTCCAGTACTTATATCTCTGTTTTTAAAAATACTTTGAGTTTATAAAAAAATTTTAAAGTACATCATCTGGTACTTCTACAACAACATTAAATATTTAAATAATAGTAATAATAAAAAACATCCTGTTTTATTGTTACTGAATTTAGTGAGGATGCTTCTAATATTTCATTATCAACATGGATTTTGCTTTCAGACATAAATATCAAGCAGATTATAAAGTTGTATAAAAACCAATTATAATTTTATTAAGAATTATAAAAACATTAGATACTACCAAATAACTTTTTACTATCTATAGAGATAATAATCACGTGCTTTCATCTTTTTACTTTCTAATATCTTAAATACATTGATAGATTTTATATAAAGATGTTTGTATTATATTCCTTGAATAAACTTTCTTAATTGTGTTCTATCCTTTTAATACTCTCACGGGTTCCTCCTTTTGTTTTGTTTATTTATTGATTTATTTGTTGTATACAAAAGCAGTATGGGGCCCGGTTTTCCCTGTTTTTAAATCTAGAAAGATAAATTTTCCAGATTTAGAGCACTAATTTTATGTTGGCTTCATAAAAGATGAATTTGGAAGCTATATGTTTCTATGCTTTCTAGAACATTTCAAATAGCTTTGTAATTATTTATTCCTTAGGAGCTGGTTTAGAGTTCATCACTGAAACTGTTTGGCTTAGGAAGGTTTGGCTTCTTTAAGAATAGGGATAAATAAATATTTTTCTTAATTGTTCTCCCAAGAAAATTGAAAAATTTGCCTTCATCTGATTTGACTTCTATTGTCTTTTAGAACCAACTTTGTCGTGTCTCTTATCATAATAAAGCATTCATTTTATTCAGACTTTCAAGTTTGTCTTCAGTTTGTTTTTTCTCATAATTAGTTTCATTTTTCTTGCATCTATATTTACTAACAAATTATGTTTTTCCTTGTTTTATTTATTATATGTTTCTCCTTATCTTATTTTTCTAAGATCAGTTTATATGTTTACACAACACACACATACACTTATTTAGCTTTATATATGTATCAGTTATGTATACATGTATAATATATTGAATTAACATATAATATATAGCTATAAACACTTTGAATTTTTATGTTTTCTTCCTAATGTTATTTTTAATATCACTCATATACAATTATATGTATTAGTACATACATATATGCATATGTTCAATTATATATGACATACATTTGTGTACACACACATCAGCCAATTGTGAATTTGCTATTTTACTTCTTTCTATTTTCCAATTTATTAACTTTGCTTTTCTTACTAATAATCTTTTCTTTTGTTTTCCTTAGCTCATGGTACTGTTACCTTTATAATTTCCTTAATAGACTATTTAATAATTTATTTCATTCTTGGTTGTTTAGACAGGTAATTATTAAAACCTATAAATCTTTTCTTCTGACAATAATGTTAGGTTATTTCATAGGTTCTCATACATAATTACGTGTTATTGTTATAGTCTAGATATTCTATATTTATGCTTTGGCTTTTTTTTTAACTTAGGAGTTACTGAACACAAAACTTCTAATTCTTTAAACACTTGGCATATGTTTTTGTTGTTCTGTGTTACTGTTATAGTGCATTGTTAGCAGAGAAGTTTGAAGTTCTCTAAAGTGGTCTTCTTTTAAAAAAATTGCTTTACTTTTTCTTTGTAACCTAATTGCATGCTATTTTGCATATGGATATTGATCTTTTTTGACATATATCTATTATACATTTATTCGGTCTGTTTGACCAAATGAGCTCAATGATGTAAGTTAAAAATATCCTACTGTTGTTGTTTATTTTCTATTGTCATTGAAATGCCAACTTTAACTTCTTTCATGTCCTGTCTCCTTGATTTCAACTCTGACATTAGTATCACAAACTTTGCTTTCTTATTTGTTAGGATTTTTCTGTTATGTCTTTGTCTATCATTTCTTCTAATACTTTAAAGCCACTTTATTTTAAATGTTCACTCCCGTTCACTAGGGGATTGGTCTTTCCTGCTGATCAAATTAGATACTCTTATTCTTAGTACGTTATTTTATTCTGTTTGGCAGCATTGATGTGAGAAATATAATTGATCTTAGTACTATTATCTTCTTTATATTTCAGATGTCCTTGTTTTCAGTCTTTTGCTGAGCAGTCTGTATTTTATTGTGCTTTCTTCTGTTGTGTGCTCCTTCTTTTCTGTGGCTTCTTGGAATGTGTATTGACTTGTAAGTTCTTCCTGTAAGTTTAACTATATTAAAAACTGTTTCTTCACTTGCTAACTTCAGAAAATCTATTGAGTCTCTACATCAAAAGAAAAAGAACTTAGCCCACTTACACTTTGTTTACTCTCACCCCTCAATGTATATTACATTAGTTTTGGTTGATTTTTTTAATTAAGATATCATTGATATACACTCTTATGAAGGTTTCACAAGAAAAACAATATGGTTTTTACATTCACCCTTATTATCGAGTCCCCCCACATACCCCATTACAGTCACTGTCCATCAGTGTAGTAAGATGCCACAGAGTCTAGTTTGGGTTGATTTTATGATTATTTTTAGTTTTTTCTGTGAGAGTTATTTCACACAACTATCTATCGAGTTATCACCTAGGAAATGATTGTGCATTCAATTCATCAAACTCCCCTTCCCTCACTCCCTCTCCCAGTTTTGTTGGTTACATTATAATATAACTGACGAGTACTAATGATACCCTCATGTCTTTATCACTAGTTCCTTCACGTAAATAGATTCCATGTTCACCATCATTATATTCTATCTCAAGTTTCCCATTCCTTTATTTTGATTCATCAGTGTCAAGTTGGATTTTGTAATTAAGCAGGTCTTGAATGTGCCCATGGGGATTGTGTAGGCTGGGCTCTATGAAATATCTGTCTGTTGCCTTAATTATTTAGTTATTTAAAGATAGTTTGTTGAAACACAAAAAAATTTAGGCTACCTTTTCTTTCCCTAAGCAATCTACTTTCTACTTTTTTCTCTCATTGGTTATTTCTTTTGTTTGTTTTGCTTATCTGGGATTAGTTCTTTATACTTGAAGTCCAGTATCTGCTCTGGGATATGCTGTCACATTGGTTGATCCATAACATTTTTTTCCTTAAGGTAGAATTTATAATTTTAATATACAAATTCATCTTTATTATTTCGGTGTTCCAAAGACCTTATATAGAAACCCACATACTTGTCTTCAGACATGTGAAATACATTAATATATAGAGGATTTATCTTCCTTATCTCTTATTTTATATCTAAACACTTATTTTTCCCCATTTAACTATTTTCTCTTTATTCAAGTTGTTCCCAATTGTGTTTTCCATATTATCTCTACTACTTTTTGTTTCTTTTAATGTGCCTTTATTTTACAAAATGCTTTTACCTCTAACTTCTGTTTCCATTTTTAGTACTAATATTTTTAAATGCTTTTAATATTTTTCTGTTGTCTTTTGCTGTCCTCCTTGATCACATGTATCTCTTGAACTCTTAAAACAAAACAAAACAAAACAAAAACCCCATTTTTCTTCCTATAAGCCATGATGGAGAAAGCTTTGTTCAAGACTCTCTAGTCTCTTCCATTGCATGTATAATCTTTGGATGATTAATTCCATGCTGTTCTCCTTCTGATTACTCTTCCCTATTGAATGGGAGCAGCATTCTATTGTTCAGCTTTTTAGTCACAAAGCATAAAAATAAAGGAAAGGAGGCTTGGTCACAAAGTATAAAAATAAGAGAAAGGAGGCTTGGTGACCCAGGGCATCTAATGCTTCAGTGTGGACACTTTATTATAAGCTCTGCTGTGACCTCTGCCTTTGTGAAATAATTGCAGAGGAAGCTGTTTTACTGTTTTCTGTTGAACAAAATACCTGCATGGCTCTTGGTGATGCCAGAGTATTTGTGCAGCACTGTGCCTTGTTCATACAAGAATGCTTATGATCTCAGGTGAAGGCAATGTGGTGTGGTGGTTACAGGCACAGGCTTCCTGGGTTATACCACTTACTGGCTACATGCTATTGAAGCTATTCTCTAAGATGCTCACCAGTATCTAGCTCACAAATTTGTGAATATCCATGACATAATGTGGTTAGAGCACCTGGTACATAATAAGCACTCAATCATATTTCACTATTTTTGAAACACAGGATAGGACTGCTTGGGTTCAAACACCAGCCCTGCCACTCACTAGCTGTGTGACATTGTGCAGTTTGCTTAACCTCCCTAGACCGCTGTTTCCTCATGTACAAGAGGGAGATTATATTACTACTTACTACATGGAGTGTTAGAACCATCTGTGGCATATAGTAGGGGATTCATGGCTTTATTGTTAACACTTTCCAACAGGAAAGCCTAATTTGACATAGAATCAGAGTATATTTTAATCTTGATCCATTCATGAACATTGAGCAATGCCCGAACATATGTACTTCAAGGTGTCTATGACTTGTGAGCATTTACCCCAATGTTCACTACAGTAACAGCTTAGTAAATGGCTGTAGAATGAATATATTGATAGAAGTAGTGATGCGATATTGGAACTAAACCTGCTCTCCCACCCCGCACACTGCCCCCTTTTTTATCATGGAAAGTATATAGAGTTCAAATTTTCAAGGCTTACTATTTGGTAATCTCAACTCACTTGTCCTATCTTTTCTTTGTTTTTATTAACTTTTTCTCATTCTATTTCTATTACAACAGCACCAGTTATCTATAGAAATATAGTATGGATTAAGAGGAATTTGAAGTCCTTTGAATTCCAATATAAAAACTATTATTATCTGCTATGGTCAACCCTCTACTTTAGTTTTAATACTGTTAAGGACTGCTTTAAATATAGACCATCTGCATAGGCAAGATGGCTCACAATATTTATTTAAACATAAGCTCAATATGGAGAACTTTCAGTTTCACATTTTCCAATTAATTTGGCTCATCTTTATTTGTTTGCAACCACTGGTGTATCTATCCTTGGTTATTAGAAAAGTGACTCCATCTCCAAACAATAGTCATGCTTCATTTCCCTAGTTGTAACAGAATGGCCAGACTCTGCATAATTCTTATTTAACCAGTTTACTGCAGTTATGATCTTTATCATTGTTGTCATTATGTTCACCAAGTTTTGAAAACCTATTCAACACTTTCAAATACATAAATCAAATAGTTTCTGCCCTGGCAGCTCTCATCCTGGATGCTACAGCTGATACTGCAGAAAAAGAAAAAATAGTATGAGAACACAATGAATATAGGTCATCCAGGATTAACACCATTTCATACTTCATTCATTCATTAATGTTACTTCTGAGCTGTTGCAGTGCATTAAGTTCTTTGAGGAATAGAAAAAAGTTAAGGGCATATCATTTTCCTGGAAAAATTTACAACTGAGTCTGGAAGACCAAATATATGCACACAATATGATGAGACAAAAATTACCATGTACCCTGTGTTAGTCAGTAAATATCCCCTGAGTTTCTGCTAAACGCCAGTATGAAGAGACAGGCTCAGCATACAAAAATGGTTAAGGCATAGTCTCTGATTTTTAATGAATGAACTGAAAGTTTAATGAGAGATAAAATATCACTCATTACTACTACTACTACTAAAAGCTGATGTTTATTGCAAAGTTACTGTATATACAGTTGCTCTTTTAGATGTATTCACATCCTAACTCACATAATTTTCACAATAACTATCGAGTATGTATTACTGTCATTCTTGGTTTTTTTTTTTTTATTAAGATATCATTGATGCACACTCTTATGAAGGCTTCACATGAAAAACAATGTGGTTACTACATTCACCCATATTATCAAATCCCCCCCACCTCATTAAAGTCATTGTCCTTCAGTGTAGTAAGATGCCACAGAGTCACTACTTGCCTTCCCTGTGCTACTGTCTTCCCCATGACCCCCCCACACCATGTGTACGAATCATAATACCCCTCAATCCCTTTCTCCCTCCCTCCCCACTCTCCCTCCCCCACCCCTCCCCCTTGGTAACTGCTAGTCCCTTCTTGGAGTCTGTGAGTCTGCTGCTGTTTTGTTCCTTCAGTTTTTCTTCAACGTTATACTCCACAAATAACGGAAATCATTTGGTACTTGTATTTGTCCACCTGGCTTAATACCCTCTATTTAATGTGACTTAATATGTCCACTGAGCATAATACCCTCTAGCTCCATCCATGTTGTTGCAAATGGTAGGATTTGTTTCTTTCTTATGGCTGAATAGTATTCCATTGTGTATACGTACCACATCTTCTTTCTCCATTTATCTACTGATGGACACTTAGGTTGCTTCCATATCTTGCCTGTTGTAAATAGTGCTGCAATAAACATAGGGGTGCATATGTTTTTTGAATCTGAGAACTTGTTTTCTTTGGGTAAATTCCTAGGAGTGGAATTCCTGGGTCAAATGTTATTTCTATTTTTAGTTTTTTGAGGAATCTGCATATTGCTTTCCATAATGGTTGAACTAATTTACATTCCCACCAGCAGTATATGATGGTTCCCCTTTCTCCACATCCTCACCAGCATTTGTTGTTCCTAGTCTTTTCAATGTTGAGTCATCCTAGCTGGCCATCCTAACGAGTAATATCTCAATGTGGTTTTAATTTGCATTTCCCTGATAATCAGCGATGTGGAGCATCTTTTCTTGTGCCTGTTGGCCATTGGAATTTCTTCTTGGGAAAAGTGTCTGTTCAGAACCTCCACCCATTTTTTAATATGGTTATTTGCTTTTTGGGTGTTGAGGTGTGTGAGTTCTTTATATATTTTGGATGTTAACCCCTTGTCAGATATGTCATTTACAAATATATTCTCTCATACTGTAGGATGCCTTTTTGTTCTGATGATGGTGTCGTTTGCTGTGCAGAAGCTTTTTTAGTTTGATGTAGTCCCATTTGTTCATTTTTGCCTTTGTTTTCCTTGCCCGAGGAGATGCATTCAGGAAAATGTTACTCATGTTTATATTCAAGAGATTTTTGCCTATGTTTTCTTCTAAGAGTTTTATGGTTTCATGACTTGCATTCAAGTCTTTGATCCATTTCAAGTTTACTTTTGTATATAGGGTTAGACAATAATCTAGTTTCATTCTCTTACATGTAGCTGTCCAGTTTTGCCAACACCAGTTGTTGAAGAGGCTGTCATTTCCCATTGTATATCCATGGCTCCTTTATCATATATTAATTGACCGTATATGCATGGGTTAATATCTGAACTCTCCATTCTGTTCCATTGGTCTATGGGTCTGTTCTTGTGCCAGTACCAAATTGTCTTGATTACTGTGGCTTTGTAGTAGAGCCTGAAGTTGGGGAGCATAATCTCCCCAGCTTTGTTCTTCCTTCTCTGGATTGCTTTGGCTATTCAGGGTCTTTTGTGGTTCCATATGAATTTTAGAACAATTTTCCTTAGTTCACTGAAGAATGCTGTTGGTATTTTGATAGGGATTACATTGAATCTGTATATTGCTTTAGGCAGGATGGCCCTTTTAACAATATTAATTCCTTTGGAAGCAACCTAAATGTCCATCAGTAGATGAATGGATAAAAAAAGATGTACATATACACAATGGAATACTACTCAGCCATAAGAAAAGGGCAAATCCTACCATTTGCAGCAACATGGATGGAGCTGGAGGGTATTATGCTCAGTGAAACAAGCCAAGCGGAGAAAGAGAAATACCAAATGATTTCACTCATCTGTGGAGTATAAGAACAAAGGAAAAACTGAAGGAACAAAACAGCAGCAGACTCACAGAACTCAAGAATGGACTAATAGGTACAAAAGGGAAAGGGACTGGGGAGGATGGGTGGGTAGGGAGGGATAAGGGGGGGGAAGAAGAAGGGGAGTATTAAGATTAGCATGCATGGGGAGGTGGGAGAAAGGGGAGGGCTGTACAACACAGAGAAGGCAAGTAGTGATTCAACAGCATTTTGCTATGCTGATGGACAGTGACTGTAAAGGGGTTTATAGGGGGGACCTGGTATAGGGGAGAGCCTAGTAAACATAATATTCATCATGTAAGTGTAGATTAATGATAAAAAAAAAAAGGCAGTTCCTGTGTGGTGACCTCCAGTGAGTTCTACACAATGTTATAAAGGGCATATAAAAGTGTAGGCAAAGGGTCTGTTTGTGTTTATACAGACGATCAAAGCCTAATTTGGCTATCCCAAAAATGAACTAAGATATGATATGAAAAAGAACTTCCAACATCAGCACTCTCTGGAAGACTCATGCTAGAAGACGATCATCAAAAAACCCCAACAAAGATCCACGCACTGCTACAGGTAGAGATGCACTCATCCCACCAGTTCCTGGACTTGCAATGGGAATGAAGAAGGAGATATCTAAGCTGGCCTGTGCATACAGTAAAACAACAAATTTGACTGGATCTATATTGTTGGAACTCAACGAAGAATTAGGAGAAGTGCAAATTGTAGCGCTCCAAAATCTTACAACTACAGACTATTTACTGTTAAAAGAACATATGGGATGTGAACAGTCCCCCGGAATGGGTTGTTTTAATTTGTCTGATTTCTCTCAGACTGTTCAAGTTCAGTTGGATAATATCCACCATATCATAGATAAGTTTTCACAAATGCCTAAGGTGCCTAACTGGTTTTCTTGGTTTCACTGGAGATGGCTGGTAATTACAGGTATGCTTTGGTTATGTAACTATACTCCTATTATGTTAATGTGTGTGCCCAATTTATGTAGTAGCTTAAAACCTATACATGCTGAAGTTACTCTACAAGAAGATATGTCAAAGAAATAATCAATCTTCCCAGGTTTTCTTCTGCCTGCTACTTCTATAGCTTTTCTTCTTCCTTCCTAATTACAACCCTTAAATAGAATTCGTGCCTCATATCTAATTTACCGAGTACCATAATTCTTCCAAGTGGTAAAGATACCTCAAGACAAATGCTGGGCATAGAAGCCACAGGGCATAAATATGCAAAGAAGTAAAAAGCTAACCTTTTCAAACAATAAGGCTTCTCTCTCACTTACCAACTTTACATTTCCCTGTATGGCCCCGGAAGATGACTGGTTAGCCAGAGACGGGTAAGATTCCTCAAGGGAGGAACAACCTAAGACAGGCACAGTCGCAGGGGGCCATCAGGTGAGAAATTGGGGATCAACAGAGGTGAGGCTTAGAACCTCACCCCCCTGTTCTGAGAGAAATCTTCTGCATACGTGGATGTTTTATTGCCCTTGTCTAGCTTGGATTAACACATAGTCTACAGGCACACACCTGATCATCTACATTTGCTCTCTTACAACACTAAACTATGTTTTCTACCTTTATCTTGCATCTACCTACCACTTCAGCATTTTATTAAAAATAATAATAATAAAGAGAGAAATGTGGTATCCACATATAAATCAAGTATAAAAATCAAATGAATATTCATATTTGAACTGACTGTTTATAGTTCATAATGCATGAGCAAAACCGAAAGTTTCTGTGATGACTGCCCTTGTACTGTTCACCATGTAACTTATTCACTATGTAAGAATTTGTTCTCCATGTAAGAACTTGTTCGTTATCCTTCAGAAGATTGGAGACTAACGAAAATTAGGCTTGGGGTGGATTAATGATTGTGCATTGAGCATTGGCTCCCCTATACAGAATTATATTGTTGTTAACAACCATTTGATCAATAAATATGAGAGATGCCCTCACAAACAAACAAACAAACAAAAAAAATGTACACACTTCCAATTGTAAAATAAATAAGTAACCGGGATGTAACGTATAGCAAAAGGAATATAGTCAAAATATTGTAACAACTTTGTATGGTGATAGCTGGTAGCTAGAATTATCATGTATATAAATGTTGAATCACTGTGTTGTACACCTGAAACTAATGTAATACTGTGTGTCAACTACCCTTCAATAAAAAATAATTATCTACAAAAAAAAAAACAATATTAATTCTTCCTTTCCATGAGCACAGGATGTATTTCCATTTATTGGTATATTCCTTAAATTCTCTCATGTCTGTCTTGTAGTTTTTAGCGTCTCATTTTAAAGATGAGGAAAGTAAGGCACAGAATGTTGCAGTAACTCACTACAGGTCATCTAGCTAGTGTGACAGTGTGTGTCAGTCTAATGAAATCAGAGTGAACATGAGATATAGCAGTATAGGAAGTAGAAAAATCTTTTTGAAAGAGCTAAATTTTTAGTACAATCTCGAAGGAGTAAGATAAGGACTTTGAGGTAGTAGGAAGGTCAGGCATCTGTGTTCAATGAAGAAGCACCATCATGGAGAGGAATGAAAAGATTGAGGAGTGAAAGGGGATAAGACTTGGTTCTGGTCAAGATTTTAGAGGAATCATGAATGAAATGCCCCTGGAAATTCAGAGAGAAATGCTGAGTAAAGTAAACTGAATAGGAAAACCTTTTCTCCCTGCCTGTTTTTACTGAATGTCCAGGTAACATTTGAGAAGTCACATGGCACAAGTAGATAAACTCTATTGTTTTCCCAGTGCCTGAAAATGCTACAGAGTCACATTCAGAGCTAGGACATTCCTTTCAGACCATCACACTTAAGATGACAGATAACACAAGAAAGAATACAGAATCAGGCTGTTATCTCCATTAACACTTAGTGCCCATTAACTCATTTGTGAGTTTATTGGCTCACTTAAGTTACTAGATCAGTGACAGAATGCTAAGCAGGGCAAGTGATTTTAATGGAGGTGAGAGCATATTGTAGGACTGCTAAATCACAAGACAGCAGCTAGGCACTGGGAACAGTAAAGTGAGGAAAAGTTAGAGAAATCGAAAAGAGAAACCAAAGGCTGAGGGTAAGTATGACCAATTTTGCAAGTTTGCCTAGAGCTGGCCCTGAGAAAGTAACAAGGGCAGATCTTTCAGAAATGCACATAATTAGTAGGGTAGAAAGTGAAAGATTTTTATATGAGATCCTTTTGCGGTATGTGGAAGAGTTGCTGATAACAGTTTATGAGAGCCAATTGTTAAACTTATAAAATGTGTGTGCTGTTTGATAAACTGCTGCTAGACTGCTGTTTACCGTGGTGGGAGTATTTACCCTATGGAAGTTGGCAAATGTTACAAATCAAGCTTCCCACCCTTCTATCTTCCCCAACCACCCCTCTCCCCACAACACACACTTCCTTCATGGTGGATTGAAAACAGAGGAAAGTTTTAAGACATAAGGTTTAACCTGCATGCCATGGCTTGAGTGACAGCATTCACTGGGGTAAGAAGAATTAGAGCTGCTCTATGAAGGTGAAGAAAGAATGCCCTCCTACCCCATCCTTCCTTGGGACTGTGTGAGGAACGCATGCAGCCTGGCTTGGTATTTGTAGTTTCCTGCTTTTCTGAAAATACATGAAGGGTCTGATTCATAAGAGTGAAGAATGCAAGGTAGGGGAAGGAGCCAGGATGCCTGGTGATCCTTCGGGAGACCAGTGGGGAGGGATTTAGAAAGTTAAAACTTTGAGGAGGGTTACTGATTCAACAACTTATGAAACCACAGTGACCGAGGCTACAGAGAATGCCATTTCCTTGCAGAGTGGTTGCTTCTCCGCTCTCCGCTTTAGTCCTCATTCTTCCAACTCTTCTTCTGTCCTTGGGACTTCATTTAGTTTTTGGAATTGTTGTACTCTGGAGAATATTAGGGGAAAAGGAAAGGTGTATAAAAAGCCTCTGAGAAGAACAAAAGCAGACTGCTGGAAAGAAAGGTGGCAGGAAAAAAAAGTGCTCCAATACCTTTTAACATACTATTAGTAAAGAACCTTGAAATTTTCAACTTGAGAGCAATAAAGTCACTTAAGCAGATGGGGGAAAATAAAAGTTAGATGAAACTATAAAATATTCCAGTTACTAAGCTGAAGAAACCCTTAGTGGAACTCCTTTCATTTAAGCAGCATGAATAAGACTCATTCAATAATAAATTCTTATCCCGCAAGCTGTTTGTGAAGTCAAGGAACCTATCTCATGCAGGTGTTCCATGTGTGAGATGCCAGAAGAGACGACCAAGCCCCAAACTTACCATATTGTGGTTAGAGGGAGCTCTAAACCCAAAGACACAGTAAGAACGAGGGGTTTTCAAAACAAAAGTATGTTTGCGCTTTAGTACTGCTTTAAAGTGATTCTGTTTGCTTTAGTCAGTTATATTTTTTGTGCCATAAATTCCATATGTATACTAATTATAATAGTAAAATTTGAGTATAATGTTATAAGGAGAGGGCTTGTGAGTTCTGTGAGATGAAACAGCTTTTCCCAAAGATACAAACTCAACTTCAGGTTATTACAAATGAAATTTACTGTAGAAATTATTTGCAGAATAGCTTAAGGGCTTGATTTGGCATGCTCGTGCATGCAGAGCTCCTGGAGAAGTTCTGGGAACTTAAAGCTCTATAAATGCCAGCTGTTGAAGGCAGGCTGCTCATGAGTTGAGTAGAAGAGGAAAGAAAATGTAGATATGAAAAGGGAAAAATGGAGCAAAGAGAGACATCAGGCTATGTACTTGGCTTACATAAAAGACAAGGACAAAAACAGGTTGGATATTGCTTAGGAGATATGGGAAAAAAGGAGTTGAGAATGGTTGTCACTGCTGCCAAAGTGGGCTTGGAGGCCCAGGGACTTCATTTGTACAGCCATCAAGTCAACCTTAGTCATTGGTACTTGTGCAACCACTGTTACGTATGCAGGATAAACACACATTTACACATATGCTCATACATTTATACATAAGTGTATATGCACAATAGATGCGTATCTATGCACACATATATAAGTATATATGTATACACACTAAAAAATATATATACATATATAAAATGGGACATAAATAAGATAGAAAAGAAATGTAAACACTGCCTTCTAGAAAATTTTGTTTTAATTGAGGATACAAGATATGATGTACACAGTAATTATACTTCCATCTCCCATTTGTTACTCAGCCCACTTTAATTTAGGTCCTGCCCTACATGTCATTGAAACAGCTCTATATGCACTTGAATCCAAATATAATATGCTTTTTGAAGTTCTCTTTAAAACTCTTAGCATTGCAACTTCTAACTGATCTGCAACATTTGACCTCTCCTCACATGTTGAAACTTTCCTTTTCTAGCATTTGATTCACCATTCTCTCCTGATTTCCTTCATCTCTGTGGACATTCTCAATCTCCTCCACGGCCTTTTGGTCTTTTGCTGGTCTGTTAAAAGGTGATGCTCTCCAGAGCTTTATTCTGGCAACTCTTCATCCTCTGGGTGATTTTACCTATATCCATAGCTTTGTTATCACATAGACATCGATGATTCTGAACTCCAGCCTACATCTCTATTCTGAACTCAGGTCTTTATATATAACCACCTGCAATGAATACCCACATAACTATCTTTACCACTTCAAGATCATCACGTCCACAAAGAATTTATAATTTTCTTGCAACCTTTAACATACTTGCTCGTCTTCCTGTCTTCCCTTTATTAGTTGGTGACATTCCCATTCTCTCAGAAACCAGAAGCCTGAATCATACCTGACTCTACCTACTACCCACTACCCCGTCATGCCTTGTAATGGATCCCCATGAAATGCTATCAGTCATAACTCCCCAAATACTTTTCAATTGAATATCTTTCTTGATCAGGACCTTTTATTTTCTAGTCTAGTTTCTCTAATAGCCTTTGAAGTGATCTTCCTCTGTTCAAAATTCTCTCCAAGTAATCCCTAGATGGGTGAGACCAAAATATATCTGAATTCATCTCTCTTCTTGAAAATTCTTCAATTTCTTCTAATCATCTGCAGGTAAAGCCCTGAATTCCTGTGCATGGCATACAAAGCATTTATAACCTGGTCTCTGTGCACTTATCGAGTCCCACATTGCTGCCCTCTCTTTCCCTCCTCTTACAGGGAACTCTAGACGCCTCTAGGACTTAGCTCAGGGGTTGCCTCCTCAGGGGAGTTTCTCTGCAGCTCCTCCTACAATGCTCTCCTGGCACCTGACAGCTGTCTCTCCCACAGCACTTCAGTCCACTGCATTGTACAAATTGTTTTTTCTTGTTTATCTTTCTCACAGCATTTGAGAGCTCTTGGAAGGCAAAGACCATTTCTCATTTGTCTTTTGTGTGATGAATATAAAGCAAAATGTCTGGTACATAACAAATGTCTGGTGCACAACAAATGTTTTTGTTAATGAGTAAAAAATTTGAGGCTAAATAGTACTAAATCTGTTAGGAATTGTATTTCAGTAGGGAAACAAAATTTTCTTTTTCCCACCCCCAACAAAACCCCCATGGATTAGACTATTATATTTTTCTTTGATATAAAAGAAGTTTATAGGTATTTGTCAAGAGTTGGTGTGGCAGCTCCACAGTTATCAGATCTAGGTTCTTCATTCTTTCTTCTCAGTGATTAACACGTGGTTTTCAGGCTCAAAGTCATTTCATGGCAGAGGATGACTACTGGATTTCCAGCCTTCATGCCTGTATTCTAGGCAAGAAGAAAGAGGAAATGGGGAGAGAGGCCGAACAGAGCCATGCCCACCTGAGTCAAGCTCCTTTAAATAATTTTCCCGAAAGCCGCACTCCAATTCTTACTCTTACTTCTCCTTGGTTGCTATCATCTGCAAGACAGGTTAGGAAACATAATTGTCTAGAACATATTTCCTCCTAGAGTAAAATTATTATCTATTAATATAGAAGGAGGAAAAGTAGATTTTTAGTAGGCAAATTTTAATAGTGGCACAATTGCAACATTAATTGTTGGCAATAGGAGTATTGGAAATAAACTAGTAGTTGAAGTGCCCTTGCAGGAAGGAGGATGAGAGAAGCTCTAAATGAGTGCTGGAAGGTGGGTAAGATTGGAGTAGGCTTAAGTGTGGAATGACATTTTGGAGCAGGCAACACTATGAACGAAGGTTAAGAGTAGAGGTCAAGAGTGGTAGGTTTGGGATATTGATTGTTTGCTGCTGGTCTTTGCCAGACTTGAGGTCCTTGGAGCAAAGACTACGTCCTCCTCATTAGTCTCCAGTATGTAACACAGCCCCTCACACCAATTGGGGCTGATTCTATTCCAGAACTGAGGTTGTGGATGGATGACAGAACATGTTTGAGAAAGTTTCTGAATGCACAGAATGAGCTGGACTTCATTCCACACATGGCTGGAGGCACTGGAGAATTTTGAGAGGAATGCCATGATAAAACTATGTCCAGAGGACCAATTTTGTGATAAAGGTGCTGGAGAGGGAATATTTCAGAAGTTCAATGTGAAGCATTTAAGTAGAAGGGAAGCAGTAGATAAAAATAAGAAATGATAAACAGATTTTTATAGTGATTATTACCCTTGTCCTCTGATATTACCTTTTCCCTTTCCCTGCTTAATTCTTTTTCTACATCAACTATCACCTTCTAATATACTATACACTTACTTAATTTTTTAAAATAGTATGTCTTCTGAGCCATAGGAAGTATTGTGAATTGGTTTGTTGGGTTTACAAGATTGGCAGAATATCCAAGTTATAGAGGTAATCCTTGGATTGAGAATTAAATTTAGAGCTGGCAATATGGATTTAAGAATTACTTGTATGGAGTTTATGAAAGTTGTGAAGGAGAACCTCTTCAGGGAAGGTGATGTACAGTGATAGAAACAGAAAGCAAAAGGACAGGTAATGAAGGCAAGACTTCAGATGGTAACGACCAGTGATGTTTGCAACTGTAAACATTCTTCTTCAGGAAGAAATGCATCTTGAGGCAAAGGTACATAGATCTTCTCCCTTCCTCTCCTTTCTCCTGCAGCCAGAGGAAGCAGATCTGATTAAGCCAGGATAGATTCTACGTCAAGGGTGGGAATGGGGGGAGACTTTTGGTTTTATTTTCATGGTATGGATCAAAGTTGATTTTTATATATGAGTATTACTTCTATTAAAATAAGTTTTAAAGATAAATAGAAGGTGATGTTGACTCTGTAGCTTTGGGTGCTGCCGTAAGAAATTCTTTAGATGCTTAAAGAACTTTGTGTGTTATTGCCTTGCTGTAACCAATTTCTGAGAATGATCTGGTCTGAGTGAGAGATTGTGGCTCTACTGAATCTGTTTCTCTTAACTTTCTCATTCCCCTATTTTCTCCTGGAAACTCTTTTTTTCCTAACTCTTTCCATCAAATAGGTCCTTGGTGAAGTGGGTGGGATGAAGAGGGATTTCCTGGGCTGTTCCCACTCTGGTGGAAGCATGTAGCAGTTTCACTTGGGGTTAGCTTTCTCTGACATCCTGTGGCCTGCAGTGTAACATAATGGCTCCATGTGCTTAGTTTTTCAACTGAAAAAAAATTCCATATGGTATGTATGTATGTATGTATGTATATGTATATTATCTATCATCTATCTACCCATCAGTCACCTATCTAGCATCTACCTATCAATCACATTTTCACTCATGATACTTTATCATTTTCAAATTCAGTTGAATTCTTTAAGTGACAAGAGTTACTAGATCCTAGGAAGTCCATTCCTAGACTTATAAAAATTAAACTTCTCATGTGGTTGTGGTCTACGTGAAGAAAGTGCAAAAGGAATGTTGTGGTTAAAACAGATTCAGAAGACATGAGATGGCTGGGTAACCACCATCCTAGGGACTTTATAAACATGCTTCTACGATAAGAAGGAGTTATCCTTAAAACTAATAAAGGCTACTGAGAAAAGGGATCCTTTAGAAATGGTTGATTAAGGACCACATTTACTAAATTAGCTGAGAGGCTGAAGAAACAAGGAGCATGTAGACTACTAGGAAAGGCCCAGAGGATTTGAATATTGAACACATTCAAGTCAACAAATATTTACGGGGAATTAATTTTGTTCTAGTGTTGGTGAGCAAGATTGACATGTATTTAAGAGAAACTTACACAACAGGAGTTTAGATGCAAAGTCTTTAGATTTGAAGGATTTCTGGTCTTCAGATGTAGTTTGTCTCTGCAGGAGAAACAAGGTAGGGGGTTGGTGATGTCATCACCTAATAGCTTTTTTTTTTTTCTGCAAGTAGTGTTTTGTTAGTCTCACTCAGTTTAGGCAAAAATCTTGGTAGAGTAAAACTTATTCTTGGGGAATGATTAACTCTTTTAGTCATGTTCTAAAGGGAAGGATTTTGTGCTGCCATTTGGCTCTTATTAAGGATAAAACTGTAAGCTAAAAATTATGCTAATAGTGGATATCCCCATGGCAGTTTGCCTGTAACAGAAATGATTTTATAAACTTATTGATTTTGCTTATTAATTCAGGTAATTTGTCATCTGTAAATTCTTCATATCTGGTTAGAGTATACTTGTGAGTCCTTTCAGAATTAGAATAGAGTCATGTCAAAAATTACATTAAACAAGAATCCCATAGGTTTGATTCAGGAATCTTAATTGTACTGTAGGGTTTTGCAGTGACAACATCTGCAATTCTAATTCCTATTTGTAATATTTCATAAAGTAGGTTTTTGAAAGTTAGAGATTATAATAATTACCTCTGGACATCTCTCTGTATTTCCCTCCAAGCTAGTGTGTTTAACAATTTCTATTTAATAAAGGTCATCTTCCCATCATCTGTTAGAGCAGTCTGGCACAGAGATTCTGGAACCAAGTTCCAGACAGAGCTTTCTTTGCTTTCCACCTTTGTTTACATTCTGACCCCAGTTTTATTTTCAGAAATTATTTATGAAGCTCTTTTTTTCCCCTTTTTGCTTGTGAAGCAGCTCTCGGGTCTGCAAGCCGTAGAGCAGTGCTTTCATCATGCATATATTTAGCACCCTAATCTCTGCAACCAGTTTTAGCTGCTTGTTATACTTTTCTTGACATTTTCGTGTATGCTTTTTGACATCTGCTTGCAAACTCTTGCAGCCTTTTCAATCCTGATATTCTCTCATTTCATCTGATGTTGTTATCATTCTCCTTAGATATGCAGATGTGTTGCTTTCCTTCAAGACCTGTCCCTTCAGTCTTGCTAGAAAGACTGTTCTGGAGACCCAGCCCCATTGCTTGCTGATTTGTTTCTTTGCTTGTTTATTGTTATACTGCTTTCTGCCTCAGACTGCTAACGTCCTACTTTTCCTTTGAGAACTGAATGCCTTCAATTGACTTTTTAATGTAACCCATTTGAAAACACACACACACACACACACACACACACACACACACATATACATACACACACACACAAACTGTGCAGAGTATCTGGAAGGTAGTGTTTAAATGTCAGCTTTTTCAACGACTTCCACAATATTCCTTGCAAAACTCCATTTCACAAGAGCTTGAAAAGGCTAATGAAATGATCTCTTGTCAGAAAAGATTTTATGAACTTAAGTAATGAGCAACCTAAGCTGCTGTCTCATCACATGGCATCGCTTTGTATCAACAACCAACCTTTCTAATCCTCAAAGCTGATTTAGTCATTTATTTGCTTCTAGTATCATGTAGATCTATGACATCACCTGAGTGTGTGGTAATGAACCCGAGGAGAGTGCAGTGCTTGCTTCACATCTTTGAATATTTCAAAAGGCAGACTCTCCTGTCTCTCTGGAAATGTGCCACGCTTGCAATGCAAGTTATATCTTTGGAAAAGATGCCTTCAGGGATGCATACATACAGCACCCATGATTTCAGGTAGGCCAAAACAGGCCTTCAGACCTTGGAATCATCCCATGCAGTGGTTTAAAGAGTCATGAAATCTAATGTTGTATTTCTAATTTCTGAAACAAAAGCTCTCTTGCTTCTATGTTTCAATTATCTGAAGACATTCGGATAGTAGTTAATTGGTAAAAATCTGTCAGTGCTGAAGGTGAAATAGTAAGGAACTCAGTTTTCATCAATGCCGAATGGTGTGATGTCTCACACATAATATTTAAGTCAGTAGTTTACCATCCCTTGTATATTTTATGCAAGATAAACTACCAACACAGCATTTTGCAGTATTTAGGTAACTATATTTGGATTGAGTTTGAATGAGCAGCAACATATTTCTTCTAGTAACATTAATAAAAACAATAGCTGTGCACATAATGCTGTCCCTATTCAATTCACTAATAAAAATTGGAATACCATATTCATTTTTTATATCAGACATTGGGTTATAAGGGTGGTCTGAATTATTAAAAGATTCCAAAAATTGTAAACAACCCAGCCTTAAAAATATGCTCTTCTATAATCACAATAAAATCTTTCTTAAGGAAAGTTTAATGATATTTCTCTTATTTGTCAGACTATCCTGGAGGAAAAGAAAAACAAACAAACAAAAGGCATAGTTTTCTGGAAAAATTGATGCCTTCCTGGTTCTTTAAACATTGAGCTAAGTACATGAGTTATTGAGGTGAAATAAGTTGCTTTCAACAGTTGTTAATATATCATTAATAATCATACATGCAATAAATAACAACACATGAGTTATTTCCTAAGAGATATATGACTGCAAATTGCAGTAACAAATCACAGCGTGTGTAAAGAATGCTCATTACTCTAGTGTGTACAGAAGCTGTTTTAACAACTGTATTCTTTATGGTGAAGCTCACCCTAATTAGCCTTGCAGATTCCTTAGGGAATGTGTGCAGAATGTTTGACATTGTGATGCTCCAGCTAAAGTGGGGGAGGAGGATATCATTTTTACACCAAGAAAGCACCAGGCCACAGGCCTGGCTTTCTATTCAGTCACCTGTTTTAATGTATGCATTGTGGTGAAAGTAAACAGCCTTTTCAAACAAGTAGACAAAAATGGTTTGGAATGAAATGGCTAATTAAATCAATATTAAACATGTAAGCTAGACAGCAATGTGGACTAACACTTTTTTTTGTCACATTGGGGCCCCTTCCGATATAAAAGATCCAGAAACCGACTGCATGTTTGTATGTGCTTGAACACTAGGGTTTGTAACCGCAAATGGAAGAGGAGCACATTCCTAGTCTCTATTGTATTTGAAAGCTAAGTGGACTATACATTTCTTTTTAATAAAAAAAGAGAGAAAAAAAAGTTGAGGCACACGAAAAAGCAGCATGGTTTTTTTCCCTTCCAATGAAACATTATATGTGGATTCTGCTGCTCTGTTAGCTTATAGCTTGTTACTAAATCAGACATTCCCTGCAGTGAAAAAAATTGCATCTTTTCGTTGTAATCCTTGACAGCTTAAAGTTTAATGGAGGCATTTTTTTTTTAAAGGTATATAATGGGTTGACACCATGGAAGGCTGCTGAGAGCTCACAAAGTCAGAAATAGCCTGAAATGCAATAAGAACAAGCTCTTGCTGTTTTTTTTTTTAAGTCATAATTTCCTATTCTTGATAGAGAAAGTAGGTGAGGAAAACAGCTTTTTTTGTTTTCTTAAAGTAAGTTGTTTCATCCCAATCAAATGATTCTCTTCTACCCTGGAAGAGTTTCAAAGTGAGGATTTGTTCACAAACTAGGAGTAAGGTCATGTAGACATTAATAGAAAGAAAATAGCTATCTGCCTGGAAATGGAAGTAAACAGAATTCAAACTGCCAAGATGGGAACTCAAAGAAAGGGACAGATTTTGCCTCTTTTGGAGAGAAGCAACAAGAGACCATTACTGGCTGATGATGTTGCCGGCCTTCACACCCAGAGGTCACGCTTGGTTAACATCTCAATTTACAAATTCCAGGATACCATCTCCAGATAACACCTGTCCAGGAGTGTGGCTGAGGAGGGTTCAGAGATTATACCTGTTGTAGGCTTTAAAGCAATCTTGACAATTGGCACCAAGATTCCTCCTAGGAGGAGATAATACTTTGGTTTATCTTGGTTTGGTTCCTCTTGGTTTAGGATAATACCTTGATAAATGCTTACAATGATAGGGTGGGTGGGGTGATAAAGCAAGATTTTAGGGAATGTGACTGGAGATAACACAAAAAGAGGGTAGCTACTTTACATAATAATGGATAGGAACGTGGGTGGCTGAAAAAAGGGAGTAAAGGAACAAGAAAGAGGTACTTGGACTATGTACCATGACACAAAGTTTTTTTTCTTTTTCTAAGAGACCTGTGTACTATTTAATTTTAATTTCTTTGGATGGTTGGAATATAAAGCCCATCTCTTTACAACATTTAGTAAAATTTGTGACATGCACATACTATACATGAATGGGTAGCATTTTATGGAAAGCAAAGAAGGGAGAGGTGGGCATATTCCTTGAATGAACTGACAAGGAACAGAGAGAAGGACAGATCCGTAGAGGTGATGTTTAATAACAGAACATTCAGCAAGTGGGAACTGGAGTGAGAAGTAGCTCTGGAAAGGAAGGCATGAGAGGGTAGAAAAATATCTGCCGGTGAGGCAGAAGCAATTTAGTTGAACATGCTCACTTTGCAATTCCTTGGGAGAAAACTATTTACTTTTATCTGGGACTCTTATTTTACATAGTTCCATTATACTTTCTGAGACCTTTCTCAGGATTACATTAAGCTCAATGTAAGTGTGACACCCTATGGGGTGGCAAAACTTAGGATCATGGATATGTTAACAATGTTGATTAATTTTCTTGTGGCGGTTTTCGAGAATAAATTGCAATGCTAGTTCTCAGGTTTCTCAGGCTGAATGATTGCTCTCTACAGACACTTCTGATAGTGCTCAAGTGTTAAAATAAGCTATTTAAAGTACTATTTGTCACAGAATTTAAAAAAATAATAGACTGGGAAAAGCAGACAGGAAAACTAAAATTTACAATAGAAGATAATTTCAATATATTATAAGATTGTTTTCCAAGCACATATTCCCAATATTTTCAAGGACTTTTCATTAATTTATTTAACAAACCTTTATTGAGTACTTACTGTGAACCACACAGTATTCTAAATACACCGCAGATATACATGGTTTTAGATTTGGGTTACCCAAAAATTAAATTTTCAAGTTTAAACCACTTGAAATTTTCTTATCTCCTTTTAAAGTACCTAAGAGAGTCTCCGGATGTGTTCAACTTTGGGTGCAACTTCCGATATATTTTACAAAAAATGTATCAGTAGATGCAAATCAAGTCCTAAAGTAAATTTTGATTTAGGATTTATGCTCTTCAGTGTTTATATGCATCTCTACTGAATGCTGAATTTGGACATTGAAAAATAGAGTTCAATGTGTTTTAAAATGATTATAATACTAGAAGAAATTTTGAGGGGACCCTTAGGCTGCTAATTTATGATATGCAAATGTAAATTGATAGAACACACAATGTACTGAGTATGTACAGTGTTCAAAGTACTCTACTCGCACTGGGTATGATTGAATGTTGAAAAAGACATGGACTTTGAACTTAAATAACCTAGAGTCCAGAAAAATAAACCAGTCATTCAAGTGGATTGTACTGTAAAATAGGAAGCAAGAAACACTTCAAGAGAGCTAAGAGATTAGTCTGTCAGAGAAGGACGATTATTTCCAGTTCCTGTGAGGGCTTCCTAGAGCTGTGCTAGATCCTGACAGATGTTAAATGGACATGGAGAGATGTGAGGAAAAGAGCTTTAAAGCTGCCCAGAACATGGGGAGAAAGGCAAGCAGGCAGGACTCATCATGCATCTACAGGGAACACAGATACTCCAGAAAGATGCTGAAATATGGAAGGAAAGCAATAAGCAAAAAGCACTAGGAAGATGGGTCACGAAATGAACACAAAGCTGATGAATCTGGACTGTATTTGGGAAGAAATGGGGAGCACTTGCAAGTCCAAGCAGAATGATCCATGTTAAAGCTACACTTCAGAAAGATTAATTTGGCAGTAGTGTGTAGGAAACTGAAATGAGGTGCTTTATTTATTTATTTATGAAGGATTTTTAGTGGCTTAACTAGGGGTGCAGATTCTTCCCACTTTTGGTGTAACCCATTTTGATTTAATTCTACATAGAGTTAAGAACCAACCAAATATTCGTATTCAACAAAATGATTACTAGTTTTAAAAAGCACCCATGTTTTGGGAAGGGCAAAGATGTCTTCCACTAGCAAGTGACCAGAAAACAGGCTCTTCTTTGAAAAAATATTACCATTTATAATGTATTTTGTAAGAGATAAATAGATGTGATTAATATAGGACACCAAGCCACCATTCCTTGGGGGTGTCTAGATGTTGGTGATTGTGCTAAGCACATTATATGAATTATGATTTTTAATCCTCAAAACCACTTGTTGGTAAAATTGCAATATTTCCAGAATCTCTAGCCTAGCCTTACCGCATCTCCATATCAATAGGTGATTACAAAGGGGAAGTGAGTGCACACCTGGACTGGAGAGGTTTGGTGGGGCCTTTGAAGCTGGGTCACAGGAGACACAGGTGAGCAGGAGTAGATGACTGCTTATAAGCAATAAATGGGTTTCTCCCCCTTTATTCCTCCTTTTGACTGATTTCAGCTTCATAGGTTTATTTGCCTCAGGCTGGAAACACATTTTTCCCCCATAGTTACTCCTAGTGGAAGTCAAACGGACCTCTGAACCTGCAATCTGTCTTCAACGGTTCAGATGCTTCGGTGGGATGACCCTAGAGATGGTGGGAGATACCTGGAAACCCCCATGTGGATGGTGGGGAGGCCCCAATGGCTGCTGCCGGGGGGTGGGTGATGACTCACCCTTCCCCCTGGCAGTGGGGTGTGGCTTCACCTGAGAACCCCGCACCTACGGGGCTCCTCTTGGGGAGCCCCTAGTGGGAAATTGGTCTAAGGTAAAGCATATCCTAGAGGGGTGGGGCCTTCCCAGAACTGGCGAAGGGAGGAGACACTGGAAGCTGGGGAATTAGCCCTCTGTGAGATAGAAGACTGCTTAGAGGCCCTGAGTGGCCGTGTAGCAGCTGGGATTGTGGGATGCCTTCTCCTTGAGATAGTGGAAAGGATTGTCAAGGAGAGACAGAGAGGGCTATTGAAGAGAGAGGGAGACTTCAGAGAGAGGCAGCAGAGAGGCAGACTTCAGCATCACTTGAAGGAGCTGGGCTATGGGATGCCCTTAAGAAAGAGAGACAGTTATTGAGAAGATGGGTGGCACTCCTGGAGATCTGCATTGCAGGAGGCTGTGGGAGAGGGGGAGGAAGGAGTGGTGCCTTCAGCCCTGAAGTTGGTAGAGGAAATATCAAGGAAGGATGAGTGGGTGTGGTTGAGGGCTTATCTGTTGCCTAAGACACGGTGCGAGGCACCAGCCTCTCCCGTACTAAAGGCCCACCTAGTTGTAATTAAGAAAATGAAATCACAACAACTGCAGGCTCTTCAGGGGTAGTAGGAAGCCCTCTCCCCAGGTTGTGGAGCACTCTGTGCTCTGCCCCATACCCAGGATGAGCTGGTGGATATGAGCATCTGGTTTCAGTAGAAGCGGTCAGAATCTCTGCCTACATGGCTTTTGGGTATTAGGGATATGGGGTGGAAAACATTGTTATGAAATATGTTAGGTTCTGGAATGGGTAGACTGGCTTCCCTGATGACTCACCCTTCCCTCTGACAGCGGTTGCAAAGTGCCCATCACACCCCAGGGAATCATGCATTTCTGGATTGGCTGACAGCAGCCATCAGGACAGTTTGGCCTAATCAGGGTGATTTACCACACTTGACCACTAGCTGGAAAATGTATAGAGAGCTCCAACAGGTGTTATGGAAGTTGGGCATGAAAAATATCATCTATATATGGATACCCAGGGCCCCCGTGAGGAGTTGTTCACCATAGGAATGAGAAATCTGGTGCTTCATACAGCTTTCCCATCTCTCTTTGGGTCCTTAGTGACTATTCTTGTTCCCCTTAAAGGGAAACCCATAAGTGAGACTACTCATACTTAACAGATGTGGGGGAGGTTGAAACAATAAGAGCACAGAAGGAAGTACAGGCTATGACTGAAAGGAGAGGTACAAAGGGCTCCGTGAAGGTCTCAAGGACCCAGATGTGGGTTGATTTGATAAAAGTTGGGGTAGTGAAAGAGAAACTTGATGGGCAGCCCAATAGGATCTTGTTAGAACTGAGACACCAATTGAAGCCAGAGCAGCAGTTCCAGCCACTGAGGTCCAGGACACAGAAGCTGGGGACAAAGCCTCATGTCCAGCCTGTGCCCTGGCAAGACTTCCTGGGGACAGTACTCAGGCTCCACCTGGGCCCTCTCTCCCACAGGAGGATGATTGGGTGTTGCAGTTAGACTGAAGGGGGATCAAGGCCCCGACTTTTGGGGATGTGGTGGGAACTGGAGGCCACATGTAGAATTAGCAATTCATCGGTCCCCTATGAATGTACAACATGTCCTGGTACTGGTGAACATGGGATGAACATTCTCTGATTTATGGCAACCCTGATCATTTTGCTGGGACCCCTGTTGTGATAGATGGGCTATAAGGTTAAGGCAATTAGAGTGAAGGAAGCCCAAATCCCATTAGGAATAGGGCATTTACCCCCAAAGGAATATGCTGCGTACATTTCTCCTATCTGAATATATTTTGGGGGTGGATATCCTGCAGGGCCTGTGGTTATAGACCACTGTAGGTGAACTCAGACTGAGGGTGTGTGTGGTAAAGGCAGTTCTGAGAGGACATGCTAAGCACCCACCTGTAGCTCTGCCTGTACCTTGGTAAGTGACAAATACTAAGCAGTATAAATTGCCTGGAGGGCACAAATAAATTGGAGAAATGCCACAGGATTGGAGAAAGTGGGCATTATAAAGCCCACTCATAGTCCTTTTAATTCCCCAGGGTGGCCAGTGAAAAAGCCAGATGGCTCCTGGCATATGACCATGGATTACAGGGAATTGAATAAAGTCAACCCCCTTTACATGCTTCTGTCTCCTCTACAGCAGCCCTTATGGACACCCTCAGTCATGAACTAGGGATGCATCATTATGTTGTGGACCTTGCTAATGCTTTCTTCTCTACTGACATAGCACAGGAGAGTCAATAACAGTTTGCTTTCATGTGGCTCGGCTGGCAGGCGGTAGACATTGACGGTCCCTCCACAGGGATACTTCCACAGTCCCACCATTTTTCACAGACTTGTAGCCCAGGACTTGGCCACGTGAAAGAAACTGCAAACTGTGCAGCTATATCACTACACTGATGATATACTCACATCTGATTTAGAAATTTCTAGACTGCTACAACATCTACAGGAGAAAGGACAGACTGTGAACAGAACTGAGGTTCAGGGACCTGGTTTATCAGAAAAGTTCTTGGGAGTTGTCTGGTCGGGTAAAACTAAAGTTATCCCAGAAGCAGTCATAGACAAGGTCCAGGCTTTCCCTGCTCCCATGAGTGTGGCAGTATTACAAGAGTTTTGGGGTCTTTTGGGCTACTGGAGAGTGTTTATCCCACACTTAACACAAATTCTGAAGCCCTTATACTGGTTGGTATGAAAGGGCCTCAGGTGGGACTTGGATGAAACATGTGCAGCTGCTTTTACTGCTGCTGAGCGAGCAGTCAAGGCCATACAGGCTTTGAGTGTAGTGGACTCATCAAGGCCTTGTGAGCTAGACGTTCATGTAACCAAAGATGGTTATGGATGGGGCCTTTGGCAGCAGCTTGAGTGGACATGCCAACCTATTGGATTCTGGTCACAAATATAGAAAGGAGCAAAGGTCTGGTGCACCTTGATAGAAAAGCAACTGGCTGCTGTGTACCATGCCTTGCTGTGGAGCCCGTCACTGGAACAGATCCAACCAAGGTAATAACCACCTATCCCATCATGGGGTGGGTGCGAGACTAGACCCAAAGCCCACGGAGTGGCATGGCATAGAAGCCTACGCTGGCCAAATGGGGTACATACTTACAGAGGTGCAGATGTCCTCTTATACTAACCCCTTAAGTGGAGAACTCCAACGCTTATTGGGGCCAGTGACTGACACCAGTGGAAAGCAGGAAGAACTTGCTTTTGAGCCATTGGTGGCTAAGAGTCCTTATCAGCAGGGAAAAGCCTCTATACCTGAAGATGTTTGGTATAAAGATGGCTTCAGTTGTGGCAGCCCCCGAAGTGGAGGGCTGTGGCTTTCCATCCTAAGACTGAGCCAATACGGATGGAGGACAGAGAAGGGAGGGGAAGAGCAGCCAATGGGCTGTATGGCTCATGATCACTCAGGAACTTTCCCCTATAGTTTTCTGCACTGACACCTGGGCCATCTCTCAGGGCTTCATCCTGTGGCTACTGACATGGTACCATGCCAGCTGGATGGTTGATTACTAGCCCCTTTGAGGGCAAGAGTTATGTCAAGACCTATGGCCTCTGTTCAGACTAAGATAGTTATCGTATATCATGTGACTGGCCATTTGCCTTTGGCATCCCCAGGGAATGATGAAGCAGACACATTGGCCCGGGTGCATTGGCTAGAAGGAACGCCTGCCTCTGACATAGCCCAATGGTTACAGAGCTTTTGTTGCCTGTGGGGCAAAAGACAATGTAGGATGTAGCCGATCGGTGGGGCTTGCTGTTGACCTTGGAAAAAGTCAGCAGAGCCCGGAAGGAGTACCTTGTGTGCTCTAAGAGGGACTTGGTACACTGAGTCCCACAGCATCATGGGACAATAGTAAAAGAGACGATACCCTTGTCAGGAGGCAGACTGTATTGGGCTTCTTCCCATATCAGAAGGGTATCAGTATGCCACGACTTGTGTGGCCACAGCTACTGGACTGTTGGTTGCTTTTCCTGCATGTTGTGCAGATCAGCAAATGATCAAAAGGGGCCTAACACATCTCTTTGCAGCCTATGACTATCCACAGGTGATTGAGAGTGATCAAAGCACCCTCTTTACTAAACATGCATTATAAGAATAGGTGCAGCAATTAGAATAAAATGGAAGTTTCATGTACCATATAACCATACCAGGGCAGCATGATAAAAAGATACAGTGATTTGTTGAAATCTGTCCTGAAATCAGACACTGATACAATGTGACTGGCCATTTGGGGCCTGTCAGTTCACTTATGGACAGTGCTATGGTGTTTGAATGAGAAGCCCCGAAAAGGAACCTTGAGCCCCGTGGACATGTTAACACACATTGCTGCTTCTCCTGTACAACTGTATGTGCAAGTCAAAGAGGAGTTATTGAAGCCAGGATATGGCCAGCAGAGCAACATCCTGCTGCCAGCCCCAACTGTACTAAACTGAAGACTCTGTTGATTGGACTCGGCCCTGGATATTTTAATACATAAGGGCAATGGCTGGCCCTTCTGGCACCTTGGGGAAAAGGCCTGGAAGCTGGCCTCCTGTGTGTTCATGGAGTAACAGCAGAGTAGCCCCCCAAAATCAGTATAGTGTACCCAAAACATATGGGAGGTAAGAGCATCTTACAGAGAATTTTTGAATTACCTTTATGACCAGTTCATGTACCTTCCATTGCATTGCCCTACATGTTGACCCATCTATAACTCCCACAGGGTGGAGGGTGAAGGTCTGGTGTACTAGACCAGGATGAGATCACATTGCTGCCACTGTCCTGTCATAGGACCACTCTCTTGCATGTATCCTACCTAATGGCAAGATTTGCCTATGCTGGTGTCATTAAAACATGTATCTTATCACCCTTAAGGCTATTTTTTTCTATAGTCCCTTGGCCTGAAGCCATCTGGTGGCGGCAGCTGCCAAATAATGAGTGCACTGAGCTCCCTACCAGTTCAGCTACTGGCCTCCTGTGGAATGGGTGAGCTATGGACTTAATTGAACAGGACTTTGAACCTAGTTGGATCCTCTGGCTTGAGAATTATCATGATTTTATTGCTGTTGCTATTGTATGTTATTAGTCTGGTTACTGTGTTCCAGTTTTCTTGCACAGGGGCCATTGTGGAAGATGGGGAGGGAGTAGATTGTGAGGTGAGATTTCTGGAGGGTCAGGCCATAATAAAATTGCAGTATTTCCAAAATCTCTCACCTGGTCTTAGTGCATCTCCATATCAATAGGCGTTTCCAAGGGGTGGAGAGAAGTAGTCCATCTCCATATCAATAGGTGATTATAAGGAGTTGGGACGTGAGCATGCACCTGGACCAGAGAAGTTTGGTGGGGCCTTTGCAGCTGGGTCATGAGAGACAGGGGTGAGCAGGAGTAGACGACTGATTGTTAGCAATAAACGGGTTCTTTCCACTTTATTTCTCCCTTTGACTAATTTCAGCTTCAAAGGTTTATTTGCCCCAGGCTGGGAACACATTTTGCCCCTGGAGTTACAACACAGCAGGAGGAAAGCATATTATTTTCCCATTTTTTAGACTTGGAATTTTAAGTCTTTGGTAAGAAATGTGAAAGAGACCAGTTTACAAATACAATATCTACATCAAAATAGCATATTGATAGAAAACCATAGGTGTGCATTGAATAGGGACCACTAATTAAGTGGTTATTGCAAGAAAAATAGTACAAATGCAAGATACAGATAACAATAATACCTGTGATTCTTTGAGTACCAGCTCTGCCAGTGCTCTAGGTGGGTAACAGATATGACCTCCAGACTGCTAAATTAGTCTGAGTACTGTTGTCACATTGCCATATGACCATGAATCAGTAATACAGAGCTGCTTTTCAGGGGCAAATAGACAAATGGGATGTAGAATATTATGATGCATAAGTGCTACATAGGAAGCCTTCCAGTTGGTGTTATTTTAGGCAAGCCTTTAGTATGTCCCATTTTGAGAGCAAAAAAAGAAGCAAAATATAGGGAAACCAGACAGGTTTTGAGTGAATGAATCAAGTGATTAAGATGGCAGAAAATATTTCCTTAGAGAAGGAGCAGGACCGTGAGTCAGTATTAACATGTTTTAGTGCTGCTTTTATTACTGTTGGCTGTGTGACTTTGGAACACATAATTTATCTTTTTGTATCTCAATTTGACATCTATAAAGTGAGGGCACTGTTAGAGGTCTCTTAAAGTAAATGTAAAAGTTAATGAAGGATGGGTATTACCCTAGGCATTACTGAGATGAGAAGGGAATTGTGCTGCTAAGGGAATGATGTGTACAAAGAGATCAGAGGAAAAGGGAGACGTGGAGCATTCAGTGAACTGCAAGAGTGTAATTTACTCAGGCAAGAGTGAGTGGTGAATATTGGGGTCTGAGCAATGAGGATGAAGACTCAGCACTTAAAGAAGAAACTTAGAGAGGCTCTATGCAATCATGGTTAAGAGTATGGGCTCAGGAAACTGATTGTCTGGAACCAAATTCTTTACTGTTTATTTGTTGAATGACATTGGACAAGTTACTGAATGTCTCTTAAACTCCATTTGTTTATCTGTAAAATGGGCACAATAAGGGTCCTACCTCTAGTACTATTGTAAGGATTAAATAAATTAATCCTGTTGAAATAGAAAGCCATCACTCCAGATCTAAAACAAAAAGCTGACTTTACTGCTTGGAAAGCAAAGGAGAATGGTTCTTACAAAACATATTTTCTCTGAATGAACTCTCAGGGATTTGAGGAAATTTGGAGCTTTGGGACTGGCAAACTTTCAGGCTGGAGGTTTTAGCCATGGAAGGGTGACTCCCACAGGTGGTTTTTACCTCATGGCAGACTCTAAGAAGCATGGTTGCAGGATTAAGACTTACTACTGATTGAGACCTTCATTGATCACCTGACTTTTCAAAGAGTAGATACTGAGAGATTAGTATCTAATCTAAATGCCTGATAGATTAGGATGGGCTCAAAACTGATTATAGTGGTTACTTGCTACTATAACAGAGAACAATTAGCCTTTTCCTTTCTTCAATATAGAATATATGATCATCATTTGATTCTCAATTCACTCTAAGTAAAGTAGTACCTCTGCATAAAGAATTATACTATTAATGTTTGTATTTATTATTTGTCTGGATTGAGAACTTTTTGCATAATCAAAAAGGATTGTTTTTTTTCCCCTGAAAGCAAAGGAGATCAGCTAATAAATGATTTTTAGCAATGGAATGACATGATTCAATTTCTCTTTAAAACAACAAAAACATCTCTAGCAGTATGGAGGTCAATGAGAGAAATTCAAACATAAAAATTTTATTTTATTTCTCTGGATTTATGTGACCCAGGAGGACTGATCTCAGATGTAATTTTCTACTGAGTCATAGTGGTAAAAACTTGAGGAAAAGAAAAAGAAATAAAAATTACTTTATATAGACTTGTGGCAAAAACATCTCCCTCACCAATTTTTACCAATAAAAATAACTCACTTTGGAAGTTCCAAGGGATTTTCACATTCAGGGGATAAAAGATAAATCAACAAGTGCTCTAGTCTAAATTAAATGAAAATTCATTATACAAATTATTGTTGAATTTGAAGCATGTGTTCCCTTCCTACTTTGGAAGGTAAGGAATAAGAAAAGTGCCACACATTTGTTATTGAATTAAAGTGTTCAGAAAGTGAAGAAAAAATTAATGCTCAGTGCTATACCTCTAAGTTTTCCTTTGAGGAAGTTCTCTTGAATAAATAGAATTTACAGAACATCAGAAAGAAAAGAAATAACCAAGAAGGAGATGTGTCATTTATAATATTTGGATCTGCCAATATGGTTAGCCAAATAATCAGGAAATTGTGATGCTACTGGTTCCAAAAGAAAATCTTGATTTATTAGCTGGAGCCACTCAAACAACAGTGTCTGTCATGTCTGTGGGATTTTGGAAATGCCCACTTATAAGAGTTACTCCCCTTAAAAAGAATAGAGATTTAAAATCCAGCACATCTATGGGGAGGCTTCTCAGAGGGCTCTCATCCTGCTGCCTAGAAAAGGGAGCACAGAAAGAAAATATTACACACAAATCTGTTGGTAGGAGTCTATCTTCACAAAACTCAGCTGTTTTCTTGTAACTCTAAAAACGCCCATGAAGTTTGAATAAAAGCAGACTTGTCTCTTATACTGACCTCACTTAGAAGAGATTCATGACTTCAAAGTATTCTTAAAAGACTCAAACTGATTACTTATAATAACACATTATGAAGTATAATTCTTTACAAAAAAGATCACTAGCATGTAACTTTATTTTCTTGCAGCATTGTGTTTCTGTAAGCATGATATTGTCTGCCTTTCCTGTTTGTTCTCATGAGAGGGTAAAGAAAGGCCTATCAGAGGAGAAACATTGCATGGAAGTGAAAAATACTTGACATCCCAGCCTGACTGCAATTAATATCCTGGATCTGCCTACTTGTTTTCAAAATTGGATGAATTCTGTAATTGCTACACAATTTGCCCTTCCCACCCACAAATCAAGCTAATTGAAATTCATGTGCCCATTCTAAGTCCACTCTATGCATTTCCCAACAAAAGGCAACCTTAGCTGTCTGCCAGGGAAAGTAAAATTCAGATGGAATTAATGGGTTGCTGGTGATGTGGTATAATTTTGTACTCAAGCATAACAAAGTTTGGACAAGTACTCTGCCTGTAAACTAACATGTTACTCCAGTTGATTCCATGGGTGTATGCTGTGAGAACAAACAGTATTAAAATTAAGGAAGGATGGTTGCCTCATTTTGAATCTACCATAACCAACACTTTTAGATGGGGTCGAAGATAGATCCATTATATTCAAAATTCTAGAAAGGGTGGGCAATTTTAACATCAGATAGGTGCTAGATGCACTAAATGTGCTAACTGTTCAGCATACAATGAACATTTAACAAATATCACAGAAGAGTGGCATCAGTGTAGGCAAGTATTTGTTAAGACAAAGGATAAATTTCAAAGTCCTTAATATGCCTCCAGGCCTGACCCCTACTTATCTCTCTAGCATCATGCCTGCCTAACCTCCAACATTCAAACTTGGAATGCCAGCCATTCCCAGACAGCATTTCTTCAGTACTCCCCCTCCTCTTCCCTACATGGCCTTCTATTCATTTTCATGTTAGCTACCTGGAATAGTCACCCCTCATGCACTCCCATGTCCCCATCCATGAGGCAGGTGGCTCTCCTACAGATTATAACTACTCTGTAATTTCATTATAATTTATTCCATATTAGTAATTTCCATATTACACAACTGTTTCCTCCATGAGGCTATACCCCTCTGAAGAACAGGAACATTAATAGGAACAATAACCTTGTCCACCACTGCATCAAAGACTTTGCTCCTATGCCTGGCACAGGGTAAGATTTTAACAATTTATTTAAGGGTTGAATTTGAAGTATATGTACATCAATCAAGTGCTTCACTAATAAAATATCCCTAGGTAAACATTGCCTTGTCCACCCTGTCTGGAGGTCACTTGAGTTTTGGCCTAGTTTTTGGTATAATGGTTCAAGAAGACCAGGAGCGAGGAGACTCCGTTTGTCTTCTGTGCCTCCCAGTTATGTTACTTCAGAGAATCCTGAGGCAGCCACGCAGTCTATGGTATATTCACTTTGATATTAGATTCCTATGAGCAAACACACTTCATTATAATCTGATTCATCATGACAATGAAAAGGTACAACTTTATCTCTGGCCAAATCGCATCCACTGAAAACCATAATCAGAACAAATAATGAGACCATTTTATAAGCCATATTATAATATAAGCCTTTATTTCATAGAGTAATATGAGTATTAGAGCTATTTCCATAATGTGCCTTTTGTAGAGCTCTCATTTAATGAAGTCGCAAAATGTCTTTTATAGAAACTAGTAGAGTAATTTTGCTTTTCTAATGATGTACAGTCACTTAAATCTGTTGATTCACATCATGAATTCGATGTCATTCAGCAGTCTCTCTCTGTATCTGGATGAAGTTTGGAAACCAAAGCTTTAGACAAAAGCTTCCACTTTATTTTGATTTGAGGAAATATGACCTTGTCTGGAAATACATAATTTTGATAAGTACAAATATGGAAATGCTTTATTCCGATTTTCTGGAAGGAATAATGATTTTTTTAAACATATGGTTTTTTTTTTTAACTAGATGATAATGAATGTAAATCATTCCACAAAACAATATGAGCTTATTTTCACATTTGTTTGGGATTAAACTGCATCCATAAACTGCTTCCACATGTATGCTAATTAACTCTGCAGCAGAACCAAGTACTCTAAGGATTATAGACAAAAGCTTTATGAAATCCTACCTTTTCAGTTCACATTTATCTCCATATTTCTGGTCACCAGGGCTCAGTTGTAAGTCTTTTTTTCAGGTCTCTTTTGGTTCAGGGCATTGGTAATAGGATATGGAAACTTTCCCTTGTAGATAAAAAGATTGAACATGATCAGCCTGATGTAGACCCACAGTAATTATTGTTTGATAGCTGTCATTGATGAATATAGCATGAATTAGTGGTTTTCTAGCAAATAACTCTTAAGATTAAAATTCACCCTTGCAGTGTTGTTAAATGGCATCATTGCTAAGAGCTCCAAGAAGCCAGAGATTGAGTGAGCATTAAACAACATGCCCACCTCTAGGACTAGAAATTTTAGGTCATACATTAGCGATCTTATTTTGATGGCTTCAAAATGTAATGTTCCTAAACCCTATTTGGAAGGTCTTGTTTGTAACTGATGCTTATTTGTAATGATAGAAGAATAACAGTGCTTTTTGTGGGTGTGTATTTGTTATGTGCTTGTGAGAAAGGCAGACTGAGTTTTAAGTATAGGTCCTACTGTTTATCACAGATTGGCAGAGACGTGGATTCAAATATTTGTTGTGAGAATCTTCTTTATTTGCTCATTGTGTTAGTGCTTTGTTTCATTGTTGCTTTGTAGTAAGTAAATAAAATTTTTCAGAATTTTAAGTATCTAGTTCCACTTTGGATGAAATATAGGTCAGATCCCTCAAGACAGCAGTTTCTTCCATAGTTTCCAACATCTTTGTCTAATTTTATAGTTATTCAAGTAATAATTATGAGCAAAAATGCCAGTGACAATACCAACCTATAGCTTTCCAGTTTCTCAGACTAAAATGATATCCCAGAATTCCCATTGTTGTTTTCTTGTTTCTTTCATACATTATTTTGATGAGATTACTGAACACCAACTCTTTACCAGATAACATGCTAGATACTGGTTATACACAGCATGCATAAATAAAAATAATGTGTTACTTTATTTTACAAAGCTTTCAGTATAGTATATATGTGTGTGTGAGTATGTGTATATAATTAAAAATTGGGAAAAATATTGTGAAGGATATAAAAAGGATTTTTGAAAGAAGAGGAATGTATCTAACTTAGATTGAGGGCCAAACAAGGCCTTGGAGCATTTGCATATTGAACTTGATTGCTTCACTATGATAGTGTTTATTTAGTGTGGGTAAAATTGTAGTATTTCCAGAATCTCTCCCCTGGCTTTAGTGCAACTCCATATGAACAGGCATTTCCAAGGGGTGGAGAGAAATAGTCCATCTCCATATCAGTAGGTAATTACCTGGGCAACTGAGGGCTTCTCTGAACCTGAGAGGTTGGGGAAGGATTAGCTCTCTTCTGCCGCAGCAGGAGAGAAAGATTCTGGACAGCTCTTTGTAAGCAATAAACAGGTTTTAAACTTTATTTCTCCCTTTGATTGATTTCGGTTTCAGCTAGGTGTTTTGCTCCAAGATTTCCTCTCCCCAGATTTATGCTTAGGTTAATAGATAGTTCACCACTAATGAGGAAGAATGTTTTATTCTCAAATGGGCATACTCAGAATGTCTTTGGGGTATTCCTTTCTGTAGTATATTTGCCACTGGCTCCCAGAATAGTTGAATCAAAGAATACTACTAAGGAAGTGGAAAAAATGACAGGGGCAAGTTAGTGTTAACTAGCTCTTCGTGTTGCCCTGTTCCCTCCAAACATCCCCGAAAGATCCACTCTAACTTCTTGATATTCATTAGAGACAGGGAGGTCTTATTATATAATTTTAAAGTTAACCTACTCAGCACAGGGAGTGATTTAAAAATGGAGTTTAAGCTCTGACTGCATACCTCAGGCTTTTTGTTTGTTGGTTGGTTTTGCTAAATTGATGTTAATAGGATCTGGAGGCCAATATTGGCCCAGTTAATATTCTGTTCCAATACACAACTCCTTCTATCATTTTATTTTGTCTGCAGAAATACTATTTGTACATGAAAATATTGCATTGTGTCAATTACACATTTTGATGGCAGAAAAGATATTGAGATATTGAACATTTATAGATTGGAATAAGCTAAAAGAAAGTGAATCCTTCTTATTTTATTTCAAATACTTTTATATAAACAAATATTCTCTTTTGATGGTAAAAGAATCTTTCATATTACTGCTCCATTTCTATGTTGTGCAAGATTGCGCAGTGAATAAATATCTATCGTATTGTTATGTTTAATGACTGTTTTAGGTTGAGAAAAGGGAGGACGACTGAGCCAGATTTCAGTCCCTGTGAGTTTCTCTACTCTATAAAATTATATATGCCTGTAGACCCAATATGATAGAGGAATAAAATCAGAGTCATAATTGCTACGATCCATAGCAGAGAGAAAAGACATTTATCTTATCAGACCATACGGATCCACTGAAATAGGTCTAAAGGGTCTGATGCTGCTGACAAAACCACAGCACTGGGCCCAATTAACAATACCCATCTTTAATTAACAGTTGCTGACTTCTTGCCATTGAAATATTCACGCTCTAGGTGTGAAATGGCAACCCCCATTTGTCATATCTGTCAAAATTAATTTTGAAATTCCCTGGTCTTCCTTCCACAGGATACAAGTGAATAACTAGAGTTTACTTCCTACCTGCCAAAGTTCAGTTCCGGGACAAAGACTAAGGAAACAGAACCTAGAAAACTGGCCCTGTCAGCTTTAATAGCAGAACTCAAAGAAATTATTTCCACAGCACATCTAGGGCTGCAAACTATGCCAATATTTGTTCCATACTTTGGGAGAGGGCATGAATGGCATTTTAAAGTTCTTATCCTTAATTCTTTATTTTTAATTTTTAAAAATATAGTAAAATCCTATTATGTTAGACACTAACCCTTTAATCCTGAGGCCATGAATAGGAACAAACTAATGTGTTCTGGAGGACATCAAATTTAATAAAGAAGGAAAAACACAAAGTTCTGTGTATGTGGCATAAGAGTATGATCTCTTTACAAAGATGTAGAAGTATACCACCATCAGCAATAGCATAGTTGGGAAGAAAGTTAAAATAAGGACAAAGAACATACAAACTATCTAAACCTGTTGCAAATTAAATCTTTTGCACATAAAATGTTTGTTTAGATTCAGCAATAATGTTAGAATTAGAATCAGTAGTGTGTATTTATTAAGCATTTAATAGAAATATTTTTTTGGAAACAACACAGTATGTTCTACTCATCTCGTTTGATCCTCTCAATAATCTTATGAGGTAGATAGTATTGTTTTCATTATATCAATGAAAGTATTTCAAAGACTTAATTAACCATCCCCAAATTATAGAGTTGGTAAGTGGCAGAGCCAGTACTAGAGTGATTGACTGAAACATTAATTCATGAATTCATTATTGAATCGAGATCATTACATGCTCTGAGATGTTGGGGACTGAAAATAAAGAGATGAGTAAGACAAATGCTCTGAACTCAAAACATTTGCTTTGGACAGAGGTGGGATATGTATATAAGAAATTACGATAAAGAGGAAAAAATACAGGATACACATCTTGTCATGCCATGTGCCAGGAAAACACAGATAAAAGAGTGAGTTCTAAATTTCTCCTGTGGAAGTTGGAAAGTATTACAAAAGAAAATGACATTTTTCTGATCCATTTCATGATTTTCTCCCCAAATGTCTGCCTTCTTTGTTCATTCTGTGTAAAATACAGTCATCATTAGAAAAGAAAAAGGATCTAAAAACATTGCATTGTTCCAGTACTCAAGAAGCTTATATTCTAATTAAAGAACAAAATACCACCCTTGAAGCAGCAGAATTACTGTGGAGTTTTCAAGGTTGTAATCATTGCCTAGGTCTCCAGCTAAACAAAAGGGAAAATAAACAGTGGACCACAGAGAAGCTGTGTCGGTCCTCTACCACTAGGGAATTTGCTACTACTAAAGGGAGAATTAAGCTGAGTGTATCAAGGGTAAAAGCAAATTGAAAGAGGTTCAATTCAACAAAACGTACCTGGAAATATACTGGTTTGTTTAAAGCATGGTAATGTTTTGGGTGGGCAGGAAGATAAGCAAGACAAAATCCCTGTAAAATTTCATTGATATTAGATCTATTGTTATCCAGACACAGAAGCACAGATACACAGAAATACTATCACTCAGAGATTGGAGACTTTCAGTGAAAAAGATATATATTAATAATTAATTTAGCAATAATTCGTTTCCTTCATTTTATATATTAATTGTTAAAATGCAGGGAGGCAAAAGGAGAAAAAAATTACATGCATAGTTTTCCACTATTGGACACATAGAAACATACACACTGTCCTGGGATTATATTATGTATCATTTAACACAAATATTTTCATGTTATAGGCCATTAATATCACCTAAATTTTTTATTTTTAATGGCCACCCATTATTCAATATATCTGTGTACCACACATTGCTTAATCAATCAATTCTTTTAAAGTACTTCCAATTTTTCACTGTTGTAAATGGTAAGTATTATGGTAGCTAAATCTTTCATACTTTCATAATTGTTTCCTTATGATAGATTTCTGGAAATACAACTATTAGATCAATGAGCAATAAATATTTTAACACTTTTGATATGTGTGATCAATTCTCTTAAAAAATGTATTGATTTACGTCCCATTTGTATTATGAAATTTTATTTTCTCCAAATTCCAAGCTCCTTTAAATGTCACTTCCAGTTTGAAAGGCCAAACAATGTATATGTTTTGGAATGTTCTACCTTTGTATTTACTCTTTTATTAATTTTTGGTGTCCCTCTTTTGTCCGGGTATTTACTGGTAGCTTTTTATTGATTTGTAAGAAGTATTTACATAGTAGTTCTGTTGACTCATTGCCCTAAAATACGCTACAATTATGATAGGGCTTTTCACTTATCATATTTATATAGTGGAGTCCAACAATCTTTTCCTTTATACTTTCCATATAGGTGGTGTCATATATAAAATTTTTCCATTCCAAATTATATGATTAACATTAGTATTTGTTCTAGTGCTTTTTATTTTGATCTTTAGTTCATCTTGAATTTTGATATGGTATATACAGGAACCTAATTTTATTTTTTCCTAATGGTTAACAAATTTCCCAGTGTTACAAAATTCTTCCTCCACTGACTGGGAATAAAATATTTATTGTATCTTCAATTACTAAATGTATTTTTATCTGTTTCTGGTCTTTCTCATCCTTACTATTGATCTCTTTCTACTTTATTGCTCTATTTATTAAGTCTTCATTTTTACATATGCAATAATGTTACTTCTCAGATATTTCACAGCTTGTCTTATATATATCCTCCAAAAATATTTTGAACAATTTGTCAGATATGAAAAAAACTTTCTGATGTTTTCTTTATGATTTTATTAAATTAATAGGTTAATTTGGCAAAATTGACACTTCACCATATTTAGCTTTTTTACATAAGTACGTAGTTTCTCTTGCCACTCTTTTGTTTTTTTCTCTATTTTTGGGGAAATTAAAAACTATTGGTTCCAGAGACACTTGTATTAGAGAAATTCTAGAATGCTATTATGCAGGACTGCAAAAACTGCTATAGTACATCTGAATGAATTACACAAAAGGCTAATTCAATCTTGGAAATGTTTAAACATTTTCTTGGAAGAGAAAAAATTGGCTGTTAGGATAGTACCAAGTTAAATACTATCTAGAGAGAGTACATGTATGGTAACCAAATGATTCTTACCACTTTTAATTTTTATCAATCACCTCTTTTTTCTAAATAAATACAATTCAATTAAATCTATGCTGTAAAATTTTCTTATTAACTCATAAAACCAATTCGAAAAAAAGTGCTAGAATTAAAAGTAACATTTAATGTGCAGAAAGACAAAATACCTCAAAATATCAAAATGAAGTTAGATGTCTAAATTAAATGTATTCATGGATGAAGTATAAATCTCTGGTCACCATCAGAAGCCAGACCTAGTGTCAAGAATGTCAAACAACTTAGGTGTTCCTCAGATGTTATAAAATATCAGGTCAAAAATGAATATTTAGAGTAGTATACAGGTGTAACAAAATGGTTTGGGAGGCCTGGAATGAGGAACAGGCTAGAAATGTGATTACATAGAGAAATGTTTCTAGATCCATCCCAAGGAACAATATAAGGACACATTCCAACTGCTGGTATTGGGCAACTTTTCTTATTGGTCCATGCTATACAGAGAAAACTCATGAAGGTTAAAATAATAGAATTTTATGATTTTTTCTGTATAAATTTCTAGTGGCAATAATTATTTTATTTTTTGATGGTAACATATTAAGACATGACTAGGGACTTTTGAGTTATTTCTCTTTAACACGATGGATTTTTTTGAGCCATATCAAACTCACAATGCACACCATATTGGCAAAGAATTAATTGACAATGTGAAAAAAGGAATAAAAAGTTATATCCAAGACATACAAAGAAGCAGGAAATTATGACCCCCCACAAAGACAAAGAAAATCAGGCAATAGCAACTGACTTTGAGAGGGTCTAGATGTTGAACTTTGCAGACTTCAGAGAAAATATAAATAGGTTCAAAGAACTAAAGTGAATTATGTTTAAAGAGTTAAAAAAAGATAGATGACAATTCTTATGAAAGAGGATCTCCATAAAAAGAAATTATATTTTTAAAAGCAAATCTAGAGTTGAAACATAAAATAACTGAAATGAAAAAAAATCAACAGAATTCAGCAATTGATTTGAACTGGCAGAAGAAAGGATTAATGAACTAAATACAGATCTATATACATTATGTAATATGATGACAGAGAAAAAATGGAATGGAGGAAAATGAAGTTTCAGAGAAATGTGGGACATCACTAACCATATCACCATAAATAATGACAGTACCAGAGGAGAGCAGAAAAAGAAAGGAGTAAAAAAAAATATTTGAAGAAATAGTGGCAAAAAACTTGACAAACTGGTTGAGAAACATTAATCTAAACATCTAAGAAACTCTATTAACTCCAAGTAGTATAAATGTGAAGAGATCAATACACAGACCCATTATAGTCAAAATGCTGATAGACAAGGACAGAGAGAAACTCGTGAAACAACGAGAAACATTAATCACATAAAAAGGAAATCCCATCAACAGAGGTGAGGCTTAGAACCTCACACCCCTGTTCTGAGAGAAATCTTCTGCATCCATGGATGTTTTATTGCCCTTGTCTAGCTTGGATGAACACATAGTCTACAGGCACACACCTGATCATCTACATTTGCTCCCTTACAACACTAAACTATGTTTTTTACCTTTATCTTGCATCTACCTACCACTTCAGCATTTTATTAAAAATAATAATAATAAAGAGAGAAATGTGGTATCCACATATAAATCAAGTATAAAAATCAAATGAATATTCATATTTGAACTGATTGTTTATAGTTCATAATGCATGAGCAAAACCGAAAGTTTCTGTGATGACTGCCCTTGTACTGTTCACCATGTAACTTATTCACTATGTAAGAATTTGTTCTCCATATAAGAACTTGTTCGCTATGCTTTAGAAGATTGGAGACTGACGAAAATTAGGCTTGGGGTGGATTAATAATTGTGCATTGAGCATTGAGTCCCCTATACAGAATTTTATTGTTGTTAACAACCATTTGATCAATAAATATGAGAGATGCCCTCTCAAAAAAAAAAAAAAAAAAGTACAGACTTCCAATTGTAAAATAAATAAGTAACCGGGATGTAATGTATAGCATAAGGAATATAGTCAAAATATTGTAACAACTTTGTATGGTGATAGCTGGTAGCTAGAATTATCATGTATATAAATGTTGAATCACTGTGTTGTACGCCTGAAACTAATGTAATACTGTGTGTCAACTACCCTTCAATAAAAAATAATTAAAAAAAAAAAGGAAATCCCAAAATATTAACAGCTGAATTGTCTTCAGAAATAATGGAGGCAAAAAGACTGAGGTGGCATATCCAAAATGCTGAGGAGAAACAACTGTGAACCAATAAATTTTTATGCAGAAGAATTATCTTCCAGAAATGAAGGCAAAATTAGAACATCTCCAGATCAACGAAAGTTTAGAGAATTTGTTGTTAGTAGACCCACCTTCTAAGAAATACTAAATTAAGTTATTTGGCTGAAGAAAGTGTTGACCCTATAGCTCATAGAAATAACAATAACTTCAAAAAATCTATAGGTTGGAGTAAGAAAATGACAATATATGGTAACTTAAATTCACAGAGATGAAGAGAAATGAAGAAAAACAGAAATGGATAATCTGTGTGTGGTAATTTCAGCTTGAAGTACTTTCTTCAATAGTTTTCTTTAGTATTTCTTGTAGTGTAATTTAATAATATATTCTCTCAACTTTTGTTTGAAAGTGTCTTTTGTTTTTGAATGAGACTTTTGCTAGGTATAGAAATCTATTTTGACAGGTATTCTTTCTTTTCTCACATCACTTTAAAGATGGCACTTCATTAGCATGTGGCTTGTATTGTATTGTTTCTGATGAGATGCCAACCATCTCTTTTATTGTTGTTCTATGTATAAAGTGTCTTTCTTCTAAGCTACTTTTTATTTTTTTCTTTAAATTTGGTCTTCAGTAATTTGACTATGATGAAATATAGTTTTAGTTGTACTTATTTTACATGAGTTCACTGAGCATTTTAAATATGTTGTTCAATTTTTTAAAATTATTCTCTTCCTCTTTCAAAACTCTGGTTACACAAATGCTACATTGTCTACCTGTCCTTTATAAGCTGTTCAGATTTTTAAAATTTCTTTCTCTATGTATTTCAATTTGGGTAATTTCTATTGACCTATTTCAAGTTTAATGACCTTCATTGTTCAGTTTGAAATTAAGCCTCATATACAATAAATTCTTAATAAGATTAAAAAAATAATTCCATTCTAGAATGTTAACTTGATCTTTAGAGGTTCCATTTCTCTAAAGAAATTGAGAAATGGATTTTTTCCCTATTCTGTTTATTTTTTCTTCTATTTTTTAAAACATATTTGTAGTGATAATTTTAAAGTCTATAATCTGCTAACTCCAATATCTGATTCATTTGTGAGACTGCTTCTATATATTTTTCTCTTCCTTTCATGTCCTCATCATTTTTGACATTACACAAGATTGCATATTTAAATGAATTCAGAAATTTGGAGTAAAAATAATTTTCATCAGAAAGGGCACATTCTTTTCTCTGCAGGCATCCACGGTGAGGAGTTGATTATTTTGATCCACATAGGAATATAGATGGGTTGTGTCTGGGTTGCAGTTTGAGTTTCAGTTTTCCTCCAATTTCTAAATATCTTAAGAGTAAGATCTATCTTGGGGAACCACAGGCACCATCTAGGGGAAATTTGGGATTGAAACACTACAATATATGGAAATTCTCCTCCTATTTCCAACCCAATCCACACCATCCTATGCTGCCATACTCAGCAAAATTCTCTTGGAGAAGGACTGCCTGGCCAGTAGAATCAGCACTGAGTTTGGGATACAAGAAAGTCCAATACATCATTCCAGCCCATACAACATTTATAAAATCTGCTGAATTTCTTGCTACCACAGCAAAATTTCATCCATGGCTGACCCATTTCTTGCCCAATTATTCCCAGATATGGCTAATTCTCACAGAGAGGAAAGTGACACTGGTGTTTGCTTAAAAAAAAAAAAGCGTCTTTCTTCTCTAGAAAGCAAATAGTTATTGTAGACTCCTTTTTCTACAGTACTCCCTGAAGTCTTAAATGTATATACATATACCTGCATACATATATATGTGTGTTTTATCCTTTTAAAATTTGTTTTAGTTGTTATGGTAGGAATTATGATCACTTACTTCCTACATAGATGTGGAACACCCTAGTACCTTATTAACATTCATTGAATGTCTTAAAAAGTAATTGATACAGTCTTGTTGTTTTTATTTATTGCAGATTATGGTAGCCTCCACAACAACCAATAGTGTCTTAGCCAAAATAACAGCTATTGTTTATGGAGTTCTCATCACTAGGCAGGTAGTGTTCTAAGTGTCTTACACATATTAGCTAATATAATCCCCACAGCAATCCTATGAGTTAGGTACTATTATTAACTATTATACACATGGGAAAACTGAATAATGGAGAGTTTAGGTGACTTCTCAAGGCCATGTACCTTTTAAACATTGGAGTCGGGATTCAATTCCAAATAGCCTTCCTGAGAGCCCAAACTCCTGGTCATTACACTATACTGTGCTATTGAGTGAACACTTAACACTGTTTTTTGTTTTCTTAACAGGGGTGTCTTTCACTTCTCTCTATACTTCACACTCTAAAAATAATTTGTTTTATGTAACCCACTAGTTATATCATTCTGTTTCATATTTACTCTCTTTCCATATACTCTTTAGTCTGTGAGGAATTATTTCTATTCCTTGTTTCTAGAACAAACACTTATCTTTCCTTTAGAATTCAGTCCAGCTACCACCTCCTTGAGAAACTCTTATCCCTCAGTTAGAATGAATTATTCCCTTATCTATTCTCACTTTGAACCCTGTACATAAACCTACGTTAGTATTTAACCTATTGCATGTAATGTATTTACACATGTGCGTCTCACCCATTAGTCTATTCAGTCCTTAAAAGTAGGAACTGTGGTATCCGTATCTTTCTATACATATTTTACATGTAACAGTCACTGAATGTTTATCAAATTGATTTCAACCCCTATCTCGTTCTAGCATTTATTCTCAATAGGAATTACAAAGGTTAGAAGTCTCAGTGGTGCACTCCACTTATCTTGCCACAAAAGTTAAAACTTAATAGGTTTCAAAATAAATGTTGTCATACATTTTGGAAGATCACATTGGCTCAAATTACAATAGCAAGAAATGTGCTTATTTAAAACTATAAAATATTCAGTTTAATTTTTATCTGTTTTTAATAGTTAAAAGCAAAATTCAAGTCTCCTATTTCAAATTAAACTACTATTCACTCTTAACTAATAATACCTTTATGTGCCTGACACTTCAGGTGGAATGATTAAATTATGCACCTGTAGAAAGATTTCAGAGAGCAATGACAGGTATTACAAACCTACTATGTTCCTGGGAACTTAAAAAAAAGTACTGTATTTAAAACTTAAGAAATTGATTTCAATTCATTGTTTTTCTTGTATATGACATTCTTCTTTTCCTTTTGATTTGCATATGGTATATAAAATTTTGTTTCTTTGACTATGCTTTGCTTTTTAGTGGATTTATGCATACAACATTATACAGTTCAGCTTTGTTAGAAAGTTACTTTAAGCAAAGAATATAAATAAGGAACCAATTCTCTTGACCTTTCAAAGAGACTTTGAAAGGATATTTTCTTTAACAAATAGAGTCAACAGTGGGCTGTTTATTAAGTCAGGGCACAATAGTCTTTAAAAACACTTTTTTATTCTTTGTGTATGAAATGTCTTGCTACATTCAATAGGTTTAATACATTTTACTTCATTGATATGTAAAGCCAAAGTCTCTAAGCAGAAATTTGGGGTAAGCAACCCCAAATAATTTCTCATTTATCTATCTTATCATAAAGTTGTTTATGCTTTTAACTCTCTTGGAATCTTTTAGTGACCTACTGTGGAATGTATATAGCATCCAGTTATACAAGCTGCTGAGAGTGCTGGTCCTAAAAAGGAAGAAAAAAGGATTGGGTTTGACCCCCTTGGGGTCTATAATTTGTGGCTAAGTGACTGACTCCCATGTCATTCTTTGAAATTGCTTTCTACTCTCTATTTCCTTCTAATCTAGATTATTTGTTTTTCTTAGAAGTCTAACAAGGAAGAATGTAGCAAAAAATCATGTGAGTATTATCTTTATAAAACTGCTAGGTGTGCTTTTTTTATGGATCAGAAAAGAGATCTGGAAAACTTATCTGACAAGCATTTCCTTGAATGAATGTGTTCAGGATGGGAGGGAATATTTCAAGTGTGGAAATTATGCCACACCTATTCACAAAAGATATTGTAGTATTTTATGTTAAGACAATTTATTTCATCTCCTGAAAGGAATTGTGGCCTGGGTGAGACTGAGTCTTGTGACTTGGATTTTAATGTAACAGGAAGAGATGAGTCTGCTGTGGTATTTCCCATGCCAGCCATCCTGCTCTCCTCCCAGGGGCAGGAGCAACAGCCATTCTAATGGTTTGTCTTTGAGTTTGGACCTGAAAATCATCCTCCCTCCCAAATATGTCTAAAGCCAGGGTATCTTAATTGATTCTCCTTCCTACTTTGGGCTTTTATAGGTAGAATATGGGCCTATGTAATTTTGTTTTCTCTTTGCAACCAGTCATAACCAATTATACTCCATTGTAAGCTTTGGTTCTCACTGAGTGCATAATAAAAAAAAAAAGGCAGAGTCCAATTTCTCTCTGCTCCCAACTTTAACCTCTTCATAAATGTCTGAAAATTATATATAAAGGAGAAAAGACAATAAAATTATACGCATATATGAGAGTATATTAATATGCATGTATCCTCTATATATATATATATTCATTACTGTCTTGCCAATGGGTTTCAGCCCCAAGCAAGTTTGCTATGGATTCAGTGTGACCAAAGAAAATGACAGCAAAATGTTCTTTGGGGTGAAAGGGTTTATTATCCTGCTTGTTCTCCCACAGCAGGTCGAGCACTAGCTCTCTGCCTCTGCCCAGAGCACGGGACAGAGCTCTCTATGTAGCACAATATTAGCTTATTGCCTAAAGGTGTGGAAGTGGCAGCCCAGCAACAGGCCAGTTACACCATCAGGTGGTTTAAGTTCATTATCAGTGAGGATCCTGGTCATAGGAACCCCAACTTCCTCACAATTACATATTACATTTATTCATTCATTTAATTTAAAAAATCACTATTCATTATTATTTAGTGATTATATTTTAGCTTAAAATTTTATTTAAAAAGCTATATGAACATGGGCAGGCCAATTAGCCTCCATAAGACTTAATTTTTCATATGAAATAGGTGAAGGTGATAAAGAGATAAAAACTTCCCATTATAAAATAAGTAAGTCACAGGGATGAAAGTACAGCATAGGGATTATAGTGATAATGTTGTAATATCATTGTATAGTGACAGGTGGTAACTACTGTTACTGCAGTGAGCATTTTGTGATGTATGTAATTGTTGAATCACTATGCTGTACCTGAAACCAGTAAAATATTGTTATGTCAACTATACTTCAGTTAATAAAAGAAAATCTAAAAAAAGAAAAAAAATTGGAGACTAATACCTGTCTTGTAGGATTTCAATAAGGAGCAACTGATATAACTTACAAAATAGTGTAATTTCTGGCTGTGGGGAAAATGGAAGTTCCCATGGCCAGGATCCTCACCTGACCCTAAACTATTTGATGGTATAACTGGCCTACTGCTAGGCTACTGCTTCCACACTCACAGGCAATGAGCTATTATTGACTGAGTCACTATGTAAAGCGCTCCGCCCAGTGCTCCAGGTGGAGGCAGAGATGGAGGTGGATTACGGACCTGCAGACTGCTGGGTGCAGATGTGATTCTAATGCTCGACCTACTGCCAGGAGGATAAAGCCAGGTATAAACCCTTTCACCCCCAAAACATTCCACTGTCCTTTCTCAGTCTCACTGGATCCATAGTGAACTTGCCTGGGACTGAAACCCTCAGGCAAGACACTGGCATATGATAGGAATCCCAAAAGTGGTCGTTATGATGTTTACCCGGCTTTTCTTATTACTTTCTGGTCACTAGAGTAGGTGCTCAGAGATACAGAATTAAAGAAAACAGCCTCTTTTCTCAAACATCTCAAGGTCTGCTAAGGAAGACTTAGCATCAAAACCCCAAATATAGCATAAGTGCTATTAAAAATATTAAACAGTTATGTGCACTTTCAGATAAAGTGGAGGAAAGTCAGAACGTGGTAAGCAGTGGCTGGCATTAGAATTTGTACCTTTACAAAATTGACTTAATTGAAATGAATTATTAGCCAGTAATTAGGGAGGGATTTTGCCCTGGTTATTAATTATTTTTAATTTGTAGACTTTTTTACTTATTTTGTTTTATTTAGAGTTTGTATATTTTTGTAAAGCTAAGCACAGGAAGCTGTTCTGCCTTTAAACTTGAATATCAAAAAAAGTAGAGGACACCACTGAACTCAAATGTTGTCTTGGTCCTGGACTTAGAAGAAAAGCTTGTGTCAAAAAGGGTCTTTTAAAATATAGTACCTTGTGTTGGGACAAAGGCATTGGTGAGTGCTTTTTATAGAGTGAATGTCAATCAGTTTTGTCAATTAATTTCAGGTGTTTAGAAATCATCAATATTTTCCTATCAGTCCTATAATGAAGCAATTTTCCTAATTTCAAAGATTTATATAACAGTTGAATATTGAATAAGAAGCTGTAAGACACAGTGGAGCAATTTTCAGAGAACTCAACCTCTCTGAAGTGTTGAAGTGAATGTGATCTGGACCACAATAAAATGTTAAGAACCTTAAAGGTTGTTGAGAGTCTGAGTAAGCAGCTGAAATTAGTAAAAGGATACAACACACTCATTTACTTTTTCACTCTGAAGATTCTGACAAAGTTTAAAATGTGTATGTTTCTCAGGATATCACTCTTATGTTTTTTGAGAGAAAATTAGAAGTTAGAATAGTATGAGCCTTTAGCTGATACAGAGGGAAGGGAAATGTGGTATTTTTCTTTTTCATCATTAAATACAAATGAGAGTAACTGGGCATGGATAGGAAATGAAGTACTTAGATATAAAATGACAAAGAATCAATGAATCTGAGCATGGATTAGAAATAGGAACACTTAGGAATCAAAAATTGAGAAGAGGCAGAAGAAAGCAAAATTGAATATATGAAATAAAGAAAAATTGACATCAATACAGTCTTTCTAAAGACAAAATCTTTGTGGAAATGGTCTTATAGCTCTCTTCATTTTCTTTCTGAGTTTCTAGGTAGAAAAAAAACCCTCATTGTTTTGCTCCTTATTTGCTTGCTATTTTTTATAACAAAGGACACTAGGGTAAAGTAAGATAAAAGTCACCCAAGGTGGGACATTCATGAAGGGCTGAGGCAAGACTTGGACCCAGATGTTGCTGAGTCCATCACACCATCTGTCCTCTCTGAGTTTTGGGGGTTATTTTATTTTTTTAACAAATTTTGGGAAAAGTAACAAGTGCACAGATTTAGGATGTTTTCTATCTCAAATCTTTGTAGCAGAACCTCCTTTGTATTCTGTTTTGCATTAAATATTTGTCTCACTTTGCTGGTTTCTTCCAACATTGGATTTCACTAAGATTCAATTTTAGGATGTTGGATTTTTGGTAAGATTCCTTTAAATGGTGTCCATGTTTGGCCAGCCTTGCAATTTTCAACAGTACATGGAAGAACAAAAAAAGGAACTTAAGAAAAAAAATTAGCTTCTTTAACTACTAAATGAAACTGAAATTTGGGTTCTCTAACTTCTAAGATTTGGAAGCAGTATTGACAATCTAAATGTTATCAATAACCTAAATAACACTCATAAAGGACTTTCTCTTCCTGTGATAATGTTTCTTAAGTTTCCTAGAGTGGCCCTTTCCTTCTAAGTGTTTTCAGCTTAACAGATAACTCTTTTCTGAAGTGCATTAATTTGGTTCCAATACCACTAATACATATTAATTTGTATATATGAGGAAAGCAGTCAGATATGGAAGAATTCATTTCTGAACCTGTTTAAAAAGACAAACAAATCTGAGTTTCATTTTTAAAACTATGTAAAGCTTATATTCTTTTTCATTGTATATGTACAGTGCCATCCCTCATTTTTCTCTAATGAACATATAAAGAAAATTAAGGGTCCATTTTCTTTATATTATAACTCAGATTTTCAAGGTAGTCAGTACTGAGCCCTACAACTCCTCATGGTGTGGAAAGGAAGGTGGGTAGCCAGAATTATGATTTGTGCAATTTTTGTGAAAAATGTTCTCTTTACCTACCATGCAGTGTTACTATTATTATCATTGGTGGGCCTTAGGCATGTGCCACACACATCATCTGCCCAAAATAATTCTACAGCTTGTAGGGGTGTCATTATGGTATTTGTTTCATAACAACTTGCTTGTGAATCTTTATTAAAATTCAAGTGGTCTGAGCCTTCAAGCCAGCAATGGGGCCTGTACACACTCTCAGAGCACAGCCTGTCCTTGGGAAGGCTCTGTCAGGATCAGAGCAGGGTATGTCAAAAACTAGACCCACTGCAAAGAATCTCAAGCCCAGAGACTCTGAAAGAGACAGGATGAAACCACTGAAAAATATTTCAAGCAAATATGCAATATTTAGTTCATCCCCCAGTAGGAATTAGTCTATTGAGGGACCAGTGAGCTGAACGACCTCACTGACAGTCAAACCACCACTCACTTTGCTGACTGACCTAGGGGAGTGAACACTGACGTGTCAGGGGCTTGTCTTAAGATTTCTAAAAATACAAAGGCAATAGCACAGGATATTCAGTAGACATATTATGAGGTCATAATATGTCTACTGAAATCAATCTATAATTTCATACATTTTTTAGATACTGAGATACAACCAATGTTTATGAAACAAAATCTCCATAAAAATCCAGGGAATAGCAAGTGTGAAATTCACAGATTTAATCTCTCAATTAAAAACCTATTGCTTTTAACAAGTATCTTTCTTCAAAATTAAATACTCCTAAAAAAAAAGATATGAAGACTACATGGGTTAATATATAGGACTAGTTGTAAGCAAAAAAAAAATTGTTGTAGAATCAAGATGAAATAAATGTTTAAAGGGTTATATTTGGTGTTTAATGACCATATACTCCATGTATTACAACATAGTATATTTATAGGAGAATGTGCATACCAAATGCAAAAATATTAACTATTTACTGTGATCACATGAGAATGGAAACATTGATATTATTTCACTGGGGCTTTTGGGCTCCTATGGTTAGATAAAGCAAATGAGTAATTCTGTAATATTCTAATTTTATCATACTTTGTGTAAGAAAGCACATAAAATGTCAATAAAGAGGATGTTAAATTAAATCTCTCTTCTCTATTTGAATTAAAAGGATGAATATGAACTTATGAAATATTATATTTGTAAATAATTTATTATTTATATCTGTTTATATATTATTATCTTGCTACTACTAAAAATGTATAGAAATAATAACAAATTCAGGAGAATCTCTCATCCCTGGACTGTGATCAGGTAATATGATTTTCTACTAAGAGAATTCAAGATATCTTAGAGAAATGGACAATTCCATGTGTCCAGCAGGACATGTGAAAGATAAGTTTGGATCATGGATATCATCTTTTATACTAGAAAGAATGAGAACTGTCAAAGACTACTAGTCATAGCCAAGGGAGAAAGGAGCTCACAGGAAGAGCCTTTCACTAACCAAACACAATTTAACTCTATAATGATATTAATTACAATGAGTTAAAATATATAAAATATACTTAAATACATGAATTCAATAATAATATGTTAAAACTAATAATTTTTAGAAGATGAAAAAAGATGATAAACTAGAAGATGATGAGAGACCATTAACTTAGAAATAGGTAAACAGAAGAAAAGGATCAAATATGAATTCTTCCAAATAATAGACAAAAAGAAATATTTCATTAAAATGTTTTCAATTAATAGTTCAAAAAGAAATGATAGAGTTAGAGTATCACCACTTTGCAGGCCTCCATGAATTAATAGATCTATACAGTGAGGATCAATGGATAATATCACAGAAAGGGAGACAAGCATCATTGCTTCCTCATGTAAGAATGCAATACTAGAGGTTTGCCAGAGTCCAAACTGGAGTCCAAGAAACCCTCTGTATCCAGCTTCTAATTTATAGGAAACACAGAGCAGAGGCACATGCTTCACTATACCATGAGCATGCCATCAGCAAGATTCAAACTGTGCCAAACTCAAGAAGTCAAATGGCCTGTCTTTCACCAGGAAATAATGAATTGGAGGAAAAAACTGTACATTAAATGAAACATAAAAATCATATTAAAAAATTAAAGAATGGACAAAACTAAAAAAGGTCAGTATTTCTGGGGAACTAATATTTTTAAAATTCTTTAGGTAATTCTAATATAAGTTGTAATTGGCAACTCTGAGCTTAGAGACTAATAAACAAGTTGAAGTTGAGGCTAGTTGATGGCACTTTGCTGTGAAAGTCCTTTGGCATTAGGAAACCTAAATGGAGAACACAGGGGGGAAAAGGTGAAATGTGTGCTGGAGCATTTTAGCATTAAAATGCAAGCAGATGCTGACAAGTCATCAGACTTTAATAGGAGAAGTGGGAGATTTAACAACTACCCCTGAGAAAGTTAAAGAGATAATTAAAATCCTGCCAGGCTAAACAGCCAGAGACATTTTGATGCCAAACAATTTTGAAGGTTCAAGATAAACTGTCTGAAAGGACTTAACTATAATGATTTCAGGATGATATTAAGTACTTTTAAAGTTAAATTTTTGTGGAAATGTTACCAAATTGTTTTCAGTGTTCCTTTTCTTTCTAAAACTGCTTTATTAGCTATATGAGTAAGCAGAATATTGTGGTATAACAGATGGATCTGAGTTCAAATCGTGGTATTACTTTTTATTAACTTTGTAACTGCTCAACTCACCTCCTAAGTCTCAGTTGCACAATATATAAAATGGACATAATGAGCCATACCTTAGAGAATTATGAGGGATAAGTAATTCTCATGTGAAAGCATATACTCCTATCAGTTGTTTTTTAAATACATGTTTTTAATAATTAATTTTAGTGTGAACCATTTAAAACTTAAAAAAGAATAAAAAAATCTAACAGATAAACTTTCTTCAGTGTAACACTGTACATTAGAAAAGGTAGTGCAGGTAAATCAACAGTGTCTGCATCCCTTTTTCTTTTAATCAAGGTGTGACTCCAAGATTGTTTATATTATCCTGATGCATTTTTAAACAGTTTTATGAATGTGTGATTCACCTGCCATATGAACACCTATTTAAAGTATATAATTCAATGCCTTTAGTTTATTCACAGGAAGTGCAACCATCTTCACAATCTAATTTTAAAACATGTTTGCTCCCACCCAATAGAAACCTGTATCCATTTGTGGTCACTCCCCACCACTCCCCAACATCAGCAGCCCTAGGCAACCAATAACCTATTTTCTGCCTGCATAAATTTACCTCTTCTGGACGTTTTGCATCAAAAATAATTTTGTAACATTTGAATCAAAAGATCACATTATGTGGTCTTTTGTGATTCACTACATTCATTTAGTATAATTTTTTCAAATGTTCATCTATGTTGTAGTATACATCAGCACTTTGTTTTTTTTTATTGCCAAATAATATTGCACTATATCGATATACCACATTTTATTTATCTATTTATCACTTAATGGACATTTGGGTCATTTCCCCTTTTGGGTTGTTCTGAACAATGCTGTTATGAACATGGGTGCTTTTTTTCTGGCATATGCATTTTATTTCTCTTGTGTATATTCCTAGGAATTGGAATGTGGCATTATACTTTAACTCTGTGTTTACTGTTTTCCAAAGTGGCTGTACCATTTTTCATTCCCACCAGCAATGTGTGAGGGTTCCAGTTTCTCCACATCCTAGTGAATGTGAAGTGGTACTTCATGTGGTTTAATCTGCATTTCCCTAAGGGCTAATGATGTTCAGCATCCTATTTGTTTGTCTGTTTTGGAGAACTGTCTATTCAAATCCATTGTCCATTTTAAAATTGGGTTGTCTTTATTGCTGAGTTATAAACATTCTTTTTATATTCTATTATTTATGGATATGAGTCACTATCAATATGTGATTTGCAAAAATTTCTCCCAATATGACTCCTATGCATTTTAAACCTTTATTACACATATATACATAATATTTAATATATATAAAATATTTTCTGAGTATCTTAATATTTATGTACTTGACATTGTTATCACTATATAATCTAAAGCTTTGCTTGGCTTCACTCAACACTATGTATATTGATGTATCTTCTAACTGACAATCTAGTCTAATTCCTTCTCCAGTTAATTCATTGAAAATGCTGACTAGTATTCTACTGCATGAATAAACCATCATTTAATCATATTTTCTTATTCCTGTGTACTGCCTTCCTGTCCATTATATTTAAGTAGAGATTAACTGTCCTGAACACATTGTTTGCTCTCTCATTCTTAACAACCATTAGAAGTTTGCTATTAAGTACTGTCAGGTTAAAAACTCCTCCAAAAATAGAGGACTTTATAATACACAGACACTATACTCCGTACAAACAGTACCCTAAAAACTTATCTTTAGTAATCATAATTTATACAGGAACATCTCACCTCTGTGGACATAAGAGTATTTATTTTCATTCTGTAGGTTGAGGCAGAGTCATAGTAATTAACCTTAATGATCACGTAATATGTTTCTGAAGTTACAGAAGTAGGAAAAGGAAAGATGTTTGGAAATTTAAAAATGTTTGAGGATAATTTGTAAAGAAAAAACAAGTCACAAGTAGACCATTAATGGTCAACTGCCAGAAAAAAAAAAGTCATCTGTAAAGTGAACTTCAGGAAATAAAACTTGCTGAGGACATTGAGGAGAGATGTTGAATACTGCAAGGCATCAAAGACCTTGACAGCTCTCTCTGCTAGACACTGATTTAAAATGGAGACATCCACCCCCATCAGGCATTCTGGGTGAAGCAGTCACCACGCACACTTCGAAGGGCAGCAGGCACTCCTCACAGAGAACTGTCTAATTCTGAGGTCGGATTTTGGTCTAGAGAAGTAGAGGAATAGAAGAACTTTAAGAAGAGACTTTTAGACTTTTTTTATTACTATTATTTACTTTCTAAATTTCTTCCATCTGTATGAAGCTTTATCAGATTATTTATCAATAAGTAAATGTCTCTTTTCTATGGGTGAATTCATTCATTCATCACTCAGCACGTAACCACAGCTCATACATAGGCTTACCCACATTTCAGGCTCTGCTTATTGGTTTACTCTGAGGCAATGATTTATATACTCTTGTTACCTTTTGGCTTTTAATTTTCTTTCATCACTCTTGACAGATCAGTCATTTTTTGTGTGTCTTCCCTCCTCAGACATATTCAATAATACCATTTCTTACATATTACAGTATAGCAGTTATGAGATGGCCTCTTTAGCCAGATGATATGTTTCAAAATGACCTGGGCTTGGAGAAAAATGTATGGAGGTACAGCAGTTTATTAGGTTATCTTTCTGTTTTTAAAAAATAGACTTGAAATTTTCTTTATCAGAAAGTTTAGAATGAGTCAGTTCTATTATACCTGTTTAACTAGAATAGATATTTAAGAATCTCTTTGAGATAGATGGTAAATATGGGATGTGAAGATGAAATCTTATGCCAAATGTTTAGAAATTCTTAATTTACCTAACTGCAATAGTTTAATAATGAACATTATAAGTAACCCTCAATACTCTTGGAGGTTGTAGGTAGGGTATTAAAAAAACCATATAATTTATATGTTTATGTCAGCATCTTCCTAATTCTATTTTATACTGAACATTCTAGGCATTGGAATCAAACGAAATTAACCATGATATTTTGGTTAATTCTATAGAACTGCATTATCCAAAATGATAGCAAGTAGCCATGCAAGGCTACTTAAATTTACATTAATTAAAAACAAATAACAATTAAAATTCAGTTTCTCAGCCCCATGAGCCATATTTCAAATGTCCAATAGACATATGTGGCCAATAACTATAGTATATCCATCATTGCAGAAAGTTCAGTTGGAGGGCACTGCTATAGAATATTACAAATGTCTGTAGTCAACCTTTTCTCTGCCTCTATATCAATCTGTCTTAATTGTTTTGGTAAAGATTGAAAGTTTCTCCTTTTAGAGTCATATGCTACCAGCCCTCTGATGGTATTCGGATGTTATTTTTTATTTCCCACTGATTATTTCCTACTACTGCCTTGGGCAGACAAATCACAAAGACTAGTGATGACAGAAACACAAACAATATAGGATTAGGAGAATTAAAGTATGGGAAAAACAGCAATTGAGTGAAAACATGCATAAGTGAGTTTGGAGAAAATAAGCGAAAAGTATACTATATCACTTTGTGAAGAGGAATTAGTGTTTATAAGGGACATTAAAAATACTTGGGCAGGCATTTTTTTTCCCTTACAAAACTACTTACTTTAATAGAATACATTACTTTACATAGGGCCAAACCTTACTTCATTTACTGATTTTATTTAATACAAAAAGAAATCAAGACTATCTTTTGTTTATTTAACTCTGCCACATATACATAACTATGTTCACATATACATATATATATATATTCTTTTATATATTTTTTTACTTAATTTTTTTGAAATTCAGTTTATTCAGATAAAAAAAATCATTCATTTCTCCCACTTTTCAGCCCATCTCTGGCAACCACCTCTCTGACCTCCATGTCTATGAGCTTGCTGTATATCTAAAATGTGTGTCTATTAGATTCTACATGAGAAGTCATATAGTATTTGTTCTCTGACTTATTTCACTTAGCATAATGCCCTTGAGTTCCTTTTATGTTATCACAAATGGTAAGATTTCATTGTTTTTTAAATAATATTCCATTGTGTGTGTGTGTGTGTGTGTGTGTATACCAAATTTATCCATTCTATGGACACTTAAGTTGTTTCGATTTCTTGGCTATTGTAAAATAATGCTGCAGTGTACGTAAGGGTGCATATATGTTTTCAAACTGGTATTTTTGTTTTCCTCAGATAAATACCTAGAAGTGGAATTGCTGGATCATATGGTAGTTTCTATTTTTAACTTTTTGCAGAAACTCCATTCTGTTTTCCATAGTGGCTGTACCAATTTACATTCCCACCAACACTATCCCAGGGCTCTCTTTTCTCCACAGCCTTGCCAACATTTGTTATTTCTTGCCTTTTTGATAATAGCCGTTATAACAGGTGTGAGGTGACATCGTGGTTTTCATTTGCATTTTCTTGACGATTAATGATGTGCAGCATCATTTCATGTACCTGTTGGTCATCTGTATATCTTTGGAAAAATACCAATTCTGCCCACTTTTTTATATGAGTTTGTTTTTTTACTATTGAGTTTTGTATAAGTTCTTTATATACTTTGGATATTAGCCTCTTTTCAGGTATTTGATTAGCAAATACTTTATCCCATTCAGTAGGTTGTCTTTTTATTCTGATGATCGTTACCTTTCCTCTGCAGAGACTTTTTAGTTTGCTGTCATCCCACTTGTTTATTTTTGCTTTTGTTGCTTTTGCTTTTGGTGTCAGATTTAAAAAATCATCACCAAGACCTATGTCAAGGAGCTTACCTTCCATGTTTTCTTCTAGGAACTTTATGGTTTCTGGTCTTACATTCAAGTCTTTAATTCCTTTTGAGTTACTTTTTGTGTACAATATGAAATAGTGGTCCAATTTCATTCTTTTGTAGAAGACTGTCCAATTTTCCCAGCACAATTTATTGAAAAAACTGTCTTCCCAATTGCATATTCTTTCCTTCTTTGTCATAATGCATGTACTCTTTTATTCTCAATTTTATCTCCAGAAATAGTGTTACTATAAGCTGCTTTTAATATCAAAAGAGAAGAATAGCTTCCTAGTTACTGACTTTTTTCACATATGTAGTATTTACTTCACACAGATATTTTCTTTACACTACGCTGTTTGTAAAATAAAATACTTAATATTTGTATCTTTGGAAATTGATATTTTCACCAAATAAGAATGTTTTTAATACCTAAAATATCCACTTAAAAGCTAATATTAGAAATTATTTATTTTTTTCATAGATACTTATCTAAAATTTTGTGATCATTCTTTGCCTTATTGAAAAGACTCTAAGAGTAATGCTTAGTGCTTTGTTAACTGGCTTGATTCGTAATTATGTCCATCAGCTTTTGTACTAACTCTAATACATTAATGTTCCAAGAGCTGTTTGGTTTAGATTTGCTTCTAAAGTAAATGAACAGGTAAATTGTGATTCTGGGTGCCCATTGTGCTTTCTTTCTTTTTTCTTTTTCATTGTAAAGTGTCATTTCACAATAGGTCAACTACTAACACTTATGTTTCTAATTGTGTGTTCACCATCAATTGGTAAGAAATCAAGGTTTCCAAGGAAACCAGGTGGACAACTTTGTTAAATGAATACACTGAACACATGAATTGCCAAGTCATTTGACTGTTACTTGAGGGGTTAACGTGCCTTTCTTGCAAAGCTCAGGTACTTTAGGACAACTATCTTCTTCATTCTTCCAAAGGCTTTCCTACTTATTTCCTGCAAAGTTATAATCTGAATCTGGATATAATTTAGATTGTGGAAATGAGTTGCTGCCATACTTTAAAAAATTATATATATTTTTTTGTTATGTTGATTCAAAACTGGGAAGCTATAGAAGTGAAAGCAAAGGTGGAACTAGTACAAAAACAAAACCTAAGAATGAAAAGTTTTATTGAGGCTATTCTTGATGATAGAAAAGAAGGATGATCTCATAAGAGCAAGAAAAAGAGTACTCCTAAGTACTTGATTTCTTATACATTCCCTCATGTTTAGAACATTATGCACACTATTTTATACATCAACTAAATGATTTTTATTTTGCTCCAGCAAATGTTTAGCTGAATGCTATGTGGATAGTAAAATAATTCCAAAATTTCATCTACTTGCCTAGTAAGGAAAAGGGTAAATTTAAGCTCTGGTAATTTTAACCCTACTTTGTAGGATTCAAAAGGTTTTGATTATTAGTAAGTGTTAAACTGCATTTTTAAATTAAATTGTTTTGTATATTTTTTAAGGAAAGGAAACTAAACACTTTGCTTTTCCTGATTGCTTTATAATATGAGAGCCACAACTAAGAGGAAATCGAAACAGAATTATGAAATCTTCTAGGGGAGATATCCCTTTGAGAGAAAATCATTTTTCTTTCCTTTAAAAAAAAGGAAGATGGGCTTGAATTCTCAGCAAGGAGTCACCATCTCAATTAAAAATGTTTCCGAAAGGGACTTAAAAGCTGCTAGTTCATTTCATTTAAGCTTTGATCATTAGAAGCATATAACAACAGAAATTAAAGTGATGGGAAATTAGTTTGAATTCTGTTTAGCAATATTGAAGTATAAAAGAAAAACTGTTTCTCAAATACAGCACTATATTTTTTACCTTACTTGTAGTATTTGAATCTCTCCTTATCACCTGTGTAATCAGAGTTAAAGATCCAAACTTGTCTTTGCACCAGTATACACGATTGATTAGATGGTACTTTACACATACAGTGAGAAGAATATTGTCGTCAAGAAACTCCTGGGAGTGAAAATGTCTGTGGATGTTTCCAGAAGGGGCTGGCATTTGCCTGTGTGAGGAGAGTAAGATAGCTCTCTTTCATTTATCTACTACGACTCTGTTTAAAATGGATCAGGACACACAGATGGAAACACACAGAGCTCTTCAGGAATTGTTCATGAATGTGCACTCTTTCACAGAAGCACCCATATGCTCACATTTGCAATTCACCTTAATATTAAAACATTATCATCAGCACACTAAAAATATAAAATTTTACCCAGATAAATACTAATGGCAATGCTATGATAGATGTTTAGGGTCCAGCATATTGTGGCTTGGAAGTGCAAGCCCTCTTGCTGCTTCTGCATCCTGTCATCCAGGGTTGCGATGAACAGTAGTGCCATTTGTCCCCTGCAGGAACTTAGGAGGTGACTTTCATACTGTTGTTCATCTGAATGGTATCTCCCAAGGTAGTTGAATGCCAAACTGCCCAACCAAACATGGCAGCCATATGGAATATGAGAGTAAAAATTACCTCTATTTAAAAAAATTATTGAACTCTACCAAATTATTTAAAAGTGTATTTCTGTATTTAAAAAACAAAGTAATTCAAGTTTCAAGACCTAAGCAGAAAATGAAACCAACCCGAGTAACATAAGATTCTGGGTATTTTATAGTATTAGGCATGTAAAACTGGCCCATCTCATTATTAAGATTGCAGATGTCAAAAGCTGAATATTTTTATAGTGAAGACAAGAAAATTTACTCTAGTAGAGGTATATGTTTCTGAAAAGTGACAAGGACAGCAAATGGCATATTGTGCAACACCAAGAGTGAAACACTTTATGGCTTATCTTCTGTTAAGGGAGGACAGGGACACCCTGGCACCTAAGGGGGAGGATGCAAGTAGGAGGATTTAGGATAAGCAAAGGAAGTAAGAGACCCTTATTCATCTTCAAAACCAAAGTGAATTATGAGGGACACCATGTGATGAGAAAAATATTATCACTGGTTGCCTCTCCTATACACTCAAGTGTAACTTTTGGTCCCTGAGGGATGTTCTTTGACACCTCTGTCAGTAACAGTGAAATAAAATCAGTTCTTCATATTATCCTAGCTTCCTTTAAAAAGAATTAATGATTGTGTCTCTTGCCTTTTCTTATTTTCATTTTTGAGTTGACATTTTTTTCAGTCAAGGGGCCACAAGTGTTCTTTCGCTTATGGTCTCAAAACTGACTTACATAGAGAATAAAATAGTAGTGGCTCAAATGTTATCTACTTGGCAATAAATTGCTAACATCACCACAAATAAAAAGATGTGTTCAAGAAAAAATCTTTTGCCTATATCCCTAATTTTAAAATGGCCCCATCATCAGAATCTGATAGAGGAACTATTTCCTTTCTCAAAAAAAGAGCATACATATTTTTTACTAAGTAAATATAAAATGTGTTTAGTTGTTTGGCCTTATCATATTTAGTATTTACACTTTACACTTATTTGATACCTGGGCTAATGGGACTTCAACTTCAATAAAAAATGTGTTTGGGATTTATACTTAAGTTTCCTTTTAAAGTGCCTAAATAATAGAGTAGAAAAAGAATAATTATATATTTAATTAAGTGCCAAAATGTGTTTATATGTATCATTGCTTCTCTTTGATGAGCTGCATTAGTAATAAGATCTTTTAAGTGTTTGGTTCTTTACAGTTTACAATAAGCTTTGTAGAGTAATAGTGAAAAGATAGTGATAATAATAATGTTCTCAGTTCTCAGATCTGCTAAAGAAGGCCAAAAATGCTCCTAAACACCAATTAATGGAAGGTTGTTTTGAATTCATTGTGGATGTCAGAATTCCATTACTATTTTGTCCAGGAGTGAACAGTGTAGAGTTTTCTCTATCTCCCAGATTCAGATCATGTATTATTAGATTCTATAAATTGCCATGAAGAAATGGTGACAGTAATACCAAAACCAAAACTAAAGTATATATCTTGTACAAGTGTCTTGTACCAAATATTTTTTCAACATATATGCTCTCCATTTCATCTTATCTTTTTTTTCTTTCTGGTATTTCTTCTGGACATACACACAAGCACACATAGACATGGATACCCTGTTAAAACAGTGTGTTCTTACTGCATTTGGGGATGCAGTAAACTGGATTAAGTGACCTTCTTAAAAGAATGGGCATAATTTATTGGCACTCTTGTCCAGGGGAATTCTGATGGTGTTGATAACTGAACATTTTCTTTCCAAACAAGGCATGACATGTTGAATGACACCAGAAAACCTACAAACACTTTTGAAATATATTGTAAGTGATGAGGATATACTTGTTCCAGGGGCTGAGAAGGAACCACATGCTAGTTGCTGAGGATTTCTGTGAACCTTTCCATCTTGTCCTTGGCTGACTGAATTCTGTAGCTGGGTGGAGTGGGCAGATATTTGAACTACAGTGTTTTTAGAGAGTCCCCAACATTAAACAGGCTCCATTGGCTTGCCCTGTGAATAAGTTCATACATTGCAAAAGAAAAGAGGCAAAAAAAAAGTATAAACATTTTTTCTTTATACTTGCTTATAATGGGGTTCATTGTTAGTAGTGAAAAGTTATGAAGAAGTTTTTTCTTTTGAAACACAATACAACAAATAGAAATTGATTGTACCTGGGAATGAACGTTCTTTGAATGGATTTCAATGTGTTTTGCATGCACTCAAGCCTAATATGTTGGCTTTCCTTGTGCAGAAGAGTATTCTGCTATGCACTTTCTTGCCCAGTTGACCTTCTAATTCATTAATTCATCTCTCAATTTAATGATCAATCACAATTTATTGAAAACTCCCTGTGGACCAGGTTTGCCATACAGAGAGATGCCACCCAATGGTAGGAATTCTATTGCATGATGTTCAGTTTCCTACCACTTGGAGATGCAATAAGAAACAGAAAAAGTTTTCAACATTGCATCCTTCCCTGACTGCAGCAGTGACAGAATGGTAAACGATCTGCTTTGGTCCACATGTGAGATTCACATTCAAAATATTTGCTTCGTCCCAAATTCATGGAGAGATATGTTTCTTGTGATTAAAATGTTCAGAAGTGTCACTTCTAGCCTTGCATTTTATTTGTCTGATCTATATTCTTTTCTGTGCAATAAGCTGATAAGTATTCTAGCCAGGTTTTTTATTAATTCCTTTTGCTTTTCTTTGGTAGCTTTTGACTGACACCTATTCACTTCAAGGGTGATTTTCCTGTTGGCAAGAGGCAGAAGAGACACACCAAGCATCACCTTCAGGAACAAGCAATTTAAGTACTATAATGAGATGGCTCTTTTCAGGGTCTATAATTGGTGACAAGGTATGGCAGCTTCATATCAGACACAGATGTACAACACAGAGCTTATTAATGAGGATAGAGAGTCATACTCAAGAAAGCTTCCTGTGACTATGAGACAGGAGAATATAACAGATAGTGTAGGTTGTTACTAAGGCCAATATCTCCAATTTGCATCATAAAACCGTTATGAAAGCCAATTCAAGCTAAACCAGGATGGGATATTTTTCCCCTTTAGAATTCACTAGGGTGGCCAGCAATCCATCACTTTGGATCCCAGCCCTCACAGACAACAGCAATAATCATCTAAACTTGCAGATATGCTCAGTTTAATTGGGTTAGTTTAGTAACCTTCCTTGTATTAAAGCCAACTTGCAAAGAGATGTAATATTTTCACAGTTATGAAGACATAGCAGCCATACTAAGATTGGATTGTGGATCAAGAAATCAGATTTACATCAAGTTAAGAACTCTTCATGAAAATATATATATGGAATAAATAATAAAGTAAAATGATTAACAAGGAGACCTACAAAGATATTGGCAAGGCATGTGAAAGCTGCCTTACTGACAATACTGAAATCTGTTACTCAGCTTTACTCTGGTGGTTTTTACTAATATTTTGGGGGGAAAATGTTAACTTTAAATAAAACCAAAAGGTTAAAAGTAGATATTGAAATAATACATGACTTTCATATTTAGAAGCTCTGTGAAACTTCAAGATGTTCAAATTATTTTGTAAATATTAATTCATTAAGCTTTCTACAATTGTCTAAGAGCAGGAGCAGTGAGTTCTTTTTAACATCCTTAAGTACATTAAAAGAGTAAATAAGTCCTATACAGTCAAATGCAATTCCAAGGGAAGTCAAAAAGAGGACCCAGGTGTTGGGTTCCTGGTGATTCGTTCTAACTGAGAAGTGATATTTTTTTCTTTTGTGAAGAGTAGAAAAGTAGTTTGAAAATTAATACCTCAGCTTGACTGTACTGTGGAGACCTATTTTAATGAGGTTAGTGGCCAAGATGCCGGAGAATGAAGCCCTGTACAATCCTCTCACCATCTGCAGTGTATCAACAAATTTCCTTGATGAACTGTTTATAGTGTAATTACAAAGAAAAACAGAACAGAATGAAAGGTAAAGGATTTTCTAGCTTAAAATGTCCCTTTCCTTATTATCAAGCATTTATTTGCTGAGAAAGCCCCTTCATTCCAGCATGCACTGCTTACAGGGGTTTTTCTGTTTATAATCATGGATCCTTTATTCTGTTAAGTTGTAGGATTCTTCCGCAGATTGTCACTCTATGGTAATGTTTCTAGGGAGTTCATGAATTCTCTAAGTAACTGGACTATTTCTTGAAGCCCAAATTTGGCCTCCTTTGATGTTAAGCTGGAAATCATAGCTCAGTAAAACTTTTAGAAGCATTTACAATTATAATTATATATCAATGAAAGTGTCCAGGACCACATTTTTAAACTTGCAGTGACTGCATGATTATTAGTACTAATGTATCACATAGGACAAGTTTGATAAACTAGAAGCATTTCCTTCTGAGCATCAGAACTAAGGAGAAAGAGTCCCAGGGGTCAGAGACATGCTTCCTGATTGGTCGCAGCTAATAGATTAGATTAATAAATTAATAAATTAGAATTATAGATTCTGTGAAGGATGGTATGGCCTACCTTGTTTCATTCCTTCCAACCAGATTATGTTCTTAGCCTCAAGAGTGTATGTTCCAGTTCTAACCAAAGCATGAATCAAAAACTAGAATAAGTCTGTTCCCTGCCTGGTTCAGCATTTACAAAGACAGGAAGTAAAAGGGAAAGAGGGATTCGTTTGATTCATTAAGATCATCCAGTATCTTAAGTGGTTCATTTGAAAGAAGAGCTACAGTATATCACACGACATAGTAATTTCTAGTTTTGTGTATCTACTTGTGTATTGAATTTACATTTCCTGTGTCTATTTGTTTCTCACTGTTTCTTCTGGGTAGATGAATAAATAACTGAGTTTGAAAGGCTCAAGTTTAAATCCTTAAGTCCCCCTTTAGTAGTCCACTCTCCCCGAAACAACTTTATATGCAACTAAAGACACAGCAGGAAAGTATGTTGGGTAGAGCATGGGCTTTAATATGAGTCCCATGGTCAAGCATGGGTAAGCCACATAGCTCAGCCCCTTCTTAGTACAGATAACCCTTTGCCTGTCTGAGTTTCATTTTTCTCATTTACAAGCAAAAGTAATAGCATCCACTTTTTGGACTAGTTTAGTGTTCAGAAATAATGTTATGTAAAATGTCCATCTTGGGAACTAGTGTTTCACAGATGCACATGGCTGTTACTGCTATTATCATTTCTGCTGTTTTTCTTTGGAGGAGAAGGTCTGGGGAGAGGACGCTTGCCTGGGTGAGGACTTGTGTGGGATCATATGATGAATGTCTCTTTTTTTCCAAAAATCTCGCCCTTGTGACAAACTGTGTCTGTTCTCCAAGTGATTCATTCACATCTTGCTGGGCCACCTGCTTCTAACCTTGCCACTCTTTCACTTTCACTAAGTGTTTAGACATAAAAATAAGATGACAGTTTGCCACTTGCAAGTGTGACTCAGCCCTCAGCACTGTTTGTGAAGTCACTACCTTCCCCTCATTTTACACAGTAGAACTTTGGGAATATGGTCGGTGATATCAACTGTTTATTTTTTCTGATCCTGCAACTTAAAAAGAGAAATTATGTTTCAGTGTATCTTATCTTTTCTTTTCAAACATATTTTATTTACACAAGTAAAAGGAGAGTTAGGAAAGTATCTGTAAATTATTACTAATATTAAAATTCAAATATATTTCCTACCAAATAAAAAAACAAATATCTATTAATCCAGAACTATTGTAGATGTAGGTTTTATAATGGCTATAACAACACCTAAAAGTATTTCAGTAATGAAATTAACAGAAATAGGAGGAATTTGGATGTAAGGGTATTTTAAATGATGTTTTTAAATAAGTCTATTATTAAGGGAAAGAAAGGACTAGAATGCTACCCAAGAATGCCCAAAATGATTGTTTTCAGTCAGATGAAACTCTCTTGTAAAATATGTCCTTTAACATGAATGAAGACATATTTTATCCTGTTATTTTTTTGTGACAGGTGTTATTTTTCCAGGGCAAATGTTTGAATATCTTAGCTACTTTTGGAAAGTAACAGCTGCTAATACTTTCTGAAGTTTGAAACTCATAACCACAGTCCATCAGGTGTTGAGTTGAACTGAAACTTCTTTCAGAATTGGTGATTTCTATCCTTCATGTCCCTCTAAGTGAGCCTTTTTGCAGATAGCCAAATATCACACTATCACTGGCTGAAAATAATTTGAAATTAGAGCAGTTAAAACCTACTTATCTATGAAGCTATCCTACTCACTCAACTTGCAAGAAAAAGAGAAAACTTTTAAATCTTTATCAAACATTTAAATCTTAACTCTTGTCATTTTTTTCTTCTTTCAGGCAACTCATTTTCTCTGAGTAATGCTCCAAGTTTTTATATCTGCACATATAAGAAATGTTTTAGCTCCTTGATCCTCTTATGTCGGATAACTTATTTTAGTAACTCCTCCTTTTGTTTCCAGAAATCTGGAGAATGTTCCTTTTTATCTACGAGAAGATGAAAAAAAAATTACAATAACTCGCTCACTTTTGCTTCTCAGTTTATTCCTTCTTCAAGTTAATGTTGTCTTCTCCCTGGGCTTTTTCTCTTATGAACAACAAGAAAGGTAGAAAATGCTGTTGGGTTCTCATTCTCTAAAACACTCTAAACATTGCTGACCGTGAAAGAGGTGGCAGGTATTCTCCCAGAGAAAGAGAGTAGCTGACAGCTCTTTGGTGGCAAAAGCAAGCAAATGTGTTGTCTTGATTTGTAAAGGGTTTTAATGTCATCAATAGTAATTCAGCAAAGAGAGAGTTGTAAAATGCAGCTCAAAATGTAGCAAATTGCATCATTGTTAGTGCTTTAGAATTTTAAAATATCTGCAGCAGATGGTAGAGTGCTAGGAGCAATGTCTTGCTTTAGTGTCTAGGAAAAGTTGATGTCATCATAAACCCTAGCATGATTGTGGCTTCTGTGGCCTGCTGAAAAAAGTTGTTATTTATTTTCCTTCAAATTGTAATTTGCTTTTAAAAATATTTAACAGAGTATCAAAAAATCAGGATTTCTCAGAGAAATGGTTCGCTTTTCAAAACAGTAAAAGAAGAGTACGTAGTATCCTTAGAAATAGGGGAAATATTTTGAAACAATTTAAGAGGTTTTTTCTTTTTTTTTCCTGGACAGCAAAGTTCTCTTATATATTGTCCAGTCTGGTTTTAATGTCCTGAATAAGGAAGCTATTTCTACTTAAGAAAAAAATTTCAGTAATGTACAAACTCATCCAATTTTAGTTACAGAAGCTTCTTTAAATATTAGCAGCCACTCTTATCCTATGATTTACAAGTAGTGGCACTGACCCTTCAGGGTTTACTTGCTAACAAACACCTGGGGTTAGTCTAGTAGGGATCTCTTTTCTCCTTCAACTTAGATTTTTGGTTTACATTTTTCTAGTGCACTAAACTGTAAAAACTAATTGGTGACAAGTACAAAAACTTCCTAAAATGAAATTGGTAATTGTCTATGCAATAAGTCTAGCTATCAATCTCCTGGAACCTGAAAGAAACTGAGAGTCCTGCAGAAATCAAAATGAAGAAGAGGGTAAAATGACATTCTGTTACTTTTAGAAGGAACAAATACGACAAGAAAAACTCACAACACTTTAAAATAGGAAATATTTCACTGACAAATATTATACACAAATGGCTTTGGATTAAATATTATGGTGGCCACTAAGATAGGCAGCAAAGTCAATATATCTGAGTTGGAATCTCAGCTCTGCCACTTAGTGCTGTGTTATTTAAGCACATTTCTTAATCTCTCTGTGCCAGTTTTCTCATCTGCAAAATGAAGCTACCTATTCTAAAACACTGTTTTGAGGATTGCATGGGCTAACAGTGCAAAAAGTTTAAATAATCTGGAAAACATCAACTTTATAATCAATTATTAACTGCTTTTATTATTATATTTTAAACTTCATGCATTATAGAGTGAACTTCTATCAGGAAGACAGTTTGACAGTGGCTGAGGCGAGCAGGAATGAACAGATACTCATGGGAAAACCTAAGTAGTGGTGAAGAACTAAGAGAAAAACAGGTTATAAAGGAATTTACTAGGGAGGTACTCCAAAAATTATTTACTGCTTTATCTGGCATATGAAACTATCCCAAAGCAGCAAGAATGAACTGCTGCCTTTAGTTTTCTGCTCAACCTGTGCTTCTGTTTCCTCTAACCATTTGTACATTAGTTGTATTCCCTTTGTTTGTATCCATGCTTTTTTATTTTTCCTTAAAATTAAGTATGCTGGGGAGACTATGACTCCAATTGAGGCTACTGAGAAAAAATGCACAGATGAGAATAAAGTAAAGACATCCATTCCACTCGTTTTTTCTATCTTGTGCTCAGCCTCCCTTAGTGATACTCAAGAGAGAAAAGACCCTCTTGTGCGAGATGAGAGAGGAACATTTTTAGTCTTCTCCAGAAAATCACAAAAGTCTAACATAGAGTTAACTTCAGCTGTGTCTCCCAGTTCACCCTGATTCCTGGTACCAAGGGTTCAGGTCAGCATTTTCACTAAATAGCTAAGAGCCACCACCCACACCCCACATCCCCCACCAATCTCTTTCTTCTTGAAGGCCACATACCCTGTGTGGTTCTTCTCAGAGAAAGAAGAGGGAGAAAGTGAACAAAGAAACAGCGAAAACAAAGACAACATGTTGCTAGGCATGCCAAGGGAATATTTCCAGAGATCTTTTATTCTGGGCCTCTGTCTTTCACTTGTTGCCTAGCCACCAGCCCGTAGAGATTCTTTTATTTTGATATTACATTTTGACCTTTATGTTACAGCCTCTTTAGTTATACAGAAACTTAGTTGTCAGAATCTACTATTCCTTAGGCCCTACCCTGTGCTTGTTACTTTATGACCAAGGACAAAGGCATTTATGCTGCTGGCTGATATCTCTGCTGTGTGTACCTGTCACCACTGACATTCACCTTTCTAATCATCAACACTTGAAAAACAATATGTCAGTGTTGAGGGTCATCTCCTTTCACAGATTAAGTCTCCAAGATATATTGAAAAACACCAATCTTTCTCCACTATCTTTGTCTATCAGTTCAGCATAGCTCTATAACAGCAAGGTACAAAAGAAATCTGTTAGAACATAACTTATCCTTACATAGGTTCATAAATGCTACAGATCAAATTAAAACTTAAAAAAAAAAGGGAAGTCACACAAATAAGAGACAGATACAATATAGTTCCCTTAACTGAGTATAATTTTCCCACCCAATACCATTGTATATATATAATTTCCTATGCCAGTGAAAAATACCAAAGACAGAGCTTTTCCCAGTGATCTTGCACTCTTTGGTGATGCTTAGATACTCCACTGTCCTAGGGAGTGCCTCTGATCCACTCCATTCCCACATATTAAAGAGTTGTGGTCCTTTTTGTCATCTTCCCTGTAGCACAAATGTAGTTGGGCACCTTGGGTTGTCAGTTTCTACATTCTTCTTTGTTGATGCCCAATGAATATCACTTGCTTATTTTCCTTTGGAACTAATAAATCACAAACATGCAGAATATATAAAATATGGTGGGTTCTTGGTATGTAAGTATTCTTTTCCAGTGTTGGAAGATTGGGAAGATGGCAAAATTTTTATAACACAAAAATATGGAATGTTTTGATCACTTGGAAAATTTGTCCCTGCCCGACACTCTGGGCACCTACTCTCTAATTATTATTTCTTTATTAACCACTTTCAACTGATTGTCAGAATACAGTACAAATCAATGGCAGAACAACTGTTTTGTAACATGAACCTGAATATTGTATAAGATGCTAAATTTTGTTAAATCATTGTGCCCTGAAATTATCTGACATTGACTTCCTCCTTCCAAACCAAGCTCTGATTCTTTTTTTTCAGGAACCTACACAACACTCATTTCCTAAAGGGATTCCTATTAGACTATTCTTATTAAATGCCAAGTGCCTGGCATATTAACTATTGCTAAACTGGGACAAACTTTGACTGCAGCTATCTGTTCAACTAGGCTTTGAAAGGAATGGAGTTCTCTCTTTCAAGTGTTCTTATTCTTTCTAATGGAATTCAATAAATAATCCTCAAATACCCCTAGAAACCATCATACAACTATGAGGGACCAAGCTTTTGGATGAGGCCTAAGATATGGAAGGTACACTGAGAGACAAAAAAATTTTTTAAAAAAGAAAAAACATGAGTTCTTGATGGTCATTGAGCACCTGTCATATGGTACCTGGAGCACATCTATGCCCAGGTATGCGTGCTAATAAATTTCCTTGTGGTTCACACAGTTTTGACTTGGGAATATCTGGCAAAAACCTGTAACTTCATTCATTGAAAGTTACAGGGAAGAATTATTGGCATCAGAAACAAAAACACTGACAAATTGACATATAGAAGAATGAGACCAGTTACCAATTGCAAATGAGAAAATTTCCTAGGACAAGGATGTTTTATGTTCTCTAAAAGAGAATATTTGGATGTCAGAAAACCAAGAGAGACTTTAAGAAGACCTGATGAATCACTAGAATATTGTTTTCAAGTATGTATCTCTTTCTGATCAGGCTGTGCCAGAGAAATGAAAAGGTGTCCCATCTGCCTTAAATAATTTTACTGGAAAAATTTGCCTCTTTCCAAAACAAAACACCTTGTTTATTCTAAAATTAGTACATATTGTCAGTGAATGTTATTAGTAACTGAATAGACAAAATTATTTTAAAATATTTGTTTTCATCTTTCAATATAAATTTCCAAAATATTATTCCTTATTTGAAATGGATTAAATTTTAGTCAATTTTTTTCTGTAACAATGGTTATCATATGCAAAACACTTTTTGTGTATAATTTATCATGATTATTTCCAGTTTCAGATAGGAAAGAAATTATAAAGGGAATTAATATTTCTCTCTCAAAAGAAGTAACAGTACTATGCCATAGATTAATACATACAATGAGCCAAATCACATATTTTACAATAGCATTCTAAAGTCTTAGCAGATATAACATAGCAAGGTTACAAAATGATTCAAATTATGGTTAAGAACCAGTGTTTTTAAAAAGACTTCCTTTTTTGAATACAGATTTTCTTCCAAACATTTTTTTCCCTTAACATTATAATCAATCATAAACATTTCTAAGTGACCGACATTTGGTGTAGGCACTAGAGAGTCAAAGAAATATGAGTTATGATCCCTTCCCACAAAAAGATTTTTCTAGTTGTGTAAAAAACACTGGATATAATATTAAAGGAAGACAGAGCTAAGGGCCAAAGAAGAGCCGGAGATAGCAAGTGCTGCGGATCCTCTGTGGTTCCTGCGGACCGAGCTGGTAGTTCCCAGGCATCAGAGCGATTGTAACCTGTCTGCATTCTTGAGCTTGTTGTCCAAAGTGTAACCGTGGATCAGAGGCAACAGTATCACCCAGAGTATGTTAGAAATACAGACTCGCAGGCCCTGCCCTCTATCTACTAAATCACAGTCTTCATCAACAAAATCCCCAGGTGATTCACATGCACAGTGAAGTTTGAGAAATATGTTAAGGGTATGAAGGAAAGAAAGATTTTAATCCTCTTTTTCCATTTTTTTCCCCTGAATTGGTTATTTCTAAGGCTTTGATGCCAGCCTTACTTTATGCACAGGTTTCTTATTTACTTTGCAAACAATATTTGAAGCAATATTAATGTTCCACGTGCAGGATGACTCTGCAGGATGGGCCCTCCACAACCGTTATATCAGAGTGGGGGGGCTTCTGCCCAGAACTCCCATTCCAAGGGGCCATCCGTGGATTTCCTCTTCATTATCGCCCATTTGACTGCAAGGATGCATGCGAAAGAAGAGGGATCACTGATGGGAGTCCTGGCTTCTAATCTTGGTTTTGGCACCAAATAGCAGTATGAGCTCAATCACATAATTATTCCAGGTAATATTTTCTTATCTATAAAGGATATTGAATATTCACTGTCTTCTTTCAGCTCTGAAACTTAACAATTTGATTTCAGATTACCATATATTAGAAGATAAAAGCAACGAGACTAACACTACTTAGACTTCTGTGTAATTTTTCAAAGAAAAGTAAGTTGAAGGATTGGTATTGTGTGTGGAGTATGCATGAAAGCAGATTGTGGTTGGGTTAAAAACAAGAAAATACTGAGATTCCTCAGTGCTATGTCATTACTTAAAAGAACATTTGCTTACTTTAAAACGTAAAACAGATTTTTTTACCTTCAACAGCCAACTTTGAAATATTGTACATATTTCTTATATAAGCTAAATATTGTTGGCATGATTCATAAAGAATACTAATGAATTCAACCTTGTCCTATATACTTATTTCCTTATTTCCCTTTTTGACCCAGTTTCCTCAAACTTTCTTTTCTTATTTAAAGTTGTGTTACTTTAAAGACTAGTTGCTTCCTATCAAATGTCTTGCCTTCAAAAATTCATAAAGTAAGTGATTATTGAGTGTCTCTTAGGGGCAGTACAATGCTGATCCCCATGGGATAGTCAAAGAAATAAAACAAGTCCATGGTGTTAATATTTTCAAGTAACTGAACTGGGTAATTAAGGTTACAAATTCAGACATTGTTTATTGAGGAAAGCCTTGACCACATATTAGGCACTGTACATGGTAGGTATGGCCCCATGCATGACCTCATTTAATCTTCATGACAGTGCTGTGAAGTAGATATTGTTATTTCTGTTTAACAGAGGAAATATCTGAGATTTGGAGAACTAAGTCATTTACTAAAGGCTACTCAGCAACTTTACAATGCCCAGTGCATCATACTAATGCTGTAGTAGAAGAGCTTTTCTGACCTTGAAAAGTATATTGAAATAAGAAAATACTGGAGTACTCAAAAAAGAAGAAAAAAAAGAAAGAACAAGCTACTGTAGTTGTCCAGCAAATAGGTAATGAAAGCTTTGAGCCATGGCTTTGAGTTACTGGATGAATTGTGTGGCCCCTGAAAAGAAACATTGAAGTCCTAACCGCCAATACCTCAAAATATGACTTTATTAGAAACAGAGTATTGCAGATGCAATTAATGAAAATAAGGTCATACTGGAGTAGGGTGGGCCCCTAATGCAATGTAAGTAATGTCTTTATAAGAAGATGATCATGTGAACAGAGACAGGGATGGCACCATGCAACCTCAAAAGCAGAGATTGGAGTGATGTATCTACACCCAGAGAATGATCAAGATTGTCAGCAAACCACCAGAAGTAAGGAAGACTCGGGGAAGGATTCCTCTACAGGTTTCAGAGAGAGCATGTCCCTGCCAATACCTTGGTTTAGGGCTTCCAGCCTCCAGAACTGCGAGACAATAAATGTCTGGTATTTTAAGTCCTGTAGCTTGTGTTACTGTATTACAGCCACCCTAGGAAACTAATAACAACAATAGAACACGGAAATAAGAATAGCAAAGAAGGCATACAAACGACACTGAAAACAAACAAAACACAACAAAAACTGGAGAAAATGCAAGGAGTCAACAACTGTACAAAGGTGAGGCAAAAAAGATTCAGAAGTTTTAAACTTGGGAGACCCCAGAATATAGTGCTTCTTTAAAATCTGAGAGTTAAGAGATTTTTAGGCTTGAGTAAAGACTAGAAACAGAGTGGAGAGTCTGTGGATAACAACAGTAGGCGACAGATCTTAAGGAAAGTCAGTAATTCATAAAACACAATTAAGACAAGTTGTGCCCCAAAAATGATGGGAATATTTTTTAAATATATATATACTCAGAATGATAACTATAGCATATTAAATGCTTTTGTGTTTAAAGCACTTTATAGGTGCTGTTACTAATTCTCACAGCAGCACCATAATGTGTTAAAGATGAGGAACTCTCCACCAGAACTCTTACCTTCTACGTAAGAACTGAAGCCAAGAATTAGATGCTTAGCAGTATTCCCTAGTCCCTCTTGTGGATAGGTATGATCTCGTAAGATGTTGACTTGTTCTCACCAGGAGAATGTGAGCAGAATAGTGCATACAACATACAGGCTGAGCACTGAAGTAGCAGATACACTCCTTAGATGCGTGTGTGCTGTAAGACTGTAGAGCAGGCGTTAGCAGACGATTGCCCATTCACCAAGTCTGCCCTGTTGCCTGTTTTGAAAAGAGTTTTTTGTAACACCAACCATGCTTATTCATTTACATGTCATCTATAGCTGCTTTGTTTTACAACGGCAGAGTTGAGCTGCAACAGAGATCTTATGGCTTGCAAAGTCTAAAATATTTACTAGCTGGCCATTTACAGAGAAAGTTGACCAAGCTCTGCCCTAGCATATAGCAAAGTAAAATCTGGAAAGAGCCTGCATCCCCAGAGCACTGAGAAGAGAGTTGCCTCCAGTCTGAACACAAAGTTCCTGGACTATTAGATGAGCCCAGAAAAAAACAAAAACCTATTATATTCAATATATTAAATTTCAGAATTCATTTGTAACAACAGTTTATCCTCTCCTCACTAATACACCATTTACAGATTGAAAATAAAAAACTAAGTCAGAGAAGTTATTTCTTCTAAATTCAGAGTGATCACCTTTGGGTGGTGAGTTTGCAAGTGATTTTTATTTTCTTCTTTGCATTCTCACATATTTTTTCAGTTTTATAGAGATACAATTAGTATTCCAACCAGTTTATCCTTTAAAGTGCACAGTCAATGGTTTTCAGTATTTTCAGAGTTGTGCAACCATCACCATTATCTTATTTTAGAGCATTTCCAGCACTCCAAAACAAATCCTATCAGCAGCGACTATTCCCTACCCCTCCCATCAGCTGGGAACTAATTTTCAGTGCTATTCAAAATGGAGCAATGATGAATTTACCTCTGCTGGCCATTTTATATAAATGGAATCATACAATATATGGTCTTTTGTGACTGGCTTCCTTAACTTAGCATAACGATTTCAAGGTTCATCCACAGTGCAGCATATATCAGTACTTCATTCCTTTTTGTTAATAAAAAGTAATGTTACATTGTATAGTTATCACATTTTGTTCATCCATTAATGGACTGTGTTGTTTCTACTTTTTATTTTAAGAATAATGTTGCTATGAACATTTGTATACAAGTTTCTGTGTAAATATATATTTTCATTTCTCCTGGGTGTATGCTTAGGAGTGGAATAGCTTGATTACATGATAACTTCATGTTTAACATTTAAACAACTGCCAAACTGTTTTCCAAAGTAGCTGTGCCATTTTATAATCATACCAGCAATGTATGAGGATTCTACTTTCTCCACATCCTTGTCAACACTTGTTTTTGCCTGTCATTTTAATTTTAGCCATTCTTGTGGGTGTATTGTGGTATCTCATCATAGTTTTGATTTGCATTTACCTAACGACTAATAATGTTGAATATCTTTTTATATGTTTATTGGCCATTTATATCTCTTCTTTGGAAAAATGTCTATTCAAATCCATTGCACATTTTAAATTTGGGCTATTTATTTGTCTTTTTATTATTGAGTTGTAAGGGTTCTTTATATATCCTGGACACAAGTCCCTTATCAGTTATACAATTTGAAAAATATTTTCTGAGATTCTGTAGGTTTTTCACTTTTTGATGGTGTCCTTTGATTTTTTATTTTAATAAAGCTCAATTTATCTATTTTTTTCTTTTGTCACTTGTGCTTTTGGTATCATATTCAAGAAACCATTGTCTCATCCATGTCCATGAAGATTTATACACCTATTATTTCTTATAAAAGCTTTATAGTTTTAGGTCTAACACTTAAGCTTATTTTCAATTTTGATTTAAGTTTTGTATATGCTGTGATGTCGGGTATAACTTTACTCCTATGCATGTGGAGGTCCAGTTTCCCAGCACCATTTGCTGAAAAGACTTGATGCATTTTTCAACTTTCAATTGATATATTTTAGTCTTATGATTGACAACACTAAATGTCATAAAAAGTATACCAAACATTTTTCAAAATTAAATTTAAATATATGTGGGAAGATAATGGAATATCACAGAGATTGAAGGCAGGAAACTGATTCAAGGAAAATTGGGAAGACTAAGCTGTTGTAGGCAAAATAGAAGTCAAAGAACTTAAAGAGGCACACCTTAGGGAGAGTATTTTTCAAAGGCTGTTATTTGTTTCATTTAAAGAGCAAGTATATGGATAATGTGGAGATAAAAGCAGTGAACATGGACTATGCTTTCAAGAGATTTGGTGATGACAGAGAATCAGAGTTTAAAGGAAAAGAAGAGGAAGAAAAAGATTCTTATAGAGCAACATATTTTTTGGAAGAATAGTCTTACAGTATAAAGGAACATGAATTTTTTTAAAAAATTGGAGTTACTAGTTAGGGAAAGATTGAGGCTGCAGGAAAAAGAGGGAATAATTGATGTAAGAGTAAGAAGGGCACAGGCTTTGGAGTAGAGCTGTGGTCTGTATTTGTTGGATGTAAGAAAGCAAAAGGAGAAAGACTGAGTTGTGAGGTGAGAAACTGAAAAGGACAGAAAGGAAGAGAAAGTAAGGGAAGAAGAAACGCAGTAAGAAGGATGGAGCAAAGGCAAAAGAGGACAAGCTCTTTAAAGATACAAAGAATCCTCTTTCCCTGACATGGCATTCTGGAGTGATCACTGGATCCAAGTTTATATACTTGACAAGCTGTTGTTTGCTGATTCACCTGTGTATAAGGGATAACAAATCAGAGATGTCCCAGGTATGTATTTTGCTTATACACTCTGAGTTAATCAAAACAAACAAAAAAATATGACTCCTCTGAAAATCAAGACATACAGCAAACCCTGAGCCTGCACTGAGGAATGGCAACAGTCACTAAAGGGTTCAGGTTAGTTGGCCCCTTAAAAGAGAGAATCTGCTCCACATCTGGGATAGCGATCAATAATTCATTAATGAATATGCATAGACTTATAAGAGAGATTATTCTTTGTTTATTCATTTATTAACTGTGTAGCTTCACAGTTGAAAAGGAGGAGTGTCATGTGTTTACTTAGTGAAATCTATAACATAGAAGGCAGAGTGAAAGGGGGCACTGCTAATAAACAACTAGATCTGGCTTTATTATGCTTAGGAATTCAAGAGCACATTACCCAGCAATTGTAAACCATGAATGGGAGTGAGGGCAGTTCTAAAGTTAGAACTGTTCCACCTCTTCCTACCTCTTCTCTATGATAAAGTGCAAAAAGAATAAAATGTATAAAATCCAAGATCCTCTAATTCCCAGCAAGCTAACTGGTACAAATGACTATTGCAGTTTCACATTTCTGAGGATCTGATAAAATAAGTACATAATATTCATATAATATTGCTTTTGAGTATTTGTTCCAAAGTAAGCCTGTTACAAGGTTATAGATAATATCTTCTTAAACAATGCAGATAACAATAACCCTGATTTGTGTAAATTTACAGCTATTATTGTAAGACTTGAATAATTCTTTAAACTGTTCATCTGTGAACTTGAATAAATCATTAATGCTTTCTCACTATGTTCCAAAATTTTTACTTCTGAAGTACTGCAAGGTCTTCCCCATCCAATTGCATGCCAGCTTTCTAGCCACTAGAAAGAATGAACTGAGACTCTCCTGCCTTTATTTACATAATGCTTACAAAATTTAAAAAATGTTTGATACATTCACACATTTAAATCTGCTCAGACACAATGGATGCTGCCTACATAGTTTTCTTTAGAAAAGTGCACACACATAAGAAATGTGTCCTACTCCCCCTTCTCCCAAACCGTAGAAATAGTCTCCTAAGCAAAATGGAATACTTGGGTGGGGGGTGGGAGGTGGTTAGAAAGTTGCCAAATTTCTCTGTTTTTGCTTCAGCATCACATTCTAGCTTTTCTGGTATTTTGTGGTCTAGCTCTACTGTTTCACTCTACTCTGTGGGACCACCCACAAGTTGTCTAGTTTTGTCTTTTGATCTAGAATGTGTCCCTTTTTATAATCTTCCATCGTCAGTTTGGGGAAAGTGGAAGAGAAAGGCATTGGATGCCAGCCAACCTCCTTTTCTGAGTATATCTAATTTAGAAGCTATCAACCTGGACACAGGAGGACAGGTACTCTGTGTTTTCACATTGCTTTTAGTCAGTTATCCCCAGCAAGAATGGCTAGACGGAGATTTTCCAACTAAGCTCTTCAAAAACACAAAATTACCAAGCCATTCCTTTCACGAATCTTTACAAAATCATATCAGTAAGAACAAAGGAAAAAAGATAACCACTGTGTAGTATTTAAGGATTTGTTTTTTTACAGTTTTTACTCTAGTCGATTACAAAGATTAGTGTTAAGAAGAGAGATTTAAATACACATAGACACATACCCAAGCAAAACTTTGTTCACCGCCTTCCTCCCACCCACCCCTTCCCACAATGGGGAGGGAGGAAGAAGACGAAACCACAGACTGAATAATGTTCGGGGCCAGCGGCAGCTGTTATTGTGGGGCTGTTAGCATTTCTGCTAATATTTTCAGTTGTAATGGTGTTTATTTTTATGTTCATCCCAGAATAATTGGATCCTCGAACATGTTCATGTTGTTATTGAGGTTGTTTTGGGAAATAAGGATATAATGTCATTTAATTGCTAGATTTTAAAAATAAGGTTAGAGTTGTCTGTCAACTTCAGATCAGTAGATATTGCTAAGATTTCAATCAGCTAGGATGATGATTATGATAAATAAGGAGGAATGGTTAAGAATTTCTGAGAGGCCAGGTATGAAATTATAACAAAATTTCATGTCAGAGCATATTGAAAGATTTAAGCGTGAAAATATCCTTAGAACAATAGGCTTCTTTCTAAAATAATTTACTTTGTCACAGTTGTATTCCAATACTATAGAAATGAAAAATTCAGTTCTCCAAATTGCCCTCTTTCTCCCTCCTTTCCTCGAATACCATTTCCTCCCTTCCTTTCTTACTAACTTGGGTTGATATCTACCTAGCTTAGGTTGATAGAATCACTATTTAATAGATATTAGTAAATTAATGCAGAGTCTTTACCAGTATTTTTTAAATTACAGTTCAGATGTTTCTGGAATGTTCAAAGAAATTAAAGAGATTATAACATTCCTCTTATTTTTAGAGAGAAGTTGAAATCTGAAATCTGGAAGCATTTGTCATCTTCAAAAAAAGGTAATGAAAAACTTTTTTTTCCAATTTCTAATGGAATCTCAATATGTCTTAATGTAGAAACTGCATTTGTATGACTATATGCTAAATACTTCAAATGTTTTAACCACTGACTTTTGACTTGGAGAAGTGAAATCACTATGCTGTTAGATCAATAAAAGGCATTTTGTGTCATTTAAATTATAGAATTAGTTGCTGCTAAAGCCATAGGCATATTTACCCTCAGCAGTTTAGCACCATAGAAAGGTCCTGCATTACTGGCTTTCTTAGGCAACAAGAAGATAATCAAAGGCATAATTCTAAATTGACTTTCACAGTGCAAGAAATACACTGATCTAAAAATTTGCCAAGAGGGAGACCAGCACATCTGCCCCTATAGGAAATGATTTTTGCATAGTAAGTGTTGATCTGCATAACCATATGATCATCTCAAGTGCTGATTACCAAATCTGAATCATTACTTAGCAAACTTCTATAAATACACATGGCACCATGTAATATATTCAGCTGTGCTAAATTAATGACAAAAGTCCTTACCCCAAGGAGCTTAGGGGTCTAAAAACAAAGAATGACACAAAAGACAAAAAATGTAGAACACACACTGAGTTGGGGGAAATTTTCAGTGAAATAAATACAGTGAAGATTTTTATGGTTGTGGCAAAGGAGGAATTAAGGATCCGTGTAGTTTGCCTTTCGGATGGCTCTCACTGCAAGATAAGTGCCGGCCTGAGAAGGTCCTCCAACATTTTAATCTCTTGATTTCTCAGGAATTTCGGACATACATTTCTAACTTTTTTTTTATGTCTTCCCATGAGTATACTTAAACACCATAAAATTAACATATCCAAAACTGAACTCATTATCTTTTCTTCACTGTTTTCTTGTTCCTTAAATCAGCTCCTGTCTTGGTTAAAGGCACTCTCTTCTCCTTAGTGATTCTGAGATATTTCACCTTCTCTCCACTCTTCTCCTTCACCTGCCCCCTAAACCTGTGGATTACCATATCGATGCTACATTCTCCATTTACACCTCCTTAGTCCTAATTTAGATCTTTGCATTTTACTTGAGATGATTATTGTGATCTCCAGCTGGTCTCTTCTTTAATTTATCCCTGAAGTTACTCTTCTAGAACAAATCTCAACCACTCCTGGTTCAAATCTTGATAGCTGTCACTGTAAGGGCAGCACTGCTTCCAGTGGCATTCCTGGCCCTTTACACCCCCAACCCATGCCTCCTTCCATCCTTATTTCCTCCTAAGCCCTACTCACCATTCCTTAAAGTTATAACCTTATTTAGGCACCTCTGCATTGATTTATGATACTCCAGCCATTTTACACAGCTATGTATATTCTTTCTACCTTCTTTGTCATTTCAGACCTAAAAATAAATGTTCTTCTCTTATGGAACTTTCTCAGGTTGCCCATGAGGAATAAATGTTGTCCTTCTGCATGTGTGAACATACATGATTTGATAGCATTTGTTTTTATCTCATAGAAATTGGCTACCTTCCCAACAATAACATCTCTCTTACAATGTCAAGAGAACCCAGATTTTTCTTCCAAGTTCTACCTCTTTCCTCTCTCAATTTAGGGTCATTAACTCCTCCTTGTGTTCTTGAGGTGGGTTTCCCATTGTTTCAAATCACAGTGAATATTTAAAATTGAGTATGTAACCCAAGCAAATTCCACTACTCATTAATTTCATATATTTTGCCAAGACACTGATGGTTTTGTTCTTATTTGGTTGGTGCTATAATGCCTGACGTTACTTTCTCTGTTTCCAACCAGGAAGGGATCAAGCCTATGGTTAGAGCCAACCTCAAAGAGAGATGAGAGGTTCATTTTGGTGACACATTTTGAATTCTTTATCAAGCTGCTTCTAAAACTGACCCCATCCATGGACTATTCTGTTATGTGAATTATTTGCTTAAGCCAGTCAAAGTTGGATTTTCTGACACATGCATCCCCCCAAATCCTATTCCCATCTATCTGGCTAGCTTAGTAAAGTATTTGCTTATAATTACTTTCTCCAGTATAAATTACAAATTCTACAAGGACAGAGAATAGTTTACATCTCCCCTATTTCCTATTGTGTTTGTCCTGGAGTATTTGGTTATCAGCAATTTAAGCAGATGCCATCTGATCATCTGTCAGGAATGCTTCCAAAAGAAATACTTCAGGTAGGAAAGATTTGATTACATAACCTGAAGTGCCCTTTCTACCTCTTGGTATTTTTTTTTTATAACTTTATTACTTGTAAAAATTCTAAAAGTATACCATGCTGCAAAGTTGACTGTAATGGTAAACACATTTTTTAAAAAAAGATAATTTAGTTTCCTAGAGCAGTTGTAACAAAATGCCGCAAACTGAGTGGGTTAAATAAACATAAATTTGCTATCTTGCAGTGCTGGAGGATGCAAGTATGAAATTAATCCATGTCCACAGGGCTGTGCTTCCTCTGAAGGATCTAGGGAAGGATCTGTTCCATGCCTTTCTCAGCTCCTGGTGGTTGGCTGGCGATCTTTGACATTCCTTGGCTTGCAGCGGCCTGATTCTATATGCCTTCTCACATGGTGTTCTCCCTGTGTCTTTGCATGGCTGTCTTCCTGCAAGGATACTAGTCATATTGGATTAGAAGCCCACCCAACTCAGTATGACCACATTTTAATTTAGTGATTTGCATCTGCAACAATCTTGTTTCCAAATAAGGTTACATTTTGAGGTAATGGGGTTAGCACTTCAGCATTTTACTTTCAGGGAGACAATTTAACCCATAACAAACGCCTCTAGGAGGAAGCTTTATGGGCTCCTTGCTCTGCAGAGAAGAGCACAATAAAGACTCCAAAGGAGAATCTAAATGATTTTAGGGAAGCAAAGAAAGCCCTGGTATTTCCATAAATAGAATGGACACCTGGTGGTCATGACTATTTTTTTTCACTTTTTAAAAAAATTTTGGTATCATTAATCTACAATTACATGAAGAACATTATGTTTACTAGGCTCCCCCCTTCACCAAGTCCCCCCCACATACCCCTTTACAATCACTGTCCATCAGCATAGTAATATGCTGTAGAATCGCTACTTGTCTTTTCTGTGTTGCACAGCCCTCCCCGTGCCCCCACACACACTATACATGCTAGTCGTAATGCCCCCTTTCTTTTTCCCTGCCCTTATCCCTCCCTTCCCACCCATCCTCCCCAGTCCCTTTCCCTTTGGTAACTATTAGTCCGTTCTTGGGTTCTGTGATTCTGCTGCTGTTTTGTTCCTTCAGTTTTCCTTTGTTCTTATACTCCACATATGAGTGAAATCATTTTTCCTCCATGATTGGCACTTGCATATGAAAGAAAACATAATCCCAGTGGACACTATCTAGCTCCATCAGGCAAAAGCAATTCATGTTAACAACACAACCTTACTGGTAAGGAGATGCTTTTATTCATATTTTGCTCATGAATAAATTAGCTTTTTAAAAAATTCATAGGAGAAAAATACCGTGTGAAGTTGTTTTCACTTTTATGGAGGTTATCTGTTTATCAAGATGAGGGCATTATGTAATTTTAATGAATGAGATGTAGCAATATAGTCTTTGGTTTCATAACAAGATTAAAATTGATTTTTAACACAATACAAGTCTTCTCCATTGAAAGGCAAACCCCAAAGTTTTTTCATTTCCATGGAGGTGTCACAGAAACAAATCCACTTGTAACACATGTTTGGAGTCAGGCCATCTTGGTTCAATCCCAGCTTCCTCCAATATAATTGGGCAAGTCACTCCACCTCTCCAAACCTCAGTTTCCTAAGATATAATCTCAAAAGCTTGTTGTGATGATCTGAATTAAGTAACTGCATGTAGTATTGTCTGGCACATAGCACTAATACAATTTGGTTGTTATCATTTTTTATTATAATAGGCTCAAAGAATTTCTATTTAGAAATGTTTGAAGCAGAAATGGAAGAGAAAACCCTAAAATATGGTAAGATATTAGAGGAATTACTACTTCCTAAATATTTTTTTTGCAATTATTCAATAGGGAGCCGCTTGCCTCCTCGGTATTTCCACCTAGTTTTAGAAATCACTAGAATGTGAGTTACAGGAATTTATTTATATTGTTTTCCACTGTACCAGTGTTTATCACAATGCCAAGCACAGATTAGGGGTTCGGTAAAGATTATTTGAATAAATAATATGAAAGAATGTTCCACATGTACCAATGACCATTTTTCATCCAACCTACTCCCTGCTTTTAATTAATGGCACCATGATTTACAAGTTGCCTAATCTGGAAAGCTGGGAACCTATTTAGTTTTTTCTCTCCTTCACTTTCCACATCCAATTCCTAATCCTGTCAACACTATCTTTTCAAAACATGTCATACCGGTCCACTTCATGATTTTGTTCAGGCCACCGTGATCTTACACCTCCACTACTTCACCGGCCCCTATCCGGTCTTCCTGTTAGATCCATTTTTGCTTAGTACATCCTGAGTGAACCGAGTTGAAATCCAAACTCACCCTCATCGTGTGCACACTCCCTTGAGAACTATTCCAGGTTCATCTCTCAACACTCCCTCTTTCCACATTTCTTCCTAATCATGCTAAGCAGCTCCCAGTGCTGCACTTACTTTGACCTTGAGTACACTGAACATATTTAGTCCTCGTCTCAGAAGGCTTCCCCTGTCAACTCCTAGTTTAACAAGCTCTTTCTTGGCCCTAGATCTAAGCTTGGAAATCATCTCCTCTGGGAAACTTACCTTGAATCCCTCAGCCAAGATGAGCACAGATGTTTCTCCCTTCTCCAGGACCCAAAGACTGCAGTTCTGATTCTTGTAGCACTAAACACCCTGCACTGCCCTTGTTTCTCTCCCCAGGAGATACTATAGGCATGCTGCATGCTGGGACAGTGTTTTATTCATTGATAAATTCCCAGCAAGGGACAGTATTTGTCAAATAATCAACACTTAATAAATATTTGTTGAATGAGTGTTATATAGACACAGTGCAAAGCAACCTTTGGCCAAAGCAATGATTGCAGTATTAGCAAATCTGTGCTGTTTTTTTTTCCTTCAGAACAGTTCACTTTGATTTATCTTGAACTGTTATGCAAGCTGTAACTAAAAACGACTCTGCTTGACACTGACTATAAAAATACCACTGTGCAGACTGTGTTTTTAAAAACCAATATTGAAGCTCAAATCATTTATAGTGGTGTCCATATTAAATGCTCTCAACCTACGTTCACTAAGTGTTGAAAGATTTTTTTACATCTTTCCTACAGATTTCTCCTCCAGCTGCTACCATAATAGCTTCCCTTACTTGGTCCACACTGTTGCTAAGTGCAAACAAATCAGACTGTATCACAGAATCCACCTGACTGAAGGAGTAAGTCCTAGTCCTATGAATCATCCATTGACTCATTCAGCAGAAACAGCTATCAATCTAACCTGGCATTTGTAGGTACATGTGAGGTTGGTTTGACCCACAGAGAACTGCTTACACTTTCTAAACTTCATTAAGTTTCAAATTTGGAGGTGTTAGGATAAGATAGTGCATACCCCATCCCCATCTCTTCCTTGTACATGTATAGAATGGATTTTAAATTCTTGATATTTCTTGACATTTGAAGTTAGATATTACATCAGCTATGATCAGACTTTCCTCTCAGTTTCATTGTTTTTCTCTTAACCCAAGACCCTGTTACAGTATTACAGTGGACCAAATCCCAAGTGTCTATATGAAGTTGTTAAATTTTGAAAAATTCTTATACTTACTCAAAGATTTGTTATGATCTTTATAAATGGATCCATTATCATATTTTACATATTTCTTTCTCCATTAAAAAATAACAACAGAATCATTGTTTAAAATACTTTCATTTAATCGTTTAAAATACCGTATCTATACAATATGGATAGGGCCAGAAATGACAAAGCCTGTGTTAATGGGCTGAATTGTGTCCTCCCTTCTATGCTGAAGCTCTAACCCACACTGTGACTGGATTTGGATATATGGTCTTTAAAGTAATAAAGATTAAATCAGGTCAGAAGGGTGAGGCCTAACCCAATATGATTGGTGTCTTTATAAGAGAAGGAAGAGACACCAGAAATGCACACCCACAGAGAAAAGTAAAGGCCACGTGATGATACAGCTATGTGGCAGCCAACTGCAAGCCAGGGGACACAGGCCTTGGAAGAAACCAAAAAGCTGTCACTTTGACCTTGGACTTTCAGCCTCCAAAACTGTGAGAAAGAATTTCTGCTGTTCAAGACTCTCAGTCTGTGCTATTTTATTCTGGCAGCCCCAGCACACCTGGGTTTTAGTCCTGACTTTAACACTAACATCTGCATGCTGATAGGAGAGACGCCTCGTTCCTGAATTTCACTGCCTTATTTGTGAAAAGAGGGTAACTAGGAATGTCACATTTACAGCACCTTTGGGAGATAGGTCACAAAATATAGTGATAGTGCTTTGTACTTATTATTTAGTTATCTTTATCAGACTGATATTCACTAAATAGCAAACTTATATTATTTTTTTTTAATTCTAGTATTTTTTGAGTCTTTATTGAGTGATAACAAATTTTTATTTTGGGACAGTTGTTAGAATAAGAGCCTGTGTGTTGGAATCCCACAAAACAACCAGCTTTACCAGCTACTGCCTATGTATCTTACAGCAAGTTACTTCACTTATGAGAGTCTCAGGGTTTTTTTCCTTGATATATCGGGCCTGAAAACAACTGGAACACTTGGGATTGTAGGGTTAAATGAGAACAGGTAGTCTCTGGCCCATAATCACATCTAATAAAATCTGTGTTGACAAATGAGTGTATCTCCCACAATATCTAGGTCCCTCTTTGCCCAGCACATAGGAAACTAGCCAAAGATAGTTTCATGTTGCTTTCTTTTACTTCTTGCAGAACAAGGTAATAGCAGCAACACAGCAGCTAAGAATCAGTGAGGAGGCGTCATGTACCAGGCACCATAATAAATGCTTGCACTGGATTAATTTATTTAACCTTCACAACTCTTTGTACACTTTAGAAAACTGAAGCCCAGAGTAGGATTGCCAGACTGAGGATATAGAATATACTTATACTAAAAAATGCATTCTCTATTTGAAATTCACATTTAACTGGACATACTATATTTTACCTAACAATGCAGCCCAGAGAGGCTAAGTAACTTGCCTAAAGTTACAGAGGAACCAGGCTTCAAGCTCTTGCACGTGACACACAGAGCCTCAAATCTTATCTTACATGATTTACTGATTGCATATGATTTTGAAGAGAAAATACTTGCCTAAGGAGAGAAGAATTTAAGCTGAGAATTATTCTAGCTGATAATTAAAATATCTTTACAGATTGGACTGATTATAAACAAGGTCAAGGCGAGGCAAAGATTTCCGGAAATCTTAGGGCTCTGAATTGAGAATTTAGGGCTTTAATTAGTTGGGCAATCTGCTTTGACATCAGAAACAGAACAAAGTTTAAAAGAAAGTTTAAAAGAAAGGTTTCTTTTTGCAGAGCTGTTAAATATATCTCTTTTTTTTTCTCTCTTGCATTGGAAAACATTTCCTGAATTGGAAATAATGTTACAACTGAAATAGCTGCAAGCAAGTTAGAAAATGGCTATTAAGCGTACTTCCTTCTAGAAGATGGTATGCTGTGCTTTCCTCCTGAGTTGTAGTGAAGTGTAGTGAGTTGGAGCTCTGCCCACGTGTGGATAGGTCATTAAGTATATAATCTGATTCCTTCAGCTCTTACCATGAAACAGGAGACCTTGCGCTACAGAATAATCTATAGATCTGTTAATTACACCGTATCATTCACACCTCTCTGCTCCCCTTCTAGGCAGCAAAGAATGTAGCCAAAAGGTAGGCAGAAAATCTGAAAAAAGGACATTTTGAAGGAGGAGGATATTGGATTTAATTAATTTATACAATTTATTTTTCCATCATGTAAGAGCTATTTACTTATATATTTTTGTAAGACCAATAATTTTTTCAGAGACAAATAAAAATTTATTTATCTATATCGACAAATATAACCACCTGCCTGCTGAGCATATTCATATCTAAACAGGTGAAAGAGAACCAGGGAAGAGATAAATAAAGCCTAAAATCAAATATAAATAAAAACAAGGTGCATTTGAGATGTCTGAGCCAAAAGTGGGATTGAAAACCATCAGTAACTGGTTCTCTGGTTGGTAGAAGATCATAGGTTTAAGAAATACTTAGAGAAATGTTTAACTTTTAACTTCAGTGGTAAAAGTATTGATATCAAGTAACTTAATTTTAAAAATGCTTAGAACTGCTGAAATGGTCCCACTTTATGGATTGTCTTTCTGAAGATTTTTTCCTTAATTGTTTAGATTTGGGAATGTGTTTTACTATGAAACAAAATCAGAAATTATGGTGACTTCTCCAGGTTAGCCAGCCAGGAAAAGCCTCCTTGATTCTTAATATGCCTAAACTGATGTACTGATCCAATAAAACAAAACAGTGATTTCTGTGTTCTGCCTCCAGATTTCAATAGGGCCATCCATAACTGCCCTTGCCTTCTTCATGTCTGTTCTCTAAAAGATTTAGCTGTTGCCCATGGAATAAAATCCAACCTGTTTACACTGATTTAGGAGATCCTCATACCGAGTGATTCAGCCTCACTTCCTCTCATCTCGCTCTCCTGCTGTGCTTCTTACCAGTGGCACTGACCCTCGAGGAGTTCAGCATGAGCATCAGGTGTTTTCCTCCGTCAGGGCGTCCGCTCCCATTTTCCTCTCTGTCTCCTTGCTGTTCATAGCTCATCCCTTCTTTCTGAGTCCCTTCCTCATTGCTTCTCTGTAAAGATGCAGTATTAATCTTCATGCTCCAGATGCTTTGTTCCCCTCAGAATACTTATCTGTGTATCACTAGCTCACTTATCATTGGTTGAGTGAAACAACCAATAGCAGTGAAGCAGAACTCTGAATTCCTCTAGGTACAGGCCAGAGAATCCTGAAAAACTTGTGCCAGTGTTTGGAGGAGATGCCAAACATGGGGGAGCTTTAGGCTGTCTTCAAGAGTACGCGACAGCATTTCTGAGTAGATCTTCACATATGCCAGGTGACAGAGGATGGATCAGGGAATTAATTAAAACGGAAGTAGCTGAGACAATCTGTGAAAAATAAGATCTTTGGAGGGAGTGTTCGTATTTGGTGAGATCAGTTAGGAGACTACTATAGAGTCCTGGCTAATGGTGGTATTTTACTAAGTAGATGGCAACTGGAGACTGAGAAAACTCAACACATTCCATGTTGGGAATAAAGGAGAGGGCAGTAAAAATAATGACTTTTAGAATTCTGGCTGGACTCATGGTCATGTCATTTACCAGGATGAGAGAACTGAATTTTTTGAGAAGGCATTCATGAGTCCTTGATCATCTGATGAGTTTGAGATTTGTTTAAGACCTGCAAGAGAAAATGTTGATAGAGTGATGGATATATGTGTCTGGAATTCAGAAGAGTGCTCAACATCAATATATTAATTTTGGAGTCCTCAGAATATTGACTAATTAAGACTGTGGATGGGGCCGAGTTTGCTCGGTGGGAGCAGAGGGACTTAGGACCCAGTCTAAGGAACTCCAGCATTAAGTGACTGCCTGCAAGTGAATTAGTCCACACAGAAACTGGAAAAATATTGAAAAAGTATAAGGAAAACAAAAACAGTGAGGAGTTCCAGAATCCAAGGTGCAGTAGAAATACCCATTTCCTTGTGTCTGTATGTGGTCTCTGACTTCCAAGTGATATCTGATAGGGTCACACCAAAGGGCAGTCTCCACTTAACCACTACTTAAATTTTTATTTCATTTCACTTCCATTCTCCTTTTGCTACATACCTATCCCCCTACACACACACACACACACACACACACACACACACACATCCTCTCAATTTTGTTCCAAATTATACTTGGCAAACACCTTCATGAGCTCTTTTTCTGGTTGTAAAGTAAGCTCAATCTCAAAACAATAACTATTCCCTTTTTATGTGGGTCTGGGAAAAATTATCCTAAGATCTGACATGGAAAACCCATTTTTCTGATCATTTCTGGTTTATCTTTACCTTCAGGGGATAATGGATTCTAGGATCTCAAATACCATGAGCTTACCCCTATCTCTGTCTCTGTGTCTGTCTCTCTTTCTCTCTATATATCTATATTTATATATATATATATATAATATATATGTTATATATACATAAATATATGTATTTATATATATTATATATATGTAAAATATATATATTATATATTTCTGTTTCTGTCTGTCCATGTCTCTCTGCAAGTTCACATGAAGGAGAATAAGACCACGGGAAGTTTTGGGCTGACATCTTTACTGCATCATGACCAAATAGGAAAGAAGAAAGAGAATTTTCCTTCCCCACTATAAATAAATATTGAGGAAGGCTTGTGATTGGTTAGGGTTGAGTCACAGAATATTCCTGCACCTATAACTTTAACTGGAAACATGGACTTTTCCAGCTAACCAAACTAGTGTCCTCTTTCCAACCTTATGGTTAGAGGAAGGGTGGTCTTCCAAGTCGTACCAGAAATCCAAGTTCAGAGCGGGGTGGCATAGCTTCCCAAAGAAAGAGGATCACTGTTACCAGAAGGGAAAAAAGGATTGAGGGAAAATAAAGCAGATATCCATCTTAAACTTGTTAGCTTTTATTCCTCACTGCATCCTGTGGTAAGTTATAACACTCACTACAGTTTATAGTTTTATATGTGTTTCAGAGTTGATTAAATATGAGAATTCTATACGAGGTTCTAGGAGAATAAGAATTACACCTTCTTTGTTCTCGTTTGTATCCCCAGGGCCTGGCAGAGTGAATAACACATAGTAGGCCCTTGATACATATATGTCTAATGAATTAATTAATAAAATCCCACTAACACTTTTCCTCTAGATGAGTTCCCTGTGTTGCTGTGGTACCTTTCCTCTCCATCCAGTTTTGGGGCACCTTTTATTTACCTATATTTATTCAGGCTTATTATTTGAGGATTAACTAAGGGTCTCAAAGTCGCTTCATAGGACTTCAGAAGATCTAGGGCAGACATCAACAAAATTTTTCTGCAATGGCCAGGCATTAAATATTTTAGGCTTTGCAGGCCATATGGTCTCGGGCACAATTACTCAACAACTTAGTGGTGTGAAAACAGCCATAGACAATATGTAAATGAATGGGCATGGCTGTGTTCCAATAGTATTTTTAAAACAGGTGGTAGGTTGGATTTAGCCTGAGGTCTATTGTTTGCTGACCCCTCAAACTTTTTTCTGTTAGTTATCACCAAGTTTTCTGCCAGTAACCCCTGGAACAACTCTGAGTTCACCAACATATATATATATATACAGCCTAGGCATCTAATATGAATCTTGTTTTAGTGATATCATTATTTTCTTTGTCTCATAATCCTTAACAGATAGGTTTCTGATCCTTTCATTAAGTTTAGTAAAATGGGAAGTGCTGCTCTGTGAGGCAGTATGTTTTCTTGGAGTGAAAAAGGCCTAAGTGTAATTCAGTGTTTTTGAATGACTAGTAAATGAGAAAGGCAGAGAGTCTCTGGTCTTGAGTTATGTTTCCACTATACAATTACCTGAGTACTAAATACAAATTGATTAGCATACTTTTTTAGAGAGTGCACAGAATTGAGACATAAAGTTCACCATTACTCAATTTATTTAGAAAATCAAGTTTTAAATTTTTGACTCTCCAGCCCTGGTTTAATTGCTTCCAAGTGTGTCTTAAATCCCTTAGGTACAGTTTGAATTTGATTGAGGGAAAGGGAAAGAAAATAGGAGTAAGGCTTAGAAAGAAAGAAACCGGATGAATTAAACTTTTCTTTTCAGGCACTGTGTGCTAACATACCATGAGAACAGTTCAAATGCTAGTGGTGCTAGAGGGAACTCATGCTACAAGGCTAGTGGTCAACTTTATTATGGAAATCTGAGTCATACGATAATATGGGGAGTTTCCACCTCTGAATATTTCACACCCTGGGTTGTTCTTCCCAGCCCAATGAAGAAAAACAGATGCCTGTGGTACATGATCCTAGCTGTGGAGAGCTTCTAATCATAGGTATGAAAACAGAATGATGTATGAGTAAATACCTGGAGCCATCAGAGTGTCTCCTTCTAACTTCAATGGGAACTGATGAATAAGGATGACACATCAGCATCACAAACAGTCCAGAGAAAAAGAAAATCCTCAAATTATTCTCAGATTTGTTTTTTTATTCAAGAGCTTATTTAGCCACTTGAGTCATTGATTCTAATCTGAGGAAAAGAAAACAAACTACTTAAAACTTAATTTTTCTTTGCACTGAATCTTTTAAAGCCTTTAGATTTACAAAATTTTAAAAGGTAGCAGGGGTGGTATTACAGGACAATCCCCATGCATTCCTTTCAAAGACGGGAATCTCTCTGCATTCCTGACAAATGCTATCTGTGTTCTGCTTGAAAAATACCAGGCAAGGAACTCATTCTGTAACAATGCCCATTTTGGGCTTTTCTCATTTAGGAATTTCCTTTTTGTTCTTACTCTAAATCTATATGCCTACAGGGTCCACCTGTTGCTTTTACCACGCCCACCACCCAAGCTGCTTACAGTGTCTTGTCTCCCTTCTTCAAGAGAGCTCATAAATTAATTGACGAGAGATACATGCTTCCAGGTAGAATGGTTTCATTTTACTTCCCTGCACATTATTTGATTTGCACGCCTCTCACCCATCAAGTTCTTTACACAAGACATGCTTCCTTTTCTTTAGGGCTCTGCTTAAGGTGAGAGCTTCAATTCTGGACTAAGTACTTCCTTTAGAGTCTGATCTGTGAGAAATGTAAGTGACTTTTTCTGACCAGACATTCTTTTTATAAAGAACTATCTGGCTCACTAAAATGCCATGTCTTCAGGGAACGGAGGTCTCTACTGATATCACAGTTTCCAATATGAGTTGTCAAATTACTTAATTATGTCTCAATCAGTTGCATAGGGCCAAATGACTTAGAGCTTAGAGTTCATAGCCCCTTATCTTCATTGGTCTGTGCAAGTGTGTATTGTCATTTTGTCTGCATGCACTTTTAATGTATGGGTGTGGTATATTGTATATTCTTTTTTCTTCCTTTTCTTTTCTTACTCAGTGCTATTTTTTAAAAGAGCCGTGTGAGTAGGTAGATATTTAGTGTGTTGCTCCTAACTGCTGCATAGAACTTAGGGGTGTGCGTGTATCCAAATTAACTGGTCTGCTCAACCAGGAATGAATATGCTGATTGTCTCCAGTGCCCTGACACACCACCACAAATAATGCCATGGTGAAATTCTTCAATCCTGTGTTAAGAATTTGGGATTGCTGGACCAGGGGTGTAAATACACTAAATTTTACTAAATAATGCCAGATTGCTCCTCAGAATGACTGCAACAGACCACCTTCACCTTCACGGGGTAAGAACAAAAGGGAAATTCCTAAATAAGAAAAGTCCAAAATGGGCATTGTTACAGAATCAGGTGGTCTCTATAACCACACATCCTCATCAACACTGGTTTTCTAGGTTTCTAATGGTTTCCAGCTTAAAGAGAGAGCTTGTTGACATCCTATTGTCGTTTTAATTTTAATTTTCGAGTTACTAAGGAATTTGAGCATCTTTCCATGTTGGTTAGTGGTTTCTGAAAATTCCTATCTGTAAACTCCTTATTTCTTTCCTTTGTATTTATTTTCCCATTGAAGTTCCTTTTTCCTGTTAGCTTAAATTAATTTTTAAAGCAATTTGAATAGTTATCACTTTTAAACATTGCAAATATTTTTCCTCAATCTGTCACATGCCTTTTTTTGGTCATTCATAATTATTTGGCTTATGATATGTGTTTAAAATGCTCCTCTTTCTCATTCACAATGCTGTTTTCCTACATTTTTTTTTTCCATTAACGTGGTAGGTTTTTAATCCATTTAGAGTCCAACTTTGCACGGAACTTTGTATGTATGTTGTGAACCAGTTTAATTTTGCTTTACAAAATGAGCCACTATCCCCGGCAATATTTAAGAACAAATCTTCTTTTCCAATTTGGATTAACTCATATATTAACTTCATAGATATGCATTTGCTTATTTCTGCATACTTTCTTTTGATCCATTGGTCAATTTGTCTGTTCTTGTGCTAATACTTGGCTTTTATTACAATGACCTTATAATTTACCTTCATATCTGGTTGGAAAATTCTCCCCTGATTATTCTTTTGTAAGTATTTGTCTAAGACATATTTGTGGTCTTTATTTTCTATGTAAACCTTAAGTATATTTATTAAAACATCTAACTAAAAATAAGAGTGGGATTGCTTTGAATTTATACATTAATTAGGGAGAATTGGCATTTTTATAAGAGTAAGTTGTCCTATTCAAGAAAATAAAATTCCTCTCTATTTTTTCATATTACATTTATGTCCTTGTTTTTAACATTTCCTTCAAATAGTTATTAATATTAGTTTTACTCTAATTTACATATATTTTGTTCAAAGTTACACTTTTTAATCAATGTTTTTTTTTCTTTTGGTTGTGTTTAACAAATGTTGGCATGTTCTCTTTTTATTATCACTTCATTATAAATAACACTGTACCTCACACCTAAATAAAACTTATCTCAAAAAAAAAAAACTTATCTCTACAAGGTAGATCACAGGCTTCCTACACTTAGAAGCATTAAATGGCACTTGAGCACTGCACTCGGGGGCCATTTTAAACAGCAAAATCACCAGCAAAAAGCACAAAAATATTTAAACTGTGGCACTAAATAGAACACAAAAGAGTTGTTTACAGTATGAGAGCTGAAACAAGAAGGTAGAGTGTCTTCTTATTGGACCTCAGCTCATTAGGAGACTCAGATTTTTTACCACTGTACACATGATCACAAGTCTGTGAATATGCTGTGAGTATTGAATTGGGGGATTCAAATAAATTTTAGCAAGTAGGGCCATTTGCAAATATGCAATCTACAGATAATGAGGATTGACTAAATGTACAAATTGTCCACAGAAATATATACATTTTTTTTCTCTCTTTCTGCTTCCCCCTCTTGCTCTGGAATTGATTCCCCCCCATACCTACAATTTCCCCAAGTTCTTTCTTTTTTTTCAGGGGTTTGTTAAGGGTTGTACAGGGGAAGCCAACAGACCATGTTAGTTGTCTTGCTAGCACATTAATCAGTAAGAAAAGTCATCAAAACAGATTATCCTATTTAATTGTAGATTTTCCTAGGTTAAGAGCTTGGCAGCTAGTCTATGAACAGAAATCAGGGAACTGCATAAAGGGAGAATCATAAACAGCCCCCCCATGATCCGAAACATTAACTGGGGTTGATCTTGGCTGTGTGGGTGAGTGAGAGCTGTGTTCTATCAGTGCTTACTTCAAACCCTCTGAAATATTTTTGCTTGTGGCTTTCCCTACTTTTTTTATTCCATTTTTTTTTTACCTCTTCAATGCCTCAAAGTGGTTGGTGGTATTATTATTTATGAATTGTTTTTATCTGGTGTCAATGACACTGCTTTTTCCTCTAGTCCAGTCTAATTCTAATTCTCCCATGATCATATGTTTTGAATTATTAGGCTCTCCTAAGTGTGCTGTGACCTATGTCAGAGAATACTAGTGCCTGATCTGGGACTAAATAATCTCTACCTGTGCTCTTCTCATTTACCAGAATGCTTTTACCCACTACATTATCAATGTACTTTCACTTTCATTGAAATATGCATCCCCTTAAAATGCTATATTTTAGCCTTTTTTTTCTTTAAGGTAGCTATTGGCAAAATTATTTTTGAAGACTAGGACCAAGCATACATTTCTCTAAGTTATTATAATATCGACCCATAGATAGCACAGTATTTTTCTTTGCTTAGCTACTTTTTCTTTTAAAAATGTAGCCTTCACTTAGCATAATTGAAATGTATGTGTGGAATAGGAACTTCTGACTGTTTTTAGCGGGTTTTTTGTTTTGTTTTGTTTTGTTTTTTAACTAGAGTTGTCCCTGCAAAAAGTATTGCCAGTCAAAATACTACTGTCTTGAGAAACCTTTTGTTTCTACAATGAAACAGATTTTGGAGAATTAATTTAAGGATTTCAGAATCAGCAATAGTAACTGCCTTTCAAAATCTAGATTAAATTCCATTTAGGTTCAATTTTAATTATCTCTGCTACTCTGAAAAGTCTGTATCACAAATCATCACACTTTATAAAATTTACTGAAACATACATTCTCTGAGGGTGGAATGGTCAGACTCTCTCAACATGGTTATCTTTCCAAATGCACCTTTAACTGCTAGATGGAAGAACACTGTGATCTGAATATTGTCTTTAGATACAGGTAAATTGTTTGTAACCACAAACTTAAGTGGCAATGGAATGACTTCAGCTACCATAAAAGATGAGGGGAAACTGAACACAGGGCAGTTTCTTCTGAGAAATATTTTAGATAGAATCATTTGAATGAAGGACATTGCCTATGAAATGGATGCACTGTTTCAAATTTCTGCAGGTTACTGTTTTCTCCACTATTTCTTGCTCCATTTCTGAGTCATTTTTAATGCCTGTGTGAAAAAAAAAAGTTAACTTTGCTTTTGTGGCCAATATACTGCTTTTCATCTCTGCAGCAAGTTGAGCTTTTGTATTTATTTTTCAGTGCAAGAAATCATGATAATTTGAATTCTGAATTCATGGAATTGGGCTTAAGAAAACAATTGAGTTTTGGAGCTTCTAGCAGTAGAATCAACTGGGAGGACCCAATTTCATCCAATTTGTAGCTTGATTTCATCCAGCAAGACATACTTAAGCATAAAGACCTAAAAGTGGTAGGTGTTGTATTGAAATAGCATCGCACTTAGGATGCAATGAGGCATAAAGTAATGCTGAATGCTTTACATTCACTAACACGACATTATTCCAGCAGGACACACAATCCAAAGCTTTTTCAATTACAGCTGTGACCCCAAATTAGATTTTAAAACATGTCTGTATGTATATGCATTTTTTAAAAATTTCCCTTCATTTTATCTCCTAATAGTTTAGAAATGCAAATGCTTGTGGCTTCGTAAAATAACTCTGTTCACCCAGAATACCATCTTTCCCCTCAACTGACTTTTCTTTGGACAAAGTCTGGTCTTTTTGGAGATGGGCAGGACTGAATCTTGTGTTTTAGGGCATGGAGTTAAGGGATAAGGAACCCCCCACCTCTGTTACAGTGAAGCTCTACAATTTACCTGAAGTTATTACATTTCTTTCTTGTTGAGTTGGGTGTGTGTTTTTTCCCATATATACTAAAAGCAAGATTCAGATAAGGTTTTTAAAGCCACAGTGACAGTGGTAGCTGGGCTGATAAAAAGTCCCCATTACTCTCCTGTGTCAGGAGGCTCTTCACTGTCTCCAGGCTGTAATTCTGAGTGACAGGAGCTCGGAGTGGCATCTTAACATTTTCTCTGGGCTTGTGGAAGCATTTCCTTTCCCTCAGAAAGCACTTTACGTCACTGGGGGCCTCAGTCAGGGAGGGGCTCCCCACCTCCATTTGCTGCACCCCCTCAGTACTGGGACACAAAAGGCTTGGATTGACATGCATATTGTCTAAATATTCCCGATGTGTGATGAGCATTTCATTTGTGCCTTATGTCCCACAGCTTCCTGCCTCCCTTAGAAGATTATATAATCACTTATCTTTTCTATTTTTAAAGCAGATTAATTTGATTTAGTAGAGAGGAGACAAGGGAGAAAAGAAAGGAGTAATGGGAGAAAGCCAATGTTATTTCTTTCAAAGCAGTTTGGTTCAGAGTCATTTTAATAGGCCTGGAAAATTAGAATTGGAAAATGAAAATCAATTGTGATGCTATATTCTAGGGTGGAAGGGAACATAAATCCACACTGGCACAGACTTCCTAGTGCTAGATCATTAGGACTGCTTTGTTCTCATGTGGGAGACAGGGCATTCATCTGTTTCTTAAATCTATTGTTATTAACAATCTCATAAATACCAAGAATTCTCTGATGAATACAAGACATTCACAGGGCGCATCTCTAATGGGAGAAAAGCGTAAGCAGCATGTTTACCCCTTGTTGCAAGACAGCCTCTGCCTTAGGGCTGGGCATCCACACAGGCCTTCGCTATCCCTCTCCCACTTGTTGAACATCAGATTAATTCTCTTCATCTCCTTTCTCAGTGGATATTTCAGAAGATTTTAATCCTCAAAATCTATTCTGAACTAGTAAAATAAGTTCACTCCGTACCTTGGATTTTTATGCAATCTAAAACTTTAGGAAAATTTTGGTTCCAAACAGTTTCTTCTTTATTCCTTTTGTCTATTTCACTTTCATGCTTGCATAACAGTAACTAAGTTCATGCAGTTGAGAATATGGAAAATATAGTTATGGAAGGTGGGGAATGTTTGAGTGGTTATGGTGGAAGGAAAATTATAGGAGGTAGAAAGAGAAACAAAGACTAAGAACAGTACGTTGGGCGAAGTTATGTTCTGTGAGGTTGGTCAAAGTGATTTTGAAAATAAAGTGAGAAAAAGAGGGCTGGGGTTACAGGAATAAGGGTGGTTAGAACTGCCCTCTGGAATGGACAGAAAGGAAACTGGTGAGAAACATATATAATCTCTAGAAGGATATACCTATCAGAAGGGCAAATACTTGGTTATAAGATCAAAGAGGAAAAGAGAGATTGTGTAAAATGCTTGTGGGAAACTGAAGATGTTTAAAAGTATGAAAGAAAAATTGCACTGTATAGAGCTAAATAGGCAAGGAAGATTTTATCCAATACTATTGCAGTAAGATTCCAGACTATTTCAATAAGGGAAAGAGATTGGATTCAACTTTGCTGACATAAAAGGTGGGTGAGTTTTTAGTTTTTAGGAGTTAGTGGAAAAAGTACTGGAGGATGTTAGGGAGAGGTTGGCCAATGTGATTAGGCCATCTGTGTTTGCTAATTGTCGCTTATGAAGTGTCTTGATTGAGGGTTTCAGCCCTGGGCAAGTTCATATGGATTTGGTAAGACTGAGAAATAACAGAATGTTCTTGGGGTGAAAGGGTTTGTACCCAGCTTTATTCTCATGGTGGTAGGTCAAGCACTAGAATCATGTCTGCATCCAGCAGTCTGCAGGTCTGTAATCCACCTCCATCTCTGTCTCCACCCAGAACACTGGGCAAAGCTCTTCATATAGTAACTCAATCAATAATAGCTTATTGCCAACTGGTGTGGAAGCACAAGCCTAACAGTAAGCCAAGTATGCCATCAAGTAGTTTAGAGCCAGGTGAGGATCTTGGCCATAAGAACTTCTATTTTCCCCACATGAAGGTAGGTTCCTATCCTCTTACAGCGATAGAGAGATGGGGTGCTATCTCTCTTGATTATATTTCAAAAGGTAGCTCCCACGTCCTTGAGAAAAACACTCCTGGGTTAAGAAACTGGCAAGAAGCTGGAAAAGATTTACATCTTGGGGAGAGGTTAGAGAAAGAATTTATAATTTTAAGTTTTCTAAGAAAAGGGAGATCAGGGGCCTATAGTCAGGAAGATAAGGTTTAGTTGAGCTGAAGGGAAATTTAAGGTCACTATTATTGGTAAAAAAATTATACCAAAACTGTGAATGTGGAGGGATCCCCCAAACCTAACTTATTATATAAAAGGGAAATATATTAATCTACTCCATAGGACTATTGTATGACTTAAAGAAATTTATATGAATAAAACACTTAAAACACTGGGGTATAATAAGTCTGAACAAATATTAGGTATTATTATTATTTTTGTTATTTCTATAAATTATGTGGAAGGAAAAAATTAAGGATACAAAATGTAGTGGTCCAACTCAATGAATAAAATGTATCATCTGTGAATAATCTTTTAAGAACAAGGTAGAAATAAAAGGTCAATAATAGCTTTTTTAGGGTGGTTTAAACCATTATTTAGGAGATATTTTGCATTACAGGCAGAATAATGCACTGGGGTCAATGTCTGCTTTCTACCTTCAGTTTTTCAATTAAAGAATTTTGTTGTGTGCATACAGATACAAAAGTATAAATAGCAAAGTTCCTGTTTTCCAGGAGGCCAAAGAGGAATAACAGATAGAGGACAGTTGTAGTCTGACATTGCAAAATCAGTATGCACATAGTATTATTCTAATAGTCAATGGTAAATGAATTGACTTGGCATTTTCCTGGATGAAGGGCTCAACTCCACTTGGTATACAGTTATATAATGAGAGGATCATAAGTTTCCTAAATAATCTGCCGATGCTTGAAGGCTGGCTTCAGTCTTGGATCCCCTGGGTCCAACCTGGAATGCTATTTTGTATACCAAAATTTGTTAATGGCCTTTCTCTATCCCCACAGGGAACATGGTCAAATTTTACCAGGGGACCTATTAGGAGAACAGAAATAGTAAACCCTTTAGTTCAGTGCAGTGATCCTCAATATTCCAATGAAATGGAAAAAAAGAGGAGACTTTTATTACTACATTGGAAACAGACCCACATATCCTCTGAATATAAAAATGGTAGAAAGTCAAAGGCAATGAGAGAGAGTGGGGAAGAGAGTTCGCAGAGGACACTCCCTGTTTCAGTGGTAACACTCATAAATATTCCCTCTGACCAAGCCAATTTTCTAGGAGTGGCACTGAAAATATATTCTGGATAAGAGCCATAACTTTTTATTCTGGTTTCATGGTAATAAGAACAAGAAAAGCCACCAACTGTTCACCTTTTTTGCTATATTTCTGAGTGAATACAAGTGTAGTCATCCTCACAACTGCATCTGGAATAGGCTCTTAACTTCTCTCATGAGTGACAGAAGGAAGAATGGTGTTCTCTAGGGAAATACATGTCCATGGCTTGTCATCTGATACAGTTCAATGGTAAAGGGGCATAGGGACCTCCCTGACTCCCAGTGTCCCTGAGCTTTTGGAAGGGAGATACCTGAAGAGAGAAGCTTATCCAAAGAGGTAAAAAGGCTACATTGGTCAGAGACCATACACAGGCATCTAAAGGTCCATATCCTATACTCCTGACTCCATACTGAATCCACACAAGCTTGGAGCCATCCAACACTTAGCCCAATCTATCTAATCAATAATGGCCTTACCAACTCATTTATTCCTATCAATGCCACCATCAGTCCTGACTCTCTCTGCCACATTGACTAATGAGCAATCTATCAATAACCCTACTGTGACCAGCGGTTGGATTAGTCTTACTTAATTATGAGCATAGAGTAATAATGTTCTTTTTGCAGTCTTTTGGTCTAAATCTGCTTTAACCACAGAACTTGGCCTTGAGTCTCTATTCTTTACTGTAAACAGTTTAGACTCTTTCCCAGATAAGAGAACTCCACAGATTAAATATCAAATGGTTTTATTTATCTACCCTTTGTATGATTTTGGCTCATGCACTTAACAAAGCCATCCAAAGGAAAAAAAAAAAAAAACTTGGAGAACAGAAAAGCAAAGGGATCCAGGTAAAGGATGTATTTTCCTGAAATCTGTAAGTCGCTGAAGTCTGTGCTTCTGCTTATCTCTTGGCTAACAAGTATTCCCTCTTCATCCAAACTAGCACTGCCAAATCATTAACTGTAAACTACTGAACAAATCTTTAGCCATTAAAGGCAGCTCTAAAGAATATTTTTGAAGAGAAAGGAATGGAGAGGTTTGCTTTATTCTTGCCATAATATTCAACCCTTGAATTTTATTTATTTCAAAAGCCAAACCTACAAGCTTACTCTGATGTACTAACATTTGATGCACTATGAAGGGGTACTTATGTGTGGAAAATTCCAATTTCAAGGGCATATATACTATTACTTTAGTTTCACAAACCCATAAGCCTCCTAGATTCTGTACATATCAAGAATACAGTTATCTTCCCCCACTTCTCCTTTCTTTAGTGTATGCTAGTATACATGATGCGTGAACAGGCATACACACACACACACACACACACACACACATACACACACACTGCAGGGCTAATGCATCCTCTGGAATGCAGAAGAAACAGTGCCAGACATGGCCAAGTAGGACCATAGAGCACTTTATCCTAGGTCTCTCCAAGGGGTCAACTTGATATCTTTTGCTTTTCATTAGAGCTGCCACTAAATCCTGGAGATCCATCCTAAATTTAAGCAGGATGGAACCCAGGTAAATAAGCAAAACAGAAGTGGGGTTCAAAGCAGATATTCTTCTTAAGGTCTTCAGAATGTTACTTCCTGGTGTTTTGATTAATTATGTATCCTTTGAAAAAGAGAAGTTTTGCTTTATTCAAATAGGTTCTACTGACCACTTTTTTTCTTTCCTTGGACATAGATGGTTGCTGCTTGTTCTTGCAGTGTGTAAAATACGTTCCAGGAAGGTATCTCTAAATCGGTATATAATAGATGGCATGATATAGTTGGTCTTCCACATTTGGAACAAATATTAGTATCTAAAATTATTTTCATAGCTCTTTTTGGAAAGATAGTATTGTGTTTTATGCAATGGGATTATCAGTTTGGACTAGTTGCTGTGGTGCCTTTAGTATTGACTGGGCATCATTCACTAAAAGATGAATCTACTAATCCATCTTTATATACAGTTTATAATTCAAATCATTTTGTTTGATCACTAATGTAAGCTGTTATTTCTTTTTTTTTACTACAAGTGGAAAGAGATTTAGCCTGCTATTTTAAACAGTAAGAAGATGAAAATAAAAGAATAATTTTTTTAATGATAGGAGGTTGTAAATAAGGATTTATCTCTGATAGGCTAGATAGAAATTTTATGGAGCAGAGCCTGCTGTATGAGCCAAAATTATACATAACAACTCATATAATATTAGCCCCATAACTCTTCCTATGGAGAAATGAAGGGAGATTTTTTTACCTTTGAAAAATTGGAAATTTAGTCCATCTCTTTGTTCATTTCAGTCGTTTGCAATAACAGCCTCTAATTATTATTTCACACAAAAGGTTGAGCCACCTCCTGCAGGATTGTACTATGAGTTGGAATAATGTTAGCAACTCTTTCTAAAGTAACAAGCTGTGGTAGCAAATGTCCACCAAATTAATTATGTTGGGGAAAAATAATAATGCAAGAAATATATACATTAATACATTAAGCCTCCCTTAAAAAATGAACAGGCATCAAAATCCAATACACAATTATTTTGACCACCCCCCAATACAAAAAGCATTAGTTGTCATAGAAAGAGCTAATATTGGTGATAAGATTATATTTATCATTGTTGCCTTTCAACACTGGCACTTATATAGGATGCGTGCATGAGAACAATGCCAATGTAATAGAGATCATGCCTTGTTGATTATGCAAACAGGATGACTTAGACTTATTGTAATCCACCTAACTGCTCCTTTTCAACTTAGTTGATGTTACAAATGTGAGATTTGCTGGCATCAATACTCCTTACATTTCCATCTGCCTTGCAAACTATGGCAAAATGTTTTTTTCCCAAGTAAGTTTTCTTCTTCTTGTATGAATAATCTGAGCAAATAACGTTTGGAACAAAGAACATGCTTATTAACAAAAGGAAAAAAGAGCAACTATTTCCATTGAATATTGTTTATCTTTGCTGTATCCTCACAATGGTATAACAAGGATGCTAGCAATTGCTGCTTTAACTCATGGGATGATTGTCTATCTATAAGAATAAATCGTCAGCATTTATGAAAGGTCCATTTAAAATCTCAGTTATTTGTTCTCGATCAAATGTTGTTTTATGACAAGATGCATATTGTCATATGATTCCTTAGAATCATTCTAATACATTGACATTTTTGGTTATAGTTTGATGAGAGACTACATAAAATATCTTAATCATTAAGCTATTAGTCAGACTGCTAACCAGCTAATTGGTTAAATGGTTACAGTGAAGCAAAATAACTGGTTCACTCTAAATCTAAAGTATGGTTATTTGGATTTGGTTCCAGATTGAAAGGATTTGATGCTGTGTTAGTTTGAAAGGGCTACCATAGCAAAATACCCCAGATGGAGTGGTTTAAACAACAGAAATTTATTTTCTCTTAGTTCTGGAGGATAGAAGTTCAAGATCAAGGTGTCAGCAAGTTTGGTTTATTCTAAAGCCTCTCTCCCTGGCTTGCCACTCTGTGTGTCCTTACATTTTTTTTTTGGTACTATTAATGTACAATTACATGAGCAACATTATGGTTACTAGACTCCCCTCATTATCACGTCCCCACCACATACCCCATTACAGTCACTGACAATCGGCATAGTAAGATGCTATAGAATCATTACTTGTCTTCTCTGTGTTATACTGCCTTCTCCATGTACCCCCCACTACATTATCTGTGCTAATCATAATACCCCTTTTTCCCCTTTATCCCTCCCTTCCCACCCGCTCTCCCCAGTACCTTTACTTTTGGTAACTGTTAGTCCATTCTTGGGTTCTATGAGTCTGCTGCTGTTTTGTTCCTACAGTTTTTTCTTTGTTCTTATACTCCACAGATGAGTGAAATCATTTGATACTTGTCTTTCTCCACCTGCTTTATTTCACTGAGCATAATACCCTCTAGCTCCATCCATGATGTTGAAATGGTGGGATTTGTTTTCTTCTTACGGCTTAATAGTATTCCATTGTGTATATGTACCACATCTTCTTTATCCATTCATCTACTGATGGACCCTTAGGTTGCTTCCATTTCTTGGCTATTGTAAATAGTGCTGTGATAAACATAGGGGTGCATATGTCTTTTTCAAACTAGGATCCTGCATTCTTAGGGTAAATTCCTAGGAGTGGAATTCCTGGGTCAAATGGTATTTCTATTTTGAGTTTTTTGAGGAACCTCCATACTGCTTTCCACAATGGTTGAACTATTTTACATTCCCACCAGCAGTGTAGGAGGGTATCCCCTTTCTCCACATTCTTGCCAACATTTGTTGTTGTTTGTCTTTTGGGTGGTGGCCATCCTAACTGGTGTGAGGTGATATCTCATTGTGGTTTTAATTTGCATTTCTCTGATGATTAGCAAAGTGGAGCATCTTTTCTTGTGCCTGTTGGCCATCTGAATTTCTTATTTGGAGAAATGTCTGTTCAGCTCCTCTGCCCATTTTTTAATTGGCTAATTTGCTTTTTGTTTGTTGAGGTGCATGAGCTCTTCATATAATTTGGATGTTAACCCCTTATCGGATATATCATTTATGAATATATTCTCCCATACTGTAGGGTACCTTTTTGTTCTATTGATGGTGTCCTTTGCTGTACAGAAGCTTTTCAGCTTGATATAGTTCCACTTGTTCATTTTTGCTTTTGTTTCCCTTGTCCAGGGAGATATGTTCATGAAGAAGTTGCTCATGTTTATGTCCAAGAGATTTTTGCCTCTATTTTTTTCTAAGAGTTTTATGGTTTCATGACTTACATTCAGGTCTTTGACCCATTTTGAGTTTACTTTTGTGTATGGAGTTAGGCAATAATCCAGTTTCATTCGCTTACATGTAGCTGTCCAATTTTTCCAATGCCAGCTTTTGAAGAGGCTGTCATTTCCCCATTGTATATCCATGGTTCCTTTATCGTTTATTAATTGACCAAATATGCTTGGGTTTATATCTGGGCTCTCTAGTCTGTTCAATTGGTCTGTGGGTCTGTTCTTGTGCCAGTACCAAATTGTCTTGATTACTGTGGCTTTGTAGTCAGGGAGCTTAAAGTCAGGGAGCATAATTCCCCCTGCTTTATTCTTCCTTCTCAGGATTGCTTTGGTTATTCGGGGTCTTTTGTGGTTCCATATATATTTTAGAATGATTTGCTCTAGTTCATTGAAGAATGCTGTTGGTATTTTGATAGGGATTACATTGAATCTATAGATTGCTTTAGGCAGGATGGCCATTTTGACAGTATTAATTCTTCCTGTCCATGAGCACGGGATGTATTTTCAATTACTGGTTTCTTCTTTAATTTCTCTCATGAGTGTCTTGTAGTTTTCAGAGTATAAGTCTTTCACTTCCTTGGTTAGGTTTATTCCTACATATTTTATTCTTTTTGATGCGATTTTGAATGGAATCGCTTTCCTGATTTCTCTTTCTGCTAGTTCATCATTAGTGTATAGGAATGCCACAGGTTTCTGTGTATTAATTTTGTATCCTGCAACTTTGCTGAATTCAGATATAGATCTAGTAGTTTTGGAGTGGATTTTTTAGAGTTTTTTATGTACAATATCATGTCATCTGCAAACAGGGACAGTTTGACTTCTTCCTTACCAATCTGGATGCCTTTTATTTCTTTATGTTGTCTTATTTCTGTGGCTAGGACCTCTAGAACTATGTTGAATAGAAGTGGGGAGAGTGGGGCATCCTTGTCTTGTTCCTGATCTTAAAGGAAAAGCTTTCAGCTTCTCACAGTTAATTATAATGTTGGCTGTGGGTTTGTCATATATGGCCTTTATTATGTTGAGGTACTTACCCTCTATACCCATTTTCTTGAGAGTTCTTATCATGAATGGATTTTGAATTTTGTCAAATGCTTTTTCAGCATCTATGGAAATGATCATGTGGTTTTTGTCCTTCTTTTTGTTGATGTAATGGATGATGTTGATGGATTTTCAAATGTTGTACTGTCCTTGCATCCCTGGGATGAATCCCACTTGATCATGATGGATGATCTTTTTGGTGTATTTTTGAATTCGGTTTGCTAATATTTTGTTGAGTATTTTTGCTTCTATGTTCATCAAGGATATTGGTCTGTAATTTTCTTTTTTTGTGGTGTCCTTGCCTGGTTTTGGTACTAGAGTGATGTTGGTCTCATAGAATGAGTTTGGGAGAATTCCCTACTCTTCTACTTTTTGGAAAACTTTAAGGAGGATGGATATTAGGTCTTCCCTAAATGTTTGATAAAATTCAACAGTGAAACCATCTGGTATCAGAGTTTTGTTCTTAGGTAGTTTTTTTATTACCAGTTCAATTTCTTTCCTGGTAATTGGTCTATTCATATTTCTGTTTCTCCACAAGTCAGCCTTGGAAGGTTGTATTTTTCTAGAAAGTTGTCCATTTCTAGAAAGTTGTCCATAGTTTGTTACTATGGAATTTTTCATAGTAATCTCTCATTATTATTTGTATTTCTGTGGTGTCCATAGTGATTTATCCTTTCTCATTTCTGATTCTATTTATTATGTAGACTCTTTTTCTCTTGATAACTCTGGCTAGGGGGTTATCTATTTTGTTTATTTTCTCAAAGAACCATCTCCTGCTTTCATTGATTCTTTCTATTGTTTCATTCTTCTCAATTTTATTTATTTCTGCTGAAATCTTTATTATGCCCCTCCTTCTACTGACTTTGGGGTTCATTTGTTCTTCCTTTCTAGTTTCATTAATTGTGAGTTTAGACATTTCATTTGGGATTGTTCTTCTTTCCTGAGGTAGGCCTGTACTGCAATGTAATTCCCTCTTATCACGGCCTTCGCTGTGTCCCATTGTTGTCATTTGTCTCCATATATTGTTTGATCTGTTTTTATTTGGTCACTGATCTGTTGATTATTTGGGAGCATGTTATTAAGCCTCCATGTGTTTGTGGGCTTTTTCATTTTCTTTGTTATTTATTTATTTCTAGTTTCATACCTTTGTGATCTGAGAAGCTGGTTGGTACAATTTCGATCTTTTTGAATTTACTGAGGCTCTTCTTGTGGCCTAGTATATGATCTATTCTTGAAAATGTTCCATGTGTACTTAAGAAGAATGTGTATCCTGTTGCTTTTGGATGGAGTGTTCTGTAGATGTCCGTTAGGTCCATCTGTTCTAATATGTTGTTCAGTGCCTCTGTCTTTTTACTTATTTTCTGTCTGGTTGATCTGTCCTTTGGAGTGAGTGTGTGTTGAAGTTTCCTAGAATGAGTGCATTACATTCTATTTCCCCCTTTAATTCTGTTAGTATTTGTTTCACATATGTAGGTGCTCCTGTGTTGGGTGCATATATATTTATAATAGTTATATCCTCTTGTTGGTCTGACCCCTTTATCATTATGTAATGTCCTTATCTCTTGTTACTTTCTTTGTTTTTAAGTCTATTTTGTTTGATACAAGTACTGTAACTCCTGCTTTTTTCTCCCTATTAGTTGCATGAAATATTTTTTTTCCCATCCCTTGACTTTCAGTCTGTGTATGTCTTTGGGTTTGAAGTCAGTCTCTTGTAGGCAGCATATAGATGGGTCTTGTTTTTTTATCCATTCAGTGACTCTACATCGTTTGATTGGTGCATTCAGACCATTTACATTTAGGGTGATTATTGATAGGTATGTACTTATTGCCATTGCAGACTTTAGATTCATGGTTACCAAAGGTTCAAGGGTAATTCCCTTACTATCTAACAGTCTAATTTAACTCACTTCATATGCTATTACAGACACAACCTAAAGATTCTTTTTTTTTCCCTCCTTTTTCTTCCTCCTCCATTCCTTGTATGTTATGAATCATGTTCTGTACTCTTTGTCTATCCCTTGGGTGACATCTATTTAGCCTTCGGAATACTTCCACCTATAGCAGTCCCTCTAAAATGCACTGTAGAGCTGGTTTGTGGGAGGTAAATTCTTTCAGCTTTTGCTTATCTGAAAATTGTTTAATCCCTCCTTCTAATTTAAATGATAATCTTGCCAGGTAGAGTATTCTTGGTTCAAGGCCCTTCTGCTTCATTGCATTAAATATGCCATGCCACTCCCTTCTGACCTGTAATGTTTCTGTTGAGAAGTCTGATGATATCCTGTTGGGTTTTGCTTTGTATGTGATGTTTTTTCTCTAGCTGCTTTTAAAAGTCTGTCTTTATCCTTTATCTTTGCATTTTAGTTATTATATTTCTTGATGTTGTCTTCCTTGGGTCCTTTGTGTTGTGAGATCTGTGCACCTCCATGGCTTGAGAGACTATCTCCTTCCCTAGATTGGGGAAGTTTTCAGCAATTACCTCCTCAATGATACTTTCTATCCCTTTTTCTCCCTCTTCTACTTCTGGTACCCCTATAATACGAATATTGTTTCATTTGGATAGGTCACACAGTTCTCTCAATATTCTTTCATTCTTAGAGATCCTTTTTTCTCTCTGTGCCTCAGCTTCTTTGTATTCCTCTTCTCTAATTTCTATTTCATTTACCATCTCTTCTACTACATTTAATCTGCTGTTAAATCCCTCCATTGTATGTTTCATTTCAGATATGGAATATCTTAATGATTGAATCTCCATCTTAAATTCATTCCTGAGTTCTTGAATATTTTTTGTACCTCCATAAGCATGTTTATGATTTTTATTTTGAACTCTCTTTCAGGAAGATTGGGGAGTTCAGTTTCATTTGGCCCTTTTTCTGGGGTTTGTGAGATTTTGGTCTGAACCATGTTCTTTTGACATTTCATATTTCTGTGTGGTGCCCTCTAGTGCCCAGAAGCTCCGGTCTCTGGAGCTGCTCAGACCCTAGAGTGAGGTTGGTGTTGGTAGGGGAGCGGAGCTGGTGCCTGGTGGAAGATCTGTTTCCTGATTCCCATCTGCCTTGCCTGTCTCCAGTATCAGAGCCAGTGGTTCAAGTACACAGGTGTAAACCTCTGTGTTTTGCGTCTCTAGCTGTTTGGGGCGGAGCCTCCCTCTGACTGGCCCAATGCCAGTGCAGTGACTGCCGGTTTGCAAACCATTGCCGTCAGGCCAGAAGGAAGGCTCTGCAGGCTGCGTATCACAGTGGGGGGCCTCGGAGCTGAGCAGCCAGCCAGGGGGAAGGAGCACCTGAAGCTCCTCAAAGTTCCCAATCTGCTGGGAAGTGTGCACCAAGACAACCTGTCCCCCTATCCCTTCTCCCACACAGCAAGCTCTGTGCAAACCCCACCCCTTCAGCATCCCTCTTGCTGCAAGGAAGCCTCTCAGACTGCCTACCTTTCCCTTGTCCCAGAGCAGCCGGATGTTGATCCCGTCCTCCACAAATGGCCAGAATCTGTCTCTCAAGCACTCCACCTGTCCCAACTCCCCATTCTCCAGAGCACCGCACAATATAGATTTCTGCTCACAAAGCAGACCTCCAGGGCTTGGTGTTCAGCAGTCTTAGGCTTCCACCCCCTTCCCGCTCCATTTCTTTTCCTCCCACCGGTGAGCTGAGGTGGGGGAAGGGCTTGGGTCCTGCTGGATCAAGACTTTGGTACATTACCCTGTTTCGTGAGGTCTGCTCTGTTCATGAGGTCTGTTTGCAGTCTGGTTTAGCCTTCTTTTCTGTTGCTGTTTTAGGGTTAGTTGTATTAACTATATTTTCACACTATCTGTTGTTTTGGGAGGAGTTCTCTGTCTCACCTCTCGTGCTGCCATCTTGAATCTCCCTTATATCCTTTCTTGTGTGTGTGTGTGTGTATCTGTGTGTATGTGTGTGTGTGTGGTGGGGTGGGATGGTTGGGGTGGGTAATGTCCTTTTCTTAGAAGGACCCCAATCAGGTTGGATTAGATCCTCCTTTAGTGACCACGATTTAACTTAATTACTTGAAAGGCCCTATCTCTAAACACAGTCACATTCTGAGGTACTGGAGTTAAGGCTTTGAGGATGAATTTTGGGGGATAACAGTTCAGCCCATAATAGTTGTTTGTGATTAATTCTTCTTGTTAGCATAACTTCAGGTTTTATTTCAATTGTTGATAATATGGACTTCATTTCCATATGTATTCATTAATATCAACATTTTAATAAAGAATGCAGAACAAACAGTAGGAAGATATAAGAGAACATTTACTTAACATCCAGTAAATTAGACTTTGAAATGTTTACCCAATATCATGAAATTGCCATCACCAACTGTTTTATTGCTTAATTCCTTGTACAAATATTTATTGTAACATTAAGTCATTTTTAATTGATTTTATTTTCTTTTGAGATTCTATTCTACATTTCATAATAGTACCTGAGCAGTTAAGGACCTCTGTAAGATCTAAAAAAATAAAAAAATTGGAAATGACAATTTGATACATTAATTATAGTTTGAGATCAAACTTTTTCTTCTTTCTTTAAAACAAAAATGTATATTTTAAGTATCATCAGTAGAATGATATATCTGGAAAATTCTTGAACATACATATATCAATCCATACTATTTATGAAGCTTCTAAAAAATAACCAGTAGCAATCTTTGTGAAATTGTAATATGTTTATTAATACAAATCTACTATTATTAACAATTGCCAAGGCCTTCTCTAGCTTCCTAAGCTTTCATCCCCTACTGAAGCACATCAAGTCAAGGGAAAGATTTGGTATCTACTTAATAAGTAAAACACACAGTAAGTTAGCATGCCTATCCCAGTTAGAAAGTGATAAAATACAAACATATACATTATGTCATGTGAAATTTCATCTAGTCCTAAGAGTAGCTTATAGCTGAAGTTGACATAGTGTTCAATCCAAACTGAATGCTATTTAAAAACTGAAGACAAACTATCCATTCAGGCAAAACATTGAGCTAAATAAAAGTTTAGAAATTGAATACTGAAAGAATTATTTTATGACTTTTGAAGAAGACTTCCTATATTTCCTTATATCCTAGAAATAACAGAAATTTACTTTAACAGCTGCACACTTTGTCCTCCTCGTTAAGAGACCAAAATGCCACTCATAATTTAAATAGTCTATTACAGCCTTTTTTTGGAGTGCTCCCCTTTTCAATTCACCAAAACACATTTTTGATGTGGTTATTACATTGGGGTGGGTGTTAAGGGTAAGAACTCATGGCTTTGGGATAAGAGTCTAACTTTAATCAGGATAGGAGTCTTTGAGAGTCATCAAAAATGTGCATTTGCTTGCTTGCTTTTTATCTCAGGAGAAATTCTTTGATGTTTAGGTATTCAAAGTTAAGAAGATATGAGACAGATAAAAGTCAGGAAAGATTATAGGTGAAAGAAGAAATATAGTTTCCTAGAACCAAAAATATATACACACAACACTTCCTGCAGGAAGACAGAGGAAAAGAGCCCATCTCTTTCTCTCTCCCAGCTGCTCTTTTACACAATTCCATTGGTGGCACAGGGCCATCTTGGGGTTTCAACAGGCAGAAACTTACCTCTCAGGAGACAAACACACTTGAATACATAATGGCTTTCAGAAGATGTCAAATGACTCCTGATGTGTGATCCCTCCCGCCTCTCCCTTTTGACCAAGCTCAACACAGAGCATAAATGCGTAGAAGGAAAGCAACTGGATTATCAAAACTCATTTCTCAAAGCTGTAGAAGAAGAATGTATGTTAGTAATGCCATGAAAATTAGTTATTTAGTGATTTCTATTCATTGCCACCCAAATTTTCCACATCACAAGAATGAGGACAAATACATTTATTTAAAATTATATTTAAGACAAATATTTCATGGTAATTAAAATTGCTAAATTCAGTGTGCAAAATGGCAAAATGTGGTAGTTTTGACCAATTATAAAGTCTGTCAATGTTGATAATTTATTTGGATGATTAAATACAGTAGGTGTTTGATAAATTGTGTTGTATTGAATAAATGAACAATTTACAACAAAATATTACTTTTTCTTCTGCAGCAGTTTCCTACTCCTTAAACCTGAATTTTATAGGTGCTTAACTAAATCTGTTTTCTCATTTGTTTTGTGTAAATAAGCCCCCTAGGTAAATAAGCCATAAGGTGAGGAGCTGCTCTTTAAATGAGAGAGTAGAAAAGTATGGGTTTTGTGATCATAGTGTCTGATTTGATATTTAATTCTACAACTTACGAGTTCACCAATACTTTGGTGCTTCAGCTTTTCCACAGGTGTATGACATAAACAATAACAATATTTGCTTAAAAAATATAGAAGGATTAAAGGCATAAATGTGTACAAAGCCCTTAGAACATTGCCTGAGCACACTGAGGATGTTAGCTCTTATTAAACCCCCATACCCTAAAGCTGAACCCTCCCCTTGTATCTGTAACTGCCATCCTTACTCTTGAATAGATGATTTTTTTATTGCAGATGAGAGAAATTTAGAGATGGAACTGAGAGAGAAAGGAACAAACATGATTTTAATTTAAATAATCTAAGGGCAAATTAATCTTACACACTGCTGAGATACACCTAATGATTAGTCCCCAGGCTGATCCATCATCAGTAGTTGGTAGCTAGTTTGTTCCTTACCCTAGAGTAAAGCTGAAGGCACTTCTTTAACAAACTCGACATTAATTACGGTAAGCAGGGGACTAGAGTGTATAATTGCTATTGTAAAGTACAAAGAATGTTACAAAAAGAAGTGAGTTTACTAATAAAGAAAAAATACAGTTCTTCCTAAAAGATAAAATAGAAGAATATCTCTTTTTGAAGAAATGTACTTAAAGTTGTAGTAGAAAAAATTGAAACCCTATTCTCTCTTTCCACATATTTGGCACATAGAATAGAGAACACTTTCAGGCAACTCTTGAATATATTCTTAGAAGTTAGTCAGGGTACCAGTCAGATCTGTTGAAGCCAATACCTTGATTTCTCTCCATATTGTATAGCATTCCCACCGTATTTTTTATGTCATTTCCTGAGTGTTCCATTAATACTGCCCTCTTCTTAATTTTCCTGTTTTTTCAACATTTTATTTGCATGTGCTCAAATTTTGAGTGTTATTCTTGATTTCTTCCTTTACTCTTATACTCAGTGAGTCACTAGTCATCTTTCTTTGACTCCAAAATATCTCTAAATGAGCTGTATATTCCTATCTCTTATGGTATTATAGTTAAAAGCTTAGCCTCTAGAATTAACTGATATTTGTATAAACCCCAATTCTGTTATATGATGTGAGTTCAGCTCCTCATTTTTAAAATGAGGATGAAAATACCAGATATCTCAATAAGCTGCTATAAACATGCTATAGCACGCATAAGGATCTTCACATGGTTCCCCACTCTGCAAGGCCTCAGGACATGGGAGCTAGTTCTACTTTTGTTTTACTATTGTTATGTCCATTGTCACCACTCTGGTCAGGTCCTACTGCTCGTTTCCTGGATCACAGCCATGGTCTTCCCACCTTTAGTTGCTCTGGTCATTGGCTATCCTGCACAGTATTTTTTCTTGGTACAGAACACTCTCCATTCTGCCTCACCCTCTTGAGCCTGTTCTTACTCTGCTCCTCTACACTTACCTGATACCCTAACTGGACTGCACACAATTTCCTGAATATGCCGGATGCCTTGCTGCTTTTGAACTTTGCTCATACCATGCTTTCGGCTCAGATGCCTTTGAACCATTGGCAATTGATAATATTTATTAATTCTTTAAATGCTACATCAAACAGTACATCTTCCATTAAATCCAAGTCAGAAATGATCCTTTATTGCTTGCCTTCACTTGATTTTCCACAGCATTCTATACTTCCCTCAGATTGCTTATCTTTTTCATGATGTATCATATGCTGTAGCTGTGGCTGTGCTGGTCATCCCTCTAGGATTCCCCTGTTAAACTTCAAATGGATGGATCTACATCCTAAACATTTCTTGATCACCTGGATCAGTGATTCCTAGAATGTAGACAGGGTGCCATGGTCACAGGAAAGATGGTGGTGGTTTTAGGTGATGCACAGTTAGGCCTTTAAATAATATTGAATCACATAACAAGAAATATATTACTTAAAAAAAGTCCTTATGCTTACTTCAAGAAAGACCCCCCCCACACTTGGTGTTGCCTCTAAAACCTCCCTAATAATTATTAAATATTTTTTAAACGAAATTATATAGTATTCAGACTCAGAACCTTCTGAAATCAGCCATCTCTAATCAACACTTTAATGCTTTTGTTTACTGTTCATTGTAAATTTTTCTAATTAGGAAACCATACTGATTTAAAAAACAGTACAACTGACATGGTGATTTGGCTGAAGTCACTGAAGACAGTCTAGCAATGACAAAAGGTTGCTGTAGCACTATCAGCGTGCCTTGCTCATGGTAGATACTGAGCAGGAGGGTGGTTCTCCCATTCCATATGCTTCAGAGAGTTATGGCTACTGGGGCTACTATTCTTATCTTTCAGTACTGGCAGAAATAATCCAATAGTTCGGCCATTACCTTTTTCATTTGAAGTTTCCAGACTGGTCTCCAAGCCATCATTTATAACCAGAACACTTCCCTTTAGCCTCTTCTACATAAAAAATGCTATTATAGCAGTGTGTGCATGCTAGGAGAGCAGCAGCAATTCATGTTGAAATGCTCAAACTCTTCTTCATGCTACTTGCACAAGCCCTGAGAAAGACCAAATGAATCTTATTCTCCTTTGCAAGCAGTTAACGGTAATGAGGTCACTTGACACCTAAAAGAAGATTGTTATGGCTATAGACTGCTTGTGCCTTGCCTCCAATTCAGACATTGAAGCCCTAACTCTCAATGTGTTGGTGTTTGGAGATGGGGCCTTTGGAAGGTAATTAGTTTCAGATGAGGTCATGAGGGTGGGGCCCTCATTATGGGATTAGTGACTTTATAAGAGACACCAGAAAGTTTTCTCTCCCTCTGCCATGTGAGGACCAGAGAGAAGACAGCCACCAGCAAGCCAGGAACAGCATCCTCACCAGAACCCAGCCATACTCACAATTTGATCTTTGACTTCCAGACTCCAGAACTTTGATAAAATAATTAAATTTCTGTGTTTAAGCCACCCAGTCTATGGCATTTTGTTATGACAGCCTGACAGGCTAATACAGTTTTATAACTTGGCACAACTTATCAAAAGAGAACCAGGGGACATTCATAGAAGTATCTAGGATCAGGTGACAGTCCAAAGCCTTTGTAGCACATACTGCTATTATGCCTACTCTACCACCACTTCTGGCAGTAGTGTACCCAGCCAGAATGGTGCTGAGTACGTCTAAAAGCCTTCATTAATCAACGACCTGGGGACAGGAAGCTACAAAGAATATTTTTCTCTTCCCAAATGAAAAGTTTGTAACCTCTGAAAAAAAATCTATGCTAGCATCTACAAGTATATATAGTACTTAAATTGGGAAAACATTTCTACACTTAAATACTGACAATACTATCAAAGACCTGAGTACAAAGGGACCAATGCAAATCCATCTTCTATTTCAGGACATAAACTGATAAATCTAAGTGTGTAATACAGCTTAGCATGGGTCATTTGAACTTGATTTTTGGTGTTTTCCTAAATATTAAAAATCTTCTTACATAAGATGAGAAATTGTCTGTCTTCATTTGTGCTGTCTCCTGAATGAGTCAGACATTTTTCATCATGAAAATACCATGAGCCATATTGCATCACAGTAGATCATGAACCTGATGACCAATGATGTTAAAGGAAGTCTGGGTTCTTTGCTGACATGTTTTTTTCCTGCATCTTCTGTAGTGTCCTTGAGCCACCTACCACCCATCACCTTGATTCTCTGTTAATTTTATTCTACCATTATGTTTCATTTAAAAAACATATAGAAATCAACAAGAACAACAAAAAATATTTTAATGTTATTGTCGGTCTAGAAATTTAAAATATTTAGCCAAATGATTCTATTTCTTCATTAATGTCAAATACTCAAAAATCCTACTTTTAATAAAGTATTTGAGTAAATGGAGAGAACATAAGTAACACAAGTTACTTTATGTGTACTAATAAAAATCACATTTTTTCCACATTGGTATTAGCATTGAAAGAAACAACCTTTAAAAAAAGTTTTGGCTATCATATTACTACTTCTTCAGTTAAAATAAGGTTTTGATAATACATTTGGGAAACACAAAGTTAGTCCAAATTCATGTATTAGTTCTAGACATTATAACATGTCTGCATGTATGTGTGATAAGTATTGAACTTGATGATAATGTGATTAAGAATACTCATTTACATCCCAAGAAAAAAATTAGAAAGATAATGAGGAGAAGAATGACATCAATGAAAAGGCTGAATAAGACATCTTTTGCATGTAACCCTCTGCAAGAACAATAATTTGTCATCCATCTGTGGACAAAAGTGCCTTCGTGGGAGGTTTGGGATCCAGGTAAGAGATTGTGACATGACACTGTATATGGAAAACCCTAAAAAATTTCACCAAAAAAACTGTTAGACCTAATAAATGAATTCAATACACTTGCAAGATAAAAAAAACAACTTACAAAAATCCATTGCATTATACACTAACAACAATATATCTGAAAGAGAAATAAACTTCCCATTTCCAACAGCATAAAAACAATAACATAGTCAGGAATAAATTTAACCAAGATGATGAAAGATCTGTACCCTGAAAACTATGAACACTGATGAAATAAACTGAGGAAGACACAAGTAAATGGAAAGATATCCCATATTCATGGATTGGAAGAATTAATACTGTCGAAATGTTTATGCCACGCAAAGCCATCTGTAGATCCAATGGTCAAAGAATACAAACTTCAGTTATAAGATGAATAAATTCTGGGAATCTGATATTCAGCATGGTGAATATAGTTAACAATACTGTATTATATACTTGACAATTGTTAAGAGAGTACATCTTAAATGTTCACACCACCAAAATAAATTGTAACTGTGTGAGATGATGGGTGTGTTAACTTATTGTGGTGATTGTTTAACAATATATATGTGTATCAGATTATCATGTTGTATACCTTAAATTTGCAGCGTTATATGCCAATAATATATCAATAAAGCTGCAAAAAATAATGGGAATAATTTTTCAAGGTATAGATCAGATGCAAGATCTGTGAATTTATTCATGTTTGGAACACATTGAAGTCCCATTCTGTTTTGCTTTTTCTCCCCACTAAGAAATTTGTTGGAATCTTTTCTACCAACGTTTTGAGATCATATAATGTGACACAAAGAACTAAAATAAGAAAACCTAATTGAATTGTGTTTATTTTTTTCCTTATTTATGGAGATTAAGGAGAATGAATACATACAAAAAAGCAGACCAAAACTAATAAACTCAGACTCCAAATATGAGCAGAAAATAATATTGATGTTCAAAGAAATTACAAATATATTTATAACTCAAAAAATCATCTGATAGCAGAATAATTTGGTTGTATGAATGCATCATGTGGAATCTGCCATTCTGAACCTAATCTTTGGAGTCTCACAGTTTTGGAAGCATTTCTTTGATAAGTGTGATGTAGTGAAGTCAATCTAAATGCAAACACTGTTTAAAGGGAAGCATCTCTCCTAAGACCATAAACACAGCCTAAAATGGAACATTAGACCAGTCCAGTAGCAAAAGAATGCAGAATCTAAATTATTTATATGTTTGGTCTGCAAGCAATATTTAAGAACTGATGATTAGTATATTGAAACCTTATTAGTTTTTTTTTTCTTTTTTGTATTGGTGGATTATGAGCATTGAGATTATATTTTTATTTTACCCAGAAAATTGGTTTGGCTTAAGATTGGAGGAAATACCTGTTTTCTTCTATTTTTGCAATGCCTAAGGTGTCACATATACCAACAAGAATGTTGCATGTATTTTTCAGCTGACAGTACTATTCAACCAGAGATGTGGCAGAAGCATTTCACAAGAGAAAATTCCCCAAGAAGAGGCTAAATTATGAGGAATCTGCCACTACAATTACAATTAGTGTTCTCAAACTACAGGAAACTTGCTAATAGTTATGTTCATTAATCCTATCTCCCTTGGTTCATTAATTTTACGTTGTTGACTGCAAAAATGACACTGTGCTTCCAGCCTGAAGATTATAAGACTTCCTTTGCAAGTTTTTCATTATCACAACTAGTCCAAATCACATTAAACTACATTCATGGCATATGAACAAAACTGAGTAAATGAAGTTTGTCTTTTATGAATGAACCAAAAAGATTACCGATTAAAAAGAGCAAGGCACTGAAAATTCTTCTGTGGGGAAATACTTGGCCCTCTTCTTAATGAGGCTGAGACCAGGGGCAAAAAACTACGTTTGATAACAATCTCATTCACATCAAATGAGATTGTGGGAATATGAAAACATAATAATATCATATTTTATAGACCAAGAGATAGGATTAGGGCAAGTTAGACATATCATTAGTTAAGAGCATATTTTGCTAAAGATTGAGATCTTCTAGGCACACAATATAATTTTCTTCTTGTCCTTTTCAAGCCTAGATCTGTCTGTGAAGTAAAACTGGATATCTTCCCCATAACACAATGACAGAAATAGGCTGTGGATATGGGTCTACATCCAATCAGTGGCAATATGCATAGTAATATGTGGCACAGCTTGTGTAATGAAGTTCCCAGCATGCAGTCTGGAAAGGTATCCTCCAGTGTGTAGGGTGATTTATTTCCTCTGTCAAGAGGCAGGACAGCCAGGACTTGTCCTTCCCTACTCTACCTGCAAGAATACTCTGTCTTCTCGGGAAGTGGTAATGGGTGCTGCTAGTGCTGTACAGGGGCTTTGTTTTCAATCTTTCATGTAGCGGGGCTATTTCCCATTCATTTTAATTCTGTGACTGGAACATTAAAGAGGATTTCTTTAAAAACAAAGCAATCGCTAGTGAGAAGGACTACCAAATCCTACCACTGCCTCAAAGCAGTATTTAGAATGATGCATAAAAACACTTTTGCTATGGCAAAAGTGTACAGAAAATGAGAAGGAACAGCTCTGTATATAATTGAACAACTTTCTCTGTAGTAAAGATGAAAGGAAAACGAGATTTTCTTTGCTCCTTAAAATTACTGGTCTGTACATTTACAGCAGCTATGATTTCAAGTGCTAAAATATAGCTATTACCTACACAGTTTTACTTAGCCACCTAGACTTGTTCTTGAATTTAATTTCCCTTTAATCTTTTTAAATATATAGAATTTTTTCCAGCAATAGCTATTTTCTCCCAAACCAGAATTTTGTTTTCTATTTATTAAGTAAATAAAACTAAATAACTAAACTGAAATTAACTTTAAACCAAATAATTCTTCATTTTTAAATTTTCATCTCTAATTGTTGTAATCATTAAATGATAAAATTTTTCAAACAATTAGAAATTCAAGAAAATTAAATTGACCAAGAAATCTACCAATATTTGGTACATTCTTTCTGTTACCAAGATTTTTGATATCAACTCTGCTTATGAATCTTTACATTAGTTGTTTCCTCACAGAATTTACTTTTAGAAAGCCATCATTATTTATTTTTTGAAAATACATCTTACATTCTGTATCTGGAGCATTTCAAAAAGCTGCATTTTAACATGTTAGTATGATTCTCATTTAAGGACCTTAAAAGTAGAAATAATTTCTGATTTATCTATAGATGAAACATTTATCACTGGTGAAACATTTATATGATGGAAAACAATTATTTTTCCAAAGAAGAGGGGACTACAGAAATTGTCTTTATGTTCAAATCAAATATTTCTGATGAAAATTTTATCTGAGACTTCTAATAAGTTGATCTTAGAGAAGTAGGGCAGTTAGTTGGGCAACTCCACCGAAGAAGCATAATAACACAGGTAAGATCTTAAACGGCATGCGTTTGGGTTCAGACTCAGTGGGATCAAGAGCTCCACCACTTACTAGCTGTGTGCCCATAGACAAGTTGCTTATATAAGTGTCTGATTCCTAATCTTTAACACAGGAATAACAATTTCTTGTTTATTCTAATCCATAAGGTCTTACAAGGTTAAATGAATTAATTTTGTAGAGTTTTTGGCACAGCAACTAGCACCTTGTGAATATTATGATATTCATGCTACATTCAATAAGCACATCTATGCCACTTTTAATTCTGTGTAATTTATACAACAATTCTATACTTTTCAACCTTGACCACTAGAATGTTCTGCTTTCTGTGAGCTCATATTTTAGGCCCTAAATTCTACAGAACTACTATGGGGATCACTCTGATGTTTCTCTTAATGTTCTTTCAAATATTTCAAACTAGAAGTATCTTATTTTGTTTTCAACAACGACTTATTACTTACCATGCAGGGCTTGGTAGGAAACAGTTTCCAGGGTTAATTCAGCTCCTTCCATTTGGACAGCTCTAGCCATTGTCTTTGAATTAGAGAGAACTTTTTTTGTTTCTCAGTGGTCTCCTGTATCTATACTTGTTAAAAGTTTTTAAACTTAAATCTAAAGGGAGGATGAATAGCTGGGAAGAACAGTAAACCAGACAGACTCGCTGGAATTTCCAGTGATGAGAACAAGTGTTGCTATAAAAATATATAAAATGAAAAACCTAAAGCATAAAATCAAGAGTAGTTTACTTTAGAAACTGCTTTTCCTCCTCTATACCCTTACCTTTATTGGACTCTTACTTTGGCCAATAGCTCTTCACACATAAGATCATTTAATCCTCAACAACCATGTGAATATATGTCACTTATCCTGTTTAAAGGGAAACTGAGTGTTTGACAGGTGAGGTAAATTTCACAAGGTCACACCACAATTCGGGAAGAACCAGGACTCAAACCCAGTCTTGCCTCAGTCCCGCCCACGCTCTTTACCATGCTGTGGAGACTCCTCCCACTTCTCCTTCCTCTTCCCCCATCCTCCCCCTCCTCCTCTTCCTCTTCCTTCTTCTCCTCCCCTCCCCCACCCCCTTTTTCTCTGCCCCCTCCCTTCTCCTCTTCCTCTTCCTCATCTTCCTCTTCTTTTCTCCCTTCTCCTCCCCTTTCCCTCTATTTTGCTGTTCCATTTTCTCCTTTAGATAATCTTGATATGGATTGAAAAATACTTCCTTTCTTGTTTATATTTATTTTCTAATTGTGTTTTAACTGAAAACAATGTTGAATAATCTCTGTTTCAGGCTTTCTAAAAAAATCATCACTACTGGAGGTTGAATATTACATTCATGTCTTTTCTCTATATTAGTGACCTTCAGGAGAAATCAATTTCTTTGACTAAGTAGATTCAGTCTGGGGTCAAATTATTACATTATGGTGAACAGATAGATTTAGTCTTTTCGTAAATAGCAAAGACAACACTGATCTCAGGATCCAGAAGATCAGAATCAGGTTGTGTGGGCCAAACTGAGAGACAAACTATCAATCAAGTTGTCATGTCAAAATCAGAGACCTGAGAGGACAGAATTAGGCTGGTACCTCAACCAGGAAAATTAGGAGTTAGAATCAAGAAGACAAGGGAAAATATTATGGATCAAGGTCTCACCCGAAGGTAGCAGGGGATAGAGTTCCCTTGGAAAAGTTGTAGAACTCCCCTGACCCTTAACTTTCTCATCTTCAAGTATGGATATAACTCCTTGAGTTGTGAGGATTAAACGTACTACATGGAAAGAACCCAACAGTTCCTGACATATGACTATAAATAAATGGCTACTACACAGACAGAACACCCTAGAGTTTTGAATATCTAGTTATGACCTTGACTCATAGTTTAAAATTTTCTATAAAATAGTGTTCCTCAAACACCAATGTGTTCTGTTCAACATACGTTAACAGGTTAACATTCATGTATCATTGCCTGCCATGTCCCCATAGGTGTCCAGACACCAAATATCAATGTTTGCTTACATGAATGAATTGAAAGTTTAAAAATGGGACATTCATACACACATACATAATACATACATATAATGAACATATGCACTGTATTTTTTTTATTTGTAAAGTTAGATCTATGAATGGTGGATTTCTAAGAAATTAGTTTCTTAGGCTGTAACTTCCAGGAAGTAAGTTTTTAGGAAACTCTGGAATTGTGTATATTCCTTAATATTATATATGTTGAACATAACTACTCTTTCAGATGGGGGAAGGGATGAGCTGTGATAAGTTTGAAAACAAATAAAATTATAGAGAAGAGTATTGCCTGGACATCTCAGAAAATATCAGCAATAATATTCCTACTGGCCATTGAACACCCATATAAGTTTAAATTTCCATTGTTCTCAAATTCATTCAAACCTCTTTTTTTTTCTTAACAACCACACACCTAGATTGAATGCTGTCACAGTCCTACAGTTTCACTCATCTCTCATCAGTGTTGGTGATGGGAGGATCGGAGGCAAGGAGGGCATAGGAAGAGTCCTGGCTGTCAGATACCATTTTCTAAACACATCTGGTCTTTTTATTGCAGTTCTGAAATTCCTTCAATATCTCCCCATTATCTAGATATAAAATCCAAATTCTTTGCCTGCTAAACCATGTCTTTCATGACACTTTCAAACTTTTACTTTTATTCTGACACATGAACTTGAATTGCAAGCTTACTCTGAAACGGTCCTGCTCTGCTTTTCACGTGCTATTCTCTGCTCTGCAATGTCTTTTCCCATCTAATCCTGCCCAGTGAACTTCTGCTCCTACTTTAAGATAAAATTCAAGAGTAATTTCTTTTGTGGGAATTTTCTTATTTTTGCCCCACACAATTTACCATTTCTTTGTACCTTTTGCTTCCATTTCCTTTATCCAATAGTTTAGACTTTTGTTAGAGCACTTCGCAGAACTGCATTACTCTCATTTGTTTGTTTTGATGCCCTACATAACAACCAAGTTGCTTGAAAACTAGAAGTCTGTCTTTTTCATCTCCTTATCTTCAAATCCTAGCGCATTACCTGGCTAAATACATAGTGGAACTCAAGAGGTATATGTTGAATAGATGGATTAGAGAGTGCTTCTGTGTGACAATTCCATGGTTCACCTAGTCTTATATTCTGTCTGAAATGTGACCCTGTGTATGATAAACATGGTAGTCTCTATCATCTCTTATGAATTTAGAAATCTCAGGGATTCTCAGGAATGTCAGAGAAATATAAATATGAGTCACACTTTTAATATAATAATGATATCTGTTTTTATATAAAGTTTTAACTTGATAAAATTATTGTTTAAATAACTCTCTCTTTGAAATGAAGTAGTTTGAGCAGACACTAGAGTGTATTAGAGTGGAGAGTGGTATCATGACACAGTCATTCAGCTTGTTAATCAACCAAAAACCTCTAGGGCCTACGATAGGTGATCAGCATACAAGTCCAAATTTTTATTTTTAGTCATATACTATTTCTTCTTTTTAAACCTATAATGTAATGTTGATTTAAAAAACACAACAAACATGATCAAAAAAAGATGAGTAAGGAGAATATAAGCCTAAAAGATTGTCTAAAAATGGTCTTCAGTCATTTTCATATGATCAGAATCCTAAATTGCTTTAATCTTTGTCAGAATCAAGACATCTCTGGTACTGCAAGAGCCAATGTTAAAAGAAAAGAGGACTATGTCTGATTTGTATTTCTATCTACTGAGATGAAGACTCTCTATATCCATTATGTGTCATTTGTGGGCATGTGCTTGCAAACAGCTGAAGCTCTTTTTAAATCACCCATTAGAGGGAAAAGAACACAAAAATTATATTTTTAAAAAGGTTCTAGTGAAAAATATGAAAATTCAAAATACTATTTTGGCTAAAAATTTTTGTCTATTTTGACTTTAAAATGTTATATTTCAATTACTTGCTAAATAGATGTTAACCTCCCAATTCAAATGTGATATGTCATTTTATAAATTTGTTCAAAATCAAAATTTTATTCATGACAATTAATTTAAAATAAATACTATGAATGATTCTTCAGCAGGAAAGATTACATGCTATAAAATTTATCAGAATATGAAAAACAATTTCATAATACAATTCTTTCTAAATGCTAATACAAAATTTTTTTTTTAAATCTTTAACATTTTGCCACATCTCCATACACATAAAATTATAGAGGGATTTTTTAAAGTATAAGAGGGCTCCTCAAACTTACGTGCTTCTGTGAAAAGAATTCATGAGTTAAAAACCTAGAAAACTCTCATGTAGTCAAGTATAGAATTTGAGAATGTATCTGAATTCCACACAAAAGTATTCCATTGACTTCCGGACCAAAGGTCACAATGTATTTGTGGTCTTCTAATTATAGAGGCTTTTCAATTAGATTATAAAAGAGAAGTCATGATATGATATTGTAAAAATTTCTATTAAAATTCTGAATAGTACACAATGAAGCTATATTGCAGAGCAGATGCAGTCAAATTTGCTAATGGTTCACTCAGGAGACCTCAATGAAATCTGAATATCTATCTATAGCTATCTATCTATCATCTATCTATCTATCTATCTATCTATCCATCCACATACATACCTATATGTTCTAATAAGCCAGCCAAACTGGCCATTAACAGTTGCTCACCACATCTGAGCTGCTCATAATTTTGGTAAGGCTTAGATGCAGGGATGTAATGAGGATACAGCTTTTTGGTATAGAATATTTATGCCAAGCCACTGGAAGGTCACTGTTTTGTGACTTTCAGTGTTATTTTAACTACGATTTCTGGAAAGAGCTGTTTTACAAAATGCCTCATCATTTCTCTTTGCATTATATTTCCTACATATTCTCTAACTCAGGCCCACTGCCCTACTGTCTCATACTTCTCCAGAAAACACATCCTTGGGGACTTTGTGCCTTGTTAGCCTCAGTCTCTATGAAATCTAATAGTCCTTTATCCCTGCTGTCACCAACTTTTTAAGAAAAGGACTTCATTTTCATTTATTCCTTAAGGAAACCATAGTTTCTGCATATAAAAGAAGGTTTGCTTAGTCTTTTACCAAACCTGGAAACAGCAGAATAAAATTTCAGGCAGAAGGAGGGTCTCTGGAACATTTATATAAGATGACAATATATCACTCAATTGGTTGAATATGATAATAAAGCAAGGAATGAATACTAGCTACATTACTCGCAAACATATTCTGACCTTCTGTCCTTGGCGGTATTTACTGGGCAGTCAAGTATGTGGGCAGAAGATTTCAATAGTTTCAGTCTGGGACTCACGTGGCTACATTACACTTACATATTTACTTAGTTTAGCCCATAACTAATGAGTGCAGTCCTTACAGAAATTAAACCAAACAAACTGCAACCATATTGGGCTTACCTGGTATTTCAGAGGATTTCTGTAAGTAGGTGGCTGTTTAGCAGAAACAAAATAAAACAAACAAAAACTGAATCCCAATCTAAATTATGTTTGATTCAAATCTTTGCTTGGGTGGTTCTTGTTTTTCAAAGTTAGGTCTCTTGTGCTGAAATGGCAGCCCAGCTCTTTCACTAACAGCATGTGTTTCGATAGGAGAATTTCTGCTTTCTTACAGCCTGAATCCAATGCAGGCTGATCACCAAAGCAAGGTAATACCAGCCCAGCACGCATGTGATTTAAATACACAAGACTTGCATTTAAAGAACATTTAATATCCTCTTAGTTGCCCTTAGGTAAAAGAGAGTCCCTAAATCCACTCTTTTGTGCTTCTGCAGGAAAAGAATAATAGAAAATTAAGATGATTCCTCTGACAGTAGACTTAAATCCTGGAGAGCTACATGAGGAGTGCAATACACTGACCCCTTTCCCTCTCTTTTTTTTTTGCTCCTGTACAAGGAGAGCCCAAAAGCGAAATCTGTGGAAAATAGCTAAGAGTTCATCCGTTAGCATTTTACCACTCAGGTACTACTAATACAAATTCAAAAAATGCTAATAAAGTCTGAAATTTCCCAGTAGGGGAGTAATGGAACACTTTTAAAAAAGGCACTTTCAGTTAATGACTAAGGCATTTTTTGCTAACAGCAATTTTGGCTTCTTATCCCAGGTGGAGAAAAAGTGCATTAAACAGGAGATTAAAATGTCCTTCCAACTGCTTGGTAATGCCAGCTGCTGCTGCCGGCTAAGGCATCCATGAAGTGGCATTTAGTTGGTGGTGGTTCTGTTCCAGGGATGGAATAAGTATGAAAATCCCACTGGATGGGGGTCTCTTTAAAGATGCTGTATGCACACAAATAGCAAGTGTAGGAGCCGGGCTAGGATGGTAAACTGTACAATCTGTTCATTGCATTTTGGTTGCTAATTAAGAGGTGACATACAATATGAATGCACAGAACCTGTTGAAATTCTGTCAGGCTCTGTCTTTGCTTTCACATGTTTGAATGCTACTTAATAAGGTGTCTTAATTGAAAGCAAAGAAATATACAAAAGTAGAGGACAGATATGTTGGATTAGGATCCTGCAACAATGTGTGTGTGTGTGTGTGTGTGTGTGTGTGTGTGTGTGTGTAGTCATGATTTCTAACCCCTGGGTGCAGACAGCTACTGTACTTTGTAGGCACAATATGCAAATGCCATGGTTTTCTTCTTGCTGTGGGGGATAGAACTGGAGTGGAAAGTTGGAAACAGAACTTGCAAACACAAATGTGAACTTAACAGTGACTCTGACATAAAGGAAAAATGGTTTCACTTGCCAAGAAATACCGTTTTTTATGAGGAGTGTTTAAGCAAAGAAGATGGAAAAAAAGGGAGGGCATGGTTACTTTTAACAATGTATTGTGTGTGTATATTTTTATAGCTAGATGCTTATTTTTCTCTCAGCCTTTCCTCAGTATATGAAGCTAGATTAATACCAAACTTTATTTTCTGCAAATTGGCTTCATAGAGTAAACATAATGAAAAAAGGAAAGATACAGCAAGAGCCAAACCTATTGGTCTCGGTGAAGCTGGTAATGCTAGAAACTGAAATAGGCTGTAGTTTTAAGTAAGGATAAAATCCCCAGAATTGTGAATTCTGCCATGATACTTTACTTTCCTCATTTGTGTACAGCAGTTCATGAGTTAAAAAGTGCGAAGCACTCTGAATTAGCCTGGCACATCGCAAACTCTGAAAAGTGTTTCTTTCATCTCTTATGGTTGGTCTTAGTCTGTGAAGTCCCAATAGACTTAGGAAACTGGATCACAGTAGGTTTGCTCCTTAGAATTCTCATTGTCCATGCTTCCATCTTGAGCTAGAGTTATTTGAGTTTGTTCTGCTTATGTTAATTAAAGACTCTTCTACCTAAGTGACAGGTGAAAGTTGGCATTAGTTAAGAAACTATATAGACATTTAACAATCATTTAGCAATAGCTTAAAAAGGTATATTTTGAGTTTGAAGGTGCCTTTTCATCTCCTATGTGCTGTTCTCTCCCTCCCGGTCCCCTGGTTTATTCTACTCATTGAATAGGACGTCCCCATTGGATGCCCAAATGCACTGATACTCCCCCTTGAGTTTCATCCATATCTAAGCCAAAAAGACATTCAAACCTACTATGCCTGAGCAGGGACTTCATCTGGAATGTTGGTCTTCATTTAAAATACATAAACCATCTGTGTGGTGGACCTATAGTACCCTGAATTCACAGGCCCTGAAGCTCTGAGTTAACAATAGGACACTGCAAACAGCCATCCATTATTATATAAATCACTGAGGAGTAACTTGAGTAAATCATTTCAGCAAATGTGTTATTTATAAAAATTTTTAATCATCATATCCACAGCAGTAGCTTCTAAGGGGTACCTTATTCAGCATAAGAATTTCAGAATTTAGAGACTAGGAAAACTGAATAGTGAGTTGTAACTATTTAGATGAATCTGGAGACAGGAAGGAAAGGGAGGAAGAAAGATAGTGTCTCTCTTCTGTGGTCTGATCCTATCTCTGGAGCCAAAATCATCCAGCACCTTTATATTATGTACAATATTTAAAACACACACACAGATGTATCAAACCTTTAAAGTTTTGGAAATTCTGTGCAATGATTCCCCACAGTTTTATCACTGTCTTTTGCCAATACTGGATATAGAATTCTCAAGAAACACTATTTTAGGGCACTTAATAGTATAAAGAACTACTGTCCTTGGGGCAAAAATCAAGGTGAGCTGAGATGGTCCCCAGGCAGCTTTGAAATGCCCTAGCTTCCTAACAATAGAGTGGAGTAGTTGTGCAAAAAGTTCTATGTGAGATGCTTTGAAATTTTTTCACATATTAGTAAGGATGTAAATATTATTAGGGATTCCAGACTCCTAATCATTAAGAAAATAAAAAACATATTAATGCCTCAATTACAAGTCACTTCACAATATTACTTACCATAAGAATTTAGTTTTCCTTGGTAGATGTGAGTTAAAAACATAGCAATTACATGTTTTTACAGATTACTTGGCAACTCTATTTCTGAAGTTTGTATGACTTGCCCTCTGATTTTATAACTGAAATAATCTTTTCACCCTATAATTACTTGCTATGTAAATACCTGTCAATGGATGATTGACTCTAGCCATTTCATTTAATTAAAAGGTCATTGCCGACACATAAATACTTTTTATTCAATGATAATATTTGTGCCTATAACCACACAGGTAGTCTTGTATCCAAGACAAACTTATTTTTGCTGTGCACACTGCAATATACAATATGAATTTGATCAATTCCCCACATGGCAATTCTAAATGGTAGGACATTTGTAGATAATAATACATAATAAATGCACATAGAAATGTGTAGACTTTATTAATCATGTATGAATTTATTGAATTGTTGCATAGATTGGATAAAAATGAGCAGGATGAAAGCATTCCAAAGATTTTTCTATTCAGTTACCAAAATGTACATAACTATTTGTTCTCATAATTCCCTTCCTTGGAGCATAGCAGAGAAAATAGAAAGCAGAGATGGATAGGACTTAAAAATGTATTCCTCTGTTCCTAGCAGAGTCTGTGGGGATAGAAGGGTGAAATGGAGCAGAAAGACAGAGGAGGTCAGATGGGTTATGTGACAGGAGTAAAGAGCAGGCTAATTGAATTTGCAAATGATATGAAATTGGGAGTTGTCAGGAACAGAGGGGAAGACAGACTCTGTGAGTGTTAGTAGATGACTTAAGTTTGAGAAAGTTAATATTCTGAACTTTGAACATTTATACTTTGCACACATTGGCTTGGCTTTGTTCTTTGCTATAGGATTTATTAGTTGCTGTCCTTAAAAGTGGCCAATAATTATTTCATTGTCCATTCAATAACTATGTACCCAAAATGTTCTGGCCCTTTTTCACCCCAAGGAAGGACACAGATATTAAAATAAATATAACCATTATTTTTATAGCTTTCCTGGCTTAAGGAGACACTTGCTCTGGAATGCTTTAGTTAAATGTAGGACACATGGCAGGTTGAGTTATTTGGATGTTGCCTGGCCCTTAATTTGAAATTTTTACAAAAATCAATTCATAATTTAATCTGAATACCATGGAATGATTTTGCAGAACAAAGCACACTTCAAACAGATTGTATAAAAGAGATGTAAAATAATGCAGTTTTTGGTGAGTTGGTAGCTAGAAACTGCCTCATCCCTGGTGCCATTACCTAGGATGGAGAAATACATTGTACACCTCAAAGAGTTGGTCTCCTTTGCCATATATGAAATGTCTCATTCTTGCTGTAATTGAATGTCGCTTCATTTTTGAGTGATGCAAGGTGCTGACTGTCAGTCCCAGAAGGGGAAGGCCTTTCCTGAAGCGGGTTGTGAATGAAAGGTGGCAGGAGCATGGCCCTTTGCTCACGCCCTCATTTCCCTTCTCCTGCTTCACCACTTCCCACACAGCTCTAGCAGCTCTCAAAAAGAAGTGCTCTGGGAATGAATACAGACCTCGTAATATGATATGAAGAAATGTAGGTCATGAAAATTTCAAGCCTGATAGAAATAGTTAATGCTCATTTATGCAATGACCTATGTTGTTTAATTTATTTATAACTTCTAAATGTTATAACATTCTTCTAAAACTTATCTCCTGTCAGTTTTCTTGCAGTGCCCCAGGGAAAATTTTAAACTTGAAAGTTCCAGCATTTCAGATTTATTAAAGTGAAAGAATCACTCAGATTCTCTCTTCACTGGGTTTCAGGGATTTTTACATCGGAGAGTTAGTATAACTACAAAAAAAAAACAAAAATCTTTCCTTAAAAAAAAAATCACCTCTAGGCTGAGACCATATTTGGAGAGCTTCTGCTCCAAAGCAATTTTGAGGCTATTTACATAAGAGGAGGAAACTGGAATTTATAACTGAAATTATTTAAATGACAAAATTCACTAAACTTGAAGCTATGATAATGTCTGATGAATATACACATTTTCTAAAGAAATATCATCTGGTTAAAACTATCAAGTATACTGAAAAAAAGTCTGGTTTTTAGGTATTATTTTTTAAGTATTCTGCAGACTGTGAACTCCCAACCATTTTTTAAAAGAAAGATGTTTATTCTTAATAACAGTAACTGATAAAATTGGTTAAGAAGGGAAAACCATTTCATAGCTACTTGCCACTTTTGTAACATTCAGAGCTCAAACAGAAAATATTGTGGAGATATCATGTCCCATTTCTTAGAAAAAGTACTCTTTCCATACTTTATCACCTGTATGGCTATGGGTTTAATGTGTCCCTTGAATAAATCCCTACATGCCTTATAGCTATAAATTCTTTCAAGTTCAACAGTAGGCCTAACTAACTGGCTTGAAACTTAGAAATTTAACCATTGCCTTAAATGTGATTAACACTCAGTGTTTCGCAAATCATGCTGTCATACTCTCCCATACACCTATATGTACGGGGGACTAAATTACCACTCACTGATTACTATTTAATTAAACAAGAAAAGTTCAGGTAAATTGCTCCTGCCTCTATAAAGGCTGCGGACACATTCAGTGACTGTCATTCAACTAAACTAGTCTCAGAGTGATTAGGTAGCAGCAGGCTATACAGAGTATATCATTTCTTTCAAAAACAAAGCAAGACTATTTTTTTGGAGGGGGTGGAGAGAGTATTTTATTTGTTGTACATCTCTCTCACTGTGTAATTATGTGATTTGGTTATTTGGAGACAATAGCTTGGTGTGAAAATTGCACTATGCAGCAATTTTAGCCCACCTACATTCCGTGGCATTTGCTATTATCATTATTATTTTTATTTTTCATTGTTCATATTCATTTCTAAGACATTTAAAAATATAAACAAGTAATGTGAAGTATAGGCCTCCTAATGATCAAGAACATGTTTGTCACTGAAATGATGGCCACGCCATTTCCTCATCATCTGCTCCCACCTACCTACTCTGCACTGCTGTCTCACTCACAGACTTTGCTTTCAGAGTTCACGTAAGTGTTCTTACGTTCTGCCCTTGGACTGGGTCAAATGTGAGTCCTGCCCTGTGTTGGAGGCCCCCACCAAGACCCTCCCTCCACTGTGCCCTTCCCAAGGTCTACAAAGTCCACTGGGCTGGCTCACAGGACAGGCCCAGTTGGAGCCTATAAGCCCCCCAATTAGATGACATCTTAGGTGATCGGGACCCCAGAATTTCCTGCCCAAGTATGCCTTAGATGACTCTGAGGGCCTGTACTGAGGATCCTCCAGGTTTCTTCTGAGAGTACAAGTGTGCTTTCCAGACAGGGAGAAGGAGGTGGAGGTTGCACCAGCTGAACACCGAGACCTGGTCTGGGGATGGAAACAGAAGTGGTGGGTGGCTGCTCAGGGGTCTCGAAGGAACTTAGGTCTGGCTCATAAAAGGTGTGGCCTCATATCATTTGTTCAGGAAAGTCTTTCCTAACCTCCCTGATAAGGTCAAATGCCTCTCTTATTTTTATAGGCCCTCAGATAATTATGTGACAAACATTGCACCATTGCGATTGTACACGTATTTGTGTGATTGCCTACTTGATGTCCACCTTGCTAAAAGTCTGTGGTCCCAAGTAAGCCAGAAAGTGGGTTCGATTATGCTCATTATTATATCATCCTACCAAACACACTGGCAGGTTCATAGTAGAAGTCTAATCAATATTTGTAATAAATGAATGAGAAATTTGTAACTATAACATTCCTCTGAAAACTGGGGAACAAGTGACCTTATGATGCATGAGTACATGAGGCTTGGTATATGCTTGACAGATACTGAGGAAAAGTGTGCTAATTAAGATTTGTCCAGCCAAGTTGATAATCAGTTTGAGTGAACATTACTTGATTGGTATATGTGTGCTATTATTTACTAGTCATAAATAATAGTCATAACTAATCTGGCTTGCAAAAACAATTTCACTCTTCCTTACAGACGTATCAGTACATTTTAACTAAGAAGTCCAGGGGAATTAATTGGCTTTAGGCACATATGGATCTAGGAGCCTCAATGATAACATAAATAATCTGTCTCTTTTCATCTGTAGACACTACGTTGGCTTTGTTCTCTGGCAGGCTCTTTCCTCAATAATTGTACTAAAAGTTCCAGGCCTGAGTCTCATGGCTTTGTCTGAGTCCCGCTATACAGGTTAGGCCATCACAGCATAGGAATTGAAAAATGAGGGTGCAGTATGTTCCCCCAAAGAAAATTAATGTATTATTACTGTAATAAAGATACTGAGTAGTATCTTTGTTCTTACAACACAGATACTCATCCACCATAACTATCAATGAGACTCTATAGAATAGAGATTTCAATTTGAGGTGACTTGATCAAATGACTTGCAGTCAACTGTGGCTGAGTCATCAATTCATCACACACAGAAAGAGAAGGAGCAGTATGCAACCTTGCCTTCTAAGCTTGCTGCCTGAAGGATTCTATTCAAGCATCCCAGGCTTTGCTTTGACTCTTCAACTTATCCTGTGGCGGGGTGAGGATGGAGGGAAATTACTGGTCCCAAGTTACAGCCCAGTCACACTCTCAGACCATCTTGGCTGAAAAACAAAATTAAGGAAAGGGGCAGAACTAAGCTGAGTAGGAGGAGAGTGAGTGTATGGCAGAGTTTGCAGATAATAATAATTCTTACGAGATCAACAAACCGCTTCTGCAGATGATCCCTAAAGAAGAATCTACTTAATGTTATGGGAAAACAGAATCATTTGAACAAGTGTTACCTTTCTAGAGTTACATCTGAAAACTAAAACTAACTTTTAGTGTACTTGTTTAGAATAGAGAAGTGATTATAGGCTTTGGAGTCCAGTTCTCTGAGTTCAAATTGAGGCTCTGAAATGTGCTAGCCTGTGACCTTTGTCAAGTTACTTAATTTCTCTGTCCTTTATACTTCTTATCTATTAAAAGGCAGTATCAAGAGAATCTACCTAATAGAGTTATTATGAGAACTAAATGAGTTGATATAAGTAAAGATTTAAACTATAGACTGGTCCATAGTAATCATTTAAAATTTGGCATAGCTATTAGAATGCATTTGTAAACAGAATAGTTTATACATATTAAGTACTAAATTATTAAAATGGATCTCAGTATTTTTAGGTATATGCCATAAACGACCCATAAAACCTTTTTAAAAAACTAATAAAAGCAGCAGAAAGAGGGGGAAAAAAAGCAAGTGGTGCTGACTGCACTCATTATTATGGGATGTCATAATACGGCCCTGTGATGGGGAACTAGATCTGGACTTTTAGGACACAGACAAGCTCTGTATGTATAAAGGTTCTACAACCATTTAGCCCAAGCTCTGAAACTCCTGGACACTGAACTAGCAAAGTGGTGAAGGATCAAAGGATGCAAATGTCAGTGCCAATAAGATTTGGTTCATGGATTTTAAGGCTTGTATCACTTGTGTAACAGTTAGTGTGCAGGAGACAGCCATAAGTACTGATGAGATGGGAGCTGAAAAAAAGTAGAGTGCACGTCTAATTGGAAAGCAGCAAGAAAAAAGAATATCCACTCATTTTAATATTTATTAGCTTCACCATTTATGTATTTATTAATTAATTCATTTATTTAACACATAGTTATTTAATATTTAAAATACCAATCCTGGGAATATAGGTTTACATGTAGATTTTATATCTGTTCAACTTCTCACTATGAGGAATCAAAAAAGTCTTTACAGAGATTGTTGCCACACAGAAAGGAGTATTTCCATGGGCTAGCAGCCTGAGACAGGGTGCAGAACTATAACACATCTCTGAGCATTTTGGGTGAGCAAGTGTTTTAGTGTGACTGGAGCCCAGTGTGTGAGTAAGGTTGGTCAAGTGGAGAAACACACAATCTTTTAAAGCCCTCAATGCACAGTAATGTTTGCTTTATTGTATATGTGTTAAAGGAGCTCTTAATCTGAGGCAAGATCAACAGCTTTGCATTTGAGAAAGATGGTTTTTGTCATAATATGGAAGGTAGGTGTGATCTCATAAGACTGGAAGAAAGGCAACTGGTTAGGACATGACTTCAAGTAAGCTGTATTAAGGACCTGAAGAGAAGTAATGGTGTGGCTAGGGAGATACAGATAGCAGATAATTTGTGTAGGTGGATTTGGTAATTGATTGGAAGTCTGAGATTGGTAGTATTATCATTCATCCGACTGAGATAGTGAAGGATGTGCACTGGAATTGTTGAATTGAAGATCCAGGAAAAGCTCAGGAGAGAGTTATGGGTTAGAGAGAGAGAAGTGTGTGTCATTAATGGATAGAGAAACGTAAAGTGAGTAGAAAGGAAAGAGCAACCCAAGGAGAGACCTGAGGACCATTAATTGCCAAAAAAAAGTATGAAGAGAGAGAAGTCTTTATATACAAAACTGGAAAGGAAAAGGAGGATCAGGAAGTCTAGTAGCATGGACACCAGAGGAATGGCCTTAATGTGTGTGTGAAAAGCTAAATGGCTAAGCAAAGTATTTATTTAATCTACTGATGCATGTACATCTAATGAGAATATTTGCAACAAAAATAAGAAACATGGGCTGCAAAAAAGTATTCCTTGATCAATGTTATGAAATATTCACCTGGTGATCTTAGTTTTTCTCCAAAATCTCTTTCAGAGTGTTGTCTACAAAAACTTCCCCTAATTTACTCTGTGTTCTTCTAATAAATTATATGATCCTAATTAAGATAACCCTTTATTTTTTATTTTGAAACTGAGAGGCATTACTAGGGAATTTATAAATATGCTGCATTACTGAATAATATTAAATATTTGAGAAACTTCCCATAAGTCATACACACATTAAAGAGCTTCATAAAATAGCTATTTCTTTGTAATGAGTACTAATCATGAGAATCACCTTTTATGAAAATGTCTTTAATTCCAATGTTGGTGCACGTCACCATGTTCCAGTTAAAATCAGCCTGTCCTATCACACAGCCATGGAAAATCCAATGTGTTTCCAAGAAATTTGTGAATTCCTAGGGGATTTACATCATCTGACTCCAAGATTCTGCTCTCTCAGTTCAGTTTATGGACCATTTCACTATCCTACACTGCTGACATCCATGCTATTTCCATATCTGCAAACTCCACCTCGCATCTTTGTGTGTGTTGCAGCATTTTCTAAAGTTTTGGAGAGATGTTAAAAGATTCATAATGGTCTGTCTTTTAATTTTGAAAAGAGAAGCCCTTCCTAGATGATTTTCTGAAACTCAGGTTCAGAAAAGGGGCTCCCCTGGCCAGAAGAAACTAAGACAATAGAAAATAGGCAAAGTCTTCTAAAACAAGGTTAAGAGATCAATGTTCTTTGTCCTTCATGTAATATTTATTGAGCACCTAAAATGTTTTCATACTGCACTAGATATTGAGGTTGTAAGGATAAGTGATCATACAATCCTTTCCTGTTAGAGCGTATAGTCTAGTGGGAGATGTAGAAAAGGAAATAGGCAATTATATCACAGTGTGGTATCTGTATCCTCAGTTTGCCTGGAGCCTGTTGTTTGTCTCTGTTTCAGCATTATTTCCTAGGAATTTGAACCTATTCCTTCCCCATCCCACCCCCACTCTTTTTTTTTCAGGCTTGTTTCCTAGAATGTACCAGAATGCATTTCATTTATGCTGCTTTCTCATAGGCACCAGTTCATGTTTGCTGTGTATTTAAAATTTTCCCTTTGTGAAAGACTGCTTCTAAAATAGCTTCTAATGATCCCCACCTCTGGGCATTCACATTCTTGTGTAGTCCTCTCTCCTCATATGTGGGCTGGACCTAGCAGCTTGCTTATAACAAATAGAATATGGAAAAAGTAATGGAATGTCATTTCTAAGATTGGGTTACAAAGGACTGTAATTTCCACCTTACACATTCTCTCTATGGCTTGTCTCATGTGTTTGCCCTGGTGAAGAAAACTGCTATGTTGAGAGCTGCTCCCTGGAGCTGCCCGTGTGGCAAGGATCTGAGAGTACCTTTCAGTCAACAGTCGTCCAGAAACTGAGGCAGTGTCTGCCAGCATGAAAGCGAGTGAACCCTGCCAACAAGCGGATTCTTGACCCACAGAAACTGTGAGATAATAAATGCTGTTTTGAGCCATTTTATTTTAGGATAATTTGCTAAACAGCAATAGATAACTAATAGAGCTTGGGACAGACTGGATTTGTCATGTTACTTCATGGACTTAATATCTAATCTTCTGCTCTTGTTTTTCCCAGAGATCTTTCTAACTTCTCGCTAACACGTACTCTCTTTAGCTTCATCTCCTTTCACTTTGGACTTTCTAAATTGCCAACACTGCTTAGTGAAGATTCCTAATTCTTATAGGAAGTTGACTTTGAATATCACCGTGACATAATTAAGAGTAGGTTACAAATAAGGCTATGAAATCTTCCTTCTCTGTGGTATAGAGCCTCAAATTTAGAAAACAATGTGTTTAGTCCCTGAAGACACGGCACTGGAATCTCTCCTACCTAGCCTGCAATCGCTTCCTACTAGTGCTTTCTACTGGTCTTTCTGACACAAGAGAGTAGTGCTTCCTACTACAAGTCAGAAAGATCTTTCTGAAATGCGAACCTTCTCATTGCAATGTTTCCCTCCCCCCTCAAAGTACACACATTTAAAACACCTTGGTTTCAGATAAATGAAAAGACCGCTTCAGAAGCTGCCAGGCTTTGCAAGGTCCAGCAGTGCACACCTCTCCAGCATGATGCTTCATATTTTTCTCATTGTCTCTGGCCATTTCAGCTCCTCATCTGTGTCCCTTTTGTGTAGATAACCTATTTCTAAACCCCATTTCCTTTTCTAAGAATGCTGTAAGTAATTAAGGCAGGCTTATCTTTCAGATCATGAATGATCGCTCAGATCTTCTTCACTCAAGTTTTCCATGATCTCCTCTGTTAGGTTCACATATCACCATAAAGCTCTGCTTCATAATATGTATCCCATTCACAATATCAAGCTCTTTTTGTGAGAGTATTAGAATTTACATTTCCAGCACCAAGTTATAAGCTCTCTCCCTACAGGCACCACGTAACTTTTTCTTCTCTCTGACGTGTCATAATGCAGGGCAACAGTAATACATGATAAATATATTTGTGAACAAATGAATGAGCTAGAGAGCACTCAACTGTTATTTTTAATAAATTATGCTATTATTAAGCTAGACCTTCAATAGCATATTAATTTTGTATTTCGTACATGACCAGAGCACAAAGAGATTAAAACCAAAGGGAGATAGTAAATTTTGAAAGCTTGTCATATATATGTATCAAATATATTTTCCTGAACCTGTACAGTATATGTAAGTCCCAATTTTATGCTGCATGATGTTTTAGACATGCAAAAGTAAGAATTTAGTATACAACATGTTAAATATCTGGATTCTTTTGACTAAATTTGATGAAGTATTAGATTAATCTGTTCAAACAGCAAATTAGTCACTTGGTTAATAATTGATTAGAAACTAATCTACTTTTTAAAGCCAGGTTTATCACGCAGCATAAAATTTAAGAAGCCCTGACATCCCTAGGAATGCAAAGGGCCCACTCGACACCATCTACCTGACAGCGCTGCGTTGTTTTCTTCCTCCTTGCTCGGCCACATCTTTCCTTGACACTATTATTTGTCATTAGAATCAAGCTGATAGCTTTCTTTAATCTTTGTTCCACTGATTAGTCTCTCCTCAAAACCAATTTTTTAAAATAGTGCTCAAAGCTTTTGAAATATTGAGTTCTTCAAATTCAATTTTATTCCATTTCTTATTTATATCTGTAAATAAATATATATATTTCAAATTGAGACAGACCTTGAAACATAACGTGTCTTTATATAGCTGTGATCCACCCACTCAGAAGAAAACAATTCATGAACATGGAGTTTAAAATATATCATAAAATTCACGCTTCATGCTGTGCCAATTTAACACAAACATGCCACATCCCTTGCATTAATAACCATAGCTGATGACTGATAGAAGTTCATAAGATCGCAACTTAAAATCACTTTTTAGATCAGAAATAATTTGAGTAGTGAAATTTAGATGTATAGAGCCAAATCTTTACTTATACGCAGATGACCAGAATCCGTAATGCCACATATGATTCATTACATATTTGAACTAATAGGCAATTACACCATTTTACTTTTCCTCATCCTTCAAAGAGGATAAAATTTCCTTTCCAAATACACGTTTTCCTCTATAACTTGTTTAAAACAGTAGTTGGGTGATATTTGTGGTATGAGAAAACAATTTTGTTGAATTCTGACTATCTACAGTCTCTCATTCATCACCTGTGATTTGTGGGATTATTCAAACCAAGTAAAAAAAACTTGGCATTTAGAAAACAGCTTTAAAATTATATGAATCTAAAATAAGATTGCTTTGTAGATTATGAACTCTGATAATGCTACCCACTAGCCAACCCAAAAAGAAAAATTTACATATAGAAAAATAGATACTAATCAGCATTTTGTGTAGGTGTTATTATATGCTCTATCATCTAGCGACCAAATGAGCTAGATTATATCTACTTTTCATTCCCAACTTCTCTGAATGATTTTACAGTCTAAGTCACTAAATACCATTTTAAAGAATACATCAATTTTCAAGCTTTTCTGAAAGTTGAATCCAGGGACAAAATCATTTTATTTTATCTTTATATATCTTATATCAGGGAAGAATAATTTTATTAGAATGGTATCTTATTAGAATACTAATGCTAGACAAACAGCCTGACACCTCATTTAAAGGTTATCTGTATTAAACAACAAGGATTTGTGGACCTTTTCCTCAGGAGATCATGTTTATTCCAGTGCATGCCTGTCTGATTTGGCTTTGGAGAGGCAAGGTGATAGAGAGGACAAATACCTAGACTGCAATTCAGGACGTAGGTCACAGATTGGAAGAATTCTGAAAGATGACACTCTAGGTGAAAATTTTATGCAAGAGTATTCTTACCGATTCATTTGTAGGTGATACATTATTCTAGTAGAGATTCTGCACAAGAAAATAATCTTCTACAAAAAGTAACAGCCATCCCTGTTATTGCTGGTGTTACCTTGTTCTGTTTTTTATTTTTGCTTGTTGTTTGATTATCAGGGCCCCAGACTCTGTTATATGTGGGAAATAGTTTATACTTTTGTACTTGCTATAAGATAAAAGACTAATTATCTGTTTCCTGTACTTCCTATATAATCCACTTACCTAAACTTGACTATTCCCTCCAGGAGCTGTGATTCTGAATTCAGTGCTGGGCAATGGATGTGAGCAAATGTGATGCATACCACTTCCAGGCTTGGTCCTCTCATGCATACCTTTCTTTTTGGCTAACTTGAGGAAGACAAGCTTGTCCTACATATGTATCAAAGACATGCATATATATAACTTGGGACCCGTACACTGAAGAATACATAGACAGAAGATTGAGGGAACACTAAATTATACATGGAGGAACACTGCCTATGATTATATTTATTTTGAACTTTCTTGAGTAAGAGATAAACTTTATGTATTAAGGCACTGGGATTTTAATCTAGCAATTATATTTTAGTTTTCAAACCAATATTTTAATTTAAATATCTATTATATATGGTAAAATTAACCCTTTTTGTGTATAGTTTATAAGTCTTGACAGGTGTGTGTAGTCACCACCACGCAATCAAGATACAGAATTGTTCTACCATCTCAAAAAATTTACTCATGCCCCATCATAGTTAATATCTCCCATCACTGTAATCCCTGGCAAACACTGACCTGCTTTATTTCTCTCTAGTTTTGCCTTTTATGAAATATAAAATTAATGGCATCATACAGTATGTAGGTTTTTGAGTCATTCAGCACAAACATTTGCTATCCATCAATGTTATTGCACGTATCAAGTGTTCATCCCTCTTTATTGGTGAACAGTATCCCAATGTATGGATGTGTCACAGTTTGTTTAACCTCTCACCAGTTGGAGGGCATATGGGTTATTTCCAGTTATTGGCATTTATGAATAAAGCCACTGTAAATATTCAGCTATAAGTTTTTATATGAATATATGTTTTTATATCTGTTGAATAAGTAACAAGGCATGGGATTACTGTGTCATGTAGTGATGTATGTACAACTTTCTAAGCATTCTGTGAAATATTTGTACAATTTTTCATTCTCATTTGTAATCTGTGAGGTCTAGTTGCTCAGCATCATTGCAGACAACACTTGCTATTGTCAGTTTTTTGTTTTGTTTGGCCATTCTCCTAAGTGTTTAGTGGTACCTTGTATTAGTTTCTATTGCTGTGTGACCATTACTACAAACTTAGCACTTTAAAGCAACACAGATTTATTACTTCAAAATCCCTGTGGGTCACAAAGTTAGGCACGAATTAGCTGACTACTCTGTTCAAAGTCTCACCAGACTGAAATCCAGGGATCAGTAGGACTGCAACTTTATTTGAGTCTTGGGGTCTTCTCAAGCTAACTCAGGCCATTGGCAATATTGACTTTTGCTTTGTGGGACTGAGGTCCCTGTTTTCTTGCTGGCTATTGGCCTGAGATCACCCCCAGCTCCTAGACATCTCCCAGTCACAGGCTCTTTCAAAACATGGCAGTTTAATTTTTCTTTGAAGCCAATAGGAGTATGCCTCTTTCACTTCGTCTATGTCTGACTACGATGCCCTTTTAAGAGCTCACCTAATTAGATCAGGCCCCCAAGATAATCTCCCTTACACTTAAAATCAGTTGACATCTTAATCATATCTACAAAATATCTTCCCCTTTGCCATGTAATGTAACCTAATCATGGGGGTGATACAAGACCCACACACATTCTTGGAGGGGTATGTACAAAGGTGTAGTGTTGGAAGGTCATCTGAGAATCCTTCCTACCATATAGCTCATTTTGGCTTTAATCTGAATTTCCCTATGACTAATGATGTTGAACATCTGTCAATGTATTTAATTTGCCAACATTATCTCTACATTGAAGTGTCTGTTGAAATATATTGCCTATTTTTTATTGGTTTGTTTTCTTAAATTGAGTTTTGAGACTTCTTTACACATTTCAACATAAGTCCTTTATCAGGTAAGTGTTTTACAAATATATTCTCCCATCTGTGCCTTGTCTTTTCATTCTCTCATCTTTTGTAAAGTTTTTAGTCTTAATAATGTCCATTTTATCATATTTTTTATTTTATGTTTCACACATAAAATGTTATAATTGAGAAGCATTTGCCTAACTCAAGTTCGTAAAGATTTTATCCTATGCTTTATGCAGACATTTTACAACTTTTGGTTTCACATTTAGGCCTGATTCTTTTTTAGTTAATTTTGTTTAGGGTGCAAGGTATAACTTGAAGTTAATTACTCTGGTTATGGATGTCTGATAGTCCTAGCATCACTTGTTGAATAGACCATCCATTCTCTACAACCTTTGCAACTTCCCCCAAAATCATCACCATATATGTGTGGATCTATTTCTGGACTCTCTATTCTTCACAATTGATTTATGTTTCAATTCTTTCTCAAATAATGCTACCTCGATTACTGTGCTTTTAAAGCAACTCAAGTCAGATAAGATGATGAGCTGCCCAACTTTATACTTCTTTCTCATACTTAATCGTCTTTTAGTATTAATTATGATGTTAGCTGTTAAGTTTTATATTTTTAGGAGTTCTTCGATATATTGAGAAAATTCCTTTCTATTATAAGTTACTGAGGGCTTTTATCATGAACAGGTATGGTATTTTGTCAAATGATTCTTCCACATTGATTGAGATGGTCATATGCTTTTCTTTCTTTAGTCTGTTGTTATGATGCAGTTGCTTTATCATGATGTACTAACATTTTTATATATTGCTGGTTTCAGTTTTTTGAATATTTTTGCATCTATATTCATGAGGGTTATTGGTCTATAGATTTGTTTTCTTATAATGGCACTTTATAATACAGATTTTGGTTTCAGGGTAATGCCAGTCTCATAAAATATGGTGGAAAGCATTCTCTCCTTCTCTGTTTTGTGGAATATTTTGCGTTGAGTTGCTATTATTTCTTTCTAAAATGTTTGGTAGAAACCATCTAGTGAACCTACCTAGGGTTTTCTTTGTTGGAAGGTTTTTCACTACAAATTCAATTATGTGAGTAGATATAAGACTATATATATTATCTGTTTTTCTTGAGTAAGCTTTGGTGGTTTGTATGTTCCAAGGAATTTGTCCTTTTCATCTGTTGTCAAAATGTTTGAGAATAAAGTTGTTAATACTATTCTCATCATTATTTTAATATTTTGGTGTTCTTTAGGCCTTATTTCTTTCATACCTAATATTGATAATTGTGTTTTCTCTCTGTTCTTGCTAAGTCTTACAAGAGATTTATCTATTTTAATGCCTTTTTCAAATAACCATATTTTGGTTTTAATGATTTTTCTCTATTGCCTTTTTTTGTCTTCAATATCATTTGTTTTATGCCTTTATATTTATTATTTCCTTTAATTCACTTTAACTTTAGTTTTCTTTTTCTAGTTTATTCATGTGGAAGGTTTCACACTTTTGTTCTTTTCTAAACATTTAGTGCTGTAGATTATCCTCAAAATACTGAGTTAGCTGCATCCAATAATTTTGATATGCTATGTTTTTTATTTTTACTCAATTTAGTTTATTTTCTAAATTCTCTTGAGACTTCCTCTGTAGCCTATGAGTTAGATAGAAATGTATTGGTTAATTTCCAATATTTGAGTATTTTCTGTATTATTTTGTTCCTAATTCCTAGTTAAATTTTGTTATGATCAGAGAATATACTTTATATGATTTATAAATAATGTTTATGCCTATAAATAGGTATGTGCTTTCTCCTTCTTGGTTATTAGTATGAGATTATGAGTCAATCTGTTCAAAAGGTTAGCTGGGTTTACCTTTCATCATTGCTTTGATTGTCTTCAGATTTCTGTACTACTGACTGCAGATTTATCTAGCAAGACCTTGTTCTTGAGATAAGACTAGTTTTTCAAAAGGTTTTCTTAGTGTTTCTCTATTGCTTTCCTTCTTGTGCCTACACCTCGGAGAGGGTTCTCTCCATGCTCTTGCCCTTTTCTCAGAAGTGTACTGCAATGCATGTTACTCTGTGCTTGCTGCCTAGCAGTGGAAGATGGAGGTTCTCTATTGTCCTTATACCACATTAGTCCCTCTGTCATGGGCATGAGGCTTTCCCAGGGATTCTGCAGTGGTGGAAGACCTCTTATAATTCCTCTGTAGCAACGGGATTTTTCCTTTATACCCCCAGGCACAACGAATCCACCAGGACCCCAGAGTGACAGGGGTTGTTGTCTTCACGACTTCAGGTTCTAACACCACTGGGTAGAAGGCTGGACAAAGTTTCTGGGTTTTTCCTACAGTGACAGCATCCCCTCCCCATCTCCACAGTAAGGGATTCTCCAGTCTCTCTCTCTATGTTTCCAGTATGTCTCATGGGACCTGGTGGAGATTCATGGAGGAGAATCTTTGAATGGACATAGACTTCCCTGTGTTTTTGACTCTCGGGGGTTTATACTCATGTTATCCTACACTTTAGCAATGCCTTCAACTCTTTAACTTAATTCTCCTTACTCACTGGATCTTCCTCCCCTGCTCTATTCCCAGTGAGTCAGCCCTAGAGATCACATCTCCTTGAAAGCACCTATCTTTCTTTAGATTATAGGCTAGTTGGTTGCCCTAATATCTCACTAGTTTATGAGCATCAGAAAAAATACCACTTTTATAAGTTATGTGTCTTTTTCTTATTAGTAGGTTAGGAGAAACACTCCTTCCTGATTTCTACATCCTAAAAAAAAAAAAACCAGACATTAACTAATATGTTTTGAAATAGTTTATGTATATTGACTCTAACATGATCACATATTTGAGATCAATAAATGAGAAGGCCATGAGAATAGTCTGTATTTCTAGCAGCAGGCACTTTGGGTACCACCATTGTCTGCACTTCACAAATGAAAAGAAATTGACTTTAGGGGGTTATCTAGCTCTCTCAAGGTCATAAAGCAAGCAGAGATTCCAAGCTGGGCTTAGAATCAGATCTGACACCAAGGCTTATATCCTTGACTTCTTTAGTTTAGATTCTCACATACAAAATGCTGATTCACACCTGTACACACTCACACAGACTATTTGTTGGAATGGAAAACATAGATTTTTAAGATGAATTATTAAAGCAGCTATCTCCTCCAGGGCAGGGCTTGTTCTTAACCCTTTTATCATGACTAGCTAACAGTGTCCTCAATAAATGTTTTCTGAATGAATTAGTTAATATATTATTGAATGGGTAGATGGATAAATTGCTTTCAGGAGTTTAAAAAATTCACTAATACTTAAGTATTTCACTGGATATGCTTGCACACAGGTTTCTACTACAAAACCACTTCATAGTAGAATGTGGTGTTTCCTGATAGCATTTGTTTTTTATAAAATTTGTTGCAAATGTTCTGTGAACTTTAATTTTCAAAAAAGTGACATGATTACAGGTAAATAGAAGGAGACTTTGAGAAATGTACCAGAAAGACTGAGATTTTGATACCAAAGGTTCTCAGCTAGCTTTTCAAAATAAGTAATTGCACAAAATTTAATCCCCCACATTTATTTACAATATTTGAAGGACCATATTCTAAGAATAAACTAAGGAAGAAGAATATAATTCCACAGAGAGAGGAGCTGCAAAGGAATAGAGAAGAAAAACACGTAATGGATAATATTTGAACTTTGGAAAGCATTCCAAGCATTTTTTTTTTTACCTGCTTAGAAATGAATTCAATAAGATCATTTCATTAAAGAACTGTGAATGTCATTTTCTCCACATAAACCAGATACACTTTTTTCGATGCACAGTAGCCAAGGTGGTTCACTATGTATGGGTGGTTTCTGACATAAAAATGTAGTCTTTAAGGCTAAGCATGTACACATTTATATGAACATCCATGGAGCATTATGCAAACATTTGAGATCACTGTGATTATAAATGAACTCGTACTGAATCTGCAGTGTTTTAAAGCAGCCCTCAGAATAAACAGGAATTATTTAGGAAGTCATGATCTCAATTCTTGCTTTGCCCACCCTGAAGAGAGGACCTACTGTATTAAATATTTTTGCAGTTTTATCTTTTCAGGTTATTAAGTGTTCTGTCGAATGAATTTATTCTTAAAAATAATTTTTCTGTTAGGAAAAAAAAGCCTCTAGGAATTCTAGTAGCAAGGCTCACAGTTGGGCTGTAGCATAGTATGGATACAACCAAATCAGACAATTCCTGAAAAAGACTTCAAGAAATTCTACAGTTCTTTCCCTCCCTCCCTCCCTCCCTCCCTCCCTCCCCCCTCCCTCTTCCTTTCTCTCTCTCTCTTTTAGTAACAGCCCCTCACACAAATGAATTTGGGAATTTGAGGATAACAAGTATCAGAAAACAAATTAGACTGTTTGATCTTCTAATAAAGCACTACAATTATATTTAGTTAACAGTTATATAAGGAAATCTAAGCTTTTGAGACATTTGTTAAGCCAGGCCAGACGCATTCACATAAGGCAATTTTCACTTAAGCCTTCTGATAAGAGCCAATGTAAAATGCCCAAGCACATAACCAGGTAAGATATTCATGGATTTAAGAACTCAAAAATGATTATCCAGGTTCTGTATTACCTTGGGAAAGTCACTACAGGTATTTTATTCTCTAGTGCTCCTCTTCCAGGAGACTGACATATACTAAAAGCAAATCTAATAAAATATTCTTATACAAACCATTACCATTTTCAAATATTATAATTTGAAAATAACATTCCAAGTTGACAACATTTTGTGTAGTTCAACCTTTTAACCAAATTAAAATATCCTTCTTAAGGATATTTCTAAATGCTGTTTTTCTTCCTCTGGGTATTTTAAACAATTAGAAGTTGTCCTCCAGAGACTGGGTTTGCAAGTTGGTTGTCTAGAGGTTTGGGAGTCTTAAAAGGTCAAAGCAGAAGGTGATGCTCCGGGAGGTGAAGGAAACTGTAGCTGAAATCAATACCTTGCAGTATACTTCCTAGAGAAAGTGGGTCAGTCTGCCTCATGAATGCCTCTGATCTTCTTTTCACATATCCCCTCAAAAGAGTTTGTACTTTGAATCAGGCTAGATGTTATCAAAGTGCTTACTAAGTTACTATAGAGCAATTTACTAAATAAGTTACTACAGAGTACTTACTAAAACCCAGGTGCTATTCTAAACACATTTGGGAATTTTTTCATGTTATTAACAAGCTTAGGAGGAAGTTGATATTATCTATGTATCAAAGGTGAGAAAACTGAGGCACAGAGAAGTGGATCCAGGGTAGGAATCCACTTCTAGTTAAAAACCCACATTCAAACCTCTCACTTTCTTGCATTCCCAAGTTAGGAAGATCATGTGCTTACAAATAAAAGGAAAATAAATTTTCAATGAATGTGAATTTTATACAGTAATAGATTCCTTATACATGAAGATATATTTATTTAAATTACGTATTTCAAGTTTATTTTAATTGTACTGATATTTGTTTTCAAAGATATAAACTTAGATATCCCTAATGATCACTCATATCTGTTAAGTATATAGTTCTTGGTTAAATAGCCATGTTGCTAAAATATTATTTGTAAATAAATTTTTGATTGACTACATGAAAATTAAATGTTATACACTATGTTAGTCTCTACAGGAAAGCCTCCACATGTATTTATCAATGAAGAAAATGTCTTACTCAATTATAACTTGTCAGCTAGTATAATTATAAATCTGTAAGATCCTGGCAGTATCAAAATGTTTCTGGAGTTACATACTTTCATAACTCCAACAGATCTCCAAACCTAATCTCATCATGAAGCCAGAAAATATACAAAGTCATTGTGGTTAGTTCAATTTGCTGACTATTTGGCTCTGTGCAAGTTTTATAACCAGTAACAAATCTCATGGCTCCTTTCTAGGGCCAAACCTCATTCTGGCATAGGACCACTGTTCAGTCATCTCTATGGGAAAATGTGTTCTAAACCAAGTAATTTTAAAACAAATGCTGGTAGTAAACCTATGAATAATGGAAGAATATCCCATATCAACTTCTGGGGTAATGCATTAGCTACCATTGTTTTAAGTCTTATAGTGTCTTTACTGAGTGCACTTTTTATATTAGGGTGCCTCCTCCTTGAAATCAAATCCTAAATTTTGTCATTTTTTTCTCCTCTCTTCTTTCAACCAAAATTTATTTAAAGTCTATGTTAGTCCAGGCACTTTGTTGGGAAGATTTTATGTGCCCTAGGCATGAATCAGAAAGAAATGTAAATCATTATTGTGCTGATTTTCCAGGCTCAGCTTTTTTTCTATTATCCTGGAACTGTACAATTCCAAAGCACTTATAAATCTCCGGGCATGGAACAAATAAATGAGCACAGTGATTAGATGCCATAGTCATGAAATAAAAATAAATTCATTTTATTGTATGTTTATTAAATTTAGTTACTATCACCTCTGTACATAAATATTAGGTCATTTATGTATGTTTAGTAAATTTAGTTACTATCACCTCTGTACATAAATATGAGGTCATTTATGTAACATTCCTGTATTTCTCTATTATTCTTAAACATATCTTTATTTGATTTTAATCAGTGTGCTCATAATTTTGTATATCAATTTATCACTTATCATTCCTTTGTAAGCATTTTCTATGTTACTTTCAACTGCTATCACTCATAAAGAATGCATAAAACTCTACCTAGTGAATGTACCTTGAGTTACTTTTCTTATTGTTAGACATTTAGTTATCTATTTTTGAATAGCAAACTATGTCCCAAAATAGTAGGTTAAAATGCAATGTGGACCTGGAATTTAGACAGGGTGCAGCAAGGACATCTTATCTCTGTTCATAGAGTCTGGGCCTTCTGTTGGTAATGTTCAAATGGCCAGGGGTCAGCTCAGATGTTGGATTGGGACTGGAATCATATGTTTGGGTCCTTGGTTCTCATCTGTGTGAACTTTCCACCTAGTTAGCTTGGGCTTCCTCACAACATGGTGGTCTTAGGGGCTTCTGATTTCTTATAACACCATTGATTTCCTCCCAGAGAGATAGCAGAAGCTGCCACACTCTTAAAGTCTAGGATGGAACTGATACAGTGCCACTTCTGTCACATCCTATTGGTCAAGGCAAATCACTAGGCCAGCCCAGATTCAAGAACAGGGGAAGCAGTCTCCACTTCCCAATGGTGAAGTAACAAGTACATATGCAGAGGGAATGAACTGATGATGTCCATCTTAGGAGACTATCTGCTCCACTGTGTAATCTATTTGCTAGCTGTCATCCTTTTCTGCCCTGGCTGATTATAAGTTTTAGTACCTCCCAAACCTTTATTCAGAGTTGAATCCATTAATCAGATATCCCAGAATATCTGACATATCAAGCATATTTTTGTAGCTTTGATGAAGATTTGTAGTAACATAAAGAAGTGACTGTATCACTAAGTATGCAACATTTCATTTAAATGATTGTTGTTTTCTCTACAGAGTAAGTCTTTACTTACAAAATAATTCTTATACCAACTGCTATGATGATGATTTTTTCCCCAATGTCATTGAATATGAATATAGCAGCTTCACTGCCTGCTTGCCAGAAATTAGTAGTGGGAATTTTTCTTTTATGTTGTAGTGTGAAATATTACAACCACATATGAAAGTGAAGAGAGAATGGGATAAGGCACACTTTTATAGCTGTGTTCAGCTTTAACAATTATCAATTCATGACCAGTCTTGCTTCTTCTATAGCTTCCAATTTACAACCTACCTTTTTGCTAACTCTGATTATTTTTAAACAAATTGAATATATTATATAATTTAAACTGTAAATTATTCAGTATATTGGAACTAGACCCAACTGAACAGTACTAGTCCAAAGTGGACAATTGCCACATTTTGGCCACAGTTTAATAGTGGCAAAAAGAAACCCTCTAGTGCTTAGAGTTGTGGACAGAAACTTGGTTATTTGCTTTGCATACAAGCATAAGTGGACTGAAATATAGACATATACACAGACTCTTGTGTAGTGGTTGATGATTTGGTTAGGGCCCTTAAAAGAACAAAGTTAGAATAGGTCCAGGGTGTCTGAGGGAGAGGTATATAGATCGGTCTATGGAACTGGGCAAAAAAGAAGCAGATCCTGTTTCATATTAATGCATACATGAGCTCGATTGTAGAGAGGCTCTCAGAGACTAGAGGGACATTGTAATGCAGGTAAAATGGAACCATGAGGAGTATGTCTGTGATGGCAGGGACAGAGGGCTGTGTGCAGACTGGACAATATGAGCTCCTTCTCCACAAGCATGATGAGGTACTGCCCCTGCTGAGGCTTGATTTGTCATCACCAAAACAAATTCTGAGCACTCAGTATGGCAGCATTTCTCAAGGTGACTAGTTAGCCACTCTGCAGCAGTTCTCTTATATCCATCCTGTCCACCCAACATGATCAATGATAAATCCTCACCAGGTAGATCCTTACCCTCCACTCGGTATTGATTCGCCTTCCATTCCCTAAATGCCTCTACCACCACCACCACCTCTGACTTACCAGGATGTCTCATCTATCAACCTGGACCCACATAATGTTGCCTGAGACAAATGACCAATAGTCACGATAGAGAAGGTGTTACAATAGGCCCTAGAACAAGATATTGATTGGTCTTAATTCATATTTCTTACACAAAAGGAACTACGTTAATAGAACATTGCAAAATGCTCATCTAAGGCACCAGCTCTGGGATCTGGATTCTGTCCTCTGTGAGCTGGTATATGTACTGAACTAATGGCTATCATCAGCTGCTGTGTCCTTAATAGTAGAGTATATGGGTATTGGACACAGAAGTTGAAGTTTGATTAGCCCCTGTCATCATCATCCCTTGTGACTCAAATATGAAGTTTTGGATTGTCATCTACATAGTCTTATGTTCTCCAGATTTGAGATTCTGGCTTCCATGTGTGAGGCAGAGGATATTTTTGCCAGGGTACACAATTGAGTTCCACTGAACTTGAAACTCTGACTACCACCTGGTTAGTTGGAGCTCTAAAACTTGAACAAAGGATTTTTTATTGGGCACAGGCAGCTGGCCCTGATGGACTTAGGGCTCTGCTACACTAGTAGAGGCAGATAAGAATAATTTCAAGCGCTGAGGGTTCCTAAAGGCATTGCATTATGCTTCTGTGTCCAGGATCCTACAATCAGCCACTTCTCCAAGTGAGGAAATAGTATTCAGAGACCGTAATATAAGTGTTAGTGATGCTCATTGCTACTTACTTAGTCATGTTTCTAGGTTTTTGTGCTAAGAAAAAAAATCATGAGTTCATTTTGATGCCTCCAGTCCAAATTCAGGATTACCTGATTTTTGATAACTTCTACTTTTATATGTATCTCTTTTCTCCTTACCGATAATCTAAGGTCTAAATGAGACTACCTAATTATTTACTTGCTTTGTCTCATTATATACATATAACAGTCTCAGAATAACACTACTAGCCTTATCATAAACAATGTGATTACTGACAGATGCTCTATGATCTCACTTACATGTGGAATATAAAATAACCAAATTACAGAAGTGGGGAGTAGAATGGTGGTTACCAGGGACTAGGGGTGGGGAAGTTGGGAGGCAATGGTTAAAGAGTATAAAGTTTCATTTATGCAAGATAAATAAGTTCTGGAGATGTACTATACAGCATACTTCCTATAGCTAATAATACTGCATTGTATACTTGCAATTTGCTAAGAGGATATATTGTATTTTAAGTGTTCTTGTCACACACACACACAATTAATAATAATAAAGGGAGCAGGAGGAAACTTCATTTGAGGAGATGCTGGATATGTTTATGGCTTTGGTAGTGATCATTTCACAGGTGTATATTTACCCCCAAACTCATCAATGTGCTGTAGTTTTTTTCCCTCCCAAACATTTTTTTTTGTCTTTAAGATATATTTTACCAGAGGAGTTTTGTCAAAATCACTCTTTAAAGCCATACAACTTCTCCCTATGACATATGGGATAGAATATGACGTTCAGTTTCTTTGTTTTCTTTTTCCTTTTAGGTATTGGTTGTATTTATTTCATTTTGACTTAGCTTCATAAACTGCGTTCAAAGATTTGATGAATTCAAAATCCAATATTTAAAACTAGGTATATTTTGGATGTCTATGTTATGTCCCTGTCCATTCACTCTGTTGCTTTCCCCTATAAGGTAATAACTTTTTAAAGTATACCCTTCCCTTTTTTAAGCAAATATTAGTTAGGAGTGAATATATGTGTGTGTAGAGATAGAGAGATAGAGATAGAAATAGGGAAAGAGACAGAGATGAGGGAGGGGGATTTGTGTTCTCCATTTCTATTTTTAGATAAATGGTAAAATAGCAGAAGTTTTACTGTACAAATTCAGGGATTCTTTTTTAAAAACATTTTATTTTCACTGAAATGAATTGGTTCACCCAGTTCTATCTTGCACTGGTGCCTATCAGTGGCAACTCATATTCTAAATAAGAGGGCAATAAGGGGAGTTTTAGGAGCCATGTTCTCCTGGCTTAGTTTAGATCCAATTTTTAGTTTTAAATGCTAAAATAATACTATTTTTTAAAGAGAAGAACTTTGAGTTCAGGATGAACTCATTATTGGACAAATGAAACTAAAATGACCACTATATGAGATCGTGGGCTACTTCAGACAGGGAATAGGTAAAGATTACCCTGTGGCTTGTTTCAGTGCTGTTTCCACAGGTACTGCTGTTAATGGTTTTGAAAACAAGCTATTGTAAAAAATTCTGAGTCGTGGTATACAAAAATGATAAAGTATATTAGAAAACATTTTACGCCACTACTGACTATAAGGTATTGTGTAAAGCATTGTGTAGGGAAAACACAGGGAATATCTTTGACTTTAAAGAATGTAGACCGTCCAGCTGAGATAATACACTCAAATATCATAAGACCACTTATAATCAAAAGTGAACTTGCAAAATTATGCCATAGAATTGAGTATGAAAAGCTTCCATCTTTATTTTTCCCTGAAGATTTTTTCAGGGAAATTATTTTGATGTAAAATATTTTCATTTTTTCAGTTCATTATTTTGATGTAAAAGACTTTTTATAAGGATTGGTATTATAAATCATTTTAAGGAAAGTTCAGTTTTGTACATCATGTAAATGAAAAAAAATAGAAGAAAACATTACTCTAGTAACATTGAAATTAATCAAAATCAGAGAAAAGCAACAATATTGAATTACTATTACACTTCTTGAATGTTTGAGGTACAGGACATTCAGATAACCAGAAAGATTAGCAGTGTGTGAAGAGCTGGGGCTGGTGACCAGAGGTGGTAATATGAAAGGTGGGAGCCATTTTGTAGTAAGTGGTTTAAGAGGCATAGATATGGTCAGTTGTGTAGGCACACAATAGAGTGAGGCTTTGGACTCTGATATATAGTCATCCCCCAACCAACCTCTCTGCTGTTAGCCCAATGACACAGAAGGAAAATTGTTTTTGATTTTTAAATTGGATGAAATGAATTGGAAATAGAAATGTGAAATGTTTATAGTCTCACTATGAAAATTGTGAAGCCTAAGACACAGTTCTGTTTTTCTTTACTGAATAAAATTTGCCATTTTTTCATTAAGATAAAATATCAAAAAAAAAACCGATAAGACTTTGTTAAAATTCAACTGATAATGACATGTAATTAAAATCGATAAATCAGACAATTCCATACCCCAAAGATAACCACTGTCAACATGTGGTAGATTTTGTTTTTTGAGGATATTCTATGCTTATCTGTGTGGTGTGTGTGTGTGTGTGTGTGACTAGGATTACACAGTATATAGTTTATATTGTCATTGTTGCTTCATCTTGTGGCTAACAAAATCATTTTCAATGTTATAAAATATTTGAAATTATTGTTTAAACAGTATCATAGGCCATACGCCCTTTTGATTTTTTTTAATTTCTCATCAGTGTAGGTAATGCTGGCAATAATTACTTTGTAAATTTTTTAGGTTGATGTCTCATAATTTCCTTAAGAAAATTCCTAGGAGTGGAATTATTAGGTCAAAGTTACAAGCAATTTCTTTCCTCCTTTCTTACTCCCTCTCTCACTCATTCTTTTCTTTTTTACTTCCTTTTCAAGTAAGAAATAGATTTGTTGGGAGAACATTTTGTAGCCCACAGAGTAAAAGTAAGTCATAACCTCCAGGTCTCTACAGCAAGAGAAATCCTTGGGTTCTCAGCAGCAGAGATAAAGGGAGTTTTTAACAATTGGCCATTGAAGGGCTCAGTGCCAACTGTTTCCTTTTTCCGTGTGCCTCCACTTAAGATACATATTCCTAGAATAGAGTATATTTGGCCTAATTTGGATCATGTTTCCTCCATCAGGTGGAACAATTATCAGGAGCTTATACCACAGAGTGAGAGGGACAGTTCTCCCAAAGAAATGATGCTGGTCAGACAACAAACAAGCAAAAAAACAAAATACTGTCAATTTTATTCAATAGCTGATATATATGCACATTACAATTCTTGCATGCCCCAAATTCCTTTCTTCTCCAACATATAATTGATGTACCATGATCAACTACTCCACACCTTAACTCTTTCTCCATAATGGGAGATAATCTCAGATCATATTCTATTCCTGTATCCATATCTCATGGGGCTAACTTCTCTGATTCCATCATCAATGACATGCATTTCTCTTCAAGTTTTTTGTTAAAATACTTTTGTAGAATCTCTTCCATTAAATAGAATGTATGACCCTACAACAGGTAAATAAGAACTACACATGGTAAGGCACAAAGAGAAAAATAGAGAAAGGAATGCTTTCTGTAGTCTTCCCCATTTTACATGTGACTGTCAAGGTTCTTGATACCAAATGGTAACTAGCCTTCCAGAGAAATTGATCTAGTTAACAATTCCATTAGGAATATGCAAGAGTTTTGTTTCACTGTACCCTTGCCATCAATGCATATAAGAAAAGTTTGGCAGACAAAAATACTGTTGCTTTAATATAAAATATTTTAATACCAATATTTTTTTATATGTTTAGGGTATATTTATAAAACCCCTTTTATGAATAAACGTAATGTCAATTGCCCAGACTTTCTGTTGGGGCATTTCTAAAGGCACCTTTAATACACAGCAGGTACTGGCTTAGAGTACTAGTCTAATTACCATGAGAGAATGAAATACACACACACACACACACACACACACACACACACACACACACATTTTCAGATGGATAGTAGTTCCTGAAATATCACATATCTTATCTATACTTCTTCTCTCATACACAGTAGTTAGCTGTTATATAAGACTATCATATAGTGTTATAATTATCTGATTCAAAATGGAACAGAAAAAATATATATATATACATGTTAATAAAAATAAAAGTAAAGTTAAATTGAAGAAAGACTGTACCACATATTGGTAGATTCAAAGGTACATAACATAAATTAGAATTTCTTGTCCCTGAACTATACCTCAGAAGTACATGAGACACAGTAGGAAGCTGAATTAGCATATTATGTCCTATTTTGTAAGTCCTGCTAGTGAGTGACCTAAATACAGCAGTCCCCAAGTAGCTTGAGAAAGACAACTTCCAAGGGCTGGTAAATTTACAACCAGGGAAGAGCTTGAGTGGTGGGAGAGTTACATCAATATGTCTTAAAAGCTTTGCCTTGTGGGGGTGGGGTGCTGGGGGCAGGGGCAAAGATGTAAATATGGCTGGAGTCTCATTGTATCTGGGAGCACATCCTGAATCTAGGCAATAGTCTTCTGGAGCTAATATTCCTCTGATTGTGCCTCTAGGTTATCAGTCCTTAAAAACCTGGAGCCACAGGGTGACATTTCACTTTGAACTTTCTTCTTTTTATTTAGTGAAGTGAGTGCTGATGAGATATGGAAGCTAGGATAATAGCAAGAAGCCTAGTTAGCACCCTGGCAGTTTTCAACAGAGGGTAGTGAAGTTACCAAAGAGCAAGATTTCACATTTGATCTTAAGTTAATTGAAGAATCACTTTTTGATTTTTTAAATAACCAAAAGTAATGAAAACTGAGGAATTTAAAAAGCAAAGCAAATTTGAGGAATTGAATAGCTGCTAAAATTTTTAGACTTAAAATATCATTAAAAAATACTCCTCCTTTCTCAAACTCCAAGTGTGTCGTGTTTGCACTAGTGTTGTGGTATTTGCCATATACTGCTGAATATTTTATTATGATCCCTTTTCTAGTAGGTTGTAAGTTTTGTGACAGTAGGGCCCAGGATCCATAAGACATTTATTTACCTTTGTAGTCACTGTTGCATGTTTAATATGTCTTGGTCAGGGCTGAAGAGATGAGTACCATGTTTCCTAATGTCTATAACATAAACAAAAAACAAACAACGGAGTTCTTTAGTTTTTTGCAACTTAACTGCTTATATGTATTTGTGTGAAGTACCTCATAAAATAGAGAAATCTATAAATACTTCAGAAATCACCACCATTCTTAATTTTACACTTGAAGGGTAATTTGTTAAATCATCATCATTTATTTAGAATTTGAGTATAATAAGATGGCTTGATGGTGTCTTCTGTTGTGAAATATTGAAAATGTAATCAAATGTATATTTTAATATAGAGGGTCTGATATTTTTGTCTTAAAATAATAATTTTTTTGTCTTAAAATAAATAATTATTTTATTTTGAAATATTTTACAATAAACAAATTTAAAAAGGGATATGAATATGCCATTTTCAAGCCAGTATATTTGATGTTAACAAATATAAAGGATTTAGCTGCAGTCTCTGTACTGGTTGATGAAGGAAGACAGCATTTAGAGTTTGAGGTTTTTAAAAGAGGCAATAAGGTCTTCATGGAACTAATTATAAAGTAGGTTGTTATAGGATTTTAATTTCAAAGCATGTGTTACTCATGGCTTTTTCAATTTCTAGGGCTCGGTAATACTTTGAGGAGGATGAATAAACCAAATTGGGGGAAAAAGTAGTCTTAGCTGGTTTACCAGTATGTGCTAACACTCAGGTTTTTTCTTTCTTATTACTTTTTTTTTTAAGCATTTCACTGTCAAAATTAAATGTGCAATTCACAGGAAATTTAAAGGTTAATGAATATATTTCAGTATATGTAGAGTCTCTAATTTTTAGACATATTATTTTTTTTAGTAAACATTTTTAAATGCAAAATAAATTTAACATCTTTGTATGATGCACTATATACTTATCTTGGGCCTACCATCAAAATAGTATTTGACACTTCTTGGCCAGTTTTTTAAACAAGAGCTTCTCTTTATTTTAAACTCTCAAACAATATTTTTTCCCAAATTTAAGCATAATATTTGTATGTTTTTGCCTGTGACCTGCATCTTTGTGCTCTACTTGGGTCAGTGTTTGAAGTTAAAGGTCTATACCACATTGCCTATATCTAAATGGTCTTACATAAGTGAAATAGGACTTTATAATTTCAAAGAACAGTATAATAGAAGGCTAAAGAACAGGGTAACAGAAATTCAGAAGGAAACAGATTGTTCTCCCTGAGGGAAAAGTGAAAAAAATTTGCAAAAAACTGGTCTCTTTTTTTAATCTCTGGGATGAAAATGGTAACCATAGAAATAACAATAAAACTTAGGCCTCCTTGTCAGTTCCTCCTTGTGAATAACAATCCTAGATACTATTTTTAGGCCTTTGACCTTACTGCCCTTCCCAATATTTTAGAATTTCTAGAAACAATACACCTGTGTCATTCCTGGACTAGCAACTTGGCCTAAAATTTGAAGCAGAGTTGAAAATTTGAGCTTCTCACGGATACAGGATATAACACAACCATCAGCTTTCTCTAGAGGATGGCAGAGAATAAGAAAGGGTTGAGACTCATTCCTCACTTGTATTTTTAGCAGTTATGCTCTTACAGTGCATAAAGCCTAAAACCTCTCTGGCTGGTTTAAGAGAAAATTTAGTTAGAGAACACAAAAATGGCTTATGAAATTTAGGAATATAACTAAATTAACTCAGACTTGAAAAAAGGAACTAAACTACAATGGTAGGAGTTTGTAGGTTTTTCTTTCTAGAAAGCTATTCTTATTGAGAATTTACTCCAGTGACTCTTGGCCTTGATGTTTTATCCAGCAGACATCCCATAGGAGAGGTCTAATTGGATCAAGCAAATCAGGTGATTACTCCTGGATCAATTATCTGTGACCAATCACAAGTTCAGGAAGGATGAATTAAACCACGGAGGGAAACTGCCCTCCTCTGTGTGTGAGATAGTTCCTGGGGCAGGAGTGAGCATGGCGGCTGGGTCATCACTTAAAAATATCAATATGATTAGGGTAAGTATTCAAAACTACCATGCACAAGCCAAAAATGACTATGCAGATTTGAGTATAGCAAAGCCACTGACCCTACTGCTAATGTTATTCATTCCCTTAATCCATTCATTAACTTGTTTATACATTAATTGAGCTTTTATTATGAAACGAATGCTATGCTATATAATTAGAATACAAAGATGAGTAAAATACAGCCTTAGATTTTAAGAGGTTGTGGTTTACCGAAAGGGACAAAAACATGAATGCACTAAAAACAATTAACTGTAAAATTTTCAATAGTAAGAACAATTAAAGATGCTAAGCAGTAAATTTAATTTTACGGGCGAGCAGAATGTGTTTTACATATTCAAATTCTCCTAAATTCAGTTTGACCAGGACTCCCTCAGAATCCGGATTAAACAGAATCTACTAGATCTTGTCTCTTGCATCCGTGTTTATGTTCATGTGCTATTGGCTTCCTGCTCTCTCTTTACGTCATTTTTATTTTTGAATGAAAGGCTTTAGTTTTCAGATTGGATTTGATTAGCTGCCTGAAGACCCCTCTGACTTCCATATCATGTCCACTAACAATTTACTGGTGCCTAAAATTCCCCTATTGCAGAGTTTATCTGTTGAACCAGGAAAAAAGAATAGAAACGAACAATCTAGTGATGACAAAGACAGGTTCACATTTTTCACAGCTTTTCTCAGGGCTTTTTATGGTAAAAGAAGCAGAAGGCCAAGTTTTTTTTTTTCTCTCCTTTTTATGTCCAGTACTATGCCTGACTGTGGCTCATGGAGGGGTTAACAGAAATAAAAGCTGAATGAATTTTTTCATAAATATGATGTTTTGATTTTAAAAAGTTATTAGGCCTGTTTCCAGCTTCTGCAATTAGAAGTATGAATGTAATATAGCAGGTTTGCATTTATATGCAATCATTTAATTCTATTTAAAGAGGAGTGTTCTATATATTTGAAACCATGCAGTGAAGTATTTTCATATTCAGATGAATGCACATATCCTGATTCAGTAATAATTTTAGGTCTGTAAGACAATGTCTCTGTAAAATAAGAAACAGATACTTTACTTAAAAATTTAGAGTTACATAAAATTATCTTGTGTCAGAGTACTTACCTATCCTGATTCAAAAAGGATAAATACCTTTAGATAAACCATATGTAAATGATGAATACACATAAGTTTTTTTTTTATCTTAAAGATCATCATTTATTTGAATCTCAGTTTCCCATTTGTTTTCTGTTAAACAAATTTCCAGTTTTTGCTCATGTTCCAATTAATTATGAGTTATTGATGAATCTGGCAGTTGAAGTGAATGGACAAGTTGGCAACAAAACAATTATTTCTTGATTAAGCCCCTACTTAGCCTATTTGTTACAATCACGTTCCTTCCCATCTCTACCCTCCATTGCCATCAAGATCCCAAGCTGTCTGAAAAACTCACATTACCTGCTGGCATTGCTAACTGGCTCTGTCTTGAGCTGCGGTCAGTTTATTACCTAAACTGATGACCAGCTTGTCGTGTTTTCACTTGCTTCTAGTACTTTTTTATATTGAACATTTTAATCCACCTGACATTTGTTTATTTACACACATATCTAAAAATGAGGCTAAGACTAACTTATTCTAAAAAAATTTTTTTTTGCTAGAAACACAGTTTACTGAGTAATTATGATTTACCTCACTGTTTTGAGATGTCACCATTATCTGTATCTATGTTAACACCCCTATCTAAAACCCCTCAGTTGTTCATTTTCTTTGAGGTAAGTTTGAGTAAAGTCCAAACTAACTTAAAAGGCAAATAGTTGGGCCTTCTAAGTTGCTTTACGATGTCTGAGAGTGTCTGTTTGGGCAAAATTCCTTAGTCTTTTTTAAATTGTGTTGGCAAGTTTTACTTGGTTTTTTTTTTTTAGATGAATTTGAGGATGGGATTGGGTTTGGCGCTGGATTAAATTTCGAGGTTGAGTTGTCAGAACCAGTGTCTTCACAGTTCTTTCAGTGCTGAGGGTGTCTTCTCATAGCTTCTCACTCCTTCTGTGTCTCTGAGTAAAGTCTGTGGTTTTCTTCCCTCTTCATTTTTGATGCCGCCTCAGCCCCTCTGGGTCTTTTGCCTCAGGCAAGGCTGCTCCATATTCAGATCATCTCTTTACCTCATCCTACTTCTAGACTCCTGGAAAGAATCTCAGGGAAATTGATGTGCCTCCATTTCTCAAAAGCAGCAACATACCTCCCTGTGCCACGCAGCACATGAGCTAGTCCTGGGCAGCTCCACTTCATGTTCAGCCTCTTTTCCATGGTGCTGTTCTTTCTGGGTCCTTGTCTTCATTGTCATGCACTTTTGAAAGAATTTTATCTTGGAACTGTGTATTTCCTATTTTAGTGCATGGTGAGTCTGAAGACCAGCAGCTCTGCAAAACATAGGGCCTTGCAGTGCGGCCACCGAAACAAACACACTTCAGTGTAGGACGTGCTGAGCCACTTTACTTCAGAAAGTGAATTGGAGAGGAAACAAAACAGTTTTCAGCCAAAAATGGAGAATCCCAAGCACTGACAAGCAAGCCATTTCCCTTCCTTCTTCCTTCATCCTTGTAGAATTGGTGATGGGTTTTCTATACGCTATTAATGAATTCTAAGTCCTTGGAGGAGAGTGAACAACAGTCCTGGTTTTCCTGGAACTGTCCCAGTTTTAACATTTACAGTCCATGGCCAAGGAGATCCTCCCTCCCTCAGCACTGGTACGAAGGTTCCCTCCGCCTGGGAGCCAGCACGCGGCTCAGGCTCTGCGGGATGATCTCTTGTCTGGACTCAATTTTACTTGAGAGCTGGTGCCGTTTCTTTCCCTTAGTAGAGTTCTTCCACTAACATACCTGTGAGTCTGGTCAGATGTGATCAGAGATCAGTTTAGGCCACACACAGAATGAAATGGACTAAAAAGAGGGAGATGCAAGTATTTTTTCCCTGTGATAACTAGTGAAGAGTTGAGATGATGTAAAGGGTCAAAGAGAGGGTGTGTGTGTATGTGTGTGTGTGTGTGTTAAACTCCGGAGGAGACAGGATCTACATAAGAGTTTTAATAAAAGGAATTGCAGGCATGACAGTTTTAACCTTCCAAGTAACTGAGATGTGGCTCAGGTGAGAACTGGGAACAGCCAACATCCAATTTGGCCATCAGTCAACTAAACCAGCCATTTAAATAGTACTCAGATCATCTTTAATTTGGGGGGGACATCTGTGCCTAGTATAATGGATGGCTGTGCAAGGGAAGACCGTACATTAAGGATGCAGAGTGTGGGTCCCGAAGTCAGACTGCAGAGAATTGCATAACCCAGGGTCTCAGTTTCCTCATCTACAAATAATAATAATAGTAACACTTATTTCCTATGGTTCTTGTGGATATTAAATTGAATATTACATATAAAGAGCTCAAGAGAGTGTCTGTAATATAAAAAGTAGCCATGAATGTAAGCTATGACTGTTGTATGAATCCAGAAGCTATGACTATTGTATTCTATGAAGCAATCTGAATGGTTTTTAGAAAGATTAATTTTTCATTGATTATAACACAGAGCCTTAGTTGTGACAATATAAAACTCTTCTACATACATTCATTTAGCAAGAACTTGTGTTCATGGAGTTTAAGAACTAATACAAGGAGGCAGTTTTGCACCAAAAATTTCAATATAACATCATAATTAGAATGACAGAACTAGGCATGGATGGCATTAGGATACCTGAGAGATAGTGATACATTAACTCTCCCTTGTATGTGAGTATCAGAAAAGCTTCAGAGAGGGTTTGCCATGACCTCGGTCTTTAAATCTTGGAGTGTGCTCACCAACAAACGGCTGAGGGAAAGAGTGAAATCTAAGTGGGTGAAACAGCACAGGCAACACAAACGTGTTGAACGAACTGTAAACAGTTTGCTAAAAATGAAACTTAACAGGCCAAGACATGGAAAGGGATAAAGCTTGATTATTTGAGCAGGGAGTTAGTTTAGTGTAATCTTAGGTGCCACGCTAAGAAATCTGAGCTTGGAGACAGTAGGTACCTGATATAATGAGATTTATTTTAGAAAGTTAAATTCAATAAAGTAGTAGGTGATAGATAAAATGATGGAATCTGACAGCATTTATCGTCTCTTATATACCATTTACTTATTATATTGATTTTTACTTTCTATCTCCTGCTCCTAGATTGTAAACTCAAGAAAGACAAGGATTTTTATCTGTAACCTCAGCATCAAGAGCAGTTACCTGATACATAATAGATAATAAATATTTGCTGAATAAATTGAAATTTCAATGGGTTAGGTAAAAGAAAATAAGAGTCTGAATGCAAGTAATATTAAAGCTGAAAAATAGATTTAAGGAGTACAACTATTGAGATTTATGACGGATCAGAGAAAGTGAAGGAACCAGAGGTTTTTAGCACACACCCAGCTTCTAAATTAACTATCAGTTCCTGCAAAGGTAATACATGAGGAGAGAATTTGGTGTAAAGAGGAAGATGGTCAGAGCATGTAGGAAGTTAGTTTGTGGCTCACTGGTCTGGAGGGGCATACAGGTAGGGCTACAGACAGCCAGGATGTACTTAGATAGAAGTCCTGAAGTTCAGAGATACGCGCATGAACTAAAATGAATATATTTGAGAATATTCAACATATTATTCTAGTTATATTTAATTTGTGAATATTTACAATCCAACATATGGTTATATATTCAGTATCTCCACTCAGATAGTAGTAATTGCTGGATGTCCACTACCATGTATATTTTTTCCTATTTCCCCTACCTCTTTCCACTCCCCTGACCTTGCTCCACTCCCTCTATTTATGTCTTTTATTTTCTTGTATAATATATATTCTGTCTTCCAACAGCATAGTATACTAAGATACTCACATTTACATTGTTGGGAGACAGAGTACCGTATTTGAGAGAATGAACATCAAAATCAGGAAGAACTAAGCTCAAAATCACTCAGATATAATCTTGGAAGAAAAATTATTTAATCTCTCTGAATGTCAGATTTCTCATCTGTAAAACTTTAATGCCCAACCCCAAAGGGTGTTATATCAGTGAGTTTAGAATAATACTTGTACAGAGTTTATTTAGTTAATTAATTAGTTCTAAAGATAACCTTAATTATTATTATACCACATATAAAGACTGCATTGCATCTAGCAGTAAACAAAGAAGATGATAAAACTAAAGATTTATAGACAATTGGTATATTTCTGAACTTGTTCTGATGTGAATATTAGATGGTCTTAAAAATATTTTGCATTTTAAAGAATTTTGTTAAAATATTCTTTTTAATAAAAATAAACCTTAGTAAAAAAAATTTTTTGGCACAGAAATACTGGATTAACCATTGAGAGTGAATATTTTTGATTTGGCTCTGATAGATTCTAAAAATAAATTGCATGAGCCAAAGTTAAGGATCTCCTTTTGGAACTAGATGTCTGCCACAATATACACTGTACTCTGTAAGAGAATAGCTTATGTTTGCAGAGGAATTTTAGATGCATATCCCTTTTGATCCTCCTAATCATCCTGTGAATCTGGAAAGTCAGAGATTATCTTTTCTTTGCAATAGATGAGGAAATCAGGGTCAGACTGGTGATTGCAGATTCACCCAGTGGAAAAGCAAGTTTCAAAGCTAAGGGCAGTTGAATACTAGTCGACTATCTTTCCCCCTACCCTTACTACATGTTCATCCATCTGCTACCCAGAGTCACTGCACAGGTGGTTGGTAGGAATGAACTGCAACAAAGATAATATGTCTGGGCAAGATTAGCATTGACTGAAGATGTTAACAATCACTAAACATACCAAATGCAAGACCACTTAAAGTTGCACTAAATTAAACCTATGCTGCTCTATTGCAAAATGCATCCCAGAATGAATCTCTCACATTCTGCACAGGAGTTTTTCAAGAACATTGCTAATTTACAAGAGCCTCTATGCCATCATCAACCTGACTTCAAAGATCAAATGGAAGTCAGAACCTCCCCCACCCCACTCCAACCAGTTTCTTTGTACCCACATTTGCTTCATTCCTGCCCTAACGTCTCACAGAAAACGCTGCCTCTCTTCCATTCAGTGCTAATAACATGTCCTGTGGCCTGGATTCCATTGACTTACACCTACTCAGAGACTCCATTCTTTTAATTATACCCTTAAGTCTACCCAGTATTGAACTAATGAGTAAATACTCATGGATAAAACTGAAATGCTGCTCTGTAAATCTGTGCCTTCCCAGTTTCTGAATTTCTTTCATGCTCTAGCCAAGTCTATAAAAAGGAGTCTGTCTGTCCTTCACTTCCTAACCTCTCTATTTTCTAGGCCACTGACTGCACTGTTCTGTTCCAGTGTGGTTGACCAATACCCACCTAATGGCCAAGTCTAATGGACTTTTATTTTCAATACTATTTTCTTCTGTCCTCATCTTACCTGATTTTAATGTCTCTTTTGACAGTAACTACACATTCCCTTAAAATTCATTTCTCTCACCGCTTACCTAAATGTTTTCTTTTCCCCTACTTTTGACAATTCTTATTTAGATTGCTTCTCTTTTTCTGATCGTTCCTTTTTTACTGGTGTTCTTCAGCGTCCCATCCTCAGCTCTCGTCATGATGTCATCTTGTCATATGACCTCACTTCTGTTTCTATGTCAATGACTTCCAAGTCCTTTCTGTTGTCCTACATTAGTCTGCTCAGCACCACACACCAACATATCTCTTTCTAGGGGCACTTCCACTTCTGTGTGGCACTGGCATCTCAAGTTCAACATGCTCCAAATTGATTTTATGATTCTTCCTAAGCACCCATCCTCTGCCAGCTTCTCCTCATCCAAATTTTCTATCCTGTCTCCACCATCAATTCAGTCTTCCAAGTCATATGCTGGGAATCACCCTTAGCTCTACCAACTCTTTCATCCCATCCCTAAACCTAGAGGTTTAGACTTAAAAATCTCTTAATTTCTTTCTATATTACTTCTTAAATATCTCCAAATCCATTTAAGTCTCTCCAACTCCGAAGCCACTGCCTTACTTTAAGCCTGCATTATTTCCCAAGTGGATTTTTTTCCGTGGCTTTTCCAACCCATTTTCCATACTACCATTAATAATCTCTCTAAAACTCACCTTTTTTTTGCCATGTTCCTGAAAACAAACATTTAGTTATTTTGCTCCCTTCATATTATGTTCTTTTTATATTTTTCAGCTGAGTTCACATGACCTTTCAAGATTTCATTGCCTACATACTTCTCCAGCAATTTAGTCTGTTGCTCCTTCCTTAGGTCAATTCTTATAATCCTTAAGATCTTAGCAAAGACATCACTTATTATGGGTCAGGTAGTTTTCTCTGATTCTCCTATTTTAGGTTAGGGGCCTCTCTCTGCTCCCACACCTTTCCATATAACAGGTATTTATCATATTGTAAGCATCTTTTTATTTCTCTCTCTTTACTGGAGAGTTACTTCCTTTAGTGCAAAAAGCTTGTATTTTGCTTGGCGACCCTAGGATCTGCCATGGCATTTGGAACACAATATGCACATAATAAAATTGTGTGAAAGACATGAATATAGCACGCATTCGGTGCGGGCCCGCTGCACTCCGAGCAGGGCTGTAGGCACTGAGCATACCACCATGAGAAGCAGAGCAAAGTCCCTGCTCTCACACAGCTTACATTACAGTGGAGGGAATCCGTTAATAAATTTCTGATGGCATTCTAAACGGTTCAAAACGTAGAGCCAGGAAAAAAATTTCTAATCGGTTATTTTTTGTAATAATCAGAAAGCTAACTCTTTAAACTGCAGATTTTATTTGTAGTACCAGAATTTCTGGATAAATTGTAAAAATTACACTAAACTAGAAGTCCTAGCTGTAAATTTCACATCAAATTTCAGAATGTCTCCGAATGTGTATGATTTGATGTAAATATGATGATCATCTGATAAAAGTCAAAAAAATACTGTAAACAATTCCCATTACATTGACTTAAAACATTTGAAATCAAACTTTGCATATATGATTTATTTCAGAAAACTCAAATCATAAAGTATGCAAAGAAAATGGGCTGTGAATGGATGAGATTCTAAAAAAGTATCTAATTTCTAATTCCAGCTGCAAGGAAAAGAATGTCAACTATGTGAGACTGTGGCTGTGTCTGCATCCACAAACTGATCTTAAAAATGATTGAATTCATTTAAATGGCCAGTTATGTTGACAAAACCAACAACCGAAAGTGGCCAAATCCAGTCAATACCTGGTTGTTTGCATTCAGCCTACTTGCTCCCTCAGATTGGTGCTAATGTGTAGATAGTCTGTGTGTCAAGAATTCAGGGTGTGCCACTAATGTCATTTTGTGAAAACACGTTACCGAATGAGAGCATTTTCTGGCCATTTGCTCCTGGCCACCCACATGTCTGAGCATGCAGTACTCTGAGCTCCATACCTCTGGGCCTCATATTTTTTCTCATCTTCTGAAGGTGTGGGAAAAAATAGTTCCATTGAAACCTGGTGATTGTGGAGACATAGTTATCAAAGGGGTTTGTTATCAATCCAAGGATCACCTGGGAGGGGGGCGGGCTGCTATCTGTAAACCCAGCAATTCATACTATTCCTTAATTAAACCTGACTCATCTACTGGATAGAAATATTTACTCAAAAGCACAGACTTGCAAAATTTCTTTTTTAAGTGAAGTGACTTTGCTTTTGAATTGCATTTGTTTCTGTAACAATTCCTCAGCTTTAGTTTCTGTCAAATAAAAGACCAACTAGTATTTTCTAAATACAAACACCAATAAATATGCTTACTGCAATTACTCTAGCTGTCTTTTTACTATTGTTAGGAATCATTGAAAGGCTTAATTGCTTGTATTTCTTGTAATGCTGATAAAAAAAATAAGAAAAATGCACACATACAATTCAATGAGGACTGTTAGAAAAAAACAATGTATGGCTGAAAAATAGTCTGATGTTCCTGCTGATCTTTAGCAGGGTTTTGATAATAATGTATACAAATACAAAAGTTATACTGAGGATTCCACAGACTACTGTTACTTACACTGCATCCATGTATCTTATTGTTCTATCACATCCAAAAGTTAAAAATTGTGCTTGGAGCCTAAGGCATCTTTGATCCCACTAGGCAGGTCCAAAATCCATTTGTAAAAACAGGTATGAAATAGACATTCTATTATTATTATTATAAATTTAAGTTCCCAGGACTCATAAACTTCTGTAGTTTAAAGATAGAAATAGTAGAGATGGGCAGACTAGAAGATGAGGTGCTAATTCACTTGCTCCTCCTTAGACATTTACCTTGGGAAGAAATGGCTGAAAAACAATCATTGATTGCCCTTTAGGACACCTGAGTCAGCAAATCCCCTGCACATGGTCGAGAAAGGGGTCCTTCCTAGTGCAGAGTTTGTATTTGATTTAAGGAGAACTCAAAAGCCAGAATACAGTAGCTGTGGATGGCATTTATATTTAGTAAGAGTGCAATATACTCGTTTGAAGTTGGGAGATGAGTATTTATTGAAACAGCTGGCAAATCAGCAGGAAAATGCTGATTTTGAAAAAACTATTCTTCTTCTGTGGAATCAGACCTACTGTATTTAGCAACACTATTATAATTGAACACAAAAACTGCATTAAAATACCATTAAGAAGGAGACAGAAATCCAGAAAAATAAGAGAATTCTAAGTTAAAAGCTGTCACAGCATTCCTGAGTCAGCTCTTTTAAGCATAAACGCACAAATGCACAAATGATCTTTCAAGTATGACATGAGATGAACTGACTGGACCCCATTTCCCCATCACTTATGGCCACTGTAGAAGGCAACCAGCATGTTTTTCCAAGCTGATCTACTCGCTCATCTCTCTATATATCTAGGAGCACAAGTTCCATCCTCTCATGGACTTAAAACACCAAGAAATTGCATAAAATTTGAATTTCAGCAGGACACAAACATAGCCTAACCATTCCCTGAAAATAATCTGTGTATTAGTAAAGGATGTTGTGTAACTCCTATGGACCCTTGTGCTACCACTTAAAAAAACAGAACCTAACTTCTGTACAGATATAAGGAAATCAAAGGATCACCAGGTCATTTTTTTTTCTCAGATAGGGATACTGAGAACTGTTTAATTTATGTGACTTACTAAAGGTCACAAAACTGGTTTGTGGCTGAAACCAAACCTTATGACTTTCAATCCAGTGTCCTTTCAACCTCACTCCTTGCCCTCTCCAATTTGTTAGTGATGGTTGTTGCTATGTATAAAATAAAGATAGACTTTGTCCCAACCCTGGCTCTTAAAGGCAGCCAGGAGGGCAGAAGTGGGTATAAACAGTAGGGCATTATGTGAAGCACTTAACTGTTACTATTTTCTCCTCCTGCATTTAATAATGACAGTAGTCAAGTAGAGTTTGTCCACCTCCCCACGCGGACCAGGGAAAGTCCTGTGGCAAGCCACTTTCAGTTTCCAGGGCAACAGGCCATTCCTGTGCCTTCTGCTACCTGGAAAAATCGGGAAATGTAGGCTATGCAGAAGGGCAATGTCTGAGAGCATTCCTGGTGTAGCTCAGTTCTGGACTCAGATCCATCTTAAAGTTAGAAATCCATCTGACCATTCCTCGGAAAGTACTAATGGTTTTAACTGATGTTAAAACAGAGTCAGAGAATCCCTGGAGATGAACTTGATCTTCACGTTTACTCACATAGTGTCAGATAAAGTTAGTGTTGGCTTCAATGGAATCAAGCATAAGTGTTGCACAAAGTGTGTCTGAATCTAGCATTTCATAATTTTCTGTGGAATTGCACTGGTTGAAGGGAGAGTTGGCTTCCCAGGATGCACACACTGGAAGCTCGTGTGGCTTGGGAATGCATCTGAATTTAGATCTAATACAACAAAACTCAAGAAGAATGTACAGATGGTGCCAGTGGGTTCCAAGAGGTTATAATTCTGTGCCCTGCTCTGTTCCTCAGAAGTGCAAACCTATTGCTTCCCACAGCCCCAAGATTAGAGATGGACTTATCAAGAATGTAGTTTCACAGCCTTCCCAAAATGCAATCATTTTTCACAGCTTGAGAGGGGCTTGAAACTATTGGTTAAGACTTCTATCATGATCCTGGGGAGTTTAGTAGGTAAGAAACAGAATATTTGTGAACTTATTCCTTTGAGTTGAAAGCCCAGTGAATGTTCTTTTGGTTGAAATTTTAAACCTAACTGAAACTTTTGAATATTCAAGTTCATACCTCTTGGCAAGGTATGACCTCCCTTTCTTCATGGGGAGAAATTCTAAAAACTTCAAGTTACTTTTTGAATCATTTTAATCGCAAATAAATTAGGAACGTAAGTATGCAGTATCTCTAAAAGTACACATAGTTGCTAATAATAAAAGGAAAAAGAGCAAAACAAATTTTTTAGACTTCATCAAATTATAAATTTCCAAAATATTCTTTTGCAAATTTGGGGTATATCTGTAAAATGCTATATGATGCCTTATTTTTAAAATATGAAATAAAATTGAGAAATATGTCTTGAATATTTGTAGTGACAACTTCAAATCTGACTTACTTCACTTCCAGAGGGGTCTCTGCTTTCCTTTTTCAGTCTGCCTTATGTTAATATATTTCTATTTTTCTAACTGTATGCATTATCAAGAGAACCACTGATAAATCCTTATAGGAAACATGGCTTTAGTCTTACAGAATCCTAGGGATAAGTCTGTGATTTTTGACATGGATTGCCTAAAACTTGTTGGATCAAGTTTAGTTAGCAGTCTGAACTATTCTGAACCATTACTGTTACTTTTAATAGTCCCCTATCAATGATACTGAACATTTCCTCAATTTGATTTCAGGCAAATTGATTTATATGACAGGAGTGGTATGCTCTTCCAATCTGTCTTTTAGTAATTTTGTCTACCTTTATTTAATTGCATTTTTTTTTTTGGCATTTCATTTTTCTTCTAGCAGTTCCTTTATGGATTTCTTTAAATCAACATTTTTCACACACAGCTGGCGTTGGATATAAAGCTGTTTTTATTAATGTTGTTGAGGAGCCATCAACTTTTATTGAGTAAAAAAATTAATCTTTTTATTCGACACACAAATACGCAAAAGCCTTGTACTTGTTGAGCTCTTGCATGCTGGGACTTTTCACATGGAATTCTAAATTCAACAGTAAATTCTGTTCAAAAGCAAACATTTTATACCTTTTGCTGTTGCAATATAATGAGTTGTAAAAATACATATCTGGTCATTCACATGACTAAATGTATATTTTGCATGTATATTTGGTCTTCACCCACAGTTCCTGAAAACACTGCAGAGTCTTAAAGGTGAAATGGTGTCTTGTTATGTTGATGGGAAACTTTTGTACCCCATCCAAGGGCAGGGCCTGGAAGTCCAGTCAGTCAATGACCAATAATTTAGTCAATCATGATGTGGTAAAGCCCTCATAAACATCACTGAGAAGAGCTATGGCTCTCTGCTCTCTTGCATTCTTCTCTGTGGGTGAGAGAGCTTCTAGGCTTGGGGAACCCGAATGCTTCCACTTGCCACTGAGCCAGGCCCCAAGCTCCACAAGGATAGAAGCTCTTTTATTTGGGACCTTACATTATGTGTCTCTTCATCTGGCTGTTAACTTGTATTCTTTATTAAACTGGTAAATGTGTTTTCCTTAGTTCTGTGAGCCACTCAAGCAAATTAATTGAACCTGAGGGGCAGGTCATGGGATCCTCCAATCTGTAGCCAGTAGGTCAGAAGCACAGGTAGCCTGGGGCTTTTGACCAGCATCTGAGTCAGGGGTGGAGGGCAGTCTTGTAGGATGTAGCCCTTACCCTGGGGAATCTAGTGCTGTTTCCAGGCAGATAGCATCAGAACTGAATTGAGTTCTCAAATACCAGGCTGGTGTTTGAGAACTGCTTGTTGTTGTGTGTGTGGGAAGACCCCTCTTCCACATTGGAATGGGGTCCAAAAACCCGAAAGGAGTTAAGAACACCCATCATAGCTATCCTCTCTCTAGCTCCCACCCCACCATCCCACCATGCTTTAGAAAATTTCCTGCAAATATTTTCATACTTATTGTAGTTAACTATGATGTGGGAAGCTAAGAAGAGATGCTTCTGTGAGAAGCAGTGCTATACTTCATCTGCTTATAAGTTCAAAAGTTTGTTATAGGTAAGGACACCCAGGACACCTTTATTGATCCATACACCAGCCTGTTCTGTTCTCTGTGGGTATGAGAACATCTTGAGACCAATTCTTTTAACTGTCTCCTAAAATCAGTATCTGAAAGATACCAAACCTGAAGGTTAAAAGAAGATCTACATATACTGCATATACATGTGATGATTTGCTAAACAACTCTGAGATGGGGGTATGAGAAATCCTGATTTGTCTGATTCTTCGGGATAAAATGAATATGAAAAAAGTAGGTTGAGCATGGAAGTGTTGATGTTAAAACTCCACCGTACTTCACTGATGTGGTTTCAGTCTTCACTGACCTACAGCAGGTCTGGATTGTCTAACAGCCAGGCAAAACCATGAGTAGGGCAGTGAGGAAATAAATAGAAAACAAACAAACCAATAAATAAATTTTGGATGAAGGAAAATAGATACTGAAACAAGTAGCAGTCACCTTATATCAGGGACTAACCATGCTCCAGGTGCCACCCAAGTTCTCTGGGTGGGGAGGAAGCCGGCCTTAGAACCTAACCTCTGGTGTCACCTGTGTCAGCCCAGGTCTCTCAGGAAACAGTGGATAACAAGCTGGAATAAGTCTGTGTAGAAGGTTGAAGCGAAAGGGAGCAGAAGAGGGTAAGGCCTGCATCTAGGCACAATGCACGTCTGACATTTATGAAAAGACAATGGGAAGATGGGGTAATTGAATAGAAATTTTCAGACACATTGCAGTTCTGAGAAATTTTCAGCCAGGCCAATGAGGAGCCTCTAACGAAAGCTGGGCATGAGTGACCAGGCTGGAGGCCCGCTATAGGCTGAGTCTGGGGTGGGGGCTGACACTCAGGAACACTGATGCAGTGGAGCTTTCTGCAAGTGCTGTAGTTGGTGACTGTCAGCTAACTGCACCCACAGCAGGTTCTCCTGGCGAGAGCTTAGTGGGAGATATTCATGCCCACATACCTTTCTTTGTGTATAAACAAAGTGTGAGTCTTTTTGGGGAAGCCTGAAGTTCACTAAAGTGTCTTAAAATGAATCTTCCATTGGAACACATGTTGCTTTGGTGCAGTTCAGCTCACATGATTATATTCAACTATATTCATTTGCCTTCTCTGTACAAATACCTGTGAGGTTAGGCCTCCCAAGCTTGCCTTGCTCTCAAACTTTCTTCTGCCTCTTAAGTTTCTTTCATTTTAATCATGAACACTTCTCCAAGTCTCTTAAGAAAAGAAAAAAGAAAAATTATAAAATATCTTCCTTTGTAAAGCCCTCCCCACAGTATTGTTCCAGGATTTTAATTCTTTATACCATAAATGTTTTTGAAGAATCATATTGCTAAGTCCCATCTCTTATTGCCTTTTCTCTTATTATTTGGGGGAGGGTACTATATAACCTCTGGAAACACTGGAGTTAATTCCAAATGTAAGAATAAATTTGGAAAGGAATTTTGAACTCTCTTTCTGCTCCTCCTATGTTGTTAGGTAAGGTAATTAATGCTAGTTGCCCCAACAGACTCCAAAATCTTTGTATCTTAATATAATAAAAATTATCCAACATAATTTAGCAGAAGATTCTTTTCCATTTGGTAACTCCAAGATCCAGTTTGGTTTCTTCTTCCATTTGTCATGTGCCCTTATCATCATATAACTTCTAAATTGGTTATAACAGGAAAAAGAGTAGGAGGAAACTAGCTTTTAAATGCTCTGAACCAGAGGTGACACCTCACTTCCACTCACGTTTTCATCTGCCAGACCTCACTTTAATGTCCCCAGCCCAGCTGCAAAGGAGGCTGGGAAATGTAAATGAGCACAGTGACCCTGCTTAGCACTGTTTGTTTTTGCACACCCTGCCAACTTTGCTCTATTCTCGCCCCAGGCTGGGATGACTGACCTTCTGTTCTTTGTTTTTCTGTTTCATAGCTCCTGAAGTATCTCTGTATATGTATGTTCTCTCCCTTGCCAGGAAAGAAAGGACAAATATTTGTAGAAAGAATGAGATTTTTCTAGAGATGCCTTTAGTTTAAAATATTTATCTAAGTTTCATATATTTCTTCCTGCCAGTATTATTCTTTATGTTTTCAAAGTTTGTGGTATTTCTCCTTTTGCCAAATGTCTCGTTTAAAGGACACTATTTGAAGGACTTGGATTAAGAAGAACAGTACAGTAAAGGTGAAAAAAAATTAAGTAGTTATCTTTAAAACATATTATATATCACCTAAAGACTTGCAAACAAATAAGTGGATTATCTAAAAATAAATGATTACATTCTGTCTCTTGTAAAAATGAACATTATGTTATAATTTTGGCCTTGTTATTAGAACAATATTTTTTTAATCTATTGTTTAACAACAGAAGAAAAATCCATTTTACTGGGTATATTAGCTTCCTTTTGCTGCTTTAACAAATTACTACAAGCTTAGTAACTTAAAACAAGACAAACATATTTTCTTAACAGTTCTGGAGCTAGGAAGTCCAAAATGAATCTAATGGGACTAAAATCAAGGTGTTGGTAGGGCTGGTTCCTTTTGGATGCTTCAGGGAAAAAAATCCATTTCTTTCTTCTTCCAACTTCTAGAAACCTTTAATGTTCTTAGGCTACTGGTCTAATTTTAACAATCTGTGCTTCTTCCTTTATATCCCCTTCTCCATCTGTGACCCTCCTGCCTTCCTATTATAAGGGCCCATTTGATAATACTGGACCCACCCAGATAATACAGGATAATTTCCTAAATCTCAACATCCTTAATTTAACCACATCTGCAAAATCCCTTTTACCAAGTAAAATAACAAATTTACAGGTTGCAGGGATTAGGATGAGTACATCTTTGGAAGCATTAGTCAGCCAACCATACTCAGACATCTACAATCTTCCTTACATAATTTACATTCTTATCAACAGCCCATGCTTATCAACTAACCCTATGAAGATAAATACATAATCTGCAAAAATAATACAACAGATTCATTTGCATGGAGCTAAATGACTGATGAAGTAGCAAAATCTTTAACATTACCTAACTATGAATTGATTAATGAATACACATTTAATAGGTTGTATTGATCAGATGGGAAGAGTTGAACATGTTTGTATAGAGGACAAGGAAACTTTTGGGAACATAGAGATCAAGACCTCCACCACTTTCTTTTTGGACTTCAAAGTTCCATCTTCTTTGATGCATTGTAGCAGCCAGACAATGGAGGTCCATAGGATAGATGCCCCAAGACCACCATACTTTAGGTGGTCACATATTAAGGGCAATAAAAATAACTTACCTCATAGAGGAGGATTGAATTTTTAATTTAAATCACAAATACTTCAAGCCATGATTACAGATTTGGCAATCTAGAGGTGTAGAAGGTTTCAGGAAATTATCCAAACTCAGTAAGGTTTTCTTAATAAACCTGAGTCTTCCCTGAACATTCATCTGATCTTTCCAAAACTACACCTTCTCATTCCCTGTAAGTGTCATACATTCTGATATTTTTCTATGAACTAATTGTTACCATTGTAGTGGTGGTGCTGGAGAACTACTCTGAAATCTCTTAACCAATGTAATGGAATTATAATGGCATTATAATGGGCTCCATGTAATTTCTTTTTACTATTGTAATGCTGTCATAATGGCATGGTAAGGGGTTCTCCATAAACATTCACTGAAATCATTTTGCCACTATCATGACAGTGAAATGAGTCCCCATAGAGTTTATTTGAAATTGTTTTGCTCTTCTAATGGCATTTTTAATGCAGTCTTCATAGACTTACAGGGAAATTGTTTGACCATTATAATGTGGTCTTCATAGACTTACAATAAAATCGCTTACCAAGGTAATGTGGTTTCCATTAACTTGCACTAAAATCATTTTCCTACCATAATGGCATTATAATAGGATATCCATGAACTTGGACTACCAAAGTTTGGTTCTCTTGATGGCATCATAGCAGAATTGCTACAAAGACAGTTAAAGCAATGTTGATGCTCTGTTGGGTCATAAGCAAAGACTGTAAGTAATGCACATCTACTTTTCACACTTAAGTATCATGTGGTTTTTCCTTTAAAAGTAATGTCTTGACCACAATATACTTTATAAACCAACAACAACCACACCTCAAATAACTAAATAGAGAACCCGAGATTCTTATGGCAGAAGTCTCATCTCATGCACACTCTATATAAATTCTAATTTTTTTATAATTTTACAATTTTCTTCTTTTTTTAAAAAAAGTGGTACAGCCTTTCCTCCTGGTCCTTCAAAAAACAAAAATATTACTTTTATAAGTCCTTTTTTATACTAGCATTTATGAGTTTTATGGACTGGTGTGAAGTATAATCATTACTTTCTAGTCTTTAATATGAACATTCTAAGGTGTATGCTATTGATATCAAGTTTTTCATAAGCTTGGTCCCTTTTATTTCAAAGAGATAACACAAATATAGAGAACTCACTGGCAGTGAAAGGTAGATTAAAAGCATGTAATAAACAAAGTGGATTAAATATTCACTGGATGCATAGACCCAGCATTAGGTATGTTATTAGGACATGTAGGCAGAGTAAACGGTGTGATGTGATGTAGGATATCATTTATGCTTGCATAGGGCACAATTAGGTTACCAGTAATGCACAAACAGCTTTTGGGGACCTATCTGCTACAGATAATTTGCCAGCCTGGAAAATTTTAATCAATCCTTTTCTGAATTAGCAATAGCACAGTGAGGATATATATGATTTCAGGAAGCACAATGTGCTATGCTGTATTATTAAGGATTTTATTTCTGTTGTCATTAAAATCCTACTGTGCTCTCAGTCGCACTTCCTTTAGGCACACCCATGAGTTCTGATATCAGAAAGCAAGCCTATGTAATTAGGTATGAAATAAATGGGGACCATGGCACACGATTTAGACAGAACTTTAATTATTGAAAAAAGAAGCAAATGGCTGTTTTATAAAAGCCACCAGCCATGTCTTTGTCTTGGTATAAAGAGAAAATTGCCTTGGAGGAGTTCCTTTTTTGACTCTAGAATGACTCTTCAATTATAAGTATAAAGCAAGTATGTATTATTGCCCTGGAGAGAAAGTATAGCAAGATGTCCCTTTCGGGTGAGAACTGCCCCTGTGAAAAGTATTGTTGGTCACTTAACAGGTATTGTTGATCACTGAGGAGGAGGTAAAAAAAAAATGTATTAAGTGTCAAGGAATCTTCTGGGGACAAAGGGAGCAAGTCCGACACCACTTCCCTAGGTTCTATAAATTGAAGTGGTTAGATATCAGATGTCCACAGGTAGATGAGATTCCCCACAGGTACCTCGGTGAGTTTATACCACATGGGATGCCTGGAATGGTGGCTAAGTTTAGTGCTGAGACCTATATGGTCATGGGTGGGTGGACAAATGCAGTGGGGAGTTTGTCTCAAGTTAGTAGCCTCTCCCAATGCTGTGTGTGCTTTCAGACCAGTGCCTGTTTATTATTTAATAGTAATAAATAACATGACTGTATTGTGGATTTTTCTGTGTGCCTTACATACGCCATCTCAAAACAACTTTATGATACATATCTTACCCTTGGAAGAGCTGGGATGGTAAATGACTTGACCAAGGTCACACAGCTATTAAGTGGTTAAGCCAAGGGAATACCTCAGGCAGTTTGACTCTTGCATCTACCTACTTTGCTCTATAACATTTTGGGATCCCAAGTTTGGGGCATCCTTGACCCTAATAATCTCACACAATGAGATCTTCAAGGGCTGAGATCCATGATTTCAGAACTGGAACTTATGTCTACAGTGGTATAAGGAAACATTTGGGAAATAAACCTCCTGACATTTAGACCCTGAGAAAGTATTTCCAGGATACTAGCGACACCAGAGTGGCAGATGGATTTAGCCTCCCAACATGTGGGTCCACATATGTTCTACAACGACAACTGTGGCTGAGAACAAAGTGATTAGAGCAGAAAAGGGAAATTTCCTCCATTGTATTGATCAGATTTCCTAGTTCTTTTCGAAAATGTGAAGCAGGACTGATCTCCTTGGAATGTGAAGTCTCCAGAATTCCTGAAATACTCAGGGAGTTGGACGAGACCCAAGAGAGATACTCAAGCTCCTGCTAATGGGCATGTGAAGGCTCTAAAGGTCAATTTGAATACTGAAAATAGAAATGACCTCATTTATATCACATGCTCATGAAAACAGGTCATTTTGCATATTCTGCAAAGACCTCTAGATTAACATATACCTGCCAGATTTGAATGCAACCAATGATAATCTTAGAATTACTTAATGGAAGCCACTAGCTTTTACTATCGAGGTTGGGTTGCAGACTTACGAATAAAATAGCAAAACAAATCACAATGGCCAGAAGAAGGTGGCAAAATAACATCAGCATAAAGTTAAGAAATAATTGGATCTAAATTGTAATATGTCTCTCATATAATTACTTGACTCTTAAAATGGCAAAAACAAACATTTACGATTCTTAACATTCTATTGTTTCAATTCAGCAAGAAGATTAATATAAACACTAAGTACATCATCCTTCCTCAACATGAACAAGAGATCTTGAAGGTCAATGAGAAGAACACTCAGACTGGCTATTAGAAAGGGGATATAATAAAACCTATACCATAGGTTTGTTGTGAGGATTAGGGGAAATAACTCACCTACAGTATATAACATAATAATTGACACATGATAAGTATCCAACAGCTATTGGTTCTTACTCAGTTCTTATTGTTGTTGTTTGCCAATAAAACACATGGCTTCAGTCAAGTCACATAATTTCTCTGGGTCTTAAGTGGCCCATCTTCAAGAGGAGAGAATCAGACAACTTCTAAGTCCTTTTTTTATTTTCAAGTTGTTTGAATACATGGATATATGCTTGCAGAATTCTGATAAAAGTGTTTTCTGCAAACTTCTTTAGGTAGCTCAAAATTATTTAGGTACAGGTAGTAGAACTATTGTAAAATATGATGAGAAAATAACTTTGAGTTATTTAGACCAGTTGCAAAAAGAGCAATTAGAGCCATCCGCTTAGACAGCAAGGTTGAGGGCTCCAGAGGAAGGATAACTATGAACGTTAAGAAAAAAGCTAGTGTCAAAATAGCAAGAATTACTGCTAAACACTAGCTAATCATGGAACAAGTTGTCTAGTAACCTAAGACCCTCGAATAGAACATTTTTAGAAGAATTGCCTTTCAATAAAAAATATATGTATGGTTAGTAGTACCAGTTATATGATGAGTTGTGGGATGTCAGAATTCTTTAAAAGGAAGGCTTTTGAGATATTTTGATATGAAAAGGAAATAGTTTGTCAGTCAGTCAACATGTGTTACCGGGATTATTTGACCAAAGAGCTGTCAAAGTGCTATAGAAGAACAAAAGTTAATCTGCGTAAGGTCAGAGTTCCAGACAAACACTAAGTAAGTGGAGTTCAATAGAAAGTGAAAACGAGGGTGAACTAACTTTATGGCAATAAGGACAGAATGTGAGGTACAATAAAGAACAGGCAAAGTCCTTGGCTTCAGTAATTACCAAATCACTTTTGCTTACAGTTATTATTTTTCTATTTTGGTACAACCTCATTCTGACAGAGCAAGGTTTTGACGAAAGTGTGATGAGAAAATTGGTGTTTGGCTTTTAACAAATTGAATCTTGAGACTTTGTTCATGAACTCTAGAAAGTGACCCTACACCTGTGGACATATTTGTCTCCCTTTAGAGGTGCCTAAGAAAATTACGAAACATGGTAGGAGGGGCTGACAACATCAGTGATAAAAAATCTTGTATCTGAACCCTTAAAATCCCTAGAGTTGCTCTGTGTCCTATATAATTTTTCCTTTCTTTTTATTCTTTGAGCCATCTCGGTATCTTCGTACCATGTTTGAGCTGTGACTCACAACGAAATATACCCACAACATATCACCTGCCCCTACTGTCTTTTCTCTAAATCATTTGAGTCATCTGATATTTTCCTTAATCAGCTCTTCTTATTCATCTCGACTATTATTACTCATCTCAAGATTTACGTTCTCTGAACATAAGGAGCAATGATTAAAGAATACAGGATATTTTAAGGAATGACTTTATTGTGTTATAACAACTCCTAGTTTCAGTAGTATGGGCATTTCTTGCTTCTGCATCATAAAAAAATAGCTTTACATTTAATATGCCATTAGGTAGCCCTAGTTGTTCAAACACTATACTGTGTTTGAAAACATTACTATACATTTATGTTCAATAAGAATATGAACAATTCATATTTTTAATTTTTTCCTGGTGGATTTCCTAGACACAGACTTCTAATTGAGGTATAAATATATACAGTGAGGGGTAAAAATGTGTAAGCCTGAAGTGTACAGCTCAGTTGATACCCATGCTATATATATGTGTGTGTGTGTGTGTGTGTGTGTGTGTGTGTGTGTGTATTTAGATAGTGGTTAAATGGGCATACCCACACATCCCATAGGTAGATAGATAAATAACTAGATAGACAGATAGATCCATCTAACTACTACCAAGACCAAGATATAAAAAATACTACCCTGGAAGATGCCCTAGTGTCCCTTGACAGCCAGTACCAGCATCTGCCCACCTCTCGCCCTTTTCTCTGCCAGTGAGCAACCACTATTTTGACTTTTGTCATCGTTGGTTTTGCCTGTTCTTGAACATCAAATAAACAGAATCATATAGTAGTTGTCTTTTGTGTCTGGCTTTGTTCACTCAAAATGACATCTGTGACAGTCATCCAGATTGTTGTATGAAGCAGCAATTTAGTTTTCTGAAACAGTACAATGACTCAATATTATTTTGCTGTATTCATACAATGGAATATCACACAGCCATAAAAAACATAATCAACTATGTGATTCTATTTATGTGATGTTCAAGATGAATATTTGGGCTGTTTCAAGCTTTTGGCTTTTATGAATAAAGTTGACATAACCATTCATGTTCAAATCTTTGCATGAAAATGTTTTCATTTACCGTTTATGCCTTAGAGTGGACTTTCTGGATTACTGAGTGCTAATTGTAGCTTCAGTAGATATTGACAAATAGTCTTACAAAGTGGTTGAAGCAATTCACATTCCTACCAGTGGATAAGAATTCTAATTGCTGCAAATCATTCCCAACATTAGGTATTGTATTTTTAATTTTGGCTATTCTGGTAGCCATGTAGTGTTATATATTCTTCTTGCATTTAATGTGAATTTCCATTATTTATGATGCTGAAGTCAAAAATTCAAAATTGAAATTTTGTGTTTCTATGTTATCAACATCCTTGGCATGTGTGGTACAATTATTTACAAAACAACACCAAATTTTTACCATATTGAATTGGTTGAGAGTTAAGGACTTGGTTTTAATTCCAGGTCTGCCAGCAACTAGCAAACTGATATTGGACACCTTGTTTTTCTTATCTGTTTCTTGGGCTCCTCACCTATGAATTCAGTGTTAATTTGTGTCATGAAATTTTAAAATTTCAACATGTATGGTTTAATAAATATTTATTCTCTATCCTAATCTGAGACTCTGGCCAGGGAAGGCCCCTGACTTCTTGGTAGAGAGAAAGACACATGTAGACAACATAACCTTGTATTCTAGGTATTTTTTTACCCAGTTTTCAGATTCCTTTGGACTCACATAGATTTTTAATCCTTTTCCTTGGCAGAAACTGAAAGGGTCAAATGGTCTGAGTTACTATTTATCCTTTGAAGGATTTCTTCCTCTTAAGATTCCCAAAGAAATTCATTCTTGGTCCTCGTGGCAGAGGGACTTTGCTGCAGGGCCAATGTCTTTCTCTCATTTGTGCTGACATAGCTCCTCCTGTCAGATCTAAATCTCAAAACGGGTTATACCCTCACCAAAGTAAATGACTCCCCATCTGCTTCAGGGAAATTCCTTAGCTCAGGAGTGTTGGATATCATCATGTGATCACAATACCAAAAATAAACTTCTTGATACATGAAGTTAAGGCAATTGTTATCCAAAATTATTGTAAGGGTCTTCATCTTATCTGTATTTGAACTCTGGCTATGAAGAGGAACATTCTTTTTCCTTTTGGTCTATACCCAAACCAGTGGTGATTGATGGCATAAGCCATATATGTTGTTTTTCTGTTAAGATTTCCTTAATTCCACATAAATAAATGATTCCCTTGGAGACTGCACTTTGTAAGCCAAAATTGCTACCAAATGTAAAGTTAGCATCTTGTAAAAGCTGCATTAACTCTTCAAAGCCATTAGATTTCTACTTAGTGTAATGAAGATATTATTTACATGGAAATGAGCCCTGGACATCATTGATTTATGAATTTTGCAAACATTAAACCAGGCACAATGATATTCCTGAGAATACAGTAGTAAAAACAAAGAAAAGTCATCTTTCTCTGCCCTCGTGAGCTTAGAATCTTGTCACTGTGTGAAGATCTTGGATTTCAAGTCCATATATCCAATAACCTGAACTAGGTGGGTTATAGAGAAATCAAATTTTATAAAAATATTGGACATTCCAAGGGACCCTCCACCTACAGACAGAAGAATTAGTTTCAAGCCTCCCTTTCTTCTACAAATATTTTTTTACTTCATTTAATTTAACTTGAATTGTTCTAAGCCTTGAGGAATTAGGAGTGAATGAGACAGATGCTTATTGTCCTTCTGACCTACTGTTATCTTAGATTCTGCTTAGAAAATTCTATGCCTAATGGCTCAGAGCCTAGGTCACTATTCAGTTATTAACAACAGTTTTAACCTTCATATAAACACTCCATGTTCACATGTATCCTCCTCCCAGGGAGCCTAGGACCTTGTTCTTCTTTTCTTTTTAAAACTATAAATACAGAATGTGTATGCATGTGTGTGTGTGTGTCTGTGTGTGTGTGTGTACTTGAGACTATTTGGTTTGTCAAGAGTATATACTAACTTGGAGAGAGAGAGAATGATAGAATAATCCTCATATCTTTGAATATGCCCTGAAGTTTGCATATTAGTTACCATCTTCTCTCCTAAAACCCAAGCAAACCAGCTATGGTATGCTTAGACTACTAGATTTAGAGTCAGAAAACTCTGAATTTGAATTCAAGCACTTCCAATCACTACCTGAGTGACCTTGGTCAACTTATTTCTTGTCTGTAGTTTGAAAAAAATCTCATATATAAAATGGGGATAATACTTCCCAATTCTTAATCAAATTTTTAAAAAGGAAATTGCCTTGCACAGGAGATTCAGAATATTTATTTGAACTATGCAGCCTGAGCAGCTCTCTATGTAATAAAAGGAGCTAATACTATAGTTATTTCTCATTGTCATGGCCATTGACAACAGAATGTGGTGGAGAGAATGCTATCAGCACACATTCCCATATACACCATGACCTACTTTGCTCTTTGCCAGTCATCATTTGTTCAAAACACCGTTTGCCAGGGATCAAATTATGCTTTGAGTGTAAGTATAATATCTGGATGGCTGGGCACATATGCACTCAGAAATATACCTTCATTCATAGAGGGAAGGCTTTCACAAAGTTCCCTCAACCATGCTGCACTCCACCGTCAAATATTTCCTTTCCCTATGGGTCAGTTATCCCATTTTACTAATGATGCATGGATAAGCTAAATGATATCACTCAGGCACAAATGACAATTAGATGGCAGAGCGGGAATTAGAACCCATTAGGTGGCTTTACTTCCAGGTCTGTTCTCATGCCATTGAACAAGTCTTGTGCTCCATTTCAGCTCAGATTTCTTATTTACAGTTGATGTTTTGTTGTCTGAAATTTCACAGATTAGCACTTTGACCCCTTAAAAATAGATTTAAATGATTGTAACACTCTTGCCTTGGTGCACTTTTATTTTTGCTTAATCAGTTCAACAAAGCCTTCTACTGTGAGCAGAGAAAGGCAGAGACGAAGAGACAGTTCCAAGCATTCAATTATTCATCAGAATCAGTAGTGCTTTATGGAAGCAAAATAGACACAACCAGAATTATCATGATTTAGCAAGGGAATTGCTCTAGATCTCAGCATGAAAAGAATATGCCTGTGCTACAAAAGCAAAACTGTGGAATCTGATTTCATAATTCTGTTGTTTTGCCCATAAGAAATTTTGTTTGCTGTATGTACCTCATCTGTCTATCTGTATATATATATATATATATATATATATATATTAGGACTCAATTCATCTGCATACAGAAGAAAATCCAAAAATAGCAGTGATTAAATCCACAACAAAATTCATTCTTTCAAATAAAGGAAGTTCATAAGTATACAGTCCAGATATGATACCTGGCACCATGGAGTTATCAGAAAGCCTCCTTTTCTCTTTAATCTGCTCCATTATCCTAAGTGTGTGGCTTCTATCTTTAACGTCCCCTCCTGGCCCAATGTGGCTGCTAAGATTCCAGTCCTCATGTCATTATTCCATGCAGTAGGGAAGACAGAAGCACATGCTGTCTATCTTCCTTTTATAGGAGTTCTTTTGAGAGTCCTGCACAATTTCTGCTATTTCATTTTGGCTAGATTGTACTCTAAGAACCACCCTTAGTGCTGTGGAGATAAAAGCTTCTATGTTGTTTGGGTTTTCTTTTGTTTAGCTTCACTCAGTTTTGTTTTCTTTTTAAGCTGGCCATGTTGACTCTGCTACTGTTACAAGGTCTCATGCAGTAAGGAAGAGGGAGAATGGTTATTGACTAGATAATTAATAGTGTCTGTCACAGTGTTTAAACTATGTATAGAGGAAATAGCAAACATGAGAATTATTTAGGGGCCAACTATGAGTGAGCTTTCAAATAATTCACATAAAAAATTAGTCTATGTAAATTAACAATCCTACCAATAACTATAAGGATGTCTTTAAATACTTTTCTGTGTTATTTTAACAACAAAAACAATGCATGATTTTTATACCAATGTGGAACTATGAAGAAAAGTTCATCATTTCCCCCTTTCCTCTTTGCCACCCTGTTTCCCTCTCCACTTCTCAGAAAACTAAAGCTAGCAGTTATGTACATCTTCCCATATGTCTCTAGAATAATACAAATCAATGATATATCTGTTATGGACCAAAGTGGATTATACTATGCAAATTATTCTGCAATTTAATTTTTTAACCTAACTTAAGTTCATGTAGATGTCCGCATTCTTTTTAATAGCTGCTAAAAATTCCTGAGTGTGGATATGCCATAACTACCTCACAAAGAAGACAACTCTTGCTGTTTAAAATATCCAGAAGGGCAGCAAAATCAGCTTGATGAGGTCCTGGAAACCACTGGCAAACCAAGGGTCTGGATGGTTGAAAGAAAGCAGCTTTGGTGTTGAGCACAACACGTGGGCTAACATGGCTAGCCAGGATGCACAGCAGGCTCAGTGTGACCGGAGCATTTCCAGGACAGAGGGGGCACTTTTCAGCATAGTTTCTTATGCCATGAAATCCCTAAAGACACCATTTATGCCATCTGGCTTTGTTGTTCCTCTCAATCAGCATCTTTAGACATTTCTACTATTCATTTTTTCCCTTTTCAAAATATCTCTCCCATCAAATCACCATCTAATTTCTAAATTCTGAAAAAGAACTTTTTTAAGTAAAACTTTTTGCCCTTAAACCATGTTTTCCATTTATTAGTCCACCTGCTTATAGTTTCTTTCCATTTTGAGTTCGAGAATTATTTTTGTTCTGTCTTTCACACATTTGTTTCTGACCTCTTGCGCCTTTTTTATCCATATCATGCTTCTTATACTTGTCAAATAATTACTTATTGAAACACAAATCAGAATATATGCTTTTATCTTGAATTTGCATATTTAAATTTCAACATGAAAAGGAGCTGTGTTAGAGTCTGAATCTCCAACTTTTCGGTTACTCTCTCTGTTTTTAGAGCCTCCTGCCACGAACTGCTCTCCTGCCCAACCTTGCCCGGTCCACTTTCTGGGAGCTGAATGCATGTCATGAGCACGGTGTATAAGTAAAGCAAGTAAGCAAGAAAGCCAGGGCAATTCTATGGCCAAGACCACAGGAGCACTTGCTCTGGATCACAAACGTGCAGGTGTCTTGGCATATGAGGCAGACAAATATGATCCAGAAACTAGCATCAAGCTACTCATGTCCTTTCTGCTGATCCAAGCTTGAAGGATTTTCCCTCCATTTATGTTTTGTGAAATGAGCCTGGGTAAATAGGGAAACAGAGAAGCTGCTCATGGGAGAGGCTTCCTATACTCATGCATTCTTTCATCTCTTTCCTGGTACCTTCATTTTACAGTGAGGTAAGTTGGGGGTGCCAGGAAATCAGGAAGCTGGTTCTGAAAACATCTAACAGCATAACTACACATTTTCCTTGGTCTCTTATATCACTTTTACTAAGGAAGGTGATCTATAGTTATGCAATGATCAGTGACAATGTCAAGAATAAAAATCTCAGAGAATCTCATGTGTGGAAGCAATCTGCATGTGAAGAAACTGAGGCAATAAAATGCTTTGCCCCAAGTTGTGCTGTTGTCAGTGCCAGAACCAAGCGCTTGTCCATTGTGCAGGCTCCCTGCACTCTGCCCTTGGCCCCAGGATGCCTCAGCTGTTGAACTGATGGATGTAGCTATACCCTCCATCACTTCTGAGAAAAAAATCACCAAGCATGTTATGGAATGCTAATCACATGCCAGATGCTACTGTGCAAGATATCTTCATGCTTTCATTTACTCTGAATATTTTTCCAGAAACACTTAACTCTTACATGCAGCCTCTCTGTAGGCACTATGGATGAACCAAAGAGGGTCTCTATCCTCAAGGAGCTTGAGGTGTGTGTCTGTATTTGTGCAGAGGGTGAAGGTGAAAAGTGAAAGAACAGTAAGTAAATATATATGATTAGTGTCTTGCCAATGGGTTTTAGTCTTAGACAAGTTCACTGTGGATTCAATGAAACCGAAAATGACAATGGAACGTTCTTGGGGTGAAAAGTTTTTATTTCCATGGTGGCAGGTGAATCACTAGAATCCTGTCCATTCAGAGCAAGTCTGCATGCAGCAAGCCAGTCTCTGCCTCTGGGCCTGTCTGCCCCCCGAGCTATCTCAGTATCTGTCCTCGGCACTGCCACTACTCCAGTCTCTGCTCTCCTACAGCCATGCAGCCATGCCACCATGTCTCCCAGAGCACTGGGCGGAGCTCTTTTATATAGTGTCGATAGCAATGTATTGCCCACACGTGTGTAGTGAGCAAGCTGACTGGGGCCAGACGAGAATCCTGGCCATAGGAACCTTCACTTTCTCCACAATTAGATAGTGTTTTGTTAAGTGGACATCAGCTTTAGGATAGAGAACAGTGTGAAAAATGAGGTAAGAAAGATACAGAATTGATATTATTTCATTTAATCCTAACATTAAGATATGAAACAAGAACAATTATTATCCCTAATACAGATATTATTATACAGAAACCTAATACAGATTATATAATACAGAAACCAAGGCTCAGAGGAGTTCAATAACTTAAGTTCACACATCTTGGGCAGGAAGGAGCCAGTACTAAGTCCAGGTGTGCCTCACCAGAGTTGTGCTCTAGTCCCCGTGCCCAATTCCCTCTAAATGAAAATGTGACAGGAAAAAACAAAAAATTGCTTTAAGTTTTATTCAAAGCATGGATTATTAAAAGAAAATGCAATGGTAAGTGCTGATGACTCAGTATTTGAACTGTTGAGCTGAGTTCCTTAATGAGGTTAAGGCTCACGGCATCAGAACTTGAATTATTTCATCTTGAGAATGGCAGAAAAGAGGCCAAATAAAAAGACATTATTGGATTCATCTGGTTCCTATTTTCAAGCATCAAAGAATCAGATAATAGGTACACAATTCTTGAAGCATTGCTGTTCAAAGCAAGGTCAGCTGCTAATAAAGACATCTACTATTTAATCATGGATCAGACCGCTTGACTTTGCTTGTATCACTGATACCAGCCATTATTGGCTGAGAACCAGCAGAGTACTCAGTACAGCATGAAATAAGAGAGGTTTGGGGATCTGTTAATTGCATCTTGTCTCAGCTGTAGGAGGTATACTACTCCAAAATCAGTCCTTTCCAATTATTCCAGGTTGCAGCTGGCATGGTGAACCCCGGGTTGTTTTCACCCAATGGAAGAGTCTAATTTTATCACAGAATCACAGGACTGGCAAGACCTTGAGAGGTCACCAGAGGTTTTCAGGCAAGACTGCACTGAGTGAATGTATCTAATCCTATTTTAAACCATCTCCAGAGAGGCAATTCCATGATTTCTCTTGAAAGCCAACACTAGCATGAAGCAACCTTTTCATAGGCAGGCTAACATCCCTAATGATTTATTTCAAATTCTTCTTTCACTGGGTGCATAATGCTAGTATACTATCTCTATTTTCCCTCGTAATTTTTAAAAGAATATTGTTAAAAGTTGAAAAAAACTTATTTTTTGATAGAGGGATTGATGATTTGTAATTGTTTAGTGGGATACTTTAGTGATTATTTAGCTTAATGTGCCTGAATTGAACCTTATTTTATGGTAGTTTTAAGAACTCCAAAGAAATGAAAATGACTTTGAAGGACTTTCCACCCAGCTCCCACTTTCCTTCTGGTCTCCCAGCTCTAGGCACAGTGGCCATTTTATATATTCAAATGTGCCGACCTTATTTATTTCTGACTCAGGGCTTTTGCATTTGTAATTTGATCCTGTGCCTGTGACAGTCTGCCTAAATCTTCCCATGGAGGGTCCCTCCTGCTCCGAAGAGCCGTCCCTGATCAACCTATTTAAAGTTTCCTCAGGACATGTATCAGTCTCTAAAATTATCTTCTTTATTCCCTAGTTGCCATATTTGTTGTTTCTCTCCTCCAGGAGAATATAAGAACAAGGGACCTCACCCGACTTTTTTTAGCCATCATAATCCCAGTGCCTAAACAGGTGTGTGATAGGGATTCAGTAAATATTTGCTAAACAAAGGAGTGCGATATTTGAGTAGCAATAGAGCATTTGAAATGTTACATAAGTCTATTTCTCCTCAGAGAGCTTCCAGAGTGGTATATTCTGAGCTTGCTTACATGAACTTTACACTGTGTCTTCAAGTCCCAGATCCAGCATTTACCGCTAGGTCAAGTTACTTAAATTCTGAGTTTTAGTTTGTAATCTGTGAGGTAGTGACAGTGAAACGGATCTCATTTGTCAGCTATTAGGACAAATGGGTTGTTTTACAGAGAACATAATTAATTTACTTTTTAAAACAATATTTATTGAGAATCTACTATGTTCCAGGCTCTGATCTAGAAGCTGAGGATAAAGCAGTGACCAACTGATAAAAATCTCTACCCTCAAAGTTCATACTTTGGTGCAGATAAGTATGTTTCCTAATTTGAAAAACAAGCTTCTGAACTTAACCTACTTGGGGATTAAATTTGAACTCTGCTCAGTGTATTAGTGTAGTGCAGGCTCTTTATTCTATAGTCAACATTTATGTACTACATCTTATTATGTATCCTAGCATATGTATCCAGTCAATAATGGTGTAGTGAGAGGGTTCTGAGAGACATCTGCATATAAGAGGGTGTGGCCTGTCTCACCTACAAATGGACTGCTTATATTTTACACCTGTACTGCATAAAGAGCTCTGTAAAGAGGTACAAAAAACATTTGTTTAATATCAATCGTATGTATTTCAGTAAGACTATCAACAAAAAATAGGTAAATATTTCTTTGGACTCTGGAGAGAGAAAGCCTTTTTTTTTCTGGAAGTAAAGGTGTTTCTTGATTTCTTTCACATTGGTGAAAGTTAGAATTAGGACCTTGATCTTTTGAAAAGCTCTTTTTTTTTTTTTACCAGTTATCCATTCTCATATCTTTTTTTAGAAAAAGATAGGCAGCCAAAAAAGTTTTTTAATATATTAATAGATTTCAGTAAACATATAATCACACATTTTTTAAACATAGGTGAGTTCATATTTCTAAAATTTATCTTTTTATTTACCAACATGTGATGAACACATTTGATGTCAACAAATACACAGATTACCCATCATTTTTAATGACTACACAAGATCTCTGCATGAATGTACCATGATAGATTTGTGCAACCCTCAGTTGTTGGACAATTAAGTTGCTTCCAGTTGTTTTGCTATTCTAAACACTATTGGTATAAACATAGCTGATAAAACATTTTTGTACAGTTGTTTGATTTCCTTATTTTGTACCATTCTTTGATTTTTGGAAAGAATTACTCTACCTAAAAAGAAGGTACAGATCAAATGGATTTGATTATAAGAAAGACAATTTTTAACATATGTAATAATAAACCAAATATAATGAAAAATGTGAAGTTTGGGAAATATTTATAGGATATACATAAAATAAAAGCATGATTGCTTGAGGCAGTCTGCCAAGTTCAACTTCCTAACTAGCTCTATGAGCTGGGGGATGTTACTCTCTCTGTGTGCTTGCTTGGATTTCCTCATCTGTAAAAGTGGGGATAATAATCACACCCATATTAAAGATCCTTGTGAGAAGTAAATATAAGATGCCCTGAACTGTGTCTGAAACTAAGGAATGGTCATGTCTGTCAATAAACAGGTCAGCAACGGTAACTTCCTGAATGTCTCCAGAGCTTAGAGTTCACTAATATCTGAACATAAACTAAAAAACATAACACAGCATCCACATCGGAAGTAATATAAACAGCTATTTAATAAATTAAAAGATGTTTAAAAGGTCTAAAATAAAAAACATGAAAGATCCACAAAATACATTTTAGCCTATCTATTTAGCAAATATTAAATGAAGTGAGACTAATACTAAGATTCTCCTAAACTCAGATAACAATGTAAATTTGATTAACACATTTGGAAAATAATTTGGACAAACATATTAAGAGCTTCAGAAAGGGCTCACCCCTTTAATTTATAATTCTGTTTCTGAGAATATACTTAAGGATATAATCCACAATGTGCACAAAGTCCATACTACAAGATGTTTATCCAGATAGCACATATACTATGGAGCCAAAGCAGCAAAGTGGTTCACTGGTGAGCTTGGGAGTGAGATAAAACCTGCTTCAAATCCTGCCTCCACCAGGAATTATTTCGTTTGAGACAAATGTTTAACCTCTTTTAACTGAACTCTCACCTGAAATTGAAAATAATACCTAACGTCATGAATTTGTTATGAAGAAGACAGGTTAGCTGACACAGAACAAACTCTCAAAAAATAATTGCAATTGCTACTATTAATAAAAGCCCACATTTTTAGATAACCCAAATAATTGTAGAGACATATATTATTACATATTTTTTAAATATTTTAAGAACATAAATAAATAATGTCACTGAACATTCTAATGGATATATTTAGTTCAAAAATGATTCAAAAATGAATCTATTAACCTTACCTGTTAAAACCATACATTCAAAAGATAAATAATGTCAAATGGTAATATTTATGGTAGAATGATACTTTTATTATTTTATTCTGTGTCTATATGTATGTGTCTTGCAAATTTGTGTGATTTCTACATTTTCTTTAGCATGTGTTACTCTTACAGAAAACAAGTATTTGTATTAATAAAACACACTAATTCCTAACTAAAACTTATTATAGTTACAATAATATACAAATAAGATTGTAATGAGTATAATTTATTTAGCTAAGAATCTAGGTGTTCCTCTTGTTCTGATATCTTCCTATCATCAAATATTTATTATGTGTTCCCAGGCACTTAGCACTTGCTGGAGGCAAGCCTGAGTAAGTCCCTATCCTCCAGGTATTGACACACGAGATCATCTCGCCAATAACATCCGCTAAGGCATAAGAAATGTACACATGTTCGTGGTGACTTTTGAATAAATTCAAAATGACAGTGAATACTTCAGAGTATATTTTTATACCCATTGGTATACATAGGTGTAACTCATTAAAAGTTTAACATTTAAGTGGTAACAAATGAGAAGCTAACATTTTCTCCAGGGAAACAAAAAACCCCGACTTCCAAATTACTGTAAAGTTTTAGTTGTGGAGTTCTGAAGTGTATACATTGGTCAGAGTGAGAGGTTTTACTAGTTGTCAGCATGTAAATAATTAGCAGTTAATATTTTCCACTAGATGGGAAGAAGCACCACCTCCACCCACTCTTCCTAAAAACCTTCCTTCCTCACTTGCTTTGCTTGGAAAGTCAGCTGGAGTTGCTAAGCAAAGCTTAAACCAGGTGATTCTTTCAATTCTTATTAATTACTGACCAAGATCTTCCCAGAAAAAAAAATCAGTTATAGCATGAAAGGTAATATAACATGAAAATTTACCATCCTTAAAAAGTAAATAATAATAAAAAGCTAAATGAAACGAAAGATCTGAGTGATATTTTGAAACCAAGGTGAGTCCTCCGCCCTGACTTTCATCTTGATAAGGAGAGGATGGCATGGTTCTCGTTCAATGCTCTGTTCCCTGTGTGCGCGGCACATGGTGGGCTTTCATTCAGACAATACTAACACAAAGAATGAGAAGATGGCATTTTGATGAGGCCCTAATATATAAATTAGTAACATTAGTAACATTGACTTCACAATTGAAATATTGATGATTATGGAACTATATAGAAGAATAAGTGGCCCGACATTCGCTGCCAAGTTTGGAATTTGTGAAGATGATTCTGGAGCCTTTGTTTAGTCAGCTCCCATCGTGTGTGTGCAGGATGCGCCCAGTGCTGCCTTCGTATACGGTGCAGGAAGTGAGTTACCCTTTGAAATAAGGGGAGGGGGCATAGTTGTTTGTCATAGTGGTAGACAACTACTTACGAAGGTAGATTTTTAGTATTTAAAACTCAAATTAATATTTCAAATACATAAGTAAGACATGCTCGCTGTAGAAAACTGGGAAATATGGAAATTAGAGAGAAGAGAAATACTTTTTCCAGCACTCATGGGAAGATACTTGGACAATGTACTGAATTCCCTCTCCATTTTTCAGCAACCACACCTTACCCTCAACACACACACCCGAACACATGCAGGTGTAGCTATTTTTCATATTCATTAGGTCTAAGGAAAACTCTGGGCTTCAGTTCCTGTGTTTTTGAATTCCTCATATCATATTCACAAGAGTATGAGACATTTACATTAGCCCTGTGATTCTTTCCCCACCTCTCTCAAACGATACACAAGCTATGCTTCTTATTTGATTAGTAGAAGGAAATTATATTTAACCCCTCAAATGGAAGTGTTCATAGTACAACATTCTTTCAGGAGTTCTGCCCAATTCTAGATAAGGGTCATCTGTTATCTTCAAAATAGGGAAAATAATAGCACATACTTCCAAAGTTTTGTTGATTAATGAGAATTATGTGAACTGATACACGTGAAGGAATTAGAACAACAACCATGTAGTATGAGTTCAACAAATATTGGCTATTATTGTTGCTGTCATCATTTTTATGTTCTCTCTCACATGGTCCTGTGGTTTTATAGAAGGGAACAGGGAAAAGAAAGAAGAAAAGTGGGGGCCACATCAATACCAGGTGAAGCAAAAATAGCAGAACAAAAGAGCTGTATCACAGTATAAGGGAAAAATTACTGCATGCATAAAGAAACAAACCCTATTTGTGAGTATATGTGGAGAGATTGGGCTCTAATACTACAAAATATTTAAAAATATTATATAAATGCAACATATCAAATTATCATAATAAATATTGTGAAACCTCTCAAGATAATTATTTCTTATGATCATTGTGTAACCAAAGCTAATATTTGCTATTCAACAGAGGAATAAAATAAATAACTTCATGAAATCTGTAGTATCTTAATTAAGCTAATTTCATCCATAAAATACATGAGTCAACTTGGCAAGGATCAAATGCAACTTCGTTTATCAATTAAAAATTTTTAAATCTAGTTGACTATTTTTAAATTGTATGAAAGCAAAAAAGAAGCAGAAAAGGAATTACTGCTTTCAAAGGCATCCTTTTTGCTTTTCCTACTCAAAAATGGCTCTGATTAAAATTTTTAGCTTTGGCAAGCAGTTATCCAAAAATATGATCAAATGATAAATGGATGAGAGATTCATGACTAAAACTCAGCTTTATGCTGTGCTTTCCAAGTAATATTTTTCTACCAAATTTGAGTAATTATTTTTACAATGCAGACATGTGGCTAATCTCTGAGCAGTCTATGAAAAACCAAAAGTGGGGGAACTGCTCATATGATAGGCATCCAATGGGCAAAGATAAATTCACAATTAAATTCCTTAAAATGTCTTTTGCTTGCTCTCACAAGTTGCATGTCTCTAAGACAGACATGCAAGATGTTTATTGAGAAAGGCTCTTGGGATCAGCCCCCATGGAAGGGACAGGAAGGAAGCAGAGGGAGAAGCTGGACTACATCACAGGCCCCAGGTCAGCTTGGGTTGACCCCAACAGGAGCTCTGGAGCTAAAAGTGCCTTTCAGTGTTCTCCCTTGTTGAATCTGAAATTGTGAAGTCTTTATACCCAGACATCCTGGGCTCTTGGACTCCTCAACAAGGCAGTGGCCTTGGATGAGGCAGCTCTGTGCAGATGAAGCAATTTCTTAAGAAGCTGACAGCTAAAGCTTATCTTCCAAGATTATGTCCAGTATCTGGACAAAAAGCTCCTCCTTGAAGGATGCACTGGGCAAAATGTCTTGATTTGGGCAAAATGTCCACTACCCACGCTATTCTGTTTATTTAGACTAGTATAATTGCAGAGTAAATCTTCAAGGAAAATTTTGTAAACTTTTTCCCACTCTTCTCTCCCACCTGATTTCATAACATTAATTCGTAATTGTCCTTGAGATAAAACTTAAGTATCAACTCCTTCAGGAAGCCTTCACCACCCAAAGGATGTGTGCTTATTACTACCACTAAATTTTGTTTTTAAACTGTCTTTGAATGCGTCAGTGTCCTCAGGGAAGGAGAGCTCCTTTGGAGCAGGGATTGTGTCTTGATCATCTTTATATTCTAACTGTCTACCACAGAATCTACATTATAATAGTCACTCAATTGAATATTTTTTGAATGAAAACAGTCATTGAGTGAATGAATGTTGATTTAATATCTCTGGAGGTAACACTGATGCTTCTGTAGACAAGGAACTACATGATTTGGAGATTCATTGTACTTAGTGTTAGAGGCTTCAGTAAACCTAAGGAAAAGTTGACATCAAATTTTAATGTTATTAAGTAAATATAAAGTCATTTTATTACTTTAAGGACATTTATCAAAAGTTGTACCATATAATACTTCGGTTAATGTTTATTTAGAAATGTCTGGGTTCCTATTTCTACAGTCATGGGCAATGCCTATGCCCAAATAATATGACAATAAACACTTTTCAATAGCCTGAAAGTTGTGTGGCTAAATTGTAATATATAACTTAACCCATATTTGTTTGAAGTGTATGTTATTTTCATCCCCATTTTGTAGACAGAAAAAAATTGAGGCTTCAGGGATTTTAGAAAGTTACACCATGCTTACATCTACTGAGGGAAAACTGACATTAAAATATTTATTATATTTCAAAAAATTATGCTTTAATACCACAATCAACCAACAGTACTTTAGAAATCTACAGATATTTACATATTTTATCATATTTATATGCACATATTTTATCTTCAGAAACTGTGTAAAACATTGCTTAAAAATTACAAGAATTGATTGTATTATGTTGTAAGAAAGACATGCAGTACACTTCATCTTCCAAAACTAGTCACAACTTTAAACTAGCTTACATGCTCTTCTGCAATGTGACCTTGCTACTCCCCATCAAAGAAGGGAGAGTCTTTTTCCCTTCCTCTTGAATCTGGGCTGGCCTTAATGACTCTTGAAGCCAATAAAGTGGGGCAGGAAGGATACCCCATGACTTCTGAATCTGAGTCAGAGGACTGGTGCTTCCTCCTTGGTCCCTTGGACCACTCGCCTCTGGTCATTTCTTCCCCAGATGCTCTCTTTTGGATCCCACACATCATTTCTTAAGAGACCCAAACTTCATGGAGAGGCCATAGGGGACACTGTGTTGATAATCATAGCTGAGTCCAGACTTGGAGTTATCCCACCCAGGAAACATATATGAGTGAAGCAGCTTCCAGATTCTCCTACACCCCAGCAACACTAGTCACCTCCAGCCATTTGAGTTTACCAATTAAGGCCCCAGACATAATTAAGAATAGATAAGCCATCTCCACTCTGTTCTGTCTTGACCCACAGATTACTTTAGAGCAAAATAAAATGGCTGTTCTATTAGCCTACTTTCACTTGGGGATGTTTTTTGTTACACAGCAGCTATCAGACATCTTAGCACTAGCAACGTTATCTTCTATTACTCAAGTTTAAGTGAGCTACCAGATTCTACCAGCCAAAGATCAAATGGGAAAAGTAATGTTCTGAAATATTACATAAAAGCCTAACTATTCCTTACTATCGTACAAATCTGAATCTTGAAAGTGAAAATCCCAAAGTCATTTAAATTAATAATGGAAAGATGACTCAATGATTAAGCCACTTGAATTATTGTATCTTATATTGACAGAACTGAACAGTTTCTCCATTTCCCACCCTAACTATTCAAAATGGGAGATTTGACAACTTTAGAGTGGAAATTTTTATTTATCTTTCCTAATAACTACCTAGCTGACTAGTGACTATTAATGCTTTATAGATACAGCAATACAGACACAAACTCTATAGGACTTGATTTAAATCACATTTATGATAATGTAAAGAGTAGACGTGACTTAGCTGCTGCTATTTAAAATTAAAGACTCAAATAATTCACTGTGAGCTCAAGTGTTTTTACTTAATTAACTGTTACTAGGGAGCATGTGATGATTAATTTTAGGCACCACTTTGGACTAAGAGATATCTAGATACATGGTAAGATATCTAGATACATGGTAAGAGTGCCCCTGGAAGAGATTAGTATTTGAACTCATGGACAGAGTAAAGAAGATTGCTTTCACCAATGCAGGTGGACATCACCCCACCTACTGAGGGTGTGAATAGAACAAAAATTTTTTCTCTCTGCTTGAGCTGAGACATCTATCTTCTCCTGGCCTTGAATATTAATATTCCTAGTTCTCAGGCTTTCAGATTCAGACCAGGATTTACACTATTGATCCATTGATTCTCAAACATTTGGACTCAGACTTAAACTATCAGCAAATCTGGTTCTCAGGCCTTCCAACTTGGATTGAATTACACCACTGGCTTTCCTTGTTCTACAGATTGTTCTACAAGTTGTCGTGAAAATTCTTAGTCTCCAAAATCAGTGAGCCAATTCCTATAATCAATCATTCAGTCAAATACTATTGGTTCTGTTTCTCTGCAGAACCCTAATACAGAGTTCTCATTTCAGGATCCTTATAAGTCTTCTCATAATTATTTATCTATTTGCTGTATATTATTTTTCCTATCATATAGGTGGTCCCTAAACAAATTTAGTCACAAGCAATGTAGCCCAAGTAGACCCAGGTTAGAGAATATAATCTCCAGCTTCTAACTGTTATCCTTAACTAGAGTGAAATGTGAGTAGATTTATTTCCCTTTTTACCCAAATTGATTTAGTGGACTACATACACTGAGTGCTGGGGAGAAGGGAAGAGCCTAAAATTTGTAGAAATACTTTTTGACAATCCGACTCCATATACAATATTCCCTAAAATACATTTTGTTATAACTGTCTTCATAGTGTGATCAATATTTATTTGAGGGTTCTGATTTTGTTTTCATTGTTGTTACATTTGATTAGCATATATGGAAATAAGTTGTATGCTTACATACATATATGTATATATAGGAGTGTGGGTATATGTGTATGTGAAACTATGTGTGAAGAATTATGCAAACCATGTAGCAAGATAGGTAATTAATCTTTATCTCAGTTTCTATAATTTCACAAAACAAACTGAAATAAATATTAAAAATTACAGCTGGAAATAGCATAAATCTATTAAGATTTAGGTTCATTCTTATTCTTTTTTTATAAAGTGAATGGAAAATTTGTTTATATCAACATTTCCTTTACTATTTCATTGCCTAGTGCAAAGCAAAAGAATAACTTCAAATATGTATTTCTTCAAATGATAAAACCAACCATTCATTAAATGCCATTCACCATCGCTTTATATGGTTCCTTAGTTCTGAAGGCATGCTAAAGTGAAATTCTTGATGAATCTATTTCTATTTTTCTTTTACTACAAAGAAATCAGATTAATAAGAGCCTTTAGCTGATGGGAAATAAGTCAAGCCCTGAGTGTAGCTAACATTCAAATTAAAAGAACAATTTGGCAATTGATCTGCCATTAGGAAAAAAAAAAAAAGCAGACAGGCGAAAACCCAGGGCCTGGAAACAAATTTGTCTTTCTTAAATGCTCACTTTCAAGTGTGCCTGGTTTCTAGCCCAGTTTGTATCAAAAGGGATCAATTTTCCCCCCTTTTCCCTGTTCTACTTTTGCACTGGTATTGTCTGAATCCCAGAGTGAGCAGCAATACATCATCTTGCTTCAACATCTGCTAGAGCCCCCTCTCCTCCTAATCTGCCCAGATCCCCAAAGCCTTTTCCACCTGCTATAGCGCCAAATGCTCATTATAGCATACAGCTACGCCCTTCACTGTCCTTCCTCCCAGATCCTCAAGGTTAACGTGGAACAATGACTGTTATTAAGTGGGGGCTTTAGGAATATAAAAGCAGACTGGGCAAGGAGAAAGGGGGAGGGGCAGTGGAAGCACTGGGTGGAATGCCAGGATTGCTGGCAGGAAAGAGCTGCTAGAAAGCTGTGGCCAATTTTCCAGTTGAAATATGAGTCACTGAACAGAGATGCCCTAGAAATAAATAGCTTCCCTGTTCACTGCCCAGTACTAGAAGAGACCACACCCACCAGTGGTTTTGTGTCAGGGCACTTTGGGGTATAGCTTTGAGCAGCTAGTGGAGAAAGGGAGATAAAAATGGCCAGTTTAAGGAAGCTGGCAAATCTGGAAGTTAGTTTACTGCTTGGCCAACTGTAAATTGGAAGGAATTGGAAATTGCTCTGTCTCCTCTCATTTCTTTTTCAAACCACCAACCTGTTCCTTCTTGCATCATCAGACCAACCACAATGGAAGAGTTGAGGTACATTGGATTAGACTGCTTAGAAAACAGAGAAATTCAAAAATCACTTGATATGCTGCATACATCTTATATTATCATGGGACTTGAAAAAATATAAAAAGAAATCTAATCGGGGAGAGGGGATAAGAGGCAGCTTTCATTTAAATTTCCTGTCTTTAGCAGCTGTGTACCTCACTCCCAGATGCCATACTTGATGTGATTTCCTTTTAGTTTTGTACGAGATATTTTAAGAAGTTAAATGCTATTTCCTCAGTGACATTCATAGGGATGATTTTGATAAACCACATGAACGCCGGCTGGTCTCTGGCAGAGTTGGCTGACTCTGCCCTGGCCACACTATCCTGCCCATGCACCACTAGGCACCAGCTCCGGCAGGATCAGGTCACTCCCTATTGCTCTTTGACTCCTGGAGAAAGTATAGATCCACGGATTCCCCCAAAGGACACCTGGTAAAATTTTACTTGCCTCTACCACCAGAGCCTCAGGAACGTGTGTCTCTATCCCATAACCACACAATGTGCTGATCTAAATAAGGCGCAGGCCACCTCGCTCAGCCCAGTGGCTGTTCTAGCCACGACACTGGAGGGCTGAACAAGCTCTCATTAATAAAAACAGCTGAGTGTAAAGCTGCCTGGGCTAGAGCAGGAGTGTGTTACTTACTCCATGAAATGACAGCACTCTTAAATTGTCAGACTTACGCTTAGAAGATTGTTATATTTCTCTTTTTTTAAAATCCAAGTTCGAGAATTACAACTAATTTTGGAGAGGCAGCTTTTTACAAACTTGTGAGTAAGGAAGAAGAGAGGCACTTTGAGGATTATAAGTTCCTCATTTTCAGTTGGGTTGATCAAGATACTAGCAGATCTTTGCTGTGCGTTTGTGTAGGATAGAAAAGTAGTCAGAGTTTAACTGAGGTGAACATTGCAGAAGCATATTTTTAGCAGCTCTATTACAATATCATTGACATAAAAAATTACAAATACTGAAGTTATACCACTTGATGTTTTGCTATCTGTATACATTGTGAAACGGTCACCACAATCAAGCTAATTAGCTTGTCCATCATCTTCAGTGTGGGTGTGGTGAGATGTATCTATCTTATTAGTGAATTTCAAGTGTCCAATATAGTATTGTTAATCATAGTCACCATGTTGCACATTAGGTCTCCAGTACTTTTCATCTTGCATAGCTGAAACTCTATGCCCTTTCACCTGCATCACCCCATCTGCCCCTCCCCGCAGACCCTGCTGACCACCAAGCTACTGTTTCTATGAGTTCAACTATTTTTGATTCCAAATTTAAGTGCAATCATACAGTATTTGTCTTTCTGTGTCTTGCTTATTTCACTTAGCATAATGTTCTCCAACTCCATCCATGAGTTGCAAATAACAGGATCTCCTTTTTTAAAACTGAATAATATTCAAGGGGTGTGTGTGTGTGTGATACTTTCTTTATCTGTTCATCTGTTGACAAACATTTAGGTTGTTTCTATATGTTGGTTATTCTGAATCATGCTGCCATGAATATAACTTTGGAAATCTAAAATCTCAACTTTGTCCTAGATATTATATATATATATATATATATAACTTCTACCCCTGTTGCTTTACTATCTCCATTTTGAGATTGAGAGGTAGTAAATAAATGCTAACATGGAGTCTTTTATGTAAATGTAGCTTAATATGGAAGTGGAAAAATAGGTTTTTTTGAAGTAAATCTTAGAAAGCCTATGGATGGTATAGAAGCATGATCCTAGTTCTTTCATTGGCCTACAGAGTAATACTGAGTAAATTTTGTTTTACCTCTCAGGCCTATTTTTTCCTTATGAAATAGCATAGCAGTAGCACTTCACCTACCTCATAGAGTTATTGTGAGGGTTAAATAAGATTAGCTTGGGAAGGTGCTAGTGAAAGATCAGTCAACTTCAGTTGGTACTATTCTTAGTCTACTGTACTTGAAGGCATATAAAAATCTTCCAGATAACTCTCTTTCTTTGTTCCTTCCTTTCTCCTTTCCTTTCCTTCTCTTATTTTGCAAGACATGAAACCATAATACTCTTAGAAGAAAGCAAAGGCAGGAATCTGTTGAACATCAGCATTGGTAAGGTCATTTTTTTCTGGATACCCCTCCCTGGGCAAAGGAAACAACAGCAAAAATATATAAATGAGACTCCATCAAACTAAAAAACTTCTGTACAGCAAAAGAAACCATCAACAAAAATGAAAAAACACCAGCTGTGTGGGAGAATATATTGGCATATGATATATACAATAAGAGGTTAATATTCTAAGTATATAAATTCACACAACTCAACACCAAACAAATAAACAAACAAACAAAAAACAATTAAAAAATGGCAGAGGACCTGAATCAACATTTTTCCGAAGAAGACGTACAGATGGCTAACAGACACATGTTCTTCTTTTTTTATTAGGATTCTGTTTTTATAAAGTTTCATAATCTTAAATTAGACTATAATTGAATATTATAATATAAATACCCCAAATTAGGGGGGGAAATTAATGACTGTGTCTTAATTAACTCAGGCTGCCATAACAAAACACCATAAATTAAGTGGGTCAAACAACAGAAATTTATTTTCCCTCACTTATGGAGGTAGAAATCGTAGCTCAGGGCACTGGGGTGGTTTGGCTCTGGTGCCAGCTCTCTTCCTGGCTTGCAGTTGGCCACCTGCCTGCTGGGTCCTCCCCTGACAGGGAGAGAGATTGCAAGCTCCCTGGCATGTCTTCTCAGAAGGGCACTAATCCCATCAGGAGGGCACTACCCTGTGACTTCATCTAGACCTAATTACCTCCCAAAGGCCCCATCTCCAAGCACCACTGGGAGTTAGGGCTTCAAAATATGAATTTAGGGAACACATAATTCAGTCCATAGTCAACTGTTATTTCAAAATCTGAGATCTGGTTTTATCAGCTTGATGGCAAGGTTTTCAATGGAACTAGTAAACTTTTTTGTTGTTGTTGGTATCATTTATATATAATTACATGGGCAACATTGTCATTACTAGACTCCCCCCATTATCAAGTCCCCACCACATACCCCATTACACTCACTGTCCATCAGCGTAGTAAGATGCTGTAGGGTCACTACTTGCCTTCCCTGTACCCCTGCTGCTACATTATGTGTGCTAACTGTATGCCCCTTTATTCCCTTTATCCCTCCTTTCCCACCCATCCTCCCCAGTCCCTTTCCCTTTGGTAACTGTTAGCCCATTCTTGGGTTCTGTGAGTCTGCTGCTGTTTTGGTCCTTCAGTTTTTTCTTTGTTCTTATACTTAGAACTAGTAAATTTTGATTACCAAGATTCCACATTGTAAGACATTTTGCCATTACAATGGCAACTTTGAGTTTAACTAACTCTATACATTATTTTAACTAAATTCTCCATTTTTCCCTATAAATTCTCTCCAGACTAGTTCTCCAATTGAGTGTTAGGCACAATTCCAAGTTCACACAGATTCTGACCTTTTCTCTCCACTGTTTTCTCCTTTCCTTTTTTTCAGTCAGCTCTATTCTATCCACCTCACCCCCCACCTGCAGTTCACCTGATCCTACTCAGCTTAGTCAGTATTGTCTCTGAGTTTCCCTTTAGTAACTGAAAATCTTGCCTTTAATTCAAACCTCTTATTTTAACACCTCGTCTCTTGTTGCTTTCCCTTGGAACTTTCTACATTAATCTCACAGAAGCATTTCAAATTTCTTGACCACTTCTCCCTTCTTCTTTCAAGGACACTCAGCTTTCCCAATACTTTCTCCCCAGATTCTCCTCCAGAGCCTTCGCTGGCTTCTACCACTCCTACGAACCTGAATCCAGGCATCCATAAACCCTCTTTCCTTTCCTCCCTATTTCCTTTGCTTCCAGGGATACCATCCAGTTCCAAAAGTTTTACTCTTCCTCTATACGAACATGACTTCTGGGCCTTTTTCTTTAACTTTTCAATTCCAGATCATAAGATTCACAGACTCATAAGATTCTCCAATCCTGAGAGAGAATCAAGCCTGGGAAAGAGGGATAGGGATGGACAGGGCAGGGAGGAAGGAGGCGTGGAAGTTTTCGACTGGGGACAGAACACTTAAGTAATTAAAACAATTCTCTTTGCCAGATTTCTTAACGGATTCATGATCTGGCCCCTTCATTTTGTGCAACACGTTACTTCTTCCAGCACAAAAAAAGCCCAGGTCCCCTTCTCCCTGTCTTGCCACCGGGCCATGCACGGCTGCCTCCTGCTGTCGGTTGTCGTTTGGGTGTCTCCTGACTAGGATGTGTATAAAGCTGATTTCACCACATTTGTCTCCTTTTCTAACCATCCCTACGTTTCATGTTAGTTGTTACTCTGCCAGTAAGCCAAACTCAATCTCCTGTCTCCCTGTATTTTCCCTCATTCACATATATTTAATAGTCATCATGACATCTGATTCTCCTGGAATTTCTCACACACCCAGCACCTCCATTTTCTTTCCATTGTCATTATTTTGTTTAGATTCTGAGCTTACTTTGCTCATAGTATTGCATTCCCTCCCTAACTGATGCCTCAACTTCTGATTGTCCTATCTTGCCTGCTTGGCTCTGTCCCCAAGTCCATCATTGTAAGCCACTCCTTTTCTAAGATCTTGACCCTCTTCAGTGTATCCCCACTGCCTATTAAACAAACCCTAAAGCTTTATGTTGGCTTGCAAAGCCATATACACAATAGGTTACACTTAATTTTTATGATGCAGCTCCTACAAGTTCCCTTCAGTCACCCTGCATTCACAGCTGACCCGTATTTACTGCTCTTGAATGAATTCAGTTACTCACTCTGGTGATGCTGCTGCTTCGCACGGCCAGCAGGCTTCCACACTCTTCCCATTTGTTGAAACGTTCTTTCTTTCAAAGGGCAACCCAGATATCAACCTCAGTTGAAATCTTCCCTCCCTGTTTCTACTTGCCAGAACTTTTATAGTCACACACACACACACACACACACACACACACACACACACACTTTTAAAATTTAAATTCTTTACCATATCCAATCTTGTGCAATAGTTATGTATTGCTCCTCCTTATCTCCTCAAATATACTAGGAATTTGTGTCCAGAACCAGATATTATTTATATTTCCCTCCTTCTCCTCCACCAGACAAAGCTGCCTGGTTCCATAAATATCACTTCAAATAATGCAGATTAAATCATGGTAAATATGTTTTGAATAAACATAAAATTATTACATTACTACTTAGAAAAATTCTGGACTTTTATTACTAGGTGTTATTGCTTAGGTGATGGACTAAAGTAATTATAATACTGTTAATGGTTAGAGGAAGTAGCCGTTCATTTTCTGAATACATGTTGTTGGTAGAATAACATGATATGGGCAGCTGCATCCTTCTGTTTTCTAAAAACCTCCATATTTGCATGTAAAATGGGTAACTGTAATTTTGTTTGCATGACCTTACATATCTGCATTAGGAGGAATGACATTTTGAATAGACAAATAACTTTTTTAAAAATAAGAGAAAATGGCTAAAATTTGGTCATTTTTAATCTGTAATGGAATCACAGTTCATTTATGAATGACATAGTATATCTCTAATATATAGATCATTCCATGAAAACAATACTAAATAAAAAGCCTATACTGAGTAATTATTTTTGGCAAGAGAAGATTTTTTTTTAAAGAATAACAACACAAGCATTCCATTACTTTTTAAAATAATAAGCTTTATGTAAGGCACAGTTGTTTGTTTTTTTCTATTTGAAGATGGGAAATAATATTGTAACTATTACAACTAATTTCCTTAATAAAGATTACAAAATCTTTCTTTCCCTCAATTCCACCAAATTCCAAGACATTTCAAGTTCTGTACTAGGAAGGAAGAACTGTGTAGAAAGTTTTGGGTTTAAAAAATACATTAAAATCTTGTAAGAAAAGCCAGTTATTTGCAGGTATTCAGGAGGTAATATGATTGGCAGAACACACATCTTCAAAGCCTATATTTAGTAGTTGTTTAAAAGAGGGAAGAGAAGCTGTGATGTGACGGCAGCTGTGGGTGGCCATGCTTGGGGGATCCCATGAACGGCCTCGGTCGGCTGCAGGAGGCGCGAGTGTGGGTGACAGCATATTTCCATGTGTGTTTCCTTTCCGTTGATACCTTCCGGTAAAGCTTCCTGTGTGCCTTTAGAGCACTCACCTACACCACCCACAGCACAGTGTCTTCATTTGAATTAGGTTTCATGGAGTGTGGGCCGTGGGAGTTTGACTCAATACCCAAACATCTGAGGATGTAGTGAAGCCCTGATTACTGAGTTCAAAGATTCTCATCATTGCCAAAGAAAGTATCACAAAGAGAAAATAAAAATCATAGAACTTACATGTCACTTTAGGTCCTTACAGTGGAAGGGACATTTCTTTTAACTGCAATTTAGCAGATAAAGATACAGAGACTAAAAAGAGGTAAATCACAAGGCAAATATAGGTTTCCTGGCTTCTAGTCATTGGACCTCAGAGGCTGACTTCTCTAACAACAGCTATCACCTTGATATTAAGTACCTGAATGTTGTATTTAATACAGTTAGTGAAAACACACACACACACACACACACACACACACACACATGGTTTCTAAATCCTAAAGTTATAAGTGATAGAATGAGACAAAATATATTTGAACTGTTATTGGAAATTACTGGGATAAGCCTCACACACTATAAAAGTTCCTTAAAAATTGGTCACTTATTTTTCCTTATATGTTATCTTCCCTAATGAGTTCATGCAGGGTGAAAAAAAGTTAGTGGAAATTATCTTTGTCATACCCTTGGAAAGGCAGAAAGGCAAGTCAGAAAAAGGATAGTTTTAAATTATCTTTAAATCTGTCTCCATGTGGCTTTGTTAACCATCCTCAGGCTGGCTGAGATGAATCATTAAATAAATTCCTATCTTAATGCAAGGAAGGGAAGTGATTTTAAACTTCAGTGTTACCTTAATTTGAGCATAAACATCCTTGACTCAAATGAAATTTTAGAAGTTGAATCAGTAATTGAAATTTACTTCAATAAGTAACTAAAAACAAAATTGAGATTACCTTGCTAATCCTTTATCTGTCAGCAGTTGTTAACAAGCAGTAACCTTCTGGGTTATGACTATATCTGGTCACCATATGATTACCTATTTGGTGTCGAAGTCTCTGCATAGAAAAAAATATATGTGGTATAGATTAAAGAAAAGGAATCCAGAGTTTGAAATATTAGCACAAGAAATTTGTCCAAAATTTAATCAAATATCTTACTAGCCAAATTAGCTGGAGCGGAGAGAATTCTGGAAAAGATACACAATATAAATAGGAATGGGCAAAAATTAGAAACAGGGGACATGTCATTACGATAAGGATTGAGGATTGAGCCAGTGGAAAAGAAGGAACAAAATATCACTGTGAAAGAATAGTTAATGGAAGGTGAGGAACAATATGGGAAATGATGAAAAGCCTACTAAGTGTAGGCCTAAAAATAATAAAGGTGGAGGTCTTCACGGTTAAGCAGCTAGGGATGGATATTTTATAGCATGGTCCTTGTGGAATATCAGGGAATTAGCTTTTGTTCTCAATAGCATGTTATAAATGAGAGAAAAACAAAAGACAGGGCAATTCAGAGGTCTTCACAATAAAAGTTCATAAGGTCTTATTCAGCTAATTCATAAAACTCAGTAGTCCTCACACACTTTCAGCTATTATTCCCTCAGCCCTGTTGCTTCACACCCACACACACACCTTCTGCCACTAATTTCATGGCAGGCATTCACAAGGGTAAATTAAATAACCAGAGATTTTTGACATTTTGAGACAATTAAACTCCCTAAGACATGTGAAGTGATATCTATACAGTGACGCATAATAAACATTAAATATTTAACCCAATTTGGCCCCCAAATTGAGCAAATTACGTCTATCAGTTATATCTCAGAAATCTTGATAATAGACAGATACAGATGGTAGATAGATAAGTAGTTGGATAGATAGATAGATAGATAGATATAGATAAGTAGATAAAAAATGTTCCATTAGATCAAAGATCAAATGCTTTTTCCTATCTAATACCCCTTTCTGAGTTAAGTCCTCTGTCTTGGGCAAGGAAAGATTTTCACCCCACCTCCCTTTTAACCCAAGCAATATATGGGCTCAGCAAAAATATTTTTTCTAAAGAAAAACATTTCTCCAAATACAGTGTAACTGTAAAATTCATTGTGCATAGGGATTACATTTGTAAAATTCAGAAGAGGGGCGCTTGGCACTTGTGCATTATTGGAAATTCCCCAAACACAGACAACAAAAGCTCAGTCAGTTTAATCAAATTATCAGCTTTTCCTCAGTCTGTGTTTAGTCTGTGTTTGTCTAATGTCCGGGTGCATATTTTCTACTTAAGAAAATCAATAAATCTGCTGCTTCAAAAAAAGGCACATTTCAAATGCAGTATACAGTGTGGCACTATCTGATCCAGCAATCTGCCCGCCTCTGCCCCACAGAAGGAATGAACAAGAAATGTGCCTGAGGAGCTTATGAGATGGTTTAGAAGCTCATGTATGCAGGGGAGAAAAATAATGCCATGGAGGTGTGCACACCATTCATTTCTGCTGTAGAAAGGTGGTGGGAAATGTATGCCTAAGATGGTCTTTCTGCTGTTTTGAAAGATTTTAAGCATACTGGGTAGAACTAAATGTGATCTTAGCAATGAAGTAGCTAAATTAGGTTTCTAAGGTAGAATATTTATTCCTGTAATATTCTTTTATCAACATAATTATTACCTCTCTGTTTTTACAGTCTGACAGCACCTCTTCCTTTATTACTTGTTTTTGTTCGGTAAATATTTGAGTTGTCAGTCTAATGTATGATACTCAATTTTTCCAATTGTGAGAAATGATCCTTTTGCTCGGGGAACAGTTCCTCATGTCCAGGCTGCTCCCAGGTTCTCTAGTGTTGCCTCATTATTTGCAGAGATACTTCATACATAAACAAGCACAAACAAGTTGTTTACATACATCATCTTAAGCATGAATACTTTTGATAAATAAGTAGTTTATATTTGTTCTATAAATATCACCTCACTAATAAAACAAATCAAATTCCAGGTTCTTCTTAGACCCAGACAGAAAAATTCGGAATTTGGAAGCTAAGGATAAAGTTCATTCATTCCCATCGATTACTCTGATATTAGAATTAGTGCATGGTCTCACCTGAAAGAGTGGCTCTCTATTAAATAAAATTTTAAAGGATATAAAGAAGACAGACATTTGGGGAATAAAATAAATTTTCTCTTATTGCTTGAGACATATGAACTTAGCAGAAAATAGATGCTACTTTTCTTAATAACAAGAATAAATGATAGACTACTAGACATAGATTATTGTATTAGAGCTTCTTCACCCAAAGATTTGCTCACCATTAATCCTTAGAAATGAGCTTGTCATGATGTAGGTCTAATCTCATAACCAGCACTGATGCATCTAGGTAAGTTGGTTTGAGCAATGACAGTACACTGGGTTTGGTTGCTAGAGAAATGTTTTTTCTTTCTCCTTCTGTGGATTTTTGGCAGTGATAAGATAGGCAGAAATTGTAAAATTTAAATTCCAATGAATCTGTCAAATATTAATAATTGCCCAAGTAATTCTTGACATTTTCACTGAGTGTGTGCGTTCAAGCTCAGAGGGGACAATAAGTGAGCAAGTACCGGGGAAGCAAGAGAAAAGACCACTTAGAAAAGCAACCTGAATTAGTTCTCAGTAGAGAGAAATTCTGATTAGCCAATTCCATTTCCCCCCACAACACTTGATAGCAAATGTTTGCTTTGTTTATTATCAAATGTAAAAGTCACCATTGCCAAATAACTTTCTTGCTTATTTCTAATGATTGTGGGGGAAAATTTTCATTTTTGCTATAGAACTCCCTGGGTCTGGCTTGCTGTTTCCCCGCCACTATTGTTTGTGTGAAGAATTTTTAGTCAGGGTGAAAAAAGGTGTTGCTTGTGCAGAGAATCCGTTTAGTGGAGCAGGCTAATAGGCTGACCAGTCATTAACTAAAACACAGCTGGGAAGAGGCTATAATCCCCCAATTTCCTTCACAAATGCAGTAAATAAATATTCAAATGAAGCAGTGCACACATTTGCATATGTGTTAAACAAAAGCCCAGCTGAAGATTTGGATTAAAAGCTCTGCTCATGTTTCTCCCTTTTCTACCTACAATTCCTCTACCTGAAGAGTTTGTATTTCACAAATGTCCCCATACTTCTCCCAAGAGGCATCCCTTTTACTTCAAGAATTATCTTGGAAACATCTCTTTCACTGACCCCCATTAGTTCTTTCGCTGCACCGAATTTTTAACAGAAACAAAAAAAGCCTCTCATCAAATTAAATCTTTTTCCTCTTCTTTAGATGTTTTGAGTATCTTTAATGTGAAGATGCCATTGACCTTCTTTGTGTTCTGCTGGTTTGTGAACAGAACTCTTTTTTTTTTTGTGGACCCTGGAGCAGTAAACACTTAGGAAATAAAACTGAGGCTTAACCATTGGTACAACTAACCCCAAGGCTTTAGGAAGTCAATTCAGATCAGCTTCCTAAATTCTTTAGTCTGTCCTCTGAGATTTCAAGCAAGTGATGTAACGTAGAGGATGCTGTTCGGTTAATTATTCCTCAGAACGAGCCTCAATATCATGATAAATTCCCCATTCTGCCTCCTCTTCCCCTCTCTTGCTCTTATTCCATGACTGTAATTTCTAGAGTCAGATTCTAGGGCACACCTGACCTTAGGCTCTTCTGGGTTGCTTACCCTGAAGCGGTGAGTCCCTCCCAAGGTGAAGAAATATAATTAGAAGAAAAAGAGATCATTCAGTGAGGAGCCTAAGGTAGGACACAAGGGGTTACTTTCTAGGGGAGAGAATAGATCTCAAGAAAAATATTTTAAGTGATGCTGAAAAGAAAGAGAGAAGAAAAGGAGTTCTGCAGTTAAAGAAAGCAGCGTATGAAAAATTAGCAAGGTAAATAGACTTTCACTTGTTTTGCTCATTGCCTGTGACTCCAGCAGGTTCGCCTCACCCCTCTGCCCCAGCGAAGCAAGAAAAAGATAGGAGCCAGAGACCCAGGGAGACATAGCTTACAGTGAATTTGTGCTTTTTTCTAGTTGTAAGAAGCGGGCTGTAATGATTATACATACATGTAAAAACAATGATATATATATTAATACACACATATATATTTGTACACTAAATAAATAAATTCACATACATTTACAAAACCTTACTGACTCTCAGCAGAGTGAGGTGCATGATTGATACCTGTGAATCTTACGATGGGTAATAGAAACACTAAATCAGAATTTGGGCCTTTAATATTATATTTTAAAATAAGTAATAGAGGAACTATTTTTGCCAACTGGTACTTAAACATGTGCAAGGAATCCCTATTAGTGCCTTGTTAGTTACTTGCTATACAGCATCCTGATGTGTTTTAATTCTGCTATACTTAGGAACAAGCATAGCTTAAACAATAAAGCTTTCAAGAGCTCAGATAATAAAAGATTTTTTTTTCCTTCTCATTCAGTCACATTTACAAAGCATACATGTAGGGAGAAAGTCACTATCATATAAATGATAATGGTTTGCATTTTTAAGAAAACCATGTCAGTATGTTTTGTGTTACTCTTTATACACATTTTTTTTTTCCTGAAGAAAATAAAAGCATTAAAACTATGAGGTTAGTTCAAACATATCCTCTAGCTGATATTATCAAAGTACAAAAAGCACTTTTAAGAATCAAGTCAGGCGAACTGTGCTGTGTATCGGCAAGCACTATTTTGAAGAAGCTTCAAAGCTTTCAAAATGCATATAAAACATGGTGAAATAACAATAGGGATCTCTCTGGGTTTTTTCAGTTTTATTTTTTTGCTTATTTCCTTAGCAGGTAGTGAAAATGTTTTTTTCTCTTCAAGCCATATTGGACAGGACACTGAGTTACTTTATTTGATCACACAAAGGCTTGACAAGATGAAGTGCCCAGAGGAACACCTGCTGGATTTAAACACAGCTCCTGTTTGTTTGTTTGCCTGCTCTTCCACCTGAACTTTTCATGAAAAGTGACACCTCCCCATTTTGTGTTATTAGCCTCAAAGCTCCTGAAAACTTACCTAAAAGGTTCTAGCAAAGTCAAGATAGCATGTGCTCATCCACAGCTACTTTAGTGTAGAGCCACCACGAGTTAATTAATATTGGGAATGTTCCCTAAAAATAATACAAGTATCATTTCCCATTTGTACAGGAGATAAACTTTTTATTTTCTTTATTGTAAAGCCTCCAAGTTCCATGAAATGGTGGTGGTGTGTGTTGGGTTAGAGCTTCCTCATCGGGCTCATGTCAAAGATTCTGGGAATTCATGGAAGTAATCAGAAGCTATAAAGTGACAAACCTAGCAGAGAGAGAGTGAGAACTTGAGTCCTCAAGGCAGGGAGATCTTTATCTGCCTTTCAGTCTGAGCAAAGGCAGTGTGTCCAGCAGTCCAGTTTGAGGTCATGGCTGCCCAGAATTTGGGCGGTTGGAGATATTTTGGGATACTTTCATTAGAAGGTACAGAGTACAGTTAAGAAACACGCTTGGGGCGCCAGCATATGATTATGGTAAGACGGGCTGACCACTGGGAAATCGCTGAGCCAACAGGCTTGGGAGTCAGGCTGACCTCCCCTGGAGCCAACTCCACTGAAAGCCACCAGCCAACACACCTCCTGAAGGGTAACTGAAGCACTCGGTGTTCCAAATACTCAACTGAGCAACAGATGTTTTTGTAAGACAAAAGTATTGTACATTTTCAAAGGCTCTGTTTATGAATCTTCTTGCCTTTCTATTTTTAAAGGTGCTTGTTTCCAAAAAAATATTCCTTATATTTACTTTAGAATGACCCAGCGTCCTTGCTGCCTGTGTCGGTGTCGGTGGTGGTTGGTGGGTTTGAGGGGGTTGTAGAAGAGCTCTAACCACAAGGCAGGAGTGACACACTCAGCAGGCTGAAACTCACCAAGAGCTGGTTCAGAGAACCAGTGTAGAAAGCAGGTATTTTTTTAGACTTCTTATATTTAATGACATTTAATGCTTCTGAATCAAATCTTTCCAATTTCAGTTTGTGATTAACAAAGTCTTTCTTTCTTGTGTTTCTTGCTTCTTATAGCACCCAAACTTGATAGGGCTTTTTTTTTTCTCTCTCTTGATTTTTAAGCAGCTTGTTTATAGTAAGCATGGAAAAGACAGAATTTAGAGATGGTGTCATTTGATAACCATGACAACTCAGAAGGCAATAAGAAGAAATTTGGAATCTAGTATTTGTTTTATGAGCAGTAGAAAACCTGGCAATTAAAGCAACAGTCCTTTGTTACCTGGCATAGTCAGAGATGGTGGAAATAGAATAAATCTGAAGGAAATGGGAAAATGTTCATTTGATAACTTGGAAAGAAAAAAATCCATAATAAAAAAGTCCATTAATGTCACTTTTTTATCATCTCACAGCATCTCACAAATTCTTTCTATTAATGCAGTATTACCCACTGATGCCCCCATGCCCATATATTCTCCCTGTTCACTTCTCACAGGATGTGGGATTCCTAATACACATGAAACATCCCTTTGTGAGGTTTTGATTGGACAATAGTGTGTATGTTTTCTTAAAATAATGGGGAAAAATGCAGTAAAATGATAAACAAGACAAATTGTGTTAAAGCATAGACTCTTAGGGCATCTGGGATTTCAATTTAATTCAGTTTGATCTAAGTAAATCTCCTGAACTTTTATGAATCAAAATTCAAACTTCTAGTTGGGTGCTATACAAAGCAAAAGGTACATTATTTATCAACCAGATCAGGCTAAGATCAGATCAGGCTAGACTGTGATTAGCAGATTTCTGCTAAAAAGACAACAAACTAACAAAATGAAAATTGAAGTTTCTACAGAAAAAGCAAATCTGAAAAAATCAGGTCCTACTTACTTTTTAGTTTGTGTAAGTGTGTGTGTGTGTGTGTGTGTGTGTGTGTGTGTGTGCACGCGAACACACACACGCATAATTTCCCTGGCTATACATTTGCCTCTTCTTTAATTTATTTCCTCCCTGATTGTTTCTTTCCCTTTCCTCTTTTAAATATATCTTAAGGTCTTCTTCAGCAATTCCAGGCCATCTGTCCTCACCATACTAAATAAGCATTCATGGACACATGGCCGCCTCCTCCAGACTGACAAAGGCTCTCTAGTATAGCTAAGAGAGATGACCCAACAGCAGTGGTAAAGAGGCCTAAAAATATTTAAAGTACAAAAAAATAGCGAGACTCACCAACTTTCTCTGAACATGACTCCCCTTTTTTTTCTTAAGTTTATTTTATGTTTTACCATTGGAATCTGCCCTAAAAGAATTCATTTACATAATTATCTGCCAAATTGGATATAAGCTTATTTTAAATATAAAGAATTCTTGTATCAGAAAAAAGAAATTAATAAAAAAAACCCTTTAGCTTCCTTTTAAGCTATGGTTGCATATATTCCCATGTGCTATAATTGGCAAATATTTAAAAGACAGAAAGGTGATTATGTGTAAGAAGCACTCCTGAAGTTTACACTTATATAGTAGATTCAAGGGGTTGGTAGAGATATATTTTAAGCAGTTTAATAAGAATGCCCCCAATGAGAAGATATGCCTTCAAACAACTTACATAAATTGTAAGGCATTAAGAATGCAGTTTTTTAAAAAAGTGTTCAATGGATTAAAATTTTACATAAACGACTTTGACTCTTACTCCTTTTCCAATTGACCAATCTTTGACTTTTTTGCTTGCTCTGTAGAAAATGACTTGTTTTATTCCCAATGAATACTTTTCTTATATAACTTTGTTAGTTTATTAAAGCATTTTATCTAATGAAAAATATTTTAATTGGATGTAAATTATCACTTTATTTTTTCACAACAGATGCTGTGTGAATTACATGAACTTATATGAATTTCTGAGCTACTCATAAGTATTCAGAAAACTGCTAAAACCTGTTAAATGAATAGAAGATAAGATATTCCGCCTCTTTATGGACTAAACTTTGCTTATAGAAAAATCACTAGGCATTTTTCCTTCCTGAAACTAAGAAATTGAGGATAAGCAAGCGTTTCTTCATTCTTTACACCTATACTGTATGTCTACACCTATACTAAGTATAACTCAAAGTGATGGCTTCTAGAACTTACATTACAAAATGGTTGAACTCTACCTGTCATATACTTCATGTTAAAAGAAGAACTTGCTCAACATTGCTGTTCTCTACAGATCATCATCAATCTTTTCTTAGAATGCTTTTGGTTTAACTCCCATTGTTACCACTTAACTTGCTGGAAAAAAATCTGTTTCTTTTAAAAGTCCACAATAAAAAATTGTAGTAAGTTATATTTTTTATAATTTCTAGAAACAAAATATATTTTTAAATGATCCTTTAATTATGATGGCACAAACAGAGCAAGGTGCCTTGTTTGATACAACAAACAGACGTCAGATACCAGAGAAATGATTTCATCGGTTGGAAACACAAACCAGTATTTCCAGTTACACATACCCTCTTTTAACAGTATATATTTCGTTGTATATGTTATTAAAACTGGTCTTTTGAGAGCTGTGTGTGTGAAGGGGGGAGAGGCAATGAGGTGGGGAAGAAGGAACTGAATTTAGGTGGTGATGAATTCATCAGTAGGTGTTCATCAGTGTGTGTCTTACAGTGTTCAGTGTTTTTTTATAGAATGTTTTCCCCCTTCAAAAAGAAATCTAGTGGGTGTTCAGTGGGGTTCTTTTGTTGTTCAATCTGTTAATTAGAATTTTGCAACAAATCTTAAATGAGGAACAAAGTATGGTGGAAAGGTCTTTCTTTAAAATTTAGAAAATGTGAATGCCAAAGTCAGAATTATAAGCATGAGCAGAAAAAGACCAAAAGATTTTATATGTTTGAGAAGACAAAGCACAGCATCTTCTGAGAAACATAAAGCTAGAATGAGAGACATGTCCTGGGTCTTATTTGGGAAGGAAGCTGGTTCAAAGCCGCAGAACTCTGTATAGATAGGAGATAAAATGCCCATATATTTACGGTTTCACTTCAGTTGACAGAGAGAGAGCAAATTATAGTTCTAACTCAAGTTTTCCAAATCCTGGATAAATTGGTAGAAATCAAGGAACTGGTTCATCTCTAATATACCAAATCATTAAAAAAAAAATAAGAAGAAAGCAGGTTGGGAAGAGAGATCAGGGAATAGAAACATCTGGCTCTGAGGGCCAGTCCAGTCCTCCCTAAATACGACTTAAGCTACAAGCTGCACGTGTAAAGCATTTTTTGTACATTTTTTGACCCATGAATGAAGTACTGTTCAGTAATTCTTTTCAGTTTAGTGTGTCAAATCCTCAATGAGTATAGATGGATGAAAAATTTGCACCATACATCTTCTGTATATTTTAAGTTAATGTCATAGGAAGTAAATAATTGGCCAGCTACTTACAGACAATCCATTTAAAAATAAGTCCTAAATTAGTGAAGCAGCAATTGCACTCTCTGCAAAGCAACACAGTATAATGGGATAATACAGACATTAAAATAAAAAGATCCAAATTATAAATTCGTATTCCACTTCTTACCAGGTATATGGGCCTTGTCAATTACCAACCTCCCTGAGCTTCAGCCTCCTCCTCTGTAATCAGGGGATAATAATTGCTTCATCATGGACTGATTATGAATACTAAACATGATAATACATGTAAAGAGCCCAAAAGAGGTTTGGGCCTATAGTGGGTGCACAGAAAATGTACAGGCCTCCACCTCTGCCTAGCTCATCCTGGACTATCTGATGGCATGTGATCAGTTTAATCACAGGGAAATGATTGCTCAGGAATTTTATGGAATCATTAGAAATTCTTTGGGATATTTTTAGTATTGAAGTCAACAATCTTCTTAGTAAAGACTCTGATCAGTGCAAAGTGGATTTTCATATTTAAAAGATGTGTGTGGGCAACTCTGGTAGGGGAGTTTTCTTTAAAAAAATCCCCTATCGAGTGAGAGCCATACTACCATGCGTTCTACTAAAGAGATATCAAAATTATTATTTCATTAACAAATCCCACTTAAATCACATATACAATTCCCACCCACGGATTTACAGAGAAGACAGTATGAATATGAAATGTGATCTGTACAAATAATTTTCAGAGTTGTGATACTGTCACAGTTGAATTAATCTTATAAATAAACTGATTTAGGTAACGGGGGAATTTTATTATTCAACAAAATGATCACTGAACTTATCTCTCAATATTTTGACAACAAAAAAATGAATTTAAATTATTTTAAATTGAGATACTTATGTTACCATTGTAAAAAATAAATAAAAATAAATCATAAAAATAAGACAAATTTGAAATGAATACATAGGCTTAACTTTGGGAGATACTCTCTTGTATCTAGACAATTATATTAATCCTGTGGAATAATGAATGTTTATTACCTTTAAAATTTTTTGTAGAAACTCCTTATTGGCACATATAATGTAGATGGAACTGACAACTAGTAAATCTTGTGCAAAACCACTATAAAGAAACATTGATATTTGCAAATGCAAAAAATAACTTTTTGAACAAATTATACCATACCATAATGCCTCATAAAATTTTAGAAATTTCCTTTCTGTGGCTTAAGAAAAAGAGTTTATTTCTGGTCAATAATATAAAGAATAAATTTTGTCTCTATTTAGATATTCCCAGAAGTCATCATGGCCTTCTGTTAAGTAAGTCCATAAGTGTGGAGTTTTATTGTAGTAATTCTGGAGAGAAAGAGTATGAACGAATTTAATGGTATTACTTGTCATAATTTAAAAATTCATAAGTGTCCATTTTTAACTGATTACAGGTCTTTTATTTTGCTTTAAGTACACAAACATGTATGTTCACATGCATGCACACACACACACATACCTTGTTTAGTATTCATTTAGCTATGCTCACAGAAACACCACTCAAGCTGTTGAACTGGGCTGATCTCAGAAATTAACACAAAAACATGATAAGACTGCTTTAAAATTACATGTGTTCTAGTTCCTATATTACAAAGGGTCCAAATATTATTTGGAGCCCAGAAATACATAATGGAAATAATATCACTTAGCAAAGATTCCATAGGACCAACATCTAACTTTGTTTTCCACTTACAGGAGAAACAATTTAAATTACTGTGGAAATAGAAACACAAATATTTTGCCAGAATCTGCTGTATAAAGTAGCAATAATCACTTTCTTTTGTTGTTAGGTGAATACCACACAGGTAAAGGAGAGAGAAAGTGGCTGCAGGGTGTGAAGTGTTTGAAAGGAAAAAGCTGACAAAAAGGATAATGAAAGGGATCTGGCTGATGATGAATATTATCTCATAAAACTTTGGTTTAATTTACAAGACAACAGTCAAAGAGGTTGTTTCTGGTTAGTTCAGGCACTAAGCCAGTTTACTGGTTTGGCCAAATGTACATTTAAGTTTCTGTCAGAAAAACATAGTTTGACCATAAATTCATGACCTTGTCACCAGCCAAGGCAGAAACAGTCCATTGTATTCTGGCAAAGAGAGTTGAAGCATTATCTTCATTATAGCCTCTGATTCTGCAAAAAGATAAAGAACGGTGCTCTTTTTTTTCCCACATGTGTTAATTATTTGTTTGTTTATTTTTAATTGAACCCCAAATTTACACAATGTTCTATGACCAATATATTTCAGTAAAGAATGCTGTTCTTTAAATTTCTCCAAATCACACTGTAAACAGGATAGGCTAGGTTACACTGAGATAACAGCTCCAAAACTGCAATAGATCAGCACAACAAAAGTGTGCACCTTGTTCATGTGGCATGTTCATCACAGGACAACTGGAAGCACTCCTGCACATCTTCTCACTCCAGGCAGATGATGCCTCCACCATCTGGGAAGTTGCTGGGTGCCCTGAAAGTAGAAGGGAACAACAGCAAATTGAACCTTTCTTTTAAAGTTTCCATCATGAAGTGACATTTGCCACTCTTCACATTTCACTAACCAGAACAAGTCATGAGGACAAAAATGTGTTTCATGTCATAAGGGCAGAGAAATGTCATTTTACCATGTGACCAAAAGAAGAGATGCTAGTGGCCAATCACAAGACACAAACCAATCAGCGGGAAGGCTGATGATTGATCTGGTCTATTCTCATTGTTCATAATCCCTTTCATCAGAATAATTGTGTGGAAACTCACTACAAAATGATTACATAAAACACTGATTAATGTGGTCAAAAGCAATGAATAGTTTAACCCCTCAAAAAATAGTCCCCTACTTGTCACAATCCATTCCCCTGAAATTGTTTTTCCACACAAGGACAGCCACTGGAAAGTTGTTGGACTTATAAAACTCAACTGTTAACGACAACCCTAGAGTCTCAGTATACACCGAGGAGCAGTGCCGTAGACACCGTCTTCTCAGTATTCTATGCTCTCTTCCTGTCCTTCTATATTGAAAGTCAGGGCTCCTGCTTTATCCAAAATTGTCCCTGATTGACATCACCATCATGGCTCCAGCTGTTACCGCTGTGCGGCTGCCAAGGTAGCTAAAGCATAGACCTGGGCCCAGAGTAGTACCTGGGCATGTGAGAGAGCAGTCACCTCCACTCTCATGGACACAGCTGCCCTCAGCGTGACAGACACCTCAGCATCACGGGTCCCAGTGCCTCAAGCCACCAGGTGCGCTCTGAACAAATGCTCGGCTTTAACTGTCACATTTTTAAATGTGTCACATTTTTCTTTGGATTTTTGGTTATTGTAACAGCTGTTTGTAAACATTGTAAAGCTCACATTAGGTTCAGAATGAGTAAGAATATTTTGACCTGAATGTCTACCCTCTGAACCATCACAAGGAATGCAGTATGTCTGCTGACACTTAAAGCTGTTGATTTAAATAGCAACCAGGATCAACTTCCATCTGAGTAAGTCAGAAGGCATTTTCAGTTTCTGACTCCATCTGGGTGAGTTTTCTTTCATCAGCTGGCCTGAGAATGTCCAAGGGTGTTCAGGCCTTACATGAAAAATGGTAGCAAATTGGTATTTCCAATAAGATTTTGTCTGGGCAGTATTTTCACTGAGATTCTAATATATCGGCTTCGATAGTTAACGTTTCCAGTGCTTGTTGAACAGCAATCCTTTTCTTTAGAAACAGGGACATGAGCAGCTTTAGAATTTGTCAGGCTCTGATCTCTTTCATTCTGAAAATACCCCATGCTATTTTATGTAGTGGTAATGAGTTAGATATTTCTAGTGCTTGCCTGGGTAAGCAGTCATGAGGGCTGTTGTAATAAATAAATAGTAAGAGCACATTGCTCTGATAATAGCAACTTTCATTGAAGGATGTGAATGCGCCTTGCAAAAGAGTGATACAGAATCCTTAGAAAGGCTTTTATTAGCAGAAATGTAATACAACAGTTTTTAAATGGAACAGTAAGGCAGAGGGGAGAATGAATCTCTGACATTGTGTTTCTATTGTCAGTTATAATTTTGGACACCCGGGTTCTCAAGCCAAGCAAGCTGAGACACTAAGAAATTCCTGTATGAAAATGTGCTTATAGCACATTAAATAAAATGAGAAATATCGTTCCCAGGATTTCTTGATTTTAAAAGACACACCTATCTGCCAACAAATTGTGTGCACCAGTCACCTTTGAAAGTACCTAAATGATATATATTCAGTTGAAATTTTACTTAGGATTAAAAATAAGATTCTTAAAATATTAGTCGTCTTCTTTCATCTATTCTTTGAAGGATACTGTAACTGGATATGGTACAGCCATGAACTCCAAAAGTTAGACAAGTTTTCCATCAAGTTTGCTTCAGTAAACTACTATACGTGTGTGTGTACACATATATGAAGACCTAGAGCAGTAGAGATATAATTCATACATTTGTGTCTAAAGCAAGTACTTTATTAAAGAAAATTAACCTTTGTATTTCTAAGATATTTGGGGTCATAATTAAAGTTAGGATTAAATGCATAGCTACCAGGATAAGGTAACTTAGGTGCTCACTGGCTAACAAAGACAGGCTGAAACTTAAGTCCACTATGGATGATCAAAGATTGACTGAATGTGGGACGTATGATTTCATTTAAAAGATGCGGATACATCCTTTTAAAGTTGTCTTTTCAGATGATGTTTGGACAAACTGAGGTTTGTTCTAGTCTCAACACACACACACACACACACACACACACACACAAGGAGACTCTCAAAATGAAACTGGCAAAGTTGTGTTCCGCTCCTTTACGGTGTGATGGTGTTTGTAAGGTTTCTCACTTTGTTCACATGCTGCCTTGAAATAAAGACAGCAGCACTTTCCTGCGGGCATACGTCCTGAATTTATGAAATCAAAATTGAAAATGGAGGCCAGGAATAGTATCTGAGAGCTCTTACATCTGTTTGTCATGAAAATTATTCTTTGTCAAGGATGGCCTTATATATATATATATATATTGCTTTAGTGCCTTCTGCATCTCTTTGTGTTATTCTAGTATATATTCTAGTATATTTTCCTAGATTGTATTCCTACTCCACAGCCTTCAGGAGCCCACAGTTTAGTGTCCCTGAGAATGTAGGATTTTTAGAAAGTGCCCCATCTGTAGATTTTGCTCACTCTTTTCAATTGTTACAAGTTTTCTAGGCTAAAGTTCTGAGTGCTGTGGACTATAATGTAATGAGGTTATCAATATGTTACCCATCCTGTATAATACACAAGCAAATATACACCCTCTCAAGGAATTTTGTTTACAGAATTATCTGTAGAAATAATGTTCTGAATAGTTCACATATTTCTAAGTTCACAGAAAACAAATTTTTAAAAATCTTGAACTTGTACTTTTTTGTGGTATCCCCACTCCCTTCCTGGCTGCCCCTCTCCTGGTCAGAAACGTCAGTCCCCTAGAACAGTAGATCTCAGCTTTGTTAACAGGACACAGGCTGAGAGTACTGATTCTCACTGATTCATGGAAGTGACATGACTGTTAATTCCTTAAACTCTCAAAGGGTGAGAATGGTTAGAATAGTTGTTATACAAATAAATCATGAATTTGTAGAACCTTCATACAGTGTAATAAACTGAAATAAAAAATGTTCAGGTAATACATAAGAATTTACTTTTCAGTCAACACATGGGCAGATCATACCAATCCAGACGTTTGCCTCTCGATCATTTTGGCTATAAAGCTCATGATTTGGACACCTTTTTCACGTTTAACTTTTTGCCACCATAGAATTTCTAAAAAGTCCCATCATCTTCATTGTGGTTCCCACTGCACCAGCTGCAGGGCACTCATGTGTGGGAAAAAGTGTGGTAGGAAAAAAGGTATTGTGTACATTGATTTGAGGTAAATCAGAAACCCTGGGTATTTGCATTCAACTAGGGACTTTCTGGGGATAGTGTGTTAACTGGAATGGTGAGGTATTCAGGCCCTGTGGAAGGCTATTGAGAAAATATTCAAGTCTCTCAAATCATTCCATTCATGTGGCCTTTTCTATCCTTTATTTGTAACTCAAATATTCATTTTCTAATTTCTAAGTAGATGCAACTTATAATTCATAAGCCTGGCTTTCCTGCCATGGTCTTAGCACTTACTACCCTGTGGTTCTTGGGAAAATCACTTCATCTCATTGGGTCTCAGTTCTCTCATGAATCAAATAGGATTGTGATTTTTATCTATGCCTTAAAAGGATGCTCGATGGACTATTAGATGCGAACATGCTTAGACAAAGTTAGGAGCATTATGAAAACTTAACCTGCTTTATTTATCAAATACTATGAGATGGAATGAAATGCAACCTTAAAATATTTTCTCTAGCTCTATATTAGACTAATTTATTATAGAAATGAAGTTCAAGATTTAGGGAAGTCAAAACGTCACTACTTTCTAGAAACTGAAATTAACATGCACTTTCAGATTATACAAACTAATTGTTGGGTTACCTTTATAGCAATTGTTTTTTGCCTTTCAGAATGCCAGGAAATTCAATATACTTCTCAGGATCCTTCTACACTTGAGATGAAGTAATTTTGTCTTACCTCCCTTTTATTGTCTGTGCCTTTTTCTTTTACACTTGGGGTACCAGTCTTATTCTAGGTACAGATTCAAAGATACTTGAACATATGTGATAAACTAAAATTAAGCTAGACTAAAATTAAACTAAAACTGAACTAAAATTAAAAATAGGGTTTTAATTTTATATCATACAGAGCATTTATTAGAGTGCATGGTTTTATTTTGGAACTCAAGAAACAGCTTTTGGTAACTTCAAGATGTTGAGGAAATATTTCCGAGGACTGACGGGTCCTGTGGTAAACAGATTGAAATGAAGACAATAAGAGTGAGGGTTTCTATAGTGTTGTCACTGAGGCCCATTGATACCCATAGTCCCTGAAGAAGCCATAATGCAATCTATTCAACTAGGTATTTCTACTTTACCCCAAAAGGTGGTGTAGTGCAAAATTAAACACTGTATGACTTGTTTCCATAGACTGCAATTGCACAGACATGAGTTTATGGCATGTGTCATACTACATACTGAACTGCTAGCTCCATTTGATAAAAATAGGAATTACAGCTATATCAATACTAATATTCCAAACCATTTCACAATGAATCTTATTCCTTCTAAAATATGAAACATCATATGTTTCTACTAATTAGGAACAGATTTTAAATATACCTTTATAATACATGCTTGTTATATACTGATTTGTATATACATAAATACATACAAGCATATGCATGTATAATTAACAATCTCAAACTACAATATTACTTTATTACAAAGTCAATCTTTTTTCTGGATGTATATTAATCTTGTACTTCAAAATTATTCTTATCCTCTTTATCTAAGAAAAGCTCTGGTAACTCTATAAAACATCCAGACACTTAAAATACACTGACTTGTTGGACATTGAAGTGGCTTAAATGCCAGAACCAGATACTTGGGAATTTAGCAGACCTAAGGCCACCTTTGAATCAGGTCACTGTTCACACCTTCAGCAGAAAGAAAATTGGGCAAGATGGGCTCCATTACATCCCTTGCTAAATAACTTTGCCCAAGGAGTCACAGGAGAGGGATCGACTGACCTCCAAAAAGTAAATAATGAAGGTGAATGAGTAAGTCAGAAATTAGGGTATCATCTTTACTCCTGACTCTCCCCCTCTCCCACTTTTATTCAACACCAAGTCTATCTCTTAAAATTCTCTTCTATTCATGAGTTTCCTTTAGCACACCCTCTCCAGTCACCATTATTTCTCACCTAAATCTCTGAGTTTCCAAATTGTTTATCATTTAACTCCTGAAATTAATATTCTATATTGCAGTGAATATAACCATCTAAAAATTCAAATATAAGTCTCTCCCTCACTGAAAAGTCTTTTATGCCACCTCCCTTAATCCTAAGGACAAATGGATCAGTTTGCCTTGTTTGTTCATATTCGACCTTATCTTTCATATGGTTGGTTTTCCTCGACCTTTTCAAGATTCTTGGATGCGCAGTCACACGTGACCGATAGACTCCACTGGATTGTAAAGGGAGCTGGCACATGTTCTGTTTGCTCTTGTTCAGGGCTGTTCCCCCAAGAGGCCTGCACCTCAGTGAGAAGGCTGACTGAAGGTTCTGTGTAAGTAGGGGAAGTCAGGGGAATGTTTTGACAGCCAGTCTCTTTGAAGTACCCCTGGGAGAAAAGCGGGTTACAGAAAAGGAACCTCCCACAGGCCTGGTATATTCCACTACCAAAGGGAAGTGCATTTTTGTCTGTCATTTTAAACCATTTTTTTTTCCTGTGTGAGTGTGATAGTCTAAAATTATGTTGAGGTCTGCTCAACTTCCCTGTCAGATCCCAGCATCTTCACAAGGTAACTTTCTTAGGAACATCACCTATGTGCCCACTCCCTTTGAGAAGAACTTTGGGGTTTGGGTTATAGAGCAAACAAACACCTTTGCTGCCAAACCATAGCACTATTTACAATTGTTTAGGGAGGAGTTCAGGTTTCCCAGCTGTTTGGAAAGTAGACGCCTAAATAATGAGCCAGGATTGCCCCAGGCCTATTGCCCTCTCTATTTGTTGATGTGTCTGGATATCTTTGGTAACTTTTGTTAAATGTCATCAAACTTATTTCATTTGTTTACTACCCATCCAGAATTTTTGTAAGATTTTGATTCACCAATGATACACTTTCCTGTGTTCCAGAGTGTCATGATGTTACTCATTTTAATTCAACATTTCTATTAATTCAAGGAGACCCTGAAAAAAAGAAAACACAGACAGATTTGACTTAAGTAGACCATTTTGAATTAAAAGATTAAGTTTACCTTTAATTTTTTTGGAAAACAGTTTGGGTAAATTAATAATTAGATCTAGGAGACCTTGCTGTTTTAATGCTTTTAAGAATCTCACAACCTAAGTGTCCACTGAAGGATGAATGAATAAAGCAGTTTGATATATACATGTACATATACAATGGGATATTATTCAGTCATTTGCAATAATATGGATGGACCTTGGGGTTATTATGCTAAGTGAAATAAGACAGAGAAAGACAAATACTGTATAATCTCATATAGTATGTAGTATCTTAAAAAAACAAAACAACCAAAAACACACACCCAAACTCAAAGACAAAGAGGTCAGATTTGTGGTTATCACAGGCAAGTGGGGGCAGGATTAGATGAAGGTGGTCAAAATGTACAAACTTCCATTTTTAAGATAAATAATTACTAAAGATGTAATGTACAACATGATGACTATGGTTAACATATTTGAAAATTGTTAAATGAGTAAATCCTAAGAGTTTTTATCAAAAGGAATAAAATGATTTTTTTTCTTTTTTTCTTAATTTTCTGTGTGTGTGTAATATGAGATGATGGTAAATGTTAACTAAACGTATTGTGGTAATCATTTTACAATATATGTAAGTAAAATCATTGTGCTGTATGCCTTAAACTTATACAGTGCTGTATGGCAGTTCTATCTCAATAAAACTGAAAAAAATTTTCTGAAGTATTTAAATTAATTTTCAAACATTTTTATTCTTAGTTAAGAAGATCCTTTAAGATTTTAATTTATAAAACAATTATGTGACCATATAAAATTAATAAAATTGTCTTTACGAAGATTCTACTTTCTAATTCAGGCAGGTATTATTGTAAGAAATTTCAATTATGAAATGTCAGTATCAATGATATGGAAGTCAAACTGATGATTAGTTTATATAGCATTTTGATGCTAAAATGTAATGGATGATATTTAGGCCAATTTTAGTTATTTAAACCAAACCTTATTTATTATGCCTGTCCGTGGCCAATCTTCTTGGTGATTCTTTCCATCACAGTATAATTTTCAATTATCACATTTTCATTTTCATAAAGTCACTTGAAGTTATAGTAATTAATAGGGATTAATGAAATTATATACCTTTTTGAATTCTTCTAACAGCTACAAAATTATTGATAAATGTCTCAGTGAAAATTTGAAACTATCTTTTAAGGGATCCATGACATAAAAAAGAAAAACAGAAAGAGTCAAATGCATGGGGTCTTTCTTCTCAAAATAGTTACAGATACTATTGATGGACCCCAAACACTTAATCCGCACTGAAATTTAGGCTTAGAAATTAGTCTACAGGTTGTACATACATTTCACACAGAAATTCCATTAAAGCTGTCTGAGGAGAATACCCACGGGACCAGCAAAAAATGGTTCTGTGGTAGGCAATGACTTTTAACTAAAGGTTAAGCAAAATTGTACTGATGTTATTTTTAACTGATTGCTCAAGATAGTGATTTCTTTGGAACAGTCCTTAGTTCAATTTGCTTTCTACTTCTTTCTGCTTTTAAAAAAAATCTTCAGTACTCCTTTATTTCCCTGATGGTCATATTTTCATCTCTATCTATTCTGCTTTTCCTACTCTTTCCAAAATCATATCCCTTTTATCCAGGCAATCAGTGGTTGTCTTATCCTTCACAGAGGTCTGTGTGTATGGGAAACCACCTGTTCTTTTACTCCCCCCTCCCATGACTATCTCTTATTCCATTACCATTCATTGTGAGAGACAATTATTGACTTGGTTAGATGTTTCATTCATGGATCTTAGCTTTGTAGACTAAAATTTTAAATGGGGGATGACAAAAGTGTGATGATAATTAAAATTATTAGACTAAAATATTCTGAAGGTAATTATTATTTCTATTACTCATCTATCCACCCAAAATATCTTACAAATCATACATACTATAAGTGGTCAATATTTTTTACCTGGAAGAGAAACATTTTTGTCTCAGAACAGTATAAAAAGCAGTGCATAAATGCAATTTAAACATTTTCTATCCTATCTGTCTGTGCAAATATTCATTTTAAGTTAAGCATACACCTGATAATGAGTTTGCATTAGAGTGGTAATTGAAGTACACTCTGAAGCTACAGCCATGAACATACTGCTATTCAACTTTTCTGTCACTAGTATTAATAATAACAATTCTCACATATTCTTCTCTTCTGTTCCTAAAAGCCAAACTTGATTCCCAATTTACTGTTACAGTGCATTTTGGAAAGTCATTTCAATAGTTATGTACTTCAGGTAAGATGAGTGCCTCTAATATACATACAAGTGTGTTTACATACAGACATTTAAAATTCAACAGAAGGTAAATTTTAACAAGGCTAGGCAAAATAGATTGAAAAGTAAGATTTTAGTTTTTGTTCATTCTGAAGATTTTTTCAAGTGGAATTCAATTCAAGAACTAAGGGCACATTGAAAAAAAAATGTCCAGCTCTAGTTCATGCCTCTTCACAAGAAGTTGGCTATTAATACTAACTGGATTTCTCTATAATTTGGTCTCAGAGAGTTCACACAGCCAACAATTTTAGTGCATAAGAACCTATAAAATTAAAATTTATTCAGATATCAGATGACTGAAAAATAGAAATTTTAATAAACATTAAAATAAGGAACTCATCAGGCCTATAGTTTTAAGAGTTTTGAGGCATAGTTGCAAGTCCAATAGCTAATATTTGTGTACATCTATTAAGTAAAGCATTATATAGGGTTCTGAAGAAAGCTACAGAAAAGCTAGAAAGAATATTTCATTTGAGGAGATTAGAATTTAAAATGGAATATAGAATTTCATAATACTGTTAATCAAAGAGAGGGCAGAGGTAAATTCTATGGTGTTAAGTTTTCCATGTATTACAAATTTGTTTTAAATTCTTCTACAAGAGAGCTTCAATTTCTTTAATCATTGTAACTACACATAAAAGAACATTAGTTGCTGTGGGTTGTTTTCAAATTTTATATATAACCTAAATAAAACTGAGCTTTTGCTTCCGATCTTAAGGTCAATCACAATATAGAATCACCTCAAAAAGAACACAAATCTGAGGATAATAATTTTTAAAATAAATTAATAGCCATCATCTCTTAAGGCAATGAAGGCACAATACAGTATACAAACTCTGTAACATTTCTTTACTCCTTGCCTGACACTTTCCCCAGGGTCTCACACATTAAAAAATCTTTCATGTTTTACTTCTTTTAATAAATGCCCAGGGAATTTTCTTAAAATATTACTATGTATGTACAATATATTGATAGTGTGTGTTATGTTCACCCAGTCTACCCACTGGCGACTTTACACACAGAGAAAAACAGATGAAAAACAGTATTTGAAGATATTTTACTAACAGAAAATGAAGCATATACCTTGGAAGCTACCATACTGACAAAATGCCTTATATATAGTATGTAAATGTATGAAAGGTTTAGGTTGTGTTCTAGTAATCTAAGCAAAATATGCACATAAATAATTATTTAAAATAACTACAAGCATACCTTATTTACTGTGCTTTGCTTTATTCTATAAATGGAACAACAAAGCTTGAATGACAGCACATCTCTTTAAAACATGGCTAACTGAATATTTAAGCCCACTGTTGAGACTTACTGCTCAGAAAACAAGATTCTTTTCAAAATATTACTGACCACTGACACTGCACCTTATTTACCCAAGAGCGCTGATGGAGATGGACAACAAAATTAGTATTATTTTCATCTTGCTAACACAACATCTTTTTTTGCAGCCAAGGAGTCATTTTGACTTTCATGCCTTATTATTGAAGAAATACATTTTGTAAGACGATAGTGCCTTAGATAATGATTCCTTTGATAAATCTGGGCAAAGTAAATGAAGAATTTTCTGGAAAGGATTCACCATTCTACATGTCATCCAGAACATTCATGATTCATGGAAAGAGGTCAAAATACCAACATTAACAGGAGTTTGGAAGAAGTTGATTCCAGCTTCATGGGTGACTTAAAGGAGTCTGAGACATCGGCGGAGGAAGTCACTGCAGATATGGTGGGAATAGCAAAAGGACTAGCATTAGAAGTGGAGCCTGAAGATGTGACTGAATTGCTGCAATCTCATGATAAAACTTGAATAGATAAGGAGTTGCTTCCTATTGGTGAGTAAGGAAAGTGGTTCTGTGAGATAGAATCTACTCTTGGTGAAGATGCTGTGAAGATTGTTGAAATGACAACAAAGAATTTAGAATATTCCATAAACTTAGTTGATAAAGCAGTGGCAGGGTTTGAGAGGACTGACTCTACTTTTGAAAGTTCTACTGTGGGGAGGACTGACTCTACTTTTGAAAGTTCTACTGTGGGTAAAATGCTATCAAAAAGCATCACATGCTCAGAAAAATCATTTGTGAAAGGAAGAGTCAACCATGGTGGCAGACTTCATTGTTGTCTTATTTTAAGAACTTGCCATAGCCTCCCCAGCTTTCAGCCACCACCACCTGATCAGTCAGCAGCCACCAACATGGAGGCAAGACCCTCCACCAGCAAAAAGATGACAACTCCCTGAAAACCCAGATGACTGTTAGCATTTTTTAGCAATAAAATATTTTCAAATTAAGGCATGAACATCGGTTTTTTAGATATAAAGCTATTGCACGCTTATTTAATAAGCATAACTTTTATATGCACTTGGAAACTAAAAAATTCATTTGGCTCACTTTATTGCAATGTTTGCTTTGTTGCAGTAGCCTAAAACTGAACCTACAATATTTCTTTGAGGTATGTCTATACAGATTGCTTTAAAATTGTAATTCATTCTCTTACAGGTAATTACCTGATGTCATATATAACCTAAGTCCTTAGGATACCAGATATATTCAAATTATCCCTAGACAATGCTGAGCATGCATAGTATCTTCCTACCATGATGAATTACAAATGACAGATTGGGGAGAATCATAAGGTATAGTATATTTAAGATTGTGATATATTTACTTCATTGTCTTGTTAGTTGTTTTTGCTAATGGGTGTGACATACACTCTCTGAAAGGAGCTTTAGATGTCTTGTGTGGTTTGTTGGGTTTTTGCTTCTGTGCTCTAACAGGAGAACAGCGTATCCCAGACAAAGGCTGTCCTTTCAGCCTGGATTCTAGAATGAGAAAATATGGAGTAAAACAGCTAATGTGCAAACGTGCAAGCAAAAAATCAATGCTTTCTCTTTTAAATTATCAAGATTTTGGAGTTGTTTGCTAAAGAATATAAGTTGAGTAATACAAATGCAAGAGATAACTCACTGTTGGTCTTTTAATCATCCAGGATCCTCCATCAATTTACTATCACTCTGAGTAAATATAAATTAATGAAGGTGGTTATCCAAAGGCTTTAGATGGTCATACCTCCTGATTTGCACCAATGGGTTTACCTATTAGACTCCACTACCTGGGGTTACTTTAGCTATTGAACCATTTGAGACTTCACACTGCAACCGGACTGTCCTCTCTCAGATGTGGTGACATGTGAGGCTTCCAGGCTAAACTTGTTGGTTTTTGGACTTCCTATTTGAATCTGTCTTTATATGTAGACTACTCTGAAAGAGTAATACCACAGCTGACATTTAAATGTGTTAAATTTCTGTTCCTGCCAAACGTAAAACCAGAATTCAACCTGGACCTGTGCTTTTCTCTCAGTAAAAGTATAAGAGGGTCACTCAGATGTAGACGAGACCATCTCCCCAACAAAACTTTGAGGCAGATTTCCAGCAGGATACATCAAAGTAAGGAGCTCAGGCAAAAGGCAGTCAGCCAGGCTTTCTAAGGGAGGGAATGACATAATCACGTTTGTTCTTAAATGGATAACTCTAATAGCAAAATGGTGCAAAAAGTGGTATAGAATGAAAACAGTGGCAGGAAAATAGGAAGCTTTTGCAAATTCTGTAGTTCAGGTAAGCAGAAGGTTCTGAAGGCAGGGAATAAGACAATAGTGAAGATAGAAAGATTAATGCATATTTGGGAAATGGGTAATGAACATAACCTCAACAAATAGAATAAATTCAGTATGGTAGTGATAGTATTTTGGCTTTAATTACATATATTGCACATCTGACAATGTAACAAATGGACAGTGATTCAAGAGATACTCTATATATGAGATGATGTTGGTATCAAATCAACCATTTGATAGTGTACGTGAAGGAAACGAGAGAAAGAGAAAATAATCACTGAGGAAGAGAAAACAAACAAGGAAAGAAAAGATGGATGAAGAGTAATTAAAACTGCTAGAGGACACACATGATGTGACTGGATGCAGTCCTTAGTGAGATACTATTGTAAAAATTCGAAATGACATGTTTCCTTCACTCATAAAGGAATTGACCTAATTTGACTTAGTCATTACTAGCACTGTGAAAAGTAAGTTCATCCCTATAAATGTCAATGTGGCAGTTTGACTAAATAAAATTGTTATTACCAACATTTTATGACTGAGTGGTTAAAAATTAATAAGTCAGTCCAATAACTCAGCCATCAGAGGTTAGTAGCATTTAGAAAATAATGTTCTTATTTCTCTTTAGAGGCCCACAGGTCTAGAAGGAACTGATGTTGAAGTCTTCTAGGTCAAGGGCAAATCTTTTGGATTCAACATTTATGATATGAACACTAGTAAAGATCAAGATCTTAAAGGTGAGAAAATAGTGAGTCATAATGTAGAGGTTTTCAGACTAATAATCACAGTCAGCAAAGCTTAACATTCTGATTCTCTGCTTCAGGGAGATGACTCATTAATTACACAGAGCAACTCTGAATACAGTGTTCACACTTTTCTTTATTCTAACCCATTTTCCCCCTAAGTGAGGAATGAACACAAAATGTGGAGTTGAAAGTCCTTTTCTACAAAAAAGAAAGGAAGGGATGGAGGGAGGGTAAAGAAAAGACAAAAAAGAAAAGAAAACTTCTACTTATGCAATTACATTGTAAATATACTAGCCCCAGTGTTAATTTTCCTCTGAAAGTGGCCTTTTGATCTTAGTATTAGTTGAAATGTTCTTTCCTTTTTTCTCAATATCAAAATGCAAATTTCAAGTTTAACTGGATAGTAAATAAGATAACTATATTTTACACAAAATACAGGTGATATTTAGAACTGTATTCTAGGCACTGCTTCCAATTAACTCTTTGTTGTTAATTCTGATGAAGCTCCTGAAGAAAAGAGGTAAAATTTATAACAAAAAGCTGCTCTGACTTTATGAAACCCTGGCTATTGCTGGGGGCTCCTCGTGCAGCAAACTCCCTTAGTGCAGGACAAAGTCATTTTCTGGTGTGATTGACTAGAGAGGGGTCACTCTTACTAAACTGCTGTGGGGAATACAAAAAGGGCTACTAGAGATTTTGCATTCTTAAGTAAAGGTAAAATAATTATAATGGGTTTGTATTAAGAAATGGATAGATTTTTGTAAATAAATACAATGTCTTTGTAGAAGATATAAAGACAACTAAATCTCCTTTTTTTTTATTTCTAATATATCCATCAAATTGTCCAAAAGAGAAAAATAATCCTCAGCTATTGTTTAAAAGAATGACAGAGAAAAACCAAATTCCCAAGTCTTACAAGAATTCCTACATTCTCTCACCTAATGGGTTAGGGCCCAGGAACAGCACCTCCCATCAATCCCTATGCAGTCCTGCAGGACAGCCTGCTGCCAGAAGTCAAGGTGTGCAAGCGTGAGGGGAATGAACAGCAGCTACTGCAGCTACAGCTTGGATTTACAGAGCTTGGCCCAGTAGGATCAACTACCATGTGCCGTAGAGCAAATCGAGCACTGAGGACAGCTTCAACATTCTAGCCCCTAACGTGGCCAATTATGTCAGGGCCAGAAGAAAAGGGTAGATGAAACCCTGGCCTGCGTGCTTGCAGTTAGTAATATAGTATTGTGCCTTCAAAGTTGGTTGAGAGGGTAAATCTCATGTTGTATCTTACCATAAAAGCGAAACACAAAACAAATGGACAGAAGGAAACCTTTGGAGGTGATGGATATGTTTATTACTTTGATTGTGGTGATAGTATCATAGTTGTAGGCATGTGTCAAACTTATCAAATTGTATGCATTAAAAATGTGCTCTTCATTTGTACAGCAACTATAACTCAATAAAGCTGAAAAACATTGGCTTTAAGCCTGAGCCCAGTTCTGAGGGTCTAAGAAAGAGGGCAGGAGTGAAATGTTCATCTACAGTTGGCACACTCATCATTTTCTAAACCCAGAAGATATACTCTGCTATTAAGTAAGGGCCACCCTTTATTGTGCAGAGTATGGAAAGGGAAGGGAAAACATCCTCTCAAGATAGTGTGCGCACTAATGCCAAATCCATATGATACATCATGCCTGTAATTTTGTAAATTTGTAATATAAGGCCCACACATTCGAATAAGAGTCTCAGCATCAAATAAATAAAATAGCCTCTTGCCTCTGTCCTCACACTAAGTCATAGCCAGAACTTACCATTTTTCTTCCATCAATGGCACAAGTAAGACTTCCCCTAATTCCAAACAAAGCCATAAACTGAGCACTTGCCTCAGTACCTCGGATCTGCCTGCCCTCGGGCTCGGTCTCTGTGGCTTAGCCAAACAGTCACACAGGAAGATGAGGAACAGTAATAATAACTTGATATAATAAAGTTTTAGAGAACCAAGTAAAAGAAAAAAAAGGTGAGGGAAAAAATATCTGTGCCATCCTGATACAGAGCACCAATATGAAAAATCTTGAAAACGTCCAGTATTCCTCTGGGAGGAACTAAAGAAAGCACAGCAGCTGGGACAGAAACACTGAACCGATTACATCGTATTAAAGAAAAATTCAAGTCATCACTGAAAATAATTAAACAGTGAAAACCAATGGTTCCGACTATCAGTTCATAAAACCATAAATATAATAAAGAAATATGTGAAATGTGGAAGAGATCATTAATTTTCTGAAATATAAAGGAAATAAACCGACAGACATAGAAGATAGTGGAAGAATATCACCATTTTTAAAATGTCTAATGAAATTACATCTTGACAATAATTACCAGTGTCAATTAACACCACAAATTAAGATTCCCAGAAATTGTATGCCTCATAAAAACGTATACAATACCAGCTATGGAGAATTCTTGAAAAAAACTCGAACTTGAATCTGATTGAGCCTAATGGTCTAATTTTCAATGTGCAGGCTGCAAAGAAACATAGGTCATAAAGATGCAATAAGAAAAATCTGATTGTGGAAAATTCTACAAGAGAAGTAGTCCAGTGTCTTCAACAGATAAATTGGAGAGAATAAAGAAAGGCAGAGTGCAAGTAAATTAGAAAAGACTTGAGAGGCGTAACAACTAAGTCTAAATCTAAATTGAATCTAAAGTTATCATATCCACACCAGAAATAATGGAAGGCGAGCTTCAGACTGCCTAAATGTCATGCAAAACTAAATTGTCAATCATGTATGGCTGGAGTGAAGGGATGGAGGTCAGAAGAAAAGGGAAAATCCTTTCTCTTCGATAGGTCTGAGTTCTATTCACCTACCACTCCTGGACTGTTTCCATTTCCCAGATCACAGAAAAGCAGGAGCGGCTGAAGCAAGAGTTCAATAGTGGGTGGAAGGGGGGTCACAGATTGTGAACTGGATGAGTCTTGAAGGCAGTGGGGTAAAAACAATTTCACTGCTTTTAAACTGATGAACAAATGAGTTTCATGAACTAGTGAGATTCTAATTTAAGTTGTGAGCTCCATTCCTAGACAGACAGTGCTAGATCAGCTAACTCAAATCCGCTTTACATTCAGTATTAGGGCAAAAAAAGTGCGGAGAGTAATCTAAAATTAATGTAGCTTTTATATAAAGCTCAAGAATTACCTCTCACTATATGATTACACATTTGTTCCAGATTGGTTAATTACATGTGAAGAGGAGAACTTCCTTCACAAGTGTATTTCTCATGCCTAGGCAATTCCATAAGAGGCAGTGAAATAGTCACCGGGCCAGGGAACTGGAAATGGCTGCTCATAAAAAGGCTGTGGGCTTTGTGGCTGGAAAGTCACTCAATTCAATGCTGCCATGCAGAGAATTTGGGACCAAAAGGAAAATGAGAATTTAGATGTTCTGAATACATTGTGCAGGAAAGAAAAAATTTTGTCAAATACCTCACGATGGGGATGCAACCAAGTCAAATTTATAAATGTGTAATAATCTAATGATGGCTCAAATGGAACTCTTTGAGAGAAGGAATTGGAGGAATTCTTCATTGGTGGATTACAGGCCCTGCTGGACGCTAAATGCATAGTGTTAAGAGAGTTCTCCCTACTTCACTAAATTTCTTTGAACTTTGTCTTATAAGGGCAATGTAATTTGATCCATGCTTTTCTTCTTGTTCCAGAACTTCTGGGTGAATAAATATGCTCAGTTTTGCAGTTCTGCATTAGGAAGTGCACTAGAGATGAAACCCAGTTCTTACATGAAGACTTGCTATCAAGATGATGTTTTAGTTGCCATTTCTTTCTCCTTATATTATTTCTCAATTGATTTATGAACATGGCAGGGAACATGCAGATGCTAAATTATTGGTCACAAATACTTACTTATGTGAAGGCAACAGAAAACCTTTCTCATTTAAGCTCCACCAAAGTAAACCGTTCCTACAGGACTATTGCCCAGAAATCATTCAACAAAGGCACTTTAAAAATAGAATGCTGCTCTAGAAAATAACCAGTAATTACTAGTGAAATCAATTTTAAAAATCAAAGATAAGAAATAATAAAAAAGAATTAGGGGATGCTTGCTTTATAATACAGCCTCATTCAATTAAAAAATATTTATTTATGACCTACCATGTGAGGCAGAGGAAATGCCATGCTGAATAGACATATAGGGTATGTAATACCACAGAGTTTAAATCCTAGCTAAACAGAAGTAATAATACAAATTAAAAATAAAACAAAATCACCAAGAGAGGAGGATACTGTATTCTTCTATATATCTGAAGCGAGAAACAAACACTATCAATCTACCTGGAATAAAGAGGTTAAGCATTTTAAAGGAATAGTGGGGAGGAATTCCTCTTTCTCTTATTGAGGCTACATTGTATTTCAGCTCCAAAATTTTCTGAAGAGTAATTTTAGTTTTTTCTCTTTTCTCTCTCTAGACTGTCCCTAATTCAGCATGCATAAGGTTCCAGCCTTGGTTCTTAGCCCCAGCATCCAACACAGATTAACTATTCTCTTTGAATCTTAATTCCCAATTGACCCAAAGTTAGGGGTCCACCACACATCTAAATCAGGGGTGGCAGGGGTGTGGGTGGGGAGAGCAGCAGCATGTAACACTGACAGGGGAGTTACCCCCTTGGCAGATTTTGCTGCTTGCCCGTGCAAGATAGAGTCTCTGCATCTTTATGATTATAATAGAATCCTGATTTTGTACGGGGTAACAATGGTTCCTGATAAAACTCAACATTTCATAGCCTTTCTTGTGAATAAAAATAGCCATTTTAAAGTGAAGGACTTAGAAGGTACACCCCTTTGTCTTTGGCTCTAATATTCTTCTTCCCCAGAACTCAGATAATGATGCTGCTGGTGTCTAGCCACCTGGCAAGTATGGAAGGACACACTCAGTGGCAAGGGGTCATGCTAAACTCAGCTCAGTGAAAAGAGACCAAGTCCTTAATGTCATGGAAAAACTACCGTAAGAGCCCTAGAGTTCTCACCTCCAGAATATGGTGATGTGGCAAAAATAACTTTTTTTCACTTAAGCTACTACTGTGAATTGAGTTTCCAGCCATAGGCAGCCAATTGACTTAAGTAGTGGCCCTTCATGGTCAGTTGGTGATGCCTAGCTGTATCAGAGAAGCGGATTTTGACTAGTTACACAATCCAAAAAAATTTACTTTGAAAAAATAATGGGGATAGCACAGTAACAGAAATACAAAAGGAACAAAATTAATGGCAAATATGCAGGTAAAATTAGTGAAAACTTAAAAGAGAGCAGGGAGAGGGGTTGTACAAAAGCACAGTATTCTTTACACTCCATAAAAATTTGGACCAATATACATAGTGTGTGTAAGGATATTTGTGCAATGTCTTAAAATAGTTACCATAATGAAAACATTTAAACTGTCATAGAAAAAGAAGTGTCAGTAAGACTAACTACTAAAAACATTCAGTAGATAACAAAAAGCAAAACTTCTATAAAGAATGGAAATAAAGTACAAACAATAATATAAAAAATATCAGATTAAATTGAAAAAAAAAATGTTAGCTATATGTTAAGATATGGACCCAGGGCAAAAAGAATCCACAAAGTTAAAAATACAATAATGAAAAATATTTATTAATAAAACTTTGTATAAAGCCATCATATGAGTGTTAGTAGTATTATCAAACAAATTAGAAGTTAATGCAAAAAAAAACCACTCTATGAACCAAGGAATTCTATTATTACAGAATATATAGTATCATTATTCTATAGTAGTATAATATAGAAATACAGTATTTGTCAAAAACCTGTAGAAAGTATTATTGCTCTCATAATCATTCTGTGACAAATTAGCTTTGGAAAAATCAATAGAGCCTCTAGAGAAAATTAACAACTTAGGAAGAAGAATGGCTTTGGTGTGAAAAGGTTTCAGTTTAAATCCTGGACCACGTCAAATACTGGATATTTGAAAAATTTGAAAAATTCCTATTTTTGCAGTTAAGGAAGAACGTGGAATAGAAGATAGGGAAATGAGGGGAAGAAGAGTAGGAGGAGGGGGAGAGGGGGTGGAGAGGGCAGACGAGCCGGGGAAGGAGGAAGAGTAAGAGGAAAGGAGCCACGGCGAGTGTCCTCGGCTATGGCTGTTATCTGCACTGTTTCATTAGATCCTCCCTTGTGCATGTGCCCATTTAACAGAAGAATGGACACATTTTCAGAAGTTAAGTAATTTTCCCATGTTCATACAGAGGTTTTCTGTTCACTCATTTTGTTTTTAATGTTATCATATTTTCTTTTTCTAATATTTGAAGTTTATTTTTTAGTCATTATTTATTTTACTCTACTTGTTGGAAAAAAAATCATGAAAAATAACCTATCCTTGGAAGAAAACAAAATATTAAGATGTGAGTGTGATAAGCTTCTTGACTAAAGAGTCAAATGATAAGTTACTATTTGTTTACAACTTGTTGATAGATATTAACAAGTACTATACATTTTTGATAGTCATACTTGAAGACGAATAGTTTAAGAAAAACTATTTCTGGGGTTTTTTGCTTTTGTTATACAATCCCAAAAGCATGAAATACATAGGGGGGAATAGCTAGAAATAAATAAAAAGTTCTCAGTTTACACACAAATTATATGATCCGGGCTAAATATATTTGAGATAGGAAACTTTTCACTTTCATAAAAGCAACTATTTGAAATCTTTTAAAGCATTATTCTCCTCAAACATTTTGAAACAAAAAATTTGCCTTTTGATAGGAACTATGTGTTTCATTATAAAGATGGAACATGATGTTCTGGCTTACATATTCTCTGCAGAAGGAGGTCCTTTTTTGTACTGAATTTTTAGCATATAGTAAAGATCCAGATTGTAAAAAATTAATTTCAGGCATGACAGACTGGAAGTATATATTGAACAGATCTGGGAACAGAAATGATGCAAATGCCTTTCCTCCAGTTTCTGAAAATTATGTAATGGACCAGAATTTTAGGATAGACTTCTGTTTGAGTGAAGCATGGACCCTTAATGAAAGGAGGGTACCAAAATTGACTTTGGAAAGCAAAAGTATAAGGCAGTTTCCCACAAATGGTAGTTTCATTGACCTTGACTCTGAAGATATCATTATAGCTAAGTATCAGAATACTTAGATATATTTTAATTATTAGTAATGGTAACAGACTATGATAGAAAACATTTCTTCTGAATGAGCAAGAGTAATAAGGAAGGAAGATGACCAGTGATGCATTAAGAGAAATGAAAATCAATGAAATTGTTTTAACTCTTCACTATGTTGCTATTATGTCTTAAAGTATCATGCACTTATTAGGTCACAATGATTATGGCAAAATACATTGCCTATATTGATTTACATATTATTTAGTGTTTCTATCTCAAAACAAATAAGAATACTAATATAGACATTGATAAAAAATACTTGAAAGATTTGTGCCTTCCTACCGTTAAACCATTTAAAATATAACAGTTGCATAGAGTGCAATTGGATAGTGCTAGTACTTGTTAGCATGAAAGTTTTACCATAATGTTTCTGATGAATGACCTATCTACACTCCTAAAAACGGATGAAAAGTTAATAATTCTAATACATGCAGGAAAGGGATTTTTTGATATCTGTATACATATAACTAGAATTAGGAATACATAACTACTACCCAAAGAGCAGATCGAGAGGCTTTTAGAAAAGTACCATTAAACCAATCAGCTTACTGGTTGTCTATAAATTCAGTTCAATTCAACACTACTAAATGAATGTTTATCAAGAGACTACTCTATGCCAGTTTTTCCCTCAAAGAGTTTCTAGGAAGGGGTAGCAATTAACCACTACCCCCACCTCCCCGCAAATAAATAAACAAATAAATAAAAAGGACATGACAAATAACATCATTCAAGAAGCACAAAGAAAGTGCTGTGGAAATTTACCAGGATCTGAAATGTCCAAAGCATCAGGGAAGACTCCCTGCCAGGCTAGCATTTGCAATAGTACTGTGAAAAAGGGCATGAATTCAACGTGGAGAACTGGGGGGGGGGGGGGGGCATAATTCAAGGATGAAAGCTGGTATAAGCTGACTCTTATAAAACTGCCTATAATAAAACTCAATAAAGTCATCAGCTCATTTTAACTCAACAAATAGAAGGCAAATGATCTGTAAGAGAGAAGCTGTCCAAACACTCAGAGACCCTAAGTAGCCAGGGCTCATGAATGAACAGCTTGCGAGAAATGGATTTTTGTTTCTTTCTCTGTCTCTAGTCTATCATCTATTTTTCTACCTATCATTCCTATTTTTCAATTATTAAATACATATAACATAGCTTTTACCTAATTTTTTCTAAGACAAGAAATCTAATTAGTATCAACTGAAAAAGAAGATCCCTAAAGATATTTCTTTCTTATTTTACAATTAGAGTTACAAATATGTGTGCCTGTGTTTTACAGAAGTCTGCTGTTTTCAAAATGCCACACCCAGATGTCATGCCCAAAGTATTTATAATCTGTCAAAGTTCACCCTGTGAAATACTTTCATAGACATTTTCCAAAGTGACCCTGCCTAAACTCATTTCTTCAAGATAATGTGTAGGTACAATTCTTCACAATAAAGATTACCAATTTAAATATAAATTATCATCTCTTATGATCTGCAAGAAATCTCCCCCAAAGATAAGATCTGTGTTGTGGAAAAGCCAGTTCAAAAGAAGAAAGATAAATGAGCAGAAATATGAGATATTAGTAAGAAAAAAGAGAGAGCGAAGAGGGAGTGTGTGTGTAACTGGCTGAACTGCTTCTACAATCTGTTCACAGCAAAATTTTTTCAAAATTTTTAATCACAGAAAGACTTATTTTTAAATTTGAAAAAATTTGGATAATATCTTAAATTCCTTTTGTTTCATCATCAGCAGACTTTCCTGAATAAATAATTTATCTTCCTTACTAATTATATTTTAATTTCTCTAATGTATTTTAAGTAGGCCTTAGATGACAACTTTATTTCAATGTAAATTCTAATTTCCTTAAAAAAAAACAAAACCACCCTCTTTTTGCTCTTATAATTTTATGTCATATGGAACAGTGAATTGCCATATACTAATTAGTGGTGATAGAGGTTCATAACTGTTCTTGAATTACTTTTCTTCTGTCCTTTTGATATACTATTCTTACAGCACTTCCATTTTCTGATAGTACTCTATATTCTCAACTTTCAATATCTGTTTATATGTTGTTTCCTCCAAAAAGTTTCCCAAAGTAAAAAAATAATAATAATAATAATAATAATAACTATAGCTCTCTTGTTGATTTTATATGGCAGGCACTGAACTAAATGCTTAGGACCTGTTTCTTTTTAAATACTTTCAGAAATCTGAGGGAAGAAGCATTGTCAATCCTATTTGTAGCTGATGAAATTGAGGCTGAACAAGGTTCAAATAACATTCAGGTGTGTCAGATTCCAAAGAGGAGTATGCCCTTCACAGGTTTTATATTTCATCCTTTTACTCGTGTGTATGTATGTGTAAATATGTGTGAGTGCAAATACATGTATATATGCGAATGTGTATATATATGTGCAAATATGTATGTATGTCTCTATATAATATGCATGTGTGTATGTACACTCCTACCAAATTTTGTTGAAGATTAAAGTCAGTCTTTTTAAAACTGCCTGCAGACTGGATCATAAAGTGGATAAGGGCAATGATAAGAGTCTTACTCATAGATCTTTGCAGAGTCTTTATTGAGTCGTCACATTTCCTTCATTGACACAGTACCAGGCACATGGTAGTTACTCAATTAATTATTATTGACTGAATAATAAGACATCACTAAATTTATCTGGGGAACTATAGTGAATAGTAAAAAATGCCTTACACTCTTATAATATTTTCATTCACTAATGCCCTCATAGCAGCTTTCACTAGGAATAGGATTTTCCATTTTATTTTCCCCCTTCTGTATTTTTAAGTTTGCTTTAAGGAAATTTGCTTATAACTAAGAATAATATGCTCTGAAAATGTCAAATGTGATGTTGAGTAGCAAAAATTATTATAGTTAACAATTTTATCACAAATCACCTTTTATATTAGGAAAAATAAGAAAGAAATATCTTTAGGGATCTTCTTTTTCAGTTGATACTAATTAGATTTCCTTAAACCAAGTTTAAAGCTCACACTGTTCTGGCTTGATAGTGCCAAGTGATAATCCAATGTGACATACATTTCCTATAGCAATAACATTTTGGCAGATAAACTCTCCAATGAGAAACAACCATTTCTATGCTTAGATGAATTTTGTGATAGAACGCAAATGCAAAAAAAAAAAGTAACAGAATTTTAATAAAATACTCCACAGTATAATGAATCCCTTTCCATGTTGCTGAGAGTGCCCAAATCCATAGAGGGTAAGAATATTAAGTATGTAATAAACAATACATCATAGATTCCTCATTGTCCATGGAAAGTTGATACAATAACTGATTATGATTTACAACTGAAATTCATTCCTAGAAATCTTGTATCCTTACCCTTCATTATGCAATGCTGTCTTGGACCTGTGAGTCTAGAAATGTGGAAATTATAACACTTTGACATACCATGTAAATGAGGTATCACTGTAACATGCTATTTAAATAAAGTTTGGAACAAACATTCAGTAGGGAAGTTTGGAAAACTTATAACGAGATTACCTCCTGACTTTTTTTTATAAGAGTATTCTTGTATTCCTCCCCAGTCATCTTTTAATTCCAACAGGAAGGTACAGTGTGCCAATTTAGCTCTCTAGCAGCAAAGCCACACATTGCCTTATTGGGGCAATTAGTCAGGAGCTGAGCTTGTCGTTTGAGCCTCTTATATTTTCTTTATGTAGATAATTTTTGAATTGGAGGATCTTTGTCTTTCTGATGGAAATACCTGATTTGGATATTATCAGTCTCAATCAACAAGATATCTCCTATCATCAGTTGTGAAATTGCAGCCAGGATGGGTAATTGAAGTAGGTTGGGTAGTAAAAGTTTCCACATTAGTCTATGTGTTTTATTTTTCTACATCTTATTTTCATGATTAATTGCAAGGCCTGGACAACGGATGTCTGTGGAAAGCTGTTGGAGAGATCCAATTTAAAGTTTCTTTTAAAAAATGTAAGCTTAGTTTTAAAAGATCATGGCTGTCAAAGTACAAATGACTGGCCACAGTTAAGGATGCTACTTGTGGATGTGGAAAAAAGAAACAGAACAAAATGAAAATATCCCATCCTTGAAAATTAAGTCAATTATCTTTAAAACTGTACTGTTCTTAGGGGATTTATTTGTTAATGAGTTAGAGACAAAAACTATTTAGAAATAAGATGGAGGTTAAAAGTAAAATTCAAAATTCAGATTCTTATTTTACAATCTCTGCCAGAGAGGACAGATCTCACCCCAAATACATATTTATTAAAATATGTCTTGATCTTTCTACAATTCCAGCACTGCTGACGAAAGGTATCACAGAGATCTTTCCCAGGGTTCAGTCGGTGGCACCCTAAACTCTCCACTTCCTATACTTTCTAAACTTTTTGAATTCCAGTCAAATCTCCCCATCTCTTCCCTTCAGATTTTCTCATTGGCTTCTTTTTCTGCACCTCTTACTGGAAATGAGTATTTCATGTGAAATCTCTTTCTGTAAGAAAAGTTATAGAACTCTAATAGAATAAATAAAGTTTCACCAGGCTAAAGACCAGAGAGGGCAAAGAACTACAGAGAAGAATCTGGCAAGGGAGGCCCAGACAGTCCCTCCCTCAAGAAAGGGCAATGCATCTCCTCAGAAACTATTTCGGTCACTGTGTGCTCTCTAAATAGTCTTCTGAAGAATTTCCCAAGGACATTTCTTCCCAGGGCACTTGGGAAAGGTTCCTTCCATTAGGGTGGGCTTTGGGGAAGGAGTGGATGAAAGAGACCATTAGGTCAGGTTACTAAAGATAGCCTGCCATATACTTCAATCCTGACAGGAAAAAAAATCATGATGAACCAGTAGAAAGCTTTCTGCACAACATTACGAAGTTTTCGAATTCAAGTCCTGCTCTCCCACTGCCAATACATATTTACATCAGATTATAAAAAGTTACAGCTTATAAATACATACCTCTTAATGTTTTCTTTCTTGAAACATTTCCCCAAATAGTGCTCACCTCTTTTAAAATTTACATGAATTTTCTTATTTACATGAATAAGGAAGTAAAGGTGAATTACTATTTTCATAGCTCTTAGACATCTTCAATGTAGAAAGCTACTTGTCAGTTTTATTTGCCCAAGTAGTTTAAATTGATGAGCCGTTTTTGGAGGAAAGCAATAGAATCTAAGTTTAGTTTCCATTTGTGCTCTTTGCCAGTTTCCAGCAGAGCTGGCTGAGAGAAGTATGAAGGGCGCTGCCTTAAAATCATAGTCGATAGGTTAAGTGGTTACACTTAACGGAGAGTGCTTCAAAAACACATTTTGAATTCTTATAATTACTGTTTACTCACAGTTATAGACTTAATTGTGACTGGTTGTTTGTTATATTGAAATGTTTTTAAAGTTCACATATATTTAAATGAAATATTTAATTTCTAGCTGCTAATCCTTTCATTTTTATTTGGCTTTATTACATCACTGGTCAAAGGGAGAACATTAGAGGCAGCAGCTTTTTATTGTTTTTTGTTTGTGCGTATGTTCAGAATTGGTTAACACTTTTACATTAGGTAATTGCTATTTTCAAATGTGGAAATATATCCCTTGTAGCTCTGTCCGCTGATTTCTAACATATATACATATAGCTACTTCACAATAAACACACTTCCCAATGACAGATTTTAAGATTTTAACTAATTCTTTTACTCCAAAAAAGGGGTCATATTTTTAGGTTTCCTGAGGGTAAAGGGAAATCATCTCTTTCTCCACAAATGTCCACAACAAAGTACTAGTTCATTTTTGCCTATCTTTTGTGGTAGTTTGCATCTAAAGAAAATTCAAGGGAAGGTGGTTCCTAGATTTTTACCCATCATAGAGATGATACAGGTTTACTGGAAGTACTGACCAATTATGTAATCATGTCATCTGATTTTTTAAAATAAAGCTTTTTATTTTTAAATCACAAGTGCTGAATGCATACGCTTTTCATAATCTTTTGCCTGTGTAAACCACTTTATTACACCTTACATCTATTTGTTTAAATTCATTTTTATTTTTCATGAAAATATCACACCCTTAAAATATATTGAATGAATTCTAACACCTTTCCATCAAGATCAGGGAAGCCATTAAGATCACTGAAAGCCCCATGTCTTACTCCTCTTCTTTTAATAGCTCAGAAAAATGTGTTTTCCCAATATTACTGAAATTTGATGAATATTAGATATCTCTGAAATTTTTAAAATAAATTTTAATTAATGAAACCACTCTCATTTCAGCCTCCACTAGAAGCTAATATTATAAAAAGAGACAGTTAAGATATAAGACCTTTAGTAATCTTAAATTTTTACAAATTTCACCCTAAGATAATCAGATGATAGCAAAGATTTTAATAGCTGCTATCAGTCTACATTTTTGGCAGTTCATCCTAAAAAAGATTAGAAATTATGAATCAGGAAGTATAAATAATTACAAGCATGATGCTTTGCCACTAAACTAAATATATGAATGAATATCATGCAACTTTAGTACTAATCCTATATAACACAAAAATCAACTAGAGTAGCTTGATCTTCAAATAAATATATAAAATCAATTTTAAAACAAATATAGTTAAAATGACTAACTGGGAAAATAGGTACAAAATATGACAAGCAATGAGTTAAAATTCTTTGACATGAAGGATTCATTAATTAATACAAAAAATACCCTGGAAAAGAAAATGGGTAATTTGAAGAAAATCACACATACTAATTATGTGTGCATGTGCATTGTGTGTGAACACATAAAAGTACAAAAACATAAACTAGAAAATGTAGAACAGAAGTACTCCCTAGGGAGAAAGGGACAGATAAAGGAGAATAGAAGACAATTCAAACACAGCTATAACATTCTGTTTCAAAAATAAATCAATAAATGAAGCTAATGTTGTACAATTGCTAACATTTGTCAAATTGTACTGGTGGGTTCAGGAGGGCTTATTACTTTTTATACCTTTCTTATATTCCTTATGTTTAAAATAATTTGTAATTTGAAAATGGTCATCAGAGAACTTACAAAACAAATTATAAAAATGGTCAATAATAAATAAAATAACCATTAATGAGTTTTTCAACATACAAATAATAAAAAAATGCATTTAAAGGAATGATAGAAATAGGTGAAAAATTATCAGAGATTTTAAGATGTAGGTACTCAATGTTAGCATGCGTAGGATGACAAAGTCACCTCCATACAATGCCGTGGAAGTATAAATTGGTGTAACCTTTACAAAAATCCATCTGGCAATAGGCATAAAGAGCATGAAAATGTTCAGCTCATTTTGATCTGATAATTCCACTTTAGGGAATCAGCCTAAAGACAAAAGACAAATGTGAAAAAATAAGTATGCACAAATATGTTGACCATTTATTTATATACTTAATAAAAATTTATAGAGCCTTGTTTAAACCACTGATAATAGGCATTAAGACAGACAAGGTCTCCATAGAACTATTTCCTAATAACAAGAACTTTATATATATATATAAATGGAATAATTATCATTTTTGACAGAAAATACCACATTTATTGAGCAGCTCTCACCTACTAGGATCTATTTTAATCATGACTGCATGTATTATCTCATTTACCCCCTCACCACATCCCCATAAAACGACACAAGCTTCTTACTGATCCGGAGGTCAAAAGTCTGAAATGAATCTCAGTGGGTTAAGCTCAAGGTGTTGGCAGGGCTATCTTCCTTTCTGGAGGCTGTAGGGGATAGCGTGCATTCTTTTCTAGATTCTTTCTAGAAAAGAAAGAAATGGTGCTTGTGGCACCATTTTCCCAGCTTCCAAGCCAGGAAAGTCAGGCCGAGTCCTTCTCATACTGCTGTATCTCCAGTTCTCTCTCTTCTTCTCATAAGAACCTTTGTGGGTACATTTGGTCCACCTGGATAATTCAGAATAAACTTCCTGTCTCACAGTTAACTGATTAGTAAACTTAATTCCATCGTTGATCGTATTTCCCCTTTACCATGAAACCTAACATATTCAAAGGTTCCAGGGATTAGGATGTGGACATCATTGGAAGGCCATGTTCTACCTACCACAAGTAGGTACTATTTTTTATCCTCCTTTTAGGTAAGAGAAACAGAGGGAAGAGATGTTCATTATTCTGCTCAAAGGTCATGCAGTTCTTAGTGATGAATCTAGTACTCAGAACTTGCTAAACAACCCAAAACCTGGGCCCTTAATCATTCTTTTATACATCATAAGAAAATTGCTGATGTTAAATCCCCTATAATAAAATGCAATGTTTCAGAGAAAAGATGAGAATCTGTTAAATGTTAATAGCATTTACCTCTTAGTCCTGAGCATATGGGTAATTTTTACTCTGCTTCTTTGTGTTTTTATAATTTTCACATTTTCTTCAATGATTTTACAGTTATGTATTATTCTGTTGTCAACTTGGTTAAGCTGGGAACTGTTTTCCAGAAGCCCCTCCTTGGTTCTAGCTGACCAAAGTGGTATTGCATGTGTTCTGGAAGGTGCAATCAAAGCACAGTCTAAATGTACACCTAAATGGCCATCAGCCGCCAGAGGCAGTGGAAGACAAACACAGGGCTGCAGGTGGTTCCAGCTTTCCCTCCCACTTCCCCTCTCTGTATATAGTTCTCCTTCCTGACAGACAAATCCGCTGGCGAACATCAGCCCCAGGCTCACCACCAGATGCTTTGCTGCGAACTCACAGAGTCTACAGTGGTGAAGAGCCAATAACCCTTCCATGGATTTCTATACTTGCCTCCCTCTGTGATCCCAATTCTGCAGCTGGATGTGTAGAGCTTCCAGGTTTCCACACGAGAACTAACTCAGCCACCTGTGTTAGGGATAGCTAGTTAGTTAGTTTCCTCTGGTGTTATGACTTTTTTTTTTACTTTTATATCCCCAGCTTTTCTCACAATTATATGGATGTTCTAATTCCTTTAGTAAATTTCTTTTTCCTAATACATACACATAGAGCTTCTGCATCCCCAACTGAATACTGGCTGATGCAGTTATTGGAACCAGAACTCGTATCTGCTGTAAAAAAAAAAAGACCAAACATGAGGCACTCACTTGGAGACTGGGGGTAGAAGGAAGCTACAGGATCACTGAGGCATCTGTGGGGACTTGAAGGGCAGCATATAAATTACCACTGGGAAGTGGAGGAAGTTAAGTTATGTATTGGCAGAAATATTAGCTTTACCTGTGATAAACAGAAAAGGTGCCTCAGGAATTCATTGATCTGGCTAAGGAAAACGTGGAAAATGCTAACTGGCTTCTAACTACATATGGAAAAATGTGAGAAAAGAGAAAGAAACTAATAGAGGAAGTATTTACTTTTGTAGCAGAATTTAGAGAACTATAGAGGGTCAAGGAGTTCACCATCTAGAGTAAGTTTCACAAAGAAATGACCTCTGGGTAGTGATCAATCCAGGGAACTATTAATAAAATATCACCTCAGTTTAAATATGGAGTCAAGAATGCAGCTTTACCCCTTTCTTAAGACTGCAGATTGATTTAACAGCATTCCTCACAGACGCTCTCCACCAGACAGTGACAACAGCAACACGAAGTTTGTGAACTTGCCTCTTTGACACTCCCCCGCAACTAGAGAGTTTTTATGGATTTTTAAGCATGTTGTACCACAGCACCCTGACTCTCAGCCCAAAATAGAGAGTGACCTGTTTCAAAGACATTTGTGGTTATGCTTTGGTGTAATGGAGTAAACAACACTATTTGGTGTTCCCTGAGAAAACCACAATGTTTCAGGATAATTATATTGGTGGAAGCACTGACAAATCATATTGAATGGAAGAGAGTCAGTTCAAAATAAAAATGTCATAGGGTCCCAAACTGTCAGAAAGTGGGCTGAGAAAGTGAAGCAGCTAATAACACAAGCCATTTCCTATGGAAAAGGAAGGGTGATTCAGAGTGTAGAGCCAACAGGCTGGAGAGTGGAGTTTAAAACCACAGGTAGCAATTCCCAGGGAGCATGACTGGGCCCTAATTAAGGAACTGCCATTGTCCCAGCTGGATTTCAGGATGATCATGGACTGGTGACTGCTTTTGATTGGGAACGTCCACTGGAGTTTTCTGATACCACACATACGCTAAGATCATCTTGCTATGAGAATATCTAAGTTAGGTATATGGAGAGGCTGAGCAGAAAGGAAGCTGTCTGGCAAGGCTGCAGCCATGCCAGGCATCGCAGTCAGTGCCTGCAAGACCAAGGTGGAGAACCAATGAATCCTGCTGACAGAGAGAGCCGAGGCCCCAGGCCAGCCATCCCAGCCATCTCCTGAGTTAAGAACCAGACATCGTGCAGAAGTGAAAAGCCATTTTTGCTGTGTCCGTCCTGAATTCATGGCCCACCAAACCATCAACAAAACAAAAAGGGTTTTGTTTTATTTCATGAATTTTTGGGATTGAATACACATATAACTGAAATAATATGCACTATGTAATTGAAACAAATATGTACTAACTTAATGCCCTGTACAAATAAAACACAGATTGTGAATGTCCTTTTCTCTCATTGGATAATTTAATAATTTAAATTTGAAAACTTACAGGAGTAAACACCTTATATTAGTCAACAGGTGTTAATCCATCTGTAATTCAAATACCACCTCCCCATAAGCATTTCTATGGGGCCTCAAGCTGGAAGCTGCCTTCTCTTCCTCTTTTTTTCTCATAACTATTTGAATTATCGGTATCATTCATCTGGAAACTTCCTTGTGGTATGCGGATAAGAGATTCCATATTCTAGCACACAGTTTAAGGTACTAAGCAATGTATTCCAGAATACTCACAGATATGTAAGGTATTATTCCTGCTCTCAAAGGGCCAAGTCTTACAAGTACTCAGATGACTTGTATAACTAAATATATGACCATTATGTGAGACTGATGAAACTATGTTCCATAAGGAAATTCAGTCTTACAAGAGAAGTTTAGAGGAGAGAGCCTATCAGCTAGAAGAGAAAGGGATGTGTGTATGTAGAAGAAAACAGCTGAGATGAAAATTGGATCATAGAGGCTTTTGGCCCAAAGAAGAATTCTCAAGTCCTCAGGAGCAGGAATACTATGATCTTTATCTGTGAATTCCTCAAGCACCTGTCAGAGTCTTAAAAATTATGGAAATTCAATAATTGTCGAACAAATTATTGGATAGGTTTCCAATTTCTGGGTACTATATTTTTGGGAAAGAATCACTTGATTATCTTATCTTCCAGGATAATAATTTGACAATACCTTTTTTTTTCTACCAATTTCTGTGAGATGCAGAGAAGCTTACATATAAAGCCCTTGTGACAGCTTTAGATAAAACAACACTAAAGTCATTAATTATTATTAGATGATAAAAAGCACAAAATTCTCTACTATTTCTCAGCAGCAATGATTTTGTCATGGACCTAGAGAGACAAGGGCAAATGGCTTCAATGTGAAAGTCCATGCTGTTCAAGATATTTTGACAGGTTCTGTGTTTTCTTATGATGTTATAAATTGTAATGTTCATAAACATTAGCATATGACCTGACTGAGGTAAATGAGAACAGGAGAGAGAGAGAGAGAAGGAAAACCTAATTCAGAATAGAGTTGTAAAAACAAAAGATCAGAATAAGGTCCTTTATGTCACTGAGATTAATTGTTACACCCTTCTATGTTCTACATCATGGACTTCTAACACATTCTCAACTTGTATGTGTCATATGGGCATGAGCTATTTCTCATCCTCCTACTCATACTTCCTTCCTAATAGCAATTTGTTCCAAAATATCTTGTCAGCAAGCCTTTGCTGCTGCTTGAAGATGAACTTGATTCTGAAACCCTTTGCTCTTTGTGAAGGAAAGAAAAATAATCTTGTTTTATTTCCAGTTTTAGAATATAAATCAGTCTCAGATAATTTCAGCATTTTATGAGTATTTAATACATGTAAAATAAAATACCTATTATTGATAAGATTTGAACTGTAAAGTGGATTATGCATCAATACAAACCATTCCTAAAATTATTGGTTTTCTTGATGTTTTTAGGTCCCTTTCTCTTACAATATGTTTTTATTATTTCTAGTCAGGTGAAACTCTAAGAATTGTAATGTCTTCAACACACTATAGAAAAATATGAATTAATGTAGTTAATATAACCACATATATTTAAATCATAGGTTAATTTTTTAAAAATCACCAACCCAAGACCTAAGTCCCTGGAAAATTATAAAAGGCTTATGATAAAACTTCAATCCAGAAACTGAACATTGCTTATCCCAGCTACTGCTTCGACTGCAAAGAAATACACAATCCCACCCTCAAACTTCTAGAGTTGAGACAATGCCCCTACCAAGTGTGCTCTCACTGCCTGGACTTTATTGACTCCAGTGTCTAGGTCAGAAATGTGACCAAGGAGTAAAGGGTGGAACCAATAAGCCACCATCGTGCTGACTATTGCCCAGATGCTACAGTTGCACTACTGGAGCTGGAAATCCCAACGCAAGGACATCAGCTAGCTGGGAACAGGACACACGTTTGGAGTGCTAAAAAAATATCTCTGGCCCAGGAAGAAAAGGTAGTCAAGGGACAGGAAAGATATTCATTCATTCATTCATTCATTCATTCATATACACACACATTCATACTTTTCAATATATTATTTACTTTTACGTTGGAGAGTCAAAAATAAGTCAATGGAAATGTCACAACTGAAGATGAAGAGCAAGGTTCTGAAATTGATGCGAAGAGATGGTGGTAAGTGTACAAGCTGTAATATTAGAAAGGGTCAGAGTATCCTTTGTCTGAAGCAAGAGAGGAGATCTAGATGAGTTTAAAAACAATTCTGACATGGAGAGAATGAAGTTGATGGATCTTGCAGAAGCCAGCTCTGATATCAATAGAGAAGTGATTCTGATTTTGTGTAGAACAAAGGGTAGATAGGGCATAGTTTTGGAGCATGAGGATATCAAGAAACACTGGAGAAAAACATTGAATGGAAACATGACAAGGCGGATTCACATAAAGAAAATCAGAAGTTTTGTGAGGTACAGGCTCCACTAAGGTGGCTCAGGATATACAGATACATAGTAGATGTAGTAGGTCATTTTGACTCAACTTTCTCCAGCAATGCTCAGAAGCTTAAAAGCCAAGTTGAAGAAAATGGTCAGTGAAATTTCATTCAAACCAAAATGGTTGGCAAGGTAAAAGATAATGGGTAAGTATTTAAGCAAAAAGGATTGAGAAGACCATTTTAAGATTTTAGATGTTTCATGATTAGAAAAAAAGATGAACAATAAACTTTCACAGTTTATGTATTACCAAGTAATGAGTTCAACGTTTTTTTCGGATGTTTTTCCAATGAGCCTCAGGTTTTCTTGATGTTCACTCCGTATTCGACCTCCAACAAACCCAGAAGCCTCAAACTAACCCTGACCCTCACCTCACCTTTAACCTCAACCTTATCACTGAGATTCAGTTCTTAGGCCTCTATCCCATTCCTGACATATAACTGATCCCACTCCTAAATGACCACTACCTAAATCTGGGTCTCACTCCAAGGAGAAGGTGAATGTTAAGGACAGAGTGAACTGCAGGGTTAAAGGTTATAGAAATGTCAACAACGACATGATAGAGATGAAGTAAGGCACTAGGCCATGTAACAGACACAATGTGAGTTACTGCTGCACACATTAATCTTCATAAAAACAATCCTACTCCTACTCTAAGTTCAATTTACTTATAAAATAGAATACATATAGACATTAAAATATTTATATATTCAAATGGTCAAATAATATATATCTATGAGAATCTAGCAAGTTATTTATAGCATTACATGTGACTGGCTATTGGATCTTGAGTACATAAGGGGGCAAGTGAAACCGTAAGGCAAATGATGACACAAGAGGCTCTCAGAAATGGTTGGGACAATAGATTCGAATTGTCAATGAGAAGAAAAGCATGCACAGGTTTCTCCTCTTTCCTGAGGAGTTGTTTAGTGAGGGGTCATGAAGAAAATGATAAAAATCAAAGGCAGAGCCAAGTTCCTGTATAGGCAGAAAAATGAAGAAGTGTTTGATAGGGTAGAAAACTGAATTCACAAGATCAGTGGAAAAGATGAGAGTAAAGGGGCAATCCAGGATGAAGTGTGTCTAAGGAATTAGGTATGAGTTCAGTAAGAATCTGCGTATCCCAGGGTTAAACAGAAGGTGATCGCTGGAGTAAGGGATTAACAGATATTGGAGTTGGGGAAGAGACTAGAAGGCCATAGTAAAACAGGAAACAGGATATGTAGTCTTTGCTGTTGGCAGAAATTGTAGTTTTTTGAAACCACAAAGGCCTGACTGGGGACTGGGATGTTGGTGTGATCTTGTAAACTTGCTTCCTCTACTTGGTTCTGTTGCTGATAACAGCTTCATGTTGGAAGAGCAGTTGCTGAAGGATGGGTCAGCATATTTGCCTTCTACATGCTGGGCTTTGATAGGAAAACAGAGGATGTTAGGTTCAAGAGATCCTAGGCCACCTTGCTCCAGGAATTATGTTGAAATGACTAAGCTATGTCAAGTTAAATAAATTGGCAGCTTATTGGTGAAGTGAAGATTTGCAGACGATAGCATGACCAAGTTGGAGAAATCAGGGCCTGAAATAGTCAGGGCAATATTGCACAATTGCTGACTCAGAAGGGCCTCAACTATTTCCTTCCACTAAGAAAAAGCAGCATCTAGTTTTCATCCTTAAACCAAAACATGCATTACACGAATGCCTTTCATACTGACCATTCTACTCTTGTTTTAAACCAGCACATTATGATATAATTTAAAGCCTTTCATACTGACCATTCTATTCTTGTTTTAAACCAGCACTTTATGATATAATTTAAAGAGTATAAGTTAGGAGAGACAGCAAGACAATTCGTGCCCTTAAGTTACTGAATTACCTAATCTTTCCATGTTGCAATGACATCAGAAATGGGATGATGCCTATTAACTCTCTGAGGCTCAATATGATGGTATTTGCAAGTTGGAAAAAGACTGTCACTACGAGGGTGGATTGGTAGAGGCTATGGGAAGAACAGATTGGAAATAAATCAAGAAACTGTGTTAAAATCTAGTGAGAACTGATGGTCTATAAAGAGAGAGAATATGTTAAGGAAGATTAAAGTTTGATGACTAATCAGATGTGAAGCAAAGGATGAAGTAGGGAAAGGAAAGTAACGAGGATGAGAGCAGGCTCTGGTGTGGGGGGAGGTGTGCTTTCTGAGACAGGGGACCTGGGAAGGTGAGCATGAATGAGGGGAGAGATGCCAGATTCACTTCCAGGCATGCTGACTTTGATGGTATATATGTATATATATCCAGGCTGTGAACCCCCGAGAGACAAGACAAAGAGAACCAGACAACATACTTCAATTTTAGCATGTTTGAAATTTTAAGCTATATTTGAACAAGGAGCAGTAGACTTGGGACTATCTTTACATAAAACCTCATTTGAAAAAGAAAGTATTGTATGCCAATGATTAGCATTTAATGGATTAATTTCCTCACAGGGGTTTGTGCATTTGATTGCTTACTTACCAGAGAAAGATTAGTAATGTATCTACTGGTATGTGTGTGCGCATGTGTACACATGCAAGTGAGAGTGTGCAACAGACACTGTGTATATATGTGTGTGTACATAAAACTCTTGTGAATAAATATTATGAGGAAATACTAAAAGTTGCTTCTGAAGGGCTGAGAGGACCACTGATTTTGGAGAACGAGGAAGGAAATGTTTGTTTTGTGGGTATGATTGCTTTGCTTATAGTTCTGCTTCTAGCTAGGGTGTAAAGTTAAACTTAAAGCCACCCAAAGAATTCCTATTCAATAATATAAAAGTTGGAAAGCATGCTTCACCAGGGAAAGACTTTTTCAACAGCAAATGACTATTAAACAATCCAATTGTAAATTCTGGTTTGTGTGTGTGTATGCACATATGATTTTTAAGTGGGGGAGGAAAAAATAGTTTTCAAGAGTATGATGATTATAGTGAAACTCTTAAAGAATTATAACCAAAAACTGAAGTCAAGGAATTGTGGTAAAATAATCAACATAAAACATGGTTGTGTTTCTTCTGTAATGAGTTTCAAAAATTTGATGAATTTTGCATAAGCTTAATGTGTCAATTCTTGATAAATTGGATGAATTAGTATTGGAAATCATATTGGAAAAAAATTATCATTTCTTTAAATTTGTATCTACAATTCTTGTATATTTTTTGACATTTACATTGAACTCACATTTTTATACAAGCACAGTTCTTTCTAGCATCCTTTTCCTAAGCCCAGATCTTTCATTGAATTTTATGGTTGAAGTTGCCTAAAAACAATTCAGAATTCTTCTATAAATAAAAAGACTTTCCTAAGGTCCTCTCAGTCCTTCAGAAGCAACTTTTAGTATTTCCTCATAATATTTATTCACTGAGGATTTAAGTAATGTAAGAATTTTAGGGGGCCAATAAAGACACCCTTATTTGCCCCTTCCTTCTGAAGTTGTAAACAATTGAGAACTGACAAGTGGAGTTGAGAATGTTTAATTTATTACTGATTATCAGAGAGAATGATTTTGGATCTGTGACCAAATGAGTTAGCTAAGTTAATCAGATTTGAATGGATAAGAGCAGATGCCATAAGGGGCCTTACAATTAGCACGCATAATGTGGGGGGGGCACGGGGAAGGCAGTGTAGCACAGAGAAGACAAGTCGTGACTCTATAGCATCTTACTATGCTGATGGACAGCGACTGTAATGGGGTATGTGGTGGGGACTTGATAATGGGGGGAATCCAGAAACCACAATGTTGCTCATGTGTTTGTTAATGATACCAAAATAAATAAATAAATTAATTAATAAAAAGAACAGATGCCCCGAGTATAGAGTGGAGAGCAGAAAAGAATGCATGCCATCAGGCAGATAGTTTGAATGATAAAAAGCCACTAGGGCCTGAGTCAAGTACACTCAGCTTTTCTCCAAACTTGTCCCTCAGGTTAAGTCACTCCTCTTTCAATGGAGAGGGGGAAAAGAGAGCAAGGAGAAAAACTGAAAGTATATTTATTATACTTCCTCTTTCTGGGGAAGTGGAGCAAAACTTTGCATTCCTCCATGAAAACATGAGTGTAAAATTCATCCCTACTTCACAGATAATTGTATAGTTACAAATATGTTCAATTTCAGTTTTCTTTCCTTTTTATTGCTCTAGTTGGTCTAAGAAAATTAGTGATTCTCATCTAAGAGAACCAGAAGTATCTTTGTGTGTCTATTTGTAGTTCTTATTTACACCTTATAATCCAAATAAGTATTTTAATGGACATATTTAGTTTATCAAATTCCCTTTTTCATATATCTTTAATATTTAATGCACTTATAGAATATTCAGCTTTTAACCCATCTGCCCTTGCTCACTTCTATTTATTCTGTTTTAGATTGTCACAATCTTAAGTGCATTCTTTAAACTGGGATATAATTGACATACAATATTATATTTTAGGTGTACAACAGAATGATTTGATATACGAATATATTATGAAATGATTACCACCATAAGTTTAGTTAACATCCATCTCCATATATATTATTTTTTTGGGGATGAGAACTTTTAAGATTTACTCTTAGCAATTTTTAAATGCACAATACAATGTATTGTACTATATATACATGCTATATATATATAACTATAGTCACCATATATTATATCCCCAGAATTTATCTTATGACTAGAAGTTTGTACCTTTTGACCATCTTCACCCATTTTACCCATTTCTTATCCCCTGCCTCTGGCAACCATCAATGTGTTCCCTATGTCTGAGTTTGATTCTCTTTGTTAGATTCCACATATAAGAGAGATCACACAGTATTTGTCTTTGTCTGCTATTTCAATTAGCATAATGCCCTTGAGGTCCATCCATGTTACCATAAATGACAGATTCCCTTCTTCATGGCTGAAAAATATTTCATTGTATATATATATATATATATATATATATATATATATATATATATATATACACCACATTTTCTTTATCCATTTCAACTACTAATAGATACTTAGGTTATTACCATGTCTTGGCTATTGTAAATAATGCTTCAATGAACATGGGGGTACATGTCTTTTCAATATGATTTCATTTTCTTCAGATAAATACCCAGAAGTGGAATTGCTGGAACATGTGATAGTTCTATTGTTAAATTTTTGAAGAACATCCATACAAACTTCCATAATGGCTACACCAACTTACATCCCACCAACAGTGAACAAGAGTACCCTTTTCTCCACATCCTTGTCAACATGTGTTATTTTGGTAATAGCTGTAATAACAGGTGTGAGCTGATATCTCATTGTGCTTTTGATTACATTTTCCTGATGGGATCAGTGATGTTGAAGAGCTTTTCATGTTCTTGTTGGCCATTTGTACAACTTTGGAAAAATGTTATCTTATACCCTATGTCCATTTTTTAATCAGATTTTTCTCTATTGTATTGAATGTGTTCTTCATATATTTTGGATGTTAATCCTTTATCAGATATATGATTAACAAACATTTTCTCTCATTCAGTAGGTTGCCTGTCACTTTGCTGTACAGAAGCTTTTTAGTTTGATGTAGTCCCACTTGTTTATTTATTTACTTATTTTAAATATTTTTTGCTTTTGGTGTCAAATAAAAAATACTTCACCAAGACCATGTTATGGAGTTTACACCCTATGTTTTCTTCTTGGACTTTTATGGTTTCAGGTCTGTGTTCAAGTCTTTAGTCCATTTTGAGTTGGTTTTGTATATGGTGTAAGACAGAGGTCCAATTTCATAATTCTGCATGTGGCTGTTCAGTTTTCCCAATACCATTCATTGGAGAAACTATCTTTTCCCCATTGAATATTTTTATCTCCTTTATCAAATGCATTTTTTTTAAGGTTTTTATCACAGAGATTTGACACTCTGATTAATGGTCATCAGAATGATATTTTTTTCATGTTTGCATGAAACTTCAAAGGAGATGACTAAAAACTCTTATAAACAATCTATATACTTAAAGATACCTAACAATCAATGTAAACAGATTTACCTGTTTCTAAAAATGTATTCTAATTAGTAAGTTAAAGGTAGAAATTGTACTATATAAAATGTCTAATTGTTCATTCCTCTTGTTAATGTTATTGACTAAACATTAATATTATGTGGAACTTGAAACTCTACCCCAGAGAAAAGAAAAGTACCACAAAAATTTTAGTTTTGTGGCTGAATCACACAATTAACGTATACATTTATTATTCTAAAAAAGCAATATTGTTATGGATCAGTACATCAGCTTTATTAATATTATTACTTAAAGGAAAAACTTTCATTTAAGTAGAAATATTAATTTAGCTTTTATATAGCTTAAATATTGCTTTAGCTTTTTTATCACTATAATTAATACAGAAACATAAAATAATTGAGTGATGATCACTTGCCTTCAGATTTTATAAAAGTAGAGATGGAAGTAGAGATTGTTCACCAGTGTATCCTACATGCTGAGCACACAGTAAGAAAACAATAAAGTTTTGTTGAATACATGAACATATTAAGAAATTAGAGACAGCTGAGAATATAAAAAAATGTCAGCCTCAATATTCTTGGAAGGCCTTGTTAATTTGTAATGGGACTGAAAATTACTGACCTTTTCAAAAATAAGGAAAACATACAGATAGGTCTCTTTCATAATTGCATTATGTCTAAAGATTCCAGGTTCTTATGATGTATTTGAAAGCATGTTTCCCTAAATAGAGTAAATTTGACTTTAACATATGAAATGGTATCTTAGAAAGTTCTCTCTTATTCCTTATTTCTAGAGGGTCTTCTAAATAGATTAAGGAGTATAGTACTAGCCCTGATTAAGTATGGAATAAATAAACTGTTGACCTACTCTTATGGGAAAAAGAAAATTTTCATATGTATTTTAGTTTGTCTAGATTGGCAATGAACAATAGAAAAAGAACAAGAAATTCAATATTGACTTCTCCAGGCTCTGAGTTTAGGAACACATAAAACGATCATTTAATAAGGATTTCCTACGTTTTAAGGGAGAAAAGACATTGACAGTACAACCATCATGACCCTGGAGTAATTTGCAATTTAAAGCAATTCAGAAAATGGGACAAATTATATAGCAAAATAGTGAGAAATGAGATTCAAATCTCAGTTTGTTTTTAAGCCATGCAATTTTATGAAGTGACTCAATCTCTCTGTATTTTAGTCACATTATTTATAAAATGAGTATGAGTATAGTGCTAATTCATAAGGGTTTTTGTGAGGATTAAGTAAAGTCATTTAAATAAGGGACTAGTACTACGCCTGGCATATGGTAGGTTTCCATTAAGTATCAGCACCACTTTTTATTCTTCCAGAAATGTGGAGAAATTTTTAAGGAAACCAGCTTAAATTCTCCTGCTGGGAGAGCACTTAGAGGAACACAAAGCTAAACAATCTTGTGAAAGTTTCATAACCTTCAGCATCTTTTAGCAAGATGCTAAACACATTTTAAAAAGTTTCTCATTTATATAGAAATATTGCATCCCCACCAACAGCGTAGGAGTGTTTCCCTTTCTGTGCATCCTCACCAGCATTTGTTGTTCCTTGTCTTTTCGATGTTGGCCATTGAAATCAATGATACCTTAATAAAAAATAAATAAATAAATAGAAATATTAATACAGCCAATGTACTTAACCACAACAAAACTGCCTTTTTAGGATCTACTGAGTCGTGTTTGAAAAAGTAAGAGACACAGAATTTTCCATGGACTTAATTTCTCTACCCAAGCCTTACACTAAGGGTTTGACTGGTGTGACGTGGATTAAAAAAAATGCCATCACTGAAGATCTCTGCCAAGAGACTCTTCTGAGCCCTGGGGCAATGTCTTTGTTCTAACAAGCTCCCCAGGTGATTATTTTGAACACTAAGGTGTGAGATGCACTGGTCCCCAGAATAATTTTCCTGAGTCCTTGAGTAGCCTATTCTTATTTTTTGAAGAACAGAAAGACTTAGTGGGCTAAGCTTCACCATTGAAAAGGCAGCATATTCTTTTCACTTGTTCTCTATGGGCACAATATTCATATGGTATAGTTATAAATAACAGAGGACTTAGGAGATTTGTTTCAGTGCTTGAACCGTTGAAAGCCCCAATCTACCTTTTGTCTTATCTTCCCAGAATGGTCTCTTGTATAGCTGAGGGGGAAAGTTTTGGGAGAGCTGAGCTGGCCCCCAAAGCACATTCAGACCATATGCTAGAGACTCAGACTAGGTTGGGTTAAATAAAAGTAGACTAGAGTTAAAAACAAGAGTTGTTGACATTGAGATGAGCTGAGTATTCTTGTCTTGTCTTCATTTCCAGCATGAAGGTACCTTTCCTGTGGAAGTGATGGATAGGCTTCATGACTTGCAGGCTTCTATTTCTTAACTGTTGGCTTAGCTGTTACTATTTTACCAATTCCCAGATCCATTCTCAAGTCATTAATAATGACAGAAAGCAGCTGTGGTAAAGCTGAAGCTCTAGCCCAACTTCACCAGCCTTTGAGGTCAACTATAAGCAGTTCAAAGGGATCCTGCTCCCTTTACGGGCTGATGTTTCCCCCACCTGTTACACTTTTCGGGCAGTTCCCAACTTTGTTAACATAACTCTTCTGCATATATTTCTCTGGTTGTTCTTTCTTCTGTTTTTCCAACAAATATTGTCATTATTTTTTCTCTCTATTATTCATCTAACTTAACCTCTGTGATTAAAATTTCTTCCTAAGATCACAATCACACACTCCTAATTTTTATGATTCTCATCTAATGGTTCAACCAATGAGCTGTTCCTGCTTTGTAAAGATTGGTGCTGGAGGCTACCTCTTGATTATTATCAGCTCCTTCTCCAGCTGTTCTGGTATATTTTAGCTTATAGAAAGTTCTCCATTGTCAGCATTTTAAAATTTCCAAGTTTTGTCCCTTATGAAAGAAGACATAGAGACAGCCAGGACCAATATGAACACACAAGAACAAACAAGTAAGTACTTTTGATGTTGCATCAAATATGTATCCAAGGCCCTGATCTGGTGTTCATGAGTTTGGTATCAATTATGACATTTTGATGTTATAAATCAAAGATGTGGCTAAGATCACAGTTACTATGGAGACCTCAGAAATAATGGCTGACCTTCAGTGAGTTCTTTGTAACATCAATGAAAGACACATGAAAAAGAAAGGCATTTAAGAGGCCCAATATTTCATTCAGAGAATTTCTTTTTACTAAGCATTTGTGAGGTCTAGGTTTATATTCTTTTATATTCTTTCATGCCTGATACAAATAGTTCCTTGTTATTAATATTAAATACAATTTAATATTAAAGAATTCCTAATATCATCACTTTTTTTGGTCCATGTATTTCCCCAAGTTTGAACCAGTTTGTATAAGCAATCAATCAATAAAGTAAGTTTGAACCAACTTGCATAAGCCATCAATCAATGATGCCACAGTACAGAAAAGGTGAGCTGACTCTGCTCATCCAACCAGCCATACTTGGATTTTATAGCATTTTAGGCTGGGAAGAAATGGTACTCATTGTAAGTCAGGTTTCAACCAGAAGTGCACTGCCACTGGCTATTAGTTTTTATAAACTATTAATGTATCTTAGAAGAAAGACATGTAAGTCACAGACAGAAACCCAAAATGATACAATGGAAAGATCAGCGAGTAAGTGGTGTAACATGTTACCAAAGTTCTACCACTCTTCCTTGGCCCATTCAGAAACTGATGTTTCTAACTCAGTCACCTTACCTGAATGCGGGCTCCCTACTTTAACATGTAGACATTCTTTTGGGAGAGAGATGGCTCCTTCTAACTGCTAAACGTTCAGGAAAAATCTTCCTACAAAAATATACCTGCCATATTTCCCTTTCCTTCCCACTATCCACATACATCTTGTTGAATGTATACAACACACACACAATTTGTTTTCTATTGATGCATAGCAAATTACCACAAACTTAGCACCTTAAACATAGGCGTATATCTATCGTCTCACAGTTTCTGTGGGACAGGAGCTCAGGCTCTGCTTAGTTCCTCACTGGCTCTCATATGGCTTCAACCTAGATATCAGCAGGGCTGGAGTCTCATCTGGAAGGTCAAGTAGGCAGGAATCCAATTCCAAACTCATTAAGGTTTGGACAGACTTCATTTCCCTGTGGTTAAGGAAATGACTAAGGCCTGCAGGTCTCACACACTGTCTGCACTGCCTTGCCATGGAGGCCTCTGCATAGGTGGTCCACAACATGATTGTTTGCTTCTTTAAGGCAAGCAGAAGAATGAAAGTGGTACATTTCAGAATTCTCTATGTTCTGGTCTTAAGAAACTTATTGAGAGATTATCATTTGCTATTGAGCCACATCAAGGAGAGGAAGCTTTGAGGTTTTCTTGCAGCCAGTCTGATGCCAGGAATTGTAAGGACATATGTACTGCAGTCATCTTTCTGCATCATTTGCCTATATTTTCTGGAACTCAAAATAAGGACTTGCGTAACTTACTGCACATAAATTTTAGTGCAAGTCCATTATCTCCTTCACTTGGTGAGATGAGAGTTTCCTTGGATTTCCTATTTGTGACATTTGTAAAACCATATACCAGCTCCCTTTGCTTCTCTTCTACTACTAAACTACAAACGTCGACCCCCACCAGCAGGTAATTTTACCTACTTCAATGGCCTCAGACAATCTATATGCCAGAGATTCCTAGAACTATCTATCTAAATCCCAGAGTTACCTCTTCATATTCAGTCCTAGTATCACAATCAACTCTCCAACACTTCACTAAGATGTACTGCAGGCATCAGAATGTGAACAGTTCAGAGCTCCAGTCATCACCCTTCTGCTTCCTCATTTTGTCACACCCACCCTCATCTTCCCCTTCTTCCTCTCATTAAACAGCTACTCCATCTTCTTAGCAGCTCACTTCACTAGTGTGGGGTTCCTTTCCTTTCTCTGCTTCCTCACCATTTACATATTAACAAATACTGGCTATTCAACTTCATCTTCATTTAAAATTTTAATTTTATGAACGTTGTATACCAGGAGCACAGATAATGTTATATAAAGCATAATCATAACCTAACACACATTACTCAAATTAGGAAATAAAAGTCACTATTACTTCCTATTGAATTTCACTTTGCATCCTAATTCCTCCTCACTCCACCAGGGTTCATTACTACTATAAATTTTTTATCAATTATTGTCCTGTTCTTATATGATCCCCCAACAATATAGTAATTTGCTTTGTCTGGTTTTGAACTCTAAAAATGGTATTCTAATATGTGCTTTCGCCAACAACCTGCTTTTTTTTTCATTCAACACTATGCCTTGAAATTTATCCACATTGCTACATGTAGGGGTATCATGAAATTTATATAGCATAACATCTTATAAAAATAAAACAATTTACTTACACATTTACCTAACAATGGCCATTTCTGTCTTAATTTCCTTTTGTTATTATACTACATCTATGAAATTATTGTACATTTCCCCAGTTTGTATAACATGAACAAGATTCTTAATTTATGGATTAAAACACATGAATATTTCCAATTTTACTGCCAACTTATTTTCCAGTGTATAGATAAGAATTTCAACTCCCTCTTGCAGTGTTTAACTAAGAGTTCCTGTTGCTCTGTATCCTGACCAACATTTGTTTTTGTTTGACATTTATTTTTGTTAATACGGTGATATAAAATAGTATTTCACTGTGGCTTAATTTTAATTTTTCTTAAATTTAATGTAGGTAGATATATTTTTATTAATTTTGGGCCATTTGTTTTCTCTTCTGTGAAATAAATGTGTATGCATTTTGCCCATTTTTTCGGTTAGGCTGTTTGCCATTTCTTAGTGAATTTTATAATGAAGTTCTTTATATATATGGGTTGACATTATTTTTCAGTTATGGTTGTGCAAATTTTATTCTCCCAATTTGTGGCTTTTTAAGTTTATTTGTAATCAACAGAAAGTCTTTCTTTTGAGCAACAGAAATTCTCAATTTTAATGTAAATTAAGTCATCTTAACTCTTTTATATCAAAGATTTTGTGTCTGATTTAAGAAATCTTTTCACTCTCCAAAAGTCATAAAAATATGCTACAATTTCTCATAAAAATTCAAAATATTTCTTCAACATTTAATATTTTAACCCATCTGAGATTGATTTTTGTGCATGGTGTGGCATAAGGGACAATTTTTTTTTTACAATTGGAAACAAATTGTTCAGTACCATTGATTGAACAGTATGTCAGTTTCCCTGTTTTAGATCATGTTTCTATACATTGTTGGGTCTATGTCTTGACTCTCTTTTATTTGTTTATTTTCTATTCTAGAGTCAGAATCACACTTAAATGCTGTAGCTTCAACGTAAGTCTGGATATCCAGAAGAACAAGTCCACTTTGCATTGCTTCAAGAATGTTCCATGTTTTTCTCTTTCCTGAAAATATTTTTTTAGTGCCATAATTTATAAACAATCCTGTTGAGGTTTTGATTAAATTTGTGTTTAAAGTATAAGAGTATTTGCAGAGCATCAGCAATTTCACAATATTGAATTTCCATATTCTTGAACATGGTATACTTTATACATAACCACTTGCTAAATCCTCTTATTAATTCTAATAATTGGTCTTTGAATTTTATCATATAGATAATCATAATATCTGTTGTTTATGAGAATTTTGTTTCTTCCATCCTAATCATTAAGGCTTTTGTTTTTCTTGTTTTAAGAAAGCTCCAGGACATCTAGTATAAGGTAAGTGGAAGCAGTGATAATTTACCGGTATTTTGTCAATTTCCCCCCACAATTCAACTTTCAGCTTTGTTAACACAGTAGCTTTATTTTCCATTTCATTAATTTCAGATCCTGACTTTATTATAGTCTTACTTCTACTTCCTTTATGTACTTTTCAGTTTTTTATGCTTTTTGGTAACTTCTTAAGTTGGATAAATAATTTTCAAACTTCTTGTATTCTAAGATAGATGTTAAACACTAGATTTGTTTGTGAGAAACTTTTTTGGTTCCATACCACAAGATTTATAATATTCCTTATTATTGCTCGGGTCTAAATATTTTCTAATTTCCATTATGAAATCTGCTTGGACCCATGACTTGTTCATGTAATGTATGATTTTAAAGTTTTTAGTATATTTTTAGTTTTCTTGATTTCTAAATGTATCTAAATTTTAACAATTTAGAGGTTAAGTAATTTAGTATTGAGCAATTTTATCCAGTGTGCATTGGTATTTTTGAATTTTTCAAGACTTTATGAAACATGTTCAATGTATCCTTGAAAAGAATATCACAAAAGTTGGGTGCACAGTTCTTTACATATGCTTTAGACATATATTTTATTTTAAACAAAATCTAGTTTAATCATGTTGTTAAAATCTTTTATATCCTTTACTGATTATTTCATCTTGATCTAATTGTGGAGAACTGTGTTGAAATATCTTGATGTCAAATTTTCACTTTGTATATTTTGAAGGTATACTGTTAGGTGTTTAGTTTAAAATTATTGCATTTTTCTAATAAATTGAAACATTTGTCATTATATTGTTACCTTCCTCATTTCCATCAGCTTGCTTTAAAAACTACTTATCTGGTATTAATATTTCACAGCATTGTTTTCTAGATCATTCTTTTCTAGAAGTAACACTTCATGAATCCAGTATCCATGTGGAGGTTGGTGAGGGGTAGGATATAGGGCTGTGTTTTGTCTCTTGTCTCCCATATGTACCAGTCATTAAAATTTAAGCTCTAGACTAACCAAGATCAGTAGACACACCTAAGGCAGCAATTACTAACTTCTCTGGATTCACATTCATGCTTCATTTCTGACCCCAGAGCAGTTGCATTTCCCTTTCCTACTGGAAAAATAACTTATTTATTAAAGAAAAAAATATATACATATAGATATAGATGTTGGTGATATATACCTATAGTCACATACACATACACACACACACACACACACACACACACACACACACACACAATTTTTTATGTATGAAGAAGAAGAGTTTTAGTCCTCTTGACTGATATACTGTCAGAAATGGACATCCTGCATTTAAAAGACATTTATACATACCCAGTCTACATCATCTCCACTGCCACTAATGTTGTTCAGGTTTTCATTTGTTTACCTGTCTCTTTTCCCCTCCCAACCATTTCTACTAAAGCCTGAGTTTGCTTTCTGAAACACAGATCTATTGGTATTACTCCACATTGTTATTTAATATAGTCCAAATGCCCTTGATGATTTAACCTACTCATCTCTCCATATTCTTGTCTCACATGAACCCCCCACCCAACTCCAAAATGTTTGGGTCATCTATGAAAGTTGCTACCTACCTTTGTGGAGGAATTTTTTTTATGTGTGCCTTATAAACATTATTTTAGCTTATCCTTGCAAAAGTCTTATTGAAGTATTATTATCCCAAGTATACAGGGAGAAGAAGAAAGGGTAAATGATTAAACCAAAGTCACACAGCTATTAATTGGAGGATTTGAGATTTCATCCTATGTGTAGCTAATTTCAAAGAAAATTATATTAATTTCTGATTCTCCTATAGTTCCATTCTCATGTCTGGGCTTTTGTTCTTCTCCCTAAAACACATCTGTCCTTCCTTTTCCGTGATACTTTTTTCATTCTTCAGGTCTTACTTGATCAAGTGCCCCTTTTAATGTGCTGTCTAATTCTGTCATGATTTCTCAGTTTCTTTACTGTTCTGCATTTCCCTTTAGACTAAGTTGTGTGACAGCAGACACCAAATTTGCTCTGTTCAGTTGCACCCTTAGTACCATGACACACACTTTCTAAAATACCTCTCATATACTGATCCCCCCAAAATTTTATATGATTTAAGTAATGAGATTTTGTGTCTTAGTAAATAAAAGCACTGGTACTTTTTCTTTTTTTTTTTCAAGAGAACCAGTCAGTAGCTTCCAGATCAAAGACATTATTACTTTGATTTACTGTTTTCAGTGTAAAACTGTTTCCCAGGCTCAAGATTTTGTAAATATAAAAGTGGAAGTTATATACTAGGAACAAGTTCTATAGTAAACCCATACAATGGTTGTTTAATTTCATGTTGGGCAAGATTTCCAGCCTTTGTTATATTATGAGAGGAATGAATTCCATAAAATGAAAATCTAAGCCTTATATTCTACTTTTGAATCTCCACAGAAACTATCTATTTCTGTCTGCATTATTGTTTGATTATCAATTCTTGTAAATGTGGTTAATGCATTCTTGTCACTTTTATGAGGAAAAATATGTATTTTCATCAAAGAAAAAGTACAGATATTTGTTAATCTCTTTTAGGCACTAATACTTCATTTGCATTTTATTTTGAAATTTTTTACACAGTACTTCTCTCCATGTGAAATATGCAATATTAAATGGAATTTACCTTTAGAATTTAAGAAACTTTTTTCTTAAATAAAACTAGTTAAACTGCTACAACGATGTTTCATTTTTTTTGTTTTCAGTTTTTTTCATTCTAGTGAAGTTGAAGATGTACATGTGTTCTTAGACCCAGCAATTCACTTCTAATTTATATACCCTATAAAAATGCTTGCTTAGGTATATTAGGATACATCTGTGCAAATGCCATAGCATCTTTATTTGTAATTGCCAACAACTGTAAGCAATCAAAATGTTCATCAGCAATAGAATGGAAAAGTAAATTAAGGTGTAGTCATACAATGGATTATTAACAGCAATTAAAATAAACTACAGATATACCTAGCAACATGGAAAAATCTCAAAAGCCTAAATTTTTAATGGAAGAAGTCATACCAAAGAGAAACATACCCTATATGGTTCCATTTATATAGAGTTCACAACAGGCAAAGCTGAATTATATTATTTAGTGATGTATTTTCAGGTGGCAAAACAATAAAGAAAAGCAAGGAATGTATTACTTTAAACATCTGGACAGAGTGGGAGGGATGGTGTTATAATTGTGTAGGCTGTTGGCAAAGTTCTGTTTTGTAACCAGTTGGTGCTTACAAAGATGTTTGCTTTATTATAATTCATTAAATTATGCACTTATGTTTTCTATACTTTTGCTTACATTTGCACATTTCACAATTTTAAAAAGAGGACAGGAGCACAGTAAAAATTCATTTGTTTGCTACAAATCCATAGATTACTGAAAGTTAAACTGGATTACCAATTTCTCTCAGTCTATTAGTCTATATACTCTCCACTCAGGGAGGAAATGACTATTCTGAGGAAAAAGAAGATAAAGCACTGAGTAAGTGCCTGTCAGCAATATCGAGTCCTATAAAGTAAAATTCTGTAAGTGGATTTAGAATCAAGGCATTCATTGATGACCTGAGCAAGAACAGTTTCAAGAAATTCTTGGGGTACATTTCCAGATTGCAATAGGTTGAGGATTACAGAGAAAGTGAGGGAAGGATAAAACGATGAATCTAGGCCATTTTTTCAAAATGTTTGCCTATGGAAGCAATAGTTAGGACAGTACTTAAGGAGTGATTTGAGTATGAGGGTGTTAGTTTGTTTTTAAGATTGGAGAGACTTAGAAATATTGAAACAATATTATCTGAGAAAAAAACAGTTCAAATCTGAAAAGGAAGAAAGAGGATTTTCAAGAAACTAGTGCCCTTGAAAATCCAAGGTGGGGGGTGGGGAAGGGGAAGGAATGAGAATCCAGACCCCAGATGAAAGGATCGACCTCAAGTATAACAAATGACCTCTCCACACTTGTGATGGAAGAAAAGCAGTGGGTACTGATGTCCATTTGCTTGTACTGCTTGGGTTATTGCTTCTGATTTCTTTGTGAAGATGGAATACACTGATGGTAAAAAGGTAGCTAGCATAAAGGGGAATAGAGATAATAAACAACTCTTTGAATAATGGGAAAAAAAGCTTAGAAACTATGGAAGAATCAATCCTATCTTGAGGTTTTTCCAGGAAAAAGTGATAAGGAAGGAAATTTGGCAAGGAATATGAGGCAAGAAGAGAAGTCGAAGTGGTGGACCAGGGAATCTAAATCAGTTGGAAATTAGATTCAGGCTGATAGAGAGACACAACTTTTAGAATTAAGAGATTAATAGTGTTGATCAGTTTGGAGATCGGGGATGACTGAGTGAAATCTAGAAGGCTAAGAAGTTGTTGCCAGAGAGAGGAATTAAAGATTTTGGAGATGGACTAGTTCTAGGTGGTAACAAGTTTCAAGTTTGTACATGGCAACTGATGGCCAAAATGGAAAGTGAGCAGATCTACCATCCTGGCCTGTGCATCCCTCAGTCTGCCATACTGTTTTTACACATCTTTGTCTCCAAGTATCTGTTGATTCCTTTTACTTTCACTTATAATATCCAGTTATTTCTTTATTTGTCTATTCAAAATTCACTTCATGAGTTGAGTCCAACCTCATTCAAGCCTGTCATTATGTTGGCCCACTAGGATTACCTGCTGTCATGAACGTGTAATGTTCAACGTGCTGCCCCCGCTGGCCCACTTGAGTTACTAAGGTGAGCTGCAGAAGCCGCACTTCTCATTATCCCTGTTGTTCAAACTTGTGTACCTTTGCTCATGCCCACGCCTGTCTGTGAAGCCTGTCACCTTTTCCTTCTCTGTGTAGGTCCATCAGCTTTCTGATCTAGGTGCCCTCTCTTCTGTTCTCATCACTCCCCATGATGCATTGTTTCAGCACTTACTGCATTATGTTCACGTTACTTTTTATATTTTATCCCTTACAAGCCTATATACTTCAAACAGGTTTTTAATTTTACTTATTCCAGTGCCAAGTATTATACCTGGTATAGAGCAGATGTTGATTATGTTTATGGAGGTGAACTGAGTAAAAGCTCAATTGAGTCACTTACAGTGGCTATATGACCTAGGCACATTATATCTACTTACCTAGCCTCTGTCTTCTCTGGAAATGGAGAAGATATCTCACAGAGTTGTCAAGGAATCAGGTGAGATACCTAATGGAGAGGAAGCCTCTAGTCTAGTATCTGGCAGATGGAAGACTGTAATAAAAGTTTCCAATTTAATTTTAGTCTAATTGGTACCACCTTGTATTTTGAATTGCTATTTAATTACATATGTATTGCTATTTGACATTTTTATAAGAATGTCTTAATTCATCAACTAGATAATAAAGTTTCTTGAGGACAGGGATCAAACATTTTGGCTGTATATTTCACATTACCTAGCATAGATTATGAATATAAACGCTTATGATCAATGAATATTAAACATTACCAAGCAAAGGAACGACTTTCATAGATTCTGTTTCATGTTCTAGCTCTGAGACAAATAAGGCAGGATGATTAAAATTTTTCTTCTTTGAAGAAGGACTGAGCGACATATGCATATATCTGTATTTGATACCACAGTTGAACCATAACCAACCATTAACTGACTAGAAGTTGAAAGTATGAATTGAAATTTGTATAACATAAGTAGAATGCTTTTTTATTCAATGACTACAAGCCAAACTGGATATAGTCTAGTCTGCATCATTTGTGGTGCAGGAAAATCCTAATCTGGGCTACTCACCACACAAGCAGACAAGAACCACCACAGGAACTGAATGACATCAGATATGCAGATGCTTATATAGCACCTGAATCACAAAATCCCTTTTCTCTGTGTTCACAGCCATGTTCAGCATTACACAGACACAGAATTCAGCTACACAATGTGTTGAAAATTAAAATAAACAGAAGCCTTGATTTTAATGACCTACATCAAATAGTGCTATTTTTCTCATATAAATGCATATCATTTTCATTAAAAATTGTATTCCCAATTATTTTAGTTGAGATAGCAAAGCCTATTTCATTGAAAGATTTATAAACATCTTTTTATACAGAAGGAAATGGAAGCAAGAAAAGAATGTCACAGCATAACTTCATAGTGAATGTATAGAAACATCCTCGTTCCTCAGTTCTAGTCATTCGGAAAGAAGGCAGACGCTACCCTCAGCCATCAAGTCCATTCCTTTATCCTGGCAATTTAAAATGGTACTGATCAGGAAGTTTTGAATAATATGCATGTCACAACCTCAGAGTGGAGAGCTGATTTGACTTGTCTATTTGTTTGTACATATTTTGAATTTTTTAAAATGACACAATACAACTCGAAAAAGAAACATTTGATTGCAGGAGTTCATATGTACTTTTTAGATGTTTTCATAAACCTTCTTCATCTATATTTTCAGCAATTTTCTTGGACGTCTAACAAATACTGAATACAGTTTGCCTCTCCACTTACCCTTTCATAATGTTCGTGACACAATCCTGCGTAATTTGACACCTTGGAACTTTAAACAGACTCAGAATCTTTTGGACCTTCTAGCCATCATCAATTCACATAGTGTGCAGTGAATCCAGCTCAAAATAAACAACACAGATGGAATCGAAGCTTATAGTACAATGTCAGCAGTATCCACAGATTGACAGAGCTAGTTAGGCTGCCAGATGCACAGAATGTTGTTCTATCTACTTGTTCTTTATAACTGGACTTGATGGAGTACATCAGTGTCAAACTCCTTGCTGGTTTCCACACGCACACGCACAGAAACGCACCCGCGTAAACACGCACATTCCTGCGCTCTCTATCAACGGCACCATCTGCTCTCAGCTTTACATGTGGTAGCTAACTAACTACCCTACTGTGCCTGGGTCTCACTGACTGCTTTCCCTGGAAACAAATGACAACAGTTTTTATCTTGTGCCCTCCTTGGCATTATAAAATAAGGCTCTTAACATTTCCATATGCATATATTTTTACATGCATTTTTTAAAAAAAATTGTTCTCCATTTTATTTACTGATTCCCTAGAGAATGGCAATATCTCTTTCTATATCTCCCCCAAATTGAGATTTTCCTATGGAACTTCACATACGGAGATTGTTTTTTCTAACTCAGATTTACATAAAAGCTATATGTACAAAAGCCATGGGCCTGGGGGTCAACCTGGTCTCTCCACACTATTTTGTAGGGTGCTACATACTGTTTGTAAGTCAGGGATGTAAAAAAGTGTAGGGGTTCAACAGAGGCAGGACATTCATTCCTTACTAGTATCATTCCATAAAATTCCACTGGCAATAATGCTCATGCTGAGAATGACAAGATGAGGAGGTTACACATACATGAATATTTTCATACGTATCTTGCCTGCTGCATAAAGCTCATGGGTTAGTCTGTTCCCTAATGCAAAATTTTTGCCTTGACCTCTTTGCCATCTCATGTGAGATCTAAATGTGTAGCAAGAAATAAAAAGGGATAATCACTTTTTTTAACTGATAAAATTCAACTGTAATGTGTTCTCAAACAATACATCCATAATAACTGGGATATGAAATGTCATAAGAAGGATGCACAGAATGAAATGACAGAAAGATGACCCAGGTTTTGGCTGTACCAAATCTATTTTCCTGACCCATTTCCATGTCTAGCACCTGTCTTTATGACAATCTCTCTAGAAGATCTATGGAAATTATACCTACCTTCTGGTAACTAGGTAACATAATCTCCTAGAGGCTAGCTAATTGCAGCCTACGATAACCTCACATACAGTAACTGTTAAATTTTTCATTTCTTTCAAATTATTATGGATCAGTGGAGAGGGTATTGATTTGATTCATTAATGGATTCCCAGTCTGCCAAGGTTAATGATTACATGTATCTCAGTTACATCCTTAACAAGTTATACTGTATGATTTGTTTAAACTGCTTTGTACATTGTGTATCTTCCTTTAGCTAAAAGACTTCTTAGCACTTCATGATTTAACAAATCTTTCTCCTTGTTTTCCTAAAATAACAAACCCTTTGATAAAACATATCAAGGCAGGGCAGAAATGAATTATAAAAGCTTTTGCAGGATTCTCCAAGAACCACAACATAAGTTTACTTCAGTCAGATAAACAGTCTACAGTTCATTGAAGTTTAAGATATTTATAAGTATGGAGCAGGGGGGCTGATCTTTCCTCTTGATATTTCACACCACCTTTCTTATGTAGGAGGCACTTTTTAACTTTAATCTTTTGAATATACACATAATGCAATTTATCTTAAAAGTAGAATCAAAATGTGTATTTTTAAATTACCTGTAATCCTTCCAGTGGGATCCAGATACATTTTAACTGCTTTGAAGAATCAAAAAATACTAAATAATTCAAAATAAAATATTCACATGACACTCATTAGGATGACAATCATTCAAATGATTCACAGGTTCCCCTTCCTTTTTGGCCATGGGCAGTCAGCAGGGGCATGGAGAGACCCACAGCCAGGGCTCTGGGACAGAGAACTCATCTATGAATTAGAGGACAGCACAGTGATTTTGACAAGAAAACACTCATTTATTCTAGTTCTATTTCCTTCTTATCCCCTTGTTCCTATTGCCTGCAACCATACTTTCTGCTGTATATTTAAGCCAAGCAAACTTCTACTGTGTCCTGAACTAGATTTGTTGAATCTACAGACAGTCTAATCTTGCTTCCTTTTGATGATAAAGCTGTCCTCTTGTTGTACTGTAGAGTCCATGGCAGGGATCACATTTTAAAAAATCTTATCACTTTTACTATCCACTTGTATTCTGAACAAGCAAAGCATCAGACTCCCCTCCTTTCTAGAACCCCCAAGATTCTGACAGAGTTTGGGGACTCAGAAGCCAAATGGGAATCATCAGGAGGAGACTTCAGTTATACAATCCATTAAATAAAACAATAGAGCCTGCAGCTGAGCTATTAAAAAGAGTAGAGCAATTTTTATTTCAATGGCTACATTTTATTTCCTCTTCTGAGTGACTGTTAACAAAGGGCCGCTGAAAGGACTGGATAAAAAGCAGGCGTCAGATGCAGGATCCATGAGTTAAACAACATTATTAGATACAATTTCATAAAATCTAGTTGCTTTTTTGCTACTAGAAATCATGTCCTTTTGTCAACTTGTGGTCACATCAGCACTTCTGCTGATATAATTTGCTCCAGCTGCAGAGCATAGCTGGCCTGCAAATCAAGAACCAGAATGAGGACAGGCAGGAATAACTCAATGGCTTGGATAATGTGCAAATCACTACACTTCTTGCTATTAGTCTACTTTTTTTTTTTTTTTCAGAATATTTGGAAGAGGAAAGATTTATCTTTAGCAAAGCAGCCAATCAGCCACCCTCTTAAGAACTGGTTTGTCTGGTTATCTTCTGAAGCCTAACCTTCTCCGCAGTGATGCTCTGCAATCATGACATTATATATTTAAAAAAACACCACCACTGAACTTCCTTTAACCACCACAAACTGGCAGTCTGAACACCTCATGTCAAATAGCTCCTGATTTTGTTCACCTCCCTAAAAATGTTCCATGGATTTAAATACACTCCTGAGCACTTCTGTTAATCACTGTTGCATTTCCTGTGCTTCAATCTGGCCTGGGATGTACAGGTTTACAAAATAATACACATCATTCTAATGTCAACAAACTGCTATAAACGCCTCAATTCCAGACACAAAAAGATCCAGTCAAAAACGAAATAAAATACTACTTATTGATTTAGGCATGAGTAAAAATGTAGGGAATTAACTAGTCATTCAGCATTGAACTTCAGACAGCTCTATTTGCTTGATTAGAAACTCTATTGATTTACATTGAAATCAATTAGAATTGGATCCCAACCATTTCAAATTCGGCTATAATTGAATACTCAACAATCACTCATGTACGAAAGAAAAACCTTTTCTAAATAAAAGCAAAGCCCAAGTACTCTTGCATATCTGAGGAAATCATTATATATGGTGAGCAATAAGAGAGAAAAACAATAGCATCTACAGCTGGAACAGCTGAATCAGTGTCCCTAATAACAAGAATAACTTATCAAGTGTGCAAGGGCGGTACTGGCCCGCTGTTCACCAATGGAAGTGAGCTGATAATTCTCTTTTCATGGGATGGCAACCTTCCAGGGCCAGGTGCAATCATTACTGCAAACTCATTATGTAACCTGTCACCTACTAAAATCCATTGCTGCAGCAAGTATCCACAACCAAAGCTGTACTCAGAGTATTTTCCCTTTTCCTTTGTAAACTGCTTGGGAAATTTTATGACTACTGAACATGCTTTTAGACACCACTGCTTTAGAGAGGACAAAGACACATAACATGCCTCCTACCTGTGGCACCGCAGCTGTCTGCCTTTTGGCAGCATTGCACAGTGAGATGCGTATCAGTCCTATGCCTTTTTCTTTTCTTCTTTTGTAACTCATGGCAGAGGTGTATTTGTCAAAACCTAGGGCTCTGTTTACTCCTTAGATTAGAATGGAGTTAATAACATTTCCTGACACATATGTGGGTGATTTCCTCCCATCCTGAAAGTTTTAGAAGTATGCCCCTGCTAGATGCAGGCCAGTCAGGTTCAAAGGCTCTAGCCTACAGAAGCAAATTTTAATTTCTGGTTGGAGTCAGTAAGAGCTGATCCTTCTCATTTTTCAGACGTATTATATGGATACTTTTATTGTTTTTTATTTCTGGGAGGGTGGCAAAATTATGGATTATTTAAAATAGAATCATATTTTATTATGAAATTGGCTAGCAAACATACATTGTTTCTTATATCTAGCAACTCTCTTTATTCAAATAAATGAGAAACAAAGCAAATGAATAGCAAGACTCTTTTGCCACTCTGGGAAAATAAGAAACACCTGTTAATAGAAGAAAAAAGTTTTGCAAAATGAATTTTGACATCTCTAATACACCTTCTCAATCCTGCCTTACCTGACCGCCTTCTGGGTGGGCTAGGTACAAAAAGGAGGGCAAAGGAGGGGAGCCTGAAATCAGTAATGAGAGTCAGTTCTCTTATGGTTCTGTGTTTGTTCCTAGCCCAGAACAAGCCTTCTTTTGTCATTAAATCATGAACTAGTGGTAGTGGTGAGCAAGATGTGTGGGGCACTTTTATAATGACAGTACATACGGATGTGCTTATGGCCCCCAGACTGCTACTTCTTTGTTAGACCTTAGATGCTCATCTGGTGTCCTGAATTTGTATCTATACAGGGAATTGGAACAATAACAAAGAAAAAAAAAACAATAAAAAAAGTGTTTCTTGCTTTTTCTTTTCAAAATGGAAAGCATAATTTACTCTGTCTGCACTTAAGTTAGGGAAAAGCTGTTCTTTCGAAAACTTCTCTTTCTATAGCCTCTGGATTGCTTGTGTTTTGGAAGTCGCAAATCAAGCAGGAGAATATATGTGGTATTGAAACTCTATTCTATCAATCCAGTAATTTGCTTCACCATATGGCTTCAAAAATATTGTACTTGGAAGTTGCAACATCTCACATGTACACAAAGAATCTTTTTGAACATTGCATATACTGTTATTTAAATCTGTTTCATGGATATTAACCTAGCATAGGGAGGATGAATTAAAAGTAATTCCATATCACCAGATTCAAAGATTCATAGTTCAAATATTAATATCCAACACCTTACCAGCTTGTGTGCTATTTTGCCAGTTGCTTTTACTGGCAGTTGGCCTCTCTTGTAAAAGATAAAGATTTCTACAACAGCATAATCTCTGCATAAATTTTAATTTTAATTGCATTTTCTTCCAAGTGCCTATATACTATATTCTGTTTACTTGTATGGAAAACCAGATGATGATGGGAGAGGAAGGATGACATTGGAATATTCTGAGGGTTAACAATGATACCCTTAATGTATCCCCAAACCATTAAGGCAAATGAAATTTCAGAAGCCAATCTAAATAGATAAAAATGAGGAAGAAGAAGAGGAGGAGGAGAGGGGGCAGGGGACAAGGAGGAAAAGGGAGGAAGGAAGGAAGGAAGGAAGGAAGGAAGGAAGGAAGGAAGGAAGGAAGGAAGGAAGGAAGGAAGGAAGGAAGGAAGGGAGAGAGGGAGGGAGGGAGGGAGAGAAGTGAAAACATAAAAACTTGGAACAAGTTCTGCTACTTTATCTAATGTTTTGTCTGCTTTAAACAGATTAGTGAGTCACTGTCTTTTCGTTTTGTTTTATAGGAAATTCTGTTGACTTAAAACACTACTGCCAACATAGACAGCAATACCACAAGTATAGTTCTATGACAAAAACATTTAAAGCAAAAAGAAATTATTTCAGAGCCATTCATAGTGTTAAGGATGCCTGAATTTTCACAAAACATTTCCAGGGACTCAGAAAGAGACCAGGAGCCAGTCACTTCTCCGTGAGCTCTGGTCAGCCGGAGGCGGCCCTACTGCGAGCTGCAGCTGCATGCAGGCTTGGCTTAGACAGCGGGCAAAGGAAATCGGTGACGGTGGTTACTTTCAGACCTTTCTTCTGTGGGTTTTCCTTTGAACAATGTGCATTTGTAAAGGTATATAAAATTCACACACTCAAAAATTTATGAGTATGGCGGCGTGCTGTCATTTCACTGACCATGAATATAACAATTTCACATAATGCTTGTACTTGTTTTTTGTTGTTGCTGGCTGTTTTCAAGTTTGGATACAAACCTCATTAAATGGGAAATAGCAAACCTAATATCAGTTTACTTGAGATATAGTATGTGCTCTCTGAAGCAAGTATTTATGGAAACCTCTTGTTCCCCTGCCGGGCTGTGAAGCTGACTGAATCACAGATTGGGTCCTGCTTAGATATGCACGGCCTGGAGAACAGCAGAGTTGCTTGCACATAGCAGAATGAGTGAACATTTGCAGAGTGAAAGTGGAATCCAACTGAATTATAACGGTAGTGAGACAGTCATTTGACAATCCTCTAAAACAGACACAGCTGATAAATGGACAATATCTAGCATCATATGGATTAAAGAAAAAGCTCATATCTTCATGTCAGAAGTTTTTTTTTTTACCTTGGATTTTCAAGTTCCTGTGGCTCCACAGATCACAGCTTTTCTGGTAACAATCGTAACTATCCTACATTGTATGTCAACCCTGTTCTAGGCCCCCATGGCAGATATTTTGTACATATTAGTTTACTTCTGGCTGCACTAACCCTTGAAGTAATCATATTTGGCCCCACTTTTTCCAATGAGGAAACCAAAATCCAGAGAGATGTTGAATGACTGCTCACAGTGTATGACAGACTGAAAAATGCTCCCCCAAAATATTTCTGGTATCTGTGAATGTGACCTTATATGGCTAAAAAAAAAAAAGAAAAGGATCTTTGCAGATGCAATGGGATTAAGTTAAGGATCTTGAGATGGGGAAATTACTCTGGATTATTGGAATGGGCCCTAAATACAAGGGCATCTATACTTACAAATGGAGAGCAGGAGATTACACACACACACACACACACACACACACACACACACACACACACACACAGGAGCAGGAGTTTGGGGGTGGGGGAAAAGGGAAAGCAAGAGGCAAATCGGAAGCCACTGCAGCCACAAGTGAAGCCAAGAAGTTCCAGCAGCCACTAGAAGATTTTAAGAGGTAAGGGACAGATTCCCCTAGAAACCCCAGAAAGAGCACAGTCCTTACTGGCATCTTGATTTTGGTCCACCCATACTAATTTCAGATTTCAGGCCTCTAAACCTATGAGCAATTAAATTTTTGTTGGCTTTAAGTCACCAGGTTTGTGGTATTTTGTTACAGTGGCCTAAGGAAAATAACACACAGTTATAGCGCTTTGTCAGTGACAATGTTAGAAAGTGAACATAGTGAACTAGTATTCTACTACTGCATTGCAAATTATCACAAACTTAGCAGCTTAAAACAATACGCATTTATTATCTCACAGTTCTGGGTTCACAGAATGGGCTCAACTGCGATAGTTTGGCTTAGGGTCTCACCACACACAGCAACCTGTCAGCCATGCTGGAATCTTACATGGAGGCTCTGAGACAAATCACCTGGTTAGGTTTGGCCCAAGTGGATATTCTCCCCAGTTAAGGGCATCTCATTAGTAATTTTAATATGTCTTCAAAATCCGCTTTGCCAGGTAACATAATCACCAGGGGGTAATACAGGGCCAGAGACCATGGGCACCTACTCTATCAGCTCTCATGACTTTAAAGCCCAGACTCTTCCATCTGCCATACCACACTGTCTTCTGAAGCACTAGTTCTCCAGGAGTCTTTAGAAAACAACCACAACAATTCATTAATGAACAGAATGTTTATGTGAGGAGCTTGTCCTTAGAGCCAAAATTCCTTTGCACCTGTCTCTATTTACACGAGTCATGAAAACTTGCAGCACTGGCTTAATCCATGAAATCTTTTGCATTTCTCTGTCTAAACGTCCACACAAGCAATAGGAGTCTCTCAGAGGAATAGCCAGGATAAGAGTTATAAGGGCAGGGAATAGGACTGCAGGAGATAAATAAGCATTTGCTCAGAGACCTATGAAAGTAAGATATATAATGACTCCTAGGTTGGTACTCTGGCCAGATCCCTTGATTCCCCTCACCCATGATGTGTGCTAAACCTTAGCGTCACTTGTCACATATCTCAGAAGTTTGTCCTGGGGTTACTGGAGCAACATCACTCTAGTGGGGAACTAGCTGGGATTGCCTAGGCGTTTATGTCTCCCTGGGGTGACTCACAGACTGGTAAAAAGATACAAAGCCCAGTTCCTTTACCTTGAGATATGATTTATGTTCCATAGCTTTTTCTGGAATCTGGCAGAGCCTGGAATTTCACCTGATAATGCCCCTTTTCTTGATTCTTCTTCCTTCCTCCCCATTCTGAGCTCCACTAACAGTTTCTCCCGGGAGCAATGTCTTAATAAATCACTTATGCTTGAATCCTTGGCTCAGATTTTCCTTTTGGGATGACCTGACCTAAGACATGGAATATACTTTGGGCAATTTTCTGAAGCAAGGGGCTTAAGAGCTAGCCACTATAAATATCTCTACCTGGCAGGAATAGAAACAGTCCAGGCTGTTTTATATGGGTAGTGAATACAGTCTGGTCATCACCTGGCAGCCAGGTTCTCTGCTGTCAACGAGACGCCTCTCCCGAGAATGAGTATGTGTGCTCGACACACAGGCTATTTGGCCTTCCTAGCAAGTGCTATTGAAGGTCTTCCCTTGAACAGTAGAATTCATAGACTCCTCCAGCACCTCTGAAAAAAAATCTCTGTCCTTGTTTGGCCACTATTTGAAACTCATTGCCTAAAATTGTGCATATAGCTTTCTTCTGGCCCAGACTTGGTATTTCCCAGTGTGTATACATGTAGGGAATGATTAATTTTAAGTGCCTATACAAAGTACAATGGTGAGTACATAAATTCAAGGCTGAATGAGTCTGCAACGAGTGTTTTAAACATTACCCTAGTTATTTCAAATCTGCAGTTTGATTCGTGAACATGAGTACAGACTACAAAATGATGTTCCACAGATGGATCCACTGAGCACCCTTAACTGCATACTCAGGTGCATGTGAATGATGCTATAAGCAGAATCAGGATTCAAGATGAGAGCTGGAATAAAAGATGAGAGCAGGGTGTGAAAACTTGTGCCAGAGTTGCTCACTAGAAACTACTAAGAACTTGTGGTTGCCCAAGAATGGAGGAGGGCTCACCAGCTGTATTTGGTGAGGGTTCCAAAACTTCCACCATGGGACCCTAATGTCTCTTATATTAAAAACAAAAACAAAGAGAACCATTTTACATGGAAAAAGAGATTTTGCATATGCACTTAAGGTTACCAATCAGTTGACCTTAAATTAGGGAGATCACCCTACTGGAACTAACCTAATCATATGATCCCTTTAAAAAAGTTCCAGATATCTAGAGCCTATATGATGAGACCGATCACCAAACGGCAATTCTTGGGTGAGAAGAAGTCGGTTTGAAGCTCCTAAGGCTGTTCTTTATAACCAGCTCAGTTCTATGGGATAATTTCATTACCAAGAGTAATAGTTCTACCTAATTAATCATTGTCTTGTCCAGAGTAGGTTATCATTGTATACTTGCTGAATTAATGAATGAATGAGCCTTACAGCCAACCACAGTTTAAAGACCCATCTTCACAAAACTCCATCCCCTTTCAGGTGCTGAGGGAAGCCAATCACACACAAAAGAGTAAAGAAAGGGAGCTGAGAATTCAAATTGTATAGGCAAAAAAGAAAAGGTAACTATTTAGCTAATATCTGAAAATACCAAGCCCTAATGTCAATTTATGAATGTTTTGGTGTAGAGTTCACTGCCAGGTTGCCATAGCAAACTCTTAATAGGAAGTTCTCCTTAGGTGGTGAAGAGGTGGGAGATGACACACAATGCTGGCAGCATTTCATTTTCCAGAAACCTTGGCGATGCTCTGAAAGGTGCCACTCTACAGTTCATTATTTACCAATTTTTTGATGTTACACCTTTCATGAAAACACATGGGATTTGCAAAAAAATGACAAACAGATAAGCCTTACTGGAAACCAATGAAGTAAACCACAACAAAATTGCCAGAACTACAGCCTGTTAGTTATTAAATAGTGTTGAATAGCTCCTGCCTGAATCTTCCAAGCATTTATCATTATAAGGTTCATATTTTCTATACTATGTCATCATTTGGACACTAGCCATCCCTAGATAAAGAAAATCTCAGAGTTTGAAGTTTACAGTTTGGTTTTTATTAATAGATCTGATAGTGTCTGGTAATGGAATGATGCAGACTAGGAATAAATAGTGTGATCTAGACCTGCTTGGGCCACTCACTAACTGGTCCCTCAGCACTTAGGTAAGTTATTCTTAATAAGTATTTTTCAATGTCTTCATATTGACTTTCTGCCATTATATCAGCTTATCTTTAAGATGTCTTGATTCTATGTAAGCTTGTACTTTAATCTTTTAGGACACACCTTGCAGTGAGCCTACAGACTCAAATGAATTAGAAAATCCATGTTCGTCATCTCTTACACTTTAGTGTTATGATTTTTATTTCTTTACTTCTTGTGTCATTTATTCATTTAGTTAGTTAATTGCTTCATTGTTTTTTTCCTTTTAGCCCCATTACCCTATGTAGATTTGTATGTGATCATTTAAAGCCTATTCTTTTGTATATGCCTATATTATCAATTTACATAAATGAAATAGTTGCATTTCACCTTTGGCTTTGTGTATTTTTTTTTTATTCAGCACTGTGTCTTTAAATAGATCTACTGTTAATTGTCCATTTTGTCAACTATTTTTGGCAGTGCCATAGTACTTCAAAGTGTACCTCTATCACATTTTGTCTGTATCTACTCCCCTTGATGGAGACCCAGATGTTAACAACTCTACAATAAAAACAATGTGGTAATCAACATCTTCATAAAACAATATGATATTTGTATGTTTAATTTGACTACATACTGCCAGACTGCACTCCAGAATGGCCGTGCTAGCCCACAGACTGAGGGATCCGGGATTGTATATCCCCATCAGTGTTTGGCATTATCCAGCTTTCTAATTTTTGTCATTCATAGTGATATATTTAATTTCCATTTTTCTGATTATTAATGAGAAGAGCATCTTTTCTATACTTTTACCCTTTTAGGTTTCTTCTATAAATTGTCTATGTCCTGCATCTATTTTTCCTTTGAGGTCTCTGTCTTTGTCTTGGTGATTTTTAGAGTTCCTGTATAATCTTTTAGATAGCAATTCCTGGATTGTTCTTAAAAGTATGATTAGTTTAGGCACTTCTGTAACATGTCTCTTAATTTTGTTTGAGGTATTTTTTTGTTGAACAAAATTTTATTTTGATGGATATAATTAACAGAACCTATTTTTGCCTTAAGGTGTGTGGTTTTAAAGTTTTACTTAAGGAAGTCCCTCCATGTTCTTACATAACAAAGGTATTCCTCCATAATTCTTCTATTAACATATGGTTTTCTTTCTCATACAATATCTTAAACCCAGTACTTATATAAGTAACATCTAACATATAATAAAGTATTTTTCATATAGTTTATATTGACTATGTGGCTTATTAATTGTTGCAAATAAAAGTCAAATACACATATCATTTGCATTAGAAAAATTTAGGACAATTCTGTAGCAGTTGTATACTATTTGGCAGCATAACATCCTGTGGTATTTAACAGTAACAATTTTTACCTGTAATTCTCTTACTTCCTTTTTTTCCCTATGCCTGCTCCATTATCATGCCCTGAAGGTCAGTGACTCCTTAGGAATATATACTATTATCAGTGCTCTACTTTAATGAAGCATTCCCTGCCATATGCCTAGAACACTGCAAAAGATTCCTAACCAGCCAGAAAGCCCATTTTAAGGACCTGCTCTGGCAGCACATTCTTCAACTCTGTTTGGCTTCCTCTTCAACTGTGGCTTTGCTCCAGTCCCAGCTTATAGACCTTATATTGCCATTGATGTAGGTGGAAGTCAATTAGGGTACCTTTTCAAACACCTGCTCATTCTTTCAAATCATTTACTTTGGACATAAAGTTTGTGTTGCCTATCTGTAAGAGCTGGACTTTTGCAATTCAGTCACTCCAATATCTTACAAATCGCAACTTCAGTTCTGAAATCAGAAAGCCAAATAAGCATGATTTAGTTCAGGTAGAAACTATTCTTTGCAAAACTCAATGTCTCTGATGGAATGGGTCAGAAGGAATACCAGGAACAAAACCCAACTTGATTAATATATTAAAATACAGGCTGTTGAATGCAGTTCCTAGGGAGAAGGCTGAAGTAGGCTTAATCAGACAGAGGTTAGTTCCCAGGGCGAGGAACACAGGACTCCAGTGAAACTAGGAATTCACATACTCTAATCAAGTTAACAGGCTCCAGTTAGGATAACAAAGAGAAGGGAAGTTAAATGAGGTATAACACAGGGTTTCAAAAGTAGACCAGAAAACCACCAGCACACTAAAGTAAAGTCAGTCTTACAGACAACAGAATGGTTAATATTTACGATGCAAGGTTTCTTTAATACTATTTGATTTCAGTGACCTGCCTTCAGTTTGATACAGTTTTCTTTATCCATTCTATAAACAGGCTTATGAGGCCAAGTGGCAGAGCTTTAACCCTGGCAGGTGGGTGAGCAGAGGAAACAGGTCTCTTTTGCTCTTAGTTCAATGCACGCATACATCGTGATTTTCCTTCTGAGTCATAGTCGCCTTCCTCTCAGCCTGCTGGCTTTTGAGTCAAGCTGTGGCAGGGAAACTAGATTGTACTTAGGTCAACTAAAATTTCTATTAGAAGGTTTAAAACTAATCATGACAGCTTCTCCCATTTCTTGAATTTTCTTCATCTCCTACTACATTCTAGATGTTGCATCTTGCTCTAGCCAGCCAGCTTTTTTTCACTAGTCTTTTCTTTTTTTCCTGCATCCTTTACACTTTCTAATTTTTCTTTGTCTTCCTCTTCCCCTTTCTTCATTTTGTTTTTTATTCTTTCATTTAATAAAAATCAATTGCTGTTCTGTGTATGAGACAAATATGAAGAACAAATTAATGATATGGCTCCTTCTTTCCCAAATAATGTGTAGTCTAATATTCTAGTCAGAATTTATTTATTGCTCAAATCAGCATTACTAACCATTTTCTCTAAGGAGCCAGACAGCAAATACTTTAGGCTTTCTGGGCCAGACAACCTCTGTTGCAATTAATTCAACTCTGCCATCATAGCATAAAAGCACAGAGATCATGTAAACCAAAGACCATGGTTAAGTCTCAATAAAACATTTACAAAAAACAAGTGGTAGGCCAGATTTGACCAGTGGGACATAGTTTGCCAACCTCTAGTTTAAATGTATATTTAAATAATATGAGAAGTATTACAAGAGAGATACAAAGAAAGGGATAAGGGAACCAGGAAGGCTCCCTTCCTTTCCACCAATTCATGTTCTATCATTTAACCAATAACCTTTGCTATATGTACGTTAGGTCTTTCTAACATAATTCTTTCTTTCTTGAAATATCAAGATGCTATAATAATAATAATATACCAGGTGCCCTTTACCCCACTAAGGATAATGTCTTGCAAAACTATAGTACAAAGTCACAACCCTGACACTGGCACAGTCAAAATATGCTATCACAAGGATCACTCATGTGCCCTTTTATGGCCACACCTATTTCTCTCCAAACCCAAGGCGACATATTGTATGATTCCATTTATGTGAAATGTTCAGCATAGTTACATCTGTAGGGACAGAAAGTGGAGGTGGTTACCAGGACTGGCAGGAGAGGGAAATGAGGAGTGACTGCAAATGGGTATAGGGATTCTTTCTGAGGCTGTGAAAATGCTCAAAAACTAGATTTTAGTGATTGCTATACAACTTTGTGAATATACGAAAAACTACTACACTGTACACTTTAAATGGGTAGATATTATGTTACTTGAATAATATCTCAATAAGGTTTTTAAAAACTAAAAAAATGAATTAGACACACTTGCATGTTTCTGTTTCTGGACTATTTTGTTCTTTTGCTTAATTATGTCCATCCTTTCACAATTACCACACTGTGTTCATTCATTTTTAATGTTTTAAATTTGAATAGAGTTATTCCTCCAATGTCTTTTTTAATTGTTCTGACTACTCCAGTTTTCATGCCTCCTTATATCAATTTTAAAATCACTTTGTCTATATCTATAAAACTCCAGCTGGGTTTATATAATTTATATAATTGTGATTATAGTAAATATATAAATTATTTTTGGGAAAAACTAACATCTTTACTCTTGTGAGACTTCTAATGCTCGAGCATGGCATTTCTCCACTTTTCTTAGGTCTTTGATCACTTTCATCCACATTTTATATTTTTCAGCAAACAAATCCTCTATATGCTTTTTTAAGATTTATATGTAAGTATACAATTTTAGGAAGGAGCTATTGGGGCCCAGCCAGCCTGGCCAGCCCAGCCACTGTAAGTATTAACTTTAAAAAATGTTACATTTCCAATTGCTCAGTAGTATTTAGAAATATAATTAATTTTCTGTGTTGACTTTGAATTTTGTAACTTTGAAACTCACTTATTTTCTCTAGAGGGTCTATTGTAGATTTCTTAGAATTTTCTGCCAACAGTCATGTCATTTGTCAATAGGGATGGTTTTATTTTTTCCTCTTCATTCTGTGTACCTTTTATTCTTTTTCTGGCCTTACTTTTCTTGTATAGAATTTCTAACATAATCTTGAATAGGAGTAAAAAACATGGACATCCTTATCTTGTTCACAAACATGGGGAGAAAGCATTCAGTCTTTCACCATTAAGTACGAGGTGACCTATATGATTTTTGTCAATGTCCCTTATCAGACTAAGGAAGTTCCATTCTATTCTTAGTTTGCTAAAAATTTTTATTTTGAATGGATGTTGACTTTCTCCAATGTGTCTTCTTCATCAGCTGATGTAAGCACATGATTTTTCATCTTTAGGCTGTTTAATGATTGGTTTCACTGATTAATTGTTGAGTGTTGAGTCAACCTTGCATTCTCACAATCAGCCCCCATTTGATCATGGTTTATTCAATTTGCTAACATTTGTTGAGGATGTTTGCTTCTTTGTTCATGAAAAATATTTGTACTTTCTAAGTCTGTTTTTATTGTCATGGTAATGCTGGCCTCATAAAATAAATTGGGAAGTGTTTCCTCCCTTATATTTTTTAAAAACATCTTCATTAAATTGGTGTTATTTCTTAACTGTTTGTTAGAATTTGCCAGTAAAACTACCTGGGCCAGGATACTTCTTCTTCAGAGGAGTTTAACCATTAATTCCATTTTTAAAGTAGTTACTTGATTATTTGAATTATCAATTTCATCTGGGTGAGTTTTGAACATAACAGTTCTTCCCAATTATAGGAGAAATGTTCTTCAAGTAATTAGTAATTAATCTAAATTAGCTAGTTTATATTCATAGAGCTCTTTGTAGTATTTCCTTATGCTTTCAACAGAGTTTATAGTGATAGCCTATCTTTCATTTCTAATAATCATAATATGTCATATTGATTTTCTTTGATCAGTCTTATTCAAGGTTTTTTAATTTTACTGATTGATCCTTTTAGAGAACAATCTTAAAAGATCATTGATGTATTCTATTTTTGCTACCAATTTCATTAACTTCTGCTTTTATGTTTATTATTATTAACTCTTCTTGCTTTGGGTTAACTTTGTTCTCTTTTTACATTTTTTTAGGTGGAAACTTAGTTTGTTGATTTAAGAAATTTAATTTATTCTAATATAAGCACTTAATGCTATAAATATGCCTGTGATCATTGCTTTAACTACACAGTACAAATTCTGATGAAGTATTTTCATTTTTATTTGGGTCAAAATATTTTCTTATTTGCCACTGACCTCCTCTTTGGTCTATGGATTATTTAGAAGTATTATTTAACATCCAGGTATCTCAAGATATTCCTTTTCCCTTTCTTCCATTAATGGATATTACTTCTATTAATGGACCAATTTAATTCTGTTATGGTCAGATAACATATTCTCAATTATTTAATTCCCTTTAAATGTGTAAAGTTTTATTTCATAAGATATGGTTTATTTTGGTGAATAGTCATGTACACTCAATATGAATGTGTGTTCTGTTGTTGAATGGAGGGCTGTATAAATGTCTACTGGACTTAAATGATTAATGGTACTGTTTTCTCTTCTCAAACCTTGCTGATATTCTAATAGTTCTATCAGTTATGGAGAGAGGAATGTTGAAGTATCCAAGTATAAATTTATCTTTAGACAAATTGTGAGTTTGTCTTTCAATTTCATAATTTTTCACTTCATGTGTTTTGAAGCTTTGTTGTTGGTGCTTAAACATTTACAATTATTACATCCTTTTGGTGATTTGACCCTCTTTTCATTCCCTGGTAGTGTTATTTGGCCTAGATTTTAATATATCTGATATTAATAAAGCCACTTCAGCATTCCTTTGATTGACATTTACATGATATGTCCTTTCCATTCTTTTACTTTCTACCTAACTATATCATTATACATGAAGTAAATTTCTTGTAGAAAAAAAACAGTTGATATATTATCAAGGTTCTCCAAAAAAATAGAACCAATAGAATGTATATATCTACAGAAAGAGATTTATTATAAGGAATTGGCTCGTGGATTATGGAGGCTGACACATCTGAAGATCTGCATTCAGAAAGCTGAACACCCAGAAGAGCTGATGATATAATTCCAGTCTAAGTCTGTAGGCCTGAGGACCAGGAGAGTCAACTTCTGTGGACAGAAATGTGTCCTTCACTGTCTCCTCCCAAATTCATATGCTGAGCCTTAATCCCCAAAGTGACGATACTTGAAAACAGGCCTTTGAGAGATAATCAGGTTTGGATGAAATAAAGAGGGTGGAGAGCTCATGATAGGATAGATAGGATAAGTGCTCTTATAAGAAGAGACATCAGAGAACCACCAGCAGGGAATCAAATTGGTAAGCAACTTGATCTGGACTTCATAACCTTCAGAACTGTGAAAATAAATTCTTGTTGTTTAAGTCACCTAGTCTATGGTAATTTGCTATGGCAGCTCAAGCTGACTAACACACTGAAGGTTTAGTCCCAGTCTGAGTCTGAGGGCTGGAGAACCAGGGAGGCCAATGGTGGTGCTCTAGTCCAAAGGCTGGCAGGCTCAAGACCCAGGAAGGTACAAAGTTTCATTTCAAGTGACCAGTGTTTCAGCTCAAGGCAGTCAGGCAGTTCTTTCTTCTAATGGGAGGTCAGCCTTTTGTTCTTTTGTTCTATTCAGGCTTTCAACTAAATGAGTCACACCCACATTAGGGAGGTGATCTTTATTCAGTCTACTGATACAAATGTTAATATTATCTAAAAACACACATCCAGAATAATGCTTGGTCAAATATCTGAGCACCTCATGTTCTAGTCAAGTAGACACATAAAATTAACCATTACAGTTGGATCATTTTTTAATTCATTCTGATCATCTCTTTTAATTGGTGTACATAAATCATTTACATTGAATGTGATTATATGTGTGGATTTAGGTTTACCATTTTGTATGTTTTCTCTTTTTGTTACTTCTGTTTTTTATCTCTCTCTCCTTCCCTGTTTCTTTGGGCTATTTGATTTCCCTCTTTCTCTCACTGCATTTTGTGTATTTATTGTTTTTGGACTATATATCATTTTTACATTTTTTACTGATTGTTCTAAGAGTTATAATAAACTTGCTTAACTTTTTCTTTTTTCTTTTGGTATCATTAATCTACAATTACATGAAGGACATTATGTTTACTAGGCTCCCCCCTTCACCAAGTCCCCCCCACATCCCTGTTCACAGTCACTGTCCATCAACATAGTAAGATGCTGTAAAATCACTACTTGTCTTCTCTGTGTTGCACAGCCCTCCCCGTGCCCCCCCATACTATACATGCTAATCGTAATGCCCCCTTTCTTTTTTTCCCGCCCTTATCCCTCCCTTCCCACCCGTCCTCCCCAGTTCCTTTCCCTTTGGTAACTATTAGTCCATTCTTGGGTTCTGTGCTTCTACTGCTGTTTTGTTCTTTCAGTTTTCTTTTGTTCTTATACTCCACATATGAGTGAAATCATTTGGTACTTGTCTTTCTCCACCTGGCTTATTTCACTGAGCATAATACCCTCTAGCTCCATCCATGTTGTTGCAAATGGTAGGATTTGTTTTCTTCTTATGGCTGAGTAATATTCCATTGTGTATATGTACCATCTCTTCTTTATCCATTCATCTACTGATGGACATTTAGGTTGCTTCCATATCTTGGCTATTGTAAATAGTGCAGCAATAAACATAGGGGTGCATCTGTCTTTTTCAAACTGGAGTGCTGCATTCTTGGGGTAAATTCCTAGAAGTGGAATTCCTGGGTCAAATGGTATTTCTATTTTGAGCATTTTGAGGAACCTCCATACTGCTTTCCACAATGGTTGAACTAATTTACATTCCCACCAGCAGTGTAGGAGGGTTCCTCTTTCTCCACAACCTCACCAACATTTGTTGTTGTTTGTCTTTTGGATGATAGCCATCCTTCCTGGTGTGAGGTGATACCTCATTGTGGTTTTAATTTGCATTTCTCTGATGACAAGCGATGTGCAGCATCTTTTCATGTGTCTGTTGGCCATCCGAATTTCTTCTTTAGAGAACTGTCTATTCAGCTCCTCTGCCCATTTTTTAATTGGATTATTTGTTTTTTGTTTGTTGAGCTGTGTGAGCTCTTTATATATTTTAGATGTCAAGCCTTTATCGGATCTGTCATTTACGAATATATTCTCCCATACTCTAGGATACCTTTTTGTTCTATTGATGATGTCCTTTGCTGTACAGAAGCTTTTCAGCTTGGTATAGTCCCATTTGTTCATTTTTGCATTTGTTTCCCTTGCCCAGGGAGATATGTTCAAGAAGAGGTCACTCATGTTTATGTCTAAGAGATTTTTGCCTATGTTTTTTTCTAAGAGTTTTATGGTTTCGTGACTTACATTCAAGTCTTTGGTCCACTTCGAATTTACTTTTGTGTATGGGGTTAGACAGTGATCCAGTTTCATTCTCTTACATGTAGCTGTCCAGTTTTGCCAGCACCATCTGTTGAAGAGACTGTCATTTCCCCATTGTATGTCCATGGCCCCTTTATCGAATAGTAGTTGACCATATATGTTTGGGTTAATGTTTGGAGTCTCTATTCTGTTCCATTGGTCTGTGGCTCTGTTCTTGTGCCAGTACCAAATTGTCTTGATTACTGTCACTTTGTAGTAGAGCTTGAAGTTGGGGAGTGAGATCACCCCCCCTTTATTCTTCCTTCTCAGGATTGCTTTAGCTATTTCAGGGTCTTTGGTGTTTCCATATGAATTTTTGAACTATTTGTTCCAGTTCATTGAAGAATGCTGTTGGTAGTTTGATAGGGATTGCATTGAATCTGTATATTGCTTTGGGCAGGATGGCCATTTTGATGATATTAATTCTTCCTAGCCAGGAGCATGGGATGAGTTTCCATTTGTTAGTGACCTCTTTAATTTCTCTTAAGAGTGTCTTATAGTTTTCAGGGTACAGGTCTTTTAAACTTGCTTAACTTTTAACAGCTACTTAGAATGAAATTTTTACTACTCCAAGTGGAATGTAGAAAACTTACAAATTAGATGTCCCTTTACCCTCCTTCTTTATGTTATGTTGGCTTATATATTATATCTACATAAATTGAAAACCCCTTCAGAAAATGTTACCTTTTCTTTCAATTGTGAAAATATTTAAAGAACTAAAGAGAAATATAGTCTATTTAATCAGATATTAAAATTTTTCTTTTACTTTACTCCAAATATTTTAAGTTTACTTCTGATAAAAATTTCCCTTTGTGAAGAATTTCCTCTTTCAATTATTTAGATCAGGTCTTCAGACAATGATTTCTTTTAGTTTCCTCTACCTTAGAATATGCTTATTTCACTTTCATTCTTTTAGTGGGTATATTACTGTGGAAGAACCCTAGTCTGACAGTTCTTCTCTTTTTAGCACTTAGAAAATGTTGCATTTTGTTCTGGCCACCATGTTTTTAGATGGGATATCCATAATCATTCAAATCATTTTTCTGTTACAAAGAATACATCATGTTTTCTCTAGCTGATTTCAAGATATTTTTCATTGTCTTTAGTTTTCAGAAGTTTGATTATGATATATCTGGACCTGAATTTCCTTATGTTTATCCTGCTAGGGGTTTACTAAAGTTTATTAAAGCCAGAGATTTCTATATTTCAACAAACTTGAGAAGTTTCAGCCATTATTCTTTCAAACATTTTCTTCTCACCACATTCTTTTTATTCTCCTTCTGGGACTCCAGTGACATGAATGTTAAAACTTTTGGTATCATTCCACAAGTCCCTGGGATTATGCCCATTTATTTTTCAATCTATTTTCTCTTTTTATTTGAAATGGAAAATTTTAAATTTTAGTGATCTTTAAGCTTAGTGATCCTTTCCTTTGTCATCCTATTCTGCTACTGAACCCATCCAGTGAGTTTTGTTATTCTCAATATTTTAATTTTTAGTTCTAAAATTTCTATTTAGTTCTTGTTTTGATTTTCTATTGCTTTGCTGAAAATTTCTATCTTTACATTAAATTTCAAGAGTGTTTGCCCTTACTTTGGATATATTTTTCACAGCAGCTGTTTTAAAGTCCTTGTCAGATCATTCTGACTTTAATGTCATCTGGGTGTTGGCATCTGCTGATTTTCTTCTCCCATGACGTTTGAGATTTTCTTAGTTCTTACTGTGCTGGGACATTTTGGATTATGTTCTGAACACCTTAAATATTATATTATGGTAGTCTGGTTCTTGGTTAAATCGTTAGGAGAATGTTGATATTTTGTTTAGCGGGCAATCAACTCAGTTGGATGCAGGCTACAAGTTCTGACTAGCCTTTTGAGGGTTGTGGTTTTGAGGGTTGTCAGTTCCATTTTCAGAGCCTTTGAAATGCTATTTATATCTGCCCTGTGTTTACTACACTCAGTGTCCAGTCTGAGATTGGTAATAGCCTATGTCTTATTTCAGTTGTCAGAGCTTTTAGTACAATGTTTAGAGTCAAGTCCATGTAGACAGAGCTCAGGAGTGAGTCCAAAAGCTTATAAACAGCTCTATGGGTCATCTCTCCAAATTTCTCCCTTTCCACTGATATCCGCAAGTACACTCTGGCCAGAAAGCTGGCTAGAATTTAGTTATCTATTGTTGTGCACTTTACATTATTGCACACTCATCCAGGGACAAGGAGCAGGAGGACAGAGAAAGGAAAAAGAAACAGGGATTTGTCCAACCCATATAGGACCATAGATGTTATGACAAGAGAGAAAGGTTATCCTTCTTCAAAGTTGTAGAGTTGTGGGCCCCGGGCTGTGACACTACTGCTAATAGGACACAACTTTTCTACTCCTCAAACCTGAAATAAAGGGTTTCTTTCATAGATTTTTTCTAACCATGCTGATGCCCACTTCCAAATTTCTGGATGAAATCAGTTCAGGCTTACGGTTACTGAAGGAAAAAAAAAAAAAAAAGTAAACTCACTGCCGGTTTGGTTGTACTTCAAATAATCATCATCTTCAATTGATAGCTATTTATCTGACTGCCTCAGATAGCTGTTCAATGCATTCTCTCTGAGAGTTATAGCTGCATTCAGTGACAAAGAAAGGATTAAAGTGTGTTTACTGTGTCTTATCTAGCATCAAAAACCATGGTTAAGTTCTGAAACAAACTTTATGATCATGTTAGAAATAATAAAGTAACAATAAATTTAATAATACAGTGTGCCAGATTGGAATTCTATTTAAGCAGTGGTAGTTTGATTTTCATTTTAAGATGCCTTAATATAAATATAAGACATTTGTAAAAATATAAATTAAACCCAGTTCCAACTCAGTCAATATAAGAAATATTTATAGAAAAGCTACATTACACTATGCAATTTATGAGGCACTACAAGCACAATACTATTTCACATGGTGTCGGGGCAAACCAATTGTGTGGCAGTATAGAAGCCAAGGTATCTCCATTGTTAATATTACAGTTATTTTACTTGGGAAGATACAATGATATTTGTCATCTTACCTAACGTTAGTTTTGTGTTCTTAACTCAGCAGGCAGCTATGTTTATAATATTTAGGAAAAATTATTTTGACAGATTGATATTCTATTTCTTTAAAATTCCATGGTAGGCCTATTTTTTCATCAAATTGTTGAAATGAATCCATGTTTTACCTCTCTGATCTATGGATCTATTTCTGTATTCGATTATAAACTTCATCTACTTTCCTCTCGAGTAGTAGCTGAGTCACTCTTTTGCCACATCAGAAAAGATTATTTTCCTGAACTACTGTGAATATTATCAACTGGTTTATTTACTATTTTGTGAGAAATAGCAAATTCAACATGTGAGCAGGTTTTATTAACCACGCCTGCAAAAACTAGACCACATAAATGAAAGCCTTACAAAGACTTCTTAATGGAAACAACAAAATTTTTTCTTCTTATCAGCCTGTTAGGATTATGTTTTAGTTGACTGAATGAAAATGGTTCATATTATCAGGAAATCAATAAATGGAAAGCAACTGATACATTGAAGAACCATAGTGATATTCAATAACCTAGTGTTATGGCTAAGTATGGCACCATAAAAGTAAAGTTCTGCCTAGAGGAAGTTCATCATAGTATGTTAAAACAAAAGTTTTACATGTTTAGAAATAAAATATACATGTCTGTAGCTAAGGAGGTCATTAAAGCAACAAATGTCAGTCACTGTAAAATGGAAAAGTGCAACTTTTCTCCAATTCTGCTCCTCACAAATGAAAAAACTCCAGAATCAGATGGTTCAGTACACAATTCTGGCTCTAACTCTTTCTGTTTTTGGAATCCTGAGTAAGTTACTTAGTTTTTCTTAACCTTGATGAGTTCATCTCTAAAATGGGGGATAATAATGTAATTTACTTCAGAGTTGCTAGTAGGATAAAATATATAAGACTTAATGCCTGGCATGTAGCACTCAGTAAATGACTGCTATTATTATTAACTAAAGGAGTAACCAATAGAGCTCAGTAATTTATCAAAAAAGGAAAATAAATCTTTTAAGTGGCAAAGAAATCTCTGGGGGATATGTCTGGGTCATATATCTGTCAATGTGATCTTTTTCTTTTCTCATCCTTATGGTGTAAAGTATGTGTGGATTTCAGGTTTCCATAATTCTCTCAATTAGAAAGAATATGAATCCAGTGAAGCTTGATTCTACCCATTAATGCTATTCTCTACCGTGCCTGTTTGTTCACTTTCTTTTCCACTCATTTATTCAAATGACATTAATTGAACCTAACAAATGCCAGAAACCATGCTAGGTACTGTGAATAAAATGATAATTAAGACACAGCCCCTGTCTTTGAAGGGCACCCAATCTTTTGCAAAAAGATAAACATTGACATTAAGATTTCAATGGTGTGTTGGAGTCATTTTTTATCTGCTTCACAGAATCACCTGCTTTAAATTCCAGGAATTTTGCAAGCTGGTTGTTAAACACTGTCATTACTAAAAAGTTAAATTACATAAATTCACAATTAAATAGATTGAAAGAACTGGTAATAAATATTCAAAACGCATCTCTTTATCATTTTACTACATTTTACTGTTATCTATGCATTTGAGTTTATTTATACATCTATTACATATCTGGAAATCTTATATAATGTGTTACTGCACATCTTTTCCCAATTACATGCCTCCTAATTACTACATTTGAAATCAGCCATGGTAGAGTATTTACACCATGGACATTGGCAAATATTACAAATTAGGACTTTTTCCCCTAGAGTTATGTTGGTTAAGCCGTTGCCAGCATAACAATTCATCTAATTGTAATACACTGTGACATGTATCATATGTATAAAGTGCTGTAGGAATACAAATTAATTGATCAATGAACTGCTGACTGGAGAAATTAAGGAAGGCTTTGTGGAGGAGAAATATTTACACTGGTTAAATTTAGAAGGATTTAGCTCTTTAACAACCCCAAGGAATGAAGAGGGTCTTTTGGAAACTGTGATAGACTTTCTAATTGCTCCCAAATATTCATTCCTCCATCCTGTTTTACTTCACTACCCACTGCCTTTGGACTGGCCTTGGGAATTAACTTAGTTAATGGACATGTCAGTGGACACAAAGTAAGTTACCTTGATCAGAAGCTTTAAGAGCCTTTGAATATGCTTGCCAGCTGTGGATAAAATGAAGGTTCCTGTGGCCAGGATTCTCACCTGGCCCTGGTTGGTTAGCTTACTGCACACATGTGAGCAATGTGTCGTTATTGATTCTATATAAAGATTCCTGCCCAGTGCTCTGGGTGACACGGTGGCAGGGCTGCAAGGCTGCAGGAGAGGAGAGACAAGACTGGAGTGGTAGCAGCACGGAGGATAGAGACTGAGACAGCTGTGTGGGGATGGAGAGGCCCAGAGGCAGAGACCAGCTTGCTGCATGCAGACTCACTCTGAGTGGACAGGATTCTAGTGACTGACCTGCCACCGTGGGAATAAAGTTGGATATAACCTTTTCACCCCAAGAACGTTCCATTGTCATTCCTCGGTCTCACTGAATCCATAGTGAACTTGCCAGGGCTGAGACCCATTGGCAAGACACCAGCAATCTCCTCTTACCTTTGCCTGAAGAATGTAATGATTCACGCAAGGGCAGTTCCTTCATCGTGCATGCTGGAATGAGAAGACATAACGCAGAGATGTGGCCAAATCTCCCTGATTTCAGCTGACCGTACATAGCCACAGATGGCATGTTAACATGAATTAGAAACAAACTGTTATAAGCTGTTGATACCAGAGAGCAATTTATTACCACAGCATAACATACAGAAAGTAGACTGTTACATCTAAGGTGGATATAACATGGGCTCTTACCTGCTTACCTGTCATTGCCAAGGAACTTTTCTTGTAACCAAAACGCTGTCAAAACCTGTTTACATACTACTTCTACAAACTCCTGACGGCACAAAGTATCAGGAGAACTTTGGTATAGTCACTTTGGAGAGCAGGAAACTACAGAAAATAAATGATGGAAATTCTAGAATCACACTATGTATATTACAATTTTTGCTCAAAGACAGCACTGCCTGAAACTCAAGAATGAATATATCACCAAAGAGCTAGAACAAGTAGGATTCTCACAGTCATATAACCCAGGCCCTTATTTTACAGGTGATGAATCGAGGCTCCAGGAAGTTGTTGATTTGTGTAGAAAGTGAGTTAAGAAGCTAAGATAAGCTTAGGTCTCCTAATTTCCAGTGCAGTTTTCTGTCTTGTACAAAAATAATAATGATGATAACTAACACTTACTACATATTTACTATGAGCAACACTGTTTCAGGTGCTTTATACATCTAAATTCATTTAGTCCTCACCAATAAAAAAGAACAAAAATCTGTGGGAGTATTATTAATACTTCATTTTAACAAACAGAAATTGTAATTTAAATAACTTAGCCATGATCACCCAGCTTTAACAAATCATTAAGATTTATCCCTTCACTCAAACTGCTCCACAAAGTGTTAAGACGATCAGAAAGAGAACAAAGCACTGTCTTCCTTCTGAGGGCTAGCAAGTCATTTTTTCTTATAAAGATCACAATGTTGTTTTAATCTGATTAAAGTTGTCTATTATTCTGAGAGATGTTATCACTTTTCAAATTACTACCTACTCAGAAGCTAACTCTCTTCATGGGAAGGGTTATCTTGTTTTCTTTTGTTGCTTTGACTTAAAATGATTCTCTTCAAGATTACCGGAAAATAAAGACCAGTAACTTGCTAAAGATCTATAATACAATTTTAATACCTGTTAAGAAAGGGACCAATTTTTGAAAGAGAGTTGTCACCTTTAAGCCTATATCAGCAAAGAAATGTGTAAATGGCCCAACAGATAAAAGTGTTTCTTCTCCCCTTTTATTGGTGAAGTCAACCAAAATGTCTCCCCTTTAATGTTTAGAATTTTTTAAAATTGTAGGATCCATTTATGATAACTTTTGATGGTTAACTACATTTGAGAATATTTCAACATTGGAGAATACTCATGAGATCAGCCCAGGGCTTGTTTTTCTTTCACTTTCAGATGCGGCTGCTGAAAGCAGAGGGATTGTCTGGTTTCTTGATTGCTTTCCTTCAATTCACTTTGCATATGAAGACATGGTTTTAAAAGAGATTTCCACAACTCAGAAGCTAATCCTTTTCCTTTACCAAATTACCTGATGGGATTATTGTCCTTTTTACCTCTGTTCCCAGCCATCCCTAGCTTCCCACCTCTGGGACCAAACTACCAAGGATATTCAGTGGAAGCAGCCATACTGAGCCACGGGTTCCAGTTACCTGCCAGAAAGGATCCTGGTGCATCCCATCTATTTCAAAGTGTGCACAAGTACTTTTAACCCATGGTGTCATCAAAATATGGATACTTCTCTAGGCAAGAACTGAATCCAGTATTGCCTTTTACTTGTCTTCAGGTAGACTGAAGCATAGAGAATTTAGGGGAATTGCTCCAGGACATCCAGGAAAGTATGACTAATAGAAATATTGGAACCTAATGTACTTTCTCATCAAGAGAATAAACGCTCTTGTTAACTATTCTCTTCACGTTGGTTTAGCTTTTCCAAGGATTTCCTTTGTTGCCTCACTCACCAATCGTTCTGATCCCACACATTTATGTAGGGTAAACTGTCATGATTATTTGGCATTCAGTGAAGCAAAGAATGAATAAGAACAGTTTTATAGAACTCCTTTTCTTGTTGGTAATAATCCTTTTATATAGGAGGTATCTCTATCTTTGAGATTTTGCCACCTGATAGTGAATAGAAGTTAGTTGAGAGTTTGCTTATATTAGTACTAGAATTCACTTATTGAGCTTTCTTTAATAAGAAAAACAGAATTAGGAATAATCCTAAAGAAAGCAAATGCCATAAATGGTGGAGCAACTTGTTCTAATGATTAAATTTATTCTGGGCCTTTGGTTTAAAAAACTACTTTTAATATCTCTGCTTTAGAAATTGGTCTAGTAGAATATGCTAGTTTCTATTTCTTTATATATATATATATAAGATTACATCTTTCTCAATCATAATATATATATGTATGTATATGTATGTATGAAGTGCGCTTTATTTTTTATTCAATTGTTACTTTAGCAGTGTCTGCAATTAAGAACCAGCTCACTAAATGAACTGTAATTATTGCAAATTGTGGTAAGCACCAGTAATTAAAATGTTGCAGTAATGCTAGCCAGCTTTGCTAGATGCCCTTTGAGAGTAGCATAAAATGATATTATGTCTTTAACTGGTGTTTGTATTACAGATGAGAAAACCTGGAAATGCAGGCCTTCAGAATCCTTTGGCTGAGTCTTTATAGAGCATAATGTAAAGTGGGGATTAGCAGTTATCCAGTGAATTCAAACTGGGAAGATAGTCAATTTGGTTAATTCCATAGTGAAAGTGGCTTTTTCTTTAAAATGTGCAATCTTTAGGGCATAAACATACATGGCTTCCCCACAAGGGGAAAATGAACAATAAACTCTAATCTCTTCTTTGTGTTTGCAGGATGCTAATAGTGAGTCTTCTGGGTACAAAAGCAAGACGGAACTCCTTCAATACCCACCCATCTTCTGAGGCTCCTCACCCAGCTGCTACCCCCAATGAACTCTCCAGCTGTGCGGGCATTTGGCAGAGTGCACTGTTCCGCATAACTTAAGCTATGTGTGTGTGACTCCAATACAACTGATGAATGTAGATTGGCCACATGAAAACCCCCTAACTCACTGCAAGTGAAAAACAATAGAGTCAGTAATTTTGTGGTCATGAAAATGACCTAAATTTCAGTTTTAGCTTTGATTGAATTCATACATTAACATATTATTTGCTTCTTTTCCACCTTTGCTTCCGGTGATCCCCAAAATGCCATCTGATTAACCAAAAAGGTTGTGACTTAAGAGAAAGAAAGGGTAATATGGTGAAAATGCAAAGAACAATATAACTTTGTAAAAACAGTGCTAATGAATAGTTGCTATGTTCCATAAGATTTAGATACAACAAATTTCCATAAGGGCACAAAGGCTTAGAGTAAGGCAAAATGTTGTCACGTTACAAAGGAAAGGACAGACGCTATTATCCTGAAAGTAATCTGGGGTCCAAAAACATGTCAAGTGCAAGATCTAACAGACTTTCTCATCTTGGCTATGATAGTTTATTGGGTATTGGAGGAATTATCCCATCATAAACAATTGTGAATCTAGGCAAAGAGGAAAAATCAACTGCTTTCAGACTTTGTACAACAGACATTACAAGGGGTTTAATCCTTGAGTAAGGGTAAACACATGAAGTTAGCTTTATACTCACCCTAGAATTCTGCCTGGCGGCATTTTTCAAATTGCAGCATAAGGAACTAGAGTTCAGAGAGCACAGGACTCCCCAGGCAGAGGAAAGGGAGATCAGGCTCAGGGCTGCTGAAGTGGCCAGAATTTGGATAGTAGGGTATCAGAAAGTAGGGCACAGCATAGAGAAGGATCCTCAACATCCTCATGGGGGTTCTCTTCCATCTCTGGCCAATAATAAGCTGTGCATATACAGGGTAAAACTCCATGAAGCCTGGAAAACCAGTTAGAGGGACTGTAAGATGAATGGACGTAGTAGAGGGGATTAAGTTCTAGAGTCTGGACTTCTAGACAGCTAGAGGGAAACCATCTTTCTGAAAAACCCAGTCATTCAGTTGAAACATAGAAAGGCCATACTTTAAATAGCAGGATAACCCTCTCTCTAAAATAAGGGCTACTCTAGAAATATTTTAACAAAGCCTCTACTAAGCCTCAACAGAATCAAGTTAAGCTACTAGCAAATTAACTGCCTTCTAGAACAAATTTCAGTATCTTTAAAGAGAGTGTAATGCAGACTTTAAGTAATGAAGTATCTCAATGCCCAAAATTCAATCAAAATTTACTGGATATACAAAGACAACTTAAAATTTGACTTCTAACCAGGAGAATTAGAGCAAACAGAAACAAACTCATGTGACAAAAATGTTGAATTAGCACACAGTGACTTTAAAATGCTTATTATAAGTATATTCATAGATTTAAATAAAAATGTAATATGTGAAAAGATGGAAATACATTTTCAAAAGAGAAATGTAAATGACAAAAAGAATAAAAATGAAAAATTTTAAACTGAAAAGTAACATAGTTGAAATAAACATCCCAAATGTGTAAGCTTAACCAGGAGGTTGGAAACTAAGTAAGATCAATTAATGCAATTATCCAAATTGAAGCACAGAGAGAAAATTATTGACTTGTGGCATAATATCAAGTAGTCTTATGTGATGTGACAGGAAGGAAGACAGCAAATAACAAAAGAAATCTATGGAGAGAGATCCCAGCAGTAGTCACCTTTCTGTGAGAGGCATTGATGGGAAAAGACGGGAGTCTTTTGGGCAGATGGAAATGTCCCCTATTTTGATAAGTGTTTGGATCAAAGAGTTGTATTTGTCAAATTTCATTGAAATGTATTTTTCTGATCTATGCTTTTCAGAGTTTATCAATTAAACTTCAATAAAAAGGAGAAAAATCCAATGGAAAATGAGCAATTAGTATCATAACCTATCCAAGCACCAAAACACTGTCAATCACCTTAACATCCATGAAATCTTACCTTTAGCTTTCAGTGTGATGAATTGCTAGTTTTATCTCCTCTCTCTTTCTACTTCTTTACAGTCTTTTTCTTCATTCCACTGTTAAATATTCATGCTTCTAAGTTTCTGTCTTGGCCCACTTTTATACTTTTATTCCCACTTTATACATTCTTTCAGGACATAGGGTATGATTACTACAGAGCAGGTGTTCAGTGCTGGATAGATGAGTGGATGGATGGATGGATGGCTAGCTAAATAATGAATACTCTCTTGTTTACATTCACTCAATTCATGTCAGTACTCCTACAGGTGGTGAATATACTGTTGTGAACAAAGTACAAAAAAAATTCTGTTTTCTAGTGTTCACATTTTATTTATAGTTAAGTTTTGGTTCAACCATGTTCAGGCTCACATCATTTTCAAATAGGAGCATACCTCCAATTTGTACCCTTTCAGTCATTGCCATAAGTAAAATTACTAAGCACAATATCTGATTTGTTACTCCTATATACAATCTTTTTGATATAGCCTCCATAAATTTGTGTACACATTTTGGCATGTTCAACCACATCCTACCTTAATACCCTATGTTCTAGTCATATAAAAATGTTTTTCTGTTCATCTTTCTGTGTGTCTTTCATAAGGGATTCCTTCAGTCTAGAATATCCTCCCTTTTTCCAATGTCCACCCTCAATACCTTCTTGCAGAATTCTTATTCATTCTTCAGAACTGCTTAAGTGATCTATTAACATTTTCTTGACCTTCTAGAGTTAGTTTTCTTCTAAGGTTTCTTTTCAGTACTCCTCTAGTTACTTGTGTATAGATTTGCATCTGTAAGCTGGTTGTTTGGTACACCTTACCCAGTCATCAACAGATTAGTGGATGTATAATAAAGGACATAGTGGAAGAATGAGGTATAATACCAAATAAGGCACTGGTGGCACAGAAGGTCCTATTCAGGAGGGAGCAGAGGGAAGAATAGGATGTGTGAAAACAGAAGTGGAACCCAGGGTTCAGGAGTAAAGATTGCAAAGGACGTCAGCCAGCTACCAAATCCATAGCCAAGTACAGCAGACTGGACTCCATCCACCCAGACCACAGAGGCACTTGTGTCTTTCAGGGGCTCTGTATTAAAAGGGTTATGCACCAATAGCTGCCTGAACAAAGTTTATGTAAAGATAGCTAGTGACCAAAAACACAGGAGGTGGGGAACACTTTTGCCATCAAATATAAAAAACTTAGGACATATTTTGAATTCTGTTCAATCCTCAATAGTCTAGAATAATACTGTTGCCATTTAATTGGCTATGTGATATAGGCATCTTATTTGGGCTAGTTTTGGGAGCATAGCCTGATACCTTCCCCAAAAAGAAGCTTGTTATACTTGTTGTTGGCAAGCCTGTTTCTCCTTTTAGGCAGGGAGGCTCTTAAAAGCCATACCAAGTTCTTCTCTGTATCTGCTATTATGTCTGGCCCACTGTAGGCAGTAAAAATTCTCTTTTAATAATAAATGAACAGTTGTCAGTGAGTAGAGCAATATTCATACAAAGCATTCTTTAGTCCTAAAACATGCATTCTTTGTTTGGAATTTTGATGGGTTCTGTTAGCATGAGAACATTTTTCCAACTAAGATTATGTGGAAAAAACCTAAAGATATCACATCCAAATATCAAACCAACAGGTCAGCTCAAAATCAATTAATAAGCTCTATAGGGCATAGATAAATAATATTTCTCTGTCCTATGTTTTTCACTTCATAACTGATTATTTTGATATCATTTATAATTATTATCTGAGGGTACAAAGCTGTTTTCTGCCCTTAATAAGTAAGAATGGACTTCCAAGATCCTTCAAAGCATTATGCCCATGCTGTTCTGTGGGGCATTGTCTCAAGGGGATGTGCCACACAAGGATATAAATGTTAGAAGCATAGCCATTCCGATCTCTTTCTAGAAGATTCACAATGCACGTTAATATATTAAAGGCTCCAAGGAAGTCCTATGGGTAGAGAAGGTAAATTTTAACACATAGATCTCCAAACAGTTTACCAAAAAATCCTTTCTTCATGACAGATTAATAACCTTTGGAGAATTGCTTCCTGAGGGTAACAGTTTCACAGATTTCTTCTAAAAATAGGAAGCCTTCTTTAGGAAGACATGGAAACAAATATAGTGAATTATGACAAGCCTTGTAGTTAGTAGTCACAGATTCAAATCACCTAAACCAGTTGTGACTGTCATTCTGGGAAAATTCTTTAACCTCTCTGAAGATTATAAAGACTGTCTCCAGGTATAAGATGCTCAATAAATACTGGCCTTATTTTTCTTACGTTATAATCCCCTCCCATATTCTGATGACGGACCAAGGACTGGACTGTGGGCCCAGCTGGAGTTGACCATCCCTTAACCACATGGTGGGCCCTGCCGGTAGCACCTGTGCTTTTGGAGAGCCAGGTGGGGTATAGTGATAGTGAGACTAGGCAGAAGATAAGTGGGGAAGTGGTTATTCCACCCACACATTCTCACATGCTGCAAATGCAGCTGGTGATTATTCTCTCAAGAGAAGACTGCTAACATGCATACCAATGAAAATAAGTCCTTGGGTCTTGTTTGGCACGTGTGCTTTAACTACTGACCCCTATTCTAGGGAGGTCAACAAGGAAAAAGTTCTCTCTTTTTCTGTGAAATAATCATAAAATCAGGCAGTAATTTTCAAATATAATACTTGGAGGCTTCTTTAGTCTCTAAGCACATCATCTGTAAGGTTTTTTCTGTATTGAATCATCCAATGCTAGTTACAAATCAAAATGTTGAGCAAGTACTAAAATTTATGAATTTCATAAAGTCATGAACAGATATGTTATCCCACAAATTTTAAACAGATGAGGCTTTAACCTCACAGCTTTTTGTATCAGTCTCCTTGTTTTGCTTTGTCCTAAAAAATGGATAGCTTGGACATTTTGCTGAAAGGGGTGTCCTGAATATAATGGAGCTTAGCCTTCCTGAGACTAACTGACCCCTCTCCCCATCCCACCCCCAGGACCCATCCCCAATCCATGCCAAAGTATTCCCTTGATTAATTTTCCTCATAAATCAAACATATCTTCATAAGGATCATAGCAAATTGAGGAATATAGTTAAAACCTGCAAAAAATGGAAACTAAAATGGTAAAAAAAAAAAAGATTGTTTTTCTCTTGGAAATCTAGAGTATTGACAGGGGATCCCAAACTTACATATTTCTAGGGAGTAGTTCTGTGGTCAAAGCCCATGTCAGGTTAATTGTTGCTGACAGGGTGCCTCCAGGTGGAATGGATGCCTGGGGTGGGTGGGCACACAGCAAGCTCCACAAAATAAAAGTCCACTGTGCAGTATCTCTCGGTTTTCCTTTTTTTTTGGGGGGGTAATGAGAATATGAAGTAGCTCCAGATGGTGAGCAAGTAGCCAGGACTCAAACAAGTTGCTAAGCTTCCTGCCGTAAGAGAACCTGCTCTGTGGTGACATACAAGTACAGAATCCCCACAATCCTGCTTCCTGGTGAAACTGGAGAGGACAAACCAACAATAGAGAAATGAGTACTATAATTTATCTTGGAGGCCATTTAGGTTGTTTATCCCAAACTACATTTTGATTCCAGTTACAGTTTAATTATGAGTATTTGTTCCCTAACAGAGACTAAACAAAGGGTAACTATTTTCTTTTATCTTTTTCTTTGTTATGAAAATTTTGGTTTCATGTTTGCCTCTCCTCTCTCCTTAAATAGTGTCTCATGCTATGGAAACACATTCAGCTCAATTTCTTCCCATTTGGATGAATCTCTAAAACAAACTAACAATAAGAGAGAGCAGAGTTTTTACACATAAGAAATGTGTGACTTAATAATGCCTTATGTGCTTCTTTAAGCGTTTACTGTATATATTTGACAAGTCCCTTCAGTTACAAAGGAGAAACACCTAGTCTTTCTAGGCAACAAATTCTTGACATAAATCTTCAAAGTGGAGGATACCCCTTGAGTCTAGATACCCCTTTCCAGAAGTAACTGGCTTCTGTTTTTGTTTCTGATCCTGAAATGGGAAGTTGTAAAGAATAGAAAGTGCGTGTGCCTACATGGCTTGTGTGCTTTACATGGCTTCTGTCCCAGGACAGCAGTAATGGGTCTGCCTTGTTTCAGAGCCCATGCACAATTTGCAAAACATGTTCATTTATCTATTTTTTGCAATTGTTCAAAGATTACTTACAGCATATAATTTTTATCATATATATTGCTGAGATTTTTCTTCCAACTAGAATGTCTTGCACTATGCTTACTGCTACTTCCTATGCTGAGGAATCATGTTTCCCCCTGTGGATGCCCTGAGACTTGCTCAGCCACCTCTGGATTCCACTTAAACTGTAGTGATGAAGAGTATGTGATAACCACTCCTTTTCTGGCAGAAAAAAACACTTTCAGATTGAGTTGAAGTTGAAACCAAATTCTACATTGCTTAAAAAGTTAAAGTTAACTAATAATAATAAAAATAATAATTAAAAATTTTAAAACATATAAACCATTGTGTGTGACAATAAAAAGAAATCTCCTTTACCATATAAGTCCCATAATTTTTACTCTTAACTACTTCACTTTACTCTTACTACCAGGAGAGCAATACATTTTAATTGCTTTCATCAATCACTTGCATTATTGACCATGTTTGTTTGTTTTTTTTTAATAAGCCTTCCTTTACCTAGTTTTGGGTCAATTATTTGTTTTTTGATTATTCCCCTGAAGACTTTATTTCCACTGCAGTCTGTCTTGCATGGTCTTATTTTTTGTTTTGTCATGAAAAATTTTCGTACTTGAGTTTAGATCATATAGGATTGCCACATGGTTTCAACAAAACTACCAAACACAACTGATAAAAATTTACTGAACAAAAAATAAATAAATGGGCACGGTTATAGTTTATCAATGATAATCTGCATTTCATTCTATGCACAATAGCAAATGTAGATTGTATTCAGTTGGTTTTATTTTCCAAAAATTCATCTTTGGTCTTTGAACAATGAAAAGTACCTTGAAACACATACATACTGTGTTCCATTTTTATTGAACCAAATTCAAACTCTTCTGTCCACAGTCCACGTATTTCACATGACACCACAGGTGACTAGGTAAGGAGTTGAGGGCACTCACTTTGGATATTCAAACTTCCACATTCAAATGACAATTCAGTCATTTGCTACCTGTAAGATGTTCAAGACATTTAAGTATCACCCCCCAGGAGATAAAGAAGTATGTACAAAAATGCTAACTGGATTGTGAAGGACTTAGGAACATCATGGTCCATCCACATCAATGAAATGTCTGGAGGCATCTAACCAAGGACAAGGAGTTACAACACTCCTCAGACCCTTGCTGACGTCCAGATATTTAAGGTCAGTCGTCATCTCCCAACCTCAGCCTCCTCCTGCTCCCTATTCCCTAATATAAAAGAGGCTTGAAATCAGCTGTAAGTTAAGACGGCTCTTTAAGACATCGGGCCACCATTTTCTCAGTCTGCTGACTTTCCGAAGAGAGTCACTTTTCCTTGCCCCGACACCTTGTATCTCCACTTGGCATGAATTGTGGCAAATGGCACAAGCGTGCACTTGGTAACATAGCAAAAGGTGTTATTCTATTAGGAAAGTGAACATCACGCTTAGGCACCAACTTCTTGAAATTTAAATTTAAAGGAAAGTTTCTTTTGGTTCCATGGTGACAGCTTTAAAATTTTAATAGCAATCCTATTTGATCTGACCTAAAGTATGAAAACTTTCATGTCAAAACGAAAAAACAAGACAGATTGCAGTGGAAATACGGTCTTCAGTCATTAAAAGAAGCTTATGATTTTCAACTTGAAACAGTTAAAGTATTAGAGGATAAAACATTGAAAGGAAGTTAATTTTACAGATACCTCAGGGCTCCTATGTCCACATATGTGGGACTTCATAAATATTGACCATATGAACAAAATTTCTGTAAGATTATGTAACTTTTCATTAAAGATAATTATATTTTTCCTCAATAAATTTCAGTATGAAAAAGGTAAGATTATGTGTTCACTTCAACATTATAAGAAAGGCGGACAACAGAGACTGAGTAACTCCTCAAAGTTTATTTTTTAACAAATTACTCTTCATTTATTCGTTGTGGGTATTGCCATCCACAGGGTCATAAGCCTATGTACACTCAGAATTCTGCCACTTGACTTTCAGTCAGAGACTCTGAGGGGCACATTCATTAATGCACCAGCAAGACCCCCACTGTTCCAATCAATAAGTAAGTTAATACAGAAAATCAAAATACAGACCTAGCTTTAGAGAATCTTAAAACATAAATTATAATTCAACTTACTTAAATAGGCTATATTTATGTGCAGGAAATAAATTTTCTGAGAGCTCATGGAAAGACAGCTCATGATCTGGACCATCCAGTTCAAAAGTGAGTACAACTGACCTTTGATTGTGGACGTTAGGGGTGCTGACATCTAGTGCAGTCCCAAATCCACGTGTAATTTCCAACTCCCCCAAAACTTAGCTACAATATGGTACTGTTCACTGGGAAGCCTTACCTGATAACATAAACCATCTATTAATGCATACTTTGTATGTTGTACTATACACTATATTCTTACAATAAAGTCAGCTGAAGAGAAGAAAATGTTTTTTCAAATTGTTACATCTCTCAAAAAAACTTTCCAATATGTTTATTGAGAAAAACCTGTGTATAAGGGACCTGCATAGTTCAGACTTGTGTTGTCTAAGGGTCAACTGTATTTGGAGATTCTAATTGCAAGAAACATTTACCATGTGCCAGTGAGGACCTGAGGACCCAGCAATGAGTATACTTTATTCTCGTCCTTAAGGATATTACTGTCTCTGGAGACAGATGCATAACAAATATCTAGAACATGCTAATTGTTACTATAAAGAATGTGCATGGCCCACAGAGACACAGTGGGAAGTATGCATCCTAGACTCCTCTAAACCAGTCTATGGGAAAATTCTTGGAGGAGGTCATACAGTCAGGGGGGACACATGGACAATGCAGGGACATGGCCACAGCTTGATAACTGAAGGGTCAAGGTTACTTCAGTCATGAGCTGCTCTTTAGTTTCTGGAAGAAACAGGAATCAAAATCTAAGTAAACTGGACCTGAACATGGTAGGTAATAATTGCCAGAGCCTATTTGGGCTCTGAGACAATGGAAAGGAAAATCTCATGTGGAAACCAGCTCACCTTTTCTTTTGTCCAGATAGAGCTTCTGCTCCTGCAATAGCACTGCTTTGAAAACAGATTTGTGAAGCATCATCCCTGCGGAGTATCTCTTGGTTGTCTGTCTCTTTGAACTAAGAGTTTCTGTGAAGACAGCGTATGTTTCTGCTGTTTCTCATTCATTGTCTCAGTTTATTGTATGTAAGAACTCTCTTCTTTCTTTTTAAATGTAATGAATGAAATATATTCCTCATTTATAAATAAAACTATTCCTGATGGACTTCATGTATTCAAAATCTATCTTAATGGGAAGGCATTTGAAGTATATATTCTTACCCTCCCAAAGAACTATATTGGCAGTAATTTGGCTACATGCAGAACTCATTTTATGCTGCCCAACCTTTGCTGTCCCCTCAAACTGTCAACAGGAAGTGGGAGTTCCTTGACCACAAAACCTTGGGAATGGTTAATATTTTGAGAATACAGTGAAAGGGAATTCCTAATGTTTCTTCTCTGAGTTTGGCAACCAGGGTAGTGACCAGAAAATTCTTGATGCTGAGCTTCAGGTCTGGATCATGTTTCCTGTTTATTACCCTGTACCCTGATGTTGGTAGTTTTTACATTCCAGAACAAGAAACATCTGTTTAAAACTTCTTTTAGCAATTGAAAGGAATTTCTCACTAACCGTTGGAGTGGGCTTTATTAATGAGATAATGTTAACTTCTGCCCTTCTTTGGATCATGCTAATGTGTTCCTAATATTTGCATAAGGAGCTCAGTTTTGGATTGTATGCAAAATAACAGATGCAATGTATTAAATAGTATTGACCATATGCCTCAACAAATAGACTACTGCAATTATGAATCACTAAGTAGGTACATAAACATTGTATCAGTTTGGGTCTCCCAGGAAACAGATGTGAAGGCAGAATAAATAGTGCAAGTGATTTATTGGAAGAAATGCCTGTGAAAAATAAAGAGGAGAGTGAGCAAGAAGGCAGGACAGGCTTTCAGACTGTGATACATGTACAACACATGTGAAAGAAGACATGTTAGTAAAAGGAGCCTCGGACTGTTGTGCTGCATTTGGAAGGTCTTAGCTGGGCCCATGGTTAGCCCAGAGCACAGACTGACCATTTGTGGGGGGCTGCCCTGGGCAAGCAAAGCTGAAGTCAAGTTTCCCTACAGGGCAGACATTGACTGATAGAAGTTCAGCGGGAACACAACCTCAGCATGAATGCTGCAGTGGATCCGAAATATGTGGCAGCTGGATACTGTTAGGTAACTGCATAGCCGGCTCTCCTCTAAAGGAGTTTCTGAGCAGTGCACAGCCATCATGTCATGCTTCCTGTCATGGAAATCCTGCTTACTGGGGAAAAAAAAGTGTGTGTGTGTGTGTGTGTGTGTGTGTGTGTGTGTGTGTGTGTGTGTATGAAAGCTTTTTAAAACCATTATTCTATAAGTAATTATAGCAATATTTTTAGTAATTTTGACAAAACAATTACTTGAAGTTTGTTGAAAGAAATTAATTTCAAAGTCCTACTAAAAGAAAGTCCCGCTAAAAAAGAGTTAATTCTTTAAGATTGATATTTTCAGCCTTAAAATGTGTTTGAGTTATTTAATTTTTTTAACATTAATACAAAGTTTGTGAAGATTATAAAAGACCCATTTTGTTTGAACAAAATTTAGGATTTTATTTCATCACTGTATTAGAAAGCAGAATAATCTTGCCTTTTGTGACAACATGGACAGACCTTGAGGGCATTATACTAAGTGAAAGAAATCAGACAGAAAAAGACAACTATTGTATGATCCCACTTATATGTGGAATCTTAAAAAACAAAGCAAATGAACTCACGAAGTATATAACAAAACATGTTTTAGAAGAAAAGTTAAGGACAGGAGAAAATATTCATGACTATTATTAAGAGGATAAAATATAGTGAAAACAGTTTGCAAAGGTCTTTCTATTGCCAAATTTATTCACTGATATTTTAATGATATTTATCCAAAGGTATCTGGATTATATTTCTATTTTCTTAGGTTTTATATTTGCAAATGTTCTTCAATAAATATGTATTCTCCTTGTAATTCTTAGCAACAATATCTATACATTTTTAAGTATAGGGTAATCAGTAGCAGGTGAGTTCGCAGACACATACACACAAAAACACACAATCACTAACGTTTGCAACACAACATCGCAACAAGACAACAGAGGAATGATATTTGACGTATCCCTTCCTTACACCATCTAATAGTATTATATAGTCAAAACTAATAGGTTGAAATATATGTCTGTGTATCCAGTTTACTTAATGATGTTGCCACCTAAAACTGTCAAGATCCTCAAATTTGTAAAGAATGATCCAGAACAAAAACACCCAACTCTGTCCAATTCCAACAAACGGCATTGGCTTTCATGTGGAGTCACGTGGTCTCTTCCATCACATTTTTGTAAATCTACAAGGCATGTGATTTGTTTTTGCTTATATTTTACTTGAAATTCACCTCATATTTCAGCATGTATAAAGAAATGAGATTCAAGTGCTAATAAAAGGACATACAGGGTATATGATGACAATGGGAAAAAAATCTCATAAACCTTTTTCACTGATAGTGGGTAGAAGATTATAAGATTGTATAGGATACACTGTTCAAGACAAAATACAGTTATAAAGGACAAAAAGTAAAATGCTATTATGCCTTTGTAACTGACTGTAACTATCAGTAGAAGAGGAAGAGTGACCCAGGAAACAAACAAACATTTGCGAGTTTGGATAGACAGTCAGCATCTCCTTTGGATAATCTTAGTGTAATATTAATTCAGGGAACATTAGGAGTAAGGTCAGTCCTGTGGATGTACTGCTGACAATACTCTGGAGGAGGCCGGAATCTGTGGGTGCTCTGCAGTCTGGGAATTGAACTGAGCAGCCAGCAGGGAACCCACACGATATCCATGCTGAGATCATCAAGGAGGGGGAGTGCATGCTTCCGAAGATTTCCCAAGTAGGTGAAAGTGATTTATTCTGGAAAATGACGCTCAACAGAATTTACACCACCAATCTGAAAATGAATATACCTAGTAGGAAATACACCCACCAGCTTTGTAACCCTGCCCATCACCACTGACTTAGGAACAAATCAAGTTGTGGATAGAGTTCTATTTAGTAGAGAAAATTCTCTATACAAAAAAGAAAACCTCTTATAAAAAAATAGTATTTTTCCCAAATTTGAGTATGCATAAACTCCTGAGAGTCAAAGTAAAAGAAAGTTTGGAAATGTATTGATACCTATTGGCTCCATTTTGTTCATCTCTTGTTGTAACACAGATTCCTGTTATTAATGCAAAGGCACCCACAACATTATATAAAGCAACAATTAAGTTGAACCATTTTACATGGATAACCATCTCAAAGTAGATCATAAAGTGGTATTTTCTTAAAGTGGGCTAGCCCAAACCAAACAGTAACATAAAAATATGCATTTTAGCAAAATACCAAATTGTAAATTTTATAAAATGTGAAAGATCTTTAATTTTTATTTCAATACAACCTTTCTAACTAAAAATAACTGCTGTAATTACGCCAATTTTAAAGCTAAGTTAAAGACATAGGAAATAGCAGGAATAGTTAGTAAGTGCTACAGTTTGTCCCAAATGAAGCTTGCATTGTGTAGTATCAGAAAATGTTAGATTTGGGATTCGAAAATCTTAATAAATATCTCATCTAAGGAATCTTTTCCACACAATTCCTGGGTCAGTGAATGGGTCTACTTTTTTCAGTCTGCTCCATGCTTCCTGAGGCTTTCATCCACAGGAGAAAATGCAAACCTTAGAGGCTCTGATTTTAACAGCTTCTTAAACTTTTCATGCGTACTTCAGCCTATTTCTGCATTTGTCTTGATCACAACTCTTGTTATAATCTGGTTAATTTTTGGGTCCCTCTGGACAAGGGAGCCATTACACCAGTTCTTTTTTGTTAACCTCAAGTTCAAATCCCTTTTTCACCCAGCAGTTCAGCCACACCTTTGATATAATCATCTTCAGAAAAGCTGTACTTTTGAAATGTTCAGGTTTTATCTGTCACTTTCTCAGGAAGGTCTCCAGGATTCAGAAATAAAGAAGGCTTATGGAGAAATCAGATTCATATATGTCTTAACAATCTTAAAAGCTATGAGAAAGAATAGATAAATTACTTACAAAGAAATGGCAATTAAACTGACAGCATCAATAGACACCAGAAACAAATGGAATAGTGTTTTCAAAGTGCTAGGGGAAAATGATTGTCAAATTAAACTTGCATGCTCAGAATTAATGAGTGAAGGTGAAATAATGATACTTTTAGACATACAAAGTCTGAGTTATCCTGCTTATAGACCCTTACTACATGAGCTACCATATTTCACTGGATTTAGGATGTCATCAATTGCATAATGCACCACTAAAAGAAAAATGCTGTTAATTAAACTGTGAAATGCCCTCAATTGTAAAGTGCATCCTATTTAAGAGATGTAAAAAATATGAAAAGCCTGTATCTTAGAATGAATTAAACAAACAAAAAAAAACTTCATCAAGAAAGAATGAACCTGAAGGTAGGAATAAGATGTTTGAAACAATACTGACCAAAGAAACATAAACATTTTGCAAATATAAGTAAACCCTGACAATAGCTAATAATAGTAACAGTGTTACTTGAAAACAAGACTAAGCCAAAATGACAGTCAACAGTAACATGGAAGAGAGGGAAAAGATGGAATTATCGATAGTTTATGGTCCTTAACGTTATTTGGAGGAAAGGTTAGCAATACTCTTATACATGGTTTAATATGTTAAACATTTTAATGGTTAAAAAGTAGGAAAAATGTTCAATATTTAAACAGGTAGAGTAAAATACAGAAATCTATATATATCAATACAATAGAGGATTTGGAGTGAATGACTTAGATATCTATGATACATATGTGTGGATATTCATGCATGAGTGGGTGTAGCAAACATATAAAAACACTGAATGGAAATACATTTAGCAAATCCATGAATGTGATGGCCTTTGAAGATGGTGGGGGTTGAGAGATACTGGAAATGGGAATAGAGGGGATTGAATTTTATCTGTAATGTTCTGTTTATTTCAGGAAAGTCTGATGAAAACTTCATAGAATAGTGGCATTAAGTTTTAGGTGCTAAGCCCACAAAGGTTTGCTATTTTTCTTCTATATTCTTCTATATTTTGAATTTTTAAGCATAAGTATAATTTTTTAAATAATCATTGTCTTCCTTTCCATAGCTGATCTTTTTCAAAATATGTTTTTATCCAAGCCAGAAAAACAGATAACCATTCTTTCTCCATCCAAAATCAGCCACAAATCCCTGCCATGCTAGGCTTTCAGTATCTCTGCACTTCAATTGATTTTGCTCCGCCTTCAGTCTTGCTCCTAGCCCCACCCCTGAGCTGTTTTCCAAGTTGCTGCAGGAGTGGCCTTCTTAAAGAGAAAAACATCTGATATGTAACTCTCCTACCTAAACTTCAACACTCTTCTAAGCCTTAGCAAGACACATTAAGGCCTTACTTAATCTGTCTTTAAACACCTATTTAGGACCAACTCTTATCTTTTTACTCCAGACTCCAGTCAGCCTTCCTGACACTTGGCTCTCAGGAAGGTGCAGCTGCATCAGTCACATCAGCCTGGAGCTCTCTCTCCAGCCCTCCTCCTGTCTTCTTGCTATCTGCCCTCTGGACCAGCACACACTGACCAATCTCGAAAGATGGGACTCCACTCAGATGTCTCTTCCCAGGAAATCATCCTGTCCCCCTCAAAGCTGTCTTTGGTGCATGTTTTATGGGCCCCCACTTCTTTCTGCTCTGGAGTTTAGCCCATCATACTGAAATTGCACTATTTTCTAACTGACTTTAACCTCTGAGGGAAGGGACTCCATTTTAACTAGCAAACCAGTTACCATTTATTTATTGCTGAATATTACTCAAGCCCTGGCCTTGTGCTAGATGATTTGCCTGAAGGTCTTTATTAAATCTACCCAAACACTGTCAGGAAAAACTTGCTCTCCATGTCAGTACCTAAATGCTCAGAGGTGAGGTATACAATGAAAGGTACTACACTCTCTTTGAACGACACAGCTACTGAGTGAGGGGCTCAGCTTCAGCTACAGGTGCTCTGACTCAGGAATGGCATTTATCCTCAGCTACCATCTCCTACCGCCAGTTTCCGAATCCATATACAAAAGCACTTGAGACATAGCAGACACTCAGTGATCATATTTTAAACGAAGGAAATAAGGGAGAGAAGGAGAGAAAGAAAGGCTGAGGGGGAAAAAGGTGGCAGGGGGCAGGGAGAGAAGAAGGAAAAAAGGGTGAGTTATGAAAATTCTGGATGCCAATACTAAACTATCTTCATTATTGCAATTATGAAAGGCTGGGAATGTTTGATGGATGTATTTCCTTATCTTAGTTAATCAAGAGTTTAGAAATGCATCATCCTGGCATTCTTTGAAAGAGTATACCAAGAACCAGCTATTTGCCATCTCTAATCAGTTTGTTTGATGAATACAGCTTGTATAAATCTGGTATGAGGATATCTGGATAGATATTCTGTAGTTTCACCTGCCAGAAATATTGACTTTTCCTAAGAGGTTTCAGTTTTACAAAAAGGACCAAAAAAATGGACAGATAAGAAGGGAATAGAGGAGGGTAATCACTTAAGTAAGATTATAAAGATCCAAATAATAAATTTCTAGTGGTTTCCCATTATGGAAATAACAATTCTATTGAAATATGAGTCAATGAATTCTCCTAGAACAACATTTATAACTTATTTGATTGGTGTGATTCTTCTTATACATGGGTTCTGACTATTTACTGAGACAAGAAAACAGATTTTTAAAAAATATTTTTAAGGTCTAATAATTAGTGACAAACTCAAAATAGACAGTGGCTTTTTTGCTCAGTGGGATATTTGTTACTGGCATTTGATTTTAAAGAAAAATACATGGTCTTCTGTTTAAGAACAATCTAACAGGGGATCATGGGAAGGAAGAAATTAGCTCTCACTCTAACTCTCCACTTTCAAATCTTCAGCAAAACAAGGATTTCTCTTTCCTTAATCTGGGTGTTCAAATGTAGATGGCATTATATCTGGATAAAAAAGGAAGTAGGGAAACCTCTAGGATAAATTGGAAATAAATGCTGAGATTTTTCTTACCTTTAGTAACTCAGTGGGGGCCATGATATTTCTAAGTAGTGATAAAAACTCAGATATTTCTAAGTAGTGATAAAAACTCAGATTTGGATGTTTCCATTTATATCCCAAGACCACTTGTAGACTTCCTCAGGAAAAAAAGGAACTAATAAATGAAAATATGGTCCAAAATCTTAATCAGTATATTAACAGAATTGAAAACACAAGAAAATTTCCATATTTTACCCTATATGTGCCTAATTATTTGAAAAATAATTAACTTCATTATTTTCATATGCTAAAAAAGTACCAGTGAGTCAGTAGGGTAAGAATTTTGTTTTAATGCCAGTTAAAATGGACAGGTAGTTAATTTTACTAGTCTGCTTCATAGGGATAACACTTAAGTTGTGAATCTTTTGTACATCACTAATGAAACAACATGTATCTTATTTTGGGCCAATGAAGTATTTTCATGCAAACAACTTCAGTATTTCCCAAAATGTGGGTGTTTATCATGGGTGATTTGAGAAGTGATTTGTAGTTGTATGGTAACATGAAAAAAATTTGGATCACAAAAATTTAATCTTTTAAAATTACCTTTAAATCTCTTTTTTCTTTTTTAAAAAAGAGAAAAGACTTAAGGCCCAGAAACTTTGACAGGCAATAGTACCTGCTAAAATTAAATAATATTATTTTGTTTTGATAGTATTTATTTTTATTTTCCTCCTATTTATTTCAGTGATTCTATACAAGTTTTTCATTTAGAGTAGTTACATGTATTTTCTTGTAAATAAAGTAAACTTAAGTAAAAATGGCAAGTCAATTTAAAGAAAAGTGTAAGAAAATTGTGTAAGTTCTATTTTTGTTAAGGCAAAAGTCACAAGTTTGATAGAAGAATGTCTGAAATCTGGTACAACACTGTGATGAGGGGTAAGTAAGTGACAACATTGAGCAACAGGTAAAACTCCTTCTAAATCAGCAAATGGAAGTGCAGAATTGGGGATTATCTTCCAAATAATACTATAAACACTTGAGTGTCAATAGTCTATGTAATTTTGTGCAGGGGTGTGTGTGTTTGTATGTGTGAGTGTGTGGGTATGTATGTGTGTTAGCTGCTGGTGCTGGGAAATTTCCTTAGTCCTCCAGTTCCTTTGTGACCTACAATACTCTCTGCTTTACAGTCTCTGAGAAGTGGAACGTGTGTGCTAATATATTTTACTGGGAAGATAAATGTAAACACCTTCAGAGTACATATGTAAAACTCACAGGCAATGTCAGAGTACAAATAAAGTGCATAAAATTGAAATTTGCAATGATAGTAAGAATTCCCTCTTTTCCTACTTGAAAGAGGACACCTGTTAAGGGTTTGTTCTTTCATTAGCTTACTGGTTCCATTTAAAGGGCTCATATGGTTTTGGAATCTGAAGGTCAGAGTAAGACCAACTGACATTCTGTAGTTAGGGTGCATATCTTCAGGAAATAAAAGGATTTGTGTAAGTCCTGAAAAGCATCATGAATGATGAAGAAACCACAAGCCCATTAAGTCAGTTGTTACAGTAACCTCTGGACTGAACAATTCATACCAGCCCCAGTTCAGAACCATAGCAAAATTCAACATTATTCAAGCTCCCTACATAACAGGAACTTAGCTTGCTCCAATGATAAACAGACCCACAAGCAGGAAAATTCCAGTGATCTTCTGTTCACCTTCACCTCAGAGGCCTAACTGCCTGAAGTGGTGTCAAAACAGAACACATAACTTCACTCTCTGAAGTCTGGAAGAGCAGGGAAGTAAATTATTTTGCTTTTAAGTAAACCAGAATATTGTTAAACTATTGCACAATGATGAGCCAAATATAATAGTCTAAAAAGATGAATTAATATCTTTCTATATGCAGAAAAAATTAAACATAAGTCTTGGTGGAGCAACAAATAGTTTTATTTTGAATGATGGTCAAGATAATCACTTCAGTAATAGTGGAATATATTGATGTATGTGTGTGCATTTCTGTGTGTGTGTGTAGAAAGAGAGGGAGAGGGGAGATTTAGTTGGTGGGAATGTAGAAAAACAAATTTAGCAATATCTATCAAAATTTAAATTGCAGATACCTTCTAAGACAGTTATCTCACTCCTTATAATTTATTTATGCCTAGTCAAATGTAGAACAATATAGTAGAAGGATGTTCATTAGAGCACTGTTTATATATATATGGATGGATAAAGGAGATGTGGTACGTATATAAAATGGAATATTATTCAGCCATTAAAAAAAGAAATCCTGCCATTTGCAACAACATGAATGGACCTAGAAGGTATTATGCTAAATGAAATAAGCCAGGTGGAGAAACACAAAGACCATATGATTTCTTTGAGGAATATATTTGAATATATAAGTTTCTTTGAGGAAACTTATTTGAGGAATTTAAAAACAAAACAAAACAAAATGAGCAAAAAAATCACTAGACTCACAAATACTGAGAAGTGCCATTAGTACCTGGGGTAGGGGAAAATGGAAAAAGAGGCACAGAAAAAGTAGGTAAAATAAAATAACAATTAAAAAAAACTATCAATCCAAACCCACAGGTAACATCATACTTAACAGCAAGAAGCTGAAAGCTTTTCACCTAAGTTCAGGAATAAGACAGGGATGCCCACTCTCCCCACTGTTATTCAACACAGTACTGGAACTTCTAGCTACAGCAATCAGACAAAAAAAAAAGAAATACAGGGCATCCAGATTAGTAAAGAAGAAGTCAAACTGTCACTATTTGCAGATGATATGATATTGTACATAAAAAATCCTAAAGACTCCACTCCAAAACCACTAGAACTAATATTGGAATTCATCAAAGTTGCAGGATACAAAATTAATATGCAGAAATCTGCTGCTTTCCTATACACTAACGATGAGCTAGCAGAAAGAGAAATCAGGAAAACAATTCCATTCACAACTGCATCAAAAAGAATAAAATACCTAGGAATAAACCTAACCAAGAAAGTGAAAGACCTATACCCTGAAAGCTACAAGACACTGCTAAGAGAAATTAAAGAGGACACTAACAAATGGAAACTCATCCCATGCTCTTGGCTAGGAAGAATTAATATTGTCAAAATGGCCATCTTGCCTAAAGTAATCTACAGATTCAATGCAATCCCTATAAAAATATCAACAACATTCTTCAATGAACTGGTACAAATAGTTCTAAAATTCATATGGAACCACAAAAGACCCCGAATAGCCAAAGCAATCCTGAGAAGGAAGAATAAAGCAGGGGGGATCTCACTTGCCAACTTCAAGCTCTACTACAAAGGCACAGTAATCAAGACAATTTGGTACTGGCACAAGAACAGACCCATAGACCAGTGGAACAGAATAGAGAGTCCAGATATTAACCCAAACATATACAGTCAATTAATATACGATGAAGGAGTCATGGATATACAATGGGGAAATGACAGCCTCTTTAACAGCTGGTGTTGGTAAAACTGGACAGCTACATGTAAGAGAATGAAACTGGATCATTGTCTAACCCCATACAAAAAAGTAAATTCAAAATGGATCAAAGACCTGAATGAAAGTCATGAAACCATAAAACTCTTAGAAAAAAACAGAGGCAAAAATCTCTTGGACATAAACATGAGCAACTTCTCCATGAACATATCTCCCCAGGCAAGGGAAACAGAAGCAAAGATGAACAAGTGGGACTATATCAAGCTGAAAAGCTTCTGTAAAGCAAAGGACATCATCAATAGAACAAAAAGACATGCTACAGTATGGGAGAATATATTCATAAATGACAGATCTGATAAACGATTGACATCCAAAATATATAAAGAGCTCATGCACCTCAACAAACAAAAAGCAAATAATTCAATTAAAAAAAAGGGCAGAGGAGCTGAACAGACATTTCTCCAAAGAAGAAATTCAGATGGCCAATAGGCACATGAAAAGATGCTCCACATCACTAATCATCAGAGAAATGCAAATTAAAACCACAATGAGATATCACCTCACACCAGTTAGGATGGCCAACATCCAAAAGACAGACAACAACAAATGTTGGCGAGGTTGTGGAGAAAGGGGAACCCTTCTACACTGCTGGTGGAAATGTAAATTAGTTCAACCATTGTGGAAAGCAGTATGGAGGTTCCTCAAAAAACTCCAAATAGAAATACCATTTGACCCAGGAATTCCACTCCTAGGAATTTACCCTAAGAATGCAGGAGCCCAGTTTCAAAAAGACATATGCACCCCTATGTTTATGGCAGCACTATTTACAATAGCCAAGGAATGGAAGCAACCTAAGTGTCCATCAGTAGATGAATGGATAAAGAAGATATGGTACATATACACAATGGAGTATTATTCAGCCATAAGAAGAAAACAAATCCTACCATTTGCAACAACATGGATGGAGCTAGAGGGTATTATGCTCAGCGAAATAAGCCAGGCGGAAAAAGACAAGTACCAAATGATTTCACTCATATGTGGAGTATAAGAACAAAGAAAAAAAAACTGAAGGAACAAAACAGCAGCAGACTCACAGAACCCAAAAATGGACTAACAGCTGCCAAAAGGAAAGGGACTGAGGAGGATGGGTGGGAAAGGAGGGACAAGGGGGGAAAAGGTTACGATTAGCAGATATAATGTTGGGGGTGAGGGGGCATGGGGAGGGCTGTACAACACTGAGAAGACAAGTAGTGATTCTACAGCATCTTACTACGCTGATGGACAGACAGTGATACTGTAATGGGGTATGTGGGGGGGGACTTGATGATGGGGGGAGTCTAGAAACCATAATGTTGCTCATGTAATTGTAGATTAATGATACCAGAAAAAAAAAAAACATCAATGGCAGGCTAGATAAACAAGCTCTCCTACGGCCATTCCTTGGATATTATGCAACTGTAAAAACTAGCAAACAGAACACAACACAGTAAGGTAAATATATATGTAAGCACATAGAAAAAGTCCATGGAAAGCAGGGCAGGAGGACATGACAGAATAGACTGTAGCCCTTGGGAGATACTTGTGTGAACTCCTACATATAACTGAGTAAAGTCTTTAACAGGTTGGAAATCCTACACGAGCAACGGAGGCAGCAAATACCCATGACTTGGGAGTTGCTTAAATGTGACTACATGCATTATATAAATCCTAGGTTATGTAAGTTACAATTCTGTTTTTAAAATTTTTCATTTAGTAGTTTGGTGTCAAATACAGATAAAATAATTTTATGAAAAGGTCTATACAAGGGTGCAGTTTGAGGTATGTTCACCCATAGGACTCAAATGTTAATACTAATAACAATCATTTGTATAGACAGACCTTGATGATTGACAAAATGGTTTCACACAACAGTATCTTGTTATAGTCAAATGTCTTGAAATTAAATAATGCATCTACTTCATTAGTGTCACACCATGTTAGATGCATCAATTAGGAATCTTGGCAAATATATGGAAAGGAAAGGAGAAATATGTATTAATTTTGACTTTGTAAATTGAAATGAGTTAACCAAAATACTCTACCACATTATGGATTAATATCAAGATGGAATACTTTTGTCATAATTAAGATTTAAAAAAGAAAAAGTAAATGAACGAATTAATTTTCTGACATAAATGTGATTCTGGAAAGTACAAAGGATGGTAACACAAAAGTCCTCTGATGAACATTACAACAGACTTTTTTCTTTCAGATAGCCATAAGCTTAAAAACTATGTCTTAAAAACTATATTATGCTTTTAAGAACAAAAGCAAGTGTCATTCTGAACACAATCCAAGACTTTTTTGGATCAGCAGTCTTAACTACTTTAAAGAGACTGTGGCCTTTGCTTTGAGAAAATGGTATATGAAAACCCAGTGAAGTGTTTGAATTAATTTTCATGTTTGAATGAAATTTTCAGGTATCTGAAAACAGAAGACCTAGCAAAGAGGGAAGTAGTAGGAAAGAGGAAGAGGAAGATAGGTGGGAGGTTGTTTTTAAGAATATCAAAGAACCATTTCAATATCTATTGTAAATGTTTATTTCAAATTGAAAGTGGTATAGAGAGGAAGTTTATAAAGAATTCAGGGGAAACAACTGATTCAACCCATGAGTTTCCTTAGTCTACCAAATAGAATTTTCTTCTTCTTTTTTTTTTTTTTGCATACAATGTTATTTTAGGAATTCTATTTCTTTTTTAAAAAACAGGACTTAAAAGCAATATAATTTAGAAACTACTGACTTCCTAAGTTTCTCCTAATCCATAAAAATTCTCTTTAGGGGAAAGACTCTCTATAACTAGTATCCGTTCAATATTTGTTTCTTAAGGTAAAGAGAAGTAATAACAACAAAAGTAAAACTGATTGTCAATTTTATTAGAATGCTTCCAGCCAAATGAGCTTTGTCTCTATCTAGGTAACATCAAATCAGCTGACAATTTAAGTACATCTTAGTAACAAAACAAGTAGTTGTTATACCAAATAACCAGAACTGAAGAAAGGAAATAATTAAATTAGAGGACATTTCATTCAAATCAATTGATTTGGTAGTTTTATTTAGATGACCTGGTATTCGTGATTCACCCGAATAAGAACACATTTCACTCTAGGCAGCGTTTGAGAGTAAAAAGTTAAAATAAAATTCCTCAGAGGCAAAACTAGTTCAAACTGGCCAAATCTTATTGTGCATTTCTGGAGGGTGTATAAGTTATTTTGTAGAGCAGTCAAGAAACAGTACATTAAATATTATTCCAAATAGGCCTTCAGTGTTTAGAAATAGGTTTTCTAAGTAGAAAACATGTGATAATTGCCTTGTAAAGCAACTTTGATCAAGATCTCTAATTTTTACCATTAGATAAAATGTTGCTAATGTGGCTTTTTTCCAAATATAAACAAAAGAGCAAAGGAAACAACTCCATACACAAAAGTAAACTCAAAATGGATCAAAGACCTGAATGTAAGTCATGAAACCATAAAACTCTTAGAAGAAAACATAGTCAAAACTCTCTTGAATATAAACATGAACAACTTTTTCATGAACATATCTCCATGGGCAAGGGAAATAAAAGCAAAAATGAACAAGTGGGACTATATCAAATTAAAAATCTTCTGTAGAGCAAAGGACACCATCAGTAGAACAAAAAAGGCATCCTACATTTATGAATTGTGACATATCCAATAAGGGGTTGACATCCAAAATATATAAAGAGCTCATGCACCTCAACAAACAAAAAGCAAATTAGCCAATTAAAAAATGGGCAGAGGATCTGAACAGAGACTTCTCCAAAGAAGAAATTCAGATGGCCAACAGGCACATGAAAAGATGCTCCACATCGCTAAACATCAGGGAAATGCAAATTAAAACCACAATGATACATCACTTCACACCAGTTAGGATGGGCATCATCCAAAAGACAAACAACAACAAATGTTGGTGAGGATGTGGAGAAAGGGGAACCCTCCTACACTGCTGGTGGGAATGTAAATTAGTTCAACCATTGTGGAAAGCAGTATGGAGGTCCCTCAAAAAACTCCAAATAGAAATACCATTTGACCCAGGAATTCCACTCCTAGGAATTTACCCTAAGAATGCAGGAGCCCAGTTTCAAAAAGACACATGCACCCCTATGTTTATCGCAGCACTATTTACAATAGCCAAGAAATGGAAGCAACCTAAGCATCCATCAGTAGATGAATGGATAAAGAAAATGTGGTACATATACACAATGGAATATTACTCAGCCATAAGAAGAAAACAAATCCTACCATTTGCAACAACATGGATGGAGCTAGAGGGTATTATGCTCAGTGAAATAAGCCAGGCAGAGAAAGACAAGTATCAAATGATTTCACTCATATGTGTAATATAAGAACAAAGAAAAAACTGAAGGAACAAAACAGCAGCAGACTCACAGAACCCAAGAATGGACTACAGTTACCAAAGGGAAAGGGACTGGGGAGGATGGGTGGGAAGGGAGGGATAAGGGAAAAAAGAGGCATTATGATTAGCACACATAATGTAGGGAGCGGGGCACGGGGAAGGCAGTATAGCACAAAGAAGACAAGTAGTGATTCTGTGGCATCTTGATACGCTGATGGACAGTGACTGTGGTGGGGTGTGTGGTGGGGACTTGATGATGTGGGGAGTCTAGTAACCACAATGTTGCTCATATAAGTGTATATTAATGATACCAAAGTAAATTAATTAATTTTTTAAAAAAGGAGCAAAAGAAGCCCTTCCAGTCAGTTGCACTGATATTTAATTGATTCACAGACTGTTTGCTGCATCCTAAACTCAGTTCCAGGAATTTGTAATAACAGAATCATTTTTGTTTCAATGCCATTCAACAACTTCAACACCTTTTATTTAAATAGAGAGTAATAATAGAATCTTTTCATTTCTGCCAATTTATTTATTTACTTATATGGTTTCATATAATTATTCAAATAAGTGAATATAAGGAGTTTTTCAAATAGGTAAAATACTGTCTGGTTTGTAAAGTGAATATACAACTTCTCTGGGCTTTCTAGGGCTTGAAACTCTAGTATATCTTTTTGATATCACTAGTCGGTGAAGAAAATGTTTAATAGATTTGTCTACATCTAAGAAAATGCTTGCAAGCATTAAAAATATCACCACACTTTTTTATCCTTACTATATCAACTAAATTATTTCTAACACCCTCAAAGAATACCTATTATCTTTTATAAACCTTCTACATGCAAGGAATAGAGATAAAAGGCATAGTCTATGCTTTCAAGAAACACACAGACTGGACTAATATGTAACATATATAAAATATAATATAATATATTATAGAATTAATTAAATTAATATAATATAGCATGGAGTAATGCCTTGCAATATGTGGTATGACAGAAACATGAACAGGATATAATCGATGTCCAGAGGAGAAGCACTTAACCTGGAGCTGGCTGTAGAAAATTACACAGGGTAAGTTTTTGCTTTGTTTTGTTTTTTGTTTATTTAATAAAATCTAAACTGGGTCTTGACATGATGTTGAAGAAAGCCAGGTGGACAAGGTGGAAAAGATGTTATTCAACACCTAGAGGTGTGAAAATACAAGATACATCCAGGAAACAACAAATAATTTTATTTTGTTGGAGGGGATATATTTAGAAGCTGCTGCAGGTGAGGCTAGATAGCAAAAAGCCAGATTATGAAGGTCCATCTTTGCTAAGCTAAGGACATTTTTATCTTATTCCCCCAAATTATGGAGAGCCTTAAAAGGGCTTTAGGGGAACCGCATGAACAGCTGTGCATTTGGGGGAATCACTATGGCAGGAGTGTGGAATGTGGTACATAAATGTGGGATGAGCAGCTGAAAAATTAGTTAGGGGTCTCTGTGCAGTAATTTAGATTTGAAATAGACTAGTGATATTGGGAGAAGAGCAGAAGATAGATCTGAGATATTTACTATTTAAATGTGTGCCGAGGCTTAATGATGAATTAACACTTGAGGGAATGCTAGAGAAAGAGGGAAGCATGACATCCAGGTTTCTCACTTGGGAGACCGATGCAAGTGCTATGGCTTTGTATTGCTTAAAATCATTGCTTTTTTCCTTTCAGGCTCTCTCTTCATCCACTTGCTCCTTTGAAGTCACACTCTGCTTGCTATCATCGATGCACAGCTGGAAAGATGAAATGCTATGAACTATCTACTCCATTCTAGCTAAGTATATACTCTTCCCTAGCACTTCACTGATTACTACTTTGAGGGGCTTTTCATTTACCTGCCATTCTTAAATACAGCAAAGAGTTTCTATTGATAGAAAAACCAACCAGTGACAAAATTGTGTTACATGGACCCATCACAGTGGAAATATTTATTAAGACATAATAGTTGATATAACAGAATGTTGAGACATTAAAATATATTATGTAAATTTCCTGGAAATCCCAAATAAGCAGATATCCAGATTACAGACTAAACTTTTCCTTCTTCATCCAGAAAACTAGAATTTAGGACAAACATTCAGTATAGATTAGACATGTATCTCTGATATACTTGGTAAATATTGATCATTTCACATATATTTTGGTTCTCTATGTGTGCAAAGAAAAATCATTATGCCTGGTGCAAATAGGAAAGGACAATATTTTCTCAATAGAATGTCAAATCATATTTTATTAAATTATTTTACCTAAGTTTCCTATAATATCTACTATATTATGCAATTATATTATATTTAGTATATTAGCTTATCTCAGTTGGTTGGAATATAGTTATTGTAGTGCAGGTTGCTAATTTCTCATATTATCCATTCTGATGTTCTTTCCTTTTGTAATAAAGCCTCCATGCATGATCACCCCACTGTCGTCTCAATTATCTAGCATCCCGTCCAGCTACTTACATCTCATAACTAAGTTGTTTCCAGTGGGATATGAACAGGAGTATGTATAACTTTCAAGTCTTATCCTTAAGAATAATTTGTCTTGTCACTTCTTTTTTCTCTTTTTCTTCTCCGATTGGTTAATAAAAGGCAAGAATAGGAAATTATCTTCTACCCAGAGATAGAAGCCACATGATAAGGAAAGCAGTGTCCACCCACACTGACTATTTTCTTCTACAGAGTTCTATGAGAGAGAAAAACACACATCTACCTTCTTCTCTGTTACAGAAGTGTATTCTGTATTCAGACTTACACCTGAGATACTGACAGCAAAGATTTCAGCCCCAGTGTAACACAGCCAGTGGTCTTCATACACAAGCCATTATCTCAAACACGCATGTCATAAAAAAACAAGTTTTGCAAAGGAACTGGGCAGTGCTGGGGGCAAAAGGGTGGTGAATGTGCTCATAGATCATAGTGAAATATTCACCAGGAGTGGAAAAATAATGATGAATCACATTAATCGTTCTTGTTCCCACTTTTCCCCCAACCTTCACTTCCAAACTTTCACTAACTGCAAGCTCAACATTTAGAAATTGAGTATGTGGAAGATAGACTATCAAAACAATATACTTACTGGAATTGAGACTGGTTCATGACTCTTAGGTACACAGTAAAGACCAACAGGGTAACCACCCAGTGACTGATGAAACATTAAGTGTGTATGTATCAAAAAACCCTAAACTGACATGACTTTCTTTGGAGTAAGACCTCCGAACAGGTACACAGCTGGTCAGCGACATGGTCATCTGGACTTTCCGTTCAGAAAAAAATCCTCACTCATTTTCACTTCTTGCCTCCTACAAACCATATTTGGGTTTTACACCTTAGACTGTGACATCTTAATTCTAAAAACTAAAATGTAAAGGTTTGGGCGGTATTATTCATCAGCTTGTTTAAAAATGCATTTGAATTCATATTTATAGCATCATGCAAATATAAATATCATGAAGCAAGAATAAACACTGTGCCTTAAAGTGTTTCATTCCAGGAGTCTGTGGAAACCTTTAACAGTGGGCAATAGAAAAATCACACTGCCTGATGTTATTTATGATCTACCTCTTGAAGAGTGGGCAGAACAGAAAATGTATACATTTCTTCAGAAGTCAGCTTCATCTGGGAATAGGACAAGGTGCGAAACTGAGAGTAGAGTCTCAAAGTAATGTGGGTGACAGTGGAATGTGAATTAGCATAAGGTAGATCATCCTTCCCTTAGTTCACAGAGCCCTCAGAGCTACCAAAAATCTCATATAATTTCCTTCAAAAATAAAGTTCATTTCCAATACATGACATTTCAGAGTTGATTACCATGATTCCAAGATGGTATATAGGTTGTGAATGCCAACATTAGTCTTTTAATAACAGACTGTGAACCTAGTAGAGGTTGAACTGAGATCCTAAGAATTCAAACCCTGATTTGTTCAGCATTTCTGCAAAACTTAAATGGAAGCTTGTGCCTTGAGAAGGTAATGTTGACTTTAACTGTAACAAAGAAACTATAATTGAATATAATTAAGCAAAGCATGAAAAGTATATTATACTACTTAAAAAGTAGAATGAGTGAATACATCTGAGCAATTTATCACTAGTTTTAAAGAGATTTAAAAAAAAGCCTGAGAAAGAATATATGAGTACTTTCATTGTGGAAGAAAGAAGTACTTGTTGGTAACTCTTTAAAGAGACTTACCCACTGGAGATTTATCTATTAATTTCAAATAAATATACTTTTCAGCACAAATAGTCTAGTACCACTTGAGATTTATTAGAAATGAATAACCACCCAGTGACTGATGAAACACTAAGTGTGTATGTATCAAAAAACCCTGAACTGACATGACTTTCTTTGGAGTAAGACCTCTGAACAGGTACACAGCTGGTCAGGGACAGTTTCTCTAACAGGATTTTCATTATTCCTTACTGGAATGGCTTTTAAAAAATTGTTGATTATTTACTTAAAATGTAGAATTCTACTAAGGCTAGAATTTTAAAATTTAGTCTTTTACCTTCTTTTTTTTGCAGTATAAATGAGGTGGTGGAATGATACAAGAAATATAGTGTACAACTATATTGAGAAAATATCTCTTGAAAATGTTACTTCATTTTCAAAACATCCTTATTAAAGGGTCACCACATGCAATTGTAGGGGAGGAGTTATACGGGAAAACATAGAAGCTAAAAGTTGGTATAGTTGTATTGGGCCAAAATGTCTACCAATTTTTGAGAAACAGTTTACTTTTATCTGGTTTGAATAGAGTATTAGCGATGATAAAAAGTAAGCTTATTTGGATAGGAGGACAGATAGCAAAATAAATTAATATATCCAGAGACAGATAAAAACTCTTTCTTCCTTGATGATACATTTTCCCAAAGAATCTAAAAATGTTTATAGTGACCATCTCTACTCGGAAATCCCTTTACCTTGATGGCAGGATCTCAGCTTAATTAAATACATACCATTTATGTCTCTCAATTGCAGTCAAGTTCTTAATATTTTAATATAGAATTATCCTTCGTTAGCATGTAATGAGAGACTGGAAAGAAAGAAGTAAACTACTGTATGTATGTATGTATCATAATCTCAAATAGGCATATTTACAGAAAGAGCTCCTACTCCTGTCCTTCTTTGATCACCGTTACACCTCTCTATTTTTCTGAACTAGAAGTATCAGTTATATTGACTCCAAATTCTTTTTTATTCACCTTTTCATCCATATAGTAATTTACAAAAGTCTCTGAAATTTTCTTTGAACACCCTGTGGAATCTGTTTCCTCCTTTGCATCCCAACTTTTATTGCTTTAGTTGAGAATCCTAAAATCTCACTTCCCAAACTTCAGTTTTTGCCTCTAATTATCTTTCTTTTTAAAACCTTTCTGTACATTGTTGCCAAATTATATTTTCCTTAAATATCACTTTCATCATACCATTTGTGTATTTGATAACTTGAAGCCCTTCTAGCCCTAAATCTTAGGCTTCTTAATAGTGTGACACTGCATGTGTTGTATCAGCCTCTGGCCTCAGTGTCAGGTGTAAAAATGAAGGTGTTGGACCAGACAGTCTCAAAGTTCACTTTACCATGTATGTTAATCTCAGATTATGTGATCCCATGAGCTTCCTGGTCCTCCCATCTATCTATAGCAGCAGTTTTCAAACTTAGCTATACAGAAGAGTCACCTGCTTTGTCATTATTACCATTTGCTCCCTTGCCCATACATTCTTCATTTTTGCCTACCCTGTCCTGCGTCGCAGGAGAACAACCCCTGCACGGCGCATCATCCGAGTTCCCTTGCTCACTGGCTTCTCCCAGGATTCAGACGATGTAAGGAATTAACAGGGAACAGGTGGACAGGAGAAGAGAGGTCAGAATATTTTTTCCTTAGTCTTTTTCTATTTGAGAATCACATCTCTAGCCGAAGTCTGCCCTTTTGTGAATATAGCTCCTGCCAGGAGGCCAAATGCATTCCAGATGTTACTAATTTTTGGCCACATTCTCCTTAATACTGGCTTTGTTGCATTAACCTTACTCACACTTTTGTAAATTGCCCGTTCATTAGTCTTCTCATTTGAATCATTTTTCTGGAACCCTGATCAATGTATGTGAAGAGATATTTTTAATACCAATGCTTAGACCGTACTCCAGACCAGTAGAATCAGAAACCTTGGGTGTGGGATCCAGGCAGAAGTACTTTATAAAAGCTCCTCTGGACAGATTGTAAAGTCCAAACATTTTGTATCTCATTCCAGACAGTGTGTAATCTGATACCAACCAATCTTTTCAGCTGAGTAGATATTACAGAAAAAAAAAAATCTCTTGCAGCAAAATTTGGTTAGTTAATAATTTCAGCAATAGGCTTATTTAAAGAAACATGGGCAAGAAACATAAGTATAAATACATGTAGCACAAAATGGACCCACAACTTACATGTTGAAAAAAATGCCTCCCAAATGGATCAATAACCAGAGTCAGAAGGAGCTCTTGGGACAAAAACTTCTGGGAAGAGGTGACTTTAGAATTAATGAAATATATTAAATGGGAGAGCTTTCAAGGTGTCATATGCTTTTTAGATCCTATATATCCTTAAAATGCAGTCTCAAAATATCATTTACACAGGTTTCTAGTCAGGTATGTATGTTTCTTCCTCCATTTGGTCATTTATTAAGAAGTCCTACATTTGACTTCGTATTTCACTTGCCTTGATTCCCATTGGTTTACATGGTGACAAGAAGAGAAATGAACCAGTAAGTTGGCAGTCAGGGTGAAAAGAAGGGATGCCACCTTTCTTCAATTACGTAGGAACTGGTGATATCTGGGGTGAACACATGGTGGTTAGTGCTTTTGGCTATTTACAGATCTAGGATTCTAGGGTGCTTTCAAGTCTTGATTGTCTGACAGATAACTTCTTCCTGTGTGCTTGTCATAAAAGCCTGTTTCAACTCTTCTGATCTCAGTTGGGTGGCCACTGTTAACTGCTGTTGGGAAGCGGTTTCAAATCAGCAGGCCAACTCCATCTTTTGAAGATGCAGCCATTTATTCGATAGTTAGCACGCCAACCACAAGCAACCAGAGCATCATAAATTCGATGTCTGGAGCTGGTCATTAAAACAGGGCTTTACTGGATGTGGTCTTCTGTTGAGTCAGTAACTTCACTGGTAAAATGAAATGACGAATGTGGCAGTTGCATAATTTATTTACTCCAAATCTATATTCAGAATAGATGCTTGAGGACTGCAGGTATGATTGCAGTTTCTCCTGGTACCATTATCTCTGTGTTTGGCTTATGGTAGGTCAGGGGATACAACAGTGATGTGTACTTACCTGGGCCTCAGCAACTACTGCCACGATTGGTTTTTATTGTTCACAGATGGAACAGATTGCTGTTGGAGAGCTCTGTTACTTTGATTTCAATGTCTAAATGAAGAGGCAAATGGATGTCAGTTTAAGTTATAGTATTTGCCAGAAGAACTAAGTTATTTCAGTTGGTGAGATATTTTCTAGGGGAGTCAGCTCTTGCATAACAAGATGGTAGTTTGATTAATTAGGCCTGAAACTTTTAACCATAGCCAGTTTGGTCCAGTGTAAAACTGTAAAACACTTTCTCAGGAAAAGAATCATTTTGATCATACAGAATGTTTCCTCCAACATGAAACTTGTGGTTTTGTATTTATCAAGATGTATTAAGTTGTCACCAGTACCCCATGGTGAACTGGCCAGTGACTTTGAGGTGACTAAAACATTCTTTGATGCCTTGGTTACTCTGGCTACAGCCAGATGTGAAACAAACTGTTCTCTCTCCAATCAGTTCCAAGGTCCAAACTATTTACTGTTTAAGTAGGCTGTGTTCTGTGGAAAGATATTCCTTCATGCTAGACTTACTGTTTAATATATGAGAGATTACAAAACCATGTAAGTGAGCAGGAGAAAAAAAAAAGAGCCTCTCTCAGTCAATCAGAATTTATGTTTATACTCCAGTCAAGACACTTGAGCCACCTTAAAATGAAACAAAATTTCAGCAGGTATTGGTGGGACTTGGAAGGGATCATGGGGCTATGTCATTAGAAAACCACATTTTTTCACTCTTTGATTCGTTAACAAAAAAATTACTTTTGGCAGAGAAAAGAATAGTATGTCTTCTAAAGACTAAAAAATTCTCTCAGAGGCCTTTCCAAGATGTTCTGGACGGCACTCTGCCGCTCACTCTCTGGCAGCCCGCTCTCCATCAGTGTTTGCAGAAGGTCAATAAGCCCTGGGCAGGCGGGTGCTGTGGAGAGCACGTGTGAGGAAACCGGCTGTTGTTGCGGTAAATGCAGTGTCCACAAATTCATTAGGAATTCATTTGTTCCTGGAAGGGCTGGCTATTCCGGTAACTGGCTGCCGCCCATGTTTTTAACCATATTCTCTACTTTTATGCAGACATTACAGGGCAGAAAACCAGTCTTCTGTTCTCACTGCCGGCATCAATTTGTATTTTGTTACTTGATCAGCTCGTTTTACCTTTCGTCTGGTGTAAAGGGCAGTCTGGAACACTGTAGTTATGTCTAGGGCCTTCTTATAGACTTTATGATGAAAAGGGGCTCTCTAGGGTGAGGCAAACTCTGAAACTACTTATTCGGCTCTAAAGACAATAACAGGCGTATGGAAGAGCTGAAAAAATTGTAGGCAGTGTGAAAATGAGAGGAAAATAACTTCTACTCTCCAGATTTTCTCAAACACAATAGAAAAAAATTATGGTTTGTGATTCCATTAACATGTTAATAATCATTTTATTAAGAATTAATTCTTTCTTTTTCTCTATGAGAAAATGAGAGTATAGCTCCATCCTTTTTAAGCAACACTTCTGTAAGCTAGCCGTTCTGAATGTCCATAATACTAATACTACTCAAAATCTAACAGGAGAAACTGGAAAAGGCAAAATGCAGTTGTGTGCTAAATTGGCCAGGACTGCGCAGGCACCCACACCAAACTAAACTTCATTATTTTTAACCTGATCTGACTGCCAAGGTGAAAGGAGAAAACACTAAATAAAAGTGGGATCACTGCCTTTTTCTCAGAAAACAACTCTGGTCTGGTTTTCCTGAAGTGATGTCACCTTAAGGGGGTGACAACATTGAACTTCCTGTGATAACAGTATCTAACACAACCTGGCTCCAGCTTACTTGTAACTGGCATGTTAGAACTTGTGAGAAGTGTGAGGCCCTTCCATCATGAATGAAGCACATCTGTCCAGGAAATATACTTCACTGTGCCAAAATGCTTTTAGTGTATCTGCCCCCTGAGTGCCCTCTCAAGCTACTATTCCCTGTTGGCAAGTACCTTGTAATTCCTTTCCTTTTATGTTGGTGAGAGTCTTGAGCCATTATGCCAATATTGCATACTTTCCACGATCTCCCAGAAACTGTTACTCAGTATGTGCACAGGATACCATGCTCTGTTACTTAGATAACCACCTCAGCCAAAAGGATCAGCCCTTGCAGAGAGGCAGTAGCTAGATGGTCAGACTTTCTGATATGGCTCAAGTTCCACTTTGGGGAAGAAAAGAAAGAAAAGGCCAATGGTGAAATTAGACATGAGAAGCAATAATGCCCTAATTTTAGAGGGAGCCAAGAAGATGAGTCAAGGAAGGATCTGACTTAGCTTCATTCTCCAACCTAGTGGGTTCTGACTGTATCCAGCAAGTGTGGGGTAGGATGAGTCAGAGCTGGAAGTCCCCCTGGGGTTCCACCATACATTAGTAATAGCAGCAGAGCCTCAGAATAAAGCCTGGGTGACCTCTAACCCCATTCTTGAGAAAAATCATAAAAGCCCAGGTTGATTCTAAGTTTTATGTTACTTAGACATTTGGAGGTGCATTATATTCATAGTCCCTCTGAAAAGCAAAATGAATTCTTAAATTTAGGAGTTTTTGGTTTAGTACCATCAGAGAAGATTTACCTAAAAGGACCCAGGCAATATGAAGTCTAAGCTGCACTGATGTTCACCCAAACCACAGAGTCAGACAAAAATGAACTAGGTTTAGGAGTATGGTAGGTTGAAAATCATTAAACCCACCAGTTGATTCCTTTTGATAGTATGTAGATGAATTGAGGTGTCATTACCTATCGAGAATTTACAGAGTACTTACCATGTGCCAGCAACCACGTTAGGTGTTGAGGTTACACAGCAAATAGTTAACACATCTGATACTCTGACTTCATGCCAGGCAGGCACTCTCTAAGGGCCTTAAAAATAGGAACTCATTCATTCTTCAAAATGACCTTCAGAAGGAGGTATTACTATTTACCAATTTTATAGATGAAGAAACTGATTCAGAGAGGTTGTACAACTTGCTCCGTGTTAGAGCACTTTTAGCTGGCAGAGCAGTAATTCAAGCCAGGCAGCCTGGCTCCAAGTCCACACTCCTAAGCACTGTGCTCTCACATTCCATGATCATTAAACAGAAACAGAAACACCATTGGATAGATGACCACTAAGGTCACAGTCCATTGATGATAAAAGCAAGAAGAGAGTCCATCCACTTCTGAATTCCTGACCACTTGTGGTTAGGCCTCTGAAACACAAGCAAATGAGAGCTGAGAAATACCCAGCAGCTCTTCTCCAGCCCAAGCTATCTTGGACAAAACCCAGCCCTTTGACTGCAGCTTTTTTTTTTTAGGTTAATTACTTAATCTTTTGTTCTTGAACTATTGGGTAAAAACAAACCAAATTCTCACATCTCAATTCCTTAAATTGACATCTTAGATCCTATACTTTATATTCCAAACCCACACAAAAGGATGATGGTATCTTTGAAGGCAACACGAAAGTGTCACTTCAGCATTTTCTTCTTTTCTGGCAAGATGGCACACTGAAGAAACCTGCTTTATTACAGAAGTTCTCAAGAGTTGCAAAAGTTTCAAGTCATGGTTCTCAGTGAATGTTTCTCAATGAATAATACAGTATTTGCAACAGACCTTTTAGCCTCCATATCCCAGGCTTTGTGAGAGGAGTATAATAAATCCCATGGCATAGGTATAATTCAGATTTTCAACTCCATATTCATATGATTACTTAATATTTATTGACAAGCACTATTTGTTTGAGGTCCAAGTTGGCCAGACATCTAAAGCAATTTCCTTCAGTAGAAACTCCGGTTTATAAAAATAACTTAGCGAATAATAATTTGTAAGTGATGTTCTTAAGTGATCAGCATGCCATCTAAGGAAATGTTAAAATTTGTATGCTATTTTAAAGAAGAAGCAGGCAAAAGTTTTCAATACAATTTATTATGAGACAAAGTCATAGGTGGAAAAAGTTCTTAATATTCCTTGGGTAGATATAACAAACAGAGAAGCTCTCCATTTAAAACATGTCCCTGTGGGAGTTACTTACTTATTCATTTGGCTTCTGAATCATGTGTGCAAGCTTTGTAACTTTTTGATTAAAAAAAAAAGTGTCATTTATGTTGCAATTTGGAGGCTGTTTTTAATAGCTGGAAAAAGGAAGCCAGGTAAAGAATTAAGTCATCACCTCTATCATAAAGTAAGGTGTGGCCAATTTTCCTTTTTGATGTGACTCTGATTCCTGCATCCATTTAATTCAAATCTGTATAAATACATATGTAACTAGATATGTGGTTCTATAATCTGTAGTTATACAGATCATTTACTACCCAGGCTATTATTCCAAACATTGCAAGTGGAATAAGTTCTAGTCCCAGTCCTTAAGAAAGTTACAGCTTCGTAGGAAAAATAAAAGATGTAAAAAGTGTAGATTCTTAACCTGAGTTAAGAACTCTGAACTCTTATAAAAGAAGTGTTTGATAATTAACAGTTGATGTCGGCTACAAAAGGAGCAATCACATCTATTTCAAGACACTGAAGTGCTTCAGGGAGAGAATGCATCTGCAGAGGGCTCTGAATGACGGAGGGGCAGCAGTGGGCTTTGACAGAGGTCCCAGGAAGGAGGGAAACAGGCCAGGCATGGACATGAGAAAGGATCAACCTAAAAGCCAAAAATTCAGCATGGCATCAGTAGGAAGAACACTGGAAAGACAAACTTAACAGAAGTAGAGTGCCTTCCAAGGTTAAGGCAAGAAGAGTGGATTAAACATCAAAATTAAGTGTTAGCTTGGATTTCATCTCATGTGGGAACAGACCTTTTGAAGAGGGTCATAGTTATTGGGGTCCCCCTTACATGGGAGTGCTATGCTGCCAGTGTGTCAGGCAGTGATCTGCAAGGTGGATTAACTAAAAGCCTGGAGATAGCGAAGCCCAATCAGTAAAGAGAGAGAACGTGTGTGTGTGTTAAAGTGGGGGAATATGATGAACTCACAGGGCCTGAGAAGGGCAACAAAAGGAAGAAGAAATTGAGAATCTCTGATCTGATTAGATTCTTAACCTGAGTTAAGAACTCTGAATTCTTAAAACTTTTTCAAGCCCTGATGAACAGAAGGAACACCCCAAGCAGAAATACTGGTGTAAAAAATGACAGTCCTAATAGTAATCACCTGTTTATCAGAATCTGCAGGCAGCTTCACATGTGTGAGACTGGTAAGAAAAACCTCTCAAAGCCCCACAGCATATTCCCCAAAGTAGATCTGCAGCTTGAAATCAGCAGAGCGGATGCATTTTCTGTGACCAGGACTATGACTAAAAATATCCTCCGGGTTCTTTTGTTCCAGATTAAAGTGCTACTTGGGTAAATTTGAGCTTTCAAGTTGAAGGTGCTACTATTGTTACTTAGATGTGTTCTTCTGACTTGAGAGTGTTACTTCCTGTGGTGTGAGTGTTCTCTGATAAGAGGAGCATGTTCTGCGGCCCCTCACGGAGATGGGGGCAAAGAGTCTTAGTGCCAAGACTGACGAGGCTCATGGCTTTCCAAGTTAAGGTCAGAGAGACTGCAGCATTCGTTTTGCCATTTTCTGCCGCGGTCCCAACAGAGCAGTGACCACCATGGCCACTTATTGCTGACACTTTTGAGTGATTGACAGCCACATCACTCAGTTTTGTGTTCTGATTCCCGTTCAGTGTCGAGCAAGCGCAGGTGATTTATATCCCAAGATGTGGACTCTCATGCCATTTTAGTCATGTTGGTCACAAAAGCCTTTCATCTTGGGTGGAGTAATTTCTACGTTAGAAATCTAGGCTTATCAATTCTACCATTGGGAGCTATTTAGTTGTGTAAACTTAACTGAATTTTTAGCAATTACCAAAATGGACCTTCAGGAGTAGGGCTACATCTTAATCTTCCTTCCCTCTTGCTACCCTTCCTAATTATTAATGAGTTAATTTCCCCAACGTATTACCTTGATAACAGATTTAATGATTCCACTGACTGAATAAAAAATATACTTGCGTACCTGTTGAGTTCCAAGCAATATAGCCAGCTCAGAGAACTCACAAGAAATATAAAGAACAGTTTTGTCCTCCAGTGATTTATTATCTAGGCACAGAAACAGGAAAACATACTTTTGGGGGGACCCTTTTTGTCCACAACTTTGAGAAGATATCTATTAAGTGTTCAGTGAAGCCTTAAGACAATGCAGGTCACCTTGTAACATAAACTAATTGATGAACTTTCTAATTATTATTTATCCAAGCATTTTTTGATAGCCTTTAGCCAGACTTTGTTTACTTTCAGAACTCCCCACAAAACTGAAACATTGTCCCTAAACAGTTGTTTCTAGAATTCTCATGTTCCCAATGAAATATTGGGAAATAAATGGTAATAGAAGAAAGAGACAAAGCTGATCTGATATCATGGGTCTGAAGAAGATATTCTGTGTTGGGCATGGAGTGAATTAATAGGGTGGTCACAGTATCTTACTAGTTGACTAGAATGCAAATTCTTCAGGAGTAAACTTCTTCAGGAGTAAAAATTCCTATTCACAACTGAAATTGTTATGACAAGAACCTCAAGACAGCTCCGCTAAAAGAATAGTCATTATGCCCTATATAAGATCAAAAATAAAATGGAGCTAGACTTCTGTCTTAACAAATAATCTGCTTCCTGGACCTTACTCCTCTGGCACTTTTGTTCACACCTAGGGATTCTGAAGTTATTGCACTGAGAAGTTATGTTTTTACCATTAATTATTTATCTGTAATTGATTATCTTCTAATTAATGAGTAGTTCAAGGATTTATAAAATACTGTTTTTTTCCCTGACTAGACAAAGAATAAGCTCTGAGATTATTAACTGGTTCTTTGAGGGTACAATCAGGTTGTTCTCCAGCCATTGCCTTTTAACATACCATGAAGAGAGCTGCTTTCTGTGCTCCTTGGTAACAACTTGGGGATAACTTAGGTTTCCAGTCATTTTCAGTTATGAGAACACCCATGATGATAATGATGATGTCAGAAAAATGGAAGGAAGGAAGGAGGGAAGGAGGGAAGGAAGGAAGGAAGGGAAGGAGGGCAGGAGGGAGGGAATAAAAAAAGAAAAGTTAGATATTAGACTTTTAAAAGGCCAGCATCTACTACATAAAAGTGTGAACCTCATATGCAATTTATGGCTCTTTTCCTCACTCCCGTAAGTACTAGATTTTCTGTAAAGATAATGAAGGTTAAGTTTCATGGCCCTGTGCTTTCAGAGACCTCTTACAGACCCTGTATCTAATTTTGTATTCATAATTCTATGTTCTACCTTTTAAAGAGGGTTTCCTAAACTGTGTGAAGCCCCACAAAACCCAAATTGCCCTATCCTGGCAAATTAGGCCTGAAGGATTTGTGGCCCGAAGGGCAGGTGGCAAAGAGTAGGGTTGCTGATCTACTCTGATTCCCCACTTCTCCCTTCCTCAGCTCCATCCCAACCCCTCCCCATTCAGAACAGAGGAGAGGGGCTTAGCACACAGAAGCACCTAACAGCAACTTAATAGCAACAAAAAGGCGGTTCAGTCGTGGCTGTAAACACCTTCTTCAAGACAAGCATGTACATGCTGGCTCTCGTGGGGTAGACTTGCCTGACATGGGCAATGCTCTCTCTAGATGGCCTCACATGACTTCCTACATTCTACCTCTCTCCTGGCGCCTGACCCCTGTGGTCCACACCACAGCCTCCTCCGCAGAGCTGTCAGGCCAGCCCCTGGGGTGGAGGACCTTTAGGTAGCTCAAGTCTGATCACCTGTTATGGCAGCCACATGGCTACAGAATTCTCCGCAGCCTTGCCTAATAGCAGGGGCATAGGCTGTGTGGCTGCTGTTGGCCCTTTGTCATCTCTCCAGTTGCCTTCTCCATGAGGTAGATAATGCCAAGGGGCAGATCAGCCAGTCGGCTGCATGAGAAAATATCCAACCAATAGATGAAATGCCAGCCTCTCTCTCACTCTGAACCCCCCAGCCCCCAGGCTCTGTGATTTCCTTGGAGGCCCTTTCACTAAAAGGAGAGGTTGAAGGCTTCTACCCACAAATTCCACCAGTTCAATCACTGATCTTGAACTTTTAGTCTCATCTTTATAAAGCCTGGTTGGAGTACTGGGAGCAAATGTGGAGGACAAATGTGGCCGCTTCTTAGGGAGTCTTAGAAATGGTATTTGAACTACTTGATTCATTCTTTAGACTACAGTATTATTTATTAGCCATCAGCCTTGAGGTTTTAACTAAAATACTAATAGGAGATAATAGGAAGAGTCTCTCTCAGACAGTCATTATAAAAGCTTTTTTAAATAAATCTTTTATTAAGAAATTTATAAACCTTTAAAAAACATGGCACAGTGGGCTCAGTTGATAGCAGGCCTGAGGACTCACTCAGCCACTCACAGATTAACCCTTCCAAGGACACCAGCAAGCGCCAAACTCTAACACACATTTCCTGTCTTCATGGACCATCCCAACTTCCACACTGTCCTTCTGGTCTCATCTCCTGCCAGCAGACTAGGAAAGTCCACAGGATGGGGCTCAGGTAAGTGAAATATTGCACTTTGCTGCTTGAAATGGTATGAATGAGACCAGTAACTAAGATCAGAAATACAGAAAAAGAACTAAACTGTGGGTGAAGGTAGAGCATTATGACTTATATTGACAATGATAATGACCAGTACATTCTCAAGAAGAAAGATACACAACTAGAATAGTTCAGCCAATCATTGAAAATAATAGTTTACTCAACATTTCCTCTGCACCAGATTCTATGCTAGATATTACTCACATATCATTCCTCAATAGCAATCTAAAACATTATTTGTGGTTAACACACACACACAACTTTCAACATACAACAGTTTTCACACTTCATGTTTCATCAATTGTGGCATAAAGAACAGAATTGGACACATCTATACATATACATTTGGAAATGTCACAAACTATAGCATTAGAGAAGTCGAATAATACAGTGAACTCCCAGATATTTCAGACGTCTCCTCTCTGTTATAATTGTAATGAGAGACTCATCTTGAAGTTAACCTATTGGCAAATAACTTTTCAAGAAATTTTGTTGAGAACCTACTCAGTATATTAGACATCAGCAGTATTTGAAGTACTGTAACTTGGTACAAATAACTGCATTGAGTGCTATGTATGCTGTTCATCACTCTCTCTCCAGGTTATACTGTGTGTGGCAATTAGTAAGTGCTCACTAAATATTTGCTGATGGAATGAATGAATGTATGAGAGAATGGATGAACAATATCTTCTTCCAGTCTATTTATCATCCTGGACAAACATGAAGTTTTTTCAGTAATGTAGGCACAGAGGAACCTTATCGTAACTTGCCAGATGCAGTTCTGATTACTGGGCAGGTGCACAGGATTACATATATATCTCATCTAATCCTCATTTTCCCTGAGATTTGTGACTCTGTGTGGCAACCAAGTTTATCTTCTCTCCAAATGGACTAGTAACATTCTTGGAAAAGGTGTCAGAGTAAAGAAAACACTTTCTTTGTACAAACTCCTGAGGAATGAGTCCCTTTCAAGCATGAAGAGACCTACCCATAATTATTTGTATTTTCTATTCTTCTGTTAATAGGGTTTGTTCTGGCAGAAGTCAGTCAACAATAACAATTAAAAATCAAAATATTAGAATAGCTATATCTGGCTAAGTTCTACCTTGAATTTGGCTTCTAGCTTTGATTTAGGAATTAAGGATCCATTTGTTTAAAAAAACATAATGAAATTAAGCAGTATTTTAATGTTTTTTCTTGAAGAATGTAATGATGCAAGACAAAGGCAGAATTTTCACCAGAATTGAAATCTTTAATACTGCAACATGTCCCAGCTATTTATGTAGTCTGTTTTTTATTTTTTAAATGTAATATGAGAATCATAGTTCTTTTAAATGGAACTTTTCCAAAATATATCTCTAGTACTACATATGTAATACTTATGACATGATGCTTTATATTTTTAATGATTTTTATGAGGATATTATCCCTGATATATAAATAGGATGGGGAAAAAAATAAGACAATGAGTAAATTTCTCTTGAGTACCATGCAGCTTGCCCTTTAGTAAGTATTAGAAGTGAAACTCTTTAACTTTTTATAGACTTTCTTTTCTCCCCGTGAATTAATGAATTTGCCTAAAATGAGTAAAATTTTGCCATGGTGCTTCTATGGCAGTGACTTTTCAGCGTCCCCACTCAGGCCCGATTGCCTGAACTGATGACAGAAGCTCTAAGCTCCCTTCCTCCTCTCATGATGACTTACCCACCTTCACCACCCCATAAAGCTACAAAATAGGATCCCACTGCTCCACTTGTATACATGGCATTGTCTTTAATTTCAGAAGCTGCTTGGCTAATGGCTATTCCCTTTGAAATTCTACTAGTAGCCAGATATAAAAAATAATCACTTTTTTGCCCTTTCACTTCATTGGGGCTGCACTCAAGCTATTACTTATTCAATCAAGTATAAAACCAAAACTAAATATTTAAGGTGGACATCTGGAGTGTGTTTTAGGACTTTTTGTTTTTACCTCAAACTGCTGAATGTATTAATTCTCAATTGCACTTACTATTTGCTAATCTAGAGAGGAGAGGGGTTCTCAATAAAAGTTTATAGTAATAAGAGCAACACTATATTGACAAGGAGAGATCTTCCATGGGATGAAATTTGCTAGCCTCAGTGAATACAGTGGATCACACCATAGACTTAAGATATTTAAAAAAATACAGAATAACACACTTTCCTATAAACACACGAGTGATATAAATTGTTATCAATAAAACATTTTAGATCGTCTTTTTAAGGCTTCCCATATCTGAACTGAATCAAATAGTTTGCCAGGAAACAATGCCCTTAATCCCTCTACCTAACCAAATAAGTTATAAGCTGACTTTCTAATGGCATGAGCAGGATTTCCCTCCTCATGACAAGTATGATTTTGAAACTAAGAAACTTTAGTTTGCCCTTCAAGAAAAGTGATTTATAGGAGTTGGTGTGAGGAAAAAGGGAACCCTACTTTACCCAAAAAGGAGATGAAAACCTTGCCTGAGGCAGCATTGTGACACCGCCAGTGAGAGAGGGTTGTGAAATCCTGAGTGTATGTTTCCGTGGCGATGTCTGAAAGTGCTGGTTACTGTACTGATGTCTTGCTGTCATGCATCTCTATTTCCAGATCTACTTCCTTATAATTGTTAATGAAAATAGGGCGATGAGCAGGGCAGTACACAGGTCTCTGCTTCAGTTCTTCTGTTGTTTTCATTGGTAGATGGCTTCTGAAAGGTCTGAGGTAATTCTCTCCATTTTTAAGAAAGAAAATAATTTCTGTTGTTTCCTGATGAAATACATACACTATATTTATTAAGGTCATTTAACCTTTTGTCCTATAAGCTACCAATTACTTTATTCCTCTAACTCAGGCATCCATTAAAACTAGTCTCTGACTATTAATGTGCATTTTGCAAATAACCAACAGGCTAAATCACAGTAACTGAGAAAATCAGGACAAGCCTAATAGTAGCCAAGCTCTAAATAGGACTATAAAATAAAAATAGAACATGTGACTCAGAATACAGTACTAGCTCTTCGGCTTACAGATGTTCCCAGCCATCAGAGTCAGCGTGGGCTATGACACTGGTACGTGTGGGCTAGATGGGAAAAATTTGGAGAGGATGCTAGGCTTTTATTTTCAGACTGTTTCCCTAGTACCTCATATCACTTCATGTTTTACAGAATGTATGAAAAACTTTGTCTACTCATTTCTTATGTGCCTTAATAGCAAGCTTTCAATGACCCTTAAATTAGTAACAGAATGGCCTCCTTCTTCTAATGGCATTTTAGGTTTACAGAACACATCTTAGGAAACAAGTGTCTGGCTTTAGTTACTTGCTAGCTAAGTGTCATCACCTCGTGAAACAAAATTCCCCAGTGGTTTCTGTCATAACACCTCATGCAAAGGACCAACCAGACAGTAAAGGCAGCATCTCTGACCGTGGAAAGGACTCAACAGAAACACTGTCATGATATTTATATCCCACCTACTCAGAAGACCAATTGAGAAACTCCATATGGACTCCGGTTTGCCACTAGCCTACAGAATTGAAATTTCTTAACCAGCTTAAATTAAGAATTTGGGGACAAGTATAAAACTTTGCAGATATTTATTTTCATAATTCTAGTCAGTTTATTTTCATCTAGTTCTTTTCATCCTACTCAATTCTCTTTTAGTTGACACATTAAGCAAAGGAAATGTATTCTTAGAAAGCTTATAGAAGAGTGGGCCAGGTATGATCCAAAAAAAAAAAAAAATGAAAGACCACCGCCGAATAGCTTTAAGGTATATTGGTGAAACAAAGGGTGTCTATACCTAGTTTGAGACAACAAGAAAAAAGAAGCTAGCCTACATGGAGGTAGACTAACTGATCTGAATTATCTTAAGGGACTGAACCACCTTCCTCTCACTTCTCAACACTGGCCAAGTGGCAGGTGGTACAAGTCCAGTTCCCCAGTAAGTTCCTGTAAACAAAACCACTTATTTATAGACAGCTTCTCAGTACTGTTTTCAGGAGCTCAGTCAGACTGCAACTCAGAACCACCTATCAACTGCAAAGAGAAATAAATACATAAAATCCTGTCTTCAAAAATTTGCTTTATGGCTGGAACCAGGTAATCTGATATTATGTATTTGGAGACCCCTCAGAATCATGACGGAGAACTGGTGTAAAGAAACAGAAAGAAGCTTATGCGCCTCTGCTTTGGAACAAAAAGAAAATTAGGCTGACATCATGGAAATCTGCCAGTAGACCTAAGCAAAATTTGATGTCTCTACTTCTTTCTAATTTTTTTTCTTTCTATTGGTCATTCATGGGAATTAGCCTTGATGTTGGAATCACTGAACCTCAGTGTATAGGTATATCATAAAGTGGAGAACTGAAGTTACTGAAATATGGAAGCTTCCTCCCCAAAAAACACTGCCATTTTTTTATGTAAGAAAGTCAAATAGTAGTAATAATCCCAATGATAATGCCTTCTTTTTAAATATGTATATTTCAATGTACTTTCATTCTCATAATTTTCTTATGATATGTGCAGAAATGCAGAAATTAACAGTATATATTTCAGAAGATAAATTCTTCAGTTGTTTTAATACAGACTTGTGCTACATATAGAAAACACTAAGAGAAGCATGGCTGCTTAGAAATATTAACAATATGGCAGTTTTTAATGTAGTGGCTAAATGAAATCACTTCATACATTCACCAATTTTTACTTATCAGCTGTCAAACTCAAGGCATCTTGTTTGTTCTGAAGTGGATACAACCCTTGCAAAAGTACGTAAATATAATCTCACTTTTCAGAACTACATTTCACCAAAGAAATAAAATGCAAGATCCATTAATGCAGAGATAGATTTGCTCATTGATGGCATACAATAGCACTTATTACACATTTATAGAATGAGTGTATAAAACAAAAAATCATATATTTATTCTAATATAATACAGAATGTAAGTCCCACACATGATTAAATGCTATGGAATTTCAGAAGAAAAAGGCATCACTTTACGATCGATGAAGAATTCAATGGAGTTGTATGAATTGATGGGAATTTAAATTAGGGAATAGTTCAAAATGAAGAATCATTTAGTTAGCAGAAATAAAAAAGGAAGCTCCAGGCAGAGAGAACAAGAGCACAGGGGGATGAGCAGAATACAGTGTGTAAATAAGAGGCATGTAGGAGATCAGTTCAGAATGAGCAGGTAGGGAAGTAGTGGAAGAAAATGGGTTAGAGCCATAGTACAAAGGCCTTGGCTATTACACTGAGGACTTCAGACTTTATTCTGGACCAATGGATTCTAGGTCTCCCAGAGTCAAATTTTTTGAGTGCAATTTATGTATGTTTACTCACTAGGATTTTATAAATTAAACACATCGTGTTATCTACTTACCTTTTTATACACAAAAATATATAGGTATATAGGTAGATATATTACAAATACAAATTTTTAATGTCCTATAGCTACTATACTTTTTAATAACACATTACAAATGTAATTTTTTAATAATTATTTTGTACATATTTGCTTAATATATATCATTTGTGTTCCTGCTGAATTGTACTCTCCATGGGAGAAAAAAACTTGTCATTTTTGTTCTCTCTGTAAGTACCTAGTGCAGTATTTGGTACAGGGTAGATGCTCATTAATTATTTATTTGATGAAGGAATTAACTGAGAAGTAGATTGATCAATTTTTATTTTGAAGTGAGAATATCCTAATCGGGAATCATCAAGCATCCTTTACATTTCCCACTAGAGAGTGATCATATATCCACTGTTTTCTTATAAACATAAGCCCTCAGTCTTAAAGTCAATTTAAAGAAAATATGGAAGAAATAAGACTGCCTTACCTCAAGTGTAACATTGAAACTTTCATAATGTATTTCACATTTCCGCAAACTGAAGAAACAACTGGCCTTTTTTAGGTATTCTTTTTGAAGATAGATTAACAAAACAATACAGAATTTGATTTATGCTTTAATCTAAAAGAGTTTCTCAAAGTGGGTTCCTTGGAGACCTGGGTGTTCCCACTGTGATCTTCAGTGACTTTTATAATTTGAGGATTGGAAAGTTGGAGTTGGGGAAACTATACACTATTACTTTCAACCATCTCTAATTTTCTCTATTAATATAGGTACTTTTTATAAGATTCAGTTTGAAAAAAGGGATTGAAGCAATTAAAATACTTAAAGAAACACTGATTTATAGTTGTTTAAATCCGTAGAAATCCAATAAACCCAATTGATTACTGTGTAAAACCCTAAGTCTTAATAGTTTTGTTATACTGACTTATTTATTTTACGGCACATCTACTCTTTCACCTATGGTATTGCTGCTGAATCCAGAGTAAAATAGATAAATAAAACTAATACTCTAATCAAAGAGTAGTTTTACCCTTACAAGTTTTTGGTGATTTCTGTGTTTGCCTTTCCAGGCCCATCTCTTCCCTTCTATTTTCAACCTATCACCTGACTCCCTTGTTGTTTGCTTCTGATTGGTCGAGGGGGTGGGGATCAACCAATGAGAGACCCTGGAAGGAGACAGGAGTTTGGAAGGCGAATGAGCCTGTGGTTTTTATGTACTTTCGAACTGTAATAGCACTGCATCTCTGCTAGGACTGCATCCCTCAGTGGCTCCCGTGGCCAGTCCTGTCTCCACAGTTCCAGCTCTCACTGGGCTCTAATAACACTGTTTCCCTCCCTTTCAGCTCCATAGACTAACAACTTCCCACCGTTGCTAGCCCTTGGGGCCTCACGAGCCTTTGTTGGTTTCCTTAACCCTCTCACATCTCTGTAACTAGTCCCTTGTTTTCTATTTGAACCATCTGGTGAATTACATTTCCTACCATGACCTTGACTGATATAAAGCTTAAGCCTATTAAAATAGTAAGATCTAAAATACGGAAAATAAAAATGCTGGTTACTGAAAAGTTTTAATATTGACTCTCCCTTATTTACCGTGTTTCTAATATAGCATACCATACAATTTATTTTTGCCAAAAATGATCACCACCTATTCTTACAGAATATGAGCAAATAAGAATTATAGGAAAGTGAATTTAATGTCATGCCAATGAGTGTGCAGAAAAATTCTTACTCATTGAAAATGAAGGTCTAGAGCTCTCCACTTTCCACCTGCATGCGAGCCAAAAGTTGACATCACTTCACAAAGCCAGGGAAGACTCACGAAACATCCCTGAAAACATTGAAAGAATAATATTTGTTTATGTTCACATGTGTACATTTTCTACACAAAAGCAGAATATGCTATACCAGAGGTCTAGGAGAGGAGTTAATGACTAGTAGCAAAATATTCTCATCCAGTTGTAAGTGTCTATTACTACCTATATTTCAGTGAAATGTATAGCTAGTGAGCATCTTAATAACTCTAGCTAGGATTTAACTCTAAAAAGTGTTGTCTCTAAAAATCCTTAGGAAAAAAAATTGATGACATGAACACGAAGGAACTTTAACAAGACTAAATAAATAAAGAACATTACTGTATGTTTTGAACATATTCTTGAAAAGAGATCAGAGAGAAAGTTTCCATAGAGCTTTTGAAAACATTGACTGGTTATTTTTATATAGCTGTAAAAAAAATTTTTTTTGCATGCCTCTTTACAAAGGAATAAAGAAAAAGATTCCTGTGATGAGTTTTTAAGAAAATCTTGTTGTGAGAGAAACGTTCAACAATTTGCTCTATTACTTTAGAGATCTTAAAGGAATAGCTACAAGAAGAAAATAGATATTAAAAACAAAGGTGGCACTCGAATATGTAGTGGAAATCAAGTAATTTTAACACAATGACTTCTGAAAATAAGGAGATCTCATCTACATCTACCATTAGTGAACACACACACACACAGGACATATTCTCCGTCAAAGAGTTGAAGAAAACTAAATGACTTCTGTCTGCCTTGAATTTACAGAACCTAAACAAAGAATACAAAACAAAACAAAAGGAACCTGCCAGACAGTTTAGCGCAATCTTTGCCTCTGTCAAGTAGAATCAGAGTACTGAAATAAGAGAACATCCTTGTTGGCCTCTTCAGTGATGCACATGAGAGATGGCTGCGATTACAAGGAATTTATGAGAAATAGCAGTATCCTGGCCACTGTCTACCCACACCAAAGAAAGAGAGCTAGGGGCAGAGGTGAACTTGGCCTCCCCCGAGTTGGTGTGGCAGTGACCAAGAGCGCTGTCATTCCATGGGAACGCGAGATGGGAGACGGCTTATCCCACAGACATCACCAACTCAGAGAAGCAGCAGTGGGTGAGCAAATTACATTGTAAGTCACATTTGCAATCTTGGGCACTGAGATTGATCAACAGGAGAAGGAAAGCTCCTACATGAAAAAACAGAATTATATACAGCAACCAATCTCATGAGATATTAAGACTATAGCGTCATTTTGCAATTTGATACAGATAATGTTCTTCTAATCCTACATATTTTTCCATTAAGGTCTCCCTTTGTGCTATCCATAGGTACCCTAGGCACTTTATTAGGACATGAATCCTAGGTATTTTCAGTCTGGTTCCACCATCAGCAATCAATCAAAAATGCCGAGAAAAGCCTCCAAATTTTCTCTCCAGTATTCAACACGATTTGTCAACACTTCGATCTTATCATTTTTTCTTCCATTGGTATTGATAACACAGGATAACCTTGGTTTTCCTCCTATCTCCCAGCCATGCTGTCTCTGTCAATTTTCCTGTGCTCATCCCCCAGATGTCAACAGGCTGATATAACAGACTTTTAAATTGGAGAGTCAACTGTGTATTCTGGGTCTTGAGACATGAGAAGGAGCAGTTTACTTTATGTCATCAGAATTACATCAGCAACCAATGCCTCAAATTATCACTGACATGGTTCTAAGATTTTCTAAGCTCAGGAAAAATAAAATGTTGCTTATAACATTCTTACTTAAGAATAGTGTTGTTTGTTTCATTGTGGAGTGCATATGTGTGTTGTGTACAAAAACCAGTCATGTGCAGGCACTTAAGTTCAACAATCAGTTTTTTAACGCAGAGTACATCTATGATGTAAAGTTCATTGTAAAATGATATGTTGTGCACTAACATGGGAATTTGTTAAATATGATAGAAATAATATTTACTGAGCATTTTCAATTTCTTACTGAAGAAACAGTTAAGTACCACTGCAATGTTAGTGCAAGATTATGATCATCCGAAGAATGTTAACGGTACAGCAAACACATTACCATAAATAAGAGACCTTTATCAGCATATAGGCTTCTCTTGCAAGATTTGGTGGTATGGTTCTCATGGGAGACTTAGCTATTGCTTCATATAGCTTTCTTTTGTTAATTTTGGAGGGAACACACAATATTGTCCTAAACTATCTTTACCACCAAGTGATAACTATCATCCGCTACCAACTCGTTCATATACATTGAAAATTACCAGGAACACTGGCCCTGCTTTCCTTGCTCTTCACCTTGTAGGCCCTTTGAAGGTTCTCCTTTTCCCTTATCCTCCTCTGAGTTCTAATTCCTGAGTGTGAACCCAAAGTGTGTGCTACTATATGAAATGCTGTGCTATAATTAGAAGGAACCAATTGATCATGAAGACAGGAGTTGCTTAGAGGCTCGGAGATCTGCTCAGACCCGGGTGTAAGCCAACAGGAGCACCACCTCCTGACTGACATCAGGAGCAGTGCCCCTCAGCCAGCAGGAAGTATTAAACAAACACAAATGTCTAGCACTAAAGATTTATGCTAATCAGATCTTTGTATTTTATTCTACACAGATAAACAGTGGCAGCAACCAGTATTTTTAGAAAAATTATCAAAGAAATCACTGAATGGGGAAAAATCAGTATCTACTTTCCCAGTGGAGGGGGAAAATATTAACTCTAACAGCAGAACACATTAATATAGCTTGAGGAAAACTTTCTGAAAAGGAGCTTGCAAACTTCTGTATTGCATCACAGAGTAATAATGCCATAGAATGTAAGAACCGGTACATGGCTTATACATTATTTATTCTTACCTTTAATTTTTCAGATGTGAACAATGGGGCTCAGATAATTGGGGTTATATAAGTAGATGCAACAGAACCAGGACTCAAGAACATGGGTGTTCTGATTCCTCATTCAGCACAGTTTTCCTTACTCAACAGTGTCTTTTGCCTAATATTGACATGGATTTTTTTTCTGAAAACATCCAAAAAAGTATGAAATGATTTTTCAGGTATCATGATAAAAATATCTGAATTGTCACTAACAAATACTTGACTAACCATCTTTTTTTCTGGCCCTTAGGCAGCTATCTCAATAATTTTATTGAAAAATAAAAAACTGTTGCTCATAATGATCTCTAAAATTCAGTGGCTTGAAGTACATTAGGATTGCACTAAAAATTACTTAAACAAAACTCTTTTAATAGCTTTCAAAATCAACATCTGAACAAATAATTCATTGAGCTATTATATGACCTACACCTCAACAGGTAAATATTTGGTATTCAAGAGGCAATAATTTAAGTTGGAATTATGAATGCATTTTAGAAAATCTGATTTCTTGAGATTTTGGTATCCATTAATTTTCACCATTTTTGTGTATTTCAAATATCCCAGAGTTTAATGGTAGTATTCACAAACTTATTTACTTGCAGTTCTGCCTTTCCTTGAGGCATTTCTAAGTGCCCAAAACTATTAATAAGGATGAATAAACAGACACGAATGAGCTTCTTTTCAGTGATTTACAATTTAGTCTACTATGTGCTAATCCTGTGTCCTTGGTTAATCAACCTCACAACACAAGTCTGCCATTGTGCTCAGTAGAGATGAGGCATATGTGGTAGAATTCTGTCAAAATATTAATTTAGACATTTGGGAACCATCACCTTCTTGAGAAAACTATCAGGTAAAATACATTCATTTTCAGCCAAGCCGAATTTCCATGCCCATGAATTGCACAACCCCGTTAAAGTCAGTAAGTGTCAAAGTCTTGAGCTATGGACTAGACAACATTGCCCAATAACCACAATTAGGGTTTCCAGCATCTGCTGTTCCTCTTTTACAAATCTGAACTCTTCTTCCTATGCTCTCTCTCACATACATTATTCATGCTGATGTTGAAATACTGACAATTTATGAGAGTTGAGGAGTTTTATGTGGCACTGGCAATCACTGCCCAAATAACAGAAGGAAAACTTACCCCAGGAAATTGTCTCAGAAACGTTCTTAAGACCCTATTTTATTATGGTGTGCTTTAAAAAAAATTATTGAATAGTATTTTGTTAAATCTTTGGTTTTTCCTAAACTCTAAAACTAGATTTTAACCTTAGTTTCAAGTTCCTTCACTGACTTGCCCTGATTTTACTTCTCTTTTTTCCTCCATTCCATATTTGTCCTTTAATCACTTAAGTCTACCTACCTTGCAATCGTCTCTCTTACTCTTGGCCTTCATTCTCACCTGCACTTGAAATACTTTACCAGTATCCAGAATCATCTTTCCCCCCTAATTCACAGAGATCTCAAGATAAAATAATTTAATGTAATAGACATTTGAATGCAATGATTATTTCCACTAATCCACTCTATATTCTTCAGGAAATTTTACTTATTTTCTCCTTTGCTCTTGATAACACACACACACACACACACACACACACAAAAGAGGGAGAGATAAAAGCTCAACAACATGTAAATCAGCCATAAAAATAGGTATTAGCCCTCAGGCCTTTAGCCCGAAAGAAATAAATGAAGACTTAGTGAGAATTAAAAAGTGGAACTGAAACAAAAATTTTAATATATTTCTCTTTATTAAAAATATTTGCTTGGTTTTTATGGAAATCGGAGTTTTTCTGAAACTCTAAATATTATTGTTTTTTTGCAAAACTATGTCTTCCTGATTCAGGAATCAATCACATTTTTAGATAACAGGAAAATTAGGTGTGGGAAGGACCCATTTTTCAGGGCACACTGAAGTTTGGAGCAAAATACATTTCTGAAAACTAAGAAAATGAAATATAATTATTTGTTTATATTATGCAATTCAATTAATATTTATGAATATGCAAAACTCTTTATAAACAGTATAGGAAGTCCAGGTACAGGTTATCATTTTTGGGTTAAAAGCTGCATGTACCATCTTCCATTACTCTTAATAAATGATGAATTTTCCTATGGATAACCCAACATTTATGGCTAAACCAAAAGAATCTCCATAATGCATTCATTTTCTTGAGGCTTGTTATAAATGAACTTTTGGCTTGAGGAAGAAGTGGACTTGTTGAGTCATTGACTTATTACTAAAGCTAACTCCCAGGGACTCTCTAAAAATATTCTTAACATAAAGTTAAGCAAAGTTTAGAAGGCATTTTAACATTTTCATTCCCTCCTTCTATGCAGACCACATTTGTTTTCTGAATAATCCTTTTCCCCTCCTAACAACAGCTGTAGCACTGTTTAGCGCCCATTAGTCTAATGCTATTCTTAACTAAAATTACTAAATTGCCTCTAAGAAAAGCACTAGAGGGGGCCAAAGAGTAACTCAGTGTGGGGTGTTCCAATGGCCTGCCCAACATCTTACCCATTCACTAAGTACTAAAATACACATACTTAATCAACCAGATGATCAACCAACCTAAAAGCTCATTGATAACCTACTACATATAAGGCATTATAACAGACAATTTTTTGAGAATACAAAGAAATGTGTTACTGAAAGAGGATTTAACATTACTCTTTGACTACCGTCAAGCAATAGTCAAGGGTTCATGACATGTAACAATTTGTAATTTTGCTGAGGCATGAAATTGAATTACACGTGGCAAGAGGCAGGTCTCTAGCAGTAATCCATTAGCTATAGTGTGCTTAGATGACCGGCCCACATATCTTCTCATGGTGGTTTAGATACTCTCTACTTGTGATCAAGTTACTATGTAGTAATTCTCATAACATGATAAAAAACTATTATCTTTGTGAATTCTTTTCCTGAAAACAAAGTCAGCTGCTAGTGCTGGTGATGAAAGCAAAGTGGAGGAAAAACTATCCAAGAAAGTGATGGTTCTAATCAAGAAAATAGAAGTTTTATGGAGACAATTACATACTAAAATGATGTTCATGAATTTGGGACTGTGGTATCCCTCATGAATAAAATAAAGTCCTAATCTTCAAGGAATATGTAGAAAAACACAGACTTCTTTTTCATAGTTACCTTTCTACAACCCACATTGTTTTTGGATCATTGGAGACATGAATGCCATCTTAATCACATTTTAAGATCAGGATAGTCATGTTATTTCTATCTTGCTAAACACTGCACAAAATCACCATAGTGTCTACTCTTCCACTACACAAAATCATCTGAGGTACCAATCAAAACTACAAGTTGTTTTTTGGGAAGTTCTCGGTTTTTTCTTCATTTGTTTTTAGTTTTAAATATTAGCTACTAGAGCTTAGGTCAAAATAAAGCTAAGAATCAGAAATATCTATTCCAATTAATTGTAGCAACAAATAATATAGACTTGGGCTAAAACAACTTCATAGGAAGTGGGATTTGAAGTATTTTCTCAAGTTGCCTTAAATATTTTTTCTAGGCAGAAAAAGCCTGGGAACAGTTTTTGAAACCCAGAACATGATAACAATACACATAATGTTGCACAATGTGAAGTATATAGCATATCTTGGCCACCTGTCCCTTAAGAAGATCAAGGCCCATCACTTCAGCTTATGACAGCTGTTGTTTTCCATCCTCCTTTCTTCCTGCTGCTGGTTGTATATCCAGCTATCCAGGGTCCCCTAACCTTAGACTACTACTGTTTGTGGTTCCTGCCCTTGCTATTTTCACTTTATGTAGGCTGTTTCTATCCTTTCACAAACTTGTAAAAATAGTGCTTCCCATAAGGATTGAAAGTCCAAAGCTTGACTTCTTGAATATAAAGCCTCCTTTTTCCCTGGACAAGCACACAAGAGATGAGGGGGAAATGGGGATAAAGGAACTAAGAAAGAAACAAGTCATTTAGCTCTTAAAGTTTGCAAAGTAGTTTTTGAAAATGAAAATTCTTTGTATTTTTAAAATCCTCTCCACCCATTAGCCTCAACACTACATTGCTGCTATACTAACACCTCGCTCGTTATGTATTTACTTTTTATATAACTAAGCAGCACCCTGTCATAAATGAAATATTCATGCAAAAAAAACCCTGCTCAAAATGCATTTATAAAAAGAACATATAAAACTACCATCTGCTCCCACTCCTAGCAAGCCCTTAGATAACCAAGTGTAAGCCCTCTGATTCCACAGAGAGGTAAGGCAATGTATCTGTGATGTATTCCTGAAAGTCAGAACTTCAGACTTTGTATTAAGATGGATCTATGAGCTCTGGCCATCGAAATGCTTAGAACAACATTGATGGGTTTAGATATTGCACATAATGAATTCACGTGCTAGCATATTGTAATGGGTAATCATTCCCAGTCATGTTGTGCTGAAATGAGCTGAAACTCTTCTGGGAAGTTGTGAAAGCATTTTGTAGTCAATTGATACCATAGTACTTTATAATATGCCTTCCTTGTCCAGACATTCCAAGACTCCAGTATGGGCACTTGGATACTTTATTGCTTTTAATTCAGCTACAAAAGCTCAGGATAGTCCTGATATACTGAAGGCGTTTTATTGCTCATATTTGGAGTATCACCACTGCTGCACATAATAAGACACATAATTTTTTCAGTATTGTAAGTTGCACCTTTACCAGTTCCATGAGCACTTTAAAGAAATTCTCCCCTCTCTGTACCCTTCCCTTTCCATGCAACACATTACTGTTTCCTCAGTGCTCAGTGCTATCCACTCTGAACTCTGAATATGGAATTTTCATGTTTTTTCCCTAAGTCAATTAGAATTAAGTTTGCCTGCAAGTGACCAAAAATCAAAGTAATGGTAGCATAAACAAGAAAAGAATTTATTTTAATCCCACAGTAAAGATATCCAGAGGCAGGCAGTCTAGAACAATCACAGTGGTTCCAGGGTCATCATGAAGCCAAGCTCCGTTTTCTTGCTTCTCCACCACCCTCAGTGTATTGACTTATGGTTGAAGATGGCTTCTTCAGTTCCAGTCATTTCCATTGCATTTCCATTGATAGAAAGAAGAAAGCTCTGCTCCCACCTGCCTAAATAAGACTTCCAGGAAGTAATTTTGAATATACTTCTTTAACCAGAACTTAATCACATTGTCATATCTTGCTGCAAATTACTCTGGGAAACATAGTCTTTTAGTTGACACACTGCCACCTGAAATCCATTCAGAGTTCTTGAGTTGTGGAGGAGGGAGAGAACAGACATTGAAATAGGAAACTTGTAGCCTCTGCTTCACTTCATTAAATCAAATCACAACTTGCTGTTACATATCATTTGTTCAGGTTTAGATTTCTGATTGTCTCAATTCATTAAGTAATCTAGATGTTCATCATTCAATAATTAAATTATAGATAAAAATCAACAAAGAGAAGTTCTAAGGTACTTCAATAAGGCCCTTGGCTCATTGTTACACTTTGTTTTGTGTAAAGCAAGTTCTGAGACTGCCTTCAAATAAATTACCATACTTAATTACCTAAGTAAATAACAGAATCCGGCTAATTCTATGGGCCAAGATTTTTGATGTCTACTCATTAGTAGAATGACCCTGTATTTTATGAACCAAACCAAACATTTTTGAGAATGTGAAAGGGAAGGTTATTAATAATTACATTGGAACATCAGGGGTAAGTCAGGATTGTCCAGAGCAAACTGGGATGCACGGTCACCCAGCTCACCCTCCTTGCTGGCTCCCTTCATGTGCCAGACCTCACTTAGGTGTCAGAGCTCCTGCTGGTTTGTCAGTCATTTCTCACCAGAAATGTGTTAGGATACGAAGACAATATGGCAGAATTGGGCTAATATCACATATATGTCATGTCTCTAAATTGGATATAGAAGGAAGCAGCTCTAAAGAGTCTAAATTAACTGAAAAATAACATTAGTGAACTCTTTCCAGCTATCTGTGGTACCGTGAAGCCAAAATTGTTCCAGGAAATAGGTATGAGAGATGAACTTCTACTCCTAGTGCTCAGTCTAGTCAGAAGGGATTCTTAAATAAGGGAATCTGTGGGTTTGTAGTATTTCTATCCATCATTTGGAATAGTTTGTCACTTTAATCTATAACCTGTGATGGTTGACAGCTGTCAGTTGGGAGGACCTGCTTTGGCTAAAGGCCAGCCACAGAGAGCTAGCCAAGAGTGGGACCCAGGCTGACAAGACTGTCTGCTTTTCTTCACGGACACTAACATGTTATTAGCTCTGAAAATTGTCTATGACAGAACCTAACACTAGGCCCTACCTTTTTCTTCATTCCCATATATTTGTGTATAATTTCCTCTGAAGCATATTCTATCTGAAAAAGATTACTATTAAACTGTACCTTATTGATCTGGAAGCTTCCAAAGTTGCTTAATGCTCAACCAGGGAGAAACAAGGGCACGAAGAGATTTCAGATGAGTAACAATCATTGGAAATATTCCTAAACACCCATAATCTATATTAGATTTTCTTTGTTGACTTCTGAAGTCTTCTTTCACTAAGTGAATTTACAAGCAGCAGTGTATCATGCTAGTTCAAAATGTGGATTTTCAAGTCAGATTCCTGAGTTAAAATCCTTGCTATCGCTTAATTGTGTAACTCTGGGCATATGATCTATCCATAAAATGAAGATAATATTAATAATTACCTCATGGTTGCTTGAATATTTACTGAGTTAATATATTTAAAGTGCTTAGAGTAGTGCCTGGCATACAGGAAGAGCTTTTTAAGTGTTTATTATTTAAAAACTAAAGATGGGCACAAGATATAAAACTTGTCTATGGATCTAATTAGACTCAAGGAGTTCAAAAGGATGAACCCATCCTCTATAAGAACTCATCCTTCTCATGGCATCACAGTCTTTGCTAAGCTTACCACTTTCTTCTATGCACCCAGCCTCTAAATCAGTCTTCATTCTTTTTCCTGTTCTCCTCTTCTTCACACCCAAAAGTATTCAAGTCTCTTCCAAAATCTGTTCTCTTGTTTCTTTTCCCACTGACACTGACTTTATGCAAACTCTCTTTTACTCATTGCCCAAGTACCAATAGCCTTCTTAGCTTGTTTTTCTCTCTCTCCCAAGTACCAATTGCCTTCTTAGCTTGTTTTTCAATCTCCAGGCTGCTCGCTTCAAAACAATATTTATGCAGATTAGGAACATCCATGTTAAAATCCCTACTGTGGATCCTCCTTGCCCACAAGAATCTCTAACATACCCACCATGGCATTTAACAATTTTATGATAAGGTTCCCACCTACCTTTCCATTCACATCTTCCTCTGCCCTCATACTCCAGATAAAGCAGATAATTAGCTATGATTTTTAGAACCCTAATAGTTTTCCCCACACTCTTCCAACTCAATGGAATGTCCTTGTGCTCCCCATATTCTGAATATTGAAGGTTACCTATTTTAAAGGCCCAGCAGAAATGCAAATTTCTACAAAAAGCTTTTCAGAGGTACATGTACTATTTCCCCCCTTGGAGGTTCTGGAACTTGCATTTCTGACAGATCATTGCATTGCCCTCTAGGTTGTAATTTCTTATCAATGCCTCCTCAAGGTCTTAATCCCTGTGTCCTTCATCTCTGCACTTCCTAGTAAAGTCCCTCCTCTTACACACTGGAAAGTCCTGGGCCACTGAATGTGTTGTGAATTTTTTGCAATATTTTAAGGAGTAGACCTATGAAAGCTAAAATCTAACCCATCCTCTGTCTGTCAAGTATTGTGACACTGTCTATGTCTCCATAGAGGGAGAGCCTTTTTTAGTCAACTTACCCAGGGTCTGACAAAGAGGCTGCCTCATTCTTTCCCTCCCTCCAGTAGGCAAGCTGTGTACTCTCTCAGAGGGACACCTTTTTCTAACTCAAATACAGGTGCAATTTTGCCTAGCAGTGATCCTGGGTTCATAATGGGTTCTTAAAACAAACCAAAATTTTCACAGACTTGTGACAGATGTTAATGACACTATGGCAGAAAACTCAGACCTTACAGATTCTGGCTTCTCTACTGTAGGCACTTTCCTTCTCCAAGTAGACCACAAAGGACAGTGATGATGGACAAGAAGGGACATGGTCATATGAGCAATTGCAGCTTATGGTTGTAAAATGCTTGAATTTGTTAGGACCAGAGAGGCTACAAGTAACAAAAAGATTTAAGAGTATAGAATGTTCAAATATGAATGAAGCTTATCCCTTTCTCACATAATATTCCAAAGAGGAAGATCTTGGTTGGCAGGCAGCTGCCCTCCACATGGTGATTCAGAGATGAATCTGCAAGGTGGATAAGGAAGGGCATTTTGTATAAAGGCACAGAGAAATGAAAAACCATAGCAGGTTCAGAGAACTACAAACTGTTTTGCCTAGCTAGTGCACTAGAATCTGGTGTGGCAAAAGACAAAGGGAGCGAGATAGGCAGGGCCCAGAATGTGAATCTAATTGAAAGTCCCATAAAGAACTGTACTTCATCCTTCAAGTGATAGGAAGCCACCGGAGTGTTTCTTGGTTTATTGTTGTTTTCATTGTTGTCACTGTTGTTTTTATTTAGTCAGAATGGTTCATGTCATTTGATAGGGAGGTTACTGCCCTTATTATATAAGCTAGACTACTGTGAACAGAAATGCAGGATCACCAACAAGGCAAAAAACTGACATTCCAGAAACATGATGGGGTCCAAAGCAAGGCAGTGGCAGGGCAACGGGAACGGAGGGAGAAGCAAAGTGCAATTTAGGAAGCAGGTCAGAGGAGGCTTGGTGATTATCTAAAGATTGGAAAGAGAAAGTTGAGGATGCCGCAGCTTTCTGGCTGAATGGAAACTTGTGTCTGTGCCTACAAAAACTAAAAGTTATTCCTTTCTACTTTAACACTGAATTTAGTTGTGTTATCTAATAAGATTTGTTATTCTGGTCACTAGTGAACAAACTGAACAAAAAATAAATGCCCTTTCTACCACTAATCCTCCAGAGGTCGTGCAGATAGAGACCTGTCAAGGTGGAACATAAAAGCCCATCATAGTGTCAAATAAACTCTCCACGATCCCTGTTGGTTAAGCAGGAAAGACAAGAACTGACTGGGACCTTTCAGAGATAGTTGCCTGGCCTAAATATCACCCAAAAAACATCTATTGGAACCTCAAAATAGAATTAGCTGTGTCTATTCTGAAGTTGCTATTCATTTATGCATTGTCTTACTTTGTTTTAGAAAGAATTGGAATCTGAAAATTTGTAGTCCTCAATAAAAATCAGCATATATTAGATTACATGTTCTGTATGGCTGCAGAGTATTATAAAACTAGAAGCAATTACAGAGACTTGTGCTTATTGCTCTTTTTTCCCCAGCAATGTGGAAAAGGCACACTGGCCTCTTGACTCCATCTCCCAGGGTTTAAAGGAAACAGGAAATGGTTTGACTCTGCACTGCCATATGAGGCTGGCTGAAGATGGCACTCTGAGTTGAACTGGCATAGCTCTGCAGCAATGGAATGGTGTTTCTTGATGGGGTTGGATGGCATATGTAGTTTTGTATAATGTTTTAGTACATCTTAAATCAAGTTGCCCAATTTAAGCTAAGCAAATGTTCTAATCTCCACTGGCCCTTCAATTCACACCAATCTATTGCTTGGTCAAATCACACTTCCCTAACTGTGCTCTGCTAATTTTCCATGGTGCTGAAAAGACTTTCATTATCATGGGCATTAATAAACTAATACACTCAAGTATGCTTTAAATAGTTCAATGTTTTTATTTATTTTAATTATATTATCCTATAGTAGTTAACTGTTTGACTTTTTTTTGGTGAGTAAATGAGAAGTTTCTCAACCTGTATAAAATAAAGTGACAATAATTGAAAGCAAAAACGGTTATTAGATCTTCAATCAGTTTCCAGATTGCTTTATACCTTAGAGACAAATTACCTGTATTGATATATCCAACAGTAATCAAAGAATGTCTACATCACCCCACTGTGGCTTTTGTGCAAGAGAAGGGATCAGCTTGAAAGAAACATTGAGTGTTGCGCATTTCCTACAACATGATGAGTAGCCAAGTCCTCAAACCACTGCTGGTTTGTTATATATTGGAATCATGTTTGACAAATTTGAGGATGAATATAAATATGTTTGCTTTATAACTTAAATCTTCTATTTGAACTTATCTAAATAGGTGGTTCACCATTATCACTACAGATCTAGATTATGTCTCAGATTTTCCACAATCACTCAAATGCAAGTCCAAGGTCATGTCTTCTTTATTCTGTGTTCCTGGATCTCACACCCCAAGGCACATTTTTGGCAAAATTGAATGCATGAGTGACAATTCCTAGTGTGCAGCACCACAGGGAAAACAGCTACATTTTGATAGTGATATGGAGTGACTTATGTAAGCTACTGGCATCTTGCAAATCTTACCAGTTGAGTAGCATCTAAGGGTGAAGTCATGCAGAAAGGCAAAAGGTGATACAAAGAATACCTGGGCCTATAACAAATTCTAACTGATAATCTACATGTCTGTAGAGTTTCAAAGTGTAGAAGAGGAAAGTTCTGATCAAGGAATTAGGATTTAATGAAATGTACTGAATGTCTGTATACCCCAGCCCCCAAAATTCGTATGTTGAAATCCTAACCACCAATGGGATGGTATTAGGAGGTGGGGTCTTTGGGAAGTGATTAGGTCATGGGGTGGAGCCCCTATGAATGGGATTAGAAGGGACCCTCCAGAGCTCCCTCCCTCCTAGCATGTGAGTACAATGAGAAGCCGGCCATCTGTCAGACACTAGGTCTTCCAGCACTTTGATCTTGGACTTCCCAGCCTCCAGAACTGTGAGTAATAAATGTCTGTTTATACTGCCCAGTCTGGTATTTTTGTTATAGAAGCCCAAATGACAAGACAGTTGGTGTTAAAACAGGGCACCCCTAGGGAGTACCCTCGCTGGATTGCCATAGGCCATTTACTTTCCCTCGACATACTGTGAGGTCTCTGTCACAGAGCCCACACAGCGACCTCAAGCCTTCCCTGCTTTATACTTCCCCGTGCACACCCACCCTGGCTGTACCATCACCCTGCTGCAGCAATTGCTCAGATTGTCATATGAATGAAGATAGAATATACTTGCGAGCATTCAGACTGAAGATGCTCTCTCTTCTCTGATTGTAATACTTGCTGCTGCTTTCTGCCTCCAGCAGTTTGCTTCAGATTAATTCTTCCTGCTACTTTCCCTGTCTTGGTCTCTCTTTGAACACTCACCTGTGGGCTGTTTGGAGAACATTAGCCTCATTCCATTGTTTTAATATGATCATTCTTTCTAGCCTCTTAGATCACCAGGAGAAGTAGATGGAGGGAGGAATGGACTTGTTTTTCATTGCAGGCTGCAGTCCGGACCCTTCGGAAACATGAAAATTCTTCAGTCACTGGATCAGCCCATTTTGCTGATCAGATAAACTTTCTTGGATGTGAGAAATATTTTCTACTTGTTTTTTTTAATGTTTAGTTTTCTTTTCTGTGGTCAGTGTTATATAGCTTCACTTTCTTCTTTATTCCTGATTTTATTTCATCTAAGTCTGCTGCCAGCACTTGCCAAATTTCTTTATCATCTGTCTCTACTGGCAACTTAACGTTCTTGAGCCAATGGTGTCAAAGCAGAATACATATGGATGTCGTCAATCTCACATGGTGCGCCTTGGAATAATATGTGATGCCTATCAGATATTTAGGCCATGAGCAGAGCAAAACATGGGTGACCCTATAGTCTCTAAATATAAGTGCTCTCTCCCTAACTCTCTATTCCCCCTCCTGTTACTTTAGCTCAAATGGAAATCTTCAGGGTCTCTCTACAGACAAAGCATGCCTTCTGCCTTATTCTCAGCCTCTTATGTAGCTTTCTTCTAAGGCTTGGGACCACCCTGCATCCTAGGCCTCATTTGTTCATGGTCTAGCACCCTGCACAGTGCTTGCTAATCCTTTGCTTCCTCACCCTTCAGTCATTCTGTTCTGATCCTGCTCTACAGGAGAGGCTACGTTCAAATCCCAATGCAGTTGTGTCAGAAAGCACTCTCATGACTAGCCTTTGTTTTTGCTGGGACCCAACATGAACTTGGACAGTATCCTCTGGGCATTTTGCCTTCACCCTAGGCAGGCACTTGAGCCAAACTGGTCAGTGCCCTGCACCTTAGTGAATGAGACTCTGTGGTTCAAGCCCACTCTCCCTCCAGGTGGCTGTGCATTAATGCCAAAGCTCATGTCATATCATCACATCCGATCCAGATCTTGTGTATTCTCTGCTGGATTCTCTTTTCTCTAGACCCTCGCTGGCAACTTGTTCATTTCTTCTTTACTCTTCATCTCTCTTTAAAATGCACCCTCACCAGGTTCCCTAATCACACAACACAATCCAGCTCAGTGGAGAACATACTAAAGAAATATCTATTTCATTGTCATTGAATAAATTAATTAGCTAGGACTTTAACGGAATGTGCTAATAACATCTCTGTTATTATCATTTTAGAAGTATTCTCCCCTTTGTCTTGTTTCCTCAGAGCTCAAACGTAAGCAGAGTTGACATTCATTGAACACTCACTATTTGATAGTCACTGGGCTCATAATTCAGTACTACTTCAATCTTTAGTGTGTCCATATGACGGAGATACCATTTTAACCCCACTTTCTCTGGAAGAGCTTTAGACTTGGAGAGATTAAGTAATCTGCCTATAGTTAGCCAGATAATAAGTGATAGTCAAGATCTGAACACGGAGGTTCTTGCTCTTATCCTTGGTTACACTTATACTGCATTCCCTGAAAGAAGTGCTCCTTATCCTTCACAACCTTTTAAGTCCATTTAGGTATCAGTTTCCCAGGAGATAATTATTTTACTCATTCACCAAAGATTTTCTGAGCACTTAGTAAGTGCCAATGACTGTAGTGAGCCCTGGAGACATATCAGTTATCTAAAGAAGTAGGAGCCACTCAGAACCAGCTTCATATTCAGGTAAAGATGTCTGGCTTAATGAGTTTGCCCGCAAGAGGAGGTGTTCGGCACCCCGAGGAATGCTGGACACCTTCACGGCAGGCCATGGGCACAGATGGCCATACTGTGCTGAGAAGTTAACTTTTTCAAGTTGACATAGATGTGTAGTTAAAGACTCATATCTTAAATACAGTTTTCCCAACTCCCCAGCCAGGGCTTTCACTCACACACCACATAGTTTCCTGGGGAAAGGATGGGGTACATGTTAAAGCCAAAATTTCCATGGCCATTGGCAAAAATCTCATGACCATGGATCAGTTTCTCAGAACAAAACTCCTTCATTTAAGCCATTACCCATGAAACACTTCTAGAGTTTTTCAGTGTTATCTGACAATTAGGCAAGGAGATTATGTACATTTATAGGACTAGCACATACTACTATGGATTGCATCCAGTGGGGTATGGAAGTGGGGAAAACCAGAAAATTTAGAGAGCCTAATCTTTCCCATTAAACCTGCTTGTTAATCAACATCACCTCATGTTATTGTCTCTTCTCCAGACCTATCATCCATATTCATCTAGGCAACATTCTTGGATTTTCGCTGCCACGGAGGATATTAGGTTAGCATGACTTAGTTTCATATACTCACCACATTCTCTTATCAGTTTACCCCTCTTGCAGTTCATTCTGGTGCTTAAGAGTATAATCTCCTTGCCTCCCCCACCCCATCCCTTGCAGTGTGTAGGTACTTTGTTTTTTCCTTCCACACACTTGCTTTGTGCTATATTTAACTCCTGTACATTAGCATTAATATCCAGCCGCACAAATGAAGTTGCCGCTGTGCATTACTTCCACCAGGTACAGTAGGGGTTTATTCCACTAATTCCTTTTGGGGATAGGGCAACAGATGCAAATACAATACAAAAAGGGCTGAACCTTCTCTCCATAGTATATTGAATACAAATCTTTATCAGGTTTTTATGTGCATGATTTTATTCTTTTGCTTTTCACCTACTTTTTTGCCTTTGGTTTTGGCTGGCACACAAAGCAACTTAAAAAAGGGAGGCTGACAAAATAAATGTTCCCCTGAAAAGAACATGCTCTTAACATAAAAAGCAACACAGAAGATTTGTGACACAAATTATTCTTGTACGATTCCCAACTGCCTAGAACAATGCCTAGTACATAGTGGGTCCCCCAATAAATTGTTTAATGAAAAAAGCAGATGTGATTTCTTCCATTCTGGCTAGTCTTCCTTTGATAAGAATCCCATTTATGTGGAGAAAGGCAAGACCCTGAACCAGAAAGAGGTATAGTCACTACAGACTACTTATTAGTCTAATTTCTTTTTTCTTTTTCTCTTCCTTTTTAAACTTTTGATCCATGAAATCTCTTCCTCCACCATCTGAATACTTTCATTTGCCTTTTTAAAAAATTGTTTAAGCATTTAGACCACAATCACTGTCCTATGAGAAAAAATCAATTTATTCAAGGTTTTTAATCCAAGTAAAAAAGCAACTTTTTCTGCCTTGATTTAACTTTGTTTTTAAAAAGAATCAAAAAAACAATATTTATTTGATTCTTAGGTAGCAAAAATTTATTTAATGAATATACTAAATATGTAAGACAGGTTACAATTTTATTCAATTAAGGAAATGGGGATGGTTTGTGGAAGACAGAGAGGGAGAAAGGAGGGCAAAAAGCCCTGGGGTGAGTAAAAACATTCATATGTGAAAGAAAAGGGTGAGAAAGAGAAGCGAGTTCTATGGGAGGAAAGTGGGCTCGAGACTGAAAAATTCATGGGAAGTTAATGGCTAAAAAGGAGGGGAGCTCTTTATATACCCTCAGAGGTCTTTCTGCAGGACTTCTGTGAGAAGAGCAGGGCAAATGCGGAGAGCAGTGTGACTTTCTAAGTCACTTCAACCAGGAACACAGGGGATGGTCTTTTCTTGAAGACCCAGACCCCATCTATGAATCTTACCTCCAGCTCCTTGGCCCTTCAGCTACTTCAGGGAGGAAGCACACTGGAGCTACAGGCAGCTTCTAGGGTGACATCCAAAGTCAGAGAACTCTGTGCAGAAGTGGTTCCACCTGGTATAAATAAGCATGCACTCAAACTATGGGACTTCCATCTAATTAAAGAATCTACCCACTAAAGAGAAGTCAAGCCAGGGTTGATAATATACATGTATATTGACACACAGACATTGCCCATTCTAACTGGTTCATGCTGATGCTTTGTTTATAAATATTTTGAGTATTACTAGATACTTCAGGATAGCATCTTTAAAAAAAATGTAGAAAATATTTTAGATTACATGCACCTCTATTTCTTTAAATACATCATTTCAAGCAAGTTAGTTTCATTCACTCATTCATTTATTCCTTTTTTTTTTTTTTCACCCAAAATGCATTTATTGAGTGCTTACTGTCTCTAAGCAATGTGCTAAGCAAAGGGAAATAAGGTCTGAGGTAAAACTGGTATCCTGAAGTAGGGTGTCTTGCCAATGGGTTTTAGCCCAGGGCAAGTTCACTATGGATTCAGTGAGACCGGAGGAATGACAATGGAGCGTTCTTGGGATGAAAGGGGTTTATTACCCGGCTTGTTCTCCCCCGGCCAGGCCATAAATCAAGCACTAGAATTACGTCTGCATCCAACAGTCAGTAGGTCTGTAATCCTTCATCTCCGCCTCTGCCCAGAGCACTGGGCAGAGCTCTTTATATAGTGACTCAATCAGTAATAGCTTATTGCCTACGGGTGTGGAAGCCGTAGCCTAGAAGCAGGTCAGTTACATCATTAAGCAGTTTAGGTTCAAGTGAGGATCCTGGCTGTAAGAACCACCACTTTATCCACATAGGGTACTTGTAGATCATTCTTAGAAAATTATATTTTGTTCTGTTTTTAAGAGAGAACCAATGAAGAGTTTTAGCAGGAGAGTAGAGTAGTCAGATTTTACTCAGCAACATCACTCTGAGAGCCAGATGGAGCAGCCAGACTAGTCAAAATACTGTTGCAATAGCACAGGTAAGAATGATGATCACTTTAACCAAACAACAACAAAGAGACTCACTGAAGAGATACTTAAAAGTGGGAACAACAAGATATGGGGACACTTTCAGTGTTCAGAGTTAGAGGAGTAAAGGGAGCAGGATGATCATCAGGTTCCTGGATGGGATGCACAGAATGTCTGAGATCGCTTCTGTAGGGTAGTCTTGGCAAAGGGGAACATGTGCATGGAAGGGAAGAGGCAGAAAAGTGGGGCACCAAAGGGAGAACCATGAGAACAGGAAGAGCGGAGAGCAAGGCTGGGAAGGTATCCTCAGAGTTAGAGAGGAAATCTCGGCAGTGCAGTGCTTTAAAGTGGAGACTAAGAGTGGAGATCTTTTCTAAGACATTAAAATAGAAGGAAGGATGATATAGTGAGAAGTGGGCAAGGTCTGGAGTTTCACTGATATGACATTAAAACAGCTGCCACTTATTTGTTACAAAATATTAAGCAAATTACTCAACAATTCCCAGATTTTTTTTCTAAATCTATAAAGTAGAGATAACATCTGGTACATGGGATGGTACTTAGTAAGTTTATAATTATTTTAGTGCTGAGCACTCTACCAGAAGATTCTATTACTGTTTCTTTCCCCTTTAGTTCTACCCTCCTCTAGGCCATCAGCCTGGGGGCTCTTTTTCAAAAAAGAGGTTAGATTAAACCAGTGCCCTGCTTATCATCCCTCATGGTACACCTTTACCTACAGAATAGGGGCCGCAGGTGGTCCTTCAGGGTCAGTCCTCACACACCCGGTCAAGCCCACCTGTCACTATTCTGGCACCTCATTCCAGCTATACCACATTTATGACACTGTCCTTTCATACCTTCAAGGCTTTGAACAAACTGCTTCTTCCTAGACTGTCCTCACCTAGTTCTCTTTATCAACTCTCCAGGACTTAAGTTCAAAAACCTGGTTTTCCACGTGGACATCCTTAACTTGACCCCTAACTGTAGCTCTGGGTGGTGCGGGAGGAGGGGGAAGCCAAAGGGCAGGTTGGGTTAAAGGGATTTATTTCTCACAGCTTTCTCCTGTTAGTCTCCTCCACCAGGGCCGGCGCTCTACCCCCCTACGCCTGCCTCTTCCTGCAAGAACTCAGCAGGCAGGCCCTTGGGGACCCGCACGCACCAGACCAGTTAGGAACCAGGAACAGAGGGGAGGAGAGAATGGCTGTTTTCTCTCTACCCCTTGCCCCAGAGTGACCAGAGGCTCTGCTGTGGTAAACTTCTATTGTATGTAAACGGACAAAGGCCAGATGGGAAATTCTGGGTGAAACCTTACATTTACCCCATGCAAACCCGCACAATCCACATACCAAAATCCTTCTTCCTTGCAACCATAATATTTTATAGATTCTCCTAGTTATACTTAAGCAATATTTTAACTATTTAAATGTTAAGTGTTTATGTGTTTGAGTATCTCCCAGCAGACTGATAGATCCATAAAAGAAATATGATTTCTCACTGTATCCTCAGTAATTTTAGAGAGTAATGCTCAATAAACATCTACTTAATGAATGTCTTCTTTTAGTGTAAGGCCATGGGTTTCACAGGTTAAGTATGCACTGAATTAAACATTTGAAACCCATATAAAAAAAAGAATAATTTAGGACAGTACTTTCTTGGGAGTGTGTGATCAGTTGCCTTCCCTGAAGCTAGATTAGATTTGAGGTTCAGCAGATAATTACTCCACTAGCAAGATCCAGACCCTAAAATCACATGGCCCTAAAGATTTCTTCCCCGCCCTAATTTCTGATCTATTATGGAACTGATAAGTAGTTTGAGAGATGAAGCACAGTGTAGTAGTTAAGAACATGGATACTGGAGTAGAACTGCCTGGTTCAAATCCCCTTCACTGGTCATTATTAACTATATGATCCTGGGCTACTTACTTAACCTCTCCATTGCTCAGTTTCTTCATTTATAAAATGATGGTGATAATAATGGGACATACCTCCTTAGAGTTGTTATGAGAAGTGATTTAATACAAATGAGGGGATTAGAACAATGTCTGGCATCAGCAATAAGTCTTAGATTATATGGTGACTTCTTTGAAAGATAATGGTACCTAAAATCATACATATCCATGTTGCTCTTTGTGCATATACACAATTAGCAGGTAAGTACCATATGCCGTTAGAATTTCATAAAAGCCCCAAGGGAGATCCAGATCCTATAATGGCCCTTAAATCAACATGTTTTCTATCCAGATCTTATAATGGCCCTTAAATCAACATCTTCCTATCATCTTTCTGAGCTCCTTCTCCACTATCTGGTGCATTCAGAATAAGCTTTCTAGGGAAGAATGAAGGACAGGCAGAGCACTCGGGATGAAGTTTTGTTTTTAACAAGGAATTTGATAAGAACACATACCAGTGATGCCAGTCAACAAATACTCTTTAATACTTGCTATGGTTGAGGCACTGTTCTAGGTACAATGAGGCCAGTCAGTCTCTTTTATTCGGGGCTGTTTGAAAGATCTCTAAAATCATAGAGACTTCCCATGATTTTTAGCCTTAAAGGATCCTTATACTAGGACAAGGAAGAATTCAAGGTGGTTGTTTTCTCCCCCCTGCTTTGTACTTTCTTTTTTTTGTTTTGTTTTCTACAAAGGCACTCTTATCAATGTATGTAGGTTCTATGATGATAGCTGCTATATAAACACAGGCAGAGAGAATGAGGAGGAGGAGGTAATCAACTCAATTGTATAAGACTTTCTTTAGGAAGCATTAGAAAGGTTTTCCATGTTTCATCCTTATCCCCAAAGAGGCAGAGATGTGTTTTATGAGAGACATCCTTACAATCAGCCCTAGAACACAATGCTGACTCCAAGACAGAGTCCACTCAGTTCTTCCACCTGACTGTGCAAAGAAATCCATGTTCCCTTCCTGCTTTTCCCTCTCTATGTAAATAACTGTTTTATAAAAGGGAAAATGGAAAGCAAGCCTTTCAAACAGTTGTCATAAATTAGAATAAATTGCATTAATTCAAAATGTAAAACTAGGAGAGCCAGGAGAACATGCAACATATTTTCCCCAAATAACACTGTGAACAAGCACAAGTGTATACTCTGGGCATATGTATATCTTTCATCTGACTGACAGCCTGAAGGATAGTCCATGTGATTTTTGTGTTGCTGAGGTGGAAACAATCTTTATTTGGATTGAATAGCAGAGTAAACAGGAATGAATAAGAGACACAAAAGTTTACAGTACAGATGGTTTTCTGATTCTTTTTAAAAAATTGTATGCCTTATCAATTAAAGGTACACTTGCCTTTTGTTCTTGTCAACTGACCTAGAGTCTTTTCATAGTTGTACACCAGAAAAATTAGAGGTGATCAGTAAATCACGTTTAGTGTTTAACAATGCCACACAGGTTAAATGTAACAGTCAAAGAATATCTTCTCTATATCTGTAAAAATTAATATATTTCTTATAGTGGATTATGCAAGTCGTTAAGGAAACTAAGAACCTTAATGATAAGCCAATTAAAAATTTAAAGAGAGGAGGATATCCATATATATGTTGTATATATATATATATATGTACACACATATACCCATGTTTATGGGGAGAATGGATAAAAGATTTTGATGATTTAAGGAAAATATTAAAAGATGTGCCAAAAAGTGCTCTCCAGAGACTCAGAAGACTTTGACTGAGCATGAGTTATGCCTACCTGCAGGTAGCACACACATGTGCACCTAGGAGCCTTCTTCCTACAACTGGAAGGACGTTTTCCTTCCCACACAGTCATCTGGCCCTGTCATCCAAATGAACTGCCTTGGGTAACACGAGGCGGGGATAACATAACCATCCATCTTCTGTCAACAAGGCCCCCCACCTCCTGCACATTCTGGGAGGCAAAAGGCCATTCTGATTGAATTATCCAAAACTGTGATAGAGATGTCAAAATGTAAAATTAAACAACACTGCTTAAATATTTACTGAGCATCTCCTTTTCATCCATGTCAAATAGTGCCTTTATCCCCAGTGTTTTTTGACCACAAAATGTAGGACAGTTGACAGGTCTAATTCAGAGACACCTGTGAGAAGAACGGGCAAATACACAGGTCTGGCTTCTAGGCTCGTCCTCGATTCTCAGGCTCTTCTGCCTGCCTTAAAAAAACTAGCTATGGCTCTCAAGGGTACTCTAATCTGGAACAATTTCTACAAAACAATCAATGGTATATCATCATTTCTTTCCTTTTCCCAAAGAACAGGATGCACAGAAAATAATGCACATGTAGGAAAGAGTTGAAAGCCTAATGCACATAGGAAACTTGCTGCCCCTCCAAATCAGCACATCAGGCCACCAGATACCAGTCTCGGGCAGGAGTTAGTCACCGTTTTCTTACACGAGACATACTCTTCTCCCAGGACTGATCTATCTTCTTCCTCTCTACATAAAGAATTAGCTGAACAAAGTAAAAATACGAGGACTCTGGGGCTGCAGATGGCTGACCAGCTGTTTCTGGGTGACTCCCCATGAATCAGTGCCTCATCTGAGCTTTAGTGCTTCCATGTTTTGGGAGCAAAGTATTCTGCATTTTGAAAAAGTAGTTCATGGAAAATAATACAGCAAACTAACATTTATAGAAAACCACAGTAATCTTGTAACAAATGTCCTAAATTATGTACTCAAAGGCAGATCCAATTTTACCCAGGGTCCTCTGTCTGCAGTGCCTGCAGGACACTTTTTGTTGTTGTTTATAACTGCGACTCCTCCCAACCCCCCAACCCAAATGCCTCTTTTTTAATGATACACCACTTTATACAATATACCACACAGAAGACAGAATTCCAGCCTGCAGAAGAGGCAATGGGGCTGGGGGTAGAGTATTTAAAGGACTTTACTTTTCTGTCCCTTTTGCAGTTTCATCTCATAAATTTTCATTTAAGTTGATGGGAAGATTAATGCTGCTTTTGAAAGCTTCCTGGTTTCCTTTTGGACAATATTCATTCCTCAGTGCCTAAGTGCAATTTTGGGGATATTGACAAAATAAAAGTAGAATGGAACTTTATATTCCATCCTCTCCCACTCTCCCTCAAGGCGGAAGTTCTGGCAAGGCAAGAGTTTCACTCAAGCCTCTTCAATTTTAGATGATTGTTTGATGTGGGTATCTCTAAGAGGGTTTATTTTAATACACAGAGGAGCAGAGATAGCTCCAAATGCCAGTTATCAGGAAAGAGGCATTTTATTTGATGGGAGCGTAAGAAACCTTCTGTGATCATTTTTATTCAATGAAAGCCATTCCTTTGGGTGGGAGAGTCAAATGCTAGTACCGGCACATGCTGCCTGCATACCAGCACGAGCCGGGAGGAATGCAGCTCTCTGTATCTGATGGCAGCTGCTAAGTGAAATGGAACGTCCAACAGATGGCTGCACTGTCATTGCTGGGGGAGGAGAAGAGGGCAGCTATTTTGGTTTTTCTGTTGAGTGTGTGTGTGAGTGTGTGTGAGTGTGTGAGTGTGTGTGTGTGTGTGTGTGTGTGTATGTGTGTGTAATAGGATTTGTTCTCCACTACCTGAATCTCTCTGGTGTTATCAAGGGCTTTTATTCACTTTGAATCTTAGAACTAGAACAGGCGCTGAAGATCATCTCATCATTTGACATGTAATGGAGGAGAGAGAAGATCAAGGGCACATAGCTTGTTAACGCCCAAAGCAGAACTTTTTCATTAGGTCATACTACATAGAAGTCATGCATTCTGTTTACTTGAGTAATGGTACTTAACACTTGGGATAAGTAAACACTATGTAAGTTATAGTTGCAAAGCCTGAAAAGTACCTGCACATATTGTTTGTTTTAAAATCTTATGAGGGAGTTGCCTTGCAATTCTCACCTTGGAAGAAAGAATTAAGACACTTTATAAGCTGTGACATCAGGTCTTTATTATACACTGTAGTAGATATCTGCAACAATATGACCAAATTTAAGTAACATGCTATGGAATATTAAGATTCTATAGTAGTTTTATATTCCAGAATACAAAGAGTTAAATTTCTAAGTCAAAGCTTTCAAAGGCCATGGTAAAAAGGCAAACAGAAACGTGCTGAGGTCCCATCATGACCTGTCTGCAAAAGGTCTCCATCCCCACTTCTGATGGGAGCTCTGGGCCAGTGGTACAGTCACATGGCTCACCCATTGGTTCATGTTTTTTTTCCAGAAATAGAATCAATAGAGAACAGACAAACCCACAGTTGCCAGTTTGTACAGTCTTGTGGTTTCTGTCAGGGGCTACAGACTTGAGCAGGTCTACCAGATAATGAAGGCAAACTATTTCAGTTCCTGTGAGCCCAGAGTGCCTCGGCAGAGTTCTGGTTTCAAACAAATGAGTAACAAATTAAAAGGTACAGTAAAATAAGGGGGTAGTTAAAATATATTAACTAAAATCAATGGAGGAGAAACGTAGTTAAAAACCCTGCCTTCTCAGCAATAGTCTGTGATGTATTCTGTTAATCTCTTAAAATTAATGTTAAAAGCCTTTCAACAGACAGTCAATATATTTGGGTGGTTGAGCAAGTATATCATCCTGTCCCAGTGGTTGCATTAAACACAATGCAGAGGCTCCACTCTCTGCAGGAAATGAACAGGGGTCCATCCAATGGAAGTTCCACCTCAAGGAGACCAGATGCTTTTCCCAAAACTGCCTGTGGAGCCAAGCCGAGTATTATCTCTCTCTTCCCCTGCCTAGGTTCCCTGCTGACGTCAATGAGAGCCCTGGAAATGAAGTGGGATCAGAATACTAGAAGCATAGCCTAATAATAGAACAAAAATGGAGAGCAGATAGAAAGTAGAGCTTCTCAATAATGTGAGACCTAATGTTATAAGTTTGTTCAGGAAAAGAAAACAGCAGCAAAGCAAAAAGGACTGTAAGGAGACATGCTGCTAAAATTCTGGAATATGGCTGACTAGGAAAACACCTAGATATTTTAAAACCTTCCAGAAAAAGACTGAAAATTAAACAGGAAAAAAAAGCAAAATCAATTTTGGGGTTAACTGCAAACACCACCCTAAGTGTGCCCTGGTGTAAGAAAGACACAAAAGCAGAAGCATAAAACTAGAGCAGATTAACAGCTTCCTTTACCTATGATTTGTACATAATTTTATACATGGTATCTTCACCTGACCTGTAACAATCTGCTGTACCTATGGATAAGTTATGTTGGGAGAACACAGGTACGAACTTTGAACAAGGTGCTAAAATGAGTTGAAATAATGGGTCCAAAGTAAAAGGTTTTGCAAAGGGGCCCTGTCATACCCATAGCTCATAAAATGCTCTCACAATTTACACCTGCATCCCCATTGTGTGTGTGTGTGTGTGTGTGTACACATGCACATGTATGTAATCAAAGCCACCAAGGACTACTCTTCTCTCTTAGTTCATTTTCTGGGATGAGCAGCAAAGTCTTGAAACAAACCTATTCTGAATTTTTACTAACTGTGTATACATTTTGACATAAGATTTTTAGATATACTTAATTAATTTGACTTATAAACATATGTGATTTTTGATATGGACAAAGAAGGCCCAAAGATATTGAGACTGAGATATAAAGGAAAATCTCTATTTCAATACTTGTTCTATCTGCAAATCATCAAGAAAGTCTGTTTCCTAAATACTCTGTATTTTCTTTTAAGAATTGTCTATTTGTTGGGAAAGATGATGAGGTAGCTTTAGAACACAGCTCTATTTTTTCTCATTATTTTCATTGTTCAACCATTGAAGGGATTATGAAAAAAAGAAGCCAATTTTTAAAAATTTTCCCTTTTTTGGCTTATCACTTTAATGGTTCTTGGGCTCTGTCTCTAGCACTCATAAAAAAGAAATCTTGTTTCTTTAGGTATACTTCTAGGTTCTGCCCCCCTAACCTCTCAGTCTGGCTAGTCAGCATTTTCCTTTGAGTATCCTTCTTACTCTGCCTGATCTTTTGATTTCTGTATTTCAGACCCTTCCTTACCCCCAAGGTCACTCCCCCACTTCTGACTTCAACTTTCATCTCCGTCTGCTCCTCACCCCATGGATGAAGGTGGGCCTGGTCCAGCCCCTGCCAGGCTCCTGGATGCCTAGCCTGGCAGAGCCCCAGGCCTCCTGCCACCACCTGCCACCTCTAGAAGAAGCTAATGGACACCCATCTCTGCTTGAAAGGTCCTCAGCCAGAAAGATAACTGGGAACTATTCTAAATTAGTGAACCCATGATACAGTGTGAATGCCTGGGATTAGAGACACAGGAATCAAAGAATTTTAAACATAAAAGACACTTAGAGTTCACTTTATAGTAGAGGAAACTGTGCTCCAACCTGGTCCATAATCCAGACTTCCTATATGAAGAGAGTGACATAATACATGTGAACTGTTTTATAAACTATGCAGCAACTATATAGCACTATACTGTATGCTTAGAAAAGTCGATGTTTATCTTTCAGGTAATGTTTGAGAGTTGTTCCAGAGATGCTGCCATTATTCAAAATGTTTTAAATCTTTTTTAAAATTGTCATTTAAGGTAGTTCAGATTGTCACTGTACAGTCACATCTTGATCTATCAGTAAAGGCATTATCCAGGGCTCAGACATTCATCTCAGATTTGTTCTTAAATGTCTTTGAAGGCAGAAACCATGTCTGTCTTGCTTCTTGCTCCTGGTATACTGTCTGCCACTTAGTAAGCACCTAATAATTATTTGTTCAGTGGATTTTTTTAAAAAAGATTGAACCCACCCTCAGAGAATGATGATTTGCTATGATTGATAGGCAAAAGCTCTAAAGACATTTGCAAAGGAAAATTTCCCAAATAAAATTATTTTAGAGCTATAACTCTGTTTTTAGAATAAGCTAAAGTTATGAATGAGAAGCAGACAAAATTCAATGTATTTACACATCTGTGTTCTGGCTGACCTGTTTACATTGTTGAATTTACTTATATCTCACCTTTCCAAAAAAATGAGGCAGACTGAAACAAGAAAAAAGAAACCCATAGTAACAATGATGTTGATACAAAACCCACTGCTGTAATCATGTCTCAGATATGCACAGCAAAAAGCTTCCCACAGGGTGGGTTCCTTATGTGTGGTTAGCTAAAGAGTGACAGTAAGTAACAAGAAATAGAGAACAAATGAGACTCACCCAGTCTCAAGCACATGTCTGCATGCCATCTGGCCCTTGTTCCCTGTTGAGTAAAAGAGTTACTTACAGCTAGTAAGAATGCAGTCATAAGGAAACATTCTGGGGTGACTGGGATGACAAGATCCCCAGATTGATAATAAGTGTCCTGGAAGAAAGGCTTCTGCAGGTGTCACAACAGCCAATCTTCTTCACCGCTGTTAGTGCCAACAGGTAAAGTCAGTTTCGAGGATTCCGTGTGACACATAAAAGTGAGAACGGTCCCTTTCTAATGAACTGATATTTTAATTTGTTTGAAGAGGACAGAATGAGCAGAATACTGAGGGAAGCAGCATATTCATCACAAGACAAACCTGTCCTCCTTTTTCACATGTGAGTTACTCCCAGGAGAGTCTGAGAGCAGTGATTTTACAATTGTTTAAAATGCATTAGGCATGCACAAAAAATCCAATTCACACTACACAAACATGAACTTTCTTCCATATTTCAACTGGTTGCAATCTAAAACATCCTGACCAAGTAAGGGTGAGATCATATATTTTACGAATCTTGTTAGGCACAGGGCTTGCATTATTAATTCCTCAGTGAACATGTTTACTTGTTTTTTCCTGCTCCCTGAAACATTAGATTAAGAATATTCAAGTGAGTCCAGCTAAAAGCAAAATGTGGTACCTAATAAAAATGAAACCAAGGAGTGTTCAGAAGAAGTAGAGAATGCTGAATTTCTTGCCAGGCCATCAGCTGGTTTATTTGGGGGCCACTCTGGTTTTGATGAGGACCAGAGGGTGGGTGTCATTTATGATGTGTGGCATCCGCAAGGACAAAAAGTCACTTTTTTTTTCTGGAAATAAGAGTTAGACTACTTGAATTCTGAAAAGGTTAAAAATTTGAGCTGTGTCCTTTAGCTAAGGAGGTACTATCAAGGGCAGCTTCCTGACTGCTTTCCCATAATCTTCCACAGAGAATTTATGGTGCAGCATCATTCACTGAAATCCTGTTCCAAGCCCCAACCCCAAGGCTGGTTCCATGCAATCTCATCAGTGCATCAAAAATACATTTCTAAACTGAAAATCTGATTCTATACCTACACAGGCTAAAGTTCTTTTACGTCAACCATATTACTGACAGACTAAAGTCCTATTTCTAAGCTTAACATATGAAGATTTTTAAGGAACTGGCTCTTTCTTATCTTTCCAACCTCATCTTCTTCTGCAGCTGTTCCAGGTACATCCTAAACTTCAGCCATAATGAATTAATTAAGGTCTCCAGAGTCCAGGATTCTACCATGTTCACTTATGTCTCTCTTCTCCCTGCAAGATTTGAACTTTATTCTACCTTATTCCCTAGAAAACTACTACTCATTCTTCAAAGCACAGACTCTCATCTTTTCTTTGAAGTCTTGATGCCATCATTCTCACTTTCACTCCCTTACTATGCAGACTCAAGTACTGCTATATATTATTATAATATATATATTCTAAAACTTACAGAATATTTTGAACCACTCTGACTTTACCATTTGGACTTTGGGGGCATGTTGACCCCACTGGTATGATAATTTTGAGTTTTACTTCCAAAGGGACAAAATACATGAGCATATATCTCACTCACCTCTATTTCTATGGCTGCTCTTTATCTGCCTAACAGGATAATTACCTGCTTGAATAAGACATGGTTTTAATCACTGTATTAGTCTGCTCAGGCTGCAATAACAAAATTCCATAGACTGGGTGGCTTAAACAATAAAAATTTATTTTCTCATAGTTCTGAAGGCTAAAAGTCCATGGTCAAGGTGCCAGACAATTTGATTTCTTGTGAGACTCTCTTCCGGGCTTATAGATAACTGCTGTCTTGCTGTGTCCTCACTTAGCTTTTCCTCAGTATATGCACACAGGGAGAGACAGACAGACAGAGAGAGGGAAAGAGAGAAAAAGAAGAGGAAGGGAAGGAGGGAGGGACAGAGCTTGCTCACTGGTGTCTCTTCTTTCAAGGACACTAATTCTATCCAATAAGGATATGAGGTCTATGACCTCATTTAACCTTAATTACTTCTTTAGAGGCCCCCATCTCCAAACAGCCACACTTCAACATATAAAATATAGGGGACAAAAGCATTCAGCCCATAAAAATCACCCTGTATTCCCAATATCTAACATAAGTCCTTGCAATAAACATTTGTGATATGATTGAATGTCACACCACATAAAAGGAGAATGAAGAAAAATGGTTGACTTATTAATCAAAAGAACTCATTTAGGGTATACTTTAAGTCCCTGTTATAAAGCTTGTTGCTGCCCTTAAGGAATTAATAACCAAATAATCTAAGAGAGAATTTAAACACAATTAAGTACCAGATAAGTAGTTCTAATAATAAGCAACCACAGAGTACAGCAAAGGACATTGGATTTGGAGTCAAATAACATGGGTTCAAAATCCAGCTCTACCACTTACCATCTACACGACCTTAAAGCAAGCTGCTTAATTTCTTTAAGTTTCAATGTGCCTACCTATAATATGATGACATGATACTTAACTAAGGCAGCAAGTGAGAGAAAATGTGTAAATTGACTTTGGAAATCCTAACACCAAATACACAAAGAGAGGTGTGGCCATGCCCTCAGAGAAAACTCCTGTGACAGGATCCTTGATACCTTCCTTCTTCCAAAGTGGGAAGGGCAGCTTTTCTGCAGGGTATTGCCTCCCGAAAAGGCAGGTCCTATCCCATTAGCCACATTTGTGCACTCCTACTTATCATCACTCTTAAAACTCAGCGTTTTATGCTAGTTTCCAGCCAGGAAAAGAAATGCTCTCGCTTACTTCTACTTTTTTTTTCTTGCATGGAAGAGAACCAGCATACTTCAATTCTGAATCATAGAGAAGTTGTGGTAAAAGCAGAACGAGAAATTCTCCACAGGCAAATGCCACATGGGTTACTGCAAGGCTCTGCAGCCTCTTGCTGAAATACTCAGGCACTAAAAATGTTAATGCTAAGGCTGAAACGGTCAAGAGCGATTTAAACATGGAGCCTAACACACAGTGAAAGTTCTGTTAAAGACCCATGAAATATGGCATCATGTACTATCAGCAGAGAGAGAATTGTCTATTGATGATGAAATGTTCACTTTGTGGTAGGTAGAAGGTGAATTGACCTTGACCAACTGCTAATTATTGTTTCACCCTCCCATCAGCAACTACCAGATAACACTCCTAACTCTTAAATAAGTGTGTGATATTTGCAAAGTTTGTGGCAGCAAATGGAGTCCAGGTGGAGCTGCATAGCAAAAACAAGAAAAGTGGCTCCTCACCAGAAACATGAGAGGAGCAAGGCAGGACAGATTCAGGCACCCCAGGCTCCCCAACCCCCTGTTGAGGAGTGTGTGTCTATGTGATTTACTTGGCACTTACACACACACACACACACACACACACACACACACACACACACCCATACACACAAGCACACATTATTTATTTATTTATAAACAGCCTTACTTCCTACTGGCCCTGGCAATGCTCTTAATTTTCATTACATGCTGAAGCAAAGAAATAAGGAGTGGAAAGAAAAGACTTGTTAGAAAGGTTGCTCTAATTTGTTCAAAGCTCAGCTCCAGAATTGGCTTTGTATTTATTATTTAGTATAGATCAAAAGCAACAAATACCACAGCTCAAGAAACAGGCACTGAAAACTTAAATTAGAAATGTAACTGAAGCAACATGGCCTGATAAATATAGTTTTTAATACATCATCTATTTTCTTCCTGCTCAACAAATGTAAAGGTGTCAATGCATACAGAAGAATATTCACTTGTGTTGCCAGCAAAATACTGAAACGTGAAAGCATGAGGGGGCTCTCCCAGCTGCAGGAGGCTTAAGTCACTTGTCCAAGTCACTGAGTGGTCAGGACATACTTCACAAATCTCTTAAATATCTGCCTCCAAAGCTGTTCACAAGGGAGTTCATACAGGCAGAGACATTTTTTTTTCTTCTTCTTAATCACGTACCTTTTAAGATTCATAATTTGGGATGAGCAAAAGACTCGGCAGGAGGTGGGGATGAATTAAAAACCATAAAATTGATGCTATCACTCTGATTGACATACAAGTAGTGCAGCATACATTTCCTGTTTGTCAGGAATGAAAGGTGTTCACATTCTGTAATAATACCTAATAATGTTTTGGAAAGACAAACTGCTGTCTGACTACATTTTAGCAAGATGTATTTTTTTCCTTTCTCTCAGCATTGAAATCAGAATCGAGAGTATATATTACAACCCTCTATAAACGATGACCTAGATATTTAATAGCTACAGCTATTCCAGTCCACTACCTGGACCTCCCCAGGTCTCTGATGCTATATTCTAGCATGCCTGAAATCACCATTAAACTTTAAGACTAATTCAAGAGAGTGTCCAGGGAGTCAGCTGTCCAGGACTGACATAATAAACTTAAGGGAACCAGTAGCCTTTGCGACCTTAGCTGTCTCATCACAAAATTAGCCAACCTTCTATTTAGAGTTTGTCTAATCTGACAATTAACATTTTGTGCAGCGTGGGAAAGAGAATCTTGTAAATAGGGATCAGGAGACCTGAATCCTGCTACTGCTGTGGCAGTGACTAGGTAACCATGAGCAAGCCATTTAACCTATCCTTATCTCAGCATCATCACTTTTAAAACAGGGATGCTTCCATTTCTCTTGACTACCTGATGGGGTTGTTGAAAACATAAATGCAAAATGATAGTTTTGTAACTAGCATGTATTGTCTGTCATGTAGATCCTAAATATGAACTTAAGTGAGTTAAACAAAGATTTTGGGGATGTTGAAAGTTGTCTATTTCTCAGGTGGTATTAAGCAAAAGGATGAGGAAGAAGAAATGAGGTATTAGATCTTATATGACAAGACAACATCAGAAAAATACCAAATACAGGCAGCATTCAAGAATAATTCTTATGGTGAACTTTGAGCCAAAGAAGCAGTCCTCAACTTACTGCTTTATTATTACCATTTATATTCCTATTATTAGTTGTAGGCACTGACTACTTAGGGTTTCAAAATGTTAGAAGTATTATTTGAGAGAAAGGAGAATAAAGGGATGAACGAAGTAAATCTTAAAATTTCATGAGGAAAATGGAAGAGGAATGTTTGCGTTAAATATTTTTATGGTACATTTTTGCACTTTACTTTCTGGGATTCTTTTATTTCCACAAATTTCAAGAATATAAAAATGTAAATCCAGTGCTACAATCATTGTCTAATAATACCAAGTCCCAAGTGTTGGGCACTTAGAGTCTGAACATTTCTTTGTCTTCAGAATTGTAAACACAATTGGATGCCCGGGGAAGCATAAAGGAAACTGACCAAAATGCAAAGGGAGGTATATTACATAGACCCTGCTCTCACTAATAAGCATCAAAAGCGCTCTTGAATACAATTTATTGCTGTTGTTTTTGCTAAATCAAATAAAGGCTTTAAGCAAAAACAGGTTTCACGCCTTCTGCTTATAACTGCACTTCATGTGGCTTGACAATGCTGATTTCTATGTAACTTTTAAAATTCATGTTTAGTCAAAAGAAAAAGCTTCTCTACTAGTTCTTCAAAGTTGCTTCTAATAAAATCACCTTGTTGGTGCACATGCTTACAAACTCAGTGCAAATGAAACTACAGAAAGAGTCAGCAGAGACCCTCTGCTACACCCCACTGGTCCTTGCTAAACCTGCAGAGCCGATGATGCAATTCTTTCAGAGTTCAGGTGCATTTAATGGTATGAATTAATTTTATATTCACTATAAAGGAAGTTAAAAGAGAATGCATAGATTATGTCATCATAATCTTCAAGTGGCAGCCCATAGACTGCTCTCTGCTTCTTGAGTTGAATTGACTAGAACTGGAAGGAAAGCGTTAGCAAAAGGGTTCTTGAATGCTATCAGGGGAAATCCACCTAAATTCCCACAGCAAAATATAATCTGGAAGAAACAGGAGGTTCACCTTTTGGTTCCAGTCAATAACTTGAAGGTCAGGTTAAGTAATATCCACCCCTTCTACTTGCTAAGTTCCTCAAATATGGCTATAAAAAATAATGTTAAGTATGCAGGCCAGAGGTATTTATCAGAGGATATGATTTACATGTCTAAGTACCCCATGGCAAGCATCACAGAAAAATATAGGTACAAATATGCACGTTATATTTATATACTTTCTATAAAGTTAGACTGGCATTAATTAAATGGCAGGAAAGGCAATGAGAGCATTGTTTAGAGGGTAGCTTGTTCCAAGTTCTGATTATAACTTGCTTCCCAAAGAAGGAGCCGCCCACAGCTTAGAAGACAGATGAGAAGATTATCGTCGCAGATTTGCTGTGAACAGCTCTGCTCAGCTCTGTCCCTGCCAGACTCAGGGCCACACACACCCTTCCAAGATGGCTAGAGAAGAGCCACAAAGAGAGAACCCACTTCTTGCTCCAGCTTTGGCAAGGGCAGTGGGTGACTTTGTCTCTGGGTAACTTGAATCCTGCCCAGAGAGCTGAATTGTCCTCCACAGCAAAGTTGTCATCATTACCACTACATCTAACATTTACTGAGCACTTACTATGTGCCAGGCACAACGCTTCACATTATCTCATCTTATCATCACAATAGTCCCATGAAGTGAATATTATAATTACCCACATTTCCTGGAAGAAGGAACTGAGGGATAAGGGACCCTGGGCTCAAACAAGTGAATAAGCTACCTAAAGCCACAAAACTGTAAATGAGATGATGGGGCTGCCCCCCACCCTTCAGACTGTTAATCCTGTGTTCTTTTATGCCCCGTTAGCCAACCACTGTGGTTCCAAGTTAGCTTTCAGTGGCTGGGCAGACTACTAGTACTTCTGGGATGGGAAACAAAACCAAGTTGCTCCTCTTCCCCCTAATCTCTGCCTCTCCTCCCAATTTCATGGCACTTACTTCTGTCATGCTTCGGGCACCCTTATCTCCTGGTTGTTCACAGTTCTCCACCCTGTACCCCCACCCCCACCAAGCCTGTTCTGCCCCTCCTCTAGTCTTCCTATCTTTTCTTCTTCCCTTCCCTCCTCCCAGATCCAAATCTCAGGGTTAACCTTAACTCCCACTCTTCACTTTACAGCGCAGGCCTGACATGTGGACGATGATCAAAAGGGGAGCCCCTTCTGATTTTACACCAAGAAAGACCTGTTCCTAGTAAGAAACAAATTTCATTTTCTCAGAATTTCTTGAGGGAGTTTTCCCATAGAAACATTTTCCCATGTGGTAGTTATATTCTGGAGTATTTATTGCAGGTACGTATGGGCTAAATATGTTCCTAGGGGTTGGTCAGCAACGTTTAACAGTGGGTAATTGCTTTGAATTCCAATCAACCAAACTACGAGTCACCTTCTGGCAAAGATTTCCTCAATAACACATGCCTGTCTTCACTATTACTCATGACAAAGAATGAAAAAGAGTAAAAAATAAATTTAAGAAACATGTTATTCCTTAGCATTAGAGAGATAGGGTCAAACACTAATAAACACAATATAGGAAAAGAAATAATTGAAACTTAGGGTAGCAGTAGTGGAGGTTGCAGGAGACAAAAGATAAATGTTTCTGACTTGAGAGATTTTCAGGTCTACAGAGACACCCTGAGAACCTCCTCAATCTGACACTAATTTTTTTCACTGGCTGTAAGCCACGTGAAAGTAAAGAATGCATCTGATTTTGCTCAGCATTCTATCAGCAACATTTAGCACAGGGCCTAAAACTTTGATTTTGCTCAACATTATATCAGTAACATTTAGTACAGGGCCTGAAACATAGTAGACACTTAATACATGATTACTAAATGAAGAAATGACTGAATAGGTCATTCTAGACTTATCTCCAGCCATCCCCCACCTTATGCTTCCCAACCAGCAGACCCTTCCTTGACCAGCATTCAGTAAACAAGCCTGGGTTATCACACTGCACTTTTCCCTCAAGTAGTAGCCTCTGCTTATATTGTCTTTTCCTTCCTTCCAGACCTGTTAAAATGAGATTTTTAAGACCAAGGTCAAAACTGTATCTGTTAGGGGTCCCAACATGAATGCAGAGTGGCCAGTCTGTGCCCACAATGTCTTGTGGTAGGGCAAGTGGGTGGCCTTCCCTTCCCACTCTGCTGGCCCCCACATTATCATTTTGTACTGGGACTCTGAAAATTATGTAGCCTGTCCTGAACCTAAGGAGAAAACCATTATGCTTTCCTTTAAGCACACATTACAAGTGCCCCCCTTGGTTGAAGAATTCTCTAAGAGCAAAAGGGCCTACACTAGTCATCTTAGCCTCTGACTTTGCACAAAGATTTGTTGAACTGACTTGAGCAAAGGAAAAAATCATTTTATTTCACCCAAAAATGTACCTGGACATTGGACATTTGGCTGATACCAAATCCAAATTTATGTGGACAGATCAGGAAATGAACTAAGTAACACTGACTTCTCTTTTTTCTGAGATGATCATTCATCTTATTCAAGAGGAGAATTTTACAAATTTACCATACTATTCATAAGTGCTTTTCTGCCAGGTTAATAGAAAACCTTTAGAAGCTGGACTTGTAACTCATTCTGGGATATGGTTTTCTGCAAAAGATTGGGTATGGTTCAAATTAGCTTGATGATTAAATTATTCATTCATAACTGTCATCTTCCAACTACTTACTATGTGCAAAGTATAATAGCAGGTACTACTAAAAGCCAATCCCTCAATTTAGGCCTCGACTTGGCCCTGCCCAAGACCACTATAAACAGTTGCCCACCTAAAGGGGCAAATGAGAACTAAATCCAGCCTTCAGTCTGTTAGCCAAACCACTTTCCTTGGCATGGGGTTGGCTGTGTCCACCCAGGCAGGGTAAACGGTACCTTTTTCCTAATTCCTACCAAGTACCTTCTCAACTCCACCCCTTCATTCACACACACCTCCTAAGTGCAATTGGCCCATCTGTGATTTATTTTCCCTTTCCAGAGTCATCACTGTTCAGTCGAACATCCTTTTAGTTGCATGAAGATGCTAGAGTATAAGAAGGAGGGTTCACCACGTGATTTCCCAAGGGCCAACATTTCCCAAGGGATGGTTCTGACTGAGGGGGTGCAAAAAACCACCAGTCTAAAAGCAACAGATATCCTGTCCAAATTTTCTTTTTATAGTGCAATGTAGTTGTATTCAGTACAAGTGGAGTAAGAATTAAATGTGAATTACAAAGCAGGATTTTAGTCATATAAATAAGTTAAACAAGAAAAAACTGGAATCCCTTTCCCTATTTTACTCACAATAGTTTAACCAAATAGGTGGCCTTCTTTGAAATTAACTCTCAACTTCTTGTAAAAGTTCAGATTGTTCCTAACCTCCTTGATCAACTAATAATGATTATTTTTATTGCTACAAACCATGCATGTTGGCTTATCAGAACATGCCATTAATCATGATTAAATTGTGTAGGCTGAAAAATCTCTAATTCCTGCAAGAAAAAACAAAACTCAACACAACTGTAAAGATGTTTACCAACCTATAAAAACTTGTGTGGATTTTTTATAAAATCAGCAATTGAAAAATGATAACATTTATATTTTTATCCTTATCAGACTCTTCATAGGTTTATCTAAAAGGCAGTAATAGAGTCAATTTCTTCACTATTTCAAATAGATATTGCCTTTGACAAGTATGTAAATCATACTAGAATTGTATGATTGAGCTTTCAAATTATGACAATTCTGAGACATTACTTGGTAAAGTAGATCATGCTACTCCCATTATCTCTCCAATGTGTTATCTAATGGACTCATACTCAAGTTTCCAAGGCAAAGAAGGAGCATGAACATTATTTGGAGCACCAAGAAGTGAGCCTCTGTCAGCTCCTGCTATGGATTGAATTGTGTTCCCACCCTAAATTCCTACGTTTAAGCTCTAAACCCCAAAGTCAAGGTATCTGGAGATAAGACCTTTAATAGGGTGATTAAGGTTAAATGAGGTCATAATGGTGCAGCTGTGATTCACTAGAAGCAGTGCCCTCCTAAGAAGGGGAACAGACACATCAGAGCTCCTTCTCTGCCATGTAAAGGCACACTGAGGAAGCGGTCATCTGCAAGCCAGCACAAAAACTCTCCCCAGAACCTAACCATGCTGGTAACCTGGTCGTGGACTCCCATTCTCCAGAACTAAAAGAAAATTCATTTCTGTTGTTTATGCCACCTAGTCTCTGGCATATTGTTATGGCAGCTCAATCTAACACAGCCCTTTAAGCAACCTAACTAAAAATAATAATTATTATTAATTTTTTGGCCAGAAAGTACAAAGAACACAGAATTATTTTTAAGATATTTTAAATTTTTATAATTTTATAAGAAAAAGGTACATAAAAGGATCTTTAAAAATTGAGTTCTCCTTACTGATTTGTAATAAACATCCTAAGAAAATTTGGTGTTCTTGCTATGCAAACAGAGCTTCAAAATAAACACCTTTGATGCTGCCAATTAGATTGTTAATCCAAGATTCCACTTACTCAGAAATCCCAGAGCCACCACTGTTCACATCCCAATGCAAATGCTCTGTTTGCATATTCCCTGCTCTATCCTCCTTCTTCTACAGTACCACAATACTTAATTTTAAAATGCCTATGTCATTTGTCATGTTCCACCAGTGATTTCTATGACTTGTGCTATACCTATCTCCTCCATTAGCCGACACAGATCCTGAGCAGGTTCATGCTATCCTGGATTTCCCCAGTGTTTACTATAATGTTTTGCCAATAGAGAGGATATTTTTGGTAAATGTAAGAAAGCATAATAAACTACTGAATGAAAGGATGGCTGGATAAGTGAATGAAGAAATGGATTAATAATTAACTAAATAATTTACGATTTCACCTCATCAATTTTCTATGGCATCAAGAATTATCTCTCCACCATGATGCCTTCCCTTGGTGCCACATTCATGAATGAAAGTGAATTAATAAAAAGGGAAAATGGAGTAGCCATTAGTTGCAGTGCCTTCTATTTGTTAAGCATAGTACCTTTATTAATGTTTTTAATTCTTACTACCTTTAGAGTTAAGTTTCACTACCCCCATTTTGCTGACAACAAAACTGAAGCTCTGTGAGGTTAAGTAATGTACTGGTAACCACACAATTGCTAAAAAGCAAAGCCACAGTTTAAAAGCAATGCTAATATTCAGGCCCAATCCCATATATTATATCATCTCTCCTTCTCAATGACCTTCCATTGACTTTTTGCTTCAACTTTCTGTGAAAAGAGAGGTAGTTAAGATATTTTCTGAAGTCATTTGATACAGCCCTCATACTGTACCCAACCTGGGCAATGGGATGGAGTGTTCATCACTTCCCAGTGTTTTTCATTCCACTGCCAGTGTGAGACAATATCAACCTCAGGGTTGCCTCTGTAAACATTACCCTTCACCACTTTAGCTACAGTACTGTGTATAACCAAACTTTGATATCAGTGAGGTTCTGATATCTCAGAGGGCTCCAGGGGTGCAAAGCAAAGGAGTCAAGTTCCTTTCGCTCTGATCTCACCCCTATTGCCACTCCCCAAGGTATTAAACTTAGGGTGAAAACATAACTTGAGACTCAGGCAAATCTGAGTTACAAACAGTTCTGTCATCTATTAGCTATGTATACTTAAGTAATTTGTCTCAGTTGCCAAATTAAATAATGTTCATGAACTCAGACATATATGAACATGCTAGGAAGACAAACCCACAAGGGATTAATTTGCATTAAGGATGGAAAAGCCCTTTGGTCAATATGGCTGAGACTGCCTAAGAAATGACCAATCACAGTTCTTCCTCCTGGCCACTCAGAAAAAATACATTTTCTAGCATCCTTTGCAATCAGACTGCTGCCATGTCATGGAGGTAACAATACCACTTCTAGTCATGGACATAATGCACATCACATGATCATGCTCGCTCTCTGCTGGTTAGCTAGCTAAATACAGATAAAATGGCAGTGGACTCTGAGGAGACCCTAGAAGGTAATCCCACCTTTCACAAGACAAAAGAATTGTAATTCCAGAATCATAGAATGGGAAAGCTGCCTGCCACCCAGACTATGATATTAGCCAAAAGAAAAATCTTTACTGAGTAAAGCCCCCAAGATTCTAGGGTTGCTTGTTAAAGCACCTGGCACCAATCACCCTGACTTACACACTTTCTCAGAAATCAGCGAATCCAAGTCTGGGACAAAAATAATGGGTCATCGAAAATGAAAAGGGATGATTTGTGTTACTCCATGATGGATGAGCACAGCTCAAAGCATTTTTGGACCACTTCCTTAGCTTTCTCATCGCTATTCTCCCACATCCAGTTGGTACTAAGGCCACAACTATCAGAAGGAGCCTATTATGAAGACCCTACTCACTGCAGAGTCTCCACAGGACACTGACACTGCAAAGCAATATTGCTTTGTGGTCTGCATAACAGAAGGGAAGGTGGCGAATATTTCCCCACTTTGACAAGAAAATGGTTGGAGAGCAGAACAGAGGAGCAGTAACATGCCAGAAGCAGAAAATATCACACTAGTTACTAGGAGGCATGCAGCCCAGTCAGAAGTGAAAGGACACTATAGCATATTGAAACCTCAAGAGAGGTTCAGCCTCCAAACACCCCCATAGTTAGGAAGGGCAGCATTAAACTAAAAGAACTCAGGTTTTTGTACCCATTTTCTTCCTTTCCTTATTTCCCTTTTATGTTGAACTCCCTCATTAAAAGCTTCCCAACTTTCTGACTAATGCTTTTGAGTAGCACAATGATTTTATAGTTTCCTGTAAAGGAGAATATTGGAATTACACACTGAGTGAGGGACACGCTGAGAGTTGCTGTCCACCCTCCAGTGAACTGCATGATAATCCTGTTAACCTTCCTATCAGGTGGTCATTAAACAATTTTGAAAGCTGTTTCTTCTCACATCAGAACTGCATGTTAAATCTGGGCTAGTATTTTTAATGTAAGCTTTTTGGCTGCACACACTTAAAAAACAGCCCCTCACATGTTTGAGATGGTCTCTTCTTATTCTTCCCTTGACTATTAAGTGCTTTTGTGGCCTTTCTCTCAGTTTAGGTATTGTCCTATGTTAATTTCTTTTTCTTGATTTAAACAGCTAACACATTTTCTTCCAATAACATAGCTCTCTTCTCCAGATAACATTTTGACATCACTTGTGCCAATACCCATGTTTCATTCATTTCAACATATCACTACCCACTGCATCAGTCCTTTTAAATTTGTTCTTGGTGTTTTTGCTCTTATTTCTGCTTAGCTATCCTCATGAAGTCACACATTTCTTTTAAATTAATTTCTGTGTTTTACTCAGAATCTATCTCTAAAGACATTTTACCATACAGTTTTTCTTCCTTCCTTCCTCCCTCCCTCTCTTCCTCCCTTCCTCCTTTCTTTTTCTTTCTTTCTTTCTTTTTTTTCCTGAAGTGTACTAACAGTCATGTGAGGTCAGAGCGTGTGCCTAAATATATTTTTGAGAAAAAACAAGTTTTCCATTTTTATCTTCTTGATCATGTACTCCTTTCATTCAGCTTGAAAAGTTTATTTCCTTTTGGACCCCTAGAACCACTAACTTTCTACCTCCAGGACAGAGAGAACTTACATTTTTAACCACATTTGAAAAATTGGATAAAATTGAAATGCACTTATGGTGGCTTAAATAACACAAAATGGATTCCTAGTCTCTGGGGAAGACTCCATAATAAGACCCTATCATTGAATTAGCAATTCAAACTTCAATAAAGCCAGTTTTCAGGAGTGTCAGGTTAGAGACTTGACATTTTTAAGAAATGTCTTTGCAAAAGAGAAGCATAGTTATCACTGGATGAAGGACACTGATTTAATCTCCAGGGGTGACTGAACCCAATGTCTGGGGTTCTTCCAAACATTTAAAGTCATTTCCAAATGTTTTTGATGCAGCACAACCCAAAAAAGATTTTGGCAAGTATGTTTTCCCTTCATTTTAAAACCCATGCGTATTTCAAGGGAAATGCAATCCATATGTCTTTGATTCATTTACACTTAAATCATCTAAATGCCATTGTGTAAGAGCTATTTGATGTACAAGAAGCCTGTGAGCCTGTTTTATAAGCCTTTTTAAGCCTTATTTCTTTGAATCAGAAAGTCATGTTTTGCCGGCCTTAAACAGATCTTGAACTGGGAAAGGCTCAAGTTCACTTCTAAACTGAAAACCCGCAAAGTTTTGCGTGGCTTCTGTACTTAGCAATATGTTTCCCCTTGCCGAAAGCTCACAAACACCCAGCCTTTCTCTTCTCTGTCTCACATGTAGTGAGAACAGGGTAAATCAATTTTTGAATCACATTTTACTTGTAAAATTCACATTTTGAACCTCAGTTATCTCCCAGGCACTGCCAGAAGTTAAAATAGCAACACTTGAAAATTAGGCTTTTGCTCTAAAAGGGCAAAACAGTCTATAAAGTACATAAATTACTGCTTCTGTACATTTATTTGTTTGACAGGTCTAAGATATAAGTGTGGCTTACATATGGATTTCCAGGATGCCAGATTGGATGCTCCACGAGCTACAGTCACAAATGTAACCTCTTTTTTTAAGACTTATGTTTGGGAGAATAGAATTGGAACAATCTTGCTGTTCTGCACAAATCTAATTGCTGTGTCAAAACAGCAATGAAATATGATGAACATTTGCATTTTTCTCATTTACTGGCCTTTTCTATGACTTGAATCACATTTGCATTAGTGGTCAGGAATGAAGTATGTCCTACTGTTTGCTCTCTTGCTCCCTGACACTTAAAAAATTTCTGATGTATTATGAACTAATACTTTGGGGGGTAAAATGTGAATGTCTGATCAAGTACTTGGAGATACTCGAGTGATTAATACTCATTGCTATGGACATAGAAACATGTCTTGAGAATGGATAAATCTTTCTCAAGCAGAAGCACTCACTAATTATCTTCAAATGTGTGATTTCTTTGTTTTTATTTAGACATTTCTTAGAGGTTGTACTTTAGTGAGAAGCAAGAAATAATGATGGTGTGTGTGATTGTCTGAAGAGAAGCAATATTTTAAATTTATGTTCAAAAGCAAGGGGTGGAGATGAAGGTTAAAAAGAAAGAAATCCAGGTGAACCTAATTATTCCTTATGCACTCTCTCGGGTTCACATATGTGACAGACTATCATGTTTGTGTAATCAAAAGGATTATGAAATTGGAGTTTGTGAAAAAGGATTTGGGTGCTAAATCTAGCAAACAGTTAATTATGCTGAGATAATTAGATAGCAGAAAGCGTTGAATTTAGTTCTTTTTCATAGTTAGTTTTCATTAACTACCAAGTCTTCATGATTCTCTGCAGGCAGAAATTATTAGTATTTATTCTATTCTTAGGAAGAATGGTGCACAACTGACAAAAAATTAAACTTTCACAAAGTGTGACAGAAGACTTTATGTTGACCTAGCCTCATATTTTCTTAAAAATTGGATATTTTTCCTATTAAAATAATTTGATGTAACAAAGTTTTTCAATCTAAATTAAATTCAGGAAATACTTAAAGAAAGTTTAGCAATCATAACATAACCGTATTTTCGAGTATCAATTTAAAATACAAAGCAAAGAATGTGAGTTTTTATGAGTTTGATGCAATTTCACCAAATTGAACCAGAGGATATTAATCAGGATTGTGTAGTAAGTTAATAACTGTGATTTTGGTTAAAACAACCAGTGTTGTATTGTAGAATTCCATGCCAGCATTTAAGAGATTTAACTTGAGTTCAGGTAGACACGTAAAAATGTGATGAAACGAAGCTCAGCAGTATGTCCTGCTTCTGACCAGCTGCTCTCCATAGTCAACCCTTTTTGCTCTAGCCTACTTCACCTACACTTGGTAAACATGAAAGCTCTGTCAGCCCTTATGGGTCATCTCAGAGTGACTTGAGACTTTCTTGAGAACTTACATGATACAGGGCATTACCTATCTTCCCCAATGGGTCAGACTGGTCAGCTTTCTGTTACTGCAGTAGAAGTTTCAACCCAAAGGAAACACAGCCAGCAAAGACGAATATAATTGCAACTCATGCAGTTAAAAGAGGACACTAATCAGGCTGCAAGACTCTTGAAAGTAAATTCCAGCCTCAAGAATTCCAGTCCTTCCTATTTTAAATGGATTGGGAAATATCTTGATAATGACTCCCTTGGCACACATATTTACCCACCACAAACACACACTCATACATTATATAAACCCAATATACACACACATGTATACACACATACACACAGGCAAACACAGTCACAAACTTTGACCCATATTTCTCAGTACAGTAAGCATGATTTTATAGGTTTTGTTTCTAAATGAAATTTTGAGTCCCAAATATACCCAATTGCACATGTTGAAAAATTTAGGGAAAATACTTTCACAGAGAACCATAAGAATTTAGGAAGCATTTCATACAAAGGATCAAACAGGTTTTTATATTTTCTAAATCCATTTGCTCACTTTGCTTAAGTAGTAAAAAATCTGTTATATAATGAAAAAGATTCAAAAGTATAATATGGGACAGATAATCTTTAGCAGTATTTTGAGATTCAAACAATAATCATTATAAAATCTAAAAGTCAAACTTCAACACTCATTCTTCTTTTAGATGTTTAATTATAAAAAAGTTTTAAACTTTTGAACTTACGAATATTTACCTTTATCCAAAAGGACTTTAATCTTCAAATTGGGCATTCAACTCTGGTAGATAGAATAATGCTTCCCCAAAGATGTTCACATCATAATCCATGGAACTTATGAATATGTTAATTTACATGGCAAAAGGGGATTTTACAGATGTTATTAAGGATCTTGAGAAGGAGAGATTATTCTGAATTATGCAGGTGAGCCCAATATAAACAAAAGGGTTCTTACAGGAGGGAGACAAGAGGGTCAAACTCAGAGAGAGGACAGATGAGAATGGAAGCAGAGGCTGGAGTGGTGCACTTTGAAGGGTCCATGAACCAAAGACGCAGACACCTTCAAGAATCTGGAAAAGGCAAAGAAGTTAATTTGCCCCTAGAATTTCCAGAAGGAACACAGTTCTGCCAACACCTTAATGTTAGCCTGTTAGACTCATTTTAGATTTCTGACCTCCAGAACTATGAGAGAATCAGTTTTTTAAGCCACTAAGCTTCTGGTAATTTGCTACAGCAGCAATAGGAAACTAATACAAATAATAAGTTATATCTTGAATGTATTTTTATAATCACTGTATTAACACTTGATATCCATGCATTAATTAAAAACTTCCTGCTGTGCCTTACTTTAAATAAATAAAATACACGGCTTCATTTTGGCAAAGGATACCTAATGTGGTTCCCAAAACTATACAGGTTTCCCCAGTGTATATAAAAATCTACATGGTTGTTCATAAAGTATGATATACTGAAATATATAAATTTTCATGAAAGTTTTTAGGAACACACCAATTTGGTTGAAGAATATTAACACTAAATTCTTGAACGTTCCACAGAAGTAAAGACAGAGCAAAGTGCCTGAATGGTTGCCAATTACAGGAATGGGTACCATGGAAGCAACTGACCAACCCTGAGCTTCCAAACTTCAGGGCCCAGTTATTCTGATGTTAGATCTTTAGGCACAAAAGACGGGCAGAAATCTACAAGGGCTTCTTTCTTGTACTAGATGTTACATAATATGAGCACTTAATGAAGGAAAACATAATACTACTGATAAAGAGGGAGGTCTTAACCTCTACTCTTTAAATAAATGAAAGATAATTATGGGGGGAATTTGGTCATTTATGTGACATCTGCTCTGACTCCTCCTCTTTCTTTATCCTTAGGACATAAATATTACAGCTTCAGCCTCTTTACAGAACACAAAATGTTCCCTCTACCTCCCAGCTCCAATTCAAATTGGCTTTTCCCCAAAGCCAGTACTTTCTTGCAGCACTCTTGAGTGAAGATCCTTCATTCACTTACACCTCAGTATCATGCAACTCAGTATCATCAACGGCCCCATCCCCTTCCTCATTTTGACCATTCTGTTCAAGAAAGTTCAGATTTCTCCTTAAAGACTTTTTATGCTCACATTCTAGTCCAAAAAGAAAACCCCTTCTATGCCAAAGATCAGTTTACTTGTTCACAAAATATACCCTCCTGGTATATGTGTTCTATTAGCCTCTAGGTTATAGCACCCATATTCACGGTTGTCACCTGGATCACAGCTTTTCTCTGCCTGAGTACTTGTTAGCCTGAACATTTCAATGTCATATGGAAGACCTCTCCAAGCCCTTTCACATCCATCGACAATCTCTTCGATTCTGGGGCAACTGACCTCCATTTTCTCCCCTAGTTCTTTTTCGTGTCTCCTCCTGGACCTTCTCAGAAACTAAAACTCCCCACATTAGAAATCAGAAACTCTGTTCTGCTTTGACTACATCTTGTGGTCTTTCTGCCCCCCTTTGGAAGCCACTTTCTTTACACCTGCCTTTCTGTATCATAGAGTTAGGACCCTTTGTGACTCTATTACTGCTTAATCGCTTCCTTTCCTTTCCCACACAGATTCACGAACACCCTCAACTCCTTTGCAACTACATCCTTTTGTCACATCTCTCAACTCTGGATCCATCATAGAAATTTTCCACCCTTGTACTCTGAGGCTGAGTTTGGTTGAAAAAAAATAATACAACTCTGTAGACTGGGTCTATTAAATGTTTATACCCTTTAACTTCAGTGTGCCTCACTCCATTGTTCACAAAGGTTTTACTTGTCTTCTCTTAGCTCCCACTCCCATTTCCATCAGTAGTAATTCAAAATATGTGTCACTCCACTCAAAACCCCTAACCAACTCCTATTTATATTATTCACAGTAAATGTCAGAGAAATTTAGGTTCCCAATTTAACTAACTCAACTTTCAAACCTGCTTTCCCTTCAGTCCTATCCATCCCTATTTGTGGCCTGGTTAGCCATTCAGTTGTCCCACTAAGAAAACTAAATGACCTTCTCAATTTCTTCTTCTCCCTTGCCTACTAGAAGCAGGCTATCAGTATATATTTTCTCTGTTTTCTAAGTGTCTGTCAAATGTCTATATTTTTATTCTATATTCCTTCCATATTACTTAAAAGTAACCCCATGTTATTTTAAAATCGAATTACCTCTTTCTAAAGCTTTGGAAATGCTTCTAATAGTTCTCCTGCCTTTTATGTCATTTTCCTGAAGTTCATTCTCTATACTTGAGCAAAAGTGTTATTTATAAAGAGTAAATCTGATCCTGTAACTTCACATCTTCACATCCTTCAGAGGTTCCTCATAACTCCTTCAGAATTGGGTTCCTGCACTTTTTTCACATAACATTTTATTTTTTACAATTTAAGCTCCCAGTGATACTAACATACTCACAGATTCCTAGCATGACAAATAATGTATAACCTTTGAATGAATACAGTTCCCTTCATTCTTGCTTTTCTTGGTGAACTCCTATTGATTCTCCAGTTCTCTCTCAACCATCTTCTCTGAGCCTTTTCTTCAAAAATAATTGTATACCTTTCACAGTACTATTAAAGTGCTAGATTAAACTTGAGAAATCAAGGAAGGACTTTTAGAAGATAAAACATCTAAGCTGAGATGTAAAATGTGGATGGACCTTGGCCAGGTATACAATTAGGTTAATAGTGATTTCCAGATCGTTGGAGGGAGGTTGTATGTGCCACTCCTCTTTTTGGACTGAAGATCCACAAAAGGCCTGGTCTGTGCCTGACCCAAAATTGTATCTTACCATACTACCAGATACTGAACAAATGGCCAATAAATTTTGATAAAGCAGGGAAGAAGGAAGGACAGAAGCACTGGATTTTACTATTTTAACTTTCCTCTTGTCACTTTTCCCATATGGAAATTCTTTAAAGTATTTCACTTACAAAAATATCTCTGGCTATCTATCTCATTGCTACTAAAGAACAATGGTCAAATATGCCATTATCAAAAAAGAAGAGGAAAAAGAGTTATAATAGCAGTGCCAGAAATTTCAGAATGAGAAGAGTGAGAATAAAGCAGATTCATAATTAATTTATTCTATATTTGTACCATAGTAGCTAGGATCTGCTAACTATATGTATATAGTTATACATACATAAGATACATAAATATACATGTATCATTTGCATATATATGTATATATATATTTCCAACCCTACACAAAATATAAGGAATAAAACATCTCCCCTATAAATAGGTAATAAAGAAAGCTGGCCCCCCAAAAAATGCATCTTCAAGTGATTAGAATACACTTTGATTGGATTTGTGTATTAACTGAAAAATTACCATGTGTTCAAGAGTGAATAAAACATTCATCCTCACCTCTAGGACCTAAATGCACAACAGCAGAGAACAATAACAACAACAAAGATTTATTAATCCCAAAATAAAGAGCTATGGAAAATTAGATTGTAGGAAGAATATATCTGTCTGAAAAAATTAGGAAACAATTCATTAAAGAGATGATAGCTGTTTTGGGAATTAAGGATAAGCAGGATATGAACAACAGAAGAAGAGAACAAAAGATATTTTAAGTTTCAAGGACAAGGTTAAAGATTCTGATGACCACAGAGAGAAGAACTACTTATGCTCTTTAGTAACATCAGGTGTAAGAACATTTTGTTTACATAGGTAGTTAATATGAGGTGTAATAATTATTGCTGAATACCAACTGCTATGCTGTTTTTCCATTGATGGCCTATTCATTTGTATGTATTAAAAGGGCATAAATAATGATGATAAATACATATATACATATATGTATATACATATTTCAAGTTTCATGAGCAGTGGTCCACAAGGCAGAAATGGTGGAAATGGCTATTAAGAATTGTGGTGATCATAAATGGTGTTCACCAATATCTGGTTTTCTTCCCCTTGATAAGTTTGCATTTCCTAGCTTCTCCTACAGTTAGAGCCAAGTGACTCATTCTGGCCAGTGGGTCGCTTCCATGCCATAACATTTAATTGCTCATGTGAGACCATCTAAAGCTCCCGCCACTCTTTTCCATGACATGAAGACCAGCAACATTTAAGATGGTAGTTACTCTCTTAGGCTGGGTCTTTGAAGGACTTCAATGAACAGAGAACATCCTTGTTGACCAAAAATGACTACATAATGTGTGAGAAATAAATCTTTGTTATTTATGACACTGAGACTTGGAAGTAGTTTGTTATCACAGTTTAACCTAGACTATACATATGAATACAGAAACAATGAGACTTTCTATTTGATAGGCAGATGTAGCATATTAAATGGAGAAGTGATAAATAAGTTTGGATGGGTAAATAAACAAGTCAGTTTGTGGGGAAGCATGAATTCCAACTTAAAGAGTTTGTACTTTACTCTATAGGCAATGTAGAGCTGTTAAAAGCTTTCAAACAGGGAAATATTATGAACAGAATTGAGCTTTAGGAAAATTAATCAGGCAGGATAGAGGATGCCTAGGAAGCAGAAAGACACTTAGAAGCAAGAAAACAAGTTATGCTATTGTGAAAAGCCTAGAAGTCATGGGGTTTAAACTAGGATAGTGGCGGTGGGAACCAATTTGGCAAACTGAATGGAACAGCAATTTGCAGGTCCTGGCAACTGATGAGGCCCAAGGGATTTATAAATCATTCCAAGATTTTGAGCCTAAATGACTGGTAAGGTGGTGCCACTGCCACTTAAATGCAAGCAGAGAAAAAGGAACAAATTTGAGAGAAAATGTACAAATTTAGGTCAAGCATGACACCCAGCTGGCAATGTCCAGCTGACAATTGGAAACAAACCGAATATAGATTAAAGAGTCATTTGGAAAGTAAAGCCTTGATATGAATGAGATTATCAAGGGAAGGAGAGAAAAAAGAAAGGCAAGGGTTGGCCTTTGTGGAACACTTGTACTTGGACAAAAAGATATCAAGAAAAGTACATTTTCACAAAGTCAAAATAAGGTAATTTCAGGGAAAATGGAGCATCAAATGTAATGATGGATTTAAAATGATGAACATTATTTTAAAGCCTCATTAGATTTAGTGACTTTAAAGGGATCAGTTTCAGGTGATAACTACAGGTGAAAGTCAGTATTTAGAAGACCAAGAAGTGAGTAGTGCAAAACAAATTGAGAACGTGGTTTCTTCATACAGCAGCAAAGTACTTAGCAGTTAAAATGAATGAACTAAATTAATACATAACATGACATATCTCAAAAAACAGTAAAAAAAGAAAACTGCAAAACTATACATACTGCATGATGATAACTATTAAACATACAAACAATATAAAGATTATTGTTTGTAAGTACACATATGCCATTTGTATAACAAATATAAACACATGAAATTAAGAGTAGTAGATATATCTGGAGAAAGAGGGATAAAGGATGGGAAAGAATTAGCAGTATCCTTATATTGTTTCTTAAAAAAATAAGAGAAGAAAAATAAGAGATGGAGAAAAATGTAGTCTGTTCTTTAAAGATGTTAAATGGTGAAAGAAAAGAAGTAGGTAGTAACTTACAAGGAAAAAACAAAATGGCAATGTCTCTTTTTATCTTTTCAAGATGCTGGAAGACTAGAGAATACTTGTAAAATGGAGTAACGTATCTCTGTCAGTAAAGACAGACATCTAAGAAAGACGAAGAAAGCACGATACCAGAATCCAGAAAGGTAATGAATGATATGTGAAGGTTAGCATTAGATAGGAGGTGACCAGTGCTTTCTAGTATATTCTCATTTGCCCTTATTTTCCTCTACATAGTTTATCCTTCAACCAATATGGGCTTCTCGTTGCTCCCCTAAGCCTACTTTTCTCATCGGTTTGACTTCTTGTGCCCATCTTTCAATATTCTACTCTAAGGTCAACTGGGTCAACTACTCCATTAACCCTGATTATCTTGTCATATTCTGCACTTCTGCAACAGTTCATAATTTCTACTGGCTCTTGCCATAATTTTTTCTAGCTCTGCACATCTTACTTCCCTGAATTTGTCGGAGTTCTTACATACAAGCATCAAAAGGCACTTTACCTAACTTGAGAGGAAAATGAATTTAATGAAGGATATCAGATTGCCTCCAGGATTGGCAGGAAATTTGAGAACTCATCTCAAAAAGCTCTTTCCTATGATATGATGCTATGATCCTACTAAGTCTACTAAGAGAGAAGTGATGTGGTCCCCCAGTGATGACTATCTAAGAATTTTTAGTATTTCCTGACTACTTGATGCTCTGTTAACTGTTTCATATATGTTTGTCTAATTCTCATAATAACCCCTAAAGCTACATTCCATTATAACTCCCATTTTATATGTGAGGGAACAGAGGCTAATGTCATCCAGAAAATAACTGGCACAGCATGAAGATGAACAAAGAGGTGCTCCCAACCACCAGGCCATGTGAACATCTCAGCATAATTTTTTAAATGTCCACTAAATTCCATGTGCTTCCCTACCTATCCATGACACTCTCCACTGTCTTCTATGAATTTCATGGTTATCCTGGATTTAAGTTAGGCTTCCATTACTCCAGGGCTTTTGATCAGAGCAAGCATTCCCTTGGCCCATACATGATCCTCAGCTGAATTTATGAGAGGCCCACATTGGTGTCTTATTCCACTTACATTCTTGATATACTCCAGAACTATTAGCTCTGGTCCCCATCCCCACAGCTTCACCACTATAATAACTCTAAAAGATGAATATGTTTGTGTGCGTGTTGTATATAATCAAATATGTTTAATTAAATGCGTTTAGTAAATGTTTATTAAAAAAATGTAAGTTTTTATAAAAACCCAAATGATACTTCTTATTAAGGTCACCAATAACCTCTAAAGTACTGCCAAGTCAGTCATCAATGAATGATCTTCATCTTTCAACCCACTCTTTTCCTCTATTTACAATCATCCTTAGTTCTTCTCACCCAACCATGTGACTCCCAAATTTATATCTCCATACACCTCTTTCATGAAATCACATTTTTTTCATCAGTTGCCTACTCAATATTGCCACTGGGAATCTCTTAGGTTCTAAATGTAATGTAAAGCAGAACTCCTATTTCTCAGTTGTTAGCATCATTTCTGAGCTCTAAAAATAGCACCACGATTTGTCCAGCTGCATAAAACAAAAATCTTAGTGTATTTTTCTGCTTTTCCTTGTCCAATACTCCCTTCAAAATATAACCTGAACCTAATCACATCTTAACACCTCCATTGATACCACTCTCTTTTAAGTCATCTTTATCTCCTTTATAAACTACAATAGTCTCCTAACTTACCTCATAGTTTCCACTCTTTCCCTAATACAGCGGTGGGGGGAATCTTTTAAAATCTTCATCATATCATATTTTATTACTAATCTATCTAAACTCTCCCCAAGGCTTTCCAACACACACAGAGTGAAATTTAAATCCACAGTCTTTCCCTTTATCATTTAGGTCTTGTCAATTTCTCCCATCTCATTTCCTATTATGTCTCTTCTTGCACACTGCAATTTATCCACAGTGTCCTTCTTATACTTCCTTGAATACATCAAGGCTTACTCCTACCTTGGTACCTTAATGCTTGCTGTTCCCTTTGTCTGGAACAAACCCTTGATCTTCCAATAACTCTCTCCTTCATTTGATTCATGTCAGTATTCAAAGATCATGAACTTAGAAAGGCTTTCCCTGGCCAACCTGTCTTTGATATCTCACTTTCATTTTTAATTCTTTTACACTAATCTATGTTCTTAATTTATAACAACTAGAAATTACACTAAATAATTTGCTAGTTTCATTTTTATTCCTGTCTCTGTCAGTGGTACATAAGTTTGATCCAGGCAAGAACTTAGTGCTTAAAACATTTCTACCTCTTTGTTGATATTCAACAGGTTATGTTAAAAAGTGAGTAAATTAATGATATCAATAATAAAATATGATTTTTTATCTGGAAGGTTCAGATTCAAGGTTTTATTCTCTCTTTGGAATTAAGTTTTTTCTTAAAAATGTCTTCATCTTTTCATTTTATATAGCAGATGTGGACATATTTTTTAAGTATTTTGTATATAACTCCAATGATACCTGCTTTAGAAACTTAAAGGTCATAAACAAAGAGCAAAGGTAGCTAGGACATAAACTGAAGTATCTAAGTGGATCTTTTCACTTTAATACAGTCCTTACAAGGCATAAAATTAGCCTAGCTATTTAATCTTACCAAATTCTATTACAAAATACAGGTTATTTAATCTACAGAATAATATTGCTGCTAAGGATTAAATATAATTTCATTGACTTCAGTGAGAGAGAATAAATTTGAATAGCCTGATGTCACACAGTCACCAACCTTTCAAAAATACCTATTGTATGCTAACAACATGTGCTGGGCATTCTATGTTAAATATGGAATATAGCTGAGATTAAATAAAATTCCTTACAAACAGCTCTTATAGTTCAGTTACTGCTACAAAACACTTGTACACAAACAAACCTTAGAAATGTGCCCAAACCACATACAAATGAGAGCACACAGAGAACTAGAAGTATGTTTGGAAAGGGGATGGATAAAACTAGCAAATTATTTCAAAGAGGGGCTAATATGAATTCCTTTTTCTTTTTTTACTTGTCAAATGAATGTAAAAGCGAAGTAAGTGGAGACAGCAGAGATAGGTGTGATTTTTCTAGAAGAGAGAATGGTAAGGCCACGTGGAAACAAATAATCTGATCATCTAACTTAGGAGGAATTCAGAAATTGTGCTGGTTAAAGGGGGAATAAGAATCTTGGCAAGGCCTTGTTACAGGAAAGAGTTCAGACTTAAGCCAATTTTCATTCAATTTTCAAAATCACAAAGAAGATTCCAAAGTCAGATGTAGTAAATCAAATTTGAATATCTATGGAAGTTCTCCATAGTTATAAGAATTCCCAGTGGGTAAAGGTCTAGGCCCCCTAATGGAAAACTAAGTAACTCAGATCCTCCCACTGATGGCAACTAGAAAAGCTAGACAAAATTATTTTTAATTTGAAGAGAAAAATGTGCTCAAAGGCCTAGAAATCTAACTCAATAATGGAAAATTCCAAGGCTAGGATTCCAGAGAGGACAGAGGCCTGGACATGAGCCCAGTATTCAGGGTTGATTTACCCTTGAAGATAGCTGCTGCTCCTAGAGAGGGCTGCTCAGAGACTAAGGGACATTTTTACACCCTACACTAAAATATATAAAGCACACTAATCTTAAACTCAATGATTATGTATACAGCTATGTAACCACCACTCAAGATTAAGACATAATATTTCTTCACCCCTTAAGTTTTCTCTCATACCTTTTCTTCCTCATGTAACCACTACTGTGTCTACTACCATAATCAGTTTTGCTTGCTCTTGAACTTCAAGGAAATGGAATCTTTACTGAGGTAACCACATTAAAATAAGGTCATTAGGGTCACCTCTAATATGAGTAGTGGCCTCATAAAAAGAGAAAATTTGGATATAGACATTGACACGATGTATCCAGGGGAAGATGGTAAGACAGGGACAAGATGGTCATATTACTGGAGTGATGTATCTTCAAGCCAAGGAAATAGAAGGATTGCTAGCAAATACCAGAAGCTAGATGAGGCATAGAAGTTCCCTCCAATATGCCCATCAGAGGAAGCATGGCCTAGACCACACCTTGATTTTGGACTTCTAACCTCTGAAACTAAAAGGTAATACATTTCTGTTGTTTCAAACCACTCAGTTTTTGGTACTTCCTATGGCAGTCCTAGGACACTACTACAATGTATAACAGTGATTTGAAGGCACTGGAAAGCATTCAAAGGAGGCAAAACCTGAGAGGTTCCTACTCTTTAGAGTAGAGAGGCATATTCGTTAAGTTCCCTATTTATCTGGCTCTTCCCCGGAAAGCACTTTTCAGTTTGATGACACAGAAAAGTAATAAAGTTCAAGCAGGAAGCAGAATTCTTAGCAAATTGGTGAAACACAAAAAAGCTGGAAGTTTGGACTGAATGAGTGACTGCAAATTGAGGAAAAATCCAGAGAAGAGGGAATTACAGAGAAGGGAGCTCCAAAATATGCACACAAATACCCTTAAGCATTAGCTAACTCCAAAATGGCATATGCACCCTAGAAGCAAGCAACCTGAGCAACAACTGCCTGGTGCTGGGGAGATGAAGTCTGGAGTTCAGGGCTCATATGTTTAGAGGGGCTGGGTAAACATATTAAATTTTCATCAAAATGCCAAAGAACCATCCCCTAGTGCTAGGAGCCATACTAAATTAGACATGTCCTTACAAAGTCTAAAATCAGGCCTCTATCTCAGAACAAGGTAATCTGCTGCGACTTTACTGCAACTGAACTTCAAATTTATACTCCTCTTGCCTACATCAATCAGCCAATATCAGCCTTGCAAAAATGTATAATTCTTTATACTCTGGAAGGTTTAACACATCTTTGAACGATGAATGTTAATAGAATCAAAACAAATATTTTCACCATATTTTATAAAAAACATTATAAGATACTACTCAAACAGCAAAATTTCTGTTGGATAATAGCTTCATCTTATCTGCCTTTATTACTGACAAGTCAACTAGTTGTCTACTGAGCTACTAACCTACCTATTTAGACTCAAACTGTTTGACTTAGGAAAGAAAAGGAGGAAATGGAGGGGCAGAACGAGTCACCTTTCAAACCAAGAATGAATTATATTCTTCTCCCCCTAACCAACCAACGTGCCATGCTTGAGTTATTTTCTTTGATTACCATCTCCCAGAAAGATTTCAATAATCTTTTAAAATAAACTTTATTTTTCCATCTCTTCCAGCAATAGGAAATCATCACTGAAATCTCAGAAGATAAAGAATAGGTTAATTAAGAAAGCAAAAATCACTTATAATTCCACATCTAAGGACAATTCCTGTTAGCTTTTTTTGTGTATTTTCTGCTATCCCTTAACAAATGTATTAATTATATTCTTTCATTAACCTATGCTTGGCTTACTTTTTTCCTTTACATCAATTCTGTATTTTAAAAAGCATTTTTCAATGCTGTAAACTTCATTTTAATGAGTTATATTGCATTATGTAGACATACCATAATTTATTTACCATTTTTTTAGTTTTGCTCCCAATTTTTCACTACTGCATTTTTGGAATTGGAATGCAGTACAATTATCCACTTGGGATCCATAAATCTAATAGTTTGTGTTTTCCTTTCTACTACCTTTGTAGATAAATTAAATGATTAGAGCTGTTTCTGCCTCAAAGTTTGTGTTTAAACAATCTATATTTTAAAAGTTGATTTTCATTTCAAAAGCCTTTCTGATTTCCTCTCTTTTTACACAAAGTTAGTATCTAGATATACTGTTTTATAATTTACACTTAATAATACACCTGTTGGAATATTTCTATTTAGCATTTCAATACAGAGAAAGGTTCTCCTCCCCTTTTTTTTCACAAATGCATATGATTGTATTGTATGGATGCACCATAATGTATTTAGCTTGTGTCTTATTGATGCAAATTGATTTTTTCTGTTTTTGCTACAGCAATCATTGCTGTAATGAATAGCCTTGTAAACCTTCATGTTAACATGCACAAGTATGTCTGTAGGACAGATTTCCAGAAATGTGATTTCTCAGTAAAAGTATAATTACATTTGTAACATGTATTCACATCCTAAATTTGTGATAAAACATACACTCACACTTGGTAATATACAAATTACCAAATACAAGTGACATAAGTGATTCACTTGTGTGGAAAGAGGGCATGGGTTAGGTAGATGGAAAATAGCATGTGACTGAAATTTTGTGTATTTTGTATTTTTATAATTTATGTTTTTATTGTGATACTTGTATGTCATCTGTTCAGAAGGTACATTTTAAATACCTAATTGTCAATATCACCCAATAGCTCCAACTCCTAATCCTAGCAGGATAGATGTCTAAAGACTATTATAAAAACCCATACTGGCACACATTCGCAGCCCCTGTGGTCTAATTCACTGAGTTTTGTGACATTTAGACATAAAAAAAGGCATCACCACAGCATGTAGAAATGGCTAGACTGAACTAGAGGAGTGTCTGGAACACTAATTCCAAAGCTTGGCCCATAAACATTGAAGTAGATGTTCTTATGTCCCCAGTTAGAGCATAATTCTGAAAAGAAATCACCACTGAGAACACATTTTCTAATGGTGCCTATCATTGTGAAAGGGTTCAACAATATAATACGAGAACTGGTCTCCCCACCCCACCTCAAGTATGGGATATAACCATTTTAAAACAGCTCTTCATTTTACAGTTTAGAACACTCCAGGCAGAGCACCAGGTATTTTCCTAAGTGAAGACAGAGATCTTTCTAGAACGTTCTCTACACAGTTATCCCTCTTCATTAACATTAGATTGGGAGGGAGGCATTAATTTAAAAAACAAGGGCAGGGAAGGTAGCAATTTTGTATGCCCTTGGATGAAGCTCCTCTCTCCATCTCCCTATTACCTTGGCCCAATTCAGACATAGAAAGAATTAGAGGAAACACATAAGAAAACTATCACTTAGCTGTGCAGTATCACAACCTAATGACTCCTAACTCTGCTTTTTTTTTTTTTTCTATCTTTTCTTCTTCCTACTTTGAACCATGTGGCTACATATTAGATGCAGCAGGAGTGGAAGAAAGCTGCATGTGGACTTAAGAAAAATGCTTAGAAAAAAACCAACTCTTTTTTTATAATGATATAAAATATGTAAAAAAAATTGCTATTGGAATTGAAAATTGAATTTTACCCAAGCATGTGTATCTTCAAAACAGATAAGTGACATCTATTATAGACAAGGATCCCTGAAGGCTCAGAAGACTTGCAGAATTCCTAGAAAAAAAGATTTCAGTATATTCTTCCAAAAGGCACTCTCTCACTAAAACAGCGCTCAAAAAGGAGGCCTAAAAGGTGAAGCCAATGTCATGTTGCTCTACCCACTTTTAGAAACATGGAAGCTCTCCATTAACAGAAGAGGTTCATGCTACTTTAGGAAAAGCAGATAGCAATTTGGCAGCTCAATGAAGCTGTCAATTTCACATAGCCGATTAGTTCTCTGTCATGTAAAGTTCTTTTCCTTACTCCATAGCTAGGTAATTATCACCAGTACTGCTATAGATTGGTGAAATGCAGCCCACCCTTGTCAGATACCCTTAATGGCATGCTGGTAAATGTTTAACTGCATCTCTAGGAAAGAAAAGTATGCATATATTTATATATGTGTTTTAAATAAATTTTACTAATATAAAGGATATACATATAGTATACAATTTCCAAGTAATAATGGGTAAGGTGAAAATGATACAATGAAGATATATACCAGGTCACTCACTTGTCAATGACTCGTATGAGCGACTTCTTTGTTGAACTGGATAATAGTTTTCAGAAACTGCAAGAATAGTTCTTCAATTTCTGTGCTTCTCACAATGTAATGAACACACACAAGGCACTTAAATTCAATCTGTATTGTAAACATTTTCTCTGTATTTTACTGTTTTAAGCCGGTACAATCAACAAAACCACATTCAATCCCCAATTCTGAGCATTTGGTGATTTCTGGGTGTAAATATTCCCACCGTGGCCAATTTCAAGCTCCCAGTGTAATATCAATGATTAGGGAGTTGGGAAATGTCCAGTGACAAACCATTGTACATTATTTTCTCTATACAATACAGTAGATATAAAGAACCTCAAGAGCATAGATGATAGCAAAATGCCTTAAATCAATTAGGAAATGATGTTTTGTATTTATTATCTTTTAATATAATTGATTTAATTATAAGCCTACATATTTTAATTTCTAATAACAGCCTGTTGAACAACCAGCTTGCAAAATTTATGAAAATTTAATAATTGGCTCTCATGAGTTAGTAAAAATTGACCCTAGCACATCCTTCAGTATTCCTATAGGCTATTCCCAACAAACAAGTTTTATCTTCTGAAATGTTTGTTCTGATTTACTTTCATGGACCTCCTGAGCAATTGTGCCTGTCAAAATGATATTATCAATCATGGTTAGATGGAAACAGATTCTAAACAGAACTCTACATTTGTAATAATACTAAAAAACAACAACAAAAAGACAGCGAGTGATGTCACTCTAGTAAGCAAAACATTTAAGCCTGAAGATTATTTTGGAAAAAAATAAAATGAAGGCAGAAGTCTGTGGAGATTCAAAAGGTGATGTCAGAGCATATCCCAAAGCTTTTGAAGCAGATGTCACTGCTTCTTTATTAAATCTAACTACACTAGAAGAGTGGATATAAGATAGGAAAAGGGGAGGCTGTGTGTGTGTTAGAAGATGTTTGCAAGTCACATTCACAATGTGCTGAAATACATTTAGTATTTGTTCAGTTGTCAATATCTCCTAAGACTATCCACATCCGTGGGGTTGTCCCTCACTGCTATGCTCCCTTAAAGCAGAATTGCTCTCATATTAATTTGTTATATGCATCTAGACAAGTGATTTTTCATATCCATGCTTCTTGACCACCCTAGAGTAAATAGGACCATTTTCTGTACAGGGGTAAGGATTTTAGTGTTCTTTACTAAATAGATTTTTTAATACTATTGCCCAGCCAAATCAGAAGATAAATAATGTGCAATAGCCTTTAATGCTTATATAAGTTGAATCCTAAATCATAAAAATTTAGCTCAACAAGAGCTTTTAGTTTACACTGAAGGAAAAAGGAAGGTTTTAGTTCTTGCAGCATATATATTTCTAGTACTCCTTTCTGATTTTATGGCCAATTCTGTCTTTATGCTTCCTTAATCCTGAAGCTCTTTCAAAGGCAACATACTGTGCCAAATGTACAGTGATTATGTAATGTGGACAAAAATCCAGTGGGAAATGTGTAGAGCAGATCAAAATCATTCCACTTAAGACCTTTTACAGTCATTTGATCTAATGATGTTCACTAGGGTTTGATGTGCTAAAAGGCAGCCACTGTGCGAACATAAGGTTTGCATCAACATGTGCCTTTTCAGTGCAACTCGAATCATTGTAGTCTTTTGGGGACTGTTTTACATAAAATAATACTACCTATGCAAAACAGATCCCATGACAAACTTTCTGAAGCACTGAATTTTATGCTATTTTCTATGAAAATTCTTTTTCTCTTATCAAATGGACATCAAAGTAGTATCTTACATGAATGGAAAGTGAAATATAGAAATCCATTGATTACCCACATCATAAGTATGGCTCATCTGAATTTTTGGAGAAAAAGTAAATTTTCATCTAGTTTGCTACTTCCATTTACCCTAGCAACCACAAATCAAATTATTACATGCACTTTCATATTTAAGCTGGAAAGTATTCCCTCACTTCTTTTCATGCTGCATTCTTCGGTTGTTATTTTTCAAGATTCACCAATATTGTATATTTCAGGATTCAAAAGTACATGTATAACTTCTAGTTACAACTCAAACATGTAAAGAGCTTGGAAGTCATTGTGTATGTCCTTACAACAATAAAAATCTGAATAAACTGAAGAGCAATGACATCCTGGACCACATAAACTTGAAGTAGCTGGGCAAACTGCCACCCAGAAGGTCAGAGACGGGCAAATCCAGACTCAGCGAAATCTGCTTGCTACTGGAGCCATTAACTGAGAGGAAAACTAAAATGATAATTTTGACAAATTGCTGGAGGCTGAGTGGACTAGTGCGAAAATGAGAAACTCAAGGGGGCCATAATCTTTGGGGGGCCAGAAACTCCATGTGGATTCTCACAGTGAAGATCCAAGGAAGATCCCTCCTGGCTCCGAATAAGCAGGGGAAGAATAATCGTTCTGAAGCACAACCAGAGCGTTCTCCATGACAAAGGCAAACAACTCGGGGGAAAGGACATTGCCTGAGACTCATCCTAGCTCAGGGAGGGGAACTCCTCCAACTCCAGCACTGTTTAGCTTTCTGTTCTACCTAAGGAAAGGGGAAAAAAAAGAAACATAGTAAACAGGAATTCTAGATTCAAGGAAATAGTTTAGGAATACTGCAGCTACAGAAGAGGCTATATAAAGCAAGGGGGAGAAAGCTCTGCCACTGGAAACACTTGTAAAGGTCACAGCCCTAAAACACAGGCCAGCTAAAAGCCCCAGATGTAATTATGAAATACAGAATTTTTTTTCCTCCATACCTTACTATATCAAGTGGCTCTGGTGGATTACAGCTGAAAGAGCTACAAAATGCTGACTCTCGACCCTAGCTGGGGAATACTTAGGGAAGCCCAAAGTCAACAGGGTAAACAAAACAAGAACATTAGAGGAATATGAAGCTATAGTTATAGCAAACATAAGCATAGCCCAACTCTTAGCCAAATTAAGATAAATCCTCATACTATAGGCCCATTTACCTTAGTTCCTACTACTTAATATATCACACTTGTTTTCAACAAAAAGTTACAAGACATGCTAAAAGGTAAGAAAACACACAGTCTAAAGAAACAAAGCAAGCATTAATACTAGACTCAGATAGGACAGACATTGTTTACTAGACAGGGAATTCAAAATAACTACAATTAATGTTCAGGCTTTAGTGAAAAAAGTGGACAACATACAAAACCAGATGGTAAAATAAGGAGAAAGAGGGAAATTCCAAGAAAAACATCAGAAAGAAATAACTAGAAGTCAAAAAGAATAACAGAAATAAAGTAAGTTTTTGATAGGCTCATCTACAGACTGCACGTGTCAAAAATATTCATGACCTTGAAAATAGATCAATAGAAACTTCCTAAATTGAAATGCAAAGTGAAAAAGGAATAAACAGAAAATAATGTCTAAGAATTGTTGGGTACTTTCAGAAGGTGAAATATATGTATAATTTGAATACCAGAGGAAAAGAAAGGATGAAGCAGAAATAATATCTGAGATAATAATGGCCAGGAATTTCCCAAAATTCATGACAGACACCAAACTACAGATTGAGGAAGTTTCAATGAACTACAAGCAGGATAAGTACCAAAAATTTTATACCTAGGCATATCATATTGAGACATGGACCATGGGCTTAGACAAGAGTAGGGTGAGGGCCTCTTGAAAAAAAGAAAGCAAGATAACCGATTGTGGGATTTGCTTTGGCCTCCTGGGGGGCCCAGCTTATTTTTTTACTTTACCCAGGTGCTGCTTTTCCTCCTCCAGCCCTAATCAAGTGATTTGCAACCTGGGCAATTGATTTAGCAAGCAAGCCAAGTCATAAACTACTTAGTAAAAACAGGAAGGACTCCATCTTAAAGATAAGATTGCATTTCAAAACCCAATTAGTTAAAAAGTAAGTTTCTTAACATGCTCTTTAACAAATAGACAGTAACTCAGCCCGCCTTGGGAGCAAGGCAGGCAATCTTGATTGATATGCTCCCAGACTAAGAAGCTGCTATCCTGGGAGGAAATCAGAGCAGTAAATTTCTTGTAAATAACCTAGAGGACTGATAAAAAACAATGTCTCTTCAAAGATAAAAATTTGGGGACCACTTAGCAGGTGTGCATCCCTAGCCCTTTGTCTCTCAACCACCTATAAATCCCCTAGACAATGCACCCCCTGGGCTCTCTTGTCCCCTCCTGATGTGAGCCAGGGGCTCTATCTTCTCACTTTATCTCTAAATAAAAGCCTCTGCCTTACTTTCCTACCTTGAGTGTTCACAAAGTTCATTCTTCGACTCCTTGAACAAGAACCCCAGCATCAATATTCAGACTACAGAAATCAAAGACATAGAGACAATCTTCAAAGAGAAAAACATACTTTAACAAGAGAAAAAAGGAGTGGAATTCAAATGGGCTTCTCATCAGAAACCAAGAAGGGAGTGTAGCTTTGTATTTTTTCTGTTAATGTAATGCTGTTCTAATACAAAGAGTTTTGGGTTTTCTTAATGTGGAAAACTAGGCTTATGACACTGATTTTGCTCCTCAAGATGGGTTTGATAATTCTTGGGGGCAATCAGACATTTTCATGTTTTTATAATAGAGTTAGGACAATGAAAATACTGAAAACTTCTAAGTGTACTTCATCCACTGCAAGTTCTTTCTTTGCACATCAGCTTTCACAATATTCCATGATACAGTGTGACAAAGATTTTAAAAACATGGACATAGTAACCAGATTGTTAGGCTTCAAATCCTGGCTCTACTACTTTCCAGCCATGTCACCTTGTTCAAGTTATTTGTTCAAGCACCTTTTCTGTGCCCCAATTTCCTCATCTGAAGAAGAGAAATAATTATGGTACCTACTTTATAGAGTTGTGATGAAGACAAAAAGTCTATATACATAAACTGCATACAGTAATGCTCAATAAATGCTTTATGTATCTAAGTTGAGGATTGAAGCTTTTTTATAACCTTTTTCCTAATCTAACATACTGGAAATAATAAGGATGCATCTCTGGAAAAATATACTAAATCTAGCTCATTACTCTGAATAATTTCATATTTTACATCAAAACTTATGCATATGTGCATTTAAAATGGCATTGGATATAACCAAGTTCAGCAAAGTTACAGAATATAAGATCAATGTACAAAAATCATTTTATTTCTATACAATAGTATTTAACAATCCAAAAATGAAATTAAGAAAATAATGCCATTTACAGTAGCATAGAAACAGTAAAATGCTTAAAAATAAATTTAATCAAAGAAGTGCAAGGCTTGTACTCTGAAAAGTACAAAATATTGTTCAAAGAAATTAAAGACCTAATTAAATGGAAAGATACCCTGTATTCACAGATTAGAAGGCACTGGCAAAATTACCTAAATTGATCTACAGATTCAACACAATCCCTGTCAAAATTCCAACTTCCTTTTTAGCAGAAATGAATAAACTGACCCTAAAATCCAAATAGAACTGCAAAGGATCCAGAATAGCCAAAACAATCTTAAAAACAAAAAACAACAATAAAAAAACAAAGTTGGAGTTTTCATGATTTTTTTTTATTTCAAAAACTACTATAAAGCCACAGCATTCAAGAAAATGTGATACTGGCATAAGGAAAGACATACAGGTCAATACAATAGAATTGAGAGTTCAAAAATAAACCCATACATCTCTCCTCGTTTGACTGTTAGCAAAGGTTCCAAGACCATTCAATAGGAAAAGAATAGTCTTTTCAACAAATTCTGCTGGGATAATGGGATGTCTACATGCAAACAATGAATTCTCACCATTATTTCACACCACAAACAAAAATTAGCTCAAAATGGATCAAAGGCCTAAATGTAAGAGCTGGAACTCTAGAACTCTTATAAAAACTAGCTGCAAATCTTCAGGACTTTGATTAGGCAGTGATTTCTTGAATATGACACCAACAG